>NC_088345.1:22415000-24815000 GCF_036884655.1 Musa acuminata AAA Group
ATGCTATTATGTTGTAACTCCTTACAGTGTACCCACCTAATAGTGTTCACAAGTCCCTAACAATTTAACAAAGTTCAACAAAGTCCAGGAAATAGGAAATCATTAAACAAAGTGCTCAAGCTAGTATAGGAAATATATCAATTAACAAAGATGTTGTTACCTATAAATTGAGAACAAGGAGGAGATGAAGAAGTAACTAGTTGGCAAGAGGATCAGGAGTATGACACTGAGGAAGGCAGTAATGCACGGTGGAGGAAGGTTGGGTTCTTCGACTTAGGCAAGGTTTGTGCGACTGTAGTGTTGCTTAGGACGAAAGAATTTGGCAACCAACAGTGGAATACAGCTAGTTGACAATGTAAGCTGCACAGGGCGGAGAAACAAAGCTTTACATGATAGTGTAGGAAGGAGGAGGCTCGTAATCAATGATGTAATCTGATGGAAGACACTGCACACGACGATGTAGAGCGAAGGAGGCTCCCGATTGACTATGTAAGCCAAAGGAAGACATTGCACACGTCGGCATAGTGTCACGAACTTAGTTGGTTTTGCCTAAGTCGTGCGGCACCCTTGTGTGTTTGTCCGCAAAGGTCAGCCTCCCGAAACCTCTTATTGTCCTTTAGGACTTACAAAAGATAAAACAGGTTAAAGAAAGTGTTTCACTCAGGATCCACAAGCAATCATTTTAGAAAACACTTTATAGCTAATGCAAATTACAAACATAGACTTCACAAGCTCTGAATGGCCGCACAACAAAGGGTCCAAAATGATCCACTATAAACCGAAGTGCCCACATAACACAACCTTTGTTTACAAGCCTAAAACGACTACCAAAGCCAACCAAAATGAGGCTGTTAAGCTTACTACTGTTGAATCTCGAATTTTGATGATAAAATCAATTGATGGGTTAATTGATCTAATCCATATTATTGAGTTAAGTGTGCAGGATTAACTACGATAACAAAAAAACACAAAGCAAGAATACCGGAGTCAAGATCGATGGACGTTTAAGAGTCCGAAGAATCATCGGAGATGCTGCCGGAACCAACCGAGAAGAAATCGGAAGTTCGCCGAAGAGATCGTCGGAGGTTCACGGAGATCACCGAGAAGGCTCGGCTACTTGTTAAAGTCATCACAAGATCGGGAGCTTGCAGGGAGTCCGTCGGAAGAAGTTCGTCGGAAAGCTCGCCGGAACAAGACTCGACGTTCGCGGTTGAAAACTTGCTTAGGATGTTTTTTTGTTATGTAGTTCACTTGTAATTGGGATTAGGATTAAGAGATAATCCTATATCCTGGTTAGGGGCCAACTAGGCCCAAAGTCAGATTTGGTTTGGGTTAAAATTAAGCCAAACCAGTGAATCGAAGAGCCAGGCGGTGGCACCGCCCAGCACCCGAGAGCTGGGCGGTGACACCTCCTGGGCTGGGCGGTTGCACCGTCCAGCACCCGAGCGCTGGGTGGTGGCACCGCCCGCATCGGGAACATAAGAGAATTCAAATTTTTTGGAGCCCAAATTTGAATCCTCTTGAGGCCTATAAATACCCCTCAAGTCTCAGCTGAGAATACAACTTTTGAGAAGCAATTAATTGATTGAGAGAAAAGTCTTAGAAAGTCTTAGCAAGTCTTGTTTTCAATTTGCTAGAGAGTTCTCCTCCTTCTTTCTTACTGAAAATTTGTAAGAGGTTGAACTGCTTGTAAAAGGTTGTAAGAGTGGTATTTGCCCTTCCATTTCAAGAGATTTGCTAGTGGAAGGTGGGAGCCTCATCGAAGAGGGGCCTCGCAAGTGGATGTAGGTCATTTGACCGAACCACTCTAAAATCAACGTAATCTCTGGTTTGCATTTTTTTATTGCTATTTACATTACTGCAAACCTTCTTACATGTTTTAGTTCCTTATTACCTTTGCTGCGCAACTTTAAGAATACGCTTTCAAGTTCAGCTTTTCAAGTTCCGTTCTTATCGTACGAAAGATTTGTCGAAACCAACGTTTTAATCCGCTGCACTAATTCACCCCCCCCTCTTAGTGCCGCTCCGATCCTAACAATTGGTATCAGAGCAAGGTTATCTCTCATATTTGGTTTAATACCAAGAGAGATAGCTTACTCCGGCATGCAAGAGGGTCATTCCATTGCACGACCACCTTTGTTTAATGGGTCGGATTACACATATTGGAAGACTCGCATGAGGATCTTCCTCATTTCTATGGACTTTGAGCTTTGGTCTGTTGTCGAGAATGAATTTCAAAAATCTTCTCTTCTGATGAGCGAATGGAATGAATCGGAAAAAAAGGTTTTTACTTTAAATGCAAAGGCTATGAATGCCTTGTTTTGTGCACTAGATAAAAATGAATTTAATCGCGTTTCAATTTGTGATTCGGCTTTTGATATTTGGAGAACTCTTGAAGTCACTCATGAAGGCACTAGCCGAGTGAAAGAGTCCAAAATCAACATCCTTGTGCACTCTTACGAACTTTTTCGAATGAAACCAAGTGAGTCCATCGGAGACATGTACACCCGGTTCACGGATGTCATCAATGGACTCAAAGCTCTTGGTAAAGGTTTTACTAACTTTGAACTAGTAACTAAAATCTTAAGATCTCTCCCAAAAAGTTGGGATCCAAAAGTTACGGCCATTCAAGAGGCCAAAGACCTTAAAACATTCCCTCTTGAAGAACTCATTGGGTCTTTAATGACCTACGAAATGACATATCAAGCTCATGACGAGCTCGAGAACCCCCTTCCAAAGAACAGGAAGGATATGACACTCACATCACAAGAAGACCACTTGAAAGGAACATCAAGTGATGAGGACAGTGACAATGACATTGCACTTTTGACTCAAAAATTTAAAAAATATTTAAGAAAGAACAAATTTAAAAATAATACAAAAAATAAATTCGAACACAAGAAGGACCAAGTAATTTGCTATGAGTGCAAGAAACCGGGATACTACAAGAATGATTGTCCACAAGCCAAAAAGAAAGCATCAAAGAAGAAGGCGCTCAAGGCAACATGGGATGATTCAAGCACGTCCGAAGAAGAGGAGTCCAACACCGAGCAAGTTGCTCATTACGCCTAATGGCCTTCGAAGAAGAGGTAACGGATTTAATTAATGCAGATTTATCTTATCATGAATTATTAAATGCCTTCCATGAGTTATTTGATGAATGTAAGACAATTAGTAGAAAATACAAATTACTAAAAAAGGAGCATGATAGTCTTACTTGTGATTTTGATAAATTAAAAACTGAATATCATGATAGTCTAGCTCTATGTGCTAAATACCATGATCTAGAAACTCTCCAAAATGAGAACTTGGTACTTAAGGACACCTTGAAGAAATTCGAGGTCGGTAGCAAGTCCTTAAACATGATCCTTACAAATAAGGGTCACGTTCCTAAAAGGAGTGGAATCGGATTTGTGAGAAGTACTCACCAAAATCCAACCACCTTCATTAAAGGTCCTATCTTACATGTTCAACACCAAAGCAATTGCAACTTTTGTTGCAAATATGGACATATAACTTACCAATGTCCATTCAAGAAAATGAGTCCGAACAAATTGATTTGGGTTCCTAAAGGAACCATGATCAAGTCTATACAACATGATAAACAAGTTAGATTAGTTTTTGAGGCACCCAAAAGTAAATGGGTACCTAAAAATAATTCCTTCTTGTAGAAACATACACCATCACATGCTAGGAGCAAGAGATGGTATCTTGATAGTGGATGCTCAAGGCATATGACCGGAGATCCATCCCAATTCTCCAAGCTCACTAGCATGGACGAAGGCTATGTCACCTTCGGAGACAACAACAAAGGCAAAATCATTGGCAAGGGAACCATAGGTAACAAATCAAGTTTTTCTATTGATGATGTGTTACTGGTTGATGGATTGAAACATAATCTGTTGAGTATTAGTCAATTATGCGATAAAGGTTATATCGTTAGATTTGAATCAAATATGTGCATTATTGAAAAACCAAATCATAACATGACTATGATTGCTTTAAAACAAAACAATGTCTATACCATCAATCTTGATGAACTAAGTAATGAAATGTGTTTCTCCGCTGTAAATGATGATGCTTGGCTTTGGCATAGGAGATTAGGCCATGCAAGCATGAAAACAATATCTAAAATCTCATCTCAAGAATTAGTACGAGGGATTCCGAATATGAAGTTTATTAAGGATAAGGTATGCGATGCATGTCAACTAGCCAAACAAATAAAAACAAGCTTCAAACAAAAAAATCAAATTAGCACCACTAGACCGTTACAATTGATCCATTTGGACTTATTTGGATCAATTGATACAACAAGTCTAGGTGGAAGCAAATATGCTTTTATGATTGTAGATGACTACTCTAGATACACGTGGACCTATTTCTTAGCTCACAAAAGTGATTGCTTCAAGTGTTTCTCTAAATTTTGTAAACTCACTCAAAACGAAAAAGGCTTCATGATTTCATCAATTCGGAGTGATCACAGTTGTGAATTTCAAAACCGTGACTTTCAAAATTTTTGCGAAGTTAATGGGTACAATCACAACTTCTCAACTCCAAGAAATCCTCAACAAAATGGAGTAGTTGAAAGGAAAAATAGAAACCTACAAGAAATGGCAAGAACTATGTTAAATGAACATAGTTAACCCAAATATTTTTGGGTCGAAGTCGTAAATACGACTTGTTACATCATGAATAGAGTCCTAATAAGACCATCTCTATCAAAAACTCCCTATGAATTATGAAATAACAAAAAACCAAATATTTCTTATTTTAAAGTTTTTGGTTGTAAATGCTTTATTTTAAATGAAAAGGATGCCTTAGGAAAATTTGATGGTAAATCCGATGAAGGCATATTTCTTGGTTACTCTTCTGTTTCTAAGGCTTTTCGGATTTTTAACAAAAGAATCTTAGTAATAGAAGAGTCTATTCATGTAGTTTTTAATGAAATTTCTAATTTAAAGAAAAATGATTTTGATGATGATCTTGGTTTTGATAATTTGAATTTAAATGAACCTCCTCCTCAAAATAGCAACTTGGATGCACCTTCTTCCGAAATTTCCTTACCCAAGGAATGGAAGTATATAGATGCTCATCCAAAGGAGCTAATTATAGGAGATACATCAAAAGGGGTTCAAACTCATTCCTCTTTCAAGAATTTTTGTGCTAACGCCGCCTTCCTTTCTCAAATCGAACCTAAATGCATTGACGATGCCATAAAAGATGATTTTTGGGTTATTGCAATGCAAGAGGAATTAAATCAATTTGAGAGGAATAAGGTATGAAAGCTTGTTCCTAGACCTAGTGACCATTTAGTCATTGCTACTAAATGGGTCTTTAGAAACAAGCAAGACGAAAATGGTATCGTGGTTAGAAACAAGGCTAGATTAGTGGCCAAAGGTTTCAACCAAGAAGAAGGTATCGATTACGAAGAAACCTTCACTCCCGTGGCTCGATTAGAAGCCATAAGGATGCTCCTTGCCTATGCTAGTAGTAATAATTTTAAACTGTTTCAAATGGATGTCAAAAGTGCCTTCTTGAATGGTTTTATTTCCGAAGAAGTATATGTCGAACAACCTCCCGGATTTGAAAATTCTCTTCTTCCTAATCATGTATTCAAATTGACTAAAGTTCTCTATGGCTTGAAACAAGCTCCTAAAGCTTGGTATAAAAGGCTTAGTTCCTTTCTTATTTTAAATAATTTTACCAAAGGCAAGGTTGATACTACATTGTTTATTAAACATTTTGAAAATAATTTTTTTATTGTGCAAATTTATGTTGACGATATTATTTTTGGCTCTTCGGATGAATCACTATGTGAATCATTTGCCAAATGAATGAGTCATGAATTTGAAATGAGTTTAATGGGTGAACTAACTTTCTTTTTAGGATTACAAATCAAACAACTTAGTGATGGTATATTTTCTTAACCAATCCAAATATACATTAGAATTGTTAAAACGATTTAACATGGATAATTCAAAAGCAATAAACACCCCTATGAGTACTGCGACTAAGTTAGATATGGATGAAAATAGTGAAAATTTCAATCAAAAAACATATAGGGGAATGATAGGTAGTCTACTCTACCTCACCGCGACTAGACCAAATATTATGTTTAGTGTAGGACTTTGCGCTAGGTTTCAATCTAATCCTAAATTATCTCATCTTAAGAGTGTTAAAAGAATATTTAGGTATCTTAAAGGAACTCCAAATTTAGGATTGTGGTATCCAAAATCTGAAAAATTCGATCTAATAGCTTATGCATATGCCGATTTTGGCGGATGCAGGATAGATAGAAAAAGTACATCCGGAACATGCCAATTTTTAGGACATTCACTTGTTTCTTGGACTTCCAAGAAACAAAATTCAGTTGCACTATCTACGGCGGAAGCCGAATACATTGCTGCAAGTGCATATTGTGCACAAGTTATTTGGATGAAAAATACATTAGAAGACTATGGAATTCACTTTAAAAACATTCCCATAAAATGTGATAATACTAGTGCCATATGTCTTACTAAAAATCCAATTCAGCACTATAGAACTAAGTACATCGACGTTAGGCATCATTTCATACACGATCATGTCCTTAACAATGATGTTGTTCTAGATTTCAATGACACAAAGCATCAATTAGCAGATATATTTACAAAAGCTTTGAACGAAGACCAATTTGAATTCATTAGAAGGGAATTAGGTATGTTAAATTGTCCCTAAAAATAAACTTGTTTGAATGGATTTTCCGTAAAGTTTTTCATCCTCTCTCTGTTCCTCGATGAATCTGATCATTCTCTTTCGATTCTAAATGACATGTTAAATTATCTTATCCTATCTTGAGTCAAACACCGCTCCCATCTGATCAAGATTAATGATTTTATGATATTTTATGAATCTTGAAATTGATTTTGATGGCTTGATTATGAGTTTCAAGTTGACGATGTAAATTTAACTGAGTTTGTATTCGAATTATGATTTTGACTTATTGGAGTTACTACTTGATAGAAAGAAGAGATTTGATAAAATGGATGAATGCTGAATTTTCCTTTAGGTGAACTCTGCGTAAATATTTTAGCATACTTAATTTTGGATGATGGATTTTCGTATGATCAATGCTGAATTCCTGATATTATAATCACAAGTTATATTCTTCAAGTCTCATTCCCTTTTTGTTGATGACAAAGGGGGAGAAAAGTGATGACTTGTACCATTTTGATAGCATGACTTATATGAATTTCAAAAGCATGTGTGATATGAATGCCTTATATGCCTTGCAAAATCCTTGAGAATATCGCAAGATTGATTGATCATATTGAAAGCATGCCTTACATTTATATCATGAAATTCATGTTGAAAATCTTTATCTCCTATCATAGTAAAAATTGTCTCTTATCATTCTACTTGAAAATGATTTTCATTGAAGTTTTGTATTTACTATTGCTTAATGAGAATAACGATAAGTTCTACGGTTAGAACTTATCGGTTTATGCTTAAATTCTATGGATGGAATTCAAGTGTTTTCATCTTCTCATAATATGACATATAGATAGGGGGAGTTATGTTTAACTCCGTCATCAATTGATTGTCATCATAAAAAAGGGGGAGATTGTTGAATCTCGAATTTTGATGATAAAATCAATTGATGGGTTAATTGATCTAATCCATATTATTGAGTTAAGTGTGCAGGATTAACTACGATAACCAGAAAACACAAAGCAAGAATATCGGAGTCAAGATCGATGGACGTTTAAGAGTCCGAAGAATCATCGGAGATGCTGCCGGAACCAACCGAGAAGAAATCGGAAGTTCGCCGAAGAGATCGTCGGAGGTTCACGGAGATCACCGAGAAGGCTCGGCTACTCGTTAAAGTCATCACAAGATCGGGAGCTTGTAGGGAGTCCGTCGGAAGAAGTTCGTCGGAAAGCTCGCCGGAACAAGACTCGACGTTCGCGGTTGAAAACTTGCTTAGGATATTTTTTTGTTATGTAGTTCACTTGTAATTGGGATTAGGATTAAGAGATAATCCTATATCCTGGTTAGGGGCCAACTGGGCCCAAAGTCAGATTTGGTTTGGGCTAAAATTAAGCCAAACCAGTGAATCGGAGAGCCAAGCGGTGGCACCGCCCAGCACCCGAGAGCTGGGCGGTGACACCTCCTGGGCTGGGCGGTTGCACCGTCCAACACCCGAGCGCTGGGCGGTGCCACCGCTTGGCTAGGCGGTGGCACTGCCCGCATCGGGAACATAAGAGAATTCAAATTTTTTGGAGCCCAAATTTGAATCCTCTTGAGGCTTATAAATACCCCTCAAGTCTCAGCTGAGAATACAACTTTTGAGAAGCAATTAATTGATTGAGAGAAAAGTCTTGTTTTTAATTTGCTAGAGAGTTCTCCTCCTTTCTTACTGAAAATTTGTACGAGGTTGAACTGCTTGTAAAAGGTTGTAAGAGTGGTATTTGCCCTTCCATTTCAAGAGATTTGCTAGTGGAAGGTGGGAGCCTCATCGAAGAGGGGCCTCGCAAGTGGATGTAGGTCATTTGACCGAACCACTCTAAAATCGGCGTAATCTCTGGTTTGTATTTTTTTATTGCTATTTACATTACTGCAAACCTTCTTACATGCTTTAGTTCCTTATTACCTTTGCTGCACAACTTTAAGAATACGCTTTCAAGTTAAGCTTTTCAAGTTCCGTTCTTATCGTACGAAAGATTTGTCGAAACCAACGTTTTAATCCGCTGCACTAATTCACCCCCCCCCCCTCTTAGTGCCGCTCCGATCCTAACAACTACTAGCCCTTTACATGCTGTGCAAAGCATGAACAAAATCGAAAGACACACACATACGTGAGCATTACACCAAACACCCCATTTATAATTTTGTCCGTGACATTCTCCCTTACTTATTCCTTCGATGTCCTTGTCGAAGCTTTTGCAAACACTACATCTCCTCACCTTTGCTGAGTCTTCAATCTTCTGCTCCAACTGCAATGTGCCTCTTGGCTCCCAACTACACTCTGCCACTGTCGTTGAGTAGTCAAACTTTGATCCGTCATACTACTTTAACTCGCCAATGACTCTAACTTTGATGTGGGGTCGGTTGAGTTGTGCTAATCCTTGTTGGTTCTTGCGGATTCCTTAAATGAAGGAAAAGACCATCCTTGGTATGCACTAGTCTCTCAAATGCCTCGTGTCGTTTGAACTAGGTGGATGTTTGTTGGAGTTTTAACGAGCATCGTCTCGCAAACTTTGAAGTTTTTGGGTCTTTCCTCCGTAAAATTTGTCCATCGATTCTCTTTCTACTTAGTTGTCACTTCCAAGTAGGTTCGCATCACTTTCGTTTTCGATTGGCATTCTGTTGGAAAATAAAACGGACAATCTACTATCAGTAGCACCAATCACCATTAGTGAATATTTGATAACTATTTTCTTCTCTTAGGTTTCTTCGAAGGGTCTTTGAACCTATGCAGAGCTCCTCTACTTGATAGATAAGAGAATTGGGATACCCGATTTTGCCCATTCCCTTAAGAGTTGAGAAGGCAAAGGTTACTTGACTTCGCCCACCTCCTTGAGGGTTGTACTTCATGCATTGAGCTGGTTACTAGCCATCATCCGCTCTTTGCTCACACTTCTGAAGCACTCAAAGTGTTTGCACTCCTTGCATTAAGTTAGCTACTGTGATTCACCTTCTCAATGCCATCAAACTTCTTGAATGCAAGAAATTTTCACCCCAACTTGGAGCAAGTCTTTAATAGTTTTGGTCACCTCTGGGATTATACCATCTTCTCCATCATCTCTGTCGTCTACTCCTCTGAGTAGCAAAGGTACAACACCACATACTACCTACTTCGTTCCTTAATTGAGCACTCTTACATCGACCCGAAGTCCTCTACCTTCGGTTATTTTGATGTGAAGCTCGTTGACACTGGTCTTACAAAGTTGCCCGGCCTCTACCCTTCAGCCTTGTCTCGGTACTTAGAGTTTGCCTCTATATTATCTACCTCCTCGACTCCTTTCATGACCAAGCATTCTCCTTCCATGAGAACAAGGGATTGATGACTCCACGGAAGTCCTACATTTGCGGTACCATGGTTTTGCCATGCCTATGACTCTATTATTCGTCGCCTCTCATCTGCGTCCCTTTCTTCGCGATCGGTAGATCAGCCTCGGCACTTTGGCACTTCTCCGAGTCCATCTCCATTCTAATTGATGCTTGGTTTTGAGTAGCTAAGTTCCTTTGGACTCGTCGTCGCTTTCTCATCCCTTTTGACCACTTGCTTCAACACCTCTGTATTCTTCAAACAGTTCCCTTGGTCAATGGAAAGATAGACAAAAACTTTCATGCATGGCCTCCGCCATCATGTTGTAGGGCTCATGTCGATTCTGTTCTCCTTAGCTTCATTGATAGCAACATTCGCTTACTCAGCCTTGTCCTCTGACTTGTCGGGCTCCCTTAAGTGAATATGAGCTCTAGAGTAGTCCAACTCTCTAACCGCTCCAATCATTAGTACTTGCATTCGAAATTGTTCCTTGGTGGTACACAGCCCCCATATACTAATGACCAAGGCTTTCATCCGATGCAAAACTCGATGCACGCACGGAAGACCCGCCTCTGCGGTACCATGGCATTCACTCCTCGAATCCATAGCCCTTCTTGCTTTCGTGTTGTTCACCGAAACAAAGCTCCTAGTAGCTCCCGATCATACCTCCGTATGATCTAGTCCCTTGTAGGACTAGTTTCGTGTGTATCGTATTGCCTCGAATTGTTTCACCATGATCCGTTGCACTATGTCGCCTCCTGGTGACATCTCTATTGCATTCTGATCATTGTGGGATGAACTCAGATTGCGATCCCTCCATGTGTGACCTCTACCAGCACATCACAGGGCCTCTTCCACCTTCGATTGTGTACGTTCCTTTGGCAATTGACCTTCGTCCACCCATTCTCGGGTCACACCCAGATAAAGTACAGCTCTAGGATAGTCCGTCGCCTAGCAACTCCTGAAGTCCACTTACGTCGTTGAAATTATTGCACCATTATTTGAACCTTGGTCCTCTGCCTCTCTCCCCTCCCCCCCCCCCCGCTCACAGCACAATCTTCACTACGGACCGCTTCCTTCATGGTAACTCGAATGGCAGCACTGTGGCATATTCTTCAAGAGTACTCGCCTCCACGTCCTTTTGCCCCTTGCCAAGGCCTTATGGCCCCAACTTTGACTCCGCAAGTTGAGCCACCTTGGTTCCTTCGTCAAATGCTTCTTCAAGATAAGGTGCATATGACTTGAAGCTCCTTTCGTTTTTGGCACCATGCAAGATAAGTCTGCTCCATCAGAATGAGGGACCCATGGAATGATATGATCCCACTCTTGCCTCTACAAAAGTTTATGTCCTTGACCTCTGTCCAAGGAAAGCTTCATGCTTTCGCTCCATGTTCTATCTTCTATGCTGACTCTTTTCATGTGGCTTGGGTACTTCACAAAGTTACACCCAAGTTGCTCCACTCGATTTGCATTGAGTTGATGGTGGCCCTTGCGCCCACCACTCCACGGGTCAGCCCTCCTTTGAGTCTGATTTTTATATCGGCTCCAAATGTGTTTTTATTTTGCAATGTCTTAGGTCGCTCCTCCACTTGATCTTGAAATGCATCCACCAATGCGTTACCTCATACAAGATCATGTGACGACTCCTCGCCGCTCGCTTGGTCCGTTGAACTTTATGGAGTTGTTGTCTTGAGGTACTCCTCCTCAACATGTGCGGTCCGTTGCATATGAGTCTTTCTCTAGAGCTTTGGGACTTATCTCTCTTGGATATTTGTCCCGTTAGACCAACTTCTCTCTTTGTATCCTTCTCTCTGGATGTTTTGGAGACCACCATCCCCTTAGACTACTTCACCTTACTGAACAAACTGTGCATTGTTCTGCCCCCGCAAAAGCACTTGCTAGATTGCGACTCTTTGTCAATACAACTCCCATTAAACTCCTCAAGGCCTAGTAATATGCTGAACTTGCTGCACACTTCAGCCTCCGATGGATATATCCTTCTCATGCCGAAGAAAAAGTTTCAATACTCCATGGCACTGAGTTTCGGTCGCTTTGGGATGGCCACAAACATTTCATCGTCCGCATACAAGCCCTTGTATGAGTATCGAATTCTTCGAGTTAACAATTCCCCTCACCTCTATGAGCTTTGTATAACTCTTTCAGTTGCTGAGCAACCCATCTCATTTTGCACGATCTCATCTTTTACCAAGCACCCCACTTGCCTTAAGCACTATCAAGTATGGTTGCCAACGTCGAGTCGTAACTCGAACTCAGCCATCCTAACCTTTGTGCGCTATGCATTCTTCTCAGGTTGCTTGTTCTTATGGTATCTCTCATGCGAACGGTTGGCTATTCCTCTGAATGTCAATCTCACATGCCTGCTCCTCTGAGCGATTCCTTTCCCCTACATCTCCATATCCATTTCCCTCAAACGGTCACGTGTGCTGGCTGTGCTCAATGCAGCCCACTAGGTCCCCCACATTTGCATGTCCAGTGTTTCTGTGTGCTTGTTTTGCTCTGATACCAAATGTCACGAACTTAGTTGGTTTTGCCTAAGTCGTGTGGCACCCTTATGTGTCCGTCTACAAAGGTCAGTTTCCCCGAAATCTCCTATGGTCCCTTAGGACCTACAAAAGAGAAATCAGGTTAGAAAAAGTGTTTCACTCAGGATCCACAAGCAACCATTTCAGCAAATACTTCATAGTCAATGCAAATTACAAACATAGATTTTACAAGCTCTGAACGGTTGCACAACAAAGGGTCCAAAATGATCAACTATTGACCGAAGTGCTCACATGACAACCTTTGTTTATAAGCCTAAAACAGCCACCAAAGGCAACCAAAATGAGGTTGCTAAGTCTACTATCAGCCCTTTACATGCTGTGCAAAGCATGAACAAAACCGAAAGACACGAACATACGTGAGCATTATATCAAACACCATGTTTATAATTTTGTCCGTGACAATAGGGTGTAGGCTCGCAGTCAATGATGTAAACCGAAGAAGATGCTGCATACGTTAGCAGTGAGCAAAGGAGGCTCACGATATGGTTTTTTTCATTGGGTTCTTCACTGGATCAGGCATGGAGGGGGGGAGAGGAGGAGGTGGGAGAGTAAGTTTTTATTAGTTGTTTCATTTAAACCAACTAATTCCAATTGATTGAACCCAATCAAAGTCCAATTGAACCCATGCTTTATTTGGCTCGGGCACATGCCTAAGTCACCCAGTGCCTAGCTCAGCTGCATGCCCGAGTGGTGCCTCATTGAATTGCCTTGCATGGTCACCTAAGCGAGTGCTCAAGCACCAATTGAAAACACTGATTTGGATTGTCTTTTGTAGTCTTTTTATATGCTTAGTTTTAGCCTTATGTACCAAGTGTACTTCTTTAATACTGCGATTCTGAAGGGCAACCAAAGATGGTCCACTTCATTAGGTTAGCTCAGCTTCTGCCCTTCAATTTCTGTCTTTGTCCAATAGCAACCAAAGCTTGTGATCATTTTCATCTGAATCATATAATCTATTGAATGGCTTCTTTTTGGTCCTTTTACCACCATATGAAGAGGACAGTAATTGGACTTTGCTGAAGCTTGCATATTTGGAAGCTGTAGGGGGATTATTATGGTATATAAGGCTAAATGGATCTTCAACTACTTGGCTTGGCTTAAACATTTTGGTCCTAATGGTTTAATGTTCTAGTCAGTAAGTATATCAGGCCAAGTTGTGATAAAATTGTCTTCTTTACTTGTTCTATCCTATTTTAGTAGGTCTTTTATTGTTTCTGTCACTCACTTTCTATGAACAAATCATAATGATCATTTATTGAAATAACATTATAGTAAAGAAAATTTTCAGATTAAATTTGATTCAGGATCATTGTTTGTTAGATTCAAACAGATCAGGAACAGGTTGGATCAATCATTTTGCTTTGTTGTGTATTTTTGGGGTAGTTTCTGAAATTGTTTTAAGTAGGACTTTTTACAGTTCTAGTTTTAGACAATATTGCATTATGACTTACAAAAACTTTAGTAAGTTAGGATATGATGATTTTTTAAATCATTTGGTTTATGATCTGACGCAGCACTTATGGCTTTTTTCTGATATCAAAGTGCAGCAGGGTTCAATTTTTGATTTTACGGAAAGTTTTCTACCTTGAAAATGAGATTTTGTTTTCTTCTGCCACCTGACATTGAATATGATAAAATAGATACAGTTTACCTCTTCGATATGTTATGCTGTTTTATGTATGAATTAGCCTCTTCCATATGTTGATGAGAGGCTAATTCATTAGTCTGGATTCTGGTGCTGGAGGTATTAACAATTTTCTCTTGTTTTGTTTCTTTTTTTCATTTTGGTTTCACTCAATAAATTTAGTAGGATCCTTCTAAAACTGTAACATCTTTATCCCTAGTTATTAGCTTTAAAAAGTAGTTTTGCCAGACAAACCTTTCTTCTAAACATTTTGCTACTTAATGAAAATCCATCAACTTCAGACCTTAGATTGCCTAGACAATCTAAGGTAAGCAGTTGCCAAATTTTCGAAAATCCAGCAAACTTATAACCTTATGCTGCAGTCCTGGTTCTTGGGATCTATAATTTTAAGACCTTAGATTTGTCTTACATCTAATTTAGGTAATGAAGTTTTCTGTGGTGGATGATATAGCATCACATGATAGTGTTTGGTGAAACATGTTTCTTCACCAAAAAAAGATGGCTGTCTTATTTTTGAATTGGTACCTAACCATCGTATTTGTGTAACGGCAATGTGCTTGTTTTTGCCTCAGATTTTATCACAAGATTTTTCTTTTTCTTCAACATATTTTGGATAGAGAACTGCAACCTTGGTTATATGTAGCCTTCTTCTGTTCTTGCATTTAGTTAGATCCATGAAAGTTGATTGAGGTTAATCTGTTTCCACAATCTTTTGTTTCTTGCTTTGATGCAGTACCTGGATGAAAACAAGCAACTTATTTTAGCAATATTGGAAAATCAGAATTTGGGAAAGCTAGCTGAATGTGCTCAGTAAGTTGACTACTGAACTTCATTTTTTGTAGTCGCAGTTTTTTAGCAGGCTCATTTCTTTGTCCTGTCTCTGTTGCATATCTGTCAAAATAAAACTGTCAATATAATGATCTACCATATGCAATCCATTTCCCACCCCTATCAAGATGTGAGCATTCTTGTGGTAGACGCACCTAGATCTGATTTTATGATAAGCCTTTGTTAGTGTTTCCTTTTTTCATTGACGAGAACATTGTTTACCCGAGTCTGCATTGCAGTTGTAGTTCTGCTGATACTTCTGATGCTTGATTGCTGAATCAGAGCTGTTACAGAGCTGACTAAAAATCTCTTTACAACTTTAGTTTCTTTGTTCTGTAATCTGATGGAGTAACATAACCATGTTAGATCTGTGCAGAACTTGAAACCATATCTGATATGGAACCATAGGGAACTTGAACTCAGGAATATACTTAGGTTGAATGACATTCAGTATGCATATTATATATAAGGTCAGGTATGGGTTCAGGATCCATGCCCAAACTAGTACCGTTTTGATTGATCCATTAACACTTATAAAGGCAATCTCCCACCCACCCACCCACCCCTTTCCTCTCTATTCACAACCTAGCTGTCAACAATTTTTCTCACATTATATCACAAAGTAGTACATGTTAGTTCTATTTTTTTGTTTTTATTTTAAATTTTTTTTGGCTGATGCAACTTTGCATCTGATCCCCACACTACGTCACCATCCTCGCAGCAAGTGTTCGCAGGCAAGGGACGGGTATTAACTGATGGTAATGCTAATAATGCATGCATAAATTTAGTATCTGGAATATTTTTTGGATGATAAATATTTAAAAAAAATAGAAAGTGCATGTATTTTTCTTTAATCTATGGACATAAATATCAGTAAACTGTTATGGATCAGGTATCAAGCCCAGCTTCAAAAAAATCTTTTGTACCTGGCTGCAATTGCGGATGCCCAACCTAATGCACCTGCTGTACGTCCTCAGGTCAGTTTGATACCATTTTCTGGAAACTCATCTTTTACTGCTTTGCATTATCTGCTCATCCTTTCCATTACGACTGATATATTTTTTTATTAACAGATGATGATGCACGGCTCAATACCACAGGCAGGCCATTACATTCAGCAGGCACCGGTTTTCCCTCCCGGAGCTCCCCCACAATATAACCCACAACAAATGCAAGAGCAGCAGATGCACCAATTCGAAGGAATGGTGTTCCCAGGGCAGGTGGCCATGAGACCGGGGGCAGTCAATGGTATTCACAACATGCAAACTGAGCCACGTCCAAGGACTGGCACTTCTAGCGGCGCAGTTGATAGACGTGGGAATAAGCAAGATGCAAATGCTGGTGAGGTGGCTGCTGCCGACAGCCATCGGAGCTCAGGATCTGAGCATGGCAGTGGGGATGCTGACCAACTGCATGTCAAAAGGCCAGAGGAGGCTAAAATGTCATGAAACTTGTATTTAAAGAACTTAGCGCAAATTACTGGTGACTTTTATATGCGAGAATCTTTATGGCCCTTCTCATGATATACGTTCATGCATGCATAATGATGGTTCTACGTCCGAATCTTAAATGTCACCCTCACCTAGTCGAGCATCGCTTGGCTTTTGTGGCAACCACAGAAAATTTTATCATGGCAATTATATAGCATGATCCATCTTCAGTAATCTTGAACATTTCTTTTCCAAAAATAAAAACTTTATTTAAGAGTTCATAGTACTACGAAAAGATCTAAGTAGATAGATCTTCAGTCAATATAGAACAAATATCTAGAGGAAAATAATCTTCCCTGAGAAAAAGGTCTGTTCTGAGGATCCTAATTTGAGTGTTTGATTACATTCATGAAAGCAATATAAAAGTATAAAAGAGATAAATTGCTTTATATGTTACAACCATGAATTATCTATATTATACAAAATATTAAACATATATGTGGCTCATAATCTAATTGATGAGGTGTATTAAAAATAATGATTATGTTCTAATCAAATATTTAAATATCAATATTTTTGTACATCCAAGATGCCTTTCTAGAGATCCTCTCTTATCTCTCGAGGCTGCGATGTTTTTGTGAACGCAACTTCATTACGGAAAGTAGGATAAAGAGGTAAAAGATGGCTAGCTCATTTCAAGGATCGGAGAAAGTAGGATAAAGAGGTAAAGAGGGCCAGCTCATTGCAAGGATCGGAGATGACAACAGCATCAAAGCATCGAGGTATTTCGACTTTATATGAGTATGCCAAATAAAGGTATGCACATCAATTCCTAGATCTAAGATATATTCGATTTCAATCCTTAGTATAAATATTTTTCGTATTATAGAAATTCAACATGAGCATGTTGAGTAAAAATATGCACATCAATCCTCATATCTAAGATTTGTTAGATTTTAATCCTTGGCATAAATATTTTTTGCATTATAAATATTTTCTAATAATTGGTATTAGAGCCATAGATTAATGAAATTTAATTATCTTAAATTATAAATTAATTTGTATCTAATTATGTGATTAAATTTATTATTGTTTCAATCTCAAATTAATCCATGATGTCTTATTTCATAGGTGAATTCTCAAAAAAAAAAAACTCTTAACTTTGCCTTTTTGCTTGTGCCCCCTACTTACAAAATTATTTAAATAGTATCGATACTTTTTAAAAAGATAATGTTAACCTTGAAAATTCGCTTGGGTTCATATAGGATTAAACCAGATAAAAAAATCAATTTAACTTGAACCGATTTTTTATCATATACTATATATCTTTGTTTCACATTTACCAATCGATATGACTTATACCGTTTGACCTTTCATCTTTGGTCGCCCTTGTTCTATCACCGTTCCATAGTGTACTCCAGAGCTTCCAAATATCATCGACTTCGTATCTCATTGTGTTTATGGTCGAGTTTCATCACTAGCAACACTAAGTCACTTGAGCTTCTATTCCATCGTTGTCGCAAAATGGGTTTTAGGGTTTGAGCATTTCTAATAGAGTTTCAATATTTTCTTTAAGGTATATCTCTATTTTTGTAAAAATATTTGCTAGAAAATCTAAACTTTTGGTTTATTATATAGTTAGTGTTCTAGGGTTGCACTGATGTTTATTATTCTGAATAGCATTATAAAAACTTGTTATTTTACAACCAATATTTTGAGCATTTTTTATAAAAATAAAATATTTTTCCAAAATAATCTGATATTTTTGCCTTTTCATTTCATTTCTAACAAGTTATAATTCATCCATGCAATATTTTTTCACATTTGAACTTCTAAATAGGTCAACAATATATATAGAAAATTTGGCTCAAAAAAATATTTGTCTAATAGGTGATGCACTATTATTGAGGAAAATTTAAAAATAGTGCATCACATAGATGCACTATTTAAAATGATCTGAAATTTTTATTTTTAGGCAAGCTTTAAATAGAACACTTATGGTCATATGTCATTGGTTTCCATTTTAGAATATTTTTTGATATTTTTATAAATTTTTGGGGATTTGAACAATTTGTCAATTTTCTAGTTTCTTAATTTTTATATTTCTAACAAATTGTAATGCATCCATGCAATATTTTTTCACATGAGCTTCTAAATAAGTCAATATAAAAAATTCAAATTAAAAAATCCTAATAGGTAATGAATTGTTTTTTAGAAAAAAAATAAAAAATATTGATCACATAGATGCACTTTTCAAAAAGATCTGAAATTTTTAAGAAAGCTTAGAATAGGACACCTGCAGATATATGTCACTGGTTTTCCATCTTAGAGATTTTTTTTAAATTTTTATGAAATTTTGAGCATTTGAACAATGTATCAATTTTTTTTATTTTTCTCCTTAATTTTTATATTTTTAATAAATTATAATACATTCATGTAATATTTTTTCACATTTGAGCTTCTAAATAGGTCAACAATATATATACAAAAAATTTGGTCTAGAAATAAAAATTCCTAATAGGTGATGCACTATTTTTGAAAAAAAATTAAAAATAGTGCATCTTATAGTTGCACTGTTCAAACTGAACTAAAATTTTTAGACAATTTTTGAATAGGACACTTATGGATATATATCACTGGTTTTTTGTTTTAATTTTTTTTTATCAATTTATCAATTTTTGAGCATCTAAACGGTGTGTCAGATTTTTATTTTCTTCTTTTTTATATATTTCTAACAAATTATAATACATGATTTCTAAAAATATCCCCTTATATAACTAAACTACTAGTTTATCGTCCAACACAATGACTTTTGGACCACCGATGCACGAAGGCTTTGTTGACCAATACGAGTTGAGATGATACAATGCAGGTTTAACATTTTTGACTTTGTTAAGGAGACATGCAAAGTGGTTAGTACATTATACGGTAAGTTACTTTTGTTAGGACCAAAGTCGTGCAGAGTGAATTAGTACTTTCGTAAAATCACGTTAATTCAAAACATCATTTGATAAAATTGGATTGAAAAGACGTTTAAATTTAAAATGTTTACAAGAGTAGTATTAAGTAGATAAAGTAATTAGAAAATAAGTAAATAAGTAGAGAAAGATAGACACACCAATTTTATAGTGATTTGATCGTCGTGATCTACATCCACTCTCGATTCCTCTACACTCGAGGCCATCAGCTTCTACTACGGTTTTCTTTCAATGGACGAAGATCAACTACCCTTTTACACTCTTTCTCCTTTTCACAAGCTCAGTAAAAAACCTTTACACCTCTCTTTTAGGCCTCACTAAAACTTCTAACTCTAGGAGGAATAGACTCTAAATCCTAAGAGAGTTTTCAATTTTTCTCAAGTATTATTTTTCCTCTTTCAACTCAATTTCGTGCTTTACCAAGCAAAAATAATTTGGTATTTATAAACCCCAATTAGCTTCAAAAATAGAGTCAAAAAATATCTCATCCCGAGTTTCTTAGGTCCTAACGGTATCATTGCCTATGTTGGGCGGTACCAGAGCCTGTAGCACTAACACTAAGCAGTACACCAGAGCCTGCAGCACTAACATTGAGTGGCACCACCGCTCCGTCTAGCGGTACCATCGCCTGACATAGTTTGGGAGACTGTGTCTAGGTGGTACTATAGGGAAATCTGAGGGGGACGACATCACATGTGCAGCGAAAGAACATAAAATCAAAATCCTCAAATTTTTCATCGATATGTTCATCGTCGTACGAAGATTGATGCATAAAAATTATAAAACTTAAAACTGCGTATATGAAAGATTGTGTTACCTAGGGAGATCATATATTCTTGAATCATTGCAGATCTCTAGGAGAGGGTGAAGGAGGTCAAGCATCCTCCTCTCTAGTGGTGATCCACACAACAAGGTTACAACGATGCTCCTCAAGTCTTTAGGCCTACTATCTGAGGAGGAGAAGGAGAGGAGAATAGGAGATGGCAACCAAAAAGGCTATAGCCTATGAACTATTGGTTCTCTCCTATTTATAGAGGTCCGCTATCAACTTAACCCTAATAGATCCTGCCTTATTGGATATTGGATCTTCATCCAACTACCCAAGCCACTTAGATTAATTGATCTCTATCCAATAATCTCTCATTGACTCTTATTGGATCTCATTCATATAATCCAATAATTCAGAGACTTATTGGATATCCAATAAGATAGGGGCTCTGGCGGATATCTCATATTTGAACCTCTGCTCATTGCAATGCCTACCATATGTGTGTGTCCCTCTAGACCCAATATCGAGCTGGCCATGAGTCATACCTGTCAGAACTCCTTCTAGCTCAGTAAATTTTTATCTATATAATAATTCACTCGACTTATCAACTGCGGATGACTAGGCCACTACATCGTAGTCCCCAAACGATACAAGAGAATACAATCTATTAAACATATCTATCCTCAGTTACCATGTATCTATAGTCCCTCAATGATCTTATTAAATCTCAAATTTTGATTATGAAGTCAATTGTCATCTGTTAATATAATCTATATGTTAAGAAAAGTGTGTAGGAATAACTACGATGGCAGTAAGACATATAGCAAGTGTTACGCCAGAGTCAAGACCAAGATCACATTGGGAGTTTGAGAGTTCGTCAAAAGTCCGGACATTCGTCGGAAGTTCTGTGGGAACCAGCCAAGAAGTCCAAGAGCTTGCCATAGAAGCTCGTCGGAACTCGCCAAGAAGATCGTCGCGAAGTCCAAGAGCTTACCAAGAGTCCGCCGGAGCATCGCCGAGAGTTCGTCAAATGTTCGCCGGAAGTTCGCCGGAAGCTCGCCGGAAGAAGTGATTGGCGCACCGGAACATGAATTGTAGTTATGATATCTTAATTATCATAGTTAGAGTATAGATTAAGTTAAGATTGGGAGATGATCCCACTAACTTAATCAGGGGCCAACTGGGCCCTTAACAGACCCAAATTGGACCGAATGGAATAGCCCATTCGGACCTTGAAATCCTGGCCGATGGTGGCACCACTTGGGAGACTCGGTCTCCCAAGATTTCTGGGCGGTGGTACCGCCCTTGTCAAGCGGTAGCCATCGGTAGTTATTACTGCCAGTGGTAGTACTGCCCCTATTAGGCGGTGGTACCACTTTAGCTCGGTCTTCAAGCACTGTCAGGCGATAGTACCACCCAAACTGAGCGGTAGTACCACCCAGTGCCCGATAACAAGCGGTAGTACCACCCGGTAATAGCGATGGTACCACTAGGACCTTAAAAATTCAGGAATGGATACTTTTAGGCTCCATTTTTTAACTCATTGGGGCCTATAAAACCCCCACCCTTTCCTGCATGAAAAGGCAACGAAATTCTTGAAATACTCTTCAGTCTTGAGGCCTTAAAGTTTTGTAAAAGCTAGAGTTCTCCTCCTTCCTTCTTCTAAGTGTTGAGATCATTCAAGAGAGGAGTGAAACTTGTAAGGGTTGCCTCCTAAGCCCATTAAAAAGAGATAAGCTGTAAAAGGGTGGTTGGCCTTCGCCTATTAAAGGAAGGCCTCTAGTGGACGCTAGTGACCTCGTCGGAGGAGGAAACTGATAGTGGATGTAGGTCACGTTGATCGAACCACTCTAAAATCTCGATTTGCATTTACTTTGAGCACCTTTCCTTTATAGCAAATTGCCTCTCCTCCTTACTGTGTTTTAAATACGTCTACATTTGCTTTGATGTAAAACATCTTCCGAGATCAACTTTCTATGAAGACTTTACGAAATCTATGTTTTTGTGATTTACACTGCTACAAATCACCTTAGTCTTCTCTTACATTTTCACTTTAGAATTCAAGCTCAAATTCCTTCTGAAACGAATTAAGTTAAATCGGCTTTAATCGAAACAAGGTTTTTGAAATCGTGAAAGTTTTTCACTGCACTAATTCACCCACCCCCCTCCCCTCTTAGCGTGCTCTTGATCCTAACAGATCTAATATTCCAGAGACTATATACCGGGTATGTTATTGTCAAACCCATATGATTTCTGCTCGAGTCTCGCTTTGATCGGATTCTCCCGGAGAACTCTTTCTCTCTCAATCTGAATGACCCTGGCTAGGGATTTGTTTGAGCAAGAACATATGAGATATTCCTCTCATGACACTGAAAGTGGATGATTAATCCTCTATCGATACTCAATAGTCCTCATAAGGTTGGCTACCACTCCCAATGATCGGTTGTGCTAGATCTGGAACTTCTAGACGTATAAGTCTTATATCAAAAAATGTAGTACTCATACAGGACATCCTTAATGTCTCAAGTCTAAGGACCAGATATACCCTTAGGACTATGGAATCACTATCTGATAATAAGGCATCATCAACCATCCAGTATTCCATAAGCGGATCAATCAGTGAACTCATTCTCTAATGAGTACATGTACTGTATCTCTAGTATCTCCACACAAGCAGCTATAATACCAACTGCATCCATCATATGGACGAGTATATAACACACCAATCTGTCCGATTATCTCGATGTCCTTCTCGAGTAACCTATGACCGGGATTATTTAGGATCTGTGTTTAAAGGTGAATCAGTCTCATTATTGTAATCTCATCACGATCTAATTCTCATTACACAAATCCACGGACATACAATATATTCAAGCAATAGGTAATATAAAGTGATAAAATATCGGATAATAATAATAAGTAAAAAGAATGTGTGTCAAGTTACACGTGACATCACTCACGTGATTGGCTTGCAAGGCACCTATGACTAGCAGTGATGCCCCCCAAGATTTCCCTACACGTTTGCAATCGATGAGTCAAGTGAATTATTATAGAGATAATAATTCAGTGAGTTAGAAGGAGTTCTAACAGATATAACTCACGGCTAACTCAGTGAATTATGATCTCCATAATAATTCACTTGACTCATCGACTATGGATGTACTAGGCCACTATGCCGTAGTCCCCAAACAATACAGAGTAATTTAATTCTTTGGATATATATGTCCTCAGTTACCATATACTTATAGTCCCTCAATCATCTAATATCCCAAAGATCATATAACGGGCATGATGCTGTCAAGCCCATACGGTTTCTCCTCGAGTCTCGCTATAATCGGATTCTCCCGAAGAACTCTTTTTCTCTCAATCCGAATGACCTTAGCCAAGGATTTATCTAAGAAAGAACACAAAGGATATTCCTCTCATGATATCGAGTGCAAATGATCCTCTATCGACACTCAATAGCCCTTGTAAGGTTGGCTGCCACTCCCAATGACCGGTTGTACTAGATTTGGAACTTCCAAACCTATAAGTCTAGTATCAAAGAGTGGAGTACTCATACAGGATATCCTTGGTGTCTCAAGTCTAAGGACCAGATATGCTACTGGGACTACAGAATCACTGTCTGATAATAAGGCATCATCAACTATCCAGTATTCCGTGAGCGGATCAATCGGTGAACTCATTCTCCAATAAGCACTTATACTGTATCCTTTGCATCCTCATATGAGCGGCTATGAGACCAGCTACCTTCATCATATGGATGGGTATAGAACACACCAGTTTGTCCGATTATCTCGATGTTCCTTTCGAATAACCTATGACTAGGATTATTTAGGGTTTGTGTTTAAAGGTGAATCAGTCTCATTATCGTGTATACATATATATATATATATATATATATATACATATATATATATATATATATATATATATATATACATATATATGTATATATATATATATATGTATATATATATATATGTATATATATATGTATATATATATATGTATATATATATGTATATATATATATGTATACATATACTTGGTATCAAAGCAGTGTTCTTGGCATCTCGCTGCCCTTCCATTGCCATCCATCAACCCTCCACAACCATCCAAAGCAATTCCCACAATTGCTTAAAAGATCATCGCCGAATTCCACCATCATCTCCACCACCGCAGATCAACCTTTGATCTCCCCATGAATTGCAACAGGTTTTGGTTTCTTACCTTACTGCTGCTATAATTTATTTATCCCTTTCCGAAAATCCAAAAAAAAAAAAATTCGTTCCTATATTGCTGCAAATTTTCATCGTAAGTTGCTGAAATTTTTCGACGAGAATTCTGCTATCGCAACTTACACTAATTTTCTTGCTGTTACTGTCGAAATTTTCTTAATGGACATCCTTGCTATCATATAAACTGAGATATTGCTATCAACTCTCTCCTCAAATCTCTCAAATTTTTTGTGGATATTTCGTCGAGAAACCGTTGTTTCTTCGACGATAATTCTGCTCTTACAAGGCAACACAATTATGCAGCAAACTTTCACTGATTTCTATCAAACCTATATATGCCTTTAACTCGTCAACAAAAGAGATATCTTAACATCACAGATTTGGAGTCATATACTATGGCATCTGAGGAGGCAATCAATGCTAAATTTGAAGCCTTTGAGGCACGAATGGAGGATAAGATTCGGACTCTCCTTACCGAATTCAGTTTGGGCCGACCACCAAGCCCGAAGAAATCACATCAAGGAGAGAGCTCTAACCAATCACATCATGCCCAAAGAGATGACTTCCAAGAGAGGGGAGGCTCTATGACCGACCCCAACTATTCGCGCATGAGAGTGAACTTCCCTAGATGGGAAGAAGGAGACCCAATTGGTTGGATCTCGCACGCTGAGCGATATTTTCGGTACCATAAAACTGCGGATGCATCCATGGTGGAAATTACAGCTATACATCTTGAAGGGGATGCCATACAATGGTTTGACTGGTTTGAACACACTTATGGATCCCTTTCATGGCGACAATTCAAAGAAGGACTACTGATCCGCTTCGGACCAACTTATTATGTGAACATTGACGGACAACTAGCAAAGATCCGACAAACCTCCACCATTCAGGAGTACCAAACCAGGCTTGAAAGGTTATCTAATCAAACTCGTGATTGGTCTGAAAAATAGTTATTGAGGACTTTTATTGAGGGCTTAAAGCCGGAGATCCGGGGAGAAGTTAAGGCGCGACAACCATACACGCTTATGGTAGCCATCTCTTTCACACGACTTCAAGAGGAGCGATTGAACCATGAAGCCCGGAGGACAAGGATCACTCCACAACCTACAATACTAAAGCCCTCAGCCCCCCCTACTATCAACCGAGTCCCTGCACCGAAAAGGTTAACAAGAGAAGAACTTCGGGAGCGATCTGCGAAGGGGTTACGTTGGCATTGCGACGAGTCGTGGAGCCGCGAACATCGCTGTAAAAAAGGTAGACTTCTTATGATTGAACCAGTAGAAGAAGAGGTCATTGAACATCTAGAAGAGAGCCTAGAACATGAAGAAGAAGATATGGAAGAAGAGCCACAGCCGACCGACATTACGGTACACGCACTAGCCGGCTATTCAAATCCGCAAACGATGAAAGTTGGAGGCCTTCTCAAACAACAGCCGATCACTGTTCTCATCGACACGGGTAGCACTAATAACTTCCTGAATAGTAAGGTTGCTGCTCGGATGGCACTGCATATTGAAGGTTGCAGCAAGTTCGATGTAAAGGTTGCCGACGGTAGAATCCTAAAGTGCGACCAAAGATGCCCGCAGGTGAAACTATTACTGCAAGACCAAGAAATTATCACCGATTTCTTCCTCCTACCAATCGATGACTATGAGGCAGTGCTTGGTATAGAATGGCTGACTACACTAGGTGATGTCTCTTGGAACTTTTCTAAATTAATTATGAAATTCTATTGTAAGGGCAAATAGATCATCCTACGCAGGAAGCGCGGAAGCAACGTTACCACTGTTTCGACCCAACGAATGGAGAAAGTTTACCACAAGGTAAATTGTGCCTTTTTGATGCACCTCCAGCAGCAACCAGAGGGGAAGAAAATAGAATTTGAAGATCAAAATCTTGCCCAATTGCTTATTGAATTTGCCGACATATTTGCTGAACCGCGCGGTCTTCCTCCTTCTCGGCAACATGACCATCGAATTCTAATCCTTCCGAGCAAGCCACCAGCGAACACTCGACCATACCGATATACTCACCTCCAAAAAGATGAAATCGAAAAGATCGTAAAGGAGATGCTTGAAACAGGGGTGATTCGACCAAGTTGCAGCCCCTATTCCTCACCGGTGCTACTTGTACGCAAGAAGGACGGAACTTGGCGGATGTGCATCGACTATTGAGCTTTAAATGGCATCACCGTCAAGGACAAATACCCAATACCAGTGGTGGATTTGAAAGGAGCTCGAGTCTTCACGAAGTTGGACCTCCGATTCGGTTACCACCAAATTCGAGTATGTAACGATGACATTCCAAAAACTGCATTTCGCACACATGATGGCCATTATGAATTCTTGGTAATGCCTTTTGGACTCACTAATGCTCCTTCAACCTTTCAAAGTCTCATGAATGATATATTTCAGAGCTTTCTTCGTAAATTTGTGCTGGTATTTTTCTATGATATTCTCGTTTACAGCCCTTCTCTTGAGACTCACTTTCAGCATTTACGGATTGTTTTGACGATCCTTCGGGAGAATACTCTTTTTGTTAAGCAATCAAAGTGCAGCTTTCTCCAGCAAAAAGTAGAGTACCTTGGACATATAATATCAGAAGAAGGAGTGGCGGTAGACCCAACAAAAATTGAGGCAATGCAAGGCTGGCCGAAACCTACAAACGTGAAATTACTGCGGGGGTTCCTTGGACTAACGGGCTACTACCGAAAATTTGTTAAGGACTATGGGAAGATCAGTGCACCACTCACTTCTTTACTGAAAAAAGATGCTTTCCAATGGTCGGACAAAGCCTCTGCTGCCTTCGACAAACTTAAAGCAGCCATGACAATGACGCCGGTGCTTGCGCTACCAGATTTCAATAAACCCTTCATCATTGAGGCCGACGCATCTGGAGTCGGAATTGGAGCTGTTCTCATGCAAAATGGTCAACCACTCGCATACACTAGCAAGGCATTATCTCCCTCCCATCAAAATATGTCAGTATATGATAAGGAGATGCTTGCCATTGTACACGCAGTAACGAGGTGGAGACCCTACCTAATCGGCCGGCGATTTCAAATTAAAACTGACCATAAAAGCCTCAAGTACTTTTTGGAGCAAAAGATATCATCCCCTGAGCAGCAAAAATGGGTAACCAAACTTCTTGGATTTGATTATGAAATTATTTACAAAAAGGGGAAAGAAAACGTTGTTGCAGATGCACTCTCACGGCTACCTGAACAAGCTAAGGTTTCAGCCATCTCCCTTCCTACTACCGGTCTCCTCGAGGACATTAGGGAAGAATGGAAGAAGGATCCAGAGATCAGCAAGATCATAAAAAAATTGGAGGAGGATCCAAGTGCAATAGCCCACTACACTTGGGATTTGAGGGATTTACGCTACAAAGGTCGCATTGTGCTTATACCTAACTCCCCTTGTATCGCAATCATCTTGCATGAAATGCACTCTATACCTTCAGCAGGGCACTCTGGATTCCTAAGAACCTACAAAAGAGTGAAGCAAAATTTTTATTGGAGAGGGATGAAAAAAATTATTGTTGAATATGTGGCACAATATGATGTATGTCAACAGCACAAGGGTGAAACTGTGGCAAATCCAGGGAAGCTACAACCACTACCCATACCAGACTCAGTATGGACTGACATCTCCATGGACTTCATTGAAGGGCTGCCATCTTCCAAAGGTAAAAGCACGATTCTCATGGTGGTTGATCGACTTACGAAATATGCTCATTTTTGTGCTATGAGAAATCCCTACACTACTGCTAGTATTGCTCAAATTTTCATAGAAAATATTGTTAAACTGCATGGAATGCTAAGGTCCATCGTAAGTGATCGTGACAGGATCTTCACTAGTAAATTTTGGACCAAGTTATTTCAGTTACAAGGCACGAAACTTAAGATGAGCACACCATATCATCCACAAATTGACGGCCAAACAGAGGTGGTAAATAGGTGCTTAGAGACGTACCTCCGGTGTTTCGCTAGCGACCGACCAAAAGAGTAGGCAAAATGGCTTCCTTGGGCTGAATGGTGGTATAATACTACATATCATTCATCTATAAAATGTGCCCCTTATGAAGCATTGTATGGTCGACCAGCACTTGTGATTCCAAAGTATGTAATTGGCTCGGCCAAGGTAGATCAGGTTGACCAAGAATTGATTGATAGGGACAAACTCTTACAACTGTTAAAAGATAATCTCTCTACCGCTCAAGCCAGAATGAAGCAGCAAGCCGACACACGATGAAGTGAAAGAGAATTTTCAGTGGGAGATTGGGTTTATCTTTGCCTACAACCATACAAGCAACTCTCTATCAACACTCGAGCCTCCATGAAGCTATCCCCACGTTTTTATGGGCCCTATCAGATCACAGAGCATATTGGAGCCGTGGCATATAGACTTAAATTACTTGAAGATGCCAAAATTCACCCTGTCTTCCACATATCATGCCTAAAGTCCAAGTTGGGAGAACACGAGTCACCCCAGATCCAACTGCCCAACACAACTGAGGATGGAGTTATTCAAGCCCAACCACAGGCCATCCTCGATCGCAGGATCGTGATGCATCGCCGACATCCCTCTACTTAAGTACTAGTGCATTGGAATAATCTACCACTTGAAGATGCCACATGGGAACCATATGAGGAGCTGAAGACCTGGTTCCCTAAGTTCATAGAATCTCAGCCTTGAGGACAAGGCTGATTTGAAGAGGGCGGCGGGTCTGTTAGGACTCTAGCTATGAGAGTCCTAATTAAGAGGGACATTTTGTTAGGACTCTAGCTAGGAGAGTCCTAATTGAGAGGGACACTCTGTTAGGACTAACTAGGAGAGTCCTAATTGAAAGGGACATTCTGTTAGGAGGTTTTTTCTTAGAGAAGAATTAGGAGTTGTAAGGGAATAGGAGTCTTGAGTATGAGTCATATTAGGAGTTGGTTAGAAGTAAGAGTCTTAAGTAGGAGTCCTATTATGAGTTAGGGTTTAGAAGCCCTATAAATAGCCATGTATTCCATCTCTTTTCTTAAGCAATAGATGAAACTTTTCTGCAGCCTTTGAGCAGCACTTGGAGGGAGGAACCCCTATAGAGTTCCAAAGAGGCCGATCCCCTAAAGAGATCAACCCCAAGTTTAGAATCTACAAGGGTTCTAACACATCGTTACAAGATGAGTTTGATTCGGTGACATACCATCGAGAGACTCGACCAAGTATATCATGTCCTTAAGTCACTAGTGACATCTCTATGTCATAGGCAAGATAGCGAATCGCAATATCCATGAGCCTTGAGGGACTTGACCAACTCAATCTACATCGAGAATCGGTCCCTACCTATAACGATGGAAGGCCACGTGGATCAATATTGTCGAGAGAGAGGATTTTAATTTAGTCTCTTAATATGACATATCATGTACATACATATTTAATATATATCTACATCGCATGCATATATATATATATATATAGTAGGTGATCAAACCCGAGCTAGTGGGCTTAATCACTCACATCAAGATCTATGTGTGCAGCGATGCATTTCCATGCCCTATGATCGTCCATCTCATCCTCGTTAGTTCTATCGGTATCTCGTCGCATCTCCATGCATCGCAATCGTCCGTCTTGGCATCGTGGGTCCCATTATCACTTTCATGCTCCCGTTATACCTCCTCGTGTGATTACAACTGAATCATAGGCATGCAGGCTTGACAATAAACGAGAAATAAAATAGAGGGTCATATGCTCCAATAATAATAATCACAAGTACACATCACACGGTCCATGATCATCCATCCACATATCATACATCACATATACACATCATCATATAGAACTACTAGATAATAATAATAATAATAATAATAATAATAATAATAATAATAATCAATTAAACTTTTTAATTAATTAATATTTTCTGAAAATCAGGGACATGTAAGGAATTTTCTAAATTATAAAGGGTATTTTGGTAATTTTGATAGATAGAATAGAATTGGAATTTCTTAAATTCACAGGAGCAAAACTATCTTTTGCCCAAAACCCTACTGCTCCCCTCCTCCCCTCCTGTGTTGTGACGCTGAGGACGCCGCCACCCTACAATGGCAGCCTTTGTGGGTAGGGGCGGCGCCACTACATGTGAGCACTCCTGTGGGAAGGTCGCTTGCGAGCGAGCACCGCCCTTGCCCCGCCCACCCCACGCAACCCCCCCGCACCACCCCCACCCCCCCCCCCCCCCCCCCCTCCCTACAAGCGGCTTGCCCACGAGCAGCGCCCCTCTTTTGGGTGACCGTCGCTGTGGGTGCGCTCGCAAGCGCCACCCGCCCTTGCGAACAGACCGACCGCAAGCGTCACTGACCCTTGTGGGCACTGTGGTCACCTGCCCTTGCAGGTGCCAGCTCCGTCGGTCGCAAGCCTGCTCCAAGCAAGTCATCGGCCGGTCGCTGCAAGAACAACGCTTGCACGTGTGTCGGCACTGTGTTGCCTACCTGCGGCTACGTGCATGCAGATGACAGCAAGCTACCATCTGTGAGGGCAATAAGGGCAGCAGCAATTGTGTCGCTTTCTCACTTTTATGTCAATGATTTTGACGTCAAAAGCTTCTCCAAAGCATAACACACGTAGTTCAAAACTAATCTTTTGTATAAACAAGTTGGCTCTGATACCACTATTGGGAAATCTGAGGGGGCGACATCACATACGCAGAGGAAGAACATAAAAACAAAATCCCCAATTCTCAAAGATGTATTCATCATTGTGGGTTGATTGGTGTGCAAAATTCGTGAAATAAAAAACTGTGTATATTAAATATTATGTTACATAGGGAGATCGTATATCCCTAAATCCCTACAGATATCTAGGAGAGAGTAAAGGAGGTCAAGCATCCTCCTCTCTATTAGAACTCCTTCTGATTCAGTAAATTATTATCTCCATAATAATTCACTCGACTCATCGATTGTAGACGTACTAGGCCACTACGCTGTAGTCCCTAGATAATATAGGGGAATCTAATCTATTAGACCTGTCTGTCCTCAATTACCATGTACATATAATCCCTCATCCATCTAATATCCCAAAGACTATATACCGAGCATGGTGTTGTCAGACCCAAATGATTTTCTACTCGAGTCTCACTCTAATCGGATTCTCCTAGAGAACTCTTTCTCTCTCAATCCGAATAACCCTAGTTAGGGATTTATCTGAGTAAAACAAACGAGATATTCCTCTCATGACACCGAGAGTGGATAATCCTCTATCGACACTCAATAGTCCTCGTAAGATTAGCTACCACTCCCGATTATCGGCTGTGCTAGATTTGGAACCTCTAGACCTATAAGTCTAGTATCAAAGAATGGAGTACTCATACAGGATATCCTTGGTGTCTCAAGTCTAAGGACTAGATACACCACTTCGACTACGGAATCACTATCTACTAATAAGGCATCATCAACCATCCAGCATTTCATAAGCGAATCAATCAATGAACTCATTCTTCAATGAGCACCTGTACTATATCCCTATAAGACTAACTGCATCCATTATATAGATAGGTATATAACATACTAGTCCGTCCGATTATATTGATGTCCCTCTCAAGTAACCTATGATCAGGATTATTTAGGATCTGTGTTTAAAGGTGAATCAATCTGCTAGTCATAGGTGCCCAGCAAGCCAATCACGTGAGTGATGGCACGTGTGACTTGATACAGAATCTTTTTGCTTATTATATTTTGGCGTATATCACTTTATAACTATTGCATAAATGCATATATATATTGTGATGTCCTTGGATTTGTGCAATGGGAATCGGATCGTGATGAGATCACGATAATGAGATCGATTCACCTTTAAACACATATCCTAAATAATCTCGGTCATAGGTTACTCGAGAGGGACATCGTGATAACCGGATACACTGGTGTGCTGTATACCCGTCCATATTATAGATGCAGCTGGTCTCATAGCTGCTCGTGTAGGGACACTAGGGATACAGTACAAGTGCTCATTGGAGAATGAGTTCACTGATTGATCCGCTTACGGAATGCTGGATGGTTGATGATGCCTTATTGTCAGACAGCGATTCCGGAGTCCTAGTGATGTATTTGGTCCTTAGACTTGAGACACCAAGGATGTCCTGTATGAGTGCTCCACTCTTTGATACCAAACTTATAGGTTTGGCTGTCCCAGATCTAGTACAGCTGGTCATTGGGAGTGGTAGTCGACCTTACGAGGGCTATTGAGTGTCGACAGAGGATCATCCACTCTTGACGTCATGAGAGGAATATCCTATGTGTTCTTGCTCAGACAAATCCCTGGCCAGGGTCATTCGGGTTGAGAGAGAAAGAGTTCTCCGGGAGAATCCGATTAGAGCGAGACTTGAGTAGAAACCGTATGGGTCTGATAGCACAATGCTCGATATACGGTCTCTGGGATATTAGATGGATGAGGGACTATAGGTACATGGTAACTGAGGACAGACAGGTCCAATGGATTGGATTCCCCTGTATCGTCTGGGGACTACGGCGTAGTGGCCTAGTACGTCCGTAGTCGATGAGTCGAGTGAATTATTACAGAGATAATAATTCATTGAGTTAGAAGGAGTTCTGACAGGTATGACTCACGCCCAGCTCGATATTGGGCCTAGAGGGTCACACACATATGGTAGGCATTGCGATGAGTAGAGGTTCGGATATGAGATATCCGATGGAGCCCTTGTCTTATTGGATGCAAATCCAATACCCACTAGGGAAGGACCCATTAGGGTTTGACACGGGATCTCTATAAATAGGAGGGATTCACAGCCTCATAGGCAAGAGTCTTTGCTTGCCTTTCTTATTCTCCTTTCCTTCTCCACCTCAGAGTAGGCCTGGAGTTTTGAGGAGCGTCGTCGCAACCCTTCCACACCGCTAGAGAGGAGGACGCTTGACCTCCTTCACCCTCTCCTAAGGATCTACAAGGAAACAAGGATATACGATCTCCCTAGGTAACACAATCTCTATACGCAGTTTTGTGTTTTGCGGATTTTTGCACACCAATCTTCGCACGACGACGAACATCTTTTTGGGAATCGGGGATTTTTGTTTTCTTGTTCTTCCGCTGCGCATATGATGTCGCCCCCTATGATTTCCCAACAGTGGTATCAGAGCCAGGTTGTTCGTGCGAATGATTGGTTTTGAACTGCGTGTGTTGTGTTTAGGAAGAATTTTGACGTCAAAATCGTTGACGCAAAAGCGAGAAAGGGCAGCAACAGTTACTGCCCTCGATCTGTGTGCGTGAAGCGCAGCCGAAGGCGGGCAGCACAGGGGCTGCGTCTGCAGTAGCCGGCCGGCGGCCTGCTTGCAGCAGCCTTGCTGTTGGCGGGGCTGGCAGCCCACGGGCAGAGGCGCCGCAGGGCAGCGGCGTCTGCCGCCGCTGCTCCCGCGGGCGAAACCCCCCCCCCCAAGGGCGGTCGCCCTGCGGGACAGCACCGCCTGCAGAGGCAGCGGCGCCCGCGGGGGAGCCCACCTGCAGTGGCAGCGCCGCCAGCGTGCGTGCCGCCTGCAGGCGAGGGCAGTGCCCTCGCCCCGCCGCACAGGCCGCCGTCGGCAGGGTGGCGGCGGCGGCAACAGCGAAAAAGGGAAAGGGTATTAGGGTTTTCTGGGAAAAAGACAGTTTTGCCCCTCGGAATTTGAGAAATTCCTGTTTCTGTCTTTTGTCCAAATTACGAAAATACCCTTAGGAATTGAGAAATTCCCTACCTGTCCCTGATTTTAGAAAAATATTAATTAATTAAAAGGTTTAGTTGATTATTATTTTTATTATTATCTAGTAGTCCTACATGATGATGATTATTTATACATGTGATGTATGATGTGTGGACGGATGATCATGGACCGTGTGATGTGTGTACTTGTGATTATTATTATTGAGGTCTGCGAACCTCCATTATATTTCTCGTTTATTGTCGGGCCTGCGTGCCTATGATTAAGTTGTAATCACATGAGGAGGCGCAGCGGGAGCGTGGATGCGATAACGAGACCCACGAGACGGACGATCGTGATGCATGGAGATGCATCAAGATGTCGACGGAACCGACGAGGACGAGATGGACGATCACAGGGCATGGAGATGCACCGTTGCACACATAGATCTTGATGTGAGTGATTAGGCCTACTGGCTCGGACCTAATCATATTAGGTTGTGGTCCATGATCATCTGATGTGATTGCTTATACGCATACTAGATATGTATATATATTTGCATGCGATGTAGATATGTATTAAATATGTATATGTGTGACATGTCATATTAGGAGACCAAATTATAGAAACATCTCTCGATAATATTAAGTCGGTAAACGTGAGGCAATTAGATTGACCCATGTGGCCTTCCATCGTTATGAGTAGGAACCGATTCCCGGTGTAGGTTGAGTTGGTCGAATCCCTCGAGACTCACCTATATTGCGATTCGCTATCTTGCTTACGACATAGAGATGTCACCGGTGACCTGAGGGCATGGTATGCTTGGTCGAGTCCCTCGAGGGTATATCATCAAATCAGACTCATCTTGTAACGAAGGTGTTGACTTAACCGAGCATCATGGTTGGTCGGGTCCCTCGAGGCCATGGTGATTCGGAGGCCGAACAGGACGGGAATCACAAGGAGTTGTGATCGGCAAGAGTTGCCTACCTTTTAGGCTTAGTGTGATTGGTCGAGTCCCTCGAGGTTACACTAAGACGCTGATTGGATCCTGATCCCCACTAGAAGTCTGCCGGAGACTTCCGTTTTACGTGCTGAGGGTGTCGCGTGACTCGACAGTAAAATAGTGGGAGCATATTAAGATAGAAGTCCATATCTTGATAGTTTATTTCTTGCAAAATCTGCATGTTATTCATTTCTGCTACATCTTTATTTTCAGAAAATGTTGCTTTCAAATCCCTTACGTGGCATACTTGATGTCAACCGCCTCACTGGTCCAAATTATACGGATTGGCTCCGTAACTTGAGAATTGTTCTCACAGCGGAGAAAATCGTGTACGTCCTTGATACAGTGATGCCTACGCCCGAAGAAGGGGCAAGCGAGGATGAGATCGCTCGCTACGTGAAGTACATTGATGACTCCACTCTTGCTCAGTGCTATATGTTGGGCTCTATGACTCCAGAATTACAGAGACAACATGAAAAGATGGATGCCAGATCCATTCTCCTACATGTCCGCAAATTGTTTAAGGAATAGGGAAGGACTCAACTATATGAGATATCCAAGAGCCTTTTCTGCGCTAGGATGACTAAGGGGACACCGGTTCAGAACCATGTCCTAAAGATGATTGAGTGGATAGAGAAACTCACAGGTCTAGGAATGGTCCTAGAGGATAACTTGTGTGTGGATATTGTGCTTCAGTCCCTACCATATTCCTTTTCACAGTTCATAATGAATTTTAATATGAACAAGCTTGAGGTGACTCTCCCAGAGCTCCTCAATATGTTGAGGGAGGTAGAGAGTACTATTAAGAAAGAGAAGCCAGTTCTCTATACTGGTGAGACTAGAAAGAAAAGGAAAGCAGAAAGGTCCCTTAAGAAGGGAAAGGGCAAGGGCAGACCAAGTAAAGCAAAGGTTGCTAAGAAAGACCCAACAAAGGACAAAGGCCAGTGCTTCCACTGTGGTAAAGATGGGCACTAGAAGAGGAACTGCAAAGAGTACCTTGCAGAAAGGGCGAAACAAGAAGCTTGGTGAAGCTTCAAGTACATTCATGATCAATATCCAATTGTTAGATTTTTGTGATAGTGCATTTGTTGGGAAATCATAGGGGGCGACATCATATGCGCAGCGGAAGAACAAGAAAACAAAAATCCCCGATTCCCAAAAAGATGTTCATCGTCGTGCGAAGATTGGTGCGCAAAATCCGCAAAAACATAAAACTGCGTATAGAGATTGTGTTACCTAGGGAGATCGTATATCCCTGTTTCCTTGCAGATCCTTAGGAGAGGGTGAAGGAGGTCAAGCGTCCTCCTCTCTAGCGGTGATCCACACAGCAGGGTTGCGACGACGCTCCTCAAAACTCCAGGCCTACTCTGAGGTGGAGAGGGAGAGGAGAATAGGAAGGGCAAGCAAAGACTCTAGCCTATGAGGCTGTGAATCCCTCCTATTTATAGAGATCCCGTGTCAAAACCCTAATGGGTCCTTTCCCTAGTGGGTATTGGATCTGCATCCAATAAGACAAGGGCTCCGTCGGATATCTCATATCCGAACCTCTACTCATCGCAATGCCTACCATATGTGTGTGACCCTCTAGGCCCAATATCGAGCTGGCCGTGAGTCATACCTGTCAGAACTCCTTCTAACTCAGTGAATTATTATCTCTGTAATAATTCACTCGACTCATCGACTACGGAAGTACTAGGCCACTACGCCGTAGTCCCCAGACGATACAGGGGAATCCAATCCATTGGACCTGTCTGTCCTCAGTTACCATGTACCTATAGTCCCTCATCCATCTAATATCCCAGAGACCGTATATCGAGCATGGTGCTGTCAGACCCATACGGTTTCTACTCGAGTCTCGCTCTAATCGGATTCTCCCGGAGAACTCTTTCTCTCTCAACCCGAATGACCCTGGCCAGGGATTTGTCTGAGCAAGAACACATGGGATATTCCTCTCATGATACCGAGAGTGGATGATCCTCTATCGACACTCAATAGCCCTCGTAAGGTCGACTACCACTCCCAATGACCAGCTGTACTAGATCTGGGAACAGCCAAACCTATAAGTCTGGTATCAAAGAGTGGAGCACTCATACAGGACATCCTTGGTGTCTCAAGTCTAAGAACCAGATACACCACTAGGACTACGGAATTGTTGTCTGACAATAAGGCATCATCAACCATCCAGCATTCCGTAAGCGGATCAATCAGTGAACTCATTCTCCAATGAGCACCTGTACTGTATCCCTAGTGTCCCTACACGAGCAGCTATGAGACCAGCTGCATCCATCATATGGACAGGTATACAGCACACCAGTCTATCCGGTTATCACGATGTCCCTCTCGAGTAACCTATGACCGGGATTATTTAGGATATGTGTTTAAAGGTGAATCGATCTCATTATCGTGATCTCATCACGATCCGATTCCCATTGCACAAATCCAAGGACATCACAATATATATGCATTTATGCAATAGTTATAAAGTGATATACGCCAAAATATAATAAGCAAAAAGATTCTGTATCAAGTCACACGTGCCATCACTCACGTGATTGGCTTGCTGGGCACCTATGACTAACAATCTCCCACTTGACCTAAAGCCAATCACCTATGTGTCTGATCCCCATCAGACCCTTGTGACGCTCAAAGACAAAATGAGACAACGGCTTTGTCAGTGGATCTGCAATGTTATCTTCGGATGGAACTCTTTCCACTGCTACATCTCCTCGGGTTACGATCTCTCTTATAAGCTGAAACCTCCTCAGAACACTTCTGATAAGACCCGGGTTCCCTTATTTGAGTAATCGCCCCATAGTTGTCGCAATATAAGGAAGTCGACTTGTCGCTATCTGTATCGACTCCCAAATCTGTGATGAACTTCTTCACCCAGACTCCCTCCTTTGCTGCATCTAATGCAGCAATGTACTCCGCCTCTGTGGTCGAGTCAGCAGTGGTATCTTGCTGGAACTCTTCCAGCACACTGCTCCTCCATTCAAGGTGTACACATACCCTGAATTCGACTTGCTATCATCGACATCAGACTGAAAACTTGAGTCAGTGAAGCCTTCAACCTTAAGGCTATTACCTCCATATACTAGTAAAAGATCCTTAGTCCTTCTCAAGTACTTAAGGATACACTTTACTGCTTTCCAGTGCTCCAAGCCTGGATCCGCCTGATACCTGCTCATGACACTCAGAGCATGCGCTATATCAGGCCTAGTACATAGCATGGCATACATGATAGACCCTATTGCTAAGGCATAAGGTATCATATCCATGTTCGCCCTTTCTTCTGGAGTCTTTGGGGACATACTCGTAGAAAGCGATATCCCATGTCTCATCGGTATGAGACCTCTCTTGGAATTTTCCATGCCAAACCTTTTGACAATAGTTTCTATGTACCTGGACTGGGACAAGCCAAGCATCCTCTTGGATCTATCTCTATAGATTCTAATCCCCAAGATATAAGATGCTTCTCCTAAGTCCTTCATGGAGAAGTGTCTAGATAACCAAGCCTTTACTGTGGATAGCATTCCTATGTCATTCCCAATGATGAGGATGTCATCCACATATAACACCAAAAAGCTAATAGCGCTCCCACTTACCTTTCTGTATACACAAGGCTCATCTTCGTTCTTAACGAAGTCATAAGATCTGATTGCCTCATCAAATCTTATGTTCCAACTTCGGGAAGCTTGCTTTTAGTCCATAAATGGATCTAAGCAACCTACACACCTTATCTGGGCAGTTCTTGGACACGAATCCCTCAGGTTGCATCATATACACCTCCTCCTCCAGGTTCCCGTTGAGGAATGCGGTTTTCACATCCATCTGCCAGATCTCATAATCATAGTGTGCTGCAATAGCCAATAGAATTCTGATGGATTTTAGCATTGCTACGGGTGAGAAGGTTTCGTCGTAGTCAACACCTTGCCTTTGACGATACCCTTTAGCCACTAGCCTTGCTTTATAGGTCTCTACCTTTCCATCTACTCCGATCTTTTTCTTAAAGATCCACTTGCAACCGATGGGTACAATACCTTCGGGTGCATCAACTAGGTTCCAAACCTTATTGGAGTACATAGAATCCATCTCAGAATTCATGGCTTCTTTCCACTTCCCGGAGTCTATACTCATAATAGCCTCCTCGTAGGTCTGAGGATCAATATCCTCTACATCCTCTGCTCTAATATGTCCCACATATTTCTCAGGAGGATGGGATACTCTATCAGACCTGCGTAAAGTTGATACTTGTGTATTAGGTACCTGAACAGACTCGAGCTGTAGAGTGGTGCTTGAGCTTGGTTCTCCAACCTCGCTCAATTCTATCGTTCTCCCACTGTCTCCGTCAAGAATGTGTTCCTTCTCAAGGAACACTGCTCTCTTAGCTACAAAGACCTTTTGGTCCTCGAGATGATAGTAGTAATACCCACAAGTTTCCTTGGGGTATCCCATAAATTTACATCGCCCTGTCCTTGATTCTAACTTATCGGGGTTGTGTCTTTTAACATGGGCAGAGCAGCCCCAAATCTTAACAACCTTAAGATCAGGCTTCTTCCCTTTCCATATTTCATATGGTGTAGACACTACCGACTTAGTTGGAACTCTGTTCAGAAGGTAAGCTACGGTTTCTAGGGCATATCCCCAGAATGAGATGGGTAGGTCAGCGAAACTCATCATGGACCGTACCATATCTAATAATGTACGATTTCTCCTTTCAGAGACACCATTGAGCTGAGGTGTATAAGGAGGTGTCCATTGGGATAATATCCCATGGTCCTTTAGGAAGTGAGTAAACTCTGTACTTAAGTACTCACCTCCTCGATCTGATCGAAGAGTTTTGATACTCTTTCCAGTCTGGTTCTCCACCTCATTCTTATACTCTCTGAATTTCTCAAAGGCCTCGGACTTGTACTTCATTAAGTACACATATCCATACCTTGAGAAATCATCAGTAAATGTAATGAAGTAGGAGTAACCTCCAATGGCATGAGTTGACATGGGTCCACATACATCACTATGTATGAGTTCCAACAACTCAGTGGCTCTCTCTCCAGTTCCACTAAATGGAGAGTTGGTCAGTTTTCCACGAATGCAAGGCTCACAAGTTGCATATGACACATAGTCGAATGGATCTAGATATCCATCATTTAGCAACTTTTGAATCCTTCTTTCATGGATGTGACCTAGCCTACAATGCCACAGGTATGCACTGTTCAACTCATCTCGTTTCCTTTTGGACACATTTACATTCATGATATGTGGAGTGGTGTCTAACATAAATGAACCATTATGCAATGTTCCTTTCGTGATGATCTTATCATCTAATAATATCGAACAACCATTGTTCTCAAAAACAAATTTATATCCACTAACTGTTAAACATGAAATGGAGATAATGTTTTTGATAATAGAAGGAACAAAATAACATGCATCTAATGCAATAAAAGCTCCACTAGGCAGATGTAGGGCGACCTCGCCAACAGCTAATACAGCAACTTTTGCCCCATTACCCATCTTGAGGTCCATCTCGCCTCTCTCTAGTCTCCTAGGTCTTGCCAGAACCTGCAACGAATTACATATATGATAAGCACTACCGGTATCTAATACCCATGTGTTATCATAAGAGTCTGACAAATGGAGACTGATCATGAATGTACCTGAAGCTTCATCAAGCTTTTGTTTCGCCCTTTCTGCAAGGTACTCTTTGCAGTTTCTCTTCCAGTGCCCATCTTTACCATAGTGGAAGCACTGACCTTTGTCCTTTGTTGGGTCTTTCTTAGCAACCTTTGCTTTACCTTGTTTGCCCTTGCCCTTTCCCTTCTTAAGGGACCTTTCTGCTTTCCTTTTCTTTCTGGTCTCACCAGTGTAGAGAACTGGCTTCTCTTTCTTAATAGTACTCTCTGCCTCCCTCAACATATTGAGGAGCTCTGGGAGAGTCACCTCAAGCTTGTTCATATTAAAGTTCATTATGAACTGTGAAAAGGAATCTGGTAGGGACTGAAGCACAATGTCCACACACAAGTTATCCTCTAGGACCATTCCTAGACCTGTGAGTTTCTCTATCCACTCAATCATCTTTAGGACATGGTTCTGAACCGGTGTCCCCTCAGTCATCCTAGCGCGGAAAAGGCTCTTGGATATCTCATATCGTTGAGTCCTTCCCTGTTCCTCAAACAATTTACGGACATGTAGGAGAATGGATCTGGCATCCATCTTTTCATGTTGTCTCTGTAACTCTGGAGTCATAGAGCCCAACATATAGCACTGAGCAAGAGTGGAGTCATCAATGTACTTCACGTAGCGAGCGATCTCATCCTCGCTTGCCCCTTCTTCGGGCGTAGGCATCACTGTATCAAGGACGTACACGATTTTCTCCGCTGTGAGAACAATTCTCAAGTTACGGAGCCAATCCGTATAATTTGGACCAGTGAGGTGGTTGACATCAAGTATGCCACGTAAGGGATTTGAAAACGACATTTTCTGAAAATAAAGATGTAGCAAAAATGAATAACATGCAGATTTTGCAAGAAATAAACTATCAAGATATGGACTTCTATCTTAATATGCTCCCACTATTTTACTAACGAGTCACGCGACACCCTCAGCACGTAAAACGGAAGTCTCCGGCAGACTTCTAGTGGGGATCAGGATCCAATCAGCGTCTTAGTGTAACCTCGAGGGACTCGACCAATCACACTAAGCCTAAAAGGTAGACAACTCTTGCCGATCACAACTCCTTGTGATTCCCGTCCTATTCGGCCTCTGAATCACCATGGCCTCGAGGGACTCGACCAACCATGATGCTCGGTTAAGTCAACACCTTCGTTACAAGATGAGTCTGATTTGATGATATACCCTCGAGGGACTCGACCAAGCATATCATGCCCTCAGGTCACCGGTGACATCTCTATGTCATAAGCAAGATAGCGAATCGCGATATAGGTGAGTCTCGAGGGACTCGACCAACTCAACCTACACCGGGATTCGGTTCCTACTCATAACGATGGAAGGCCACGTGGGTCAATCTAATTGCCTCACGTTTACCGACTTAATATTATCGAGAGATGTTTCTATGATTTGGTCTCCTAATATGACATGCCACACATATGCATATTTAATATATATCTACATCGCATGCAAATATATATACATATCTAGTATGTGTATAATCAATCACACCAGATGATCATGGACCACAACCTAATATGATTAGGCCCGAGCCAGTAGGCCTAATCACTCACATCAAGATCTATGTGTGCAACGGTGCATCTCCATGCCTTGTGATCGTCCATCTCGTCCTCGTCGGTTCCGTCGACATCTTGATGCATCTCCATGCATCACGATCGTCCGTCTCGTGGGTCCCGCTATGGCATCCACGCTCCCGCTGCGCCTCCTCATGTGATTACAACTTAATCATAGGCACGCAGGCCCGACAATAAACGAGAAATATAATGGAGGTTCGCAGACCTCAATAATAATAATCACAAGTACACACATCACACGGTCCATGATCATCCGTCCACACATCATACATCACATGTATAAATAATCATCATCATGTAGGACTACTAGATAATAATAAAAATAATAATCAACTAAACCTTTTAATTAATTAATATTTTCTGAAATCAGGGATATATAGGGAATTTCTCAATTCCTAAGGGTATTTTCGTAATTTGGACAAAAGACAGAAACTGGAATTTCTCAAATTCCGAGGGGGCAAAACTGTCTTTTTGCCCAGAAAACCCTAATGCCCTTCTCCCCCTTGCTGCTGCTGCGCCGCCGCCGCCACCCTGCTGGCGGCGGCCTGTGCGGCGAGGGCGAGGGCGCTGCCCTCGCTTGCAGGTGGCACGCCCGCTGGGGTCGCTGCCGCTGCAGGTGGGCGCCCCCGCGGGCGCCGCCGCCTCCGCGGGCGGTTCTGCCCGCGAGTCAGCGCCCGCAGGTGGTGCTGTCTCGCTGGCGGCCGCCCCTGCGGGGTTTTTGCCCGTGGGAGCAGCGGCCACAGGCGCCGCTGCCCTGCGGTGCCTCAGCCCGCGCTGCTGCCCCGCGGCGCCTCTGCCCGCGGGCTCAGTGGCCGCAGGCGCTTCTACCGAGCGGGCTGCCAGCCCCGCCGGCCGCAAGCCTGCTGCAAGCAGACCGCCGGCCGGCTGCTGCAGGCACAGCGCTTGCGCATGCGCCGGCGCTGTGCTGCCTGGCTGCGGCTGCAGCTGGCTGCAGGCATGCAGATCGAGGGTAGCAACTGTTGCTGCCCTTCCTCGCTTTTGCGTCAACGATTTTGACGTCAATATTCTTCCTAAACACAACACACGCAGTTCAAAACCAATCATTCGCACGAACAACCTGGCTCTGATACCACTGTTGGGAAATCATAGGGGGCGACATCATATGCGCAGCGGAAGAACAAGAAAACAAAAATCCCCGATTCCCAAAAAGATGTTCATCGTCGTGCGAAGATTGGTGCGCAAAATCCGCAAAAACACAAAACTGCGTATAGAGATTGTGTTACCTAGGGAGATCGTATATCCCTGTTTCCTTGCAGATCCTTAGGAGAGGGTGAAGGAGGTCAAGCGTCCTCCTCTCTAGCGGTGATCCACACAGCAGGGTTGCGACGACGCTCCTCAAAACTCCAGGCCTACTCTGAGGTGGAGAGGGAGAGGAGAATAGGAAGGGCAAGCAAAGACTCTAGCCTATGAGGCTGTGAATCCCTCCTATTTATAGAGATCCCGTGTCAAAACCCTAATGGGTCCTTTCCCTAGTGGGTATTGGATCTGCATCCAATAAGACAAGGGCTCCGTCGGATATCTCATATCCGAACCTCTACTCATCGCAATGCCTACCATATGTGTGTGACCCTCTAGGCCCAATATCGAGCTGGGCGTGAGTCATACCTGTCAGAACTCCTTCTAACTCAATGAATTATTATCTCTGTAATAATTCACTCGACTCATCGACTACGGAAGTACTAGGCCACTACGCCGTAGTCCCCAGACGATACAGGGGAATCCAATCCATTGGACCTGTCTGTCCTCAGTTACCATGTACCTATAGTCCCTCATCCATCTAATATCCCAGAGACCGTATATCGAGCATGGTGCTGTCAGACCCATACGGTTTCTACTCGAGTCTCGCTCTAATCGGATTCTCCCGGAGAACTCTTTCTCTCTCAACCCGAATGACCCTGGCCAGGGATTTGTCTGAGCAAGAACACATGGGATATTCCTCTCATGATACCGAGAGTGGATGATCCTCTATCGACACTCAATAGCCCTCGTAAGGTCGACTACCACTCCCAATGACCAGCTGTACTAGATCTGGGAACAGCCAAACCTATAAGTCTGGTATCAAAGAGTGGAGCACTCATACAGGACATCCTTGGTGTCTCAAGTCTAAGAACCAGATACACCACTAGGACTACGGAATCGTTGTCTGACAATAAGGCATCATCAACCATCCAGCATTCCGTAAGCGGATCAATCAGTGAACTCATTCTCCAATGAGCACCTGTACTGTATCCCTAGTGTCCCTACACGAGCAGCTATGAGACCAGCTGCATCCATCATATGGACGAGTATACAGCACACCAGTCTATCCGGTTATCACGATGTCCCTCTCGAGTAACCTATGACCGGGATTATTTAGGATATGTGTTTAAAGGTGAATCGATCTCATTATCGTGATCTCATCACGATCCGATTCCCATTGCACAAATCCAAGGACATCACAATATATATGCATTTATGCAATAGTTATAAAGTGATATACGCCAAAATATAATAAGCAAAAAGATTCTGTATCAAGTCACACGTGCCATCACTCACGTGATTGGCTTGCTGGGCACCTATGACTAACAGCATTGGTATTGGATACCAATATTGCTTATCACATCTACAATTTATTGTAAATTCTAGCAAAGCTAAGGGGAGATTGACGAGAGGAATATTGCATAAAGGTTTGTTTATGCAAGACACTACTCCACATATCATGAATGTAAGTGTCTAAGAGGAAACGAGATGAGGTGAATAGTGCATACCTATGGCATTGTAGGCTAGGTCACATCCATGAAAGAAGGATTCAAAAGTTGCTAAATGATGGATATCTAGATCCATTCGATTATGTGTCATATGCAATTTGTGAACCTTGCATTCGTGGAAAATTGACCAACTCTCCATTTAGTGGAACTGGAGAGAGAGCCACTGAGTTGTTGGAACTCATACATAGTGATGTATGTGGACCCATGTCAACTCATGCCATTGGAGGTTACTCCTACTTCATTACATTTACTGATGATTTCTCAAGGTATGGATATGTGTACTTAATGAAGTACAAGTCCGAGGCCTTTGAGAAATTCAGAGAGTATAAGAATGAGGTGGAGAACCAGACTGGAAAGAGTATCAAAACTCTTCGATCAGATCGAGGATGTGAGTACTTAAGTACAGAGTTTACTTAGTTCCTCAAGGACCATGGGATATTATCCCAATGGACACCTCCTTACACACCTCAGCTCAATGGTGTCTCTGAAAGGAGAAATCGTACTTTATTAGATATGGTACGGTCCATGATGAGTTTCGCTGACCTACCCATCTCATTCTAGGGATATGCCCTAGAAACCGCAGCTTACCTTCTGAACAGAGTTCCAACTAAGTCGGTAGTGTCTACACCATATGAGATATGGAAAGGGAAGAAGCCTGATCTTAAGGTTGTTAAGATTTGGGGCTGCCCAGCCCACGTTAAAAGACACAACCCCGATAAGTTAGAATCAAGGACAAAGCGATGCATATTTGTGGGATACCCCAAGGAAACTTATGGGTATTACTTCTATCATCTCGAGGACCAAAAGGTCTTTGTAGCTAAGAGAGCAGTGTTCCTTGAGAAGGAACACATTCTTGGCGGAGACAGTGGGAGAATGATAGAGTTGAGCGAAGTTAGAGAACCAAGCTCAAGCACCACTCTACAGCCCGAGTCTGTTCAGGTACCTAATACACAAGTTTCAACTTTACGCAGGTCTGATAGAGTATCCCATCCTCCTGAGAGATATGTGGGACATATTAGAGCAGAGGATGTAGAGGATATTGATTCTCAGACCTACGAGGAGGCTATTATGAGTATAGACTCCGGGAAGTAGCAAGAAGCCATGAATTCTAAGATGGATTCTATGTACTCCAATAAGGTTTGGAACATAGTTAATGCGCCCGAAGGTATTGTACCCATCGGTTGCAAATGAATCATTAAGAAAAAGATCGGAGTAGATGGAAAGGTAGAGACCTATAAAGCAAGGCTAGTGCCTAAAGGGTATCGTCAAAGGCGATGTGTTGACTACGACGAAACCTTCTCACCCGTAGCAATACTAAAATCCATCAGAATTCTATTAGCTATTGCAGTACACTATGATTATGAGATCTGGCAGATGGATGTGAAAACCACATTCCTCAATGGGAACCTCGAGGAGGAGGTGTATATGATGCAACCTGAGGGATTCGTGTCCAAGAACTGCCCAGATAAGGTGTGTAGGTTACTTAAATCCATTTATGGACTAAAGCAAGCTTCCCGAAGTTGGAATATAAGATTTGATGAGTTAATCAAATCTTATGACTTCGTTAAAAACGAAGATGAGCCTTGTGTATACAGAAAGGTAAGTGGGAGCGCTATCACCTTTTTGGTGTTATATGTGGATGACATCCTCATCATTGGGAATGACATAGGAATGCTATCCACAGTACAGGCTTGGTTATCTAGACACTTCTCCATGAAGGACTTAGGGGAAGCATCCTATATTTTGGGGATTAGAATCTATAGAGATAGATCCAAGAGGATACTTGGCTTGTCCCAGTCCAGGTACATAGAAACCATTATCAAAAGGTTTGGCATGAAAAATTCCAAGAGACGTCTCATACCGATGAGACATGGGATATCGCTTTCTACGAGTATGTCCCCAAAGACTCCAGAAGAAAGGGCGAACATGGATATGATACCTTATGCCTCAACAATAGGGTCTATCATGTATGTCATGCTATGTACTAGGCTTGATATAACGCATGCTCTGAGTGTCACGAGCAGGTATCAGGTGGATCCAAGCTTGGAGCACTGGAAAGCAGTAAAGTGTATCCTTAAGTACTTAAGAAGGACTAAGGATCTTTTACTAGTATATGGAGGTAATAGCCTTAAGGTTGAAGGCTACACTGACTCAAGTTTTCAGTCTGATGTCGATGATAGCAAGTCGAATTCAGGGTATGTGTACACCTTGAATGGAGGAGCAGTGTGCTGGAAGAGTTCCAAGCAAGATACCACTGCTGACTCGACCACAAAGGCGGAGTACATTGCTGCATCAGATGCAGCAAAGGAGGGAGTCTGGGTGAAGATGTTCATCACAGATTTGGGAGTCGTTCCGAATAGCGAGAAGTCGACTTCCTTATATTGCGACAACTATGGGGCGATTACTCAAATAAGGGAACCCGAGTCTCATCAGAAGTGTTCTAAGGAGGTTCCAGCTTATCAGAGAGATCGTAACCCGAGGAGATGTAGTAGTGGAAAGAGTTCCATCCGAAGATAACATTGCAGATCCACTGACAAAGCCGTTGTCTCATATTGTCTTTGAGCGTCACAGGAGTCTGATGGGGATCAGACACATAGGTGATTGACTTTAGGTCAAGTGGGAGATTGCTAGTCATAGGTGCCCAGCAGGCTAATCACGTGAGTGATGGCACGTGTGACTTGATACAGAATCTTTTTGCTTATTATATTTTGGCGTATATCACTTTATAACTATTGTATAAATGCATATATATATATATATATATATATATATATATATATATATATATATATATATATATATATATATATATATATATTGTGATGTCCTTGGATTTGTGCAATGGGAATCGGATCGTGATGAGATCACTATAATGAGATCGATTCACCTTTAAACACATATCCTAAATAATCCCGGTCATATGTTACTCGAGAGGGACATCGTGATAACCGGATAGACTGGTATGCTGTATACCCGTCCATATGATGGATGCAGCTGGTCTCATAGCTACTCGTGTAGGGACACTAGGGATATAGTACAGGTGCTCATTGGAGAATGAGTTCACTGATTGATCCGCTTATGGAATGCTGGATGGTTGATGATGCCTTATTGTCAGACAGCGATTCCGTAGTCCTAGTGGTGTATCTGGTCCTTAGACTTGAGACACCAAGGATGTCCTGTATGAGTGCTCCACTCTTTGATACAAGACTTATAGGTTTGGCTGTCCCAAATCTAGTACAACTGGTCATTGGGAGTGGTAGTCGACCTTACGAGGGCTATTGAGTGTCGACAGAGGATCATCCACTCTCGGCGTCATGAGAGGAATATCCCATGTGTTCTTGCTCAGACAAATCCCTGGCCAGGGTCATTCGGGTTGAGAGAGAAAGAGTTCTCCGGGAGAATCCGATTAGAGCGAGACTTGAGTAAAAATCGTATGGGTCTGACAGCACCATGCTCGATATACGGTCTCTGGGATATTAGATGGATGAGAGACTATAGGTACATGGTAACTGAGGACAGACAGGTCCAATGGATTGGATTCCCCTGTATCGTCTAGGGACTACGGCGTAGTGGCCTAGTACGTCCGTAGTCGATAAGTCGAGTGAATTATTACAGAGATAATAATTCACTGAGTTAGAAGGAGTTCTGACAGGTATGACTCACGCCCAGCTCGATATTGGGCCTAGAGGGTCACACACATATGGTAGGCATTGCGATGAGTAGAGGTTCGGATATGAGATATCCGATGGAGCCCTTGTCTTATTGGATGCAGATCCAATACCCTCTAGGGAAGGACCCATTAGGGTTTGACACGGGATCTCTATAAATAGGAGGGATTCACAGCCTCATAGGCTAGAGTCTTTGCTTGCCTTTCCTATTCTCCTTTCCTTCTCCACCTCAGAGTAGGCCTGGAGTTTTGAGGAGCGTCGTCGCAACCCTGCTGTGTGGATCACCGCTAGAGAGGAGGACGCTTGACCTCCTTCACCCTCTCCTAAGGATCTGCAAGGAAACATGGATATACGATCTCCCTAGGTAACACAATCTCTATACGCAGTTTTGTGTTTTGTGGATTTTTGCGCACCAATCTTCGCACGACGACGAACATCTTTTTGGGAATCGGGGATTTTTGTTTTCTTGTTCTTCCGCTGCGCATATGATGTCGCCCCTCATGATTTCCCAACATCATTATGATCCGATTACCATTGCATAGATCCATAAGCATCATAATATATATATATATATATATATATATATATATATATATATATATATATATATATATATAAAGTGATAAAATATCAAATAATAATAATAAGCAAAAAGACTGCGTGTCAAGTCACACATGTCATCACTCACGTGATTAGCTTGTAAGGCACCTATGACTAGCACCAACTACTTAAGCCTCTTAGATTAGTGGATCTCTATCCAATAATCTCTCATTGGATCTCTTTCATAGGATCGAATAATTCAGGTGCTTATTGGATATCCAATAAGATAGGGGCTCTAGCAGATATCTTATATCTGAACCTCTACTAATCGCAATGCCTATCATATGTGTGTGACCCTTTAGTCCCAATATTGAGCTGGCCGTGAGTCATACCTGTTAGAACTTCTTCTGACTCAATGAATTATTATCTATATAATAATTCACTTGACTCATCGACTACGAACGAACTAAACCACTACACTATAGTCCCCAAATGATACAGGAGATTCCAATCCATTAGACCTGTCTATCCTTATTTATCGTGTACCTATAGTCTCTCATCTATCAATATCCTAGAGATTATATATCAGGCATGGTGCTATCAGACCCATACGGTTTCTACTCGAGTCTCGCTCTAATCGGATTCTCTTGGAGAACTCTTTCTCTCTCAATCCTAATGACCCTAACCAAGGATTTATTTGAGCAAGAATACATGAGATATTCCTCTCATGATACCGAGAGTGGATGATCCTATACCGACACTCAATAATACTCGTAATGTTGGCTACCACTCCTGATGACCAACCGTGCTAGATTTGGAACCTCTGGACCTATAAGTCTGGTATCAAAGAATATAGTACTCATACAGGACATTCTTGGTATCTCAAGTCTAAGGAGCAAATACACCACTAGGACTACAGAATCACTATCTGATAATAAGACATCATCAACCATCCAATATTCCGAAAGCAGATCAATCAGTAAACTCATTCTCCAATAAGCACATGCACTTTATCCCTAGTGTCCCCGCACGAGCAACTATGAGACCAACTGTATCCATTATATGGATGGGTATACAACACACCAGTCTGTCCGGTTATATTGATGTCCCTCTCGAGTAACCTACGATTGAGATTATTTAGTATATGTATTTAAAGGCGAATCGATCTCATTATTATGATCTCATTACGATCTGATTCCCATTGCATAGATTTATAGACATCACAATATATTCAAGCAACAGGCAATATAAAGTGATAAAATATCAAATAATAATAATAATAAGTATAAAGACTGCGTATAAAGTCATATGTGTCAACACTCACGTGATTGGCTTGCAGGGCACCTATGACTAGCAATAATGCCTCCCGAGATTTCCCTACACATTCGCAATCGATGAGTCAAGTGAATTATTAGGAGATAATAATTCACTAAGCTAGAAAGAGTTCTGACAAGTATGGCTCATGGCTAGCTCGATATTAAGCCTAGAGGGTCACACACATATGATAGGTATTGCGACGAATAAAGGTTCAAATATGAGATATCCACTGGAGCCCCTATCTTATTGGATATCCAATAAGCCCATGAATTATTGGATCCTATGGATAAAATCTAATAAGAGCCAATGAGAGATTATTGGGTAGAGACCCACTAATCTAAGAGGCTTGGGTAGTTGGATGGAGATCTAGTACCCAATAGGGTAGGATCTATTAGGGTTAAGTTGATAGAAGACCTCTATAAATATGAGTGACCCCCTTCTCTTCCTCATCCAGCAAGTATAGAGAATTGTGCAATGATTCAAGGAGCATATTCGTAACCCTTGTCATATGGATTACCACTAGAGAGGAGGACAGTTGACCTCCTTCATCATTTTTCATAGATATATAGGAATTCAATTATATACGATCTCCTTAGGTAACATAACTATCTCATATATGGTTTTCTGTTTCATGGGTTTTTGCGTACTAATTTTCGCACGACGGTGAAACCTTTTTGTGAAAATATAAGATTTTATTTTTTGTTCTTTCGTTGTGCATATGATGTTACTCTAGATTTCCTTATAGTATGCTTGGTCGAGTTCCTTGAGGGCATATCATCGAATCAGACTTATCTTGTAATGATGGTGATGATTTAACCAAACATCAACGTTGGTTAAGTCCCTTGAGGCTATGATGGTTCGGAGGTCGAACAAGATGAAATCACAAGGAATTGTGATCGGCAAGAGTTGCCTACTTTTTTGGGTTTTGCGTGATTAGTCGAGTCTCTCGAAATTATATTAGGACGCCAATTGAATCCTAATCCCTGTTAAAAATCCATTGGGATCTTCGATTCACATAACAGAGAGAGTTAGTGTGTTTCGTGAGAAAATAGTGGGAGTAGATTAAGATAGAAAACCATATATTGATTGTTTATTTTTTTATAAAATCTACATGTTATTTATTTCTATTGCATCTTTATTTCAGAATATGTCACTTTTAAATCCTTTATGTGGCATACTTGATGTCAACCGCCTCACTGGTCTAAGCTACATGGATTGGCTCCGCAACCTGAGAATCGTTCTCACGACGAAGAAAATCATATACATCCTTGACACAATGATGCTTATGCTTGAGGAAGGGGCAAGCGAGGATGAGTTCACTCGCTACGTAAAGTATATAAATGACTTCACTCTTGCTCAGTGTTATATATTGGGCTCCATGACTCCCGAGTTAGGTATGTAACACAAAAAAATGGATGCTAGATCCATTCTCCTACATCTTCGCAAATCGTTTGAGAAATAGGGAAGAACTTAACGATATGAGATATGTAAGAGTCCACCCCATGATAATCGAGGGGACACTGATTCAAAACCATGTTCTTAAGATGATTGAGTGGGTAGAAAACTCATGAGTCTAGGAATGATCTTAGTAGATAACCTGTGTATGGATCTTGTGATTCAGTCCCTACCAAATTTCTTTTTTCAATTCATTATAAATTTTAACATAAACAAACTTGAAGTTGTTGAGGGAGGTTGAGAGCACCATTAAGAAAGAGAAACTAACTCAATTCTTTATGCTAGTGAGATTAGAAAGAAAAGGAAAATAAAAAAAATCCCTTAAGAAGGGCAAGGGCAAGGGTAAACTGGGTAATGAAAATATTACTAAGAAGGACCTGACAAAGGACAAAGGCCAGTACTTCTACTATAGCAAAGATGGGCATTGGAAGAGGAAAGTACCTTGTAGAGAGAAGGCGAAATAGAAACATAAAGAAACTTTAAGTACATTCATGATCAATCTCCATTTATTAGACTCTTACGATAACACATCAGTATTGAATACTTGTAATACTTATCACATCTATAATTTATTGTAGGTTCTAACAAATTCTAGGACCTGAAGATCGGGGCAATAGAGTAAAAGTAATTGTAATGATTATTAGTGAGGGCACCTTATATGCTATTATTGTATTGGATTGGATGCATTTTACTTTATTCCTTATATTATTAAAAATATTATTTTCATTTCATGTTGGATATAAATTAGTTTTTAAAAATAATGATTGTTCAATAATATTAGATGATAGGATGAGAAATATTATATAATTAATTATTTTTTTAAATTAAAAAATAAAATAATAAATCAAAAATCAAAACCAGAATGATTAAAATAAAAAATCGAAACAATCAATTCTAGAAAAAGACTGAAAATTTTTTATATTCAATTTGATTTCTATCCTCAAAAATGAAGAACTAGAATTATCGGTTGTCTTTGGAAATAGAGTTATGTTTGCATTTATTATAACCAGTTTATTGTTAAAAAAAAATCCTTCAAAATATATAATATTTATAGACGAATAAGAAGCACACTACCATCTCGTGATCTCTTGCCATCTACATGAATCTGATTGCGTTTTATTGTATATTAATAATTTAACCCTTACTTGTAATAATCTAATTCATAGTTTAAAATATCATAAATCATATTTGCAGACTGAATTATAAATTAAAACTAAATTTGCATACTCGCTTTACATCATGCATGGTTGATGTTTTCATCTTCATCTTCTTTTGTATCTTAGTTCAAATAATTCTCGTTGTTTTCTCTATCTTGATTATAATCACATATAATTAAGAGGTGTTTTGAGTCTATCTTAGTAGTCGATTTTAAATTACAATTTGATGTCATGAGAATATCGTAGTATACTAATTGGGAGTATTATGTAAATAAGCAATATGTTGATGGTTCACAAATATCAATATGTTGAGGGGAATCCGTGCAAACACACCCCTGAAGATAAAACAAAACAAACGCTTTCCTCATTTTATCCCTTCGCATCTACAACCTTTGAGACTAACCTCCGCTTCGTCCCACCCGTATTCGATCTCGTATCGGAGGTGAACTCTCCCTTTTGCAGCTCTTTATTTGTTCTATTTATTGATGATGATGGATTGTTGAAGCCCGTTACGTCCTGCGCTTTCTCTTCTTCCTGTTCACCTTGATTTCTTGATGTTGGGTTCGTGAATCCCATCGGCTCGCTGTCCCGTTCGTACCGGGTTGCGTTGGTTTCTTTACCCTGGAATTGGGTAACTCTTTAGTTGGATTTAGGGAACCCATCAGCTTCCTCTGTCGCTCGTTCCTTTTTTCTTGGGTTTCTTGAAGTCGAATTCGTGAAACCCATCAGTTCGCTCTGTTGATGTTGGATTTGTAGAACCTATTATTAGCTCCCCCCCCCACCGCAGCCGACCCCCCTCCCCGGGGGTTCGCTTTGGTTTTTTGATGTTGGATACGTGACAACCACCGGTTTTTTTTACTCGTTCGTTCTATTTTCTTGATGTTGTATTTCTGGAACTCGTCGGCTCTCAGCCATTCTCCTCTCTCGTTCTTTTCTGCCTTGGTTTCTTGATGTTGAATTTGTGAAACTCGTTGGCTGACTCTAGGTTTTGCCGTCGTTCTTGATTTGTCATCTTTTCTGCTTGTTCTTGATCCTTTTCCTCTAATTTTTCCCCTACTTTTGCACAGTTGATGGTTGGCGTGTGCAATGTTAGCTTTCTTTCTATTTTATAGTTTAGTCAGTGGTGTTGATTTCGGATATTCGATCGCTTGAAACTTGAAGTTTAATCTTAAAATAGATATACTTGTGAATCTGGAGCGTGCTCGTTATTTTTTTTCTAGATTTTGTTTTTGAGACCAAATTGGGACATGTTTCTTCTTTACATTCTACCCGTTGTTCCCTCTTCAACTTACTTTTAGTTGATGTGGTTAATCTTTTGTTGAAGTTTCTTCCTTTTCTGTGAAGTTATAATGATTTTATTCTTGTTTCATAAATTTCAGGATGTATATATCAGTAAAAAACAGGGAAATTGCTGCCGACAATCCTGTTGCTTCTGATTTGTTTCTTTTTTTATGCTTGTCAGATGGAGGTTTAATTATCGATTGTAGATAGACCTGCTAAGAATATAGAGGCCAGCATGAACATTATCGGATCTGTCTCTCCCATGAAGTTAAGTGGAACAATTCAGAGAAGATACTGGTGGCATCCAAATCCTGATAAAAAATGTTCATTTCACAAATGTTCTGGAAGCAACAAACTGGAATCGTTCAGGAATAGTGAGTTCATGGGTTTCAAAATGAAGGCTCCAATTTGGTTGCTTAAGGACAAGAAGCCAAGACATGGTGCCAGCCCTCTCCAGGTTTCTCCTTTAGTTTTTCTGTATTGCCAAGCTTCTCCTTGATTTATCACCGGGAAATAGTGGATTGTTGGTTTTGTAACCACAGGTTTTCTGCAAAGACTTCCCGAGGCCTGAACTTGAGAACTCTGTTAGTTTTCTAGAAGCTGCCCAGTTATCTTCATCTTTCTGCAATGGTCCACGGCCAAGAAAACCTCTGAAGGTTGTCATAGCCGGTGCAGGTATGACATTCTGATATCTTTAGAATACCTAAATGCAGAGAATATCAGTAATCATAACCTTCCAATTGCAATTTTTAATTTTGCATGGTCAAATGAATTCTTCCTCTCACTTGCGTTATTAAATTCCGTACGAGTCTGTAGCTATTTAGATAATGCTCTTATATCACTCAACCATGATTAAATATTAATGTATGTTGTCAACTTCTGGTAGGTCTGGCTGGTCTATCTACGGCAAAATATCTAGCAGATGCAGGTCATAAGCCTATAGTCTTGGAGGCTAGAGATGTCCTGGGTGGAAAGGTTTATGCCTATTCTAAATGGCTTTGAATCTATGATATGTGTGTTCATTTCAGTAAAGTTTTGTTGTCTAAAGTTTTCCAATTTTCCATTATAATTGAAAAGTTAAGTTCAGACTCTCATGTGTGGTTGGATATGTTTCATTGTATAAATAAATAGTTGGACTGGGTTTTCTTCCACCGTGTCACCCTAGTGCACTTTTGTTATGTGTTCCATTCCACTTGTACTATGATCCATAAACATGTGCCTGGTTTTTAACTTATGTTTTCTGTTGGCTAGCATGTGGCAACATTGACAACACAATGTTAAGTTGATTTTGTTAAAGCACATAAGATAGAGTGACATAGTACTATTTGTGTGCAATATATTAAGAACTATACCTTGCCAAAAAAGGTAATGCACACACTAAACTAACCTCTGCTAAAGATGCCAACATGTATATGGAGTGAATTTTAGCCAATGCTGGCAGGCACAGAGGTGTGTCAAATAGCACTGCCATGCTAAAAGGGTATCAATATGCCCTTTGTCATGAAATTACAATCCTTACTTTAAGCTGGACATGTCAGAATTTCTTTGACAAGCTTACATGTGTGATTGTCCATTTGATGGTTCTTATATCAAAGACTTGAATGTGTTTTCCTTGAGAGTTCTATTAAGATATTAATTTAAGTTTTAATGCCCATAGAAACCTTCTGTCTTTGTAGTTGAAGAGTGACTAGTTGTTTTTTCTGAGATAGTAGTCATAGTCTTGTTTTGTGTTTACAGGAATATTACGTTGCTTGTTTGTCAGTCTTTTTTGGTGTTAAATCTGTTGATTGGTTATGTGTATGATTGGCACTTACACAAATATGGAGAAAATTAAAAGAAAGATTTTTTGAGGCAGCCAGCTCTGGATACAACATAATTTATGATTCCTTCTCTGTTGCAGGTTGCTGCTTGGAAGGACAATGATGGAGATTGGTATGAGACAGGCCTCCATATATTCTGTAAGTGGTATTTTTTTCATTACCTGCAAGAGTGATGTTTATTGTTTCAAATTAACTTGCCATTTTGCTGCTTTACATTAATGTTTCACTATTTTTTTCAAAACATTTATATGGAGATTGATATGAGACAACATTCTGTTTCCTCTTTTTCATTTGCTCGGCTGCTCAAGCAGTAGTGGTGCCTTTCTCAAGTTATATATGCTTCAAATATACATTAAATTCAAATTCTTAATGAATTCAAAATTTCTAATATCTGCGTTATGAATATCTTGGTCTATATGGACACCCTACGACCAAGGATTTTGAGATATTGATCAGCCTTCAGGTTTTTTTATCTTTTCCTAGATGAATGCGACAGATGTACTAGGTAGCCTATCTGTCTCTTCTTCATATCAAATTTTTGGAGGATGACATGTAGTGACTTGACCATGTGATAATCATGGGGATGGAATCCCAGAACCTAGTAGACAGTATGTACTTCACTTTCTTTCCATACGTACTGGAATATCGACAGTAAACCCATTTTGATGATGTGACATTGATTTCTGATAGTGATTGCAAAAGGCGCTCGGGCGCTCGCCTAGGCGCTCGGGTGAGGCGAGGCGAGGCCCGAGCGCCTCGCTAATGTCCCAGGCGGCGCGCTTCAAACAGGCGCCGCCTGGGCGCTCGCCCGAGCCCAGACGCTGGGCGCTTCGGGCGAGCGCCTGGGTAAACCAAGGCGACCGAACCAGAATTTTAGGTCTGGTTCGGTCCTGGTTCGATTGTTAGTTGGTTTAATCGAACCAACTAAACCGATATAACCCCAACCCTAACCCTAACCCTAACCCAACACTAACCTACTGCCGCTGTCGCTCTCGATCTCGATCCCGATCCCGATTGCGATCTCATCGCTCGCTGTCGCTGCTCCCGCTGCCGCTGCTCGCCGCTGTCGCTGCTCGCGCCTCTCGCTGCTCGCGCCTCCTGCGAGCCCTCCCGCAAGCCCTCACGCTGCTCGCGCCTCCCGCGAGCCCTCTCGCTGCTCGCGTCTCCTGCGAGCCCTCCCGCAAGCCTTCTCACTGCTCGCGCCTCCCTCGAGCCCTCCCGCTGCTCACGCCTCCCGCTGCTCGCGCCTCCCGCGAGCCCTCTCGCCTCCTGTGAGGCCTCCCGCGAGCCTTCCCGTTGCTCGCGCCTCCCTCGAGGCCTCCTGTTGCTCGCGCCTTCCGCTCCCTTTCCCTTTCCCTTTCTCGCTGCCGCCGCTCGCCGCTGCTGCTGTCGCTGCCGTCGCTCGCTGCTACCGCCGCCGCCGCCGCTTCCTCGTTTCTCCATCAGGCTCAGTATACTCTTAATATTAAGTTTATTTAAATTTTGAAATGATTAATTTTCTGTTAATAGATTAATAATATATTATTTTGATTTTAATGTTGTTAATTTTTATTTATTTGAAATTATTGTTATAATTATATTATATATTTTTATAATTTAGATAATTTTAAATAATTATATTATATATTTTTATAATTATATTATATATTTTTATAATTTAGCGCATCGCTTCGCTCGGGCGAGCGCCTGGGCGAGCGCCTAGCGCCTCGGGCGTTTGTGGACCTTGGCGCCTTTTGGCGCCTAGCGCTTTTTAAATCACTGATTTCTGAAATGATTTGATCCAGTTTGTCAAATTTTCCACCTCCTCAATTAACACCTCCTCATCTACATAGGATGTTGGATGTATCTACATAGGTGCCATGTAACTCCTTTGGTGTAGGAGGTTGGAAGCCAGGACCTGCCTTCTGAATTGATGCATCATGCTTTGGTAGTATGGACCTTGGGCTGTAAGGAATAGAATCCTGTGGAAGTTGAATCACCTTGCAATGAATTTGTCAATGTCTTTCTTCTTTTCCTTTGTATATGCATAATCGATTCTTATTTGTTTGGCTTACTGTGCTGGGTAAGCATGCTGATCGATGTCAATTATATCAAGGTCAACTATATCAAGTGTTGCCCTTCTACTAGTGCCTCTAATGAAACCTCATAATCCACCTTGCTTTTTATTTCCTATTCTGCCTAATTGAGGAAGAGATTTAGTTGGCTGCCTCACAAGCTGACGCTCCTGCCTAGTCTCATTGCCTCCTCGTGCATGTGTAGATACTCCAAGGAGGCATGGATATTAGCATGCTTATACTGATTATATACCAGTGCCTCTGTAGCATGCTTATCATCTTTTGTTAGGCCTAGAGCTTTAGCTTTTTTCTTATCCATATCATCTCAAAATTTTATTCTTATCTCTAGAGGAACCTTAGTGCAATTTGCGACATCATAAAATCCACCGACTATATACTATGTCAGATGGGTTATTCCTCCATGCCAATTGATGTAGTCCCAATGAATGCACTGTTGGTGATTGCATTGGTCATGCTGAATCACTTGATTATTGGGTATTTTACTACAAAAAATTGTCTATAGAATAAGTTACCTCTAGCTACATAATTCGGTCTAAATCCAAGAAGTCCCTAATTAGCTCTAATTAGCTTAATCTACCACAAATATCGTGATCAAGCAACAATAAGCAAACTGTGATTAGCACTAAATTATACTTAATGACTCCATATTCGGTTAAAAGTAAAAAAAAAAAGACACCAATTAGCTTTTGTTAGCCTTCAATCACATTAAATACAATAAAAAATTCCTTAATCGATTAGTAATTTCATAATCAAATAACAAACAAAATTGCTGTAAATAGCCCTAAATTCCCTTAATCACCCCTAATTGGGTTGAAACATAAGAGAATGACTCTAATTTCACAATAATTATGATAATTACTCTTAATCATGCAATAATAAGTCTATTTATCTACCACTCATTATGCCTTAATCACGCTTAATCTATCTAGATAAACATGCATTAAAAAACTTCTAATTTCCCATTGTACATGATAAAATTAGCTCATAAATCATGCAAAAGGTCAATACATGGTCAATCAAGCTAAGCTAAGTCTTCTCAAATACATCTAATTAGGTCTTAATTAGTCATTAGTCACTAATGTATCTAGATTTACCAATATTCTTTACACTAATTACATGACATGATAAAGGAAACATAGAGAGAAGCTAAATTGGAGATAAATTCCACCCAACCTTGAGTTTGATTGCTCTTTTCTCTAAATCAGGAGGTTGATTTTCTCTAATCACAGATAAGAGAAATTAATCAAGTTTAATGAGTGAGAATGAGTGAAAAAGAAAGAGTGAGTCTGAATGGGGGATGAAAGGGCTTTTATAAGCCCTAAACAGCCCCCAACAATCAATTTGACCATTGGCAATTGGTGTGGATTGAAAGGACATTGGTACAATTGAAACCTGATTGTTACTGACCAACACCGGTTGGTAACAATCGAGTTTCAATTGTATCGCCCAATGTGGGAAGCATACCAGCCGATATGCCTCCAATTCCTTATGTGCCATCGAAACAGGCTGGCAGCATATTGGTCAGCTATCAGAATGACATGTATCGTCTGTTTTGTACTTTATCAGGCAGTATGACTGTCCATTTATATTTTGCTATATGAACCCATTTCAAAACCAATTAAAGGGTATCCAAATGTGGCTTACATGAGTCAGGTGAACTCTAGTACTCAGAGACTGCAGTCTATTGCACAAGATTCCCTCAAAGCCCAAGAAGAATTATAATATATGCAGCCTTACCTTGCAAGTAAAGAGGTTGTTCCATGACTCAAACTTTGGTCACTCAGTTCACAAAGGAGCAACAATACAATGATTCAAGGCTCACCCTTCATGGTCCAACATATGCTAATATCTGTACATTTTAGGGATGACCTCAAGCTTGAGGATTTCAACATTCAGGCATAATTCACAGGATAATTCCATTCACGTAATATCCCTTTGGTGTCATCGTCATAAGAAATGTCATATACAGTTATCTGTTTCTATGTATGGAAAGTTAAGAAATCATCATATGGTAATCAAGAAATTGCAATAGAAATGTCATTTACAGCTCTGATGTTCATTTAGCATTGGGTAGACCTCATACAATAATTGTCTTAGTTCTACCTAATCTTTTGTTCCATTTCTTTTGGAACAACGCTGCCAAAAATTCAATGCATAATTTATGTACACCATCCGTAGAGTACATAGAATGTACAGAAATGGTTATAACAGAGTTTCTGTTGTTTGTATTAATAGCTACTCTAGGAGGAATGTCTTATGTGGTGCTAACAATTTAATAATTATCATTGTAGATCTTGAATGTTTGGGTCTATGTTCCTACCTATTATCTGGATATATCAAGAGAGATGTACGGTCTAATAAGGCTCCTATGAAATATTTACTTATGCGTCGGGCAATATATTCTATTCTAGTTAATGTTTTCTCTTGGCTATATGGTTCATCTTGATTGGGAGGGGTGATCTTAAAAGCTAATTTATTTTTGCATATGAGTTAGTTCACGGTGGACAAGCACACTTATGCCAGCATGATGTTAGAACCCTTGTAGATTCTAAGCTTGGGGTTGATCTCTTTAGGGGATTGGCCTCCTTGGAACTCTATAGGGGTTCATTCTTCCAAATTGTTGCTCAAAGGCTGCAGAAAAGATTCATCTATTGCTTAACAAAAGAGGATGAATACATGGCTATTTATAGGGCTTCTAAACCCTAACTCCTAATAGGTCTCCTACTCAAGACTCCTACTTCTAACCAACTCCTAATAGGACTCCTACTCAAGACTCCTATTCCTTTACAACTCCTAATTCTTCTTTAAGAAACAATCTTCTAACCCTAGCCGACCTCTTTACCTCTTTAATAGGGGTCGGCTTAGGTAGGTTTAACATGAATGCGTATCTCTATTAGGACTTTCCTAGCTAGAGGCCTAACATACTCGTCCTCTTCAAATCAGACTTGTACTCGAGGCTGAGATTCCATGAATTCTTTGAATTTGATCTTCAACTTGTCATAGTTCTCCTAAGTGGCGCCTTCTGCTAGTAAGTTCGCCCACTTTCTTAGCACTTCAGTAGTGGGTCGTTGTCGTCGGGTCATGATCCGTCGATCAATAATGGCACTTGCAACAACGTTTTCTTTTCCCTTTTTGTAAATAATTTTATAATAAAATCCAAGAAGTTTGGTTACCCATTTTTGTTACTCGGGGGAAGATATATTCTGCTCTAAGAAATATTTTAGGCTTTTATGGTCGATCTTGATTTGAAAGCGTCGCCCGATCAAGTACGATCTCCATTTGGCTACCGCATGCACAATCGCGAGCATCTTCTTGTCATAAATAGTCATTTTGAAATGGGAAGGAGATAATGCCTTGCTGGTATAAGCGAGGGGGCGGCCATCTTGCATTAGTACAACACCAATTCCGACTCCGGAGGTATCGGCTTCAATAACGAAAGTCTTGCCTAAGTCGAGTAGCGTTAGTATGGGTGTTGTCGTCATTGCGGCTTTAAGTTTGTCAAAGGCGGTGGTGGCTTTGTCCAACCATTGGAAAGCATCTTTTTTTAACAAGGAAGTAAGTGGTGCATTGATCTTTCCATCATTTTTTACGAACTTGCGGTAGTAGCCTATTAAACCGAGAAAGCCACGTAGCAATTTTATGTTCCTTGAGATCGGCTAGTTCTGCATTGCTCCAATTTTGGAGGGGTCCACTGCCACACCTTCCTCTGATATGATATGCCCAAGATATTCCACCTTCTGTTGAAGAAAGCAAAAATTTGTAGTGGTCGTTGTGTGCTCAAAAGGTGGTTTTCGGTATGTCTTCTTCGCACACTCGTATTTGATGATACCCGGATCAAAGGTCCAGCTTTGTGAAGATGTGCTCCTTTTCATCTAGCAATTCATTTACTATTGGAATAGGGTATTTGTCCTTGACGGTTATGCCGTTGAGAGCTCGGTAATTAACACACAATCGCCATGTTCCGTCCTTTCGTACGAGGAGTACCGGTGAATAGTAGGGGTTGTAACTTGGCCGAATAACTCCTGTTTCGAACATCTCTTTTACAATCCTTTCTATTTCATCCTTCTGGAGATGTGGATACTGATATGGCTGAGTATTTGCTGGAGATTTGCTTGGAAGAATCGTTATACAATGATCATGCCGACGGGTAAGAGGTAGCTTGCGCGGTTCGTCAAATATATCTGAAAATTCAGCAAGCAAAGGAACTAGATTTGGATTTTCAAATTCCGTTGGCTCTCCCTTAGTTTGTTGCTCAAGTTGTACCAAAAAGCCGTTGCATGCTTTATGCAAAACCTTCTTCATTTGTTGTGTGCAAATCGTCGTTACGTGGCCCCCATGTTTCCCGTGCAGTATCACCTGTATCTTCTTATTGTAGAATTTCATAATTAGTTTCACAAAATTTCAAGAAACATCACCTAATGTCGTCAACCATTTAATTCTGAGTATGGCCTCATGATCATTAAGAGGGAGGAAGAAATATGTAATTATCTCTTGGTCCTGCAGCAATAGTTTCGCCCGTGAGCATCTTTGGTCGCACTTTAGGGTTTCGGTGACCTTTACATCGGACTTGTTGCAACCTTCGATGTGGAGTGCCATCCGAGCTGCAACTTTACTATTTAGGAAGTTATTAGTGCTGCCCGTGTCGATGAGAACAGTGATCAATTGTTATTTGAGAAGGCCTCCAACTTTAATGTTTGCGGGTTTCAGTAGGCAGCTAGTACGTGTATCGTAACGTCGGTCGGTTGTGGCTCTTCTTCCGCATCTTCTTCATGTTCAAGGCTCTCTTCTGGATGTTCAATTACCTCTTCTTCTACAGGTTCAATCATAAGAAGTCTCCCTTTACTACAACAATGCTCACGGCTCCACGGCTCGTCACAGTGCCAACATAAACCCTTCGCAGATTGCTCCCAAAGCTCTTCTCTTATTAACCTTTTTGGTGTAGGGACTCGGTTTACCGGGGGGGGGGGGTGCTGAGGGCTTCAGTATTGCTAATCGGGGAGCGACCCTAGTCCTTCAGGCTTCATGGTTCAATCGCTCCTCTTGAAGTCGTGTGAAAGAGATGGCTGTCATAAGTGTGTACGGTTGTCGCACTTTAACTTCTCCCTGGATCTCCGACTTCAAGCCCTCAATAAAGGTCCCCAATAGCTGTTTTTGAGACTAATCACGAGTTTGATTAGATAACCTTTCAAACCTTGTTTGGTACTCATGAATGGTGGAGGTTTGTCGGATCTTTGCTAGTTATCCGTTAATGTTCTCATAATCGGTTGGTCCGAAGCGGATCAGCAGTCCTTCATTGAATTGTCGCCATGAGAGGATTCCATGAGTGTGTTCAAACTAGTCAAACCATTGTATGACATCCCTTTCAAGATGTGTAGTCGCAATTTTCACCATAGATGCGTCCACAGTTTTCTAGTACCGAAAATATCGCTCTGCGCGCGAGATCCAACCAATCGGGTCTCCTTCTTCCCATCTAGGGAAGTCCACCCTCATGCGTGGATAGTTGGGATCGATCATAGAACCTCCCCTCTCTTGGAAGTCATCTCTTCGGGCTTGGTGAGATTGGTTAGAGCTCTCCCCTTGATGTGATTTCTTTGGGCTTGGTGGTCGGCCCAAACTGAGTTCGGTAAAAAGAGTCCAAATCTTATCTTCCATTCGCGTTTCGAAGGCTTCGAATTTAGCATTGATTGCCTCCTTAGATGCCATAGTATATTCCTCCAAATCTGTGATGTTAAGATCTCTCTTTTGTTGCCTGGCTGAGGGCTTCAGTATTGCTAATCGGGGAGCGACCCTAGTCCTTCAGGCTTCATGGTTTAATCGCTCCTCTTGAAGTCGTGCGAAAGAAATGGTTGCCATAAGTGTGTACGGTTGTCGTGCTTTAACTTCTCCCTGGATCTCCGGCTTCAAACCCTCAATGAAGGTCCCTAATAGTTGTTTTTGAGACTAATCACGAGTTTGATTAGATAACCTTTGAAACCATGTTTGGTACTCCTGAATGGTGGAGGTTTGTCGGATCTTTGCTAGTTATCTGTTAATGTTCTCATAATCGGTTGGTCCGAAGCGGATCAACAGTCCTTCTGTGAATTGTCGCCATGAGAGGATTCCATGAGTGTGTTCAAACTAGTCAAACCATTGTATGGCATCCCTTTCAAGATGTATAGTCGTAATTTTCACCATAGATGCGTCCGCGGTTTTGTGGTATCGAAAATATCGCACCGCGCGCGAGATCCAACCAATCGGGTCTCCTTCTTCCCATCTAGGGAAGTCCACCCTCATGCGTGGATAGTTGGGATCGATCATAAAACCTCCCATCTCTTGGAAGTCATCTCTTCGTGCTTGGTGCGATTGGTTAGAGCTCTCCCCTTGATGTGATTTCTTTTTGGCTTGGTGGTCTGCCCAAACTGAGTTCGGTAAAGAGAGTCCGAATCTTATCTTCCATTCGCGCTTCGAAGGCTTCGAATTTAGCATTGATTGCCTCCTTAGATGCCATAGTATATGCCTCCAAATCTGTGATGTTAAGATCTCTCTTTTGTTGTCGGGCTGAGGGCTTCAGTATTGCTAATCGGGGAGCGACCCTAGTCCTTCAGGCTTAATGGTTCAATTGCTCCTTTTGAAGTCGTGCGAAAGAGATAGCTGCCATAAGTGTGTACGGTTGTCACGCTTTAACTTCTCCCTGCATATCTGGCTTCAAGCCCTCAATGAAGGTCCCCAATAGTTGTTTTTGAGACTAATCACGAGTTTGATTAGATAACCTTTCAATCCTTGTTTGGTACTCCTGAATGGTGGAGGTTTGTCGGATCTTTGCTTGTTATCTGTTAATGTTCTCATAATCGGTTGGTCCGAAGCGGATCAGTAGTCCTTCTTTGAATTGTCGCCACGAGAGGATTCCATGAGTGTGTTCAAACTAGTCAAACCATTGTATGACATCCTTTTCAAGATGTATAGTCGCAATTTTCACCATAGATGCGTCCGCGGTTTTGTGGTATAGAAAATATCGCTCCGTGCGCGAGATCCAACCAATCGGGTCTCCTTCTTCCCATCTAGGGAAGTCCACCCTTATGCGTTGATAGTTGGGATCGATTATAGAACCTCCCCTCTCTTGGAAGTTATCTCTTCGGGCTTTGTGCGATTGGTTAGAGCTCTCCGCTTGATGTGATTTCTTCGGGCTTGGTGGTTGGCCCAAACTGAGTTCGGTAAAGAGAGTCTGAATCTTATCTTCCATTCTCGCTTTGAAGGCTTCGAATTTAGCATTGATTGCCTCCTTAGATGCCATAGTATATGTCTCCAAATCTGTGATGTTAAGATCTCTCTTTTGTTGGCGGGTTAAAGGCATGTATAGGTTGAGAGAAGTTATGGTCGAAAGGGTTGGTGGATGTAGGCTGCGGTTTATGCTTGTTTTGTGGCTGTTTTGGGTGCAGTTGAGGGTGTGGTTTGGTGGAGTTTTAGGGCTGTGGATGAAAGTTTTAGATCTGTGGTAGATGGCAGCAAAGGTTTGATCGAAATCAATGGAAGTTGTTGCAGGTATGTGTTGTCTTGTAAGAGCAGAATTGTCGTCGAAGAAACAACGTTTTCTCGATGAAACTTTCACCAAAAACTTGAGAAATTTGAGGAGGGAATTGACAGCAAAATCTCAGTTTATATGACAGCAAGGATGTCCAATTTAATCAAAAAAATTTTGGCAGTATAACAAAAAGAAAATTGGTGCAAGTTGCGATAGCAGAATTCTCGTCGAAAAAATTCAGTGGCTTGCGACGAAAATTTGTAGCAACACAAAATCGTTTTTAGAGATGAATTCCTCAATAGATCAATCTTAGATGGAAGCCAAGATGATCTATGAAGTGTATAAGAAATTTCGTTTAAAAAAGATTGCAAATAGATTGGTTAAGACAACAATATGTGGTTGAAATTTTCTGCAGCACAGATTTTCAAGTGTAGCAGATTGGACATAAAAGATCAGTGGTTTATATTGAGAATTTTTCAATGAAACCAAAGGAAAATCCGCTATTAGGAAGTGTCAAAGCTGTCAAAAAAATTTGGTAGAGATTTAGACAGAAAAAACGTGGTAGCAAGACCAAACAGACTGTGCTATGCGGTTGGAATTCTGCAATGTATCTTTCGTCGTTAAGATGAAAACTTTGCGAGGAAAAGTTTATACAGTAATATTGAAACAAATTTTTTTTTGGATTTTCGAATAAGGATAACTAAATTGCAGCAGTAGTAAGGTAGGGAACCAGAACCTATTGCAATTCACGGGGAGATCAAAGGACGATCCACGGTGGTGGAGATGACGGCGGAATTTGGCGACGATCTTTTAAGCAATTATAGAAATTGCTTTGGGCAGCCGTGGAGGGCTGATGGATGGCTGTGGAATGGCAGTGAGACGCCAAGAACGTTGCTCTGATACCAGGTGTTAGAACCCTTATAGATTCTAAGCTTGGGGTTGATCTTTTTAGGGGATCGGCCTCCTTGGAACTCCATAGGGGTTCCTTCCTCCAAATTGCTGCTCAAAGGCTATAGAAAAAATTCATCTATTGCTTAACAAAAAGGATGAATACATGGCTATTTATAGGGCTTCTGAACCCTAACTCCTAATAGGACTCCTACTCAAGACTCCCACTTCTAACCAACTCCTAATAGTACTCCTACTCAAGACTCCTATTCCTTTACAACTTCTAATTCTTCTTTAAGAAACAACCTCCTAACCCTAACTGGCCTCTTCACCTCTTTAATAGGGGTCGGCTTAGGTAGGTTTTACATGAATGCCCCTCTCTATTAGGACTCTCCTAGCTAGAGTCCTATCACATGAATGCCCATATATCTGGACAAATGCTTAGCTACATGTCTATGTACATATTAGGAGGTGTACCATACATACCCAATATGCTTCTTTCATGATCTGGTTTTGAGTGAATGTTTTCTGGTTCTGATTTCTGAATATCTTAACAGCTAACTGAGATCAGTTTTAGCTATCAAATTTTAGTGTTTTGCATTACCAGTAAAGCAAATAACAAATCTATTCTGTATGACTATTTTCTTTCTTATTTTTATGAAGTTGGGGCATATCCCAATATGCAGAACTTGTTTGGGGAACTTGGTATCAATGATCGCTTGCAATGGAAGGAGCATTCTATGATTTTTGCAATGCCGAACAAGCCAGGAGAGTTTAGCAGATTCGATTTCCCAGAAATTCTTCCTGCACCTTTCAATGGTATGTAATAGAATTTGACCATCTTGATTATCATCTGTAGTATATTATTTAGCATATTCGTGTAATTAGAATGTGAACCACAACAGAATTCATTGGAAATTTTATCTTAGTAGTGCAATAATGTAAGTCAACTTACCATGAAGAGTTGCAGGGTGATGAACTGATGATTTTAGAACTGGGACATGCAATAAAAACAGAAGGAACTGTACCATAAAGAACACTAACCTATATTAAAATATTTTGAGATTGTTTAAGTCTTCTAGTTCGGTTTGCAACTTATGAATTGACAGAAAATAAGTTAGTCCGGAGGACTGATGCATTCAAAATAGACAAAATATACAATTTGAAGCAATCATTGTACATGCTACTAATGCCGGGCCATGCTCTCTGGGACATACCATGTTGGTGTGGCACCATCATGAATTATTTACCTCATTGAGATTGTTGTTATAGACACTAGATAACACTTCTGCAAATTAGTGGTGGAGCTATTTACATAAATATTTTTATGCCTTGACCAATTTTATAATTTTTTGGCAGGAATATTTGCAATATTAAGAAATAGTGAAATGCTGACTTGGCCAGAGAAAGTGAGATTTGCACTTGGACTTTTGCCAGCCATGCTTGGAGGGCAAGCTTATGTGGAGGCGCAGGATGGGTTGACTGTTACAGAGTGGATGAGAAGGCAGGTACTGTAATTCAACTTATTGTACCGAAATATAGCCATCTTTTTCAATTTGAGTTCCAATCTAAAAGGAAATCTTCCTCTGGGAAAAGGTTGACTTTTAAATGCTTAGATCAAAGTTCAAATGACTGCATTTAAGGATTCAAAAGTTCCAGATGATGCATATCTAGTTGTCAGCATGTGACTTACATCATGCTGTGCCATGAAAACTAAAACAAATATAGCCATATACCAACATGCAACATGTTCCCCAATCTAAACTATCTTGAGTTGCTTCACATGGTAAACAAAAATGTTTCCATAGCCTGCACCTATTAATGTGTTGGGCATTTAATATCTAGATGATGCATATCTAGTCGGCATCATGCTATGCCATGAAAACTAAAACTAATATTTTAAGCATATCCAAACATGCAACATGTTCCCCAATCTAGACTACCTTCGAGTTGTTTTACATTTACATGATAAAGAAAAATGTTTCCATAGCCTGCATCTGTTCAATTATATTAATGTGTCATGAGTCATGATTTTTCAGGAAGTTACTTCTATTTTTGCTGAACAACAATGTAGATTACACGTTCACCTTGTAACAATTTTGAGTAGAATTGACAAAAGCTGAAATTACTTGAAAAATAATTATAGCACAAATATTTTTAAAATTTAATATCATCTAGGAGACTATGGTCTTGTGCTTTAATGTTGATAAGTTTGAACGGGTGATTAATTTGATATTGAACCTCTTAACCATTTACTCCATTTATTGGCCAAACATGGATTAGCATGTATCTTATATGCTAATCCATATAAGATACATGGATTAGCATGTATAAGCATTTACTTTAGCAGGTATTAACATGGATTAGCATGTATACCATGGAGATTTTGAATAAGGATCGCTGTTTCGGATATCGGACCCATTTTAGTAACCTAGTTGGAACAGTACATATTGGTTAATACCTATGTACCATGGGTTGGTACTTGGTATGTACCAATGTTTCTGAGCGGAAGAAAAAGAAGAGGAAGGGCAGCGGAGAAAGAGAGGAGGAAGGACTTGTGATTCCCAATGACTTATGCATTTTCTTATTCAAAGCCATCATATACAGTTTTCATCTTCTTTCTATATGCCAAGATATAACTTTCTAATTTCAAACATTCTTTTAATTATTTGAATTTCGAAAAGATTATAGCTCAGGAAATTTGTTGACAATAATAATTTTAATAAATTCAATGATCAATGCAATAGAGTAGGAGCCACCGTTGGCCATTTGGAAACAATATGGCAAATGACAATAAGTTCATGGTCTAGAAAGTATTCAGCAAAATTAGAAACAACTCCCTGTTATTGTTCATACTTCATAGTAGTAACTAAGGTAGGCAATACCGACCGGGCGGTACGTATCGGTCTGACGGCATATCGATACACGGACCGCCCGCTATCGGGCGGAACGAAAAATAATATATATATATATATATATATATATATATATTTATATATAAATATTTTAGAAAAAGGCGACGTTCAGTGACGTCGCTGAGGTGCCTATTTTGGACTTTATATATATATATATATATATATAAACGAGGCGACGTCGTGTCGCCTCGGCGACGTTGCCTCGCGTGGGGAAGGAAAAGGCGACGTCGCCGAGGCGATGCGACGTCGCCTTTTAAATAAAAAAAAAAAAAATAATCTTTTATATATATATAAACGAGGTGACGTCGCCTCGCCTGCGAGAAGAGAGAGGCGACGTCGTCGAGTTATATATATATATATATATATATATATATATATATATATATATATATATATATATATATATATATATATATATACTGAGCGGTATACCGCTCGGTATATCATTTCGTACTGTACCGAGCGAACGTCGAAACGTCGGTATGGTACGGTATTGCGAACCTTGGTAGTAACAACCATGACAAAAGGTTACTTTATTGTTCATGGTAGTTTCTTAATTACTATTTATTTTAATAAAATAATGTATAATCAAATTGTTCTTGATTGATTTTGAAATAAGTAGCTTATAGGGAATTATTTAGATAATCGTTGTCATATAAATGCTCATGAACTTTTTTGAGAAACTTTCATATGCTTGAAAATATTGTTACTATAATGTGGGTAAATCTAGTTAGGTGCTTAGAAGCATAGGTTGTTATGTAACGTGTTGATTACAGGCCACCACAATGTCACGGACAGCCACCACAATGTCTTTTGGTTGATTCATGTTTTGCACAACATGTAGAGGGATGATCGAAGGCTTAACAGCCTAATTTTAATTAGGTTTGGTGGCTGTTTTAGGCTTATAAATAAAAGTTGTGTCATGTGGACACTTGTGAGAGATGTTCGATCTGTAGTGGACCATTTTGGACCCTTTATTGTGCAACCGTTCAGAGCTTGTAAAGTCTGTTTATAATTTGCATTGACTATGAAGTGTTTTCTGAAATGATTGTTTGTGGATCCCGAGTGAGGCGTTTTCTCTAACCCGTTTTTTCTTTTGTAGGTCCTCAGGGATCATAGGAGGTTTCGGGGAGGCTGACCTTTGTGGATGAACACACAAGGGTGCCGCACGACTTAGGAAAAACCAGCTAAGTCCGTGACAGATGGTATCAGAGCGGGACAAGCACTCATAGAAACACTTAGCATGCAAACATGGTTGACCTAGCGGGGCTGTGTTGAGGGCAGTCAGCACGCGCGACTGTTTGAGGGAAAACAGACATGAAGATGTAGGAAAAAAGGGTCGCTCAGATGAGTGGGCATTTGAGATTGACATTCAGAGGAATGACCAACCTTTCGCGCAAGAGGCACTACGATGATAAGCAAGGTTCGCAATACCATACCGTACCGGTATTTCGACCTGGGCTCGGTACCGGTACGATACGGTATACCGAGCGGTACACCTGGGTGTACCGAGCAGTACACTCAGGTGTGCCGAGTACTGTAGCACTGCTACAGTGCTACAGTGCACTCGGACCGGTAACAGGTGGTCCGCGTACCGGCAACCTGTCGGACCGGTATGTATCGCCCGTACCGAGCAGTACAGTTCAGTACTGCAGACCCTGATGATAAGTAAGCTGGAAAGAATGCGTAGCACATAAAGGTTGGGATGGTTGAGTTTTAGCTACGGCTCAACGTTGGCAACTGTACTTGATAGTGCTTAAGGCAAGCGAGGCACTTGGTAAATGATGAGACCATGTAAGGTGGAATGAGTTGTTCATCGATTGAAAGAGTTGTGCAAAGCTTACAGAGGTGAGGTGAGGTGGAGTGTTCGTGACCATCCTAAGGCGACCGAAACTCGACGCCATGGAGCATTGGAACTTTCTCTTCAGCATGAGAAGGATACATCTGTAGGAGGCTGAAGTGTGCAGCGAGTTTAGTATGTTGCTAGGCCTTGAGGGGTGCAGCGGGGGGGCTGTATTGATGTGGAGTCGCAATCTAGCAAGTGCGTTTGCAGGAGACAGAACAATGTATAGTTTGTTTAGTAAGGCAGAGTAGTCCAAGGGGAAGGTGGTCTTCGAAACTTTTAGAGGGAAGGAAACGAAGAGAGATGTTGTTTCAACGGACGGATATCCAAGAGGGATAAGTCCCGGCTCTTCAGAGGGAGAACCATGTGCAATAGACTGCACATGTTGAGGAGGAGTACCTCAAAACAACTCCACAAAGCTTAACGGATCGAGCGAGTGGCGAGGAGTCGTCGCACGATCTCGCTTGAGATAATGCATTGCGAGATCAAGTGGGGGAGCGACCTAAGACAACACAAATGAAGGCACACTTGCAGTCGATATGGAGACCGGACTTAATGGAGGGCTGACTCATGGAATGGTGGGCCTGAGGACCATTATCAACTCAATGCAAATCGACGAGGAGTCGTCGCACGATCTCGCTTGAGATAATGCATTGAGGAATGCATTGCGAGATCAAGCGGGGGAACGACTTAAGGCAACACAAATGAAGGCACACTTGGAGTCGATATGGAGATCAGACTTAATGGAAGGCTGACCCGTGGAATGGTGGGCGTGATGACCATAATCAACTAAATGCAAATCGAGGAGCGGAGCAACTTAGGTGTAACTTGGCGAAGTACCCAAGCCGCATGAAGGGAACATGGAGCGGAGGCACAGTGCTTTCCTTGGACAAAGGTCAAGGATATGAACTCTTGTAGAGGCAAGAGCACGATCATGCTGTTCCATGGGTCCTTTATTCTAATGGAGCAAACTCATCTTACATGGTGCTAAAGACGAAGGGAGCTTCTAGGCACATGCACCTTATCTCGGAGAAGCATTTGACGGAGGAACCAAGGCGACTCAACTTGCGGAGGCGAAGTTGGGTTCATAACGCCTTGGCACGGGGCAAGAGGACGTAGATGCGGGTACTCTTGAAGAATACGCCACAGTGCTACCATTCGAGTTGCCATGAAGGAAGAGGTGCACAACGGATATTGTGATGGTAGGGACAGAGGCCTAGGATCCAGACGATGGTGCACCAATTTCAACGAAGTCGGTGGACTTCGGGAGCTACTAGGCGACAGACTGTTCTAGAGTTGTGCTTCGTTTGAGTGTGACCCGAGAGCGGGTGGACGAAGGTTGATTGTCAAAGGAGCGAACACAATCGAAGGTGGAAGAGACCCTATGATGTGTTAGCAGAGGCCACACATGGAGGGATCACAATCTGAGTTCATCCCACAAGGAACAGAATCCAATATAGATGTCACTAGGAGGCGACATGGTGCAACGAATCGTGGTGGAACAGTTCGTGGCAATGTGATACATACGAATCTAGTCTCGTGAGGGACTATATCATACAGAGGTATGATCGGGAGCTACTGGGAACTCCACTTCGGTGAACAACACGACGACAAGAAGGGCTATGGATTCAAGGAGTGAAAGCCATGGTACTGTAGAGGCGGGTCTTCTGTGCATGCATCGAATTTTACATCGGATGAAAGCCTTGGTCATCAGCATATGGGGGCTGTGTACTACCGAGGGAAAAGTTCGAATGCAAGTACTAGTGAGTCCCATAGGAGGGAATTGATTATGCAGAGGTATTATCGAAGCAGTTGTAGAGTTGGACTGCTCCAGAGCCCATATTCGCTTAAGGGAGCTCGGCAAGTCAGAGGACAAGGCCGAGTCAGCGAACGTTGCTACCAAGGAAGCTAAGGAGAACAGAATCAATGCAAACCCTACAACATGATGGTAGAGGCCATGCATAGGAGTTGCAGTTTGTCTTTTCATCGACTAAGGGGAACTGCTTGGAGAACACAGATGTGTTGAAGCAGGGGGTTGAAAGGGGCGAGGAAGCAACAACGAGTCTAGAGGGACTTAGTTAGCCAAAACCAAGCATCGGTTAGAATGGAGATGGGGACTCGGAGGAGTGCCATAGAGACATCTACCGATTGTGAAGAAAGGGATGCAGATGTGAGACGACGGATAGTAGGGCCATGCATGGCAGTGCCATGGTACTGCAGAGGCGGGACTTTCGTGAATTCATCGATCCCCTTGCTCTCATGGAGGGAGAGCGCTTGATTGTGAAAGAGGTCGAGGAGGTGGAGCCTGCAGAGGCAAACTCCAAGTATCGAGACAAGATTGAAGGGCAGAGGCTAGGGAACTTCGTAAGACCGGTGTCAACGAGCTTCTCATCAAGATAGCCGAAAGTGAAGGACTTCGGGTCTTACAAGAGTGCACGACCAAGGAACGAAGCAGGTAGTATGCGGTGTTGTACCTTTTCTACTCAATGGAGTAGGCGACAGGGTTGATGGAGAAGATGGTACAATCTTAGAGATGATCAAAACTATTAAAGGCTTACTCCAAGTTGGGGTGAAAACTTCTTGCATTCCAGAAGTTCGATGGCATTGAGAAGGTGAATCACAGTAGCTAACTCAACGTAAGGAGTGTAAACACTTCGAGTGCTTCAGGAGTGTGAGCAAAGAATAGGCGAAGGTCAGTAACTAGCTCGATGTATGGAGTGTAACCCTCGAGGAGGCGGGCGAAGTTAAGTAACATTTGCCTTCTCAACTCTTAAGTGAATAGGTGAAATCGAGTATCCTAATTCTCTTAGCTATCCAGCAAAGGAGCTCTGCACATGTTCAAAGACTCTTCGAAGAAACAAAATGGAAGACAATAGTCGTCAAATCCTCACCAATGGTGATCAGTGCTACTGAGAGTAGATTATTCGCTTCATTTTCCAACAGAATGCCAATCGAAAGCGGAAGTGATACAAACCTATTTGGAAGTGACGACTAAGTGAAAGAAGAGTTAATGAGCAAATTTTGTGAAAAACCCAAAAACTTCAAAAGCTTACGAGACAATGCTCGTTAAAGCTCCAATAAGCATCCACCTAGTTCAAGTAGCATGAGGCATTTGAGAGACTGACGCATTGTAAGGATGGTCTTTTCCTTCATCTGAAAGATCTGCAGGAACCAACAGGGATCAACACAACTCAGCCAACCCTACACTAGAGTCAGAGTCATTAGCGAGTTGAAGCAGCATGGCGGATCAAAAGTTTGACTACTCAACAACAGTGACGAAGAGCAACTGGGAGCTAGGAGGCGCATTGTAGCTGGAGCAGAAGATTGAAGACTCAGCAAAGGTGAGGAGTTGTAGCGTCAGCAAAGGCTTCGCTGAGGACGTCGAAGGAATAAATGGGGGAGAATGTCACGGACAAAACTATAAACAGGGTGTTTAATGTAATGCTCATGTATGTCCATTTGTAAAATCTGTTTGTAATTTTCATTGGCTATGAAGTGTTTTCTAAAATGATTGCTTGTGGATCCCGAGTGAGGCGCTTTCTCTAAACCGTTTTCTCTTTTGTAACTCCTAAGGGACCATAGGAGGTTTCGGAGAGGTTGACTTTTGAGGACGGACACGCAAGGGTGCCGCACGACTTAGGCAAAACCAGCTAAGTCTGTGACAACATGTTGCCATGTCTTTGACCATTGCTAAGACATTTAACATAAAAATGTGGACATGATGATATAAACATGTCATTTCGTGTCAACCAGTACTTATGTATGCTTGTCTATATACCTTAGTACAATTGCATACATAGGCATGAATCCCTGGCCTATGTGTCATGTTGGTGTCCTGCCTGCAAGATATGTACAAAATTACAAATCATCATGTATAGGAACAGTTGTCGCTGCTGTGACTTTGTGTTATGACATATCCGTTGAATTTTTTATCATCCTCTTACTTGTAGTTATAATGTAATGCTATTATGCAACTTTAAACAAGTTGACTTTGCTAAGTTAATATGTTCTTTGATAAGTGTTATGGATATGTAACTTTGATAACTGTAGGGTGTGCCGGACCGAGTCAATGATGAAGTTTTCATTGCCATGTCCAAAGCACTCAACTTTATAAACCCCGATGAGCTTTCCATGCAATGTGTATTAATTGCTTTGAACCGTTTTCTTCAGGTATAGTATTTTTTCAAGAGAATGTTATGATGTCATAGTTAAGTTGCATCTGATATAATGATGTCATATCAAATCACAGAGCCTCACATATATTGTCCATCAACAGGAAAAGCATGGTTCAAAAATGGCCTTCCTAGATGGTAATCCTCCTGAAAGATTATGCAAGCCAATTGTTGATCATATTGAATCATTGGGTGGAGAAGTTTGGGTTAGTTCACGAACTCAGAAAATTGAGCTAAACCCCGATGGAACTGTAAAGCACTTTTTGCTCAGCAGTGGAAACATAATCAGTGGAGATGTTTATGTAATTGCCACTCCTGGTATAATTTAGCTCACTTTTTATTCCTTGATGAATAAAATATAATGCGAGTTATTCAGTTTTGATTTTGCTTGCATGTGTTAGAGCATTGGCTAATATAATATTTTCATCAGTTGATATCTTGAAGCTTCTTTTACCGCAAGAGTGGAAGGATATTCTGTACTTCAAGAAGTTGGAAAAATTAGTGGGAGTCCCTGTTATCAATGTACATATATGGTCAGTCAACATTTTCTTATCACTTCAATGTTGGTTTCTTGTTATTAGTCCATATTCATATCGAACAAAATGCACAAAATAATTTGACTTTCTTCTCGAGAGAACCAAATATTAGAATTATCATGATGGCAGATACTGTGATTTACTGGTGTTAAAACATGTTTTCTAAATTTTTTAAAATTTTTCTTTAACTTTTCAGGTTTGACAGAAAACTGAAGAACACCTATGACCATCTTCTATTCAGCAGGTCCTGCTCATCAGAGTTTCTTGCACAGAAGTTTATAATTTTAAAATGCCTTGTCGGTATATTCATGTGTGTGTGTGTATGGTTGTATATGTTTGTCCCATGTGATTGACATGCCTGTTTCTTCAAGTACGATAATTATGTTTTATTCATGTTCACATGTATATCCTGTTAAGTCATATATTGGAAGTCAAAGATATCACATTTTAAAACAGATCACTTTATTCCATACTTGACTTGGATATATTATACATGTATGAAAGGGACCAGTGATATCTGGTTAGGTTCCTGTAATTCAGAAAAATAGGATAAAAAGTTATTCATTATTGCTATTCAAGATAAATCATAAATTTATGTGCTGAAATTTTGGTATAACAAAGGATGATGCTTCCCTTCGCCAAGATAAAGAAGGGGAAGTCACCGGTAGCATGATTTTTTTGTTCTTGGATGATGGGTTTCCTGATGCAAACTGCATATTTAGTTTTAAAACTAATTGTTGTTTTATGTCCCTTTGATAATGATTCTACTTGTGATGAAACTTGTCATTTTATAGTTGGGTAATTATGAGTTCTGACAGACATACTTGATATTCTCATTGTGAGTTTATCAAGAATGTTAATCAAGTGGACGAGGTTATTGTGTTTGTTGTATAGATTGACTTAATTAGTTGCTAATGTCTAATCTAATATTGTGTTCCACATTGTTTCCTTCCAGGAGTCCTCTTTTGAGTGTATATGCAGACATGTCCGTCACATGCAAGGTAACAGCATATAAGTTACTAGCATGTATATGACACAAATTCTTGAGAGATGAGAATATATTTAAGGATGGCGTATTTTACACCTTAGTTTGTTGACTCTTAATTTTGCTCCTTCGTACTCTATTTATTTTTGGAGTAAAATAGCGATTCAATTGCATTCTGGACTTAAAAAATTCTCTTGTTTCTTTTTATTGGATGTATAGAAAATATCCTTGACCAGCAAATAAGACATTGATCTTTCTCATGCATGTCTTTTCTTAAAGAACAATTAAAAGAACATTCAGAATATGCTCAAACTAGGAAAATAGAGCCTAATATGTCATTGTCGAGGAAAGATGACTTACGAAGCAATTAGATTTTCAAAAGTAACAGACATTGGTACTTTTGGAATAAAAATTCATGTTGATGAAATAAGTTTAACAGTGTGCTCCTGTGGGATCCAATTCAACTGGATTCTTTCGTTAGATGAATTTATTATAATTTATTAGTGGTATTTGTATCATTAACCTGGATGAAAGCAGGTTTTATTATTAAACTAACATTGCCAATTTCATCATGTTTCTGTATATCGTGATAATTATGAAAGTGACTTTGTTGGATAAATATATACTAATAACTACTTGCATCCAATATAGTTTCCTCAACCTTATCTTCAGATGTTCTTGCAGACAACAGATCTGTCATCTTTCATAAAACTTACGTTTTGCATCTTTGGTTATATCCAGCAAGGTTAGTGCAATAAGTTAAGAAAAACTTCTCAGTGGAAACTTCTTTCTGAGTATTTTGAGAGGAAACACCTTCCTGAACCTAATATTTTCTTGCAAATTCCTCATGCTTCCATTCCTTCAGATTGTGATAATGTTTGAAGCTGAATTCTGAAAGATGCTGGATGTTATAAGTGATGTATTATTTGAGGCATGAAATTGAATATGCTACTTAATTGCATCACCAGCTTAATAGGAAATTTTTCTAGAACTTATTAAGGTCATATTCTGATTATTTAAATATGCATGCAGGAATATTATGATCCTGATCGTTCAATGTTGGAATTAGTGTTTGCTCCCGCAGAACAATGGATCTCATGCAGTGACCAGGAAATTGTTGATGCCACTATGCAAGAACTGGCTAAGCTATTTCCTGATGAGATTGCGGCGGATCAAAGTAAAGCCAAAATTCTGAAATATCATGTAGTAAAGACTCCAAGGTGAGACAAAATCAAAAGCACTACTTTGAGTGGTATTTTCTGCCATTTCTAATTTGAATTTTTGAGTCATCAGAGAATATATGCTGAAATATAATTGAATATATGAAGAAAGAATAGATAGAATGAAACCAGACTAAATAATAAAGAATATCAAATCTAAAGAGCACCTTACAAGTTGCAAATAAGGTCAAAACTTACGGTGAGCTATCAAACCAATATATGTGAAATGGACAATGTTAGTAAGAACCTCATTCGTTTTCTAAGATAAAAGGTATTAGAGGTTAACAAGGTTCCAATGAAGACAATATCATTGTGAAAATGTTAGTGAAATGCTTCATGTTGGTCAATAAAACCTTTAGAGGCCTCACACATTATTTTTGTTAAAATTTTAACCTTTCAGTCTCTAGTTTAGTGAATTTTGTTGTGAATATTGTTCTTCATTCATTAGCAAAAAATTGCTTACCTTTACATCTCTTATGCTGCATTTCATTGCAGATCTGTTTACAAGACTGTTCCAGATTGTGAACCATGCCGCCCTTTGCAAAGATCCCCGGTTAAAGGTTTCTATCTGGCTGGCGACTATACAAAACAGAAATATTTGGCTTCCATGGAGGGTGCTGTGTTATCTGGGAAGCTTTGTGCTCAGGCAATCACACAGGTATTTTTTTCTCCACTCCAAGAGTATTAAATGTCAGGCAATATCCTGGTTCATCTGCTTTTCCTATCCTACCGAACCTGGGATTCATGATGGATGGACTACTACCACAAATGTCAGATAAGAACCTTAAATTTTAAGTTGGTATCATCCATCATGAGTTCCCTGTGCTGATAAGGTACGAACAATGGGCACCAAGTCATCCCAATGGTCTTCCCGCATGGTGTTGGGGTTGCGAGAGTTCCTAACTCATGCCTGTCTACACCAAATACGCTAGTGGCATGGGAGCCCTATCCTGAAACTGAAAATTGCTGTTCGCAATGTGCAAACTGCAATGTGCATCTTGCACCAGGACAACACAAGTAGTTTTCATATATCATAATACTTTTTGGCTTGTGTGATTTGCAGGACTATGATGTGTTGGTTGCTCAGGCCGCCCAGAGAGAAGTCCAGGTGTCAATATGAGTGTCAGCTAGTTGATTTATCATTAACATCACTGCAATAGGAATTTTATAGGCATAAGTCAAAATTGTTTCTGTAATTGGCCTTTCCAAATAGCTCGAAGTACCTGTAAGAGTCCAACTATTGTAGGAAGATTGCTTTTCACTCTTGAGCAACATCAAAGCCGAAAGATCCTCTTTTACTGCAACTTGAGGATGACAAGTGCCAACAGTTATGTAGAATGAATATTGCCAGTACATTCTCATGACCACTACGATTTTTTGCATCCATCAAATGAGATCATAGCACTTGCTTGGTGATCTGCTGGAAACAGCATTTGCACCACAACGATTCTTGCATTGAACAAAATTTGGCGATCTGGGGGATATAGCATTTGCACCAAACTTTATGAGCTTTCTGATTATTAAATGGGCCATTTTAAAAGCTTCGGCCGACTGTTCCTACGATCATCAAAACTGCAACGAAAAAAAAACGCCGATTGCAACAACAGTATCTGTTTTCCTGTACGGTTGAATTTGAAGCCCTATTTATAAAACCAACCGTTTAAGTATGTATTTGATGTATTTCATCATGGAAATACATAACCTCAACAACGACATTGTGCAATGCTGATTCTTCAAACATAGTACCTCATTTTACACCGGAACAACTAGTTGCTCATTCTAAGTTAGGCATTAATAAGCTGCATAAAAGGAACATGACAACATTTACAGCTTATTGTATGTTTTAAGGTATAAATAAACACACCAAAGAACAGTGGCCTTATTGTATGCTTTATTGTTTACAACGTCAGGTTGCCCAGCCATTTCATAATTGGGCTATTTGTGATCCAGCTTCTTTGCCACTTCATCTGGTGACAGGGGTGTCAGATATCTGCCCTTGACCTCAACTCATTGCGGAATTTCTCCATTTTCTGTTACAGTTATTCACAGTTCTCATAACAAGTTCACAACCTTCTATTATTTTGACTGCATTTTTTTGAAGTAGCGAATTACAAACCACCCTTCTACAGAATGCCATGAACTTAACTGGTTTTGCTTAAGTTGTACGGTACCCTTGCGTGTCCGTCTGCAAAGGTCAACCTCCCCAAAGCCTCCCATGGTTCCTTAGAACCTACAAAAGAGAAAACGGGTTAGAGAAAATATCTCACTCGGGATCCATAAGCAAACATTTTTGAAAACACTTTATATACAATGCAAATTACAAATAGATTTTACAAGCTCTGAACGGTTGTACAAAAAAGGGTCAAAATGACCTATTACAGATCGAATATCTCTCACAAATGTCCACATGATACAATGTTTATTTAAAAACCTAAGAAGGCCACCAAACCCAACTAAAATGGGGCTGTTAAGCCTTCAACCATTCCTCTACGTGCTATGCAAAGCATGAATAAACAGAAAGACACGGACATACACAAGTATTACATCAAACATCCTGTTTAGAACTTTGTCCGTGACACTCTCCCCCACTTATTCCTTTGACGTCATCGTCGAAGCCTTTGCCGACACTACAACTCCTCGCCTTTGTAGAGTCTTCAATCTTCTGCTCCAACTGCAATAAGCCTCTTGGCTCCCAACTGCTCTCTACTATTGTTTTTGAGTAGTTGAACCTTTGATCCACTATGCTGCTTCAACTCGCCAATTACTCTGATTCTAGTGTGAGGTTGGCTGAGTTGTGTTGATCCTTGTTGATTCCTATGGATCCTCCAACTGAAGAAAAAGACCATCCTTACTATGTGCCAGTCTCTCAAATACCTCATGTTGCTTGAATTGGGTAGATGCTTGTTGGAGTTTTAACGAGCATTGCCTCGCAAATTTATGAAGTTATGGTCCTTCCTCCAGAAAATTTGCTCATCGACTCTTTTTCACTTAGTTGTCACTTCCAAGTAGATTCGCATTACTTCCGCTTTCGATTGACATTCTGTTGGGAAATGAAGCAGATAATTTACTCTCAGTAGCACTAATCACCATTGGTGAGGATTTAACAACTATTGTCTTCTAATATCTTTGAAGAGACTTTAAACCTGTGCAGAGCTCCTCTACTAGATAGATATTGTCTTCTAATATCTTCGAATAGTGTTTGCACTCCTTACGTTGAGTTAGCTACTGTGATTCACCTTCTCAATGCCATCGAACTTCTGGAATGCAGGAAGTTTTCACCCCAACTTGGAGTAAGTCTCTAATAGTTTTGGTCGCCTCTAGGATTGTACCGTCTTCTCCATCAACTCGGCCGCCTACTCCACTAAGTAGCAAAGGTACAGCACCGTATACTGCCTGCTTCATTCCTTGGTCTTGCACTCTTGCATGACCCGAAGTCCTTCACTTTCGGCTATCTTGATGAGAAGCTCGTTGACACCGATCTTACGAAGTTCCTTGGCCTCTGCCCTTGAGCCTTATCTTGGTACTTGGAGTTTGCCTCTGCATGCTTCACTTCCTTGGCCCCTTTCACGACCAAGCGCTCTCCCTCCATGAGAGCAAGGAATCAATGACTTTCACGGAAGTCCCGCCTCTGCGGTACCATGGCGTTGCCGTGCCCATGACTCTACTATTCGTCGCCTTGCATCTGCATCACTTTTCTTCACGATTAGTAGATATATGTCTCTGTGGCACTCCTCCGAGTCCACCTCCATTCTAACTGATGCTTGATTTTGGGTAGCTATGTCCCTCTAGACTCGTCGTCGCTTCTTTGTCTCTTTCGACCCTCTGCTTTAATACCTTTGTGTTCTCCAAGCAGCTCCCTATAGTCGATGAAAAGACATACTGCAACTCCCGTGCATGGCCTCTACCATCATGTTGTAGGGTTTGCACCGATTCTATTCTCCTTAGCTTTCTTGGTAACAATGTTCATTTACTCTACCTTGTCCTCTGACTTGCCAGGCTCCCTTAAGAGAATATATGCTTTAGAGCAGTCCAACTCTCCAACTGCTTCGATCATAGCTCTGTATGATCAAGTCCCTCCTATGGGACTCACTGGTACTTGCATTCGAACTTTTCCCTTGGTGGAACATAGCCCCCATATGTTGATGACTAAAGCTTTCATCCGATGCAAAATTCGATGCACGCATGGAAGACCCACCTCTGCGGTACCATGGCATTCACTCCTTGAATCCATAGCCCTTCTTGCCATTGTGTTGTTCACTGAATTGAAGCTTCCAGTAGCTCTTGATTATACCTCCGTATGATACAATCCCTCACGGGACTATGTCGTGTGTATCGCATTGCCACGAACTGTTCCACCATGATCCGCTACACCATGTCGCCTCCTGGTGACATCTCTATTACAATCTGATCCTTGTGGGATGAACTCAAATTGTGATCCCTCCATGTGTGGCCTCTGTCAATACATCGCAGGGTCTCTTTCACCTTCGATTTTATTCGTTCCTTTGGCAATCGACCTTTATCTACCCACTCTTAGGTCACACCTAGATGAAGCACCACTCTAGGATAGTTTGTCTCCTAGTAGCTCCCGAAGTCCACCAACTTCTCTGAAAATGGTAACCATTGTCTGGATCCTGGGCCTCTACCCCTACCAACACAATCTCCGCTGTGTACCGCTTCCTTCATGGCAGCTTGAATGGCAACACTATGGCATATTCTTCAAGAGTACCCGCTTCTGCGTCCTCTTGCCTCGTGCCAAGACCTTCTGAACCCAACTTCGCCTTCGCAAGTTGAGTCGCCTTAGTTCCTCCGTTAAATGCTTCTCCGAGATACGGTGCATGTGCCTAGAAACTCCCTTCGTCTTTGGCACCATGTAAGATGAGTTTGCTCTATCAGAATAAAGGACCCATGGAACAGCATGATCGTGCTCTTGCCTCTACAAGAGTTCATATCCTTGACCTTTGTCCAAGGAAAGCACTGTGCCTCCGCTCCATGTTCCCTTCATGCGGCTTGGGTACTTCGCCAAGTTACACCTAAGTTGCTCCGCTCCTCGTTTTGCATTGAGTTGATGGTGGCCCTCGTGCCCACCATTCCATGGGCCAGCTCTCTCTTGAGTCCGATCTCCATATCGACTCCAAGTGTGTTGTTAGGACCCTTTTTCTGAGCTTTCGAATAGTATTTATTGAGTCAATTTAGTTTAGTTGTTTATTGAGTCTGTTTAGTTCAGATAGAGTCAGGTAGAAGTTTATCTAATATTTAATTATTATTAAGAGTCCAAGTCCTGATAGACTCTAGGTAAAACTCTATAAATTGTGATGTAACCCTTTCTTTAAATCAGGCAATCAATCAATCAATGAAATATTATTCCGGTTTGTTATAACAAACCCTAGGAGGCTGATACCCTCGAAGTGATCAAGGAGGTCGATCCCCACGAAGTGATCAAGGAGGCCGATCCCCTCGAATTGATCGTCCCCTTTTCTTCCTTTTTTTTCTATTTCTTTTACAATAAAACCTTAGGGTTCTATCATTTGGTATCAGAGCATTTTACGATAAGACTTTAGGGTCTTATCATTTGGTATCAGAGCATTTTATGATAATACTTTAGGGTCTTATCATTTGGTGTGATCATTCCCTTTTTTTTCATTTTTTTCATTTCTTTTACGACAAAACCTTAGGGTTCTATCATTTGGTATAAGAGCATTTTATGATAAGACTTTAGGGTCTTATCATCTGGTACCAGAGTATTTTACGATAAGACTTTAGGGTCTTATCATTTGGTGTGATCATCCCATTTTCCTCCATTTCTTTTATGATAAAACCTTAGGGTTCTATCATTTAGTATTAAAGCATTTTACGATAAGACTTTAAGGTCTTATCATTTGGTATCAGAGAATGATCCTTGGTGTTCTCGTTGTAGTGTTGCTATAGCTATAAAAAAAAAAGAAAAAAAATTGTGTGAGGAAGGGTGAAGCCAGCAGCCACGAACACCGATCCTTCTCAACCGAGAAGGAACCTCTGCGTCTTGGTCAACAACCACCGTTGCCTCTTCTCCACTAACGTCGCTACTGCCCAGCCAGCAGCCGCCAGCACCGCACCCCTACTTCCCCTACTTCCAGCTAGCCCACCCACTGCCGTTGCTCTCCAATCAGCGATCACTGCCGCCATTGCTTCCCGGCCGAGGGACCACCACTACCGCCGCTATTGCCCAGCTAGCAGCCACCACCGCCGCAGCTGCCCCCACCCGGCCAGTGACCTCTCCTCCTCGCTTCCCCATCTCGCTCGTGCGAGAAGGACTGCCGACGTTGTTTCCCAGCCAGCGGACCACCCCATCGCCGCTTCTACCATCGGTGATGCTGCCTTAGTCTGCCATCGTGTTGGCCCCCACTTGGGTCGCAACCACAGCCACCGGTTGCCACATCCCCTCCTTGCAGCGGTTACAAAAGCAGAGCTTCCTCTGTTGCCGTAGCCCCTCGTTGATCCCAGCCAGCGGACCACCCCATCACCGCTTCTACCGTCGGCGATGCTGCTGTAGTCCGCCATCGTACCGCCCCCCCTTGGTTCATAGCCGCAGCCCCTCCTTGTAGCGGTTGCAAAAATAGAGCTTCCTCTATTGCCGTAGCCCCTCGTCGATGGCAGCTGCGACCCTCGCTGCCTCCTCCACCGCCGCTGCTGCTTTCCGGCCGCTCAACCACCGTCACCGCTGCTCCCCGGCTACCAACTTTCCCCTCTTCAACACCACTGCCCCTGCTTCCTGGCAGCCCGCACCCCTGCTTCTGCCCGTCGCACCCCTGCTTCAGCCCACCGCACCGCTGCTTCCCTTCTTCCCCACCGCCGCTGCAAGGCAACTCCTCCACCACTACTATTGCATCCCGGCCGCTCGACCACTGCTGTCGCTACTCCTCGGCCAACCACCTTCGCCTCCTCGTTGACCCATCTTGCTCGAGCGAGAAGGGCCACGACCGCTACTTTGCAGCTAGCTGACCACCCCCTCATCACTTCTACCATCGGCGATGCTGCCCCAACTGCGCCACCATCGCTGCCCCCCCTTGGGTCGCAACTGTAGTCGCTTGACCATCGCTTTTCGTGGCGATCAAAATAAGGCAACCATGACCGCCATAGCCACCGCCATTTCCTCAACCGCACGTGATCCCTCGGCATCACCAGTGCCTCCTTCCACAGTGCGTCAGAGATAGAGCAGCGTTGCCTTCCATCCATGCCGTCGTAGCCACCGCAGCATCGCTACCCCCAGCCACACCACCATCGTTGTCTCCCAACCCTCAGCAGCAGCGATCCCTCCACGTAGTGACCACAACAAGCATCGTTGCAGCCACCGCGACGGCGAGCCTTTAGTGGTGCTACCCCCAGCCGTACCATTGTCGTTGCCTTCCCTTGGGTCGCAACCGTCGCTGTAGGTTGCCATCACTGTAGCCTCAACCCGGTTGCTCGGCGATCGCCTCCTTGGGTCGTAGTAGCTGCAGCCACACCGACACGGTCGCCTTCCAGCCCTCGGTGCTCTCACCCCATGCAGTAAAAGAAATAGGGCAGCAACTCTTCCTCCAACGCAGCGACCGCAGCACTGCCCTTGACATCCACCTCCTTGGCAACTTCACATCGACAGTGCTGATACCCTTGACTGACATCAAAAACAGGAGTTAAGATTATAGATTTGTAGTCTTACACAATGGCCACTGATAACCTAGGGAAAGCACAAATGGAAGTATTGGAAATCAGAATTAAGAATCGACTACAAGAAACACTTAATGATTTCAAAAAGGGCCTATTGGAGATCCTTAGTAAATTTCAAAAAAATGGGGGCTCAAGTTCTACGTTGCACAGATATGAAAATATAAGAAAAGGGCTCCAAGATTGTGACACAAACTACTCACACATGAAGGTGGAATTTCCGAGATGGGAAGATGGGGATCCGACTAGTTGGATCTCTAAGGCAAATTTTTTTTTTCGTTTTCACAGAACCCTAGAAGAATCTAAGGTAGAAGTGGCCTCAATCCAGCTCGATGGAGATGCAATCCAGTGGTACGATTGGTATGAAACTTTCTATGGAGTTCCTTCGTGGGAGCAGTTCAAAAGAGGGTTTCTTGTTCGCTTTGGCCCATCCGAATATGAGAACGTTGATTGCTAGCTCACAAAAATTCGTCAGACTTCTACAGTGTTGGAATATCAAAGTAGGTTTGAAAGATTGTCAAATCAAGCTAGAGATTGGTCGGACCAATAACTTCTTGGTACATTTATTGAAGGGCTTATTCTAGAGATTCGGTGTGAAGTTAAGGCTCGTCAATCCTGCACTATGATAGTTGCGATCTTATTTGCATATCTACATGAGAAAAAAATTAGCAAAGAAAGATCAGCAAGGGGTTTGTACTATGATAAAAAGTGGAGTATGGAGCACCGATGTAAACAAGGGCAACTTCTGATGATTAAACCAATTGGAGAGGAACCGAAAGCTAAGAATGTGGACTCCGATCATGAAAGTATAAATTCTAATGAAGATGTTGGACCTACCATACATACAATGTATGCATTAGCCGATTACTCTAACACACAAACTATGAAAGTTGGTGGAACTCTAGAACATCAGCTTGTTATAATTTTGATTAATATGAGAACGTTGATTGCTAGCTCACCAAAATTCGTCAGACTTCTACAGTGTTGGAATATCAAAGTAGGTTTGAAAGATTGTCAAATCAAGCTAGAGATTGGTCGGACCAATAACTTCTTGGTACATTTATTGAAGGGCTTATTCTAGAGATTCGGTGTGAAGTTAAGGCTCGTCAATCCTGCACTATGATAGTTGCGATCTTATTTGCATATCTACATGAGAAAAAAATTAGCAAAGAAAGATCAGCAAGGGGTTTGTACTATGATAAAAAGTGGAGTATGGAGCACCGATGTAAACAAGGGCAACTTCTGATGATTAAACCAATTGGAGAGGAACCGAAAGCTAAGAATGTGGACTCCGATCATGAAAGTATAAATTCTAATGAAGATGTTGGACCTACCATACATACAATGTATGCATTAGCCGATTACTCTAACACACAAACTATGAAAGTTGGTGGAACTCTAGAACATCAGCTTGTTATAATTTTGATTAATATGAGAACGTTGATTGCTAGCTCACCAAAATTCGTCAGACTTCTACAGTGTTGGAATATCAAAGTAGGTTTGAAAGATTGTCAAATCAAGCTAGAGATTGGTCGGACCAATAACTTCTTGGTACATTTATTGAAGGGCTTATTCTAGAGATTCGGTGTGAAGTTAAGGCTCGTCAATCCTGCACTATGATAGTTGCGATCTTATTTGCATATCTACATGAGAAAAAAATTAGCAAAGAAAGATCAGCAAGGGGTTTGTACTATGATAAAAAGTGGAGTATGGAGCACCGATGTAAACAAGGGCAACTTCTGATGATTAAACCAATTGGAGAGGAACCGAAAGCTAAGAATGTGGACTCCGATCATGAAAGTATAAATTCTAATGAAGATGTTGGACCTACCATACATACAATGTATGCATTAGCCGATTACTCTAACACACAAACTATGAAAGTTGGTGGAACTCTAGAACATCAGCTTGTTATAATTTTGATTAATACTGGTAACACTAATAATTTTATGGACAGAAAAGTTGTAGCCCGATTAGTTTACCACATTGAAGGCTGTGATAGATTCGAAGTAAAGATCACTGATAGACATATTTTAACTTATGATAGCAAATGTTCAAAGATAATATTGATTACATAGGGCTAGGAGTTTTTGTAACGATTACTATGTTGAAAGACCGACTTGTTGCTTGTACTATTAAAAAGTGGAGACCATACTTACTTGATCAATGAATTGTGATGCGTTATAGATAGCCTATGACTGAAGTACTGAAAGAAAAGCTATCCGAGTTTGATATTGCTTAACCTTGAGGACAAGGCTGATTTGAAGAGGGAGGAATTGTTAGATCCCTTTTTCTGAGCTTTTGAATAATGTTTATTGAGTTAGTTTAGTTTAGTTGTTTATTGAGTCTGTTTAGCTCAGATAGAGTCGGGTAGAAGTTTATTTAATATTTAATTATTATTAAGAGTCCAAGTCCTGGTAGACTCTAGGTGGAACTCTATAAATAGTGATGTAACCCTTTCTTTAAATCAGGCAATCAATCAATCAATGAAATATTATTTCAGTTTGTTATGATAAACCCTAGGAGGTCGATCCCCTCGAAGCGATCAAGGAGGTCGATCCCCTCAAAGTGATCATCCCCTTTTCTTTCATTTCTTCTATTTATTTTACAATAAAACCGTAGGGTTCTATCATTTGGTATTAGAGCATTTTATAATAAGACTTTAGGGTCTTATCATTTGGTATCAAAGCATCTTATGATAAGACTTTAGGGTCTTATCATTTGGTGTGATCATCCCCTTTTCTTCCATTTCTTTTACGATAAAACCTTATGGTTCTATCATTTGGTATTAAAGTATTTTACGATAAGACTTTAGAGTCTTATCATTTGGTATTAGAGCATTTTACGATAAGACTTTAGGGTCTTATCATGTGCCTTTACTTGTGTTATTTTGGGTCGATCTCCCACTTGATCTCATAATACATTCTCTCAAGCGAGATCATGCGACGACTCCTCACCGCTCGCTTGGTCCATTGAGCTTCGTGGAGTTGTTGTTTTTGAGGTACTCCTCCTCAACATATGTGGTCTGTTACACATGGTTCTCCCTCTCGATAATCGGGATCTATCCCTCCTGAATAATTATCCCATTGGAGCAACATCTCTCTATGCTTCTTTTTCTCTCAAAGTTTCAAAGACCACCATCCCCTTAGACTACTCCAATTTATTGAACAAACTGTGTATTGTTCTGCCTCTTGTAAATGCACTTGCTAGATTGCGACTCCACGTCAATACAGCCCCCGCTGCACCACTCAAGGCCTAGCAACATGTTGAACTTGCTACACACTTCAGCCTCTTATGGACGTATCCTTCACATACCGAAGAGAAAGTTTCAATGCTCCATGGCGCTGATTTCGGTCGCCTTGGGATGGCCGCGAATATTCCATCGCCCACATACAAGCCCATGCATGAGTACTGAATTCTTCGAGTTAGCAATTCTCCTCACCTTTGTGAGCTTTGCATAACTCTTTCAATCGTTGAGTAACTCATTCCACCTTGCATGGTCTCATCCTTTACCAAGCACCTCACTTGCCTTGAACACCATCAAGTATAGTTGTCAATGTCGAGCCGAAGCTCGAACTCAACCATCCCAACCTTTGTGCGCTCCACATTCTTCCAAGCTTGCTTGTTCTCGTGATGCCTCTTGCGCGAAGGGTTGGTCATTCCTCTGAATGCCAATCTCAGATGCCCGCTCCTCCAAGCAACTCATTTTCCCTACATCTCCATGCTTGTTTTCCCCCAAAATGGTCATGCGTGTGCTGACTGCCCTCAACGTAGCCCTGCTAGGTCCCCCACATTTGCATGCCAAGTGTTTCTATGAGTGCTTGTCCTACTCTGATACTATCTATCACAGACTTAGTTGGTTTTGCCTAAGTCATGCGGCACCCTTGTGTGTCCGTCCACAAAGATTAGCCTCCCCGAAGCTTTCCATGGTCCCTTAGGACCTACAAAAGAGAAAACGGGTTAGAGAAAACGCCTCACTCGGGATCCACAAGCAAACATTTTCGAAAACACTTCATAGACAATGCAAATTACAAATAAACTTTATAAGCTCTGAATGGTTGCACAACAAAGGGCCGAAATGGTCCACTACAAACCGAATATCTCTCACAAGTGTCCACATAACACAACATTTATTTACAAGCCTAAGAAGGCCACCAAACCTAACTAAAATGGGGCTGTTAAGCCTTCAACCATTCCTCTACATGCTGTGCAAAGCATGAACAAACAGAAAGACACGGATATACACAAGTATTACATCAAACATCATGTTTAGAACTTTGTCTGTGACAAGGTGTAACATATTAGGAACGTGAGTAAACATTGTTAGATTATATGGTCTTATTTAATTAGGTAAGATATATTATAGATATGATTGGATTCTGATTATTGTTATTAGCTAATAGAAAAGAAGTTCATGTTAAAGTAGTCTTGATTATAGACAGGACCTTGCCTCTCAAAAAACAAATCTTAAAGGAGAAGGATGGTCCGAGGCGCTTATAGATTATATAAGATTTATTCTTCTGAATAACAATGAAAATGTACGCATTGTAATATTGTTAGATCTAATTTTATTTGATTTGGCATAAAAGTTTTTATGTATTACAGATATAATGATTTATCAGAGCTTAAGTTCTTGATATTAAAAATATTAGATCTATTATTTTTATTTACGATGCATGAATGATTCGTTGGATATTATTGGTCTATTTTTTCTATATGATTTATTCTAGTTGATTATGAGCACCGTATAATTTTATGTTTGATCGATGAATTTACTGTTTACTGTTGATGTTATTGAGGTGGTGATCTCTATTGATCATTGTCCCACACCATAGCCAAGCATCATGGTCGTTCACGGGTAGAGGTCTGCTTGTAAGAGGTGGATGCACCACGTAGTGTGCGTGCCACAGTGACTGCGATGGGCAACGTGCACCCTACAGTGCAGGCATCGGTGACCGGACGCGAGCAGCACTGTGCCCATGCGGTGGTCACACGCGGGCAGAACCTGCATCCATGCGACGGCCGCACGAGGGCACAGGTCGCACCCAGGCGGCGGCCGCTTGCGGGTGGGAACCGCGGTAGCCGCACGCGGATACAGGCCACACGGCATCGCCACGATGTGGCAGCCGCGCACCGGCGGCAGTCGCACATGTCCAGGCTGTGCCAAGGTAGCAGCCATGTGTGGCAGGAACCACCGTAGCGGTCGTGTGCGGGTAGAGGAAGCCCCGCGGTGGCAGCGGCATGGCAACGTCGCACGCGCAAAGGCGGCGACGCTACATATTAGATTTTTGGGACAAAATTATAGTTTTGCCCTACGGTTGTCCTTTGGTCAAATTACAGCTTTACCCTTCTATATTTTATTAATATCCTTTAAATTTTTTTTATCATATTTATGGATTTACCCTAGGGTTTTCCTAAATTACGGTTTTGCCCTTTATGAATTTCGTAATTCTAATTTATATCCTATCAAATATTTATGGTTTTATCCTTATTAAATTGAGAATTCTAATTCATATTCTCAATTATAAAACTGATAAATATGACTTATTATAATTATGATTGAATTTAATCATGATTATATTTTTGATTATTTGATTGGATTTAATTTTTGATTAAAAAATTATAAATTACGATTTACTTTTATATTTTCTCATATTAATTATTGATTATATTTTTAACATATGGTAAATAAAATTTAATAATTGTTCTTGGATATTCATTTGGTTATTCACATGTATATATTTGAAACTATGAAATGATAGTTATTTTTCATATAATGACTTTTCTTGATTTATATGTTATTATGATTATCATGAGTTTTTTTTACTGATTAATGTTTAATAATTATTATCATTGTTATTCTATTATTGAACTACTTCACGAATCAAGATAAATAAATTTATGAATGTTATTTGTAATTTATCTTCATAAGTTTTTATTTAACCGATAGTTGCTAATGTAGTCTGGGATGGTAGACTTATGATATATAAATTACAATAAAGATCTTATTATTTATAGGGTATTTTAGATTATATTTTATATTTTTGTATTAGTCGTGAAGCCACCAAAGTGACCTGGACTAATAATTTAGAAAATATATTATGAAATTAATCTTAAATGATATTAAATAAAATAATATTCACATGACAACATGAATCAAGATAAAGAAATTTAGTGAATATTATTTATAATTTATTTTTCTAAGTTTTATTTGACCAATAGTTACCAAAGTAGCTTGGGATGATAGACTTGGGATATGAATTATAATAAAGTTCTTGTCATGAGATATTTTAGATTGTATTTTATCTTTTTGTATTGGTCCTACAACCACCAAAGTGACATCGACCAATAATCTATAAAATACATTATGGAATTGATCCTAAATGATATTAAATAATATTTATGATGACACATAATTATGAGGTTTAGAAAATCTCAAAGGAGAATTTATTTCAAATAATTATATGATAGGGTAGGATGATACTGTTTTTGAATATCATTATACCTAAATGTAACACCACTATTCTACAAGGATGGTATCAATCCTTTATGATCTTGAGTGAATACTAGATATGTCAATATTTCATTATATTTTAGAAACTCAAAGTATTAATATTATATTATTATAGTGGTACTTTATTCATTGTATTTTTGTAAATGTTCTTATATCTTTTGAAATAAATGGCTTGAGCATATGCAAGTTGTATTGAGTGAGTGAGACCTTGATCAGACTAATTGAACAGAACATAAGGGGGGGGGGGGGGTGGGGTGAATTAGTGCAGCGGATAAAAATATCAATTTTGAAAAATCCTTTCGTACGATAAAATCGAACTCGAAAATGCTTAACTTTGAAAGCGAAGTAAGAGCGTATTGAAGGCAGTTTGCAGTTAATGTAAATTGCAAGAAGTAAATGCAAACTAGAGAATACGCCAATTTTATAGTGGTTCGGTCGTCATGACCTACATCCACTCCGTCGATTCCTCTTCCGTTGAGACCACTAGTATCCATTATCGGTCTTCCTTCAATAGGCAAAGACCAACCACCTTTTACAACTTGATTCTCCTTTTACCCAGTTTAGAAGATAACCCTTACACTCCCACTTACTCCTCTCTCAAACTATTCTAACACTTAGAAGGAGAGGAGTTCACACAAGATTGCAACAGTATTTCTTTCCTTTTTTACTCTCAAGTCTTATGTACTTTAACCAGGGATGAGAGGGGTATTTATAGGCTTCAAGTTGATTCAAACTTTGAGCCTAAAAATATCTCATCCTGGGTTTCTTGGGTTCGGGCGGTACCACCGCTAGTGTCAGTCTGACACTAACACTGCATTGGGCAGTACCACCGCCTGAGAGGCTGTGCTAAATGGTGCCACTGCCCAGACTAGCGGTACCACTACCCAGATCGATGGTACTACCGCCTGACACAGCCTTGGAGACTGTGCCATGATGGTGCCATCTCTTAGGTCATTGTTTGGGCCTTTCATTGGGTCCAACACAATCCTTACATAGGCCCAACTGACCCCTAGTTAGGTTGGCCAAAATCTAATCCTAATTATGTGCTAACTACGAAATCTAAGATATTTCCTAAGCTAAACAAGTCCGTAAGTCTAGGTTTCTTCCAATGAGCTTCTGGCGATCTTTCGGTGAACTTCCGATGATCTCTCGACAAAGTTCCAGCAGACTCCCCGTAAGCTCCTAGACTTCACTGCGATCTTCTTAGCGAGTTCCGACGAGCTTCTTTGGCAAGCTCCTGGACTTCTCGGTCAATTCCGATAGAACTTCTGACGAACGTTCGGACTTCCGACGAACTCTCGAACTGCCAACGAAATCACGTTCTTGACTCCGGGACTCCATTTTGCTTTATGCCTTGCTATCGTAGTTAATCCTGCACATGTGAAAACACACTTCAATCTAGAAAATTGTTACTAAGCTTGAATCATGTTGTCCGGCATGTCATTGGTCCATCGATGCTTCATCCGATTCTTCGGCGCATCGTCCTCTCTTCCGACCTATTGCATAATCGGCTAGTTGACTCCACAACTCCGATATCCTTGGCACAATATCCACTCTTCTTGGCCTGATGCCTGAATCTATGGCCCAAAGTCTTTTGTCGATACGTCGACCGATCCTCTGGCTCGACGTCCAAACTTCTGACATGTTCCACTAGCCCAACATGATTCTTCCTGCTTTAATTGTCTCATCCCGATCAAAGTATCCTGCGTCACTAAAAACATAGATCAAACCATAATCACTTATCAATTGGTTTCATTATCAAAATATGAGATTCAACAAGAATATCTAAGGACCAATTTAAATTTTCTAATAAGTCATTAGTTGACATATTAAAATAATAGTTTTTGAGAAATTCAAGATTATATCCTCAATATAAATGATAAAGTTATAAGCTCAAGACTCATAATATTTGAAGTATTACTCCGGGAGTATGCAATACTAAAATAAGGATGAAACGTAACTCACTTGAATTTATAATTACTATATAAACTCATAAAAGAATATATTCACAATAAAATGTTACTTTGTAGGAAAGAAAATTTGATTTGAAATGAAAATGTATAAATATAACCTTTATATGGTTGAAATAAAATATTACAAAAATTATATTTATAATACTTGATGGATTAATTTGATGCTTCAACATATGTTATCAATAATAGATATTCATTAAAAAAAAATGAATGGGGATAAAACGAAAAGAGAATGAGATATTCATCATTATAAGGAATCATCTTAATGTGAAAGCGATATTAGTTTATATTTATTGTCTACATCTAAAGATGATTCATTTGATAGATCTTGAGGATCCATATTGTGTTCTTATAATTCTGGGAATTTGGGTTCTTTACCTAGAATTGTTAGAATATTATTTCCCTTTTTAGTGGTTGTAAACTTACTATGGTTCAATAAAATTAATCTTTGAATTCTGTATAATAGTCTATACAGAATTAATATAAATCTTAAGTTTACAATGGTCCTATAATTAAATATTGAAATGAAATATAGTTTTATAAGCTCCTTGAGATTATGCTTATATTTGTAGGTCACTATATACTTTTGTCTAATTAAAGAGAAACATTTTATCACCATATAAATAACTTGTCGAGATATGATTATATATATCTAATTCATGAAAAGTCTGTGACTATTCACACTCTTGAAGTGTACATAAATGAAGTCGACAACAATTTTATAAAAAAAAATCAAGATCATCATAACTGACAAGGGTAATGAATTTTATGATAATTATGATAAACCCAATTATAATTCAAATTCATTTGCTAGATTCTTGTAAAAATAAGGTATATGTGTTTAATATGATTTACCAGATGTTTTACAGCAGAATATGATTACTGAAAGATATAATCGTACTTTTATAGATATGGTTAGGAGCATGATAGGTTATTCTTTTGTACCCAAATCAATGTGAGAAGAAGCTCCAAGGATAGCTATGTATATCTTGAATGGTGTTCCTAGTAAGTAAATTACATAACTTCTTTTAAGTTATGAAATGATAGGAAACCTAAATTAAGATATTTATATATTTGAGATTGTCTTATAAAAATAAATATATGTTGAATCTCGTATTTTGATGATGAAATCAATTGATAAGTGTTTATGATTTGATCTGTGTTTTGAGTGATGTAGAATGCTTCAATCAGGATGAGACAATTAAAGCAGAAAGAATCATGTTGGGTCGGAGGAGAACATGTTAAAGATTGGACGTCGGGCCAGAGGATCGATCGACGTATTAACAGAAGGCTTCGGGCCTTAGATTCGGGCATCGGGCCAAGAAGAGCAGATATTATGCCAAGGATATCGGAGTTGCAGAGTCAATTGGTCGATTAGGCAATAGGCCACAAAAGAGAATGATGCGTCGAAGAATCAGATGAAGTATCGAGGGACCAATGACATGCCAGACAACATGATTAATGATTAGTATTAATTATCTAGATCGAAGTATGTTTTACAAGTATAAGATTAACTACGATAGCAAGGCATGAAGCAAAATGAAGTCCCGGAGTCAAGGACACGATTTCGTTGGGAGTTCGAGAGTTCGTCGGAAGTCCAAACGTTCATCGGAAGTTCTGTCGGAACTAGCCGAGAAGTCTCGGAGCTTGCCAGAGAAGCTCGTTGGAGCTCACCAAGAAGATCATCGTGAAGTCCAGGAGCTTACCGGGAGTCTGCTGGAACCTATCGAGAGATCGTCAGAAGTTTGCTAGAAGATCGCCGGAAGCTTGCTGGAAGAAACTAAGACTTACAGACTTATTTAGCTTAAGTATGTCTTAGATTTCGTAATTAGCACGTAATTGGGTTTGGAATTGGGCTGACCCAATTATGGGCCAATTGGGCCCATGTAAGAACTATGTTGGGCCCAATGAAAAGGCCCAAACAGTGCCCCAAGAGGTGACATCGTCATGGCATAGTCTTTGAGACTATGTTAGGCAGGTGGTACCGCCGATCTGGGTGGTGGTACCACTAGAATGGGTGGTGGTACTGCCTAGTGCAGTGTCAGTGTCAGACTAACACTAGTGGTGGTACCGCTCGGACCTAGGAAACCCGAGATGAGATATTTTTAGGCTCCAAGTTTGAATCAACTTGAAGCCTATAAATACCCCTCTCATCCCTGGTTAATAAACACTAGCACAAAGAATTTTAAAAGGCAAAAACGCTGTAAAAATCTCTTGTGAGAATCCTTCTCTAGTCTAAGTGTTAGAATAGTTTGATAGAGGAGTAAGTACTTGTAAGAGTTGTCTCCTAAACCCGGTAAAAGGAGAAGAGGAGTGTAAGAAGGAGGTTGTTCTTCACCTATTAAATGAAGATCGATAGTGGATGCCGGTGGCCTCGATGGAAGAGGAATCAATGGAGTGGATGTAGGCCACGATGATCGAATCACTATAAAATTCATGTGTTTTCTGGTTTGCATTTACTTCCTTCAATTTACATTAACTTCAAACTACCTTCAATACACTCTTACTTCGCTTTCAAAGTTAAGCATTTCTAAGTTCGATTTTATCATACGAAAGAATTTTTTGAAACCGACATTTTTATCCACTACACTAATTCACCTCTCCTCTTAATGCCGACCCCTGTTCTTAACAATTGGTATCAGAGCCTCGTTTTTCTCATTTGGTTTAACGTCCAAAGAGAAATGACTCTTTTGTGCTTTAAAAAGGGTCATTCTCTCATTCGTCCACCTTGTTTTAATGGGACGGACTACACTTATTGGAAAACTCGAATGAGAGTTTTCTTGCTTTCTATTGATTTAAATTTATAGAATACGGTCAAAAACAGATTTCAAAGGTCTTCTCTTCCAATAAACCATTGGAATGATTTAGAGAAGAAGACTTTTTCTTTAAATGCTAGAGCTATGAATGCTCTATTTTGCATCGTAGATAAAACTGAGTTTAATCAAGTTTCTTTATGCAAAACGATTTTCAATATTTGGCACGTTCTTGAAACCACACACGAAGGCACAAGTAGTGTTAAGGATTCTAAAGTTAATTTTTTTATGCACGATTTTGAACTGTTTCATATGAAACCAAGCGAAACCATTAGAGACATATACACCTGTTTTACGGATATCGTCAATGGTTTAAAAGCACTTGGTAGAAGTTTTTTGGATTTTGAACTTGTGAACAAAATTTTACGTTCTCTTAATAAGAATTGGGATTAAAAAATAATGGAAATTCAAGAATAAAAAAATTTGAATACCTTTCCGATTGAAGAACTAATAGGGTATTTAATGACCTATGAAATGACGTACAATGCATGTAAAGAATTTGAGAACCACCTTCCAAAGGACAGGAAGGATTTTGGACTAAGAACAATTGAAGACCACTCGAGCATAAGCTCAAGTGATGGTGAACTTGAATTCCTCACTGTGAAATTTAAAAAGTTTATTAAACAAAAATTAAAGAACATAAAGAACGCAACTGCTTACTATGAATGCAAGAATAAGAATACAAATTGGGATGAATCGAGCTCATCCGAAGACGACGAGAAAATCAACAAAGGCGAGGTGACAAACTATGCCTTAACGACTTTTGACGATGAGGTAATCAAAATACCTTTAATTTATTTTGAAATTACATGATGCATTTCATGAGTTATTTTTAATTTAGATTAGAATAATTATTTTTCATGAAAATTATATGTTTAATAATAAAATGAAAATATAAAAAATTAGGAATCATCCTTATCATGCTAGTAATTTTAAAAATGATAATGACAAATGCATGTTTCATGATAAACAGACAAAATGATTTTGAGAAATCATGCTTGATATTTTAATGATGAAAATACAACTAAATGTTAGATTTAAATATAATGATTAATCATATGTTTAATGTGTTATTTTTTTTGTCATGATGATTTTGATTGAAGATGATTTGAAATAATGCTTAATGAGTTTATCTTTCTAAATTATGCATGATTATTCTAGCAATTTATGGATTATTGATTTTTACCCTAATGAAAGTGACTTTTTCAGTTTTAAAAATAATGTATGTTTTTGATTTGACATAAATGAAAAAAACATGCTAATATGAAATCAATCACTTAAAAGGAAACACATAAAAAAGGAAAATATATTATCATTGGAATTAAAATAATGAATCAATTTATCAATTTTGTGAACTATGAAATTGATTTTGATGAATCTATTTGTATCATTTTTATGAATCTCTTAAAAGTGACTGTTGATTTAACAAGTTGAATGATTTAAAGATAAATGATGAATTTTCTCTTGATTATAACTTATGATTTTTTTTATGAATCATAATCTTAATTTTGAACTCCTATCTTTCTTCTTACCATTTATCTAAAAAGGAGAGATTGATGAATCTATCTTTTTTTTTTTAATATCTTGAAAATAATTTTTATTTGATGATTTGAATATGAATGAGTTTTATCTTGATTTTTTGATATTTACAACTTGAGATTTCTTATGGTTAAATCAAGATTTTATATGCATGAATTGAAATCTTTTTCTCCTAAGTTTCTTTTACGATTTACTAAAGATAATATCTTTTTCGAAATTCATAACTTAAAATTTCTTTTGAATTTCTTTTATTTTATGATCTCCTAAGAATTCTTTTCATCATTTTATTTAAGAGGTGATTTGTCAAAATGAATCATAGTTTCTTTTGATTTCTTGGAATTATTACTTGAAATTTCTTTTTATAAATCAAAATTATTTACTATGATTCATTCTTTCCGCTATTTGAGTTATCTAAAAAGAATCATAATATATCTCTTGTTATTCACAATTTGTCTTCATGATTTGTATATCTTATCACCAATTTTTATTGTTAATTTTCATGTGATAATATGAAATCATGCAATACTCATGATATTATACAAATGAGAAGTTATGATCATGCATGATAGGATATAATGACATTTAGATATCATCATGATTTGAAATACTATGGTTTGTTGCTAAAATGATGTATTATGAATGTCTTAGTATCATGTATGATATGCTCAAAATAATGATGAATATTTTGAAAATAAATATTTGTATCATGTTTGATGATTTTATATTTTAATAATGTGCATGATGAGTTGTAATAATGATTGATTTATTTTTGGTATCATGCATGAAAAATAAAATGTAAGATTTTAAAATTATGCATATTTCAAGTTGAAACCATAATGATGTACAAACATATTGAAATAAGGTTGATATTTTACCTTTGCCATGCTTTGAAAATTGAAGAGATACAAAATTGTATTCTTCCTTCTTTTTGACAATGACAAATGAGGAGATAGCTAGCATGCTAGGTAGCTTGCACAAGTTAAGAAAAAGTAAGAAATGCTATCTTGTAATCTCAAAAGAAGCAAAAGTGCTATCTTGCCTATCTTGCCTAGCTGTATGTTGCAAAACTTATATATCGTAAAAATTACTAGCTTGTAATATAAAGAGAAGCAAAAAGTTGCTATCTCAAGAAAATCAAACATGCTAAACTTGCACATCTTTAATTATTGCTACCTTGCATAATGATAAAACTGGAAATTATGTTAATTATGTAATAATTTAAACTTCTATGTCCAAACACATGAAAGGTACACTTCTCATTTTTATTGATGACAAAGGGGGAGAAGTATGATCATGTTATGCATGATGACGTATTGCAAATATTCATGATGAAATTTGTAATGACTTGAATTCAGCTTAAATTCAAGGTTCTATCAATATGACATATTGATAGGGGGAGTTAAGGTTAACTCCATCATCAGTTGGTTACCATCATAAAAAAGGGGGAGATTATTGAATCTCGTATTTTGATAATGAAACCAATTGATAAGTGTTTATGATTTGATCTACGTTTTGAGTGATGCAGGATGCTTCGATCAGGATGAGACAATTAAAGTAGAAAGAATCATGTTGGGCCAGAGGAGAACATGCTAGAAGATTGGACGTCGGGCTGGAGGATCGGTTGACGTATCGACAGAAGGCTTCGGGCCATGAATTCGGGCATCAGACCAAGAAGAGCGGATATTACTAAGGATATCGGAGTTGCGGAGTCAACTGGCCGATTGGGCAATAGGCCACAAGAGAGGACCATGCGTCAAAGAATTGGACGAAGCGTCGAGGGACCAATGACATGCCAGACAACATGATTAATGCTTAGTATTAATTGTCCAGATGAAGTATGTTTTACATGAGTATGATTAACTATGATAGCAAGGCATGAAGCAAAATGAAGTCTCAGAGTCAAGGATGCGATTTCATTGGGAGTTCGAGAGTTCATCAGAAGTTCTGTTGGAACCAGCGGAGAAGTCTTGGATCTTGCTAGAGAAGCTCATCGGAACTCGCCAAGAAGATCATCGTGAAGTCCAGGAGCTTGCCGGGAGTCTATTAGAACATTTCTGAGTGATCGTCAAAAGTTCGCCGGAAGATTATCAGAATTGTTTAGCTTATGGACTTGTTTAGCTTAAGTATATCTTAGATTTCGTAGTTAGCACGTAATTGGGTTTGGAATTAGGCCAACCCAATTATGGGCCAGTTGGGCCCATGTAAGAAATGTGTTGGGCCCAATGAAAAGGCCTTAATAGTGCCCCAAGAGGTGACACCGTCGTGGCACAATCTCCGAGACTATGTCAAGTAGTGGTACTGTCGGTCTAGGCGGTGGTACCACCTAGACACAGCCTCTGAGAGGTTGCAGGCGGTGGTACCGCTAGTCTGGGCGGTGGTACTGCTCAGTGTCAAGTGGTGGTATCGCCAGACTGGGCGATGGTACTGTCTAGTACAATGTCAGTGTCAAACTGACACTAGCGGTGTGGTGGTACCACCCAACATAGGTGGTGGTACCACCCGGACCTAGGAAATCTAGAATAAGATATTTTTAGGCTCCAAGTTTGAATCAACTTGAAGGCTATAAATATCCTTCTCATCCCTGGTTAACTAACATAAGTACAGAGAATTTAAAAAGGGAAAAACGCTATAGAAATCTCTTGTGAGAATCCTCCTCTAGTCTAAGTGTTAGAATAGTTTGAGAGAGAGGAGTGAGTGCTTGTAAGGGTTGTCTCCTAAACCCGTTAAAAGGACAAAAGGGGTGTAAAAAGGAGGTTGATCTTTGCCTATTAAAGGAAGATCGATAGTGGATGTTGGTGGCCTCGACGGAAGAGAAATCAGCGAATTGGATGTAGGTCACAACGACCGAACCACTATAAAATTGGCATGTTCTCTGGTTTACATTTACTTCCTGTAATTTACATTAACTGCAAACTGCCTTCAATATGCTCTTACTTCACTTTCAAAGTTACGCATTTCCAAGTTCAGTTTTATTATATGAAAGAATTTTTCGAAACCGATGTTTTTATCTGCTACACTAATTCACCCCTCCTCTTAGTGTCAACCCCTGTTCCTAACAAGATCTTCAACTCACATAAAATAAAATTAGATTTAATAACTATTCTGAATATTTTATTATCTATTCAGAAAAGTTTAAAGGGAGACATATCTTATTGCTCTAATCATAATACAAGAATAATTAAATATGGTAATATAAGATTCCTATAAAATAGCAAATCAGTGGGAGTGAAAATCTCAAATTCAATTTTGATATAAAGGAGATATAAGTTGATACTCCAAGAGATTGTTGTTACTTAAATCATTAAATGATTTGATAAAAGTGAATAATAAAATAACATTACTAAACTACCACATTATATTGATATCAGTATTAATGGTCTTGTAGAACAATCATAATTGACAACATTGAGAATATTTCAAAAGGAAAGTAATCATGTCATTTATGGTTATTATATGACATATCTAGAAGAATTATATTATGATATAAGAATCAGAATGGATCCCTTATTGTTTTCAAAAAGTAATAATTATGAAAAGTAATATGATGTAATAAAAGAAGAGTTAAAATGATGTTTGATAAATTTATCAAATTTTCTAATAATTGTAAAAAAGTCTATTATATAAATGAGACTCAAAGGATAATGTCAAACAATATAATGGTCAGTTGTGGTTAAAAGTTTTACTCATAATGAATGTTTCGAGTATAACGAGATATTAAGTTTTTTAATGAACTCGTTAAGAATTATTACGATATTAGTGACTCATTATGAGTTTGAGTTATATCATAATGATATGAAAATAATTTTTTTTAAAGATCTAGCTTTATATGGGTTACTCTAAATGATTTACAAAGAAAATAAAAGAAATATAAAGTTTGGTATGTAAATTCAAGAATCCATTTATGACCTTAAACAAGTTTCAAGATAATGATATATAAAGATTCTTGATATCATTATTTTCAGATTTGAGGAAAATACTTTTGATCAGTATTTATATCAGTGAGAGTAAGTTTATTATATTAGTCTTGTATATGGATAATATTTTATCTTACCAATAGTGATCTTGGTTTATTATACTAAATCAAGAAATTTATCACTAATAGTTTTAATGGTTGATATGAATAAGATATCTTATATTATTAACATTGAGTAATTCAAGGATAGACCTCAATGATTATGAAGATTGTCTTAGAAATCATATATCAACCGAGTCTTGAAAAGATTTAATATATAGTTTTATTTAGTAAATCATAAATATAAAATTTTAGTCAATAGTAAATACTTTAAATTGACTTAAAAAGAATCAGATAAATAAGATATTCTTTGTATATGCACAATTGGAAGTCTATGCTCAAGTTTGTGTTAGAAAAGATATCAATTTTACAATTAAAATGCTAGGTATATATTGGAGTTACCTAGAAGTAAAAACACTAAAGGACTACAAAGAAAGTAATAAGATATCCCGAAGGAACAAATAATTATATGCTCACATATATAAAATTATATCAGTATGAAATGATGCTATTTTGTGGATGTTGATTATATAAATTACCTTAATAATAGGAAGTCCACCTTATGATTAATATCTATATCAATTAGAAGGGTAATTTATTATTATTAATAATATAAGTTGATTTTGTGGCATGCTTTGAGGCCACTGATCAAATTTTTAGATTGCGAAGTTTTATCTAAGACTTGGTGTAGTCAGACTCAATTGTCAAGTCGTTGAAGATATTTTGTGACATAACAGTAGTTTTCTTCTCTAAGAATGATAAGTACTATTGCGTCTGTATGCATTATGGTATAAAGTACTTGATAGTTAGAGAAGAAGAGTTCAGAAACATCAAATGTCAATTAATTACATGAGTTCTACTATATTGATTGCTGATTCATTCATGAGCGGATATTATAATTGACATTCTTGCTTACGTACTTAAAGTTATTTATTTCTGCTATCTTGTTCACAATTATGTATGTAAATATCATGGTTGAATGTGATGATAGGATTATCTTGACAAGACAAAGTATAGGGGTCATTTTGGATTGCATTAGGAAAGACTAACAGTATTATGGTATATAGAATGAAGTGTGACACTAATGGCATACAACCGCTATGACTCATATTATTAGTTAGACTCAATGTAGTATTATTATATTTATTAGACTTATTAGCTTATTTTTAAAATTCACGTGCTTATATATAGTTTTTTTAAAATTTCAAAATCTAATTGGGTCAAATTATTATTTAAATAAATTTTATTTATTTATTTTTAATTTTAAGTCTTTTTGTATCTTACCAATTATTCAGCCAAGTGAGAGAATGCTAGATTATGTGACCCTATTTAATTAGGTAAAATATATTATAGATATGATTTGATTCTAATTATGGTTATTGGCCAATAAAAAAGAAGTTAAAGTATGATTCCTTAGGAGATAACCTTGATGAGAGGGAAAAGAAGTTAAAGTATAATTCCTTAGGAGATAACCTTGATGGAAAGAACTCTCTTAATAACTTATTCTATAGACCCTTTGCTCTCGCCTATAAATGGATAGGATCTCTAGGGGCTAAAGAAGAGGCATCTCGAAAAACAAATCTTAATGTAGTTGAGAGATTAGAACCTTGATGGGAAGAACTCTCTTAATAACTTATCCTATAGACCCTCTGCTCTCGCCTATAAATGGACAGGATCTCTAGGGGCTAAAGAAGAGGCATCTCGAAAAACACATCTTAATGTAGTTGAGAGATTATAGTTTTTCTCTCAATCTTCCTAATCCATCAATCTAGATAGTCCTGTGAAAAGATAGGAAAAGAGAAGAATGATTTAGTTCTCCTTGTAGATTTATATCTTAGATCTCGGACGTTAGATCAGATAAGATTTATTCTTATGAACAATAATGAAAATGTACACATCGTAATATTATTAGATCTAATTTTATTTGATTTAATCTTGACATAATTTTTTTTTGCATTACAGATAGCATGATTATAAATTCTAACAAACTTACGAGCAAAAAGCATGTTCCTCCTGATGTATCAGCTCGAACTAAGAATTCTTTTCGATACTACAAAGAAACTCGCAGCAACTATGAGGCAGCACCATATAAAAACAATTAGTCCTTTCAAATAATTTACAGTTCCTTCCCGAGATAAGTCAGACAATAAGTAACAGAAGTTATAAGTGATAATATGAAATCATCAAAGCAATCTTTTGAATTTTCAACGGTTTACAGAATTTACACATAGCCATTCGTTGGGATCTACTGGATTCCGTTATGAAATCATCAGAAGCAATCTTTTAAAGTTTCAACAATTTATTAACTTCACACCGAGGCAATCATTGAGGTCTTGGGATTCCCTTCTCTAGATTTCAGTATCTATTCATGACTCTTGAACAATTTTAACACTATTTTTTACCCCCAAGATAAAATCGGAGGACGCCTAGTCTTGAATTCTATTATGATACAAATATATAATTATCTCTCATATTTGTATTTATTCGACCTCCAAATGAAAGGATAACATCTAATGTGGTTCACGTGGAACCATTCTTATTAATCTTTTATTCAAATAAATTTAATTAGTTTAGAAGTTATTTTGCATATCATAAGTTTTCACATGATATGAGAAAATAATTCTAATCTAATTTCCTAGTTTACTCAAAAAAATAAGAAAAGAATTTGAGAAAAATTAAATTATGATTATAGTTGAAGATTTCAAATCTTGATAGAAGATTTTGCGAAGATTGATCTCTACGAGGATGAAAGATTAAATCATATATTTGATTTGAGTCAATTATAATTTTTTTGCTTTTATAATTTTTTTGTACTTAGCCTATAAAAAAGGGGTAAGAACATTGTAATATAAATCAATCAGAAATGGATTAAAAAAATAAGTTTTTTTCCCATCATGCATATGAATCAAATAAGCATCTCTAGACCATTGCAATTGATCCATATAGATTTGTTTGGACCAATTGATACATCAAGCCTACGAGGTAGCAAATATGCCTTTGTTATTATAGACGATTATAGTAGATATATTTAGACATACTTCTTAGCACAGAAAATTGATTGCTTTAGGTATTTTTCTAAGTTTTGTAAACTTGTTCAAAATTAAAAAAGGCTTTATGATTTCATTAATTCGAAGTGATTACGGTGGCGAATTTCAAAACCGTGATTTTTAAAATTTTTATGAATCTAATGGATACAACCATAATTTCTCTACTCTGAAAAATTCTCAACAAAATAGAGTAGTAGAAAAAAAAATAAAAATTTATAAGAAATGACAAGAACCATGTTGAACAAACATAGCCTACCAAAATATTTTTAGGCCAAAGCTGTTAATACGACATGCTATATCATGAATAAGGTTCTAGTAAGACCATTACTTTCTAAAACTCCATATGAATTGTGGAATAATAAAAAACCTAACATTTTATATTTTAAAGTTTTCGGTTATAAATATTTTATCTTAAATGGAAAAGATACCATAGGAAAGTTTGATACAAAATCTGATGAAGAGATTTTTCTTAGCTATTCTTCTATTTCTAAAGCCTTTCGTATCTTTAACAAAAGAACTTTATGTTGAATCTTAGATTTTTATGATGAAATCAATTGGTAAATTGTTTGACATAATCTATGTGTTGAGATATGTGTGTAGGATTAACTACGATAGCGGTAAGACATAAAGCAGATGAAGGGTCAGAGTCGAAGATTCGAACGATGTACCGGAAGTGTGTTAGGAGCTCGCTGAGATTTCGTCGAGAGTTCGTCAGAAGCTCGTCAGAAGATCATTAAGAGCTCATCGAAAGATCATCGAGAGTTAATAGGAAGATCAGCGAGAGTTCGTCGGGAGTTCGCCGGAAGCTCGCTAGAAGACTCGCCGAGAAGTTCGTCGGAGGTTCGCCAAAAGAAAAATCGATATACCAGACTAATTGCTTGCCTTAATCGTAGTTAGAACATTAGTTGAGTTAGGATCGAGAGGTAATCCCACAAACTCAGTCAAGGGCCAACTAGGCCCTTAACAGGGCTGAATTGAGCTGGATTGAATAACCCATTCAGCACTTGAAACCACGGCCGACGGTAGCACTACCTAGTAACTTAGTCTCTCAAGTGGTCTAGGCGGTGGTACTATTGGCAGTTAATGCTGCCAATAGTGGTACCGCCCCTGTCAAGTGGTGGTACCGTCAGAGCTCAATCTCCAAGCTCTGTTAGGCGATGGTACTGCCTGGTGTCATACTACAAGCGATAGTACCACCCAATAATGGCGATAGTACCGCTAGTACCCTGAAATCCGAGGATGTTACACTTTTTGGCTCTAATTCTGAAGCCATTGGGGCCTATAAATATCTCACCCTTTTCTACATGAAAGAGCACGAAAGTGTTAATATAAATCTTGAATTCTTGGGGTATTAAAGTGTTGTATAAGTGAGAAGAGTCCTCCCCTATCTCTCTTAGCTTTGTAACCATCCAAGAAAGAGGAGTGAGGCTTGTAAGGGTTATCTTCTAAACCTGGTAAAAGGAGAAAGATCTATAAAAGGTGGTTGGTCTTCGCCTATTAAAGGAGCACTATTAGTGGACACTGGTAACCTTGACGGAGGAGGAATCAGAAGTGGACGTAGGTCACACCGATCAAACCACTATAAATTCCGGTGTGTTCTTTACTTACTGCAAATTCTGTTTACTGGATTCAACTTTATTACATTGCAAACTGCCTAACCTTTTCTTCTCTACTTATTCAAAGTGAAACAAATGATTTGAGTCGAAATCGATTTTTATAGTATGAAGTTTTTTGAATTGACGTAATTTTTTCACTACACTAATTCACCCCCCCCCCTCCCTCTCTTAGTACCGCTCTTGATCCTGACAATTGGTATTAGAGCGAGGTCACTCTCATTTAGTTTGAAACCCAAGAGAGATGGCATTTGCTGGCAACCAAGAGGATTATTAAATCACACGTCCACTCATATTCAATGAGACGAATTACACATATTGGAAGACTAGAATGAGGATTTTTCTAATTTTAATGGATTTTGAGTTATGGATCTTGTAGAAAATGACTTTCAAAGGTCTTCTCTTCCAATGAGCGATTGAAATAAGTTGGAGAAGAAGACTTTCGCTTTAAATGCCAAGGCTATGAATGCCTTATTTTGCGCTTTAGATAAAAACGAGTTCAATTGAGTGTCCATTTGTGAAATGACTTTTCATATTTGACACACACTCGAAATCACTCATGAAGGCACTAGTAAAGTAAAGGAGTCAAAGATAAATCTTTTAGTTTATACTTATGAATTATTTTGGATGAAGCCAAGCGAGACTATTGTCGACATATACACCTGATTTACGGATGTTGTTAATAGTTTAAATGCTCTTGGCAAATATTTTTTAAGCTTTGAACTTGTTAATAAAATCTTGAGATCCCTTCCAAAGAGTTGGGACCCTAAAGTAACAGTCATTCAAGAGGCCAAAGATTTAAACAACTTTCATCTCGAAGAACTTATCGGTTCACTAATGACCTATGAGATAACTTGCAATGCTCATAAAGAGCTTAAGAATAACCTTCCAAAGAACAGGAAGGATATGACACTAAGAACTCAAGAAGACCTCTTGAAAGAAAATTCACGTGATGAGGACTATGTTGATGACTTGGCACTCTTGACAAGAAAGTTCAAAAAATTCATATAAAGGAACAATCCCAAACCTTCCTTAGGTGATCACGTTAAACCACTAAGGTAATCCCTAAACCAAATTATTTCCTTCTTTGCATTAACTATTCTTGCCTCTTATTTATTCTTCATAAATGTAGTCTCCATGACTTTTAGAAGATCCTTAAGGGACAAAGGGAAGAGGAGAATAGATGAAAACTATGATTCCCTACTTTTTGTTTTTTCTCAACATGCCCTTAGATTTCCTACCATAGAGTCTAGAAATGTTCATAAGGGTAAATATATAGACTTAGAGGAATTGAGTGATTTGGAACCTATTCAATGGTTTGCTAACCTAGATATCCTCACAATCCTTCAAATATGTGAACCTATTTATCCTAGACTTGTTAGGCTATTTTACAACAATTTATATGTGGCTGAAAATAATAGAGTATCTACTTATCTCTTAGAGCATCACATACCCATTACGGATAGCGTAATTTACAACCTCATAGGAATTGCTGAGAAAAATAGAAGTTATTATTTTAGAGGATAATTGGATGAAGAATTAGTTGGGATCACTTACTCTAAAGCCTTAGGAACTATTTTTGGTAATCTAAACTTGTCTATCCTTCCAAAAAGCTGTGAACATCTACTATCCTTCGATACCAAATTGTTTCATCACATCTTGATAAGCATTATAATTCCAAAACAATATTATCATGATGAAGTTAGCCAAATGAAATTAGATACAATATATTGGATTATGAAAGGATATAATAATTGCTTTGGCTACCTAATATAATAAAACATGATTAAACTATCGAAAAAGGATATGATGCTTTCATATAGTGGGCTTGATCACAAGACTAATTCATGCATATGACATAGTCATTCCACCTGACGAAGAAGTCATGAAACTAGATAGATTTAATGTCATAAATAAAAACCTACTAAGAAGATTACGATGTACATTCAGAAATGAGACATGGATTAGATTACCTAGAAGGACTGACCCCCTCTCACCTGATCTAGAACCTGAAACATCAATATTTAGAGACAATCAAACTCCTTCTACTGGTCCCTTTGAGGCAACACCTCCAGCAAAGCAAGCACCCTCTTCATCTATCGACGACATATGGACTCGAATAGATCAATTTGAATATCAAGATTAAATTTTAACTGAGTTGCAGTAGATTCATCGATAAGTTAATACTTTATTTAGATATTTTGACTTACCTCCACCTGAATAACTAATATATGTCTTTTTGCTGATGACAAAGGGAGAGAAGTTGATGTGAATGTTGTAATGTTCACTTTGATAGTGTGTTCACTTTGATATTGTGATATTGTGTTCATTTTGATGATGTTGTGATCTCTTTAAATGATTATGATCCCTTAAATATTAAGAACTTTTGATGCTATAAAATTTTAATGTTACCATACAATGATGCAATATCGGATTCTTAATATTGTAAACTTTTGAATGTTACCATCCAATATAATGATGATGTTTCATGCATTGTAAAGCTACTTTATCATGCATGAAGTGATAAAATCGTTCATTTAATATCTTAATGTATCATGGCATGATTACTTGTAAACATTTTATCATACTTGATTTCGTATCAAAATGTTATGATGAGGTATCATGAGCTTAACTTGCAATTTACAATTGATACCATGATGAATTATCATTCATATCATCTTTCAAAATTTGAAAATCAAAATTTGAAAATGGATACGTGGTATCATATTTTGAATTGATGAATCATGATAAGTATCATATTGTGCACGATTGAATATTACTTATCAGTTTGATGTTTGAATTCAAAAGCCTTGAATTCAAGAATATTTTTTCTCAAAGTATGACATATAGATAGGGGGAGTTAAGATTAACTCATTCACCAATTGGTTATCATCATCAAAAAGGGAGAGATTGTTGAATCTCAGATTTTGATGATGAAATCAATTGGTAAATTATTTGACTTAATTTATGTGTTGAGATAAGTGTGCAGGATTAACTACGATAGCGGTAAGGCATAAAGCATATTATGGGCCGGAGTCGAAGATTCGGATGATGTACCGGAAGTGTGTTAGGAGCTCGCCGAGAGTTCGTCGAGAGTTCACCGGAAGCTCGTCGGAAGATCGTCGAGAGCTCGTTGGATGATCGCCGAGAGCTCATTGGAAGATCGCCGAGAGTTTGCGGGAGTTCGCCGGAAGCTCATTGGAAGACTCGCCGAGAAGTTCGCCGAAAGAAAAATCGACATACCGGACTAATTGCTTGCCTTAATCGTAGTTAGAATATTAGTTGAGCTAGGATCGGGAGATAATATCACTAACTCAGTCAGGGGCCAACTGGGCCCTTAATAGAGCTGAATTGGGTCAGATTGAATAGCCCATTCAGCACCTAAAACCATAGCCGGCGGTGGCACCACCAGGTGACCCAATCTCCCAAGTGGTTTGGGTGGTGGTACCACATAGACTGGGTGGTGGTACTACCTACAGTTAATATTGCCAGCGGTGGTACCGCCCTTGTTACGCGGTGGTACCGTCAGAGCTCGATCTCGGAACTTTGTCAAGTAGTGGGACTGCCCAGACTGGGTAGTGGTATTGCCCAGTGTCTGATTACAAGCAGTAGTACCACCCAATAATGGCAATGGTACTGCTAGTTCCTCGAAATCCGAGGATTTGATATTTTTTGGCTCCAATTCTAAAGCCATTGGGGCCTATAAATACCCCACCCTTTTCTGCATGAAAGGGCACGAAAGTGTTAACATAAATCTTGAATTCTTGGGGTGTTAAAGTATTGTATAAGTGAGAAGAGTTCTCCCCTCCCTCTCTTAGCTTTGTAACCATTCAAGAAAGAGGAGTGAGGCTTGTAAGGGTTATCTCCTAAACATGGTAAAAGGAGAAAGAGCTGTAAAAGGTGATTGGTCTTCGCCTATTGAAGGAGGACCATTAGTGGACACCGATAACCTCGATGGAGGAAGAATCAAAAGTGGATGTAGGTCATGTTGAATCTCAGATTTTGATGATGAAGTCAATTATCATTTGTTTATCAAATCTATATGTTGAGAAAAGTGTACAGGATTAACTACAATGGCAGTAAGACATGCAGTAGGTGTTATGCCGAAGTCAAGATTAAGATCACGTTGGGAGTTCGAGAGTTCGTCGGAAGTTCGGACATTCATCGAAAATTCTACGTGAACCAGCCGAGAAGTCCAGGAGCTTGCCATAGAAGCTCATCGGAACTCACCAAGAAGATCATTGCAAAATCCAAGAGCTTGCCGGGAGTCCGTCGGAGCATCGCCGAGAGTTCATCGGATGTTCGCCGGAAGTTCACCAGAAGCTCGTCGGAAGAAGCGATTGACGCATCAGAACAAGAATTGCAGTAATAATGTCTTAATTGTCATAGTTAGAGTGTAGATTAAGTTAGGACTGAGAGATGATCTCACTAACTTAATTAGGGGCTAATTGGGCCCTTAACAAACACAAATTGGGTCGAATGGAGCAGCCCATTCGGCCCCTAAATTCTTGGCCGACGGTGGCATCGCTTGGGAGACTCGGTCTCCCAGAATTTTTGGATGGTGGTATCGCTGACAGTTATTACTGCCAGTGGTGGTACCGCCTGAGCTCGGTCTTTGAGTTTTGTCAAGTGGTAGTATTGCCCAGCCTGAGCGATAGTACCGCCCAATGCCTGATGATAGGCGATAGTATCGCCCAGTAATGGCAGTGGTACTGCTAGGACCCCGAAAATCCAGGATTGAACACTTTTAGGCTCCATTTTTGAATGTCATTGGGGTCTATAAATACCCTACTCTTTCTTGCATGAAAGGACAATGAAATTCTTGAAATACTCTTGAGTCTTAAGGCATTATGTAAAGAAAGAGATATTTTTAACATTGGTCACCAAACCAGGATCATTCGCGAACTAAAATAAAATGTTTTAGATGAAAGTGGTAAAAGACAAATTTGCATAAGAGAAAATTAAGAGACCATATTTGAACATAAGATGAGTAACAAGAGTCAATGACAATACTAGTGTGGTTGAAAGCTTCCTTGACCAATAGTTTAATCTAAATGATGTGAAAGGTTCTGACATGATAATTAGAAAAAAGGTAAGGGGCTATATGGCAACCTTATCTTAGATCCTCCCCCGTTTGAAGAACCTCACACTTTCTCTATTTAGATTGAAGTAAAAGTCAGAATTATCATGCAATCCCGAATCCACTCTGTAAACTATGCGAGGAAGTTTTGAAACTCTAAAAAATGTAGTAGAAAATCCCAATGTATTAAGTCATAGGCACTATTGAGTACAATCATTAAATTTATTCTTAGAGGGCCTTTGTTAAGATGATAATTGTGCATGATCTCATGATATGATGAAATATTTTCATGAATTAATCATACTTTCAAGAAAGTATATAGGTTTGCATCAATAAATAATCTCATGAATCACTACCAGCGTGTTGGTGATAATCTTGGATACAAAAGATTAATGATTTATTTTCTTAGGGATAGGAATAAGAGAGTGATGCTTACCTCAAAGTAGCTTCCCTCATGAGAAAAAATTGCTAATCATAGCAATAACATTACGCCCTATAACGTGTCAATAAGAGATATTACTGTGAGAATTAAAGCCATCAACTCCTAGGACCTTTTCTAGATTATATTTTAGAACGATATCCTTAATCTCCATAACAAAAATGGGTTAATTTAGAGTCATTATATAATTTTCAAACCTCTAGGGTTAATTTAGAGTCATATTATAGAATGATCCCTTGTAAAATATTACTATTGGAATTCACTAAGAAAAAAATAGAGTTGCAATCCTACGAGCACAAAGAGATCAAAAGAACGGGAATTGCATCACCTAATTTCAGCCAAAGATTCTTATAATTTTGTTGGAGAATAGATTCTTCAACTTCAAGGAGTGAGTTTATGCAGCTTCGAGTCAAGGGGCTCCTCGTCTACAAAGACTTTCATCCATGAAGGAAGAATATACATCATTTTCGATTTGGTGCAATTGATCTAGAATGGATTGCAAAGAGTTCATGTATTATTAGTAGAAGAATTTTAACCCTTCTTCACAACCTTGAAAATTCCAAATGAGAAGTCCAATAATTGAAGAACCACAAGCTCCAACTTTTTTTTTTATTTTTATTTGCAACTATGAACAACAGGCCATGCTTCTTTCTATGTCAACAAAACTAGAAATTCAATCTTAATTAACTGAAACTTGATCCAGCTTACACATAATTAATTTGTTGTGCACTATCTATTTTGTTTGACCACATAAGTTATTGTCCTTTCATTTTCAGGTTGAATAAGCCTACTCATTTTATCTTGAGGATAGAATACCATGCAAGTCATCATCCATTATAGTTCCAGAAGATTACAGTAGAGTCCTAAAGTCCTCTTTGATCAACCTTCACTATAGAAGAAAAGTGAGATTTCTAAGAGTGGATCGAAAACCTATCATGACTTGAGTGGATGAATTCAGCATATCAATATATATATATAAATGGTAGGGTTCCAGATGCACCAGATCCCAAAAGAAACCAGAATGATAATTTGTATAACATCTCCAATCTTGAAACAAGTTTTTAAGAATAGAATTTATTATACTTTCCTAAACTTAAGGCTTCAAAGTGAAAAATTATTCAATATGGTTGGTTCTTAACAATAGCATCCCTAACAATGTTTTATTTATGAGGGGCATTAAGATCCCTAATATTTCATATTCAAAAATTTATCAGAATAAAAAATTAAATTTAGAAGATATAGTAACCCTCCGCCCTTTTACACATATAATAACATTAAAAAATATCATCCTCCTTCTCATCTTCCATCCATCGTAGATAAGGGAGAAAACATATTACTAGTGTTCCTTACACTAATCATCTCTTATCACTTCAGGGACTCTAACAAGGGAGTGTTTTTAGAAATTGAGCTGAAGGAAATATATATTAGATGTTCCCAATTATTTTCTCATGCTTTTTCTATAAATGTTCTTTCTAGTATTAAGATTTATCGACAGAATAAATCTTTCTTGCTCAGCCGAAGATCCCTCACGGCTTTAGTGCTAGGCAATTTTAGAAGCATTAAGAAGGGACAAAGCTTCTACCTTCAGATATGCTCTGATGCTAAGCAAGTCATTAACGTCCTCAACAGCAAGACTCTGTGCAATAGGCAATGACATCACACACTCTTAGGTCACAATCTCAATGTAACCAGTTTTGAGAATGTTGATAAAACTGTAAATGAGCTTGCACATAGTCTTGCTAATTTTGGTCACTCCCAAATATGTGTGTGCTCTTAGGGAAGCTGCGTTTTCATATGTTTGGGTTGATTTTACTTTGTTTAACCATAGTTAACCAATATATTACAGTTCTCGTTTTTTTTTTAAAATGTTGTTTCTATCATATTTATAACCATGGTTTTAAAAAACTGTATTTAAAAATTTAATCTAAAAGGGCGACTTATCAAACCTGTAATAACACACTATTGTTGTATATATATATAGTTATATAAAACTGCAGCGGACAATCTACAACGTAAACTATGTTTTGTTATAGTGGACAACTTGCAAATGAAGGGGCTACTAAGTCCCCTAATATTTGTAACTTTATATAATTAAACATAATATATTTTTTGATATTATTATTTATAATTAAGTATAAATTTATAATCTTTATTAAAAATATATAATTAAGTATAAATATATGATTTTTATGTAAACTTTTTTTATATTTTTATGTATAAATTTACAATCGAGTGATCGAATCTAGTTAGAAATTCCACGCCAAACTTATATCTGTTAGCTCTCAAAATTATGAGTATGATAATTCTCAAAATTAGAGTGTTTTTGAGAATATAAGTGTATAAGTACATGTTAGTTTCAACCAGTCTATTTTTAAAATATAAATATAATTAATTACTTATTTAATTCGTATAACACAATAAATTCATATAAAGAAAAGAAACTGGTTGAAACATCAATGACTTGATGATCTTATCTACTTAATGAGTGAGATAGCATTGATCTTATTTTATTAGATGATATTTATTATTTAATTGAATGACTAGTGAGAGAAATATATGCTAATTTATAAAATATCAAAAATAAATTTATTTGTTATGATGATAATTTGACATGGAAATGTTTAGTGATGGCTTAACAAGTTAGAGAAATGAGAATATACACAAGATTACTTGTGAGAACAAAACTGAATTAGAAAGCCTAAAATTCATTGCTTGCAATTACGAAAGAGGAAGAAACTTATTCCCATAAAGTTAAACAAGAAATTAAAGAAAAAAAGAGTAATGTTCAAGTGGATTTTGATTATCACTAATGTTAATCTTATATTGTTTTATCATTTTTGTTATTATAGTTTGACAATGTCATTTGGCATTTTAAACCAATGCAATTTGATGTCAATTTTATTTTATTGGCCATATATATACATGTATATATATATATATATGTATATATATGTATATATATATATATGTATATATATATATATATATGTATATATATATATATATACATGTATACATATATTTATATGCATACATGTATACATATATATGTATACATATAAATATTTATATATATATACATATATATGTATATATATATTTGTGTACATGTATATATGTATATATGTATACATGTACATATGTTCATATATACATGTATACATGTATACATTTACATATGTACATGTATACATGTATATGTATATATATACATATTTACATGTATACATGTATATGTATATATATATATATATACATGTATATGTATATATATATATACATATATATGTATATATATATATACATATACATGTATATATATATATATACATATATATATATATATATTCATTCATTCTTAAAAACTAAGTGGAGGAAGGAAAGAGGAGAAAAGTATATTGACGTTCAAGAATCTTGAGCTGACTGAATTTGTTGATCCGATTTGATTCGAGGAATCAACCAAATTAATTAGAATAAGAGTGTATAACTAAAGTTTTCCCTAATTATTTCTCGATAGAGGGATGCCATTCAATAAACAAATTAGTAGGGTCTTTAATGGATAAATTTCATAAAAAAAGATTAAAAAGCCAATGCACGGGTAATAAATAATAGGTCATTGCCATATACAACAAGTATCACAAGCAACACAAAGCACAAAGAATCTCATCTCATAGATTGGTTGGATGATCGCACATTAAAGAAAAAGGTCCCCCCCCACAAGCAGGTGAAAACATAATAATCACCAAACACTTTGGTCTAACACAAAACGTACTCACTAAAATCTTTACACCAAACATCAAACCTTTAAGCGAGCCACATCAATGCCCAACAAGGCTTTTAGGGGTGCTAGGATGGTTCTTGTTTCATACCACAAGGTCGACAACCAAAGCAGGACTATGACACAAAAAAGGAACTATTATGATCATTTTCCCTCTATGCAACTGCCATCTGAAAATGAAGTTTGAAAATAAAATTTCACAAAAAAAACAAGACCATTTTTTAGAATGTCTTAAATGGATATGATTCAATGAGTTTCGAATTTAAGGAAAAGGACAAAACTGATAAAATAGTTATTACAGATACACTTGACATTTAAAAAAAATAAAGATTTTTATAAGAAAAAAACAATTATTAGGATGCTACAGAAAAAAATAAATAAATAAATAAATAACTTTCTATAGAGGTCACCCAAACAAAAATTACTGCTTATACAAGAAATAGTGCTCTTATTCAGCCCGAGTCATGTTCTGTTATTCAGAATAGATTTAACTTCCTATACTGAATCCTGGGATGTAACTTTGTGGATTTCATGTCATATCACCATCAAGCTTCTTCGCGTGTCACAAAAGAAAGGAAATCAACCTCGTGGCAAAACTACATGCAAATGATTAGAAACAAGACAGAATGAGAAAGGTTTTCTATTACATCCTGTTCTACACATAAGCCACCATAAAATCATCCCCACCTCAAGAACATGCATGCAACAGTGACCCTTTCAACTTCCACTTGTTAGGTCACCGGTCGATCCAATCCTTGAAAAGCAGCATCATATAAAGCGGGACATTCACCGCAGCAACAATCACAAGCAGCCGTAGCCGAAACAGCCGCTGGACCACTGTTCTGACCTTTGATTTGCTTGGGCGTTGCATTTTTGCAGTGTCTTCTGGCTTTGACTCCCAGCTCAAGTCCACCGAGACAGATGCCTCTGCCTCTTGCAAATGCTTCTTTGCTGTTGGCCTCGAGACAACCTTTCTCCTGTCATGAGATCAGTCAGAATTTACAGAAATTAGGAAATTGCATCACCATGTATTAACACCAGGGAAAAAGCAGGCATTAGCACCAAAAATTTCCTCAAAACTGTCAAAAGCAAGATTCTATAGCCTGTATCATGTATTATAATATTTCTAATCAAAGTTTGTACACACCTCCCTGTAAACCCTGTATCGGACTTTGGGGCTGGGACCCTTGTTCTGGCCTTCTTGACAAGATGCATTGACCCATCTGCATCCCAGACCATTTCATATTCGCAATTCTCCTCTTCATCTTTTTCTTTAGATGTGGACATTAGATTATTTTTCATTGCTGTAATGTAGCTCATACATTTGTCAGAAAGTCCCAAGCCATTTGTTGGCCACATGATGATCAAAATGAGAGTTATGACAAACTGAGTCAGATACCTGACAGTATTAACCAAGGAGATACATTAGTGCAAACAAGCGGCAAAAGTAATCTCCTAAACAACCACAATAAACTAATAATAACAGAGTGAAATTTATAACAAAGGTAGTACCAGATGTAGATATGAGTTTGCATTGGAAGAAAACATAAATTAGTAGAAACAGCATCCTCTGAGTTGGTTGAATTTGATCTTGCAGACAGCAGCATGAATGATGGATACAGGTTTCCCTGCTGCCAGCTGACAGTTCCAACAGTGTGCTGCACAATTCATAAGATTAGACTCTAGCAATAAACCACAACCAAAATATACTAGTAAAATCCTACCTCAGTTACAGTTCCAGCAGGTGTAGAGTGTACCACTGTACATTGATCATGATCATGACCTGACAACACAAGTGTCTGCAACAAGCAAAATGATGTAGAAAGGAGCTTGTGCACTAATGAAATCAATCATAAACTGTCAAAAAATAACAAAGCTTACAGGTCTGATGAGGTCCAGTAAATGGTTTGAAGTTTCCTCGCTTAGATAGTTCTGATACCTAAACTGATTATATATTAGTTATACAGTACAATCACATGAGAAACAAATATGTTATGCTCCTACCAAATACTTATCACAAAGGTGAATCATGGATTTATGAGATTCCATGATCAGTTCCAGTATATAAAATTCTCTGAAAGAAAGATCAGACAGAAATCAAGACTTACGAGATTCCATGATCAGTACCAGCATATGAAATCCTCTGAAAGATAAAGATAAAATATCATTAGTTACCAATGTTAACATGTTTGTTGATTACTTCAGAGCAACCTGGATGAGTGGCCTAATTCATAATATGCATGATGGAGGTTATAAACAAGCAAAACAATGAAGATACCTGATTGATAACAGAGGAAGAACGATGTGAACCACAAGGGGTGTCATCAGGACGATAAAGAGGGATGTGCGTCAACAAAACCTTTGGATTTGATGTGGCATCTAGAAAGTATACATAAGTGAGATAAGATTAGCATAATCCAAATTAAATGCAGGTCATCAGTCAAAATAACTCACAAACCATTAGATATGTGTTTGATAAAATCCCAGGATAAAGATGTTTCTTTTCCTTGTTTAGGCCCTGCATAATCAAAATTATCTTGAGAAAAATCCATACATTGAACTCACAAAATTACTTGTGGCCATATTAAAGCAACTACTAAATCATCAAACCTAAGCATCAAATTTATACTCCTCTAGATAAAGTAAACCAACTAATACAATGTCCCAAGAAAATTTATATATAGATAGTCATGCAAGGATTGAGAAGAGTATTGGCGAAAGTGTTAGGACTCTAGCTTGAAGAGTCCTAATTGAGAGGGACATTCATGTAAAACCTACCTAAGCCGACCCCTATTAAAGAGGTGAAGAGGCCGGCTAGGGTTAGGAGGTTGTTTCTTAGAGAAAAATAAGGAGTTGTAAAGGAATAGGAGTCTTGAGTAGGAGTCCTATTAGGAGTTGGTTAGAAGTAAGAGTCTTGAGTAGGAGTCCTATTAGGAGTTGGTTAGAAGTAAGAGTCTTGAGTAGGAGTCCTATCAGGAGTTAGGGTTTAAAAGCCCTATAAATAGTCATGTATTCCTCCTCTTTTTATAGGCAATAGATGAATCTTTTCTACAACCTTTGAGCAGCAACTTGGAGGGAGGAACCCCTATAGAGTTCCAAGGAGGCCGATCCCCTAAAGAGATCAACCCCAAGTTTAGAATCTGCAAGGGTTCTAACACTTGGTATCAGAGCAGCGTTCTTGGCATCTCGCTGCCCTTCCACTGCCATCCATCAGCCCTCCACAATCGCCCAAAGCAATTCCCACAATTGCTTAAAAGATCATCGCCGAATTCCGCCATCATCTCCACCACCACGGATCATCCTTTGATCTCCCCGTGAATTGCAACAGGTTCTGGTTTTCCACCTTATTGCCGAATAAACTTTTCGTCATAAAGTTTTCATCTCTACGACGAAAGATACATTGCAAAATTCCAATCGTATAACACCGACTGTTTGATCTTGCTACTGTGTTTTTTCTATCCAAATCTCTACGAAATTTTTATGACATCTTTGTAACTTCCTAACAACAGATTTCCCTTTGGTTTTGTCAAAAAATTCTTAATATAAACTATTGATATTTTACGTTTAATCTGCTATACTTAAAAATCTGTTTGTTTGATCTTGATACTATGTTGTTTCTATCCAAATCTCTACGAAATTTTTATGATAGCTTTGACACTTTCTAATAGTGGATTTCCCTTTGGTTTCATTAAAAAAATCTCAATATAAACTACTGATCTTTTACGTCCAATCTGCTATACTTAAAAATCTATGCTGCAGAAAATTTCAGCCGCATATTGTTGCCTTAACCCATCTATTTGCTATCTTTTTTGAATGAAATTTCTTATACACTTCATAGATCATCTTGGCTTCTATCTAAGATTGATCTATTGAGGAATTCATCTCTAAAACCGATTTTGTGTTGCTGTAAATTTTCATCGTAGATCGCTGATATTTTTCGACGAGAATTCTACTATCGCAACTTACACCAATTTCCTTGCTGTTATACTGCCGAAATTTTCTTGATTAAATTAGTCATCTTTGCTGTCATATAAACTGTGATTTTGCTATCAATTCCTTCCTCAATTCTCTCAAGTTTTTGGTGGAAATTACGTCGAGAAACCGCTGTTTCTTCGACGACAATTCTGCTCTTACAAGACAGCACATACTTGCTGCAACTTCCACTGATTTCTATCAAACCTTTGTTGCCATCTACCACAGATCCAAAACTTTCATCCACAGCCCTAAAATTCCACCAAACCACACCCTCAAACTGCACCCAAAATAGCCACAAAACAAGCCTAAACCGTAGCCTATATCCACCAATCCACCAACCCTTTCGACCATCACCTCTCTCAACCAATACATGCCTTTAACCTGACAACAAAAGAGAGATCTTAACATCACAGATTTGGCGGCATATACTATGGCATCTGAGGAGGTAATCAATGCTAAATTTGAAGCCTTCAAGGCGCGAATGGAGGATAAGATTTAGACGCTCTTTACCGAACTCAGATTGAGCCGACCACTAAGCCCGAAGAAATCACATCAAAGAGAGAGCTTTGCCCAATCGCACCAAGCCTGAAGATATGACTTCCAAGAGAGGGGAAGCTCTATCACTGACCCCAACTATCCATGCATGAGAGTGGACTTCCCTAGATGGGAAGAAGGAGACCCGATTGGTTGGATCTCGCGCACGGAGCGATATTTTCGGTACCACAAAACCGCAGATGCATCAATGGTGAAAATTGCAGCTATACATCTTGAAGGGGATGCTATACAGTGGTTTGACTGGTTTGAACATACTTATGGAATCCTTTCATGGCGACAATTCAAAGAAGGACTGCTGATACGCTTCAAACCAACCGATTACGAGAATATTGACGGACAACTAGCAAAGATCCGACAAACCTCCACCATTCAGGAGTACCAAACCAGGTTTGAAAGGTTATCTAATCAAACTCGTGATTGGTCTAAAAAACAGCTATTGAGGACCTTCATTAAGGGCTTGAAGCCGGAGATCCAAGGAGAAGTTAAAGCGCGATAACCGTACACGCTTATGGCAGTCATCTCTTTCGCACGACATCAAGAGGAGCAATTGAACCATGAAGCTCGAAGGACTAGGGTCACTCCTCAACCAGCAATACTGAAGCCCTTAGCCCCCCCATCGTTGACCGAGTCCCTGCACCAAAAAGGTTAACAAGAGAAGAGCTTCAGGAGCGATCTGCGAAGGGGTTATGTTGGCATTGCGATAAGCCGTGGAGCCATGAACATCGCTGTAGTAAAGGGAGACTTTTAATCGTTGAACCAGTAGAAGAAGAGGTCATTGAACATCCAGAAGAGAGCATTGAACATAAAGAAGAAGATGCAGAAGAAGAGCCACAACCGACCGAAGTTACAGTACATGCACTAGCCGGCTACTCAAACCCGCAAACGATGAAAGTTGGAGGCCTTCTCAAACAACAACCGATCACTGTTTTCATCGACACGGGCAGCACTAATAATATCCTAAACAGTAAGGTTGCTATCCGAATGGCATTACCTATCGAGAATCGTTGCAGGTTTGATGTTAAGGTCACCGACAGACGGATTTTGAAGTGTGATCGTAGGCGCCCGTAGGAGAAACTATTGCTGCAGGACCAAGAGATAATTGCAGATTTCTTCCTTCTCCCTCTTGATGATCATGAGGCCATGCTCAGAATTAAATGGTTGACAACATTATGTGATTTTTCTTAGAATTTTATGAAACTAATTATGAAATTTTACAGTAAGGAGAAACAGGTGATACTGCACGGGAAACGTGGGGGCGACGTAACGATGATTTGCACACAACAAATGAAGAAGGTTTTGCATAAAGCATGCAGTGGCTTTTTGGTACAACTTGAGCAGCAAACTAAGGGAGAGCCAACAGAATTTGAAGATCCAAATCTACTTCCTTTGCTTGCTGAATTTTCAGATATAATTGACGAATCGCGCAACCTACCTCTTACCCGCCGGCATGATTATTATATAACGATTCTTCCAGGCAAACCTCCAGCAAATGCTCAGCCATATCAGTATCCACATCTCCAAAAGGATGAAATAGAATGGATTGTAAAAGAGATGCTCGAAACAGGAGTTATTCGGCCATGTTGCAGCCCCTACTCTTCACCGGTGCTCCCCATACGAAAGAAGGACGGAACATGGCGATTATGTGTTGACTACCGAGCTCTCAATGACATAATCATCAAGGATAAATACCCTATTCCAGTAGTAGATGAATTGCTAGATGAAAGAGAGCACAAATCTTCACAAAGCTGGACCTTCGATCCGGGTATCAACAAATACGAGTGTGCGAAGAAGGCATACCGAAAACCACCTTTTGAACACACAACAACCACTACGAATTTTTGCTTTCTTAAACAAAAGATAGAATATCTTGGACATATCATATCAGAGGAAGGTGTGGCAGTGGACCCCTTCAAAATTGGAGCAATGCAAAACTGGCCGACCCCGAGAAATATAAAATTGCTACATGGCTTTCTGGGTTTAACAGACTATTACCGTAAGTTCATGAAAAACTATGGAAAGATCAGTGCACCACTTTCTTCCTTCCTAGAAAAAGATGTCTTCCAATGGTTGGACAAAGCCTCCACTGCCTTAGATAAACTTAAGGTAGCCATGACGACGACGCCGGTGCTAACACTACCAGATTTCAACCAACTCTTTGTTATTGAGGCCGACGCATCTGGAGTCAGAATTGGAGCTATTCTCATGCAAGATGGTCGACCACTCGCATACACTAGCAAGGCATTATCTCCCTCCCATCAAAATAAGTCAACATATGATAAGGAGATGCTCGCCATTGTGCGCACAGCAACGAGGTGGAGACCCTACTTGATTGGTCGACGATTTCAAATTAAAACCGACCATAAAAGCCTCAAGTACTTTTTGGAGCGAAAGATATCATCCCCTGAGCAGCAAAAATGGGTAACAAAACTTCTTAGATTTGATTATGAAATAACTTATAAAAAGGGGAAAAAGAATGTTCTTGCAGATGCGCTTTCGCAGCTATCCGAGCAAGCTGAAGTTTCGGCCATTTCACTTCCGACTAGCAACTTCCTTAAGGATATTAAGATAGAATGACAGGAAGATTCAGAGACTAGTAAAATTATAAAAAAATTGGAGGACCAAGCTCCGTGACTCATTATAATTGGGACTCAAAAGAATTACACTATAAGGGATGCATTATGCTTGTGACAAATTCTACTTGCATCTTCACAAGCAGATTTTGGACAAAGTTATTCCATATGCAGGGTATTAAATTGAAAAGGAGTACGGCATATCACCCATAAACTGATGGCCAGACGAAAGTTGTAAATAGGTACTTGGAGACAGCCCAAAGCCACCCACCAAATAAGACTACCCAAGGAGAACTCCAGACCCAGCCAAATGCCATTATTGATCGATGGATCGTGACTCCACGACGACGACCCACTAATGAAGTGCTAATACAGTGGGCGAACCTACCAATAGAAGATGCCACTTGGGAGAACTATGACGACTTGAAGATCAAATTCCCAAAATTCATGAATCATCAGCCTCGAGGACAAGGCTGATTTGAAGAGGGCGGGTCTGTGTTAGGACTCTAGCTTAGAGAGTCCTAATTGAGAGGGATATTCATGTAAAACCTACCTAAGCCGACCCCTATTAAAGAGGTGAAGAGGCCGGCTAGAGTTAGGAGATTGTTTCTTAGAGAAGAATAAGGAGTTGTAAAGGTATAGGAGTCTTGAGTAGGAGTCCTATTAGGAGTTAGGGTTTAGAAGCTCTATAAATAGTCATGTATTCCTCCTCTTTTTACAAGCAATAGATGAATCTTTTCTGCAGCCTTTGAGCAGCAACTTGGAGGGAGGAACCCCTATAGAGTTCCAAGGAGGCCGATCCCATAAAGAGATCAACCACAAGTTTAGAATCTGCAAGGGTTCTAACAGAAAGCCTTAAGCACTAGACCATCCTTTTTCTACAAGAACTAAATTGTAGTAAGATAAATATCAAACACAAGTACAAATTTTCATTGTTTTCTTCTCCTTGTGGACTTGCTTATTTTCTTGTCAGCTTCCAAGTCTATGCCAAAATAGATCTCCCAGAAAAAAAAAACCTTCCCGATGTGCCACTTTAATGGAATGGGTGGTGAAGTGAGTTCATGGAATTTACCCATTTTAGTAGGCATAGCTCATCATGTATGCCTCTTAAAGCAACATAAACCATCACTTAATTGTGTGGAACAATATAAAACAAAATAAACCAATCATAGAAAATCTCATGATTAAGGGATTTTGAATCCCATAATTAAGGGAGTTTACAATCTCATAATTAAGAGAATCTATCCCCTATTTTAGGCCACTCAATCAGTATCAAATCAGCTCATATTATTAAAATTAATTAGAATAAAATATTATACAAAATCAATTTCCTTAGTTGTAAGGTTCTAATCAACCTATATATGTCTTCCTTTGCATATAAAAAAGATTAATAAATGAGAAAAATTATATTCTCTTGTGTTCATGGTATCAGAGCCTATTTTGGGCCACTCAATCAAGTATTAAATCAGCCCATATTATAGGAAATGAATTAGAATGAAATTATGTATAGAATCACTTTCCTTAGCTGTACAGATTATACTCAGCCTATATATGTCATCCTTTGTATCCAGAAAAAATTAATGAATTAGAAAAATTATATTCTCTTGTATTCATGGTATCGAAGTCTGGTTCCTATAGTAATCGTTTTTTTTTTCTTTCAGCCTTAATTGTTGAAAGCCTTTTCCTCTATTCTACCACTTTCCGAATCAGCCCCAACTATTTCTTCTTTGTTTTCTCATGAAGAACCTACGCTACTATATCTGGAGAAGACAAGATGACACGGGAGTACCTAATTTGCTACAATCTACTTATATGGACTTTGCTAATGCTACGGTATATTTTTCAACCCACAATGTTGCTTCATAGTTTTCAACTCAGCCCACTCAAATATGACAACTCATGGGCATATTCTTTTAATAAAGTTATAGTTGTTTCAAGGTGCTTTTCTTCATGTCCAAGGAATGCATTATAAAAGTTAGTTACCAGCTGTAAAACATTTAATTTCGAAATTCCCTATGCATGAAGGGTTGTTTCATGCACTAGTACTTATTTTGGTATTTAGGGGTTAGAAAGAACTTTAGAAACTGATGATATTGGCAGAAACTATCTTGGAATGCTATCTTAAACTCTGTATCTCTTGGATACGTCCTTGAGTGGTGAGTCTTTGTTTTTAGTTCTGCATCCTTGTTTATTATCCTTGGGGTAGTGATCTTTCTGTATCCCTTTGTAATTTTAAACTTGGTGGTGAGCTTTTTTTTTATCTTATTAAAGTTTTATCATGAGTTCGTTCCTTTCCTACTATCAACTTTCTTCCGAAATTCATTATGTATTACCCCCGGTATCAGAAGATGAGACCAATGCTTCCATCTCCAACAAACAGCTTAGGTGACAATCCATCTTCTTACAATGCATAAACTCAACGGACAAAGCTTTCTTCATTGGTCTCAGCCCATAATGTTATATATTCGAGGAAGAGGAAAGATCGGTCATTTGACCAGATCAACAACGACACTTGCAAAGAATGATCCCAAGTTCGAAGTATAGGATTCTAAAAATTCCATGATCATATGATGGTTGATAAACTCAAGGAACCAGAAATTGGCCAAATATTTTCACCAATAGCAAGGGAGTTATAGGATGCTGTGGTTGAGACATTTAGATATAGGGAATTCAACCAACTATTTGAGATTACAAACAATATTAGAGAGCTTAAACAAGGTAATACTAATGTTACAAAATACTTTAATTCCTTGAAGACACTCTGGCAAGAGCTTGATATTTTTTATAATTTTGAGTGGTCACGTGCTACAAATAGTGCTCGATACATAAAAATGCTTGAGAGGGCCTTTCAATTTTTGGTATGTTTAAACAAAGAACTAGATGAAGATCGTGGATGAATATTTGGGAAGGATCCATTGCTATCTCTCCAAGTATATTCTCTGAAGTTAGGTGGGAGGATAGTAAAAGACAAGTCATGATGGGATCTTCCACTCCATCTATGGTTGTAAAAGATTCTACACTTATTATGAGAACTGAAATTATTTCTTTTCCTAATGTTGTGCAACGTAATCATAGGAAGGGAGATAATAAAGGCAAGTATGATGTTTCTTTTGCAATAACCCAAGACACACAAGAGAAACCTGTTGGATGATACATCAAAAACCAACAAACTGGAAGAACAATCAAATTCCAAAAAAGGCTAATAGCAAAGGATTTCAAGTAGACAATCAATCTGCGACCACTTCTAAAGGAGCCGAAATGTCTCTATTCAGTAAGGAACAAATTGAGCAACTATTTAAGTTTCTAAACCAGTCCCAAAATCCTAATCCTTCTCCATCATCATCTTACTCTGCTTGAACAAATTGAACAAATTGGCCAAAGAAGGTAATTGTTTCACAGCCACGTCTGCTTCTTTTGGTCTCAAGGCTCCTTGGATCATGGATTCAAGTGCAACAAACTATATGACTAGCCTTGCACAATTATTTTCCTCCTACATACCTTAAACTGGAAACTCTAAAATAAAAGTTACTGATAGATCACTTTTTTCTATAGCAGGAAAAGGCACAATTGAAATTTCAGATTCCTTTGTATTAAATTCTATGCTTTATGTTCCCAACTTGTCTTGTAATTTGTTGTTTATTACCAAATTTGCATTGTGTTGCTAAATTCTTTCCTTCTTACTGTGAACTTCAGGACCTGTATTCGAGAAAGATGATTGGCAGTGCTAAAGAGAGTGAATGACTCTAATATCTTGAAGAAGATGCTACTTAGAATAGACAAGCTCAGTTGACAATAAATAATAACACTCCTACTAGTAGTGAAAAAATGTTGTGGCACTATAGACTAGGCCACCCAAGCTTTCCTTATTTGCAAAAGTTCTTACCTTCATTGTTCAGAAACAATAATAGTTCTCGATTTCAATGTAAAATTTGTCAATTTGCTAAACATCATCACACTGTTTTTTCTTCTCGGCATATATAGTGACATTTGAGGTCCTTCTAATGTGACAAATCTGCTTGGAACCAAGTAATTTATAACATTTATTGATAACCATACAAGAGTATGTCGTGTTTTTACCTCTTAAAAGAAAAATCTGATGCTGAAAAAACTTTCAAGAACTTTTATACCATGATCCAAAATCAATTCCAAGCAAAAATACAAGTTTTGAGAACTGACAATGGTAAAGAATACTTTAATACCATTCTCGATTCCTACTTGTTAAAGCATCGAATAATCCACCAATCTTCATGTGTTGATAGCCCCTAACAAAATAGTATTGTAGAACAAAAAATAGACACCTACTTGAAGTAGCACGCCCTCTTTTATTTACCACTTATGTTCCTAATATCTTTAGGGAGATATCATCCTTACTGCTTCATATTTGATTAATTGAATGCTTACCAAAATATTTAATTTTCAAACACCTCTTAATCATTTATCTTCCATTTATCCACATATGAAACTATTTAACTCTCTTTCACCAAAGGTATTTGGGTGCATTTCTTTTGTCCATATTCATAACCATCATCGAAGTAAACTTGAACCTCGTGCATTAAAGTGTGTGTTCATTAGCTACTCTCCAACTCAAAAGGATTACAAATGTTACGATCCTATATCGAAAAAACACTAGTCACTATGAATGTCACATTCTTTGAGAACCAAACATATTTTCAAAAAATTCATCTTCAAAGAGAGAATTCTACCCAAAAAGATTGTTTTTGGAAACTGTCTCTACCAGTCCCTAATTCCTTGTCAAATTCATCTCCTACTTTCACTCTACCAAACCTACCTAGCCAACAACTAACTAGCCCTATTAATACTCCTAAATCCAAATCTCCAACACCACAACCCAAATCTCCAATGCCATAACATGCTATTGGGCAGTCTAGCTCAAGGCGAGATATCATTATGATTGCACTTGAGCTTCGTGTGTATTCAAGACAGCGAAATCTAGAAAATATTGATGTTCACCCTCCTGAGTACTGCTAAGAGTCTGAACCGATAGCAGATCCATACATAGACACAAGTAACTCCATTCCTTCCTCAGATCTTAATGTTCCTATTACCATTATAAAAGGAATTAGATCTTGTACAATGCATCCTATATCTAAATATGTGTCCTATCATAGATTGTCTCCAGCCTTTAAGGCTTTTACAACTCACCTGTCTGGTTTAGAAATTCCAAAAAATATATAGGATACTCTACTAATTCCAAAATAGAGAGGCAATTATGGAGGAGATGAGAGCTCTTCAAAAGAATGATACTTGGAGTGTGGTGCATCTGCTAAAGAGGAAGAATCCAGTGGGATGCAAATGGGTGTTTACTATTAAATATAAGATAAATGGTTCTGTTGAAATATATAAAGCCAGATTGGTCACAAAAGGATTTAATCAAACATATGGTACTGACAACCAAGAAACATTTGCTCCGGTTGCAAAACTAAATACTATTCAATTATTATCTCTTGCAGCTAATTATGAATGGCCTTTACATCAATTAGATGTGAAAAATGTCTTTCTCAATGAAGAACTAGGGGAAGAAGTATACAAGGATCTATCACCCGGCTTTGAAAATTTGTATGGCTCAAATAAGGTGTGCAAGCTAAGAAGATCTCTTTATCGTCTCAAGCAATCACCATGTGCATGGTTTGAGATGTTCACAAGGTCAGTTTGTGGCCATGATTACACTCAAATTTACTCGGACCATATAATGTTCAATAAACACTCAAATAAGAGAGATATTATCCTAACAAGCAATAATGTCTTAGAATTGGAGAAATTGAAGCATATACTAGCCAAAGAGTTTGAAATTAAAGATCTTGGATAGCTAAGATTTTTCTTGGGCATGGAAATACGAGATCAAAGAATGAGATATTTGTTTCACAAAGGAAATAAACCCTAGACCTTCTAAAAGAAACAAAAATGCTTGGTTGTAAACCTGTGGACACTCTAATAGATCTCAATCATAAATTAGGATGTCCTTCTCAAAAAGCCACAGTAGATGCAAACAAATATCAGAGATTGGTACTTAAGTTGATTTACCTATCTCATACTAGCCCAGACTTGGCATTTGCAGTGAATATAGTGAGTCAATTTATGCATTCACCACATAAAGAACATTTAGAGACAATATATAGGATTCTTAGATATCTAAAATGGATTCCAAACAAGGGATTATTATTCAAAAAGGACAATCATATGGAATTGAGGCCTTTATTGATGTTGATTGGGAAGGATTAGTAAGTGATAGGAGATCAACTTCAGAATATTGTACATTTATCGAAGATCATTTGGTGACTTAGAGGAGCAAAAAGCAGACAATTGTTGCTAGAAGCAGTGCTGAAGCAGAGTTCAAAGTAGTAGCACAAGGTATTTGTGAACTCTTATGGCTAAAATGCTTCTAAAAGAATTACAAATACCCACTGAAACTCCTATGAGACTATACTGTGACAACAAGGTTGCTATCAATATTGCTCATAATCCAATGCACCATGATAAAACAAAGCATTCGAAAGTAGATCAAAATTTCATAAAGGAGAAAATTAAAGAAGGAATTGTCTGCATACCAATGATTTAAAAAGCGCTAGGCGCCAAAAGGCGCCAAGGTCCAAAAACGCCCGAGGCGCTAGGCGCTCGCCCGAGATAAGCGAGGCGCTAAAATATAAAAATATATAATATAATTAATAAATATAATTATTTAAAATTTTAAATAAAAATATGCTATTAAATTAAGAAAATCTAAGATACAAAATCACAATGTCACATTAACAAAAAGTTTCAAATAAATAAAAATTAATAGTATTAAAATCAAAATAATATATTATTAATCTATTAACAGTATTGAAAATTAATCATTTCAAATAAACTTAATAATATTAACAGTATACAATATATATATTGTTAAAAGGAAGTGTAAAGGGGTGCTGAGCTTGCTGACTGAGAAAAGAGGAAGCGACAGCGGCGAGCAGCGGGAGCGGGAGCGGCGAGTGGCGACAGCGTTTGCGAGCAGCGACAGCGGCGAGCAGGGAGCAGGAGCGGGAGCGGGAGCGGCAAGCAGTAGGAGGCGCGAGTGGCGACAACGACAGCGACAGCATTTGCGAGCAGCGATAGCGGCGGCGTTTGCGAGCAGCGACAACGGCGAGCAGCGGGATCGGGATCGGGAGTGAGGGTTAGGGTTCGATTGTCACTTATATCAGTTTTAGTTGGTTCAATTGAATCAACTAACCATCATAGACCGAACCAGGACCGAACCAGACCCAAAATTCTGGTTCGGTTGCCTTGGTTAACCCAGGCGCTGGGCGCTTGAAGCGCGCCGCCTGGGAGATTAGCGAGGCGCTCGGGCCTTGCCTCACCTCGCCCGAGCGCCTTTCAAAATCGCTACTGCATACCTTATATTCCTACAGAGAAACAACTAACAAATGTTCGTACCAAAGGACTTCAAAGGTCTTTATATGAGCATCTAACTAACAAGCTATGAATGACTGACATATCCGAGCAGAAAATCCCATAATTAAGAGATTCTGAATCCCATAATTAAGGGAATCTATCACCTATTTTGGGTCACTCAATCAATCTTAAATCAGCCCATATTATAGGAAATGAATTAGAATGAAATATTGTACAGAATCAATTTCCTTAGTTGTATAAGTTGTAATCAGCCTATATAAATCATCCTTTATATATAGAAAAAATTAATGAATGAGAAAAATTATATTCTCTTGTATTCACCAATGAACATGACTTTTTTTAGGTATTTGAGTATAAAAGCCCCTGCAAGCTTGGTTGCAAACATATAAAAAAATGAGAAAGAAGAAAGGAGAAAAAGATAAAAACATTGATTGCCCTTATCTCAGTCGTTGCTGAATCAACTAAATTGAGAAGCCTAAGATTTCTGTGGTTGTTGAACAAAATCAAACAATCTAGTTCTCCAGGAGCGTTTTTATTAGAAAAGAAGACAAATTTCCTTATTAGGCAACATAAGTAGTTTCAATGATGTACCTCAATATTGCAACTTCTTATAAGCTCAATTGACAAGCCTCAACTTCTTCCATGACATACATAGGTATATTACTACTGAGAGAGCAATATCTTCAAAATCATACTGATCAAAAGCATTATAAAGCACGTCCTGACAATATCTGCATACCTCAAATCTACAGCAAACTTTGACAACCATATTCAACTCCAAGGTTTCAAATATTGCAATTTACTGATCATAATGCACCAATTCAATCGTGTAAAGGTAATGCTGGTGTACCAAATATATTGGTTACACTAACATATCAATAAATTTTAAAAAATATTTTTTATTGGTGTACCAAGGAATTCTATATCATACCATAGGTAGATATTAGTCTAATAAAATATCAATGCATGTAGAGGTGTTCAAAATTTTAAAATATTTAGAACTAGCTCTGACTCCTTAATAATTTTCCATGGGAAATAACTCATATTTTAGGGCATCACTCAGGCCAATTTGCGTTTAGGGCTTCAATTAGCATGATTTTGGATGAAATTTTCCTTTTGAATGATATCCTAAACAAGCAAGTTAATCATTATTTCTATTTATGGTAAGGATTAACAATTTCAATATATTCTCAACCTAACATCAATTAGTTAAAATGACAAGTTTGATATGGGACCATGTTTTTTTTTCCTCCTCTGTATGTCGCAAACTTGTCCTACATGGAATTCCCAAGCAAAAGTATTATTATGGCAAGGCAAAGGCTTGAGCCTTGAAAGTCGTGAATTAGATCATTAAGAAAACAGCCCACCTCAATTTGACAACACTGTATAAGCTCCTAATCTTGTGTTTAGTTCCACAAAAGTACTCCTAATATGAGTTGGACCGGACCATCCAAAACGAGGTGGTGTGTGGCATGCACCCCCAGACCGCCATGTACCATCTGTTATATACCACTTTAGGTGGTACGACGATCATTGGCTTAATTCATATTGCCTCTCAAGATGAGAGATTTTCATTTATCTAAATCCTATTTTCAAAAAAATATTTAACTGATTGTACATAATCAAAAAAGGGAAGAAATTAGAACAAAATAGGGTCCTTTATAGATTTTTTAGAATGTTTAATTGATTATAATAAAATTTGGTACATACTAATGTCCTGTCTAATTTGATTGTATATAACAAGTAAAGGAAATAAATTAGAATAAAATAGGATCACGATGGAAATCAGGCTACATTTCGAAGATGTGGAAAGAAAAAGGTCCGACCCTTTGGACTGATGATGAACTCAGGTTCAGGTTCAATTGACATTTTAGGGTAGCCATGTGTTAACATCCTGCACATTTAATATCAATTAATATCTTCTTTTTTAGATTGACAATAAAGTAGAATAAGGAAAGAAATAAGAGAAAATATTGCAAGAATCAACATCTTGCAATAAAGGAAGAGCATCATGCACAAAGAAGGAAGACAATTCTACAGAATCATCTTGCAAGAAAGGAAGAACATCATGCATAAAGAAGGAGAATAGTTTACAAGAATATTTTTGGAATCTTATCTTCTCAAAAGATGACCAAATACAATGTATTGAATCATCTTGATGTATTTTATTCCTTATTTGTTATTTTTTTTCTTCTTGTATTTGTGGCTTATATAAAGAGGCCAAGCATTATAATGGGATCATCAGTCTTTTAGTGAAGAATAGTTTTATTCACTAATTGTGTGAGTAGTGCAAGACCACAGTTTTCTCCCCGATGTGAGCCGAAGGACTTGGAGTGAGCCCAAGATTATCCCCTACATTTCTCTCCTCTCCTAGTCTTAGCTAGCCTACAACGAAGACCCAAAAACTTATTTCTCAACATCAGAAGTCAATCAGAAGGGTGTCAAAGGGCTCCTCAATAATCTAGGTATGTGATTAAACTCCAACTTTGTTCTTTATTACTTATATTAATATTTCTACAATTCAGATTTCTTTTGCCTCCTCTCTCTCTCTCTGTTTTAACCCATTTTTTCATTTATATCCCACCCAACCATCTCTCTCTTCATATTAAGCATCCCCTTTAGGGTTGTCCTACATCAGATTATTAAAAAAATTTTGATAATATTTTATTTATTTTCCAAATTTTGGTATATGATGGTGTCCTGACACTCAGTACACCAGTGTCATGTCCACTCAGGATTAGTACAATGACAGTAACTGAGATGACAAACCTTGGATGAGTCTATATTTTTTATTTCAGATTAGCAAAAGTGCATCATCATAGAAGCATAATCTACTATGATTTGCATTATAGTAAAATAACAAAAATCTGACCAAAGAATAGATGTAGCACTTAACTTCAACATGTTACTAATATTTTATAGATTAGAAGGAAACATGATGGGCATTTGAAGGAACAATAATCTACCATCGAGTGTTTGAGCATCAACAACGATAAAGTTGATCTTTCCAACAGAAATTTGGTAGTTTCTTGCTCCAAATTCCTTCTCATAATGACTGATCACCTGTTAGCAGGAAAACCTCACAATATTTAACAGTCTAGTCAAGTGAATCATTAGATGTAGCATATAACATTTAAAGAAAGAGAAAAAATGCTGTTGATTATGATTCAAGGGTTACTTCAGAATTAAATTGTGTTATTGACTACAAATTAGTTAAACAGACAGAGCTGCTTTTATCAAATCACAAATCAAGCACCCAAATCTTAATATATAGTCAATGTACAAAAACTATGTCATAATGTTTCAAATTAAAAGACAAAATCTGCACATCTAAAGTGCACATCAGACACACGGCCAAGAAACATAAAGATGACAAAAACAAGGACAAAGCATTTATCTTGTCATTCTTATTGAGGTTTTGAAAAGTACAGGAGATCAAGAAATAGTCTGGCTTGCTAGTTTATTTAATAAAATTTTAAGATTTAGGAGAATGTCTGATAAATGAAGAGAGATATGTAGAACTATTACAAATGAAGAGCTTTTTATAAAAATAAGAGAGAGATGTAGAACTATTCTAATTACATAGGGATTAATATTATAGATCACAGTATAAAATTTTGTAAAAGAGTACTTAAAAGTCGAATAAGATATAAAACAAATATCGCTGAAAATCAATTTGATTTTATGATTTGAAGATCTACAATAGAAGCCTTTTTATTAAGACAATTAATACAAAAATAAAGAGAGAAGAATAAAGATATGCACATCTTTTATTGGTTTTGACAAGACATGTAAAGTTCCTATAGGTTTGTTATGATGAGTTTTAGAAAATAAAAGTGTATCCACTAAATGTATTGATGTTATAAAATATATATATGATATTATACTAATGCTAGAACCATGGTTTGCAGTACCGGTCCGTACCGCCCGGTACGGGCGGTACGTACCGGTCCGACAGACTTTCGGTACACGGACCATATGTTACCGTTCCGACACTGTAGCATTACTGTAGAACTGTAGAACTGCTACAGTGCTCGGCACGCCTGAATATACCGCTCGGTACACCTGGGTGTACCGAGCGGTATACCGTACCGTACCAGTACCGAGCCCAGATCGAAACTCCGGTATGGTACGGTATTGCGAACCTTGGCTAGAACTATAAAAGGTATTAATATTGAGTTTTATGTTAGTATAGGACTGCTTCGGGATCCGCATTAAATCGTTACCATCTTATATTGGTGATGGACAAACTTATTTATCATATATTGGACAGATCTGCATTAAATCACTACCATCTGATATTAATTTAGTTGACAATAGTTTAAATAAAATTAAGTGTATACTTGAGTTATAGGGATAGATGTTGGAAACTAAAGGTTTTAAATTAATAGGACTAACACTAAATATATGAGATAATCTTAGCAATACTAGGAGTAAACAGAAGGATATACTTAAGCTGGATAGAAAAGAAGTCATAATAAGTAAAAAATTTTAGGTATCTCAGATTCATTAGTCAATGAGACGAAGAGATTGATCTAAACTAACAACTAATTAGTTATAGTGAAGGAGGATGTTATTGATCTATCATGAATCTTTCAAGACCTCTGCTTCAGTCGAGAATTGAGTTGGATGTTCAAGTGATGTTTAGCCACATCAGGATCGATACCCAACATGTTCTTCAAAGACCATATAAAGACCTAGGTGTTGGTCCTCAAAAAATTGATGAGTTCCAACCTCTTTGCATCAAGTAATGCTGCTCTAATTTTGATGGTGTGGTCTGATCGGTTTCTACTAAGGGGGACTTCAATGAGTGTATTAATCGCCTTGGGATGTGGAGATGGCTTTGAGGCTTCAAAGCCTTCCTAAAGATCCATTGGGGATGGCATCTTCCTAAGGAGAGAGATCACAATTAGGTAATATTGGTGAGACTTCCCTCAAATTGCTCCTAAGCTTCCCAACTGCTGATCAGGAATTTTAAGTCAATATCACTACTCGAAGCCTATTCAATAATGGCATCATAAGCTAATAGGATATTGACCACCATGAATTTTGTTGCCATTGTTTTCGACCAAGGACTCGATCTAAACATCACGTGCAAGTTGATGATCCCAAGAGGTGAGATTGAGTCACCACGAACCCTGTTAGTGATGAGGACATTGGGATGAGTGGTCGAACTAATCTTCTGAAAGGCATCAAGATAGAGTATGTCAGCAAAGTACTTGTATCAAGCATAGCACTCTTCACAAAGGCATTTATCATTCTGATAGAGATGATGAGGGCGTTGTTGTGGTTGAGGTTGAGGTGCTCTGCCTCTTTTTCCTTGAAGGTGATTTCTTGATCTCCCTCGAGCCACTGACGCTTCTCAGTAGTGGCTCTGATGTAGGATTTGCCAAGGCACTATCTCCCTCGATGTCAAACAATCAATGATGACATCCATCTATCTTTTAACTAAACCCTCCTAGTGTGGAGATGGTTCATGTGTTTACATATGAAATGCCTAAGGTGCCCTCAACAGATGAATTCAGTCTCAAGCATCATTGACACAAAAAATGCAATAAGACTCATTTATAAAATGCAATAAGACACAAAAAATGCAATAAGACTCATTCATAAATTGTGCATCGAGACTTTTACAAGTTTACAAAGATAAAGTAGTCCCAATGCTAAAAACAAAAAGAAAAAACAATACAAGGCTTATTAGCTAGCGGGGACAGCTAACTCTGGTTCTAACTTGGAATTATCGACCACCACCACAATTACGAGGTCTTATTCAACACCCAAGATCAGCTCGATAGGAGCCTCCCCGACTTGTCCCATCTAGGCCGCTATGCTAAACTCCCCTAGCTTAGCAAACTCTTTTGACAACCCTTTCTACCTTCTTGCCCTCCTCAACATTGCCGCCTTTGGGAGGTGCAATCATTGAAGCAACCACTCCACATTTTGATGAGGTCTTTGAAATGATCACTAGGGTGTTCAAGGCATTTGGATGAGCTCTCTGAGACATTAGTCATAGGGGTGTTCAGAGACTACAATCCTAGGGTGGTCGGCTAGGACTCGAGCAATTGCTAGACGTCAGACGATAGCCATACTAAAAAGAGTTATAACCATGTCAGATACTCCTTTCTGTAACCCAATCGACTCTCGATACTTGGTAGCTCCCTTCAACTTATGTTGTAGTCAGAGGAACTCCTTTAGCCAACGTTGGTCAACTCTTCGACCCAAGGGGCAAGGTCGGCATTCTCAAGCTAGCATTAGTCAACTCTTTAATCAAATAGGCAAGGTCGACATTTGCAGACTAGTTATGAGGGCCTACTCAGTGACCCATCATATCTCTAATCACTTCCTCAAGCTACTACCTATTAGAGCCGAGCAATTGTTTTAGCTCCGAGAGCTCCACCTCCTCCACAATGTATGAGCCCTTTCTTCCTCTTCAAGCCAACTAAGACCAATGTCGACTGAGCTATTTTAAGCTCTAGTCAGCATGGCTAGTTTATTCTTAAGGTCCTCCCTAGGCCTAACGATTCGATTGGCCTAAGGCATTTAGTGGCCCAAAAATTATTGCTCCTCTATCAAGGACTCGTTGCTTTTGCTTATTCTACATCAGGGTGACATGTTAGTCATGTGCTTTTGTCGACCCCTGATTGGCCGCCTCTAGCATGGTTGGGGCCTCGATCATCAGGTCAAAAGAGGGCCTCAGGTGGGAAGGTTCGAGAGCCTTCCTTTTTAAGAGCCTTGCTCCTCTCATTGACAATCTTGACTCTTGAGGAAGGAATGATGCGACAAAGTTCATGTCTGCAAAAGGATGGGAGTTAGGAATATACAAAAAAGACAACATAAAAAAGAAGGGAATTGAAATCCCGATACAAACCTTGAGGAGTAGGACTTGACTTAACTTTTTCACAAGCTAATGTTCACTCATCTCGGTTGCGCCGTTCGAGCTAATTAAGGCTTAGGCGATTTTGGTGAATTGTCCATTCCCAATCAGCTTAGGGGGAGCATTGGCGAACTTTCAGGTGACCCGAGCTAAACAGAAAGACCACCCGCTCGTCAAAGAGGCATTGAAAAACCTTTCCTTTCGGCTCTTGTTAGAGCTTCAAGACCCTCAAACCTTACAACCACTTCGGGTTGAAAGGTAAAAGGTTGACAACCTGATGTAGACATTGTAATATGAATGCAATGGGTCAATATTGGGATAAAGTCAAGATTTATTTGAGACTACGACACTCTCAGAGAATGGTCGCAAGGTAACATCACGAGTTGAGTGCTACTTAAGCACTTCCATGCAAGAAAGACCTCAAAATATAAGGAATAAAGGGGTTACCTAAGCCTCAGCTCTAGTGAGTCAATGTACATGTAAAGATAGTGATTCGATGTATAGGACTAATAATAATCAACAAACCAAACTATAAGCGCAAACTTGATAGGAATGAAGAATCAAGACTTAAGGTGGTCAAGGTCTCAAGGATCAACTCTAGAGTCGAAGTCAAAGGAGTAAGTTATGGACTACAACACTCCTCTCGAACAAGCCATCCCAAAGAAGGAACATTCCCCAATATGGCGACTCTGACCTCTTCCCGAAAGGAAATGAAGTAGAAGGGGGCAAAGAGGGTGGATCGAATGATTGAACAACTTGCAGCTTGAGAGGTGTCTGATCCCAAAGATAACGAAGAAGAGGTGGAAGACATCTTGGACCTTCAGATGAGGGGTTCGAACAATTCGGCTCAAGGTATAGAATTCTAGATGTCCATAGTTCTCAAAATACAAGAATATATGGGTCTAGCATCTTTTGGTCCCTAATGCCTGACCCTTTGTTGTTAATTGGTTCAAATGATAAGTAGTATAGAAGTCCTTAATTGGCCATATAATATTGGGCATCTGGGTAATAAGTTTAAATCACCAAAAATCAAATCAAGCGAATCACACACCGAAAGCCAAGAAAATGATAAAAGTGATTAACGTGGTTAAATCTACACCCTAGCTAACGTGATCAAATCTAGTCATAAAGCATCCCTTTTATAATGCAGTCAATTACGACCACGAAGTGTCCAATATCTTCTAACATGATTGAATATGGCCATAAAGCATCTCGTATCTCTGACATAGTGGAATCTAACCATGAAGCATCTCATACCTTCCAACGTAGATAGATGTCATGAAGCGTATCTTTTGACACGATCGAATCCGACCATGAAGCATTCTTAACCTTTTAAGGTGGCTAAATCCAACCACGAAGCATTAAATATCTTCTAAGTTCTAATAGTTGAATTCAATCATGAAGCTTCCCTCACTTCCAATGAGCCAAACTAGGCTAGGAAGCATCCACCATAAGTGACATGACATGATTAAATCATCCACCAAGGACAATGCCTCCCAACACCATCCATTAGATAATAAAAAGAATATGACACATGGACATCTGAACACTATGTGAATGTCACTGATAGCCCGACACCTACTCAAGCGCCTCATTAGTCCAACACATCAAGCAAGTACCTTATGTGGTCAACATATATGCGACAGTTACATGTCAATTCCATGTGAATTGGCATTATATGATCGGCATGATACGCAAGATACACTGCAATGCTACCCTTCACATTCAGGTAAGACTTGGCTTTTCCATGTCAATGATTCCATGAGTTACCTCCCATTTACTCTTGGTGGTTACCAAAGCTTCCTTTAAAAGGCCCTAGGTATACTACTTTACCAAAGAGAGAATACATTCAACTCTCCAAACTCTCATAATCACTATTAATGTATTACTTTCTTGACATTAACTTAAGTTTTAAAGGAGCTTTTGTTGGGCATACACTCGACCCAGTTTTTGCAAGGCCCTTATCTAATCTAGTCATCTCCAGAGATCATGTTGTGACAAGTTCTAACAAGAACTTGGCTCCATGTCCCAACAACCCGAACAAACAAAAAATAAAGAACACTAGTCCAATATCAATTCAATAATTTTAATTATCTACTAGACCGATAGAAAACTAGTTTATATGAGTGATATCGACTTATACCATTTGGAATAATGAAATAAAATAATGAAAATAAATGGCATTGTACTAGGTTTGGTTGTACTAGTAATTGCCCAAGAGAATTTGAAGTCGTAAGGAACAAGCTTATAACAAATTACAACCAGCATGTTTTCTTCAAAAAACACTAGCATGCCTGCTATCAATTCTCTATGATAGAAGTTTGGGATCTTAATAACTACATTTAAAAGAAAACATGGAAAGATGAAAACATCTAGTTATTTGATGTTGCTCTTTATTCTTTCTTTATCCTTCATTTTATTTTCTTTATTTTGATACTTCTCTTTGGTTATTGATATTTTATACCACTCTCAAGGCACTTCCTTTCCAATTTGCTTTGTTTCTTAGATTTGCCGCCATTTATTTAGTTCTTTGAATAAACTAAATATAAAACTGGGAATGGCAATCCATCCATCGACAAATAAAACCAAACAAGTGTTAACAAGTTTGCTACCTTTGGATACTGTGAATGGAAACCTGCATAGCCAATATCATGATTTCCAGAGAGGTAATAAATAGGGATGGCCAAATCTCTGCCCTTTTCATTCAGACTGAAAATGTGTTTAAATCGGTTCAATGACTCTTGCCACCTGTTACAATGAAGAATATTACCAAAATGGAAGTTGAGGATATAAAAACAATCAAATACTGAAAGCAACTCATATTAGCAGTTGTGGCATTAATTGATGAGATTATCATGTGAAACAGAATCTTCCACAGTAAGATGTGATGAAGCATCAATTTCCGTATAATATCAATTATTGCTTAAAATGATAAATACATTATCCTACAGTACATTTCAAAAAAAAATATTATGTTAACTTAATATTGATCATCATTCACCATGAGTTTTTAAGGGTCAAACAATGTTATGGCAAAATGGTTATTGCACAGACTCAAATCAACATGTCAGATTGTGTTTACAAAGTAGCCTAATCCACTTGAAATCCAGAAGCAAGTGTGTAACATATGAATTCCTTTAGTTTTCTGGTTTAGCTCATATTAGCAAATAACTAGCAAGAAACTAAGGTTTTATTAAGAAACCAAAGGATTATCTACTAAATGGCCAACAAAATAGAATTTTCCATAAAAACCCAGTTTAATGAATAGCTTATGGCCCTATGAAACTCCATCTAACTTGCTTGACTAGGAACAGAACACATTGATTAGGAGCAGAAACTGTTCAGCAGTTTCAACAATTAACGCCTTTCCACAGTTCCTAAGGGATACAGTCAGTGGCATATTTGTTGGTTAGCCAAAGCTTTGTCATGGTATCTCAAAGTTAGCATCAACCCTCATTTACTGACGATAAATTTTCAGTAACAACAATGGAGACTTACCAAGAGCTCATTGCTAAATAGTGAATCCTCCTCAAACGGTTAAGCAACCAAGGGCCTGTATAAGATCATCTTTGAAAACTTATCAACTGTGCAGCATCAACACTTAAAATGCTTTTGCCATGTTCGTGTCAAACACTGAAAAGTGTTGATCACATAACACGAGATGGATATCAATTGATATTATGCAAATCATTACATTAATATGGTTTTATTTTAGGGCACTTGACATCTACAATGGGCTTCTTGACATTTTAATATCAAAATACGTATGTATATTTCACTTTTTTTAGATACTATGTTTAATTCATTATTTTTGTGAATAATTATTCATATAGTTCTTATGAATTACGCATATGATTATAAAAATTACCTAAATTGAACAAAATATATCTTCATATATATACTTTAGATGAACACATTACCTAAATTGTATCCATGCCAAGTGTCCTACTTTCCAAAGATTAGTCGAGTTTGGCATGTACAAATAGCTTCACAGTCACTCAACCAATTTATTCATCTACTGAGAGCAGCCAATAAGCTTCGAGAACAAGATTTTTGTGTGTACACAAATGCAACATTTCTTTTATGAGTTGAACAATAGAGAACATTCTCATTGACTGCTACCTATCTTTGATCCTCTGCCAACTCCCTATCAATAAATCAGCCAACTCTGGTTGAGTCTAATTTGTTCTTCCCTATTTGGCCAATTTGACTGTCTTAGAAGTCTCTAAAATATTCTTAGCCTTGGATAATACCAATACGAATTGAACTATCATATTGAAATCAAACGATGTTTCAGATTTCTTCATGATGTCCGTCACCAACATTCTCCTTAAAATACTGACTTAAGTGTTGTCCAATTCAATATTCTAGCTATGCTTCTTATAACAACAATATGGATTTGGTATTAATTGTTCTAGAGTAGCAGTCTCAAAACAATATGACATGAAGAAGATATGAACAGTACAAGAGGTGGGTAAAGGAGGATGTGGAAGTAAGAAAAGATGAATAGAATAGATACCCAAAATAATTCCAAAGGCTTTAAATCAGTTGAACTGATTAAAAAGTTTATCACCATATTATGCTTCTCTAGGAGTGGGTTAGATCTAATACTTGGCTTACAGAATTTTATTATGTAAAGAAAGCAAATGTCTTTCGCAAAAGTCAATAATACAAAAAAATGCAATCAAAAGAATCTTGGAGTACAAAGATAAATTAAAAGCTAAAAGTGAGAATTAATATGAATGTCTTACTCCTCATCCGACAAGAAAGGCCCACCATCAAACTGATCACCAAGAAATACAATCAAATCAGGTTTGAATGGCAATATGGATGAACGGAAAGATCTCCTCATGTATAAATCTGTATAAAATTGGGCAGCCTCTAACAAAAGTGATTTTGGAGGAAGTCCATGTGAGGTCCTGTCCATAAGCTGTTATGAAGAATAAATTTAGAATAAAAAGAATTGCATGCAATATCATTATGTTTTCAATGGATGGCAACACGTAGGTGAAAAGATGTAATCTTGAGCACAGCATTAATTCAGTGAGTCTGTTTTTCATAAACTAGGTGATCTATTGTGCTGTTCTACAGGTAAATTAAGGTATATGCATTCACGGTAGAGGCACAGGCAAAAAGGAAAACTAGAATAATCATTAAAATTTTAGTTTGAAAGATGCTATTTCTTTTCAAAGCCTGATCTGGAATGCTGATTATATAATATCTCAATGTTTACATATGACTTAAAGAAGCAATTAATGTTTTGTTTCTCAACTTTCTCTGTTTCTAAAATGCCCATGCATCATCCATAGAGGAACTTTCATCCATGTGGAAAGAGATAGTTGTCAGATTCTTGTAGTTCCAGGGACAAATAATCTTTATTAGCTTTTTACCTTTTTGGATCATAAGTATGTGGAAGGAGATAAATATTATGTTCTAGCAAGTCCAGGGACAGATGATCTTTATTAGTTTGTCGTTGCACCAGGCCACCAGCAGCTTCAACGTATAAATTGATTAGATCATATGAAGCTTACTTAGATAAATGGGCATACCTAATCTGTTTACTCATGTTACTTCAACAAATATTAATGCTTAGATGCATATGAAAGCATTATACACTCATCATTTGATCAAAACTTTTCCTTGCAACAAAAACGAGAAAAATAAATTGTTATCTAATTCCAAAACTCAAGAAAACTACTGAAATCATGAAAACTGCAAATTCAAATTTAGTATATTACTTTCAGATTATCTAACAGAAAACCCCCATTATCTCAACCTGGATTGATCCAATATGCAAAGAAATCCATTTTAGAGGAAGACGATAACAACAAAACAAAAAACAACAAAGTTTAAAAAGTTACATGCAAACTGCAACAAAACAATTACCTGTGGGTCCGCCAACACAGCAACCTTAACATAATGGTCAGTCTTCTGCACAAGGAAATGAACAATAAATATGTGTATCATCATGACAAGAATACATAAACAAGATGGATGAATTAATCATGCAGGACATACAAAGGAACAAAACAAGATGGTGACGAGGAAAGATAAGCAAATCAAAATGGTAACCAGGAAAGATCACTGACTTATCAACTTATGGATAATATGATAACCACAAAGACTTAAAAAGTATTTCCATATTACTATGCTAGAGAAAGCACAAAGCACCATCCGGTCTATTAAGATCAACTTGTGGATAACATGGTGACACAAAAGTACCATTATACAAGTCAAAGTACCTACGCTATCAAGTATCAACCATCCATTCTAATGAAAAGTTGTCATTTAGACCAGCAATATGCTCAGCATCTTGCTTGCCCATGATCCTTCCCATCACCAACTTGATTTACCAAATTATCTTTAAAGTAACGCCCTTTTTATTGTTTGTTAGTATCTGAGTGGTGCAGAGACCAATCTGTATGCAGAAAATTATCCAATTGAGTGTAGTAGACTAATTACTCATCTATATTCCTTTCAAATTTGACGATACATCCAAAAACAAATTTCAAGTTGATCGGAGCATGCAAGTAAACCACAAGATCAGCATAGGCGACACCGTAAACGTAGAAAACCCATATATCCTTGGATGGGTGAAGCATGTCACTTGGGCGAATTTAGAAATTCAATAATGGTAACAGATCATGAAAACCCAAGAAATCACCTTTTGCAACCGGATGAACTCCAAAACCAAGAATACGTGTATTCATCATCTCGTCAAAGATGTTCTTTCGATCTGAATGGCTCTCGAGATTCAAAATTGATTTTTCCCACAAGAAAATATCAAAATTGAAAACAGATCCAAGTGATCCAACAAAGAACTCTTGAAACTGAATAGATTTCAAGAACAACTAAACACGAATACATGTGGCCCGGCAAATAGTCCTGCTACAGAGCGAATCAACGACGAACTAAGAAAGAAAGATGGAGGAAAGAGTGAAGAAACAACTGACGGAAAAGGAGGAAGAGAGGCGCGGCTGCGGCCAGGAACAGGTCCAGAAGGCGGCCCAGTAGGCGACCATCTCGCCATAGAGGAGGGTGACGGCCCATAAGCCGCAGAGGAAGACGGTCAAAAGCGTGAAGCTGTGCATCGCGTCGCGTCAAGGAAGAAGAGAGGTGAACGCGCCTCCCGTACCAGACTTGTGCTCTGGGAGCTCCACCACGGGGGTAGGACTACTTGAACGGGGAATGCGTCCTGGTGCGATGTGCCCCGGGGCGCAGTGAAACAAGCAATTCTTTAGGCTGTTCTGGTCGTCCGATTCAGACATGGTGCCGACTCACATTGTGGATCGCACGGTTAAACGGAACATTGATTATTTAAGATTTTTTTTCATATACAACACCTTGCTTAAATTAGATTAAAATAATATTACTTAAATTTTAATTTGACATCAGATTAACAATAATTAAAATTAAGATAAAATTGAATGATTAAAATGAAGAGAACCACCGATGCTTTTTAATCTTCATAAATCCGTATGTCGGATGATTAAAAATTATAGCTTTTCTTTTGTTAAGTTGATGTAGGACTTTTGATATGGATATGTGAAAATATAAAAAGGGTCAATTCTGGTTCCTTTTTCTTTTTCCGCAGATAATCCCTAGTTGTTTCTTCTCACAAAATGCTCCCTTTTTTTAACATATTAAAATTATATCCTTAAAAGTGGCACTACCCTTTTATAGAATTGGTTTGTCTTAGATGTGTTTAAAAAAACAAATTGTCTAATGTGAACTCTCTTCTTTGAAGCCCATACTTTCTCGCTCTTTTATTTATTTTTGCTTTGCGACCTTAGCAAGGACTTTCTCTCTTTTTTATTTTTCTTTGGGATATCCTCTTGACAAAGATCTCGAGTTTAAGGTGCCCTTATAATAAACGCTTGAGAAAAGTAACATAGTATCTTCGATAATAAAAAGTTAAATCGATCGAAGTAGAAGAATCAGATATTAGACCAGAGTGGATCATGTTAGAGATTGGACATCGGATTGGAAGGATCGGGCATTGCGTCAAGATCGAATGTTGCGAAAGGTCAATATGTCGATAGAGTAGACAATATACCAAAGGAAAGCACGACACGCCGAGAGTTCAGACGAAGTGCTGGATGAACCAATGATATGTCACACAATATAGAATTTATATTTGTATCCGTTTGTGTTTTGATCGAAGTAGTTTAAAAGTCTAATTAAGTTAGTTTTAGATGTAAATATGTTAACTTAATTAGGGGCTCATTGGGTCTGAATTAGGACTAAATTGAGCCTATTGGAATGTCAATTCAGTGACTTGAAGTTGGGTTAAATAGTGACACCGCCATACCAAGCGGCAGAACTACTTGTGAGCTAGAAAGTACGTAGTGTATATTTTCATAAAACCCCATGGTGGTATTGCTAATGTTAGGTGGTGGTATCGCCCAGAGTGATAGTGGTACTACCATAACATAGTCTTTTAGGTTGTGTGAAGTGAGGGTATAACTAGTGCTAAGTGTGGTAAGCAGTGGTACTGTCTAGCATTAATGATAATACTGCCAGTATCCTGAAAACTCAGGATGAGCATTTCAGTAAAAGTGTTAGGTCTCTTCCTCGTTAAGTTTAGAATTTTTTCTAAGGGAGTTGTGAGGATTACTTGTAAAAAAGAGTTGTAAGGGTTCTCTCCTAAGCTTATAAAAAGGAGAAAAGAGTTGTAATAAGGGTAATTGATCTTTATCCATTGAAAAGATGATCGTCAGTGAAAGTTGATGGCCTCAACAGATGAGGAATCGGGAGTGGACGTAGGTCACAACGATCGAACTACTATAAATTTAATATGTATTTCCTTTTATGCTCTTCATTGCTATTGCTTACTAATTTAATTACTTACAACACTTACTCAGATTCTAAGTTAAATACATTTTTGATACCGATTTCATCGAATGAATTTTTAAATCGTTTCTTTATTTTAAAAGTACTAATTCACCCCCTCCCCCTCCCACCCTCCTCTTAGTGCCTTTACGATCATAACAGCTAGTATCAGAGTCAAGTTCTCTTAATTGGTTTAATACCCAAGAGAGATTATATGGCTTTCTCTAGTAATCAAGAGGGATCACTCTATCACTCGTCCTCCTATGTTTAATGGGACGGACTATACATATTAGAAGATATGAATGAGGACTTTTTTTTTATTTCTATGGATTTTGATTTATAGAATGTCATTCAATGTGATTTTCAAAAGTCCTCTAGACCAATGAATGAATGGAATGATCTAGAGAAGAAAATATTTTCTTTAAATGCTAAAGCTATAATGCTTTGTTATGTGCTTTAGACAAGAATAAGTTTAATCGTATTTCTATATGTAAAACTATATATAATATTTGGTACACACTTGAAGTTACTCATGAAGGCATAAATAGAGTTAAAGAATCTAAAATTAATCTCTTGGTGCATAGTTATGAATTATTTAGAATAAAGCCAAGCGAAACCATTGATGATATATACACCTATTTTACAGATGTTGTCAATGGTTTAAAAGCTCTTGATAAATATTTTATAATCTTGAACTTGTTAACAAAATTCTAAGATCTCTTCCAAAAAGTTAGAATCCAAAGATAACTGCAATTCAAGAAGCAAAGAACTTGAACAATTTTTCTCTTGAAGAACTCATAGGATCATTAATAACCTATGAAATAACTTGCAAGTCACATGACGAACATGAGAACAACCTTCCAAAGAATAGAAAGGATATTACACTTGTTGAATCTTAGATTTTAATGATGAAATCAATTGGTAAATTATTTGATCAAATCTATATGTTGAGAAAAGTGTGTAGGATTACCTACGATTACAATCAAGGTATAAAGCAAAACGAAGTGTTAGAGTAAAGATCGAGATTTCGTTAGGAGTTCGAAAATTTGTCGGAAGTCCGAACGTTCATCGGAAGTTCTACCGAAATTGACTAAGAAGTACAGGAGCTTGCCAAAGAAGCTCATCGGAACTTGCCAAGAAGATCATCGTGAAGTCCAGGAGCTTGTCAGGAGTTTGTTAGAACATTGCCGAGAGATCGTCGGAAGTTCATCGGAAGATCGTTGGAAGCTCGCCGAAAGAAACTTAAACTAACCAGACTTGTTTTGCTTAGTGTATGCCTTAAGAATCATAGTTAGCACATAATTAGGGTTAGGTTTGGGAGATAATCTCACTAACTCAGTTAGGGGCCAACTGGGCTTGTAATTGGACTGGTTTGGGTTGGATTCAAGGCCCAACCAAGTTGTTGGACCCTATCTAGCGATGGCACTGCTAGACTAGGGCGGTGGAACCACCCAAGGAATGGTCTCCCAAGTGGTTTGGGCGGTGGTACCACCCAGGCTGAGCGATGGTACCGTCGGTAGTTATTACTTGCCAAACGGTGGTACCGCCCTATTAGGCGGTGGTACCACCCTACCAGGCAGTGGTACCACCAGAGCTTAGTATCCGAGACTCTATCAGGCGATAATACCGCTCAGTGTCAAAGTGTCAGGCAGTGGTACTACCCAGTACTAGCGGTGGTACCACTAGTACCCTAGAAATCCTAGATGAGACATTTTTTTGCTTCAATTTTGAAGTCATTGGAGCCTATAAATATCTCACCATTTTTTACATGAAAATGTAACAAAAGTGCAATTAAAGTATGAAAAAAAACTCTTAAGTATTGGGGTGTTAAAAGTATTGTAAAAGTAAGAAAAGTCCTCATCCTCCCTCTCTTTAGCTTTGTAATCATCTAAGAAGAGGTATGAGGCTTGTAAGGGTTATCCCCTAAACTCATAAAAAGGATAAAGAACTATAAAGAGGTGGTTGGTCTCCGCCTATTGAAGGAAGACCATTATGTTAGGATCGGAGCGACACTAAGAGGGGGGGGGGGGGTGAATTAGTGCAGCGGATTAAAACGTCGGTTTTGACAAATCTTTCGTACGATAGAAATCAAAATCGGAAGTGCTTAACTTGAAAGTGTATTCGCAAAGTTGTGTAGCAAAGGTAATGAGGAAATAAAGCAAGTAAGAAGGTTTGTAGTAATGTAAATAGCAGTAATGAAATGCAAACCAGAGATTACGTCGATTTTAAAGTGGTTCGGTCAAATGACCTACATCCACTTGCGAGGCCCCTCTTCGATGAGGCTCCCACCTTCCACTAGCAAATCTCTTGAAAGGGAAGGGTAAATACCCCTCTTACAACTTTTTACAAGCGGTTCACTCTCTTACAGATTTTCAGCAAGAAAGAAGGAGGTGAACACTAACAGTGGACTAGCGGTGCCACCGCCCAGCCAAGCGGTGCCACCGCCCAGCTCTTGGGTGCTGGGCGGTGCAACCGCCCAGTCTGGCGGTGCCACCGCCAGACCCTTCGGTTCACTGGTTGGGCTTCAAATTTAGCCCAAACCAAGTCTTATTTTGGGCCCAATTGGCCCTTAACCAAGATATAGGATTATCTCTTAATCCTAATCCTAATTACAAGTGAACTACATAACTAAAAACATCCTAAGCAAGTTTTCAATCGCGAACGTCGAGTCTTGTTCCAGCGAGCTTTCCGACGAACTTCTTCTGATGGACTCCCAGCAAGCTCCCGATCTTGTGATGACTTTAACGAGTAGCCGAGCCTTCTCGGTGATCTCCGTGAACCTCCGACGATCTCTTCGGCGAACTTCCGAAAATTTCGACAAGTTCCCGATTTCTTCTCGGTTGGTTACGACAGCATCTCCGATGATTCTTCGGACTCTTAAACGTCCATCGAACTTGACTCCGGTATTCTTGCTTTGTATTTTCTGGTTATCGTAGTTAATCCTGCACACTTTACTCAATAATATGGATTAGATCAATTAACCCATCAATTGATTTTATCATCAAAATTCGAGATTCAACACATTAGTGAACACCGGTGACTTCGACGAAGGAGGAATAGGAAGTGGATGTAGGTCACAACGACCGAACCACTAAAAATTCTAGTGTGTTCATTCTTTACTACTTAATCTCTTTATTGTATTCAACTTTACTTCATTATAAACTATCTAATCCCCTCTTCTCTACTCATTCAAGAAAAACAAAATGGTTTTTATCGGAATCGAATTTTATCGTATGAAGTTTTTTGAATCGACATAATTTTTTCGATGTACTAAATCATCCCCCTCCCCCCCCCCCCCCCTCCTCTTAGTGCCGCTCTTGATCCTAATAATTGGTATCAGAGCAAGATCACTCTTATTTTGGTTTGAAACCTAAGAGAGATGGCATTTGCCAGCAACCAAGAGAGTCGCTCAATCACACTTCCACTCATGTTCAATGGGATGAATTACACTTATTGGAAGACTTGAATGAAGATTTTTCTAATTTCTATGGATTTTGAGTTATGGAACATTGTGGAAAATGGCTTTCAAAAGTTTTCTCTTCTAATAAACAAATGGAATGAGTTTGAGAAGAAGATTTTCACTTTAAATGTCAATGCTATAAATGTATTATTTTACGCTTTAGATAAAAATGAGTTCAATCGAGTGTCTATTTGTGAAACGACTTTCAATATTTGGCATACAATCAAAATCACTCACGAGGGCACTAGTAGGGTAAAAGAGTCCAAAATTAATCTTTTAGTCCATACTTATGAGTTGTTTCGGATGAAACTAATTGAGACCATTGGAGACATGTACACCCGATTTACGGATGCCATCAATGGTCTAAAAGGACTTGGTAAAAGTTTTTTTAATTTCAAATTTCTTAACAAAATATTAAGATCCCTCCCAAAGAGTTGGAATCCTAAAGTAACGGTAATTCACGAAGCCAAGGACTTGAACAACTTTCCACTCAAAGAACTTAGTGGGTCTTTGATGACCTACGAAATGACTTACAATGCTTATGAAGAGCTCGAGAATAATCTTCCAAAGAACATGAATGATATGACACTAAGAACACATGAAGACCACTTGAAAGAAAATTCAAGTGATGAGGACTATGATGATGACTCGGCACTCTTAACAAGAAAGTTCAAAAAAATTTTAAAAATAAATAAATCTAAAAATGACACTAAAAATAAAATTAAACCCAAGAAAGAATAAGTTATATGCTACGAATGCAAGAAGCCGAGACATTTCAAAAGTGAATGTCCCCAAGTAAAGAAGAAGCAACCAAAGAAGAAGAAGGCATTCAAAGCGACGTGGGATGACTCGAGCAATTCCGAAGGCGAAGAACAAAGCAACAAAGAGATTGCCAACTATGCACTAATGGCTATCGTGCTAGTCATAGGTGCCCAGTAAGCCAATCACGTGAGTGATGGCACATGTGACTTGATACAGAATCTTTTTGCTTATTATATTTTGGCGTATATCACTTTATAACTATTGCATAAATGCATATATATATTGTGATGTCCTTGGATTTGTGCAATGGGAATCGGATCGTGATGAGATCACGATAATGAGATCGATTCACCTTTAAACACATATCCTAAATAATCCCGGTCATAGGTTACTCGAGAGTGACATCGTGATAACCGGATAGACTGGTGTGCTGTATACCCGTCCATATGATGGATGCAGCTGGTCTCATAGCTGCTCGTGTAGGGACACTAGGGATACAGTACAGGTGCTCATTGGAGAATGAATTCACTGATTGATCCACTTACGGAATGCTGGATGGTTGATGATGCCTTATTGTCAGACAGCGATTCCGTAGTCCTAGTGGTGTATCTGGTCCTTAGACTTGAGACACCAAGGATGTCCTGTATGAGTGCTCCACTCTTTGATACCAGACTTATAGGTTTGGCTGTCCCAGATCTAGTACAGCTGGTCATTGGGAGTGGTAGTCGACCTTACGAGGGCTATTGAGTGTCGACAGAGGATCATCCACTCTCGGCGTCATGAGAGGAATATCCCATGTGTTCTTGCTCAGATAAATCCCTGGCCAGGGTCATTCGGGTTGAGAGAGAAAGAGTTCTCCGGGAGAATCCGATTAGAGCGAGACTTGAGTAGAAACCGTATGGGTCTGACAGCACCATGCTCGATATACAGTCTCTGGGATATTAGATGGATGAGGGACTATAGGTACATGGTAACTGAGGACAGACAGGTCCAATGGATTGGATTCCCCTGTATCGTCTGGGGACTACGGCGTAGTGGCCTAGTACGTCCGTAGTCGATGAGTCGAGTGAATTATTACAGAGATAATAATTCACTGAGTTAGAAGGAGTTCTGACAGGTATGACTCACGGCCAGCTTGATATTGGGCCTAGAGGGTCACACACATATGGTAGGCATTACGATGAGTAGAGGTTCGGATATGAGATATCCGACGGAGCCCTTGTCTTATTAGATGCAGATCCAATACCCACTAGGGAAGGACCCATTAGGGTTTGACACGGGATCTCTATAAATAGGAGGGATTCACAGCCTCAAAGGCTAGAGTCTTTGCTTGCCTTTCCTATTCTCCTCTCCCTCTCCACCTTAGAGTAGGCCTGGAGTTTTGAGGAGTGTCGTCGCAACCCTGCTGTGTGGATCACCGCTAGAGAGGAGGACGCTTGACCTCCTTCACCCTCTCCTAAGGATCTGCAAGGAAACAGGGATATACGATCTCCCTAGGTAACACAATCTCTATACGCAGTTTTGTGTTTTGCGGATTTTTGCGCACCAATCTTCGCACGACGACGAACATCTTTTTGGGAATCGGGGATTTTTGTTTTCTTGTTCTTCCGCTGCGCATATGATGTCGCCCCCCATGATTTCCCAACATATCGAAGATAAGGTAAGGAGTTCATTATATGTAAATTTATCTTTCAATGAGCTTTTAAGTGCTTTTTATGAATTGTTTGATGAATGTAGAATGTTGAGTAAAAAATATAATTCTTTGAAGAAGGAGCATGCTCTTTTAAATATTAATTTTAAAAAATTTAATCCTGATAATCCTTTTTTGCGTCCATGCACTAAGTGTGAATACTTAGAGGCACTTGAAAAGGAAAACTTGTTACTCAAAGAAACTTTAGAAAAGTTTGAGGTTGGTAGTAAGTCATTGAATATGATCCTTGCTAATAAGGGTCACGTTCATAGAAGAGGTAGATTCGGATTTGTGAGTAGCTCACACCAAAATCCAACTACCTTTGTTAAAGTCCCTACCTTACATGTATCACCCCATACCAAATGGAACTTTCGTTGCAAACATGGATATGTTGCCTATAAATATCCACTTAAGAGATATAGTCTACACAAATTGATTTGGGTTCCTTAAGGAACCATAAAGAACTCTATGCAAAACGATAAGTTGAGTAGATCGATTTTTGAGGTACCCAAGGTCAAATGGTTACCTAAAAATCACCCTCTTTTGTAGAAATGTTTACTATCATAAGCTAAGAGCAAGAGATGGTACATTGATAGTGGATGCTCAAGGCACATGACCGAAGATCCATCTAAATTTTCTAAGTTCACTAGCTTAGACGAAGGGTATATCACATTCAGAGACAATAACAAGGATAAAATCATTGGCAAGGGAACCATAAGTAATAAATCTAACTTTTTAATTAAAGATGTGTTGTTGGTTGATGGATTAAAGCATAATCTTTTGAGCATTAGTCAATTATGTGATAAAGGATATATCTTTAGATTTGAATCCAATGCTTGCATTATTGAACAACCACAAAAAAAATAAATCTATGATTGCCCTAAAATAAAATAATGTATACACTATTGATATTAATGATCTTTGTAATGAAATATGTTTTTCGATTTTGAATGATAATTCTTAGCTTTGGAATAAGAGATTAGGTCATGCTAGCATGAAACTAATCTCTCAAGTCTCATCCAAAGAACTAGTAAGAGGTATTCCTAACATTAAGTTTGTTAAAGATAATGTGTGTAATGCATGTCAACTAGAAAAATAAATAAAAAATAGTTTCAAATCAAAGAATCAAATAGGCACCTCTAGACCATTGCAATTGATCCATATAGATTTATTTAGACCAATTAACACAACAAGCCTAGGAGGTACCAAATATACCTATGTAATTGTAGACGATTATATTAGATACACTTGGACATACTTCTTGGCATACAAAAGTTATTGGTTTAGGTATTTTTCTAAGTTTTGTTAACTTGTTCAAAATGAAAAAGGCTTTATGATTTCATCAATTCGGAGTGATCACGGTGGCGAATTTCAAAACCGTGATTTCTAAAACTTTTGTGAATCTAATGGATATATCTACAATTTCTCTACTCTGAAAAATCCTCAACAAAATAGAGTACCAGAAAGAAAAAATAGAAATTTACAAGAAATGCCAAGAACTATGTTGAACGAACATAGCCTACTTAAATATTTTTGGGCCGAAGCTGTTAATACGGCATGCTATGTCATGAATAGGATTCTAATAAGACCATTACTTTCCAAAACTCTGTATGAATTATGGAATGACAAAAAACCCAATGTTTTGTACTTTTAAGTTTTCGGTTGTAAATGTTTTATCTTGAATGAAAAAGATGCCTTAGGAAAGTTTAATGCAAAATCTAATGAAGATATTTTTCTTGGTTATTCTTCTATTTTAAAAGCCTTTTGTGTCTTTAATAAAAGAACCTTGGTCATAGAAGAGTATATTTATATTGTCTTTAATGAAGTTTTCGAATTTAAGAAAAATGAGTTTGATGATGATCTTAATTTTGATGCTTTGAATTTAAATGAACCCTCTCCTCCAACTAGCAATTTGGATATATCTTCTTCCAAAACATCCTTACCCAATGAATAGAAATATGTAGATGCTCATCCTAAGGAGTTAATCATATGAGACACATCAAAAGGGGTTCAAACTCGTTATTCTCTTTAAAATTTTTATGCCAACGCCACTTTTCTTTCTCAAATTGATCCTAAATGCATTGACAAGGCCTTGAAAGATGATTCATAGGTTATCGCAATGCAAGAAAAATTGAACCAATTTGAGAGAAATGAGGTGTGGGAGCTTGTTCCGAGACCTAGTGACCATTTAGTTATCGTCACTAAATGGGTTTTTAGAAACAAGCAAGATGAATTTGGTCTTTAGAAACAAACAAGCAAGTCTTCAATATATAACATGCATAACTTTAAACTATTACTTTTCATCCTTCATGCATAATATCGAAAAATAAATTAAACATCACTATAAGCATATCATACATGATACTAATATATTAAAAATTTTAAGCATTTATCACTTTATACATTAAATCAACATTTTGATCATGATACTAAACATTCATCATTTCTCTCATACATGATACTAAAGTATTCATGATACCAAACATTAAATTAACTTTTTTTAAGCATTTATTGTTGAATCTCGGATTTTGATGATGAAGTCAATTGTCATTTGTTGTCTAATCTATGTGTTGAGATAAGTGTGCAGGATTAACTATGATAAAAGTAAGGCATGCAGCAGGAGTTGCACCAGAGTCATGACAATGATCACGTTGGGAGTTCGAGAGCTCGACGGAAGTTCGGACAATCGTCGGAGGTTCTACGGGAACAAATATGAGAAGTCCAAAAGCTTGCCAAAGAAGCTCGTCGGAACTTGCCAAATGGATCGTCGCAAGTCCAGGAGTTTGCTGGAAGTCCATAGGAGCATCACCGAGGGTTCATCGAATGATCGACGGAAGTTCGCCGGAAACTCGCCGGAAGAAGCGATTGACAAACCGGAGCAAGCTGCAGAAATCGTCTTAGGATTTATCGTAGTTAGCACTAATGATTAAGTTGAAAATGGGAGGTGATCCCATTAGCTTAATCTTGGAGCAATTGGGCCCCTGAAAAACCCAAATTGGGCCGAATGGATCAACCCATTCGGACCCTGGTTGCTGTGGGAGGTGCAACCGCCCAAGCTAAGAGGTAGCACCGCCTGGGCTAAGTCTCCCAGGGAGACTGGGCGGTGCAACCGCCCCAGCCAGGAGGTGCAACTGCCTAGGCTCAGTCTCCGAGCGAGACTGGGCGGTGCAACCTCTCATGACAAGAGGTGGCACCGCTTGAGCTCAAGTTTCGAGCTCTGCCAGGCGGTGCAACCACCCCAGTCAGGAGGTGCAACCGCCTGAGCTCGGTCTTCGAGCTCTGGCAAAGAGGTGCAACCACCCCTGACAGAGGTGGCACCACCCAGAGGCTCAGTCTTTGAGCTCTGCCAGGCGGTGCAACCGCCCCAATCAGGAGGTGCAACCGCCTGATCCCGAAATTCCGGGAATTGACAGATTTGAGCTCCAAATTTGAACTGGGTTGGGGCCTATAAATACCCCACCTATTCAGCACTGAAAGGCAGAAACTTACACTCGAAATCTTGATATTTTTATGTGATTCTTAGAGCTCAAAACTGTTGTAAAGAACAAAAGTTCTCCTCCTTCTGTTCTTCAAAGTTTGTGTTGTAAAGAGAGGAGAGAAAACTTCTGTAAGGGTTGTCTCCTAAGCCCGTCAAAAGGAGTGAATCTGTAAAAGGGTGGTTGGCCTTCGCCTATTGAAGGAAGGCCTCTAGTTGACGTCGGTGACCTCGTCGGTGGAGGAAGCCAAAAGTGGAGTAGGTCAAGATTGACCGAACCACTCTAAATCTCGGTTTGCATTTCCTTTGAGCATTTTACCTTCACTGCAAACTTCTCAATAGCTTACTGCCTTCTATGATTTGACGAACGAGTTTCTAAGTTCAGAGCTTTCCGAATCTGCGTTTAGACGTAAATCAGCTTTTTTCGTACGATCATCATATTTCAGTTTACATTTACGTTTTGATTTCAATCATAACTGTTTACTGCCTTCTACGATCTTACGAATAAGTTTCTAAGTTTAGAACTTTCTAAATCTGCGTTTAGACGTAAATATGCTTTTTCGTACGATCATCATATTGCAGATTGCGTTTACGTTTTGAGCTTTACTATAACTGCACACTGCCTTTATACTCTTGCTTAAACTGCGTCTTGTCTAATCAAGTGATTTATGAATCAACATTTAGACGTAAATCAGTTTCTTCGTACGAACGTCGGATTTCAGTTTGCTCCTATATTCTGGTTTTCATCATAGCTGCAAACTGCCTGCATAGATTGACTTTAATCTTGCTCAGTATCAACTTTCACACAGAAATTGTTTTTATCGTGCGAACGAAGCTTTCGGTTTTAATCGCAGAAAGTTTTTCGCTGCACTAATTCACCCCCCCTCCCCCTCTTAGTGCTCTCGATCCTAACAATTAGTATCAGAGCTCGGTTAACTCTCAAACGGATTAAAACCCAAGAGAGATGGCTTACGCCAGAAACCAAAATGGTCATTCTATTACACGTCCACCCATGTTTAATAGGACGTTCTACACCTATTGGAAGACCCGAATGAGGATCTTTCTTATCTCTATGGACGTTGAACTTTGGAATCTTGTCGAGAATGGTTTTTCGAAGTCTTATCTTCCAATGATCTATTGGAATGATTTGGAGTAGAAGGCTTTCGCTCTTAATGCAAAGGCTATGAATGTCTTATTTTGTGCACTTGATAAAAACGAGTTTAATCGTGTTTCGATTTATGAAATCGCATTTGATATTTGGCACACACTCGAAGTGACTCATGAAGGCACAAGTAGAGTGAAAGAGTCAAAAATCAATCTTTTGTTACACTCTTTCAAATTTTTCCGGATGAAACCAAGTGAGACTATTGGCGACATGTTGACCCGTTTCACGGATGTCGTCAACGGTCTAAAAGGACTCGGAAAAAGTTTTTCGGATTTTGAGCTCGTAAATAAGATTCTAAGATCCCTTCCTAAGAGTTGGGATCCTAACGTCACTGCTATTCAAGAGGCGAAAGATCTAAACAACTTTCCTCTTGAAGAACTAATTGGGTCATTAATGACCTACGAGATGACTTGTAAAGCTCATGAAGAGCAAGAAGACATCCTTCCAAAGAACAGGAAGGATATGACACTTAGAACTTTGGAAGACCACATGAAAGAAAACTCAAGTGATGAGGACTGTGACGATGACTTGGCACTTCTAACAAGAAAATTTAAAAAATTCATTAAAAGAAACAAGTTTAAGAATGACACTAAAAATAAACTTGAACCCAAGAAGGACCAAGTTATTTGCTATGAGTGCAAAAAGCCGGGACACTACAAGAGTGATTGTCCCCAAGCCAAAAAGAGAACAACAAAGAAGAAGGCGCTCAAAGCAACATGGGATGATTCGAGCGCCTCCGAAGAAGAGGAGTCCAACACCGAGCAAGTTGCTCATTACGCCTTAATGGCCATCGGAGAGGAGGTAACAAATTTATTAGATGCAGATTTATCTTTCGATGAATTATTAAATGCCTTCCATGACTTATTTGATGAATGCAAGATTATCAATAGAAAATATAAATTGCTAAAAAAGGAGTATGATAGTCTTACTTGTGATTTTGATAAGTTAAAAACTGAATATCATGATAGTTTAGATCCATGCATCAAATGCCATGATCTAGAAAATCTCCAAAAAGAAAACTTACTACTTAAAGACACCTTGAAGAAATTCGAGGTTGGTAGCAAGTCATTAAACATGATCCTTGCAAACAAGGGTCACGTTCCAAAAAGGAGTGGAATTGGATTTGTGAGAGTTCTCACCAAAATCCAACCACCTTTATAAAAGGCCCCATCTTACATATTCAACACCAAACCAAATGCAACTTTTGTTGCAAATTTGGACACAAGACGCATTATTGTCCATTCAAGAAAATAAGTCCAAACAAACTGATTTGGGTTCCTAAGGGAACCATGATAAACTCTATGCAATATGATAAACAATGTAGATCTATCTTTGAGGCACCCAAAAGCAAATGGGTACCTAAAAATCATCCTTTCTTGTAGAAACCCACACCATCGCAAGCTAGGAGCAAGAGATGGTACCTTGATAGTGGATGCTCAAGGCATATGACCGGAGATCCATCTCAATTCTCTAAGCTTACTAGCATAGACGAAGGCTATGTCACCTTCAGAGACAACAACAAGGGTAAAATCATTGGCAAAGGAACCATAGGTAACAAATCCAACTTTTTTATTGAAGATGTTTTGTTAGTTGATGGTTTAAAACATAACATCTTGAGCATTAGTCAATTATGTGATAAAGGATACACTGTCAAATTCGAATCTAATGCTTGCATCATTAAAAAACCACATAAAAACATGTCTATGATTGCATTAAAACAAAATAACGTATACATTATTGACATAAATGATTTGTGTAATGAAATGTGTTTTTTCGATTTTGAATGAGGATGCTTAGCTATGGCATAGAAGATTAGGTCATGCTAGCATGAAACTAATTACTCAAATATCATCTAAAGAACTTGTAAGAGGAATTCCTCATATCAAGTTCATCAAAGATAATGTATGTGATGCTTGCCAATTAGGTAAATAAATTAAGGGTAGTTTCAAAACTAAGAATCAAATAAGCACCTCTAGGCCCTTACAATTGATCCATATGGATGTGTTCGGACCAATCTCTACATTGAGTCTAGGAGGTAGCAAATGTTGAATCTCGGATTTTGATGATAAAATCAATTGATGGGTTATTTGATCTAATCCATATTATTGAGTTAAGTATGCAGGATTAACTACGATAACCAGAAAATACAAAGCAAGAATACCGGAGTCAAGTTCGATGGACGTTTAAGAGTCCGAAGAATCGTCGGAGATGCTGCCAGAACCAACCGAGAAGAAATCGGGAACCTGTCGGAATTTTCGGAAGTTCACCGAAGAGATCGTCGGAGGTTCACGGAGATCACCGAGAAGGCTCGGCTACTCATTAAAGTCATCACAAGTTCGGGAGCTTGATGGGAGTCCGTCGGAAGAAAGTTCGTCGGAAAGCTCGCCGGAACAAGACTCGACATTCACGGTTGAAAGCTTGCTTAGGATATGTTTTTTTGTTATGTAGTTCACTTGTAATTAGGATTAGGATTAAGAGATAATCCTATATCCTGGTTAGGGGCCAATTGGACCCAAGTTCGGACTAGTTTAGGGCAAGATTGAACCCCAACTAGTGGGCTGAAAACACTGTAGTTGGGCTGAAAACACTATAGGCGGTAGCACCGCCTGGGCTGGGCGGTGGCACCGCCCAGTGCCCGAGAGCTGGGCGGTAGCACCGCTTGGGCTGGGCGGTGACACCGCCCAGCACTGTCAACGTTTGACAGTTACAGGCGGTGGCACCGCCACTGACAAGCGGTGGCACCGCCAGCATCAGGAACCCAAAGAGAATTCAAATTTTGGAGCCCAAATTTGAATCCTCTTGAGGCCTATAAATACCCCTCAAATCTCAGCTGAGATTACAACTTTTGAGCAGCAATTGATTGAGAGAAAGCTCTTAGAAAAGGTCTTAAAAAGTCTAGTTTTCAATTTGCCAGTGTTCACCTCATTCCTTCTCGAAAATCTGTAAGAGAGTGAACCGCTTATAAAGAGTTGTAAGAGGGGTATTTGCCCTTCCATTTCAAGAGAGTTGCTAGTGGAAGGTGGGAGCCTCATCGAAGAGGGGCCTCGCAAGTGGAGTAGGTCATTTGACCGAACCACTCTAAAATCGGCGTGATCTCTGGTTTTCATTTCATTACTGCATTTATCTTTCTGCAAACCTTTACTTTGCTAAGTTCACTGCCCTCATCTTATTACGTACGCTTTCAACACAATTAAGACGATTTCATATGAAACATTATTTTTATCGTACGAAAGATTTTCTAAAACCGAAGTTTTAATCCGCTGCACTAATTCACCCCCCCTCTTAGTGTCGCTCCGATCCTAACAGCAAATACGCCTTTGTCATTATTGATGACTATAGCAGATATACATGGACCTACTTCTTAAAACAGAAAAATGAATACTTTAGATATTTTACCAAGTTTTGTAAACTTGTTCAAAATGAGAAGGGTTCTATGATTTCGTCAATTAGAAGTGATCATGGTGGAGAATTTCAAAACCATGATTTCCAAGAATTCTGTGAACTCAATGGATATAACAATAATTTCTCTACTCCAAGAAATCCTCAACAAAATGGGGTAGTAGAAAGAAAAAAATCAAAATTTACAAGAAATGACAAGAACCATGTTGAATGAACATAGCCTACCCAAATATTTTTGGGCCGAAGCCGTAAACACTGCATGCTATATTTTGAATAGAGTTCTAGTAAGACCCCTACTCACCAAAACTCCTTATGAGTTATGGAATAACAAAAAACCCAATATTTCATATTTTAAAGTCTTTGGGTGTAAGTGTTTTATCTTGAATGAAAAGGATAACTAAGGAAAATTTGATGCTAAATCCGATGAAGGAATCTTTCTTGGTTATTCTTCGGTTTCTAAAGCTTTTCGTATCTTCAATAAAAGAACTTTAATTATTGAAGAATCCATTCATGTTGTTTTCAGTGAGAATTCCGAAATTAGGAAAAATGATCTTGATGATGATGTTAATTTTGATTCCTTGAATTTAAATGAAATCCCGTCTCCAACTAGCAAATTGGATGCATCCACTTCCCAGATTTCCTTACCCAAGGATTGGAAATATGTAGATGCTCATCCTAAGGAGCTAATCTTAGGGGACACATCAAAGGGGGTTCAAACACGATCTTCTCTTAAAAATTTTTGTGCCAACGTCGCTTTTCTCTCCAAAATTGAACCCAAATGTGTTGATGAAGCCATGAAAGATGATTCATGGATTATCGCAATGCAAGATGAATTGAATCAATTTGAGAGAAATTAGGTGTGGACGCTTGTTCCTAGGTCAAATGACCATTTAGTTATTGGTACTAAATGGGTCTTTAGAAACAAGCAAGATAAAAATGGTATCGTGGTCAGAAACAAGGCTAGATTAGTGGCCAAAGGTTTCAACCAAGAAGAATGTATCGATTACGAAGAAACCTTCGCTCTTGTGGCTCGATTAGAAGCCATAAGGATGCTTCTTGCCTATGCTAGTAGTAATAATTTTAAGTTGTTTCAAATGGATGTTAAAAGTGCTTTTCTTAATGGCTTTATTTCCGAAGAAGTCTATGTTGAACAACCTCCTGGATTTGAAAATAATAGTCTCCCTAATCATGTGTTTAGATTAACTAAAGCTCTCTATGGTTTAAAACAAGCTCCGAGGGCTTAGTATGAGAGACTTAGTTCTTTTCTTATTGAAAATAATTTCATGAAAGGCAAGGTTGATACTATATTATTCATCAAGAATTTTGAAAATAATTTTCTCATTATTCAAATTTATGTTGATGATATTATCTTTGGTTCTACGAATGAATCTCTTTGTGAATCTTTTGCTAAAACTATGAGTCTTGAATTCGAAATGAGTTTAATGGGAGAGTTGACATTCTTCTTAGGTTTACAAATCAAACAACTAAGCAATGACATCTTTATTAGTCAAACTAAATATGCTATGAATTTACTAAAGAAGTTTAATATGAATAACTCAAAAGCTATTAACACTCCTATGAGCACCTCCACTAAGTTAGAAATTGATGAAAGTGGAGAAAGCTTTGATCAAAAAACTTATAGGGGTATGATAGGAAGTTTACTTTACCTCACTGCAACTAGACCAGACATCATGTTCAGTGTAGGACTTTGTGCTAGATTTCAATCAAACCCTAAGATATCTCATCTCAAAGTAGTTAAAAGAATACTCAGATATATTAATGGTACCACAAATCTAGGATTATGGTACCCAAAATAAGAGAATCTTGAGTTAATTGCTTATGCTGATGCGGACTTTGCTCGCTGTAGATTAGATAGAAAAAGCACATCAGGAACATGTCAATTCTTAGGACATGCCCTTGTTTCCTAGTCATCGAAGAAATAAAACTCGGTTGCACTATCGACAACCGAAGCTGAATATATTACAACAAGTGCATGTTGTGCACAAGTAGTATGGATGAAAAATACCTTAGAAGATTATAAAGTTCATCTTAAAAATATTCCAATTAAATGTGATAACACAAGTGCAATATGCTTAACAAAGAACCCTATACAACACTCAAGAACAAAACATATTGATATTAGACATCATTTTATACGAGATCATGTTACTAATCATGATGTAATTATAGAGTTCATTGATACTAAACATCAACTAGCCGATATTTTTACAAAACCTCTAAGTGAAGAACAATTTGATTTTATAAGAAGAGAATTAGGAATGTTGATGTGTCCGAATACTTAAACTAGTTAAAATTACTTTTCGGACTTTATTGAATAATTAAATCACTAGATTACCATTACATGCCTTGGTATTACTTGATCAAATAATATGTTGGAAATTATGCGTTGAATACAAAAATGTTTTATCTTCATTTGAAAATCTGTAGCATAGTCTTGTCTGAATGCTTGAAAGAGTTCATTTTATTTTCGGTTTTGCTTAACAATTAGAATGCTAAAAATCGGATTTTCTTGTGCACTCTTATGAAAAATATTTTTTCGAAATGGATTTGATAAAATGACTTTCCTCCTTCATGCACAAAGAATTATAACATACAAGGAGAAGAAAGTATTCAAAGCATTATACTTATCATGCCTTCCTTTATATGCTCGATAACTTGCTTACATTATTCTCCTGGTATCACATCTACCATGCTTTTTGTTGATGACAAAGGGGGAGAAATATATGAATTGATTTGATGCTATAAACACTGATGCACTGATTAGGCCATGCTTGCATCACCAAGAAATATATAATTGCTATCATTGCTATAATTTGCATTATGCCCTATGTCAAGATATCAAACAAAAACTTACATTGTACGAGTTGATATCTTACCATGTGATGAAATGCAAATACTTGCTAAAATATTTGAAATGCATGCATCATGTAATGATATCAAAATCTTATTTCACAGCTTTATATGTTGATATCTTACAAAGACATGAATTGCTACTATTATCATCATTCAAACTTGGAATGTAAAATTTGAAAATGAATGTCAAGCCTTGACATCATCTTCAAAGAGATACATCATGATAGGAATCATGATGGGAATATATCTCTTGAATTCTTAAGGTTTTGAATTCAAGAATGACTTATCTCAAGTATGGCATATAGACAGGGGGAGTTAATGTTAACTCCATTATAAATTGATTGTCATCATAAAAAATGGGGAGATTGTTGAATCTCAGATTTTGATGATGAAGTCAATTGTCATTTGTTGTCTAATCTATGTGTTGAGATAAGTGTGCAGGATTAACTACGATGAAAGTAAGACATGCAGTAGGAGTTGCACCAGAGTCATGACAATGATCACGTTGGGAGTTCGAGAGCTCGACAGAAGTTCGAACAGTCGTCGGAGGTTCTGCGGGAACAAATCCGAGAAGTCTAGAAGCTTGCCAAAGAAGCTCGTCGGAACTTGCCAAGCGGATCATTGCAAGTCTAGGAGTTTGCCGGAAGTCCGCAGGAGCATCACCAAGGGTTCATTGGATGATCAACGGAAGTTCGCCGGAAACTCGCCGGAAGAAGCGATTGACATACCGGAGCAAGCTGCAGAAATCGTCTTAGGATTTATCGTAGTTAGCACTAATGATTAAGTTGAAAATGGGAGGTGATCCCATTAGCTTAATCTTGGGGCAATTGGGCCCTTGAAAAACCTAAATTAGGCTGAATGGATCAACCCATTCGGACCTGGTTGCTGTGGGAGGTGCAACCGCCCAAGCCAAGAGGTAGCACCGCTTGGGCTAAGTCTCCCAGGGAGACTGGGCGGTGCAACCGCCCCAGCCAGAAGGTGCAACTACCTAGGCTCAGTCTTCGAGCGAGATTGGGCGGTGCAACCTATCTTGACAAGAGGTGGCACCGCCTGAGCTCAAGTTTCGAGCTCTGCCAGGTGGTGCAACCGCCCCAGTCAAGAGGTGCAACCGCCTGAGCTCGATCTTTGAGCTCTAGCAGAGAGGTGCAACCGCCCCTAACAGAGGTGGCACCGCCCAAAGGATCAGTCTTCGAGCTCTGCCAGGTGGTGCAACCGCCCTAGTCAGGAGGTGCAACCGCCTGATCCCGGAATTCCAGGAATTGACAGATTTGAGCTCCAAATTTGAACTGGGTTAGGGCATATAAATACCCCACCCATTCAGCACTGAAAGGCAGAAACTTACACTCGAAATCTTGATATCTTTCTGTGATTCTTAGAGCTCAGAACTGTTGTAAAGACCAAAAGTTCTCCTCCTTCTATTCTTCAAAGTTTGTGTTGTAAAGAGAGGAGAGAAAACTTCTGTAAGGGTTGTCTCCTAAGCCCGTCAAAAGGAGTGAATCTGTAAAAGGGTGGTTGGCCTTTGCCTATTAAAGGAAGGCCTCTAGTTGACGTCGGTGACCTCGTCGGTGGAGGAAGCCAAAAGTGGAGTAGGTCAAGATTGACCGAACCACTCTAAATCTCGGTTTGCATTTCCTTTGAGCATTTTACCTTCACTGCAAACTTCTCAATAGCTTACTGCCTTTTGCGATTTTACGAACGAGTTTCTAAGTTCAGAGCTTTCCGAATCTGCGTTTAGACGTAAATCAACTTTTTTCGTACGATCATCATATTTCAGTTTACATTTACGTTTTGATTTCAATCATAACTGTTTACTGTCTTCTGCGATCTTACGAATAAGTTTCTAAGTTCAGAACTTTCTAAATCTACGTTTAGACGTAAATCTGCTTTTTCATACGATCATCATATTGCAGATTGCGTTTACGTTTTGAGCTTTACCATAACTGCACATTGCCTTTATACTCTTGCTTAAACTACATCTTGTCTAATCAAGTGATTTACGAATCAGCATTTAGACGTAAATCAGTTTCTTCGTACGAATGTCGGATTTCAGTTTGCTCCTATATTCTGGTTTTCATCATAGCTGCAAACTGCCTGCATAGATTGACTTTAATCTTACTTAGTATCGACTTTCACATAGAAATTATTTTTATCGTACGAACGCAACTTTCGGTTTTAATCACAGAAAGTTTTCCGCTGCACTAATTCACCCCCCCCCCCCCTCTTAGTGCTCTCGATCCTAACATTTATTACTTCATGATTGTTGGTACCAAACATTCATCATTTATTTTCTCTCCCTTTGTCATAGGCAAAAAGGAGAAACATTCAACAATATGAGTGTTTGAAAGTATATAAAGTAAGTTTTACGCTAATTTATCCAAGCTAGTAAAACTATCTCCCTTAATATGCAAAACTTTTCCCATTATATCATTTTTCAAATCATCACATGAGATATATTAAGAAAAATTAACTTGGTGAATATCAAGAGATAAATTATGATTCTTTTTTATAGCAAAAAGAAGAATCATAGTAAATGATCATGATAAAAAATCTCATGTTAAAATTCCAAGAATTCAGAAGAAAAATCATGATTCATTTGACAAAAATATTGTCGATTTATACATTTGAATAAATATTTTTAAACCATCATCCCTTCAACTTATCATGTATAATTTCAAAATGTAAAATCATTAATCATGATACAAACATTTATTTTCAAAACATTTATCATTATATTCAACCCATTCAATTTATCAAATCAACAAAGTCCCTTTCAAGAGATTCAAAATGAAATGAAGAGATTTATCGATAAATCAAGAAATCAAGATCGGGATTTTGATTAATAACTCATTCAAATCTAAGTCATCAAAATCACTTTAATAGTTCAAGAGATTTATAAAATAACATAAATAGATTCATTAATCTCCTTTGTGAAAATTTGATAAAGTAGAGAAAAAGAAAATTTTCAAGCAGAAAGCTTTCCTCTTTTTAGTGTTTCAATTCATATGATTGATTTCATATAAGCATGCCCAAATTTTTATGCTAAATAAAAACATATATCAACGTTTAAAACCGAAAAGAACTTTTATTATGGCAAAGATCGATAATCCATAAATTACAAGAATCATCATGCATAATTTCAAAATATAAACTCATTAAGCATGATCATTATGGATTATTAGATCATTAAGTATGGTTTCATTGAACATAAGGTATCTTTAATCAAAATTGAAAAGCTATATGGAAATTATAAAAAATACACATTATTGCTTCTTAAGAATATTTATAAGATTAATCTTATTTGGTGTACAAGCATGATATTTATATCTAAAATTTTGTTGTATTTTCATAAAACATGCAATTGTCATTATCATTTTCAAAATTACTAGCATGATCTCAATATTTTTTATTTTATTATCTAATTTAAAAACAACCTATGAAAAAGTATCAAGTAATTTTGAAATAAGACAAAGGGGTTCTGGTTACCTCGTCATCGAAAGTTATTAAGGCGTAGTTTGCCACCTCGCCTTTGTTGGTTTGTTCTTCATCTTCGGATGAACTCGATTCGTTCCAAGATGCCTTGAGTGCTCTCTTCTTCTTTGGCAACTTCTTTTTAAGTTTATTTTTATTCTTTAATTCTTGTTTAATATACCTTTTAAATTTTATAGTAAGAAGCTCGAGTTCATCATCACTTGAGCTTTCGCTCGAGTGGTCTTTATTTGTTCTAAGTGTCAAATCCTTCCTGTTCTTTGCAAGGTTGTTCTCATGTTCATCAAGTTTATCATACGTCTTATATGTCATTTCATAGGTCATTAATGACTCGATAAGTTCTTCAAGAGGAAAATAGTTCAACTTTTTTAATTTTAGAATAGCTATTACTTTCTCAAACTAGCCGTACCACCGCTTGACACGGTCTCCTAACATAGTATCAGAGACTGTGCCACGATGGTTCCACCTATTGGGTCACTATTTGGGCCTTTCACTTGGCCCAACAAAGCTCAAACTTGGGCCTAATTGGCTCATAATTGAGTTGGCCCAATTCCAACCTAAATATGTGCTAACTATGAATTTTAAGACATAGACTAAGCTAAATAAATCTGGTAAGTCTAGGTTTCTTCCGGCGAGCTTCTGGCGAACTTCCGGTGAACTTCCGATGATCTCTCGATAATATTTTCAATGGATTCTTGGCAAGCTCTTGGACTTCATGATGATCTTCTTGGCAAGTTCCGATGAGCTTCTTTCGTAAGCTCCTGGATTTCTCGGTCAATTCCAGTAGAACTTTCGATGAACGTCCGAACTTCCGATGAACTCTCAAACTCCCAACTTCATTTTGCTTTATGCCTTGATCACTATCATAGTTAATTCTGCACACTTAAAATCTACTTCGATCTAGACAATTATTACTAAGCTAATCAAATATTATCCGACATGTCATTGGTTCATCAACGCTTCGTTTGATTCTTCGGCGCATCGTCCTCTCTTGCGGCCTATTGCTCAATTGGCCAATTGACCTTTGCAACTCTAATTTTCTTGGTGTAATTTCTGCTCTTCTTGGCCCAATACTCAAACCCATGGCCCAAAGCCTTTTGTCGATACGTCGACCGATCCTTCGGCTCGACGTCCAATCTTCTGACATGTTTCTTTCCAGCCCAACATGATTCTTCCTGTGTCAATCAAAACATAGATCAAAGAAACACTATCAATTGGTTTCATCATCAAAATCTGAGATTCAATAAAAAGAAGAAAGAAACTTGCACATCTAAAGAAGAACCAAAAAGCCCTTGAGTAAAAATATTAGCTTATCCAAAAAGGTTATCATGCAAAGTTTTTTCTTACCTTCCTTTATGGCTTAGATAAATTGATGTGAAAGTTACTTAATTTTGTTTACCACACTTGTATTATTGAATCGTTCTCTTTTTGTTAATGACAAAGGGGGAGAAATGTGACAAATTGATGACAAAGTGGCATTATGAATGTTTGAGATAAATGTATAAAATGTATCTTATCATAAATGCTTGTATGTTTTGTAAATGCTTGAAATATAATTGGAATCATCAAATACATCGCAACACATCGCAAATGCTTAAAACATATCAAAATGTATTTCATATGTATTGTAGGTACTTGAAATGTTTCATGAATGTTTGATAATTGTCTATCATTATGATAAGGTATCATAACCTTAACTTATTATTTACAATCGATATCATACCTCGGAATGATGAATTGTTATCTTTTATCAAGAATTGTCATCTTGCTAAATTTCATATTTGAAATTCGTATCATACTTGAAAATGGATATCTATCATTGAAATCATTTTTTTTGATAAATACGTGGTATCGTATTTTGAATTGGTAAATCATGATAAGTATCATGATGAATATCTAATAAAGTCGATGATTTTTTCGCTGTACTAATTCACCCCTCCTCTTAGTGCTGCTCTTGACCCTAACAAAGCTATCTCATCTTAAAGCAGTTAAAATAATTCTTAAATATCTAAAAGGAACCCCTAATTTAGGATTATGGTATCCAAAATATGAAAACTTTGAATTAATTACTTATGCTGATGCAGATTTTGCTGGATGTAGAGAAGATAGAAAAAGCATATCAGAAATATGTCAATTCTTAGGTCATGCACTTATTTCTTGTTCTTCTAAGAAACAAAACTTGGTTGCATTATCTACAACCGAAGTAGAGTATATAGCAGCTGGTGCATGTTGTGCACAAGTTGTATGGATGAAAAATACATTAGAAGATTATCAGATTCACCTTAAGAATATTCTCATAAAATATGATAACACAAGTGTAATATGTTTAACAAAAAATCATATTCAACACTCTAGAACTAAATATATTGACATTAGGCATAATTTCATAAGAGATCATGCTAATAACCATGACATATCTTTAGAGTTTGTTGATACGAAACATCAATTAGCCGATATCTTTACAAAACCTTTAAATGAAGAACAATATGATTTTATTAGAAGAGAGTTAGGGATGTTAAATTGTCCGAATACATGAGTTTATTGTATATCCTTTCCGGACTTTTCTCAATTTTTTTTAATTAAGCTTCCATGAGATTATTTTATTTCATAACTAAATCTTTTAACTCAAGAGTCATAGAGCCCAACATATAGCACTGAGCAAGAGTGGAGTTATCAGTGTGCTTCACATAGCGAGCAATCTCATCCTTGCTTGCCCCTTCTTCGGGTGTAGGCATCAAAGACGTACACAATTTTCTCTACCGTGAGAACAATTCTCAAGTTACAGAGCCAATCCGTATAATTTGGACCATTGAGGCAGTTGACATTAAGTATGCCACGTAAGGGATTTGTGTTAGGACTCTAGTTGGGAGAGTCTTAATTGAGAGGGACATTCTGTTAGGACTCTGTTACGATTCTAGCTAGGAGAGTCCTAATTAAGAGGGACATTCTGTTAGGACTCTAGCTAGGAGAGTCTTAATTGAGAGGGACATTCATGTAGGAGTTTTTTCTTAGAGAAGAATTAGGTGTTGTAAGGGAATAGGAGTCTTGAGTAGGAGTCCTATGAGGAGTTGGTTAGAAGTAAGAGTCTTAAGTAGGAGTCCTATTAGGAGTTAGGGTTTAGAAACCTATAAATAACCATATATTCCTTCTCTTTTCTTAAGCAATAGATGAATCTTTTCTGTAGCCTTTGAGCAGTATCTTGGAGGGAGGAACCCCTATAGAGTTCCAAGGAGGCCGATCCCCTAAAGAGATCAACCCCAAGTTTAGAATTTGCAAGGGTTCTAACACTTGGTATCAGAGCAGCATTCTTGGCGTCTCGCTGCCCTTCCACAGCCATCCATCAACCCTACACAACCATCCAAAGCAATTCCCACAATTGCTTAAAAGATCGTCGTCGAATTCCGCCATCATCTCCACCACCGCAGATCATCCTTTGATCTCCCTGTGAATTGCAATAGGTTTTGGTTTCCTACCTTACTGCTACTGCAATTTAGTTATCCCTATTCGAAAATCCAAAAAAAAATTCGTTCCTATATTGCTGCAAATTTTCATCGTAAGTTGCTGACATTTTTCGACGAGAATTCTGCTATCGCAACTTACACCAATTTTCTTGCTGTTACTGCCGAAATTTTCTTGATTAAATTGGACATCCTTGCTGTCATATAAACTGAGATATTGCTGTCAATTCCCTCCTCAAATCTCTCATATTTTTTGTGGAGATTTCATCGAGAAACCGTTGTTTCTTCGACGATAATTCTGCTCTTACAAGACAACACAATTCTGCAGCAAACTTTCACTGATTTCTATCAAACCTACACATGCCTTTAACCCATCAACAAAAGAGAGATATTAACATCACAGATTTGGAGTCATATACTATGGCATCTGAGGAGGCAATCAATGCTAAATTTGAAGCCTTTGAGGCATGAATGGAGGATAAGATTCGGACTCTCCTTACCGAATTCAGTTTGGGCCGACCACCAAGCCCAAAGAAATCACATCAAGGAGAGAGCTCTAACCAATCACATCATGCCCAAAGAGATGACTTCCAAGAGAGGGGAGGCTCTATGACCAACCCCAATTATTCGCGCATGAGAGTGGACTTCCCTAGATGGGAAGAAGGAGACCTAATTGGTTGGATCTCGCGTGCGGAGTGATATTTTCGGTACCATAAAACTGCGGATGCATCCATGGTGGAAATTGCAGCTATATATCTTGAAGGGGATGCCATACAATGGTTTGACTGGTTTGAACACACTTATGGAGTCCTTTCATGGCGACAATTCAAAGAAGGGCTACTGATCCGCTTCAGACCAACTTATTACGAGAACATTGAAGGACAACTAGCAAAGATCCGACAAACCTCCACCATTCAAGAGTACCAAACCAGGTTTGAAAGGTTATCTAATCAAACTCATGATTGGCCTAAAAAATAGTTATTAGGGACCTTTATTGAGGGCTTAAAGCCGGAGATCCGAGGAGAAGTTAAGGTGCAACAACCTTACACGCTTATGGCAGCCATCTCTTTCGCACGACTTCAAGAGGAGCGATTGAACCATGAAGCCCGGAGGACTAGGATCACTCCACGACCTATAATACTAAAGCCCTAAGCCCCCCCTACTATCAACCGAGTCCCTGCACCGAAAAGGTTAACAAGAGAAGAACTTCGAAAGCGATATGCGAAGGGGTTATGTTGGCATTGCGACGAGCCGTTGAGCCACGAGCATCGCTGTAAAAAAGGTAGACTTCTTATGATTGAACCAGTAGAAGAAGAGGTCATTGAACATCTAGAAGAGAGACTTGAACATGAAGAAGAAGATATGAAAGAAGAGCCACAGCCGATCGACATTACGGTACACGCACTAGCCGGCTACTCAAATCCGCAAACGATGAAAGTTGGAGGCCTTCTCAAACAACAGCCGATCACTGTTCTCATCGACACGAGTAGCACTAATAACTTCCTGAATAGTAAGGTTGCTACTCGAATGGCACTACATATTGAAGGTTGCAGCAAGTTTGATGTAAAGGTTGTCGACGGTAGAATCCTAAAGTGCAACCAAAGATGCCCGCAGGTGAAACTATTACTGCAAGACCAAGAAATTATCACCGATTTCTTCCTCCTACCAATCGATGACTATGAGGCAGTGCTTGGTATAGAATGGCTGACTACACTAGGTGATGTCTTTTGGAACTTTTCTAAATTAATTATGAAATTCTACTATAAGGGCAAACAGATCATCCTACGCGGGAAGCGCGGAAGCAACGTTACCACTGTTTCGACCCAACGAATGGAGAAAGTTTTGCACAAGGTAAATGGTGGCTTTTTGATGCATCTCCAGCCACAACCAGAAGAGAAGAAAATAGAAATTGAAGATCAAAATCTTGCTCAATTACTTACTGAATTTGCCGACATATTTGCTGAACCGCGCGGTCTTCCTCCTTCTCGGCAACATGACCATCGAATTCCAATCCTTTCGGGCAAGCTACCAGCGAACACTTGACCGTATCAATATGCTCACCTCCAGAAAGATGAAATTGAAAAGATCGTAAAGGAGATGCTTGAAACAGGGGTGATTCGGCCAAGTTGCAGCCCCTATTCCTCACCGGTGCTACTTGTACGCAAGAAGGACGGAACTTGGCGGATGTGCATCAACTACCGAGCTTTAAATGGCATCACCATCAAGGACAAATACCCAATACCAGTGGTGGATGAACTTCTTGATGAATTGAAACGAGCTCGAGTCTTCACGAAGTTGGACCTCCGATCCGGTTACCACCAAATTCGGGTATGTGACGATGACATTCCAAAACTGCATTTCACACACATGATGGCCATTATGAATTCTTGGTAATGCCTTTTGGACTCACTAATGCTCCTTCAACCTTTCAAAGTCTCATGAATGATATATTTCGGAGCTTTCTTCGTAAATTTGTGTTGGTATTTTTCGATGATATTCTCGTTTACAGCCCTTCTCTTGAGACTCACTTTCAGCATTTACGGATTGTTTTGACGATCCTTCAGGAGAATACTCTTGTTGTTAAGCAACCAAAGTGCAGCTTTCTCCAGCAAAAAGTAGAGTACCTTAGGCATATAATATCAGAAGAAGGAGTGGCGGTAGACCCAACAAAAATTGAGGCAATGCAAGGCTGGCCGAAACCTACAAACGTGAAATTACTACGGGGGTTCCTTGGACTAACGGGCTACAACCAAAAATTTGTTAAGGACTATGGGAAGATCAGTGCACCACTCAATTCTTTACTAAAAAAAGATGCTTTCCAATGGTCGGACAAAGCCTCTGCTGCCTTCGACAAACTTAAAGCAGCCATGACAACGACGCCGGTGCTTGCGCTACCAGATTTCAATAGACCCTTCATCATTGAGGCCGACGCATCTGGAGTCAAAATTGGAGCCGTTCTCATGCAAAATGGTCGACCACTCGCATACACTAGAAAGGCATTATCTCTCTCCCATCAAAGCATGTCAGTATATGATAAGGAGATGCTTGCCATTGTACACGCAGTAACGAGGTGGAGACCCTATCTGATCGGCCGGCGATTTCAAATTAAAACTAACCATAAAAGCCTCAAGTACTTTTTGGAGCAAAAGATATCATCCCCTAAGCAGCAAAAATGGGTAACCAAACTTCTTGGATTTGATTATGAAATTATTTACAAAAAGAGGAAAGAAAATGTTATTGCAGATGCACTCTCACGGCTACTTGAACAAGCTAAGGTTTCAACCATCTCCCTTCCTACCACTAGTCTCCTCGAGGACATTAGGGAAGAATGGAAGAAGGATCCAGAGATCAGCAACATCATAAAAAAATTGGAGGATGATCCAAGTGCAATAGCCCACTACACTTGGGATTCGAGGGATTTAGGCTACAAAGGTCGTATTGTGCTTATATCTGACTCCCCTTGCATCGCAATCATCTTGCATGAAATGCACTCCATACCTTCAGCAGGGCACTCTAGATTCCTAAGAACCTACAAAAGAGTGAAGCAAAATTTTTATTAGAGAGGGATGAAAAAAATTATTGCTGAATATGTGGCACAATGTGATGTATGTCAACAGCACAAGGGTGAAACTGTGGCAAATCCAGGGAAGCTACAACCACTACCCATACCAGACTCAGTGTGGACTGACATCTCCATGGACTTCATTGAAGGGCTGCCATCTTCCAAAGGTAAAAGCACGATTCTCGTGGTAGTTGATTGACTTACGAAATATGCTCATTTTTGTGCTGTGAGAAATCCCTACACTGCTACTAGTATTGCCCAGATTTTCATAGAAAATATTGTTAAACTGCATAGGATGCCAAGGTCCATCATAAGTGATCGTGATAGGATCTTCACTTGTAAATTTTGGACCGAGTTATTTCAGTTACAAAGCACCAAACTCAAGATGAGCACAACGTATCATCCGCAAACTGACGGCCAAACAGAGGTGGTAAATAGGTGCTTAGAGACGTACCTCCGGTGTTTCGCTAGCGACCGACCAAAAGAGTGGGCGGCTTCCCTGGGCCGAATGGTGGTATAATACTACATATTATTCATCTACAAAATGTGCCTCTTATGAAGCATTGTATGGTCGACCAGCCCTTGTGATTCCAAAGTATGTAATTGGCTCGGCTAAGGTAGATCAGGTTGACCAAGAATTGATTGATAGGGACAAACTCTTACAACTGTTAAAATATAATCTCTCTACCGCTCAAGCCAGAATGAAGTAGCAAGCCGACACACGACGAAGTGAAAGAGAATTTTCAGTGAGAGATTGGGTTTATCTTCGCCTACAACCATACAAGCAACTCTTTATCAACACTCGAGCCTCTATGAAGCTATCCTCACATTTTTATGGGCCCTATCAGATCACAGAGCGTATTGGAGCCATGGCGTACAGACTTAAATTACCTGAGGATGCCAAAATTCACCCTGTCTTCCACGTATCATGCCTAAAGCCCAAGTTGGGAGAACACGAGTCACCCCAGATCCAACTCCCCAACACAACTGAGAATGGAGTTATTCAAGCCCAACCACAAGCCATCCTCGATCGCAGGATCGTGATGCGTCACCGACATCCCTCTACTGAAGTACTAGTGCATTGAATAATCTACCACTTGAAGATGCCACATGGGAACCATATAAGGAGATGAAGACCCGGTTCCCTGAGTTCATGGAATCTCAGCCTTGAGGACAAGGCTGATTTGAAGAGGGCGGGTCTGTTAGGACTCTAGCTAGGAGAGTCCTAATTGAGAGGGACATTTTGTTAGGACTCTGTTAGGATTCTAGCTAGGAGAGTCCTAATTGAGAGGGACATTCTGTTAGGACTCTAGCTAGGAGAGTCCTAATTGAGAGGGACATTCATGTAGGGGTTTTTTCTTAGAGAAGAATTAGGAGTTGTAAGAGAATAGGAGTCTTGAGTAGGAGTCCTATTAGGAGTTGGTTAGAAGTAAGAGTCTTAAGTAGGAGTCCTATTAGGAGTTAGGGTTTAGAAGCCCTATAAATAGCCATGTATTCCTTCTCTTTTCTTAAGCAATAGATGAATCTTTTCTGCAGCCTTTGAGCAGCAACTTGGAGGGAGGAACCCCTATAAAGTTCCAAGGAGGCCGATCCCCTAAAGAGATCAACCCCAAGTTTAGAATTTGCAAGGGTTTTAACAATTTGAAAGCAACATTTTTTGAAAATAAAGATGCAGCAGAAATGAATAACATGCAGATTTTGCAAGAAATAAATTATCAAGATATGGACTTCTGTCTTAATATGCTCCCACTATTTTACTAACAAGTCACGCGACACCCTCAGCACGTTAAACGGAAGTCTTCGGCAGACTTCTAGTGGGGATCAAGATCCAATTAGCGTCTTAGTGTAACCTCGAGGGACTCGACCAATCACACTAAGCCTAAAAGGTAGGCAACTCGTGCCGATCATAACTCCTTATGATTCCCATCCTGTTCGGCCTCCGAATCACCATGGTCTCGAGGGACTTGACCTACCATGATACTTGGTTAAGTCAACACCTTCGTTACAAGATGAGTCGGATTTGATGATATACCCTCGAGGGACTCAACCAAGCATACCATGTCCTCAAGTCACCGGTGACATCTCTATATTGTAAGCAAGATAGAGAATCACGATATAGGTGAGTCTTGAGGGACTCGACCTACTCAACCTACACCGGGAATCAGTTCCTACTTATGACGATGGAAGGCTATGTTGGTCAATCTAATTGCCTCACGTTTACCGACTTAATATTATCTATAACATCCCCCATTTTTGAAAATTTAGTAAAAAGTTTGTTTGTAAAAATAAGGATTGTTTAATAATTATTTTATATTAAATGATATTATATTAAAAGTTTATGACTAGGGACCTAAGAGTAAATATTAGAAGTTTGATATAATTTATGAAAGATTCAGATTTAAGTTAAATATATATATATATATATATATATATATATATATATATATATATATATATATAGTGGACATGTGTCACTAGCTAACCTAAGAGTGCCACTTATCTTTGCTCTAAAGATGACACCTAGCCCCTTTCATGCATGCATGACACCTTGCAACTTTTGCATTAGCCAAAACCCAAATAATTAGATTAAAGGTTAAAGAAAACAAACCTGAAGAGTTGCAACCAACGTGAGTTTGAGAAGAGAAGGGAAGAAGAAGAAGAACTTGAGGTTTTTCATCAATTTTCTTACCTTTGGGATTCAAATAATTTTAAGGCAAGTGTTCTAACCCCATCCCACAGTAACCTTAATCTCTGTTTCCATTTTTATTCTACAAAATTTAAAATATTTCAACTGAGAACCAGACCTTCTTTCGTTTTGATATAAAGCTATGAATCTGTAATTTTTCAGTAATCTGACCTATTCCATTTGAAAGTAGACAAAAAAATCTTTATTTTGATACTAAGATCGAATGATTTGGAGTTTAAATGCCTACTAAGACTTCTGTTTAAATTAACCCTACAGATTCTGCAAAATAGGGACTGAAATTTCTGACCTCTTGTTGCTTAACTACTTATAACTTTCTGTTGTAAACTTAGATTTATATAAAGTATAATTTATTCGAAGCTAGACTCAAAATGCTTTTTGTATATACCTGATTTGAAATTTTTGGAGTACAATTGCTAACTGAAACATCTGCTTTCATCGACCCTATGGATTCAGCAAAATAGAGCTAATATTTTTAGATCTTTTGCTACGAAATTATCTGTAACTCCTTGTTGTAAATTCCAATTCTTGTAAATCTTGATTTGCATAAAACTAGATTGACAAACCTTTCTAATGACATCTATTTTATATAAATTAGAGTATAATTGGTTATCCAAATAGTTCATATAATATTTCTATCAAATTCTGCCAGAATCGAGCTTTGGTCGATTTTGGCTTTCCTTGTTTCTTCTCTTTGGAAATCGATTTCGGCAAAAAATCTTACTTCAGTTAAGCTTTACATTATTACCTTAAATTCCTATATACTTTTGTCCTTTATTTATTTGTACATCTGTAGCTATCATCTAAAGTTCATGTCTGCATCGTAATGATTCGGCACATGCATCCCATTGTTCCGCATTTGCTTTCGATATGTGCCTCTTCCAGTTTTATTTCTTTGGACATTGAATTCATCTAGCTTTCATATTTTAATTGAGCTATATATGATTTCTTGAAATTCTTGTATGCTCTTGCTTTTGTTTCCTTTTAAATCTGAATACATTTGTGAAAGATTATATTTGTATCGTATTGACTCGAAAGGCATATGTACATTTCGTTATTCCGCATGTGCTTCCAATATATGCTAATTCCATTATTCATACTGTCCCTTTGTACTTTGGTGTTTGTGGGATTATTTGGACCTTTGCCAGAAAGGGTAAAGGGTATGTACTTAGAGCCAACGATGCTCTAGATTATGTTTGGTGGTCATTCAGAAATGGATGGACCATATTATGTTTGGAATCCCACTTCACCTTCTATCTATTTGATATGAAATTTAGAGCTGACCTAGCACTTGGACAGGGTGAGAGGGCTCGAGTAGGAAAGAGCTACACGTGGATGGAGTCGAGAACTCATCACGGCGTGGAGCCACCACTGAGTTAAACCTCAATGCACTATGCTAGAGTACGATGTTTGAGCTTCTATTTCGTATTTGTTCTTTGATATGTTCTAAAATGCTTCTTATGCTTCCGAAATATTTTCATATGCCATTGATACGTTCTGAAGCATTTCATTCACCATTGATATGTTCCTAACTGTTTCATATGCCATTGATATCCAAAATGCTCCTTACATCTTTGTTATGCCTTGAAATTACCATATGTCATCGATATGCTCCTTATGCCAATGATATGCTCCAATTACCTTTTCGCGATTGTATAAACAAAACATGCTTTGAACGAAATGACATCGTAATTTTGCATTCATGATATCCAAAATGCTCCTTACCTCTTTGTTATGCCTTGAAATTACCACATGTCATCGATATGCTCCTTATGCCAATGATATGCTCCAATTACCTTTCCTCAATTGTATGAACAAAACGTGCTTCGAACGATATGTCATTGTAATTCTGCATTGAAACAAAATATGCTACTATTTCATCTTGTATCTCTGCTTTGTAGTTTGATACCTTATTTGTTTGAAACCTGTCCTCTTTGCTATGGATATGTTAGTCACTTGCTGAGTTTTATATGCTCACCCAGTTGATATATAAATTTTTTCAGGATAGCTTATCGCTCACTAAAATGTGTAAATTGGGTTGAGGTAGTGGAAGGCTAGAAGATTTTGGGACAAATATTTCATACTTGATAGGTTGATGTTGTATAAGTTCTTTTTGTGTATAATGAAATATCAATGACAAATCTAGATTGATGTATCTTGTAAATATTTGAAAAGTACCTCTTACGTCAGGATTTTGGGAATGTTAATTTAAAATTATGTAATAAATGATTTAAACATGAGATACATGTTGGTTTTGTAATTGTATAGATTCGCACAACTATGGATTTATGATGTGGTTATGGTTTAGTTAAGTTACCTTTGGATTTTAAGAATCATTTAATGACATGATGTATGATTATAAACTGTACAAGTTTTGTGAATTGTGGATTGTAGAGGTGAATGACTTGAATGTTTTTCTTAGTGACCTCAAATGTGTAATTGGATCCTGGATTGTTTGTTGAATTATAATATTATCAATTTTGAGTTAGGTTCACACCTCCTGAATGAGAATTAAATTCGGAGGGGGGGGGGGGGGGCGTGACAAAATGGTGTCAGAGCATGGTTTGAGGATCACTAAAATATTTGATATGTTTACGTGCAAAATATATTGAGGTCTAGTGAACTATAGTGATTGGTGAAAATTTTCTTTGATGCATCTTACGAATCTAGGATGACGAGGAAATTTAATTCTCCTACTTCATCTGCTTTTGATTAATTAAGGGCGATAAAAGGGTTGATCGGGGATATTAAAGCAGAGTGGCGTAATAGAAGCGTGGTGAACCTAATACATTGGTAGCAGAAAAATAGATGATGCGATTGGAGAAGATATTTGATGTACGAAATTGTTTTGATGATCAAAAGAATTTCTTGAGATCAAGGACAAGAATAGCAAGGACAAGTTTACTAAAAAAAAAAAAAGATTAAAAATGAATTAAAATGTGATAATAGGAGGGTCAAGACATCATCGATTTGAAAAGGGAAGTCACCACAAAAAAATTCAATCCTGTGTAAGATGCGAGTTAAATTATGAAACAAGTTTGTATTCGTAGGGTGACTAGAGCCTATTTTGCTTGTGGAAAGTTGGATCATTAAATATAAGACTGCCCTTTGAATAAGAAGAAAGAATCACTGCCTCATAAATCATCAGTCTATGTCAGAGTGCATGTTATCACGGAATATGATTCTAAAGCTTCTGAATTAGTGGTCGAAGGTACTATTCATGTTTCTGAAAGAATGCAAATATTTGTTTGACCATGTGTCTCATCTATAATTTGATTCGTAATATTTTGCTTATCACATGGGTATTCAACCTAAACCACTGGATTTTATACTATATGTAAATACAGCTATTGGGGATTGTTTGATAACAAACTCGATCTAGTCATCTTGTTTGATTTCTATTGGAGAACACGAACTTTTTGCTGATTTGGTTCTCCTAGATATTTAGAGTTTTGATATTATACTAAGTATGGATTGACTATCTTCCAATCATACCAGTATAGATTGTTATACAAAATGATTACTTTTTGCATACTAGATCATCCCATCTTTTATTTTGAGAGTATTGGGCAAGATTTACCTCCTTGCCTGATGTATTTCCAAATGACTTGCCTAGATTATCTCTAGACAGAGAGGATGAATTTGCTTTTGATTTGGTCCTTGGGATAATTCCAATATCTAAGCCTCTTTATAGAATGACACCATTTGAGTAAGTGGAATTGAAAAAAGTAACTACAATGACTATTAGATAAGGGTGCTCCGGTGCCAGTGTTTCATCATGGGGTGCTCCGGTGTTAGTTAAGAAGATGGATAGAACTTCTAAAGGATTATGATTGTACTATTCGTTATCACCTGGGTAAAGCTAATGTTGTAGCAGATGCCCTTTGTAGAAAATCTACAAGTTTTATGGCAACTTTGGTTATGAAGCAATGAAAGTTATTAGAAGAGAATTATGATTTGAATGTTATGAGAAAAAGGCAAGACTCAATGATATTAATGGCCTCTATTCAAGTGCAATATGATCTCATTCAACAATTTAAAGAAGGACAACTATGAGAACAACGCTTGATCTACTTAAGGAATAAAGTAGAAAAGGGATTGAAACTGAATTTTCGAGTTTCAAAGGATGGCCTATTAAGATTTGGGGATAGAATATGGGTTCCAAATGACTCAGACATAAAAAAAATCAAATCCTGAGGGAAGGTCATAATTCAAAGTACACCATGCATCCTAGTAGCACTAAGATGTATAGAGATCTCCAAAGTCATTATTGGTGGGAAGACATTGTTGAATCTCGTATTTTGATGATGAAACTACTTGATATATGTTTATGATTTAATCTGCGTTTTGAGTGACGCAGGATGCTTCGATCAGGATGAGACAATTAAAGCAGGAAAATCATGTTATGCCGAAGGAACATGTCAGAAGATTGGACGTCGGGCCGGTGGATCGGTCGACGTATCGACAGAAGGCTTCGGGCCATGGACTCGGGCATCGGGCCAAGAAGAGCGGGTATTGTGCCAAGGATATCGAAGTTGCGGAGTCAACTGGCCGATTGGGCAATAGGCTGCAGGAGAGGACGATACGCCGAAGAATCGGACGAAGCGTCGAGGGACTAATGACATGCCGGACAACTTGGTTAAATTGCTTAGGATTAATTGTCTCGATCGAAGTTTTGTTTTAAGTGTGCAGGATTAACTACGATAAAAGTTAGACAAGCAGTAGGAGTTGCGTCGGAGTCAAGTTCATGATCACGTTGGGAGTTCGAGAGTTCGACGGAAGTTCGGACGGTCGTCGGAGGTTCTGCGAGAACAGATCCGAGAAGTCCAGAAGCTTGCCAAGCGAAGCTCGTCGGAACTCGCCAAGTGGATCGTCGCAAAGTCCAGGAGTTTGCCAGAAGTCCGTAGGAGCATCACCGAGGGTTCATCGGATGATCGACGGAAGTTCGCCGGAAACTCGCCGGAAGAAGCGTTTGACGCACCGAAGCAAAGCTGCAGAAATTGTCTTAGATCTAATCGTAGTTAGCATGTTGATTAAGCTAGAAAATGGGAGGTGATCCCATTAGCTTAATCTTGGGGCAATTGGGCCCCTGAAAGACTGAAATTGGGCCAAATGGAGCTAACCATTCGGACCCTGATTGCATCAGGAGGTGCAACCGCCTAGGCCAGGAGGTGGCACCGCCTGAGCTAAGTCTCCCAGCGAGACTGGGCGGTGCAACCGCCCCAGCTAGGAGGTGGCACCGCCTAAGCTCAGTCTTCGAGCTAGACTGGGCGGTGCAACCTCCCTGACAGAGAGGTGGCACCGCCTGAGCTCGATCTTCGAGCTCTGGCAGAGAGGTGCAACCGCCTCAGTCAAGAGGTGGCACCGCTTGGGGCTCAGTCTCCGAGCCAGACTCAAGCGGTGCAACCGCCCCTGACACAGAGGTGCAATCGCCTGGGCTCAGTCTTCGAGCTCTGCCAGGCGGTGCGACCTCTCCAGTCAGGAGGTGCAACCGTCTGATCCCGAAATTTCGGGATTTGATCGTTTTGAGCTCCAAATTTGAACTGGGTTGGGGCCTATAAATACCCCACCCATTCAGCACAGAAAGAGCAAGAGACCTACACCAAAATCTTGATCTTCTCTGTGATTCTTGAGCTCAAAATTGTTGAAAAGCCTTTAAGTTCTCCTTCTTCTGTTCTTCAAAGTCTTGAGTTGTAAAGAGAGGAGAGAAAGGTTCTGTAAGGGTTGTCTCCTAATCCCGTCAAAAGGAGTGAAACTGTAAAAGGGCAGTTGGCCTTCGCCTATTGAAGGAAGGCCTCTAGTTGACGTCGGTGACCTCGTCGGTGGAGGAAGCCAAAAGTGGAGTAGGTCAAGACTGACTGAACCACTCTAAATCTCTGGTTTGCTTTTACTTTGAGCACTTTATCATTACTGCAAACCTCCTACATAGCTACTGCCCTCTGCGCTTTTACGAACAAGTCTCTAAGTTCTGATCTTTCCGAATCTGCATTCAGACGTAAATCGGTGTTTTCGTACAAAATTTACATTGCAGTTTACGTTTACGTTCTGATTCTATTTATAACTGCAAACTGTCTTCTGCGCTTTTACGAACAAGTCTCTAAGTTCTGATCTTTCCGAATCTGCATTCAGACGTAAATCGGTGTTTTCGTACAAACTTTACATTGCAGTTTACGTTTATGTTCTGATTCCATTTATAACTGCAAACTGTCTTCTGTGCTTTTACGAACGAGTTTCTAAGTTCAGATCTTTCTAAAACTGCGCAAATTGCGTTTAGACGTAAAACTACGTTTAGACGTAAAACTGCGTTTAGACGTAAAACTGCGTTTAGACGTAAAACAGCGTTTAGACATAAACTGCGCAAATTGTGTTTAGACGCAAACTGCGTTTAGACGTAAACTGAGTTTAGACGCAAACTGCGTTTAGGCGCAAACTGTGTTTAGACGCAAACTGCGTTTAGACGTAAACTGAGTTTAGACGTAAAACTACGTTTAGACGCAAACTACGTTTAGACGCAAACTGCGTTTAGACGCAAACTGCGTAAACTGCGCTTAATCTTAAGATCGGCTTTTACATCGAAATCACTTTTATTGAACAAACGCAACTTTCGTTTTTAATCGCTGAAAGATTTCCGCTGCACTAATTCACCCCCCCCCCCCTCTTAGTGCTCTCGATCCTAACAGGCATGAAGAAGGAGATTGCAATATATGTTTCAAAGTGTTTGACTTGTTAGCAAATCAAAGCAGAACACCAAAGACCTAGAGATTTGTTGCAACCTTTAGATATTCCTGAATGAAATGAGAATGTATTACCATGGACTTTATTTCAGGACTACCCCGAACTTCTAGAAAGCATGATGCTATTTGGGTTATCATTGATAGGTTAACGAAATTTGCACATTTTCTACCGATCAATATGACTTATTCTCTTGATAGGCTTGCAGATTTATATATCAATGAAATAGTAAGACTTCATGGTGTTCCAAATGAGATCATCTCTGATAGAGACTCCAGATTTCTATCTAGATTTTGGAGAAGGTTACAGGAATCTATAGGTGCTAAAGTCAAGTTTAGCACTGCTTATCACTCTTAAACTGATGGTCAATCAGAAAGAACCATTCAAACACTTGAGGATTTGCTTCGAGCCTATGTTATGGATTGGAAAGGTAAATGGGATAAAGATATTTCTCTTATTGAGTTCACTTATAATAATAGTTTTCATTTAAGTAATCATATAACTCCTTATGAAGCTATATATGGGCGAAAGTGCAGGATGCCTATATGTTGGGAAGAAATTGACGATAGAAAGTTATTAGCACCAGAAAAAGAACAAGAGACTACTGAGAAAATTCAACTTATAAGAAAAATGTTAAAGACTGCTCAGAGTCGTCAAAGGAGTTATGCTGATAACAGAAAATGAAATATTGAGTTTCAAATCGGGGATTTTGTATTCCTAAAGGTCTCCCACTTTAAAGGCGTTGTAAGATTTGGGAAGAAAGGAAAGTTAAGCCCAAGATTTATTGAACCTTTTGAGATTCTTGAGAGGGTTGGTTCTATCGTTTAAAGGATTGCCTTGCCACCATCATTGTGCCATATCCATGATATATTTTATGTTTCAATGATTAGAAAGTATATACCTGATCCCTCTCATATCATTAAGTATGAGCCGATGGTGATTGATAAAAACATGTCTTATGTGGAAGAGCCCACTCAGATTATTGATTAAAAAAAAAATTAGATCTTGAGGAATCGGGTCATCCTTCTAGTTAAAGTGATCTGGAGATATCATTCTAAAGAGGAAACAACCTGGGAGCTTGAGGAAGAAATGATGAAAGCTTATCCTCATCTTTTCGTTGAATGAGGTATGATAAATTTAGAGGACTAAATTTTTCTTTAAGGAGGGGAGAGTGTAACATCCCCCATTTTTAAAAATTTAGTAAAAAGTTTGTTTGTAAAAATAAGGATTGTTTAATAATTATTTTATATTAAATGATATTATATTAAAAGTTTATAACTAGGGACCTAAGAGTAAATATTAGAAGTTTGATATAATTTATGAAAGATTCAGATTTAAGTTAAATATATATATATATATATATATATATATATATATATATATATATATATATATAGTGGACATGTGTCACTAGCTAACCTAAGAGTGCCACTTATCTTTGCTCTAAAGATGGCACCTAGCCCCTTTCATGCATGCATGACACCTTGCAACTTTTGCATTAGCCAAAACCCAAATAATTAGATGAAAGGTTAAAGAAAACAAACTTGAAGAGTTGCAGCCAACGTAAGTTTCAGAAGAGATGGGAAGAAGAAGAAGAAGAGGAAGAAGAAGAAGAAGAAGAAGAAGAAGAAGAAGAAGAAGAGCTTGAGGTTTTTCATCAATTTTCTCACCTTTGGGATTCAAATAATTTTAAGGCAAGTGTTCTAACCCCATCCTGTTAGGATCGGAGTGGCACTAAGAGGGGGGGGTGAATTAGTGCAGCGGATTAAAACGTTGATTTCGACAAATTTTTCGTACGATAAGAACGGAACTTGAAAAGCTTAACTTGAAAGCGTATTCTTAAAGTTGCGCAGCAAAGGTAATGATGAAACAAAGCAAGTAAGAAGATTTGCAGTAATGTAAATGACAATAAGAAATGCAAACCAGAGATTACGCCGTTTTTAAAGTGGTTCGGTCAAGTGACCTACATCCACTTGCGAGGCCCCTCTTCGATGAGGCTTCCACCTTCCACTAGCAAATCTCTTGAAAGTGAAGGGTGAATACCCCTCTTACAACTTTTACAAGCGGTTCACTCTCTTACAGATTTTCAACAAGAAAGAAGGAGGTGAACACTAGCAAATTGAAAACAAGACAAGCTAACACTTTTCTAAGGCTTTTCTCTCAAACACTTGCTGCTCAAAAAGTTGTTCTCTCAGCTGAGATTTGAGGGGTATTTATAGGCCTCAAGAGGATTCAAATTTGGGCTTCAAAATTTGAATTCTCTTTGGGTTCCCGCTGTTGGAGGTGCCATCGCCCAGCCAAGCGGTGCCACCGCCCAGGGCTCGGGTGCTGGGCGGTGCCACCGCCCAGCCAGGAGGTGTCACTGCCCAGCTCTCGGGTGTTGGGCGGTGCCACTGCCCAGCTAGGCGGTGCCACCGCCTACAGTGTTTTCAGCCCGACTACAGTGTTTTCAGCCACTAGTTGGGCTTCAATCTTGCCCCAAACTAGTCCGAACTTGGGCCCAATTGACCCCTACTTGGGTTATAGGATTAACACCTAATCCTAACCCTAATTAATGTGCTAACTACGAATTTAAAGACATTTTCTAAGCTATTACAAAGTCCGCAAGTCAAGACTTCTTCCGGCGAGCTTCCAGCGAACTTCCGACGGTCTTCCGATAAACTCTCGGAAACCATTCTGCGGACTCCCGGCAAGCTCCTAGACTTCACGATTTGATCTTGGCGAGTTCCAACGAGCTTCTTTGGTAAGCTCCGATCTTTCTCGGCGAGCTCCGCGAACTTCCAACGAACCTTCCGGCGAGCTTCCGAAAAACCCTTCGGCAAGCTCCCTACTCATTCTCGGCTAGTTCCGGCAGCATTCCCGACGAACCTTCGGACTTCCGTCGAACTCTCGAACTCCCAACGAATCCTTCGCGCTTGACTCCAGCACTTTGTTTCTCTTTATGTCTTCATCGTTATCGTAGTTAATCCTGCACACACAAACCAAAACTTTACTCCGATCTAGACAATTATTATAAAGCAAATTGACATTCTGTTGCTCGGCACGTCATTGGTTGGCGCTTCGTCCGATTCTTCGGCGCATCATCCTCTCTTGCGGCTTGTTGCCCAATCGGCGGTTGACCTCTACAACGCCGATATCCTTGGCGCAATTCCGCTCTTGGCCCGATGCCCGACGCCCGAAGCCTTCTGCCATCCAATATCCTGACGTGATCTCCTCCGACGCAACGTCAATTCCTCCTGCGTTAATTGTCTAATCCTGATCGAGTAGACCTGTATCACTCAAAATGTAGTCAAACATTTAAACACAATCAATTAGTTTCATCATCAAAATCCGAGATTCAACAATCTCCCCCTTTTTGATGATGACAACTAATTGATGACTAACGGAGTTAACCTTAACTCCCCGAAGTTTAACTAAACTCCCCCTATCAATATGCCATTGATAGAACACTTGGATTATCCCAAATCCAAGTAACATTCATCACATGTTATGAAAAACATTTAAACTATCATGCAAATATAAAATATTTAATTCAATGCATGAAGTCATCAATATACTTCTCCCCCTATGTCATCAACAAAAAGGAGAAGTAGCTCTAGCTATTTTAAAAGATATGCAAGTTTTTGCAACATAAAGCGAGATTTTCATCACAACATATAAGCACAAAAGTATAGCAAGATTCTTAAGTTCAATCATGGCAATTCAACACTTGCTTCTTGTGGACGATTGCACTTTGCTTTTCTTTGCAATGTGCATGATAGTATTTCTTTGTAATATTCAAAATAGCAAATTGTACATCATGCTAGCTAGCATATTAAAGATGTTCAAGACAGTAAGTTTTTCTTCTCTTTTGAGAAGTGTTATTTTTGCTTCCTTTACAAAGTGCAAGCTAGCAAAGTATTTGAAAAAGTGAGCAAGTTTTGTAACATACAAGCTAGTAATAATGTCAAAAGCAAATACAAGATAGCTTTCTTGTTGAAGTGTGTAAGCTATCGATTCTTACTTCCTATTGCAATGTGCAGGTTGCAAGTCTTGCTTCTTGAGATGGGCAAGATAATGATGTTCAAGAAGACAACTTTTGCTTCTTGAAATAAGCAAGTTAGCAATCTTTGCTACTTAAGATAGGCAAGCAAGCAATCAAGTTTTTGCATCTTCTTGACTTGTGCAAGCAAGCTATCTCCCCCTTTGTCATTGTCAAAAAGAAGGGAAGACCCATTACATCAATTATGACAAAGGTAAGTATCAATCTTAATTGTGCATCATCATATTTTCAAATTAGAATATGCACATTTTCAAAAACCTTATATTCATTCATGCATGATATTGAATAAATCGATCAACATTATAAGGATATCATACATGATACTAAAATTTTTAACTATTTGTCAACATTTTGATCATGATACCAAATATTCATCATTTAGAGTATTCATGATACAAAACATTAAATCAATATTTATAATACATCATTTTAGCGACAACTCATAGTATTTTAAATCATGATTTACATCATATGTAATACATCACATCATAATTAGAAAGCACAAGTATTGCATATATCATTGCAAATCATAAATGTTTCATATCATGATGGTATCAATTTGTCAAATTATATCCTACCAAAAACTTATCCCCATTTGTATTTCATGCATAATTTCACTTCATCACATTAGGAGTATCAAGAGGAATTAATTGGGTGATGAGATTAATATTTCACGAATACATGGAATTGTATAAAAAATCATATCATAAGTGTTTCATACATTCATATCATCACATGAAGGAATATAAACAAAAATTAGTGATGAGATCTTACTTCATGAATACAATAAAATTCATATAGCATATCATGGTTTATTAGAATTAGTCTTCCTTTTGGTGAATAGCAAAAAGAGTGGTAGGAGAGCAAGATCTCAATTCATGCATATCAAATATTCAATCATCAAAATCATGAACCATCTAGAAAATTCTCCTCTTTAAATATTCAAAGAGAGAATCATGATGAACATTCTTGGTTTACATAAAGTTTCAAAACATAATTGTCAAGATTATGAATACTAAAAGACTATGAAACATTTCGACAAATCTCCTTTTAAATAGAAAAGAAAATGTTGATTCATAAAGGATTTCATGTTATGAATTTCAAGAGATCAAGATCATGATTTCAATAAAAAATTATTTAAATTTAAATCATCAAAATCATTATCAAAATCCAAGAGATTCACAAAGATGATACAAATGGATTCATCAAAATCAATAAGATTGAGCAAAATAATTTTCAAGAATGTTATCCTCTTTTCGATTATTTCAAAACATATGATTTTGTTTCATTTATACCAAATAAAAACATTTATCATGTTTAAAACCGAAAGAGTAAGATTTATTACAACAAAAATCAATAAGGTACTTTCATTATGGTAAAAATCAATGATCCATAAATCGTAAAAGATTCATCATCCATAATTTCGAAATTTATTAAGCATGATCATTAAGCATAACACTAAAACATGGTTTCAAAATGTTTAATATTTTCATGCATATCAAATATTTTCAAATTCGAACATGCAAAATTTCAAAACTATATCTTCCATTTTTCATAAATAACTCAATCATCATTATGAGCATATTGTACATGATATTCAAGTCATAAATTATCAAGATGTCAAATAGAGTAGGTTAATTTGAATGTATCATTTTTAGTGAATACCAAGAAGAATCACATCATGAAAGAATTTTGATTCATGGAAAAATTTCATGTATCGAATATCGAGAAATCAAGATGAAAATATATATGTAAAAATATTACAAGTTGTATTCAAGAGAAAAATCATCATTTGTTTACAACTCATTCAATTTTGTCAAATCAATATCATGATTTTGATATAACTCATTTCTAATTCAAATCATCAAACCAAAATCATTTTCAAGGGATTCATATAAATCAACAAGATAGAGAAAAATAATTTTCAAGAACAATGCTTTTCTCTTTTTAGTTATTTAAATTCATGTCATTTATGCTAGATAAAAAAGTGCATCAACATTTAGGATCGAAAAATGAATTTTATCATAAAAACCATCAAGACCAATAAATCATAAAAATCATCATGTATAACTTTACAATCTCATGCATAAAATCATCAAATCATAGCATCAAAACTTTCAATGGTTTCATTACAACATCAAGTAAGGTTTTATTGAACATAATTTTGAATGATTCTTATAGATATTTAAAATTTCTTTAGTTTTACTTTATATGATTGACTTTATATTAGCATGCTTCAAATTTTTGTTCTTATGTCAAAACTATACATCATGTTTGAAAACCAAAGATAAGGTTCATAAAAAATCATCAAGCCTTCCATTCAAAAGTCATGCATCGTCATTGAAAATCAATATGGAAATCGTCAAAATACAAATTCTTGCTTCTCAAGCACATATATAAGATTAATCTTACTAGGTGTATAAGCATTAGATTTATATTTAACATTTTACTGCATTAACATAACACATGCAATTTTCAAGAAAATTAATCCTAAACTAAATTAAAAATAACTCAAGAAAGTATTATGTAATTTCGAAATAAATTAGTGGGATTTTGATTACCTCATTGTTGTAAGAGGGTGAGGCATAGTTTGCCACCTCGCCTTTCTTGATTTTCTCCTCGTCTTCGGAAGAGCTCAATTCATCCCAACTTTTGTTCTTCTTGCGTTCAAAGCAAGTAGTTCCATTCTTTTTGCTTTTTAATTTTTGTTTCATTTGTAGTTTAAGTTCACCATCACTTGAGCTTATGCTCGAGTGGTCTTCATGTGTTCTATGTCCCAAATCCTTCCTATCATTTGGAAGGTTGTTCTCGAGTTTCTTTTTTGTCACATTGTTCATTTCGTAGGTCATTAGAAACCCAATAAGTTCTTCGAGAGGGAATGTTTTAAGGTCCTTGGCCTCTTGAATGGCCGTAACTTTTGGATCCCAACTTTTTGGAAGGGATCTTAAGATTTTAGTGACTAGTTCAAAATTAGAAAAACTTTTACCAAGAGCTTTGAGTCCATTGATGACATCCGTGAACCGGGTGTACATGTCTCCGATGGACTCACTTGGTTTCATCCGGAAAAGTTCGTAAGAATGCACAAGAATATTGATTTTGGACTCTTTCACTCGGCTAGTGCCTTCATGAGTGACCTCTAGAGTTCTCCAAATATCAAAAGCCGAGTCACACATCGAAACGCGATTAAATTCACTTTTGTCAAGTGCACAATATAAGGCATTCATAGCCTTTGCATTTAAAGAAAACATCTTCTTCTCCAAATCATTCCAATGGTTCATTGGGAGAGAAGACATTTCAAATCCATTTTCGACTATGTCCCATAAATTCAAATCCAAAGAAAGTAAGAAAACTCTCATTCGAGTTTTCCAACAAGTGTAGTCCGTCCCATTGAAAAAGGGAGGACGAATGAGAGAGTGACCCTCTTGAAAGCCATAAAGAGCCATTTCTATTTGGGTGTTAAACCAAAGTAGAAAACCGTGGCTCTGATACCAATTGTTAGGATCGGAGTGGCACTAAGAGGGGGGGGTGAATTAGTGCAGCGGATTAAAACGTTGATTTCGACAAATTTTTCGTACGATAAGAACGAAACTTGAAAAGCTTAACTTGAAAGCGTATTCTTAAAGTTGCGCAGCAAAGGTAATGATGAAACAAAGCAAGTAAGAAGATTTGCAGTAATGTAAATGACAATAAGAAATGCAAACCAGAGATTACGCCGTTTTTAAAGTGGTTCGGTCAAGTGACCTACATCCACTTGCGAGGCCCCTCTTCGATGAGGCTTCCACCTTCCACTAGCAAATCTCTTGAAAGTGAAGGGTGAATACCCCTCTTACAACTTTTACAAGCGGTTCACTCTCTTACAGATTTTCAACAAGAAAGAAGGAGGTGAACACTAGCAAATTGAAAACAAGACAAGCTAACACTTTTCTAAGGCTTTTCTCTCAAACACTTGCTGCTCAAAAAGTTGTTCTCTCAGCTGAGATTTGAGGGGTATTTATAGGCCTCAAGAGGATTCAAATTTGGGCTTCAAAATTTGAATTCTCTTTGGGTTCCCGCTGTTGGAGGTGCCACCGCCCAGCCAAGCGGTGCCACCGCCCAGGGCTCGGGTGCTGGGCGGTGCCACCGCCCAGCCAGGAGGTGTCACTGCCCAGCTCTCGGGTGTTGGGCGGTGCCACCGCCCAGCTAGGCGGTGCCACCGCCTACAGTGTTTTCAGCCTGACTACAGTGTTTTCAGCCACTAGTTGGGCTTCAATCTTGCCCCAAACTAGTCCGAACTTGGGCCCAATTGACCCCTACTTGGGTTATAGGATTAACACCTAATCCTAACCCTAATTAATGTGCTAACTACGAATTTAAAGACATTTTCTAAGCTATTACAAAGTCCGCAAGTCAAGACTTCTTCCGGCGAGCTTCCAGCGAACTTCCGACGGTCTTCCGATAAACTCTCGGAAACCATTCTGCGGACTCCCGGCAAGCTCCTAGACTTCACGATTTGATCTTGGCGAGTTCCAACGAGCTTCTTTGGTAAGCTCCGATCTTTCTCGGCGAGCTCCGCGAACTTCCAACGAACCTTCCGGCGAGCTTCCGAAAAACCCTTCGGCAAGCTCCCTACTCATTCTCGGCTAGTTCCGGCAGCATTCCCGACGAACCTTCGGACTTCCGTCGAACTCTCGAACTCCCAACGAATCCTTCGCGCTTGACTCCAGCACTTTGTTTCTCTTTATGTCTTCATCGTTATCGTAGTTAATCCTGCACACACAAACCAAAACTTTACTCCGATCTAGACAATTATTATAAAGCGAATTGACATTCTGTTGCTCGGCACGTCATTGGTTGGCGCTTCGTCCGATTCTTCGGCGCATCATCCTCTCTTGCGGCTTGTTGCCCAATCGGCGGTTGACCTCTACAACGCCGATATCCTTGGCGCAATTCCGCTCTTGGCCCGATGCCCGACGCCCGAAGCCTTCTGCCATCCAATATCCTGACGTGATCTCCTCCGACGCAACGTCAATTCCTCCTGCGTTAATTGTCTAATCCTGATCGAGTAGACCTGTATCACTCAAAATGTAGTCAAACATTTAAACACAATCAATTAGTTTCATCATCAAAATCCGAGATTCAACACATCCTACAGTAACCTTAATCTCTGTTTCTATTTTTATTCTGTAAAATTTGAAATATTTCAATTGAGAACCAGACCTTCTTTCGTTTTGATATAAAGCTATGAATTTATAATTTTTCGGTAATCTGACCTCCATGCAATTTTTTGGTCATAACATTTTGTAATAAACTCTGATTTAGACAAGACCTATTCCATTTGAAAGTAAACAAAAAAATATTTATTTTGATACTAAGATCGAATGAATTGGAGTTTAAATGCCTACTAAGACTTCTGTTTAAATTAACCCTACAGATTCTACAAAACAGGGACTGAAATTTCTGACCTCTTGTTGCTTAACTACTTATAACTTTCTACTGTGAACTTAGATTCATACAAAATATGATTTATTTGAAGCTAGACTCAAAATTCATTCTGTATATACCTGATTTGAAATTTTTGGAGTATAATTGCTAAATGAAACATCTGCTTTCATCGACCCTTTGGATTCAGTAAAATAGAGCTAATATTTTCAGACCTTTTGCTACGAAATTATCTGTAACTCCGTGTTGTAAATTCCAATTCGTGTAAAACTTGATTTGCATAAAAGTAAATTGACAAAGCTTTCTAATGACATCTATTTTGTATAAATTAGAGCATAATTTGTTATCCAAATAGTTCATATAATGTTCCTATCAAATTCTACCAGAATCGAGCTTTGGTCGATTTCGGCTTTCCTTGTTTCTTCTCTTTGGAAATCGATTTCGGCAAAAACTCTTACTTCGGTTAAGCTTTACATTATTACCTTAAATTCCTGTATACTTTTGTCATTTATTTATTTGTACATCTGTAGCTATCATATAAAGTTCATGTCTGCATCGTAATGATTCGGCACATGCATCCCATTGTTCCGCATTTGCTTTCGATATGTGTCTCTTCCAGTTTCATTTCTTTGGACATTGAATTCATCTAACTTTCTTATTTCAATTGAGCTATATGTGATTTCTTGAAATTCTTGTATGCTCTTGCTTTTGTTTCCATTCAAATCTGAATACATTTGTGAAAGATTATGTTTGTATCGTATTGACTCGAAAGGCATTTGTACATTTTGTTATTCCGCATGTGCTTCCAATATATGCTAATTCCATTATTCATACTGTCCCTTTGTACTTTGGTGTTTGTGGGATTATTTGGACCTTTGCCAAAAATGGTAAAGGGTATGTGCTTAGAGCCCGCGATGCTCTAGATTATGTTTGGTGGTCATTCAGAAATGGATGGACCATATTATGTTTGGAATCCCACTTCACCTTCTATCTATTTGATATGAAATTCATAGCCGACCTAGCACTTGGACAAGGTGAGAGGGCTCGAGTAGGAAAGGGCTACCCGTGGATGGAGTCGAGAACTCATCACGGCGTGGAGCCACCACTGAGTTAAACCTCACATGCACTATGCTAGAGTACGATGTTTGAGCTTCTATTTCGTATTTGTTCTTTGATATGTTCTGAAATGCTTCTTATGCTTCCGAAATATTTTCATATGCCATTGATATGTTCTGAAGCATTTCATTCACCATTGATATGTTCCGAACTGTTTCATTTGCCATTGATATCCAATATGCTCCTTACATCTTTGTTATGCCTTGAAATTACCATATGTCATCGATATGCTCCAATTACCTTTCCTTGATTGTATGAATAAAACGTGCTTCGATCAAAATGACATCGTAATTCTGCATTCATGATATCCAAAATGCTCCTTACGTCTTTGTTATGCCTTGAAATTATCATATGTCATCGATATGCTCCTTATGCCAATGATATGCTCCAATTACCTTTCCTCAATTGTTTGAACAAAACGTGCTTCGAACGATATGACATTGTAATTCTGCATTCAAACAAAATATACTACTGTTTCATCTTGTATCTCTGCTTTGTAGTTTGATACCTTATTTGTTTGAAACCTTCCCTCTTTGCTATGGATATGTTAGTCACTTGCTGAGCTTTATATGCTCACTCGATTGATATATAAATTTTTTCAGGATAGCTTATTGCTCACTAAAATGTGTAAATTGGGTTGAGGTAGTGGAAGGCTAGAAGATTTTTGGGCAAATATTTCGTACTTGATAGGTTGATGTTGTATAAGTTCTTTTTGTGTGTAATGAAATATCAATGACAAATCTAGATTGATGTATCTTGTAAATATTTGAAAAGTACCTCTTACGTCAGGATTTTGGGAATGTTAAGTTAAAATTATGTAATAAATGATATAAACATGTGGTACATGTTGGTTTTGTAATTGTATAGATTCTCACAACTATGGATTTATGATGTGGTTATGGTTTAGTTAAGTTGCATTTGGATTTTAAGAATAATCTAATGACATGATGTATGATTATAAACTGCACAAGTTTTATGAATTGTGGATTGTAAAGGTGAATGACTTATGTTTTTTTTAGTGACCTCAAATGTGTGATTGGATCTTGGATTATTTGTTGAATCATAATATTATCAATTTTGAGTTAGGTTCACACCTCCTGAATGAGAATTAAATTCGGGGGGAGGGGCATGACATTATCGAGAGAGATATTTCTATGATTTGGTATCCTAATATGACATGTCACATATATATATATTTAATATATATCTACATCGCTTGCAATATATATACATATCTAGTATGTGTATAAGCAATCATACCAGATGATCATGGACCACAACCTAATATGATTAGGCCCGAGCCTACTCACATCAAGATCTATGTGTACAATGGTGCATCTCCATGCCTTGCGATTGTCCATCTCGTCTTCGTCGATTCCGTCGACATCTCGATGCATCTTCATGCATCGCGATCGTCCGTCTCGTGGGTCCCGCTATCGCATCCATGCTCCTACTGCGCCTCCTCATGTGATTACAACTTAATCATAGGCACGTAAGCCCGACATTAAACGAGAAATATATTGGAGGTTCGCAGACCTCAATAATAATAATCACAAGTACACACATCACACGGTCCATGATCATCCGTCCACACATCATACATCATATGTATAAATAATCATCATCATGTAGGACTACTCTAGATAATGATAAAATTAATAATCAACTAAATTTTTAATTCATTAATATTTTATGAAATCAGAGACATATAGGGAATTTTTGAATTCATAGGGGTATTTTCATAATTTGGACAAAAGACAAAAATAAGAATTTCTCAAATTCACAGGGGCAAAACTATCTTTTTGCCCCAAAACCCTAAGCCCCTCTACCTCTTCGCTGCTGCTACTACCGCCACCCTAACGACGACGACAAGTGCAACGGGGCCGGGCGCCGCCCCTACAGGTGGGCACCCCCGTGGGATAGCACTGCCCCTACGGGCGGGCGCCCCTTCTGCGAGCGGTTCTGCCCGCGAGGTAGCGCCCGCAGGCGGTGCTTCCTCGCCGAGGGTTTTGCCCGCGGGAGCAGCGGCCATAGGCGCCGCTACCCTGCGGTACCTCTGCCCGCTGGCTACCAGCCCCGCCGACCGCAAGCTTGCTGTAGACACAGTGCTTGTGCATGCGCATGCGTCGACACTGTGCTACCTAGCTATGACTATTGTTGTAGGTGGCTACAGGCACATAGATCGAGGGTAGCAACTGTTGTTGCCCTTCCTTATTTTTGCGTCAACGATTTTGATGTTAAAATTCTTCCTAAACACCACACACGCATTTCAAAACCAATCATTCGCACAAACAACCTAGCTCTGATACCACTGTTGGGAAATCTTTGGGGGGCGATATCACATACGCAGCAGAAGAACAAGAAAATAAAATCCCCGATTCCCAAATAGATGTTCGTCGTCGTGCGAAGATTGATGCGCAAAATCCGCGAAATTGAAAAAACTATGTATAGAGTAGATTGTGTTACCTAGGGAGATTATATATCCCTATTTACTTGCAGATCTTTAGAAGAGGGTGAACGAGATTAAGCGTCCTCCTCTCTAGCGGTGATCCACATAGTAGGGCTGCGACGACGCTCCTCAAAACTCCAAGCTTGCTCTGAGGTGGAGAGGGAAAGGAGAATAGGAGAGGCAAGTAAAGGCTCTAGCCTATGAGGCTTTGAATCCCACCTATTTATAGAGGTCCCTTGTCAAACCATAATGGATCCTCCCCTAGTGGGTATTGGATCTGCATCCAATAACCCAAGCCTTTTAGATTAGTGGATCTCTATCCAATAATCTCTCATTGGCTCTTATTGGATCTCGTACATGAGATCTAATAATTCAGGGGCTTATTGGATATCCAATAAGATAAAAGCTCCGTCGGATATCTCATATCCGAACCTCTACTCATTACAATGCCTCCCATATGTGTGTGACCCTCTAGGCCCAATATCGAGCTGGCCATGAGTCATGCCTGTTAGAACTCCTTCTAACTCAATGAATTATTATCTCTGTAATAATTCACTTGATTCATCGACTACAAAGGTACTAGGCCACTATGCCGTAGTCCCCAAATGATAAAGGGAAATCCAATCAATTGGATCTATCTATCTTCAGTTACCATGTACCTATAGTCCCTCATCCATCTAATATCCTAGAGAATGTATATCGAGCATGGTGTTGTCAGACCCATACGGTTTCTACTCGAGTTTCACTCTAATTGGATTCTCCTAGAGAACTCTTTCTCTCTCAACCCGAATGACCCTGGCCAGGGATTTGTCTGAGCAAGAACACATGGGATATTCCTCTCATGACGCCGAGAGTGGCTGATCCTCTATCAACACTCAATAGCCCTCGTAAGGTCGACTATCACTCCTAATGACCAGTTGTACTAGATCTGGGACAGCCAAACCTATAAGTCTGGTATCAAAGAGTGGAGCACTCATACAGGACATCCTTGGTGTCTCAAGTCTAAGGACCAGATATACCACTAGGACTACAGAATCGCTATTTGACAATAAGGCATCATCAACCATCCAGCATTCCGTAAGTGGATTAATTAGTGAACTCATTCTCCAATGAGCACCTATACTGTATCCCTAGTGTCCCTACACGAGCAGCTATGTGACCAGCTGCATCCATCATATGGACGGGTATACAGCACACCAATCTATCCGGTTATCACGATGTCCCTCTTGAGTAACCTATGACCAGGATTATTTAGGATATGTGTTTTTGTTAGGACTCTAGCTTGGAAAGTCCTAATTGAGAGGGACATTCATGTAAAACCTACCTAAGCCAACCCCTATTAAAGAGGTGAAGAGGCCGGCTAGGGTTAGGAGGTTGTTTCCTAGAGAAGAATAAGGAGTTGTAAAGGAATAGGAGTCTTGAGTTGGAGTCCTATTGGGAGTTAGGGTTTAGAAGCCCTATAAATAGTTATGTATTCCTCCTCTTTTCATAAACAATAGATGAATCTTTTCTGCAGCCTTTGAGCAGCAACTTGGAGGGAGGAACCCCTATAGAGTTCCAAGGAGGCCGATCCCCTAAAGAGATCAACCCCAAGTTTAGAATCTGCAAGGGTTCTAACACCTGGTATCAGAGCAGGATTCTTGGCATCTCGCTGCCCTTCCACTGCCATCCATCAACCCTCCACAACCGCCCAAAGCAATTCCCACAATTGCTTAAGAGATCGTTGCCAAATTCCGCCATCATCTCCACCACCACGGATCATCCTTTGATCTCCCCGTGAATTGCAACAGGTTCTTGTTTTCTACCTTACTGCTGATGCAATTTAGTTATCCTTATTTGAAAATCTCAAAAAAAATATTCCTATATTTCTGCATAAACTTTTCGTCATAAAGTTTTCATCTCTATGACGAAAGATACATCGCAGAATTCCAACCGTATAGCACCGTCTTTTTTATCTTGCCACTGTGTTTTTTCTATCCAAATCTCTATGAAATTTTTATGACATCTTTGACATTTCCTAACAGCAGATTTCCTTTGGTTTTGTTAAAAAATTCTCAATATAAACCATTGATATTTTACGTCTAATCTGCTATACTTGAAAATCTACACTGTAAAATTTCAGCCGCATAGCACTGTTTGTTTGATCTTGATACTATGTTGTTTCTATCCAAATCTCCACGAAATTTTTATGATAGCTTTGACACTTCCTAACAATGGATTTCCCTTTGGTTTCATAAAAAATTTCTCAAAATAAACCACTGATCTCTTACGTCCAATCTGCTATACTTAAAAATCTGTGTTGCAGAAAATTTCAGCCGCATATTGTTGCCTTAACCCATCTATTTGCAAACTTTTTTGAATGAAATTTCTTATACACTTCATAGATCATCTTGGCTTCCATCTAAGATTGATATATTAAGAAATTCATCTCTAAATTTGATTTTGTGTTGCTGAAAAATTTTCGTCGTATCCCATTGAAATTTTTCGATGAGAATTCTACAATTGCAACTTGCACCAATTTCCTTGCTGTTATACTGTCGAAATTTTCTTGATTAAATTAGATATCCTTACTGTCATATAAACTGTGATTTTGCTTTCAATTTCCTCCTCAATTCTCTTAAGTTTTTGGTGGAAATTACGTCGAGAAACCGTTGTTTCTTTGATGACAATTCTACTCTTACAAGACAGCACATACTTGCTGCAACTTCCACTGATTTCTATCAAACCTTTGCTACCATCTACCATAGATCCAAAACTTTCATCTACAGCCCTAAAACTCCACCAAACCACATCCTCAAACTGCACCCAAAATAGCCACAAAACAAGCCTAAACCGCAGCCTACATCCACCAATGTACCAACCCTTTCGACCATCACCTCTCTTAACCAATACATGTCTTTAACCCGACAACAAAAGAGAGATCTTAACATTACAGATTTGGCGGCATATACTATGGCATCTGAGGAGGTAATCAATGCTAAATTTGAAGCCTTCGAGGCGCGAATGGAGGATAAGATTCGGATACTCTTTACCGAACTTAGATTGGGCCGACCACTAAGCCCGAAGAAATCACATCAAGGAGAGAGCTTTGCCCAATCGCACCAAGCCCAAAGATATGACTTCCAAGAGAGAGGAAGCTCTATGACCGACCCCAACTATCCATACATAAGAGTGGACCTCCCTAGATGGGAAGAAGAAGACCCGATTGGTTGGATCTCGCGCGCGGAGCGATATTTTCGGTACCACAAAACCGCGGATGCATCTATGGTGAAAATTACAGCTATACATCTTGAAGGGGATGCTATACAGTGGTTTGACTGGTTTGAACATACTTATGGAGTCCATTCATGGTGACAATTCAAAGAAGGACTGCTGATCCGCTTCAGACCAATCGATTACGAGAATATTGACGGACAACTAGCAAAGATCCAACAAACCTCCACCATTCAGGAGTATAAAACCAGGTTTGAAAGGTATCTAATCAAACTTATGATTGGTCTCAAAAACAACTATTGAGGACCTTCATTGAGGGCTTGAAGCCGGAGATCCAAGGAGAAGTTAAAGCGCGACAACCGTATACGCTTATGGCAGCCATCTTTTTTGCACGACATCAAGAGGAGCAATTGAACCATGAAGCTCTGAGCGATATGGTTAACAAGTAATATTGAAGCCCTCAGCCCCCCCCCCACTATCGACCAAGTCCCTACACCAAATAGGTTAACAAGAGAAGAGCTTCGGGAGCGATATACGAAGGGGTTATGTTGGTATTGTGACGAGCCGTAGAGCCGTGAGCATCGCTGTAGTAAAGGGACACTTATGATTGAACCAATAGAAGAAGAGGTCATTGAACATCTAGAAGAGAGCCTTGATCGTGAAGAAGATACAAAAGAAGAGCCACAACCAACCGAAGTTACGGTACATGCACTAGCCGGCTACTCAAACCCGCAAACGATGAAAGTTAGAGGCCTTCTCAAACAACAACTGATCATTGTTCTCATCGACATGTGCAGTACTAATAACTTTCTAAACAGTAAAGTTGTTATCCATATGGCTTTACCTATCGAGAATTGCAGCAGGTTTGACGTTAAGGTCGCCGATGGATGGATTTTGAAGTATGATCGTAGGCGCCCGCAAGTGAAACTATTGCTGATCATAAGGCGTTACCAAGAGATAATTGCATATTTCTTCCTTCTCCCTCTTGATGATCATGAGGCCATGCTCAGAATTAAATGGTTGACAACATTAGGTGATATTTCTTAGAATTTTATGCAACTAATTATGAAATTTTACAGTAAGGAGAAATAGGTGATACTGAACGGGAAACGTGGGGGCGACGTAACGACGATTTGCACACAACAAATGGAGAAGGTTTTGTATAAAGCATGCAGTGGCTTTTTGGCACAACTTGAGCAGCAAACTAAGGGAGAGTCAATAGAATTTTAAGATCTAAACCTACTTCCTTTGCTTGCTAAATTTTTAGATATATTTGATGAACCGCACAACTTACCTCTTACCCATCGGGATGATCATTATATAACAATTCTTTCAGGCAAATCTCCAGCAAATACTCGGTCATATCAGTATCTACATCTACAGAAAGATGAAATAGAAAGGATTGTAAAATAGATGCTTGAAACAGGAATTATTCGGCCAAGTTACAACCTCTACTCTTCACCGGTGCTACTTGTATGCAAGAAGGACGGAACATGGCGAATATATGTTGATTAACGAGCTCTCAATGGAATAACCATCAAGGATAAATACCCTATTACAGTAGTGGATGAATTGCTAGATGAAAGGGAGTACAAATCTTCACAAAGCTGGACCTTCGATCCGGGTATCATTAAATACGAGTGTACGAAGAAGTCATACCGAAAACCACCTTTCGAACACACAACGACCACTATGAATTTTTGCTTTCTTCAACAAAAGGTGGAATATCTTGGGCATATCATATCAAAAGAAAGTGTGATGGTGGACCCCTTCAAAATTGGAGCAATGCAAAACTGGCCTACCCTGAGGAATATAAAATTACTACATGGCTTTTTGGGTTTAACAGGCTACTACTGTAAGTTCATGAAAAACTATGGAAAGATCAGTGCACCACTCACTTCTCTACTGAAAAATGATACCTTCCAATGGTCAGACAAAGCCTCTGCTACCTTCGACAAACTTAAGGCAGCCATGACGACGATGCCGGTGCTAGCACCACCAGATTTCAACCGACCCTTCATCATTGAGGCCGATGTATCTGGAGACAGAATGGGAGACGTTCTCATGCAAGATGATCGACCACTCACATACATTAGCAAGGTATTGTCTCCCCCCTATCAAAACATATTAATATATGATAAGGAGATGCTCGCCATTGTGCACGAAGCAACGAGGTGGAGATCGTACTTGATCAGGCGATGCTTTCAAATCAAGACTGACTATAAAAGCCTAAAATATCTCTTGGAGTAGAAGATATCTTCCCCTGAGCAGCAAAAATGGGTAACAAAACTTCTTGGATTTGATTATGAAATAACTTACAAAAAGTGGAAAGAGAATGTTGTTGCAGATGCGCTTTCGCAACTACCTAAGCAAGCAGAATTTTCGGTCATTTCACTTCCGACGAGCAAGTTCCTTGAGGATATTAAAATGGAATGGCAGGAAGATTCGGAGACTAGTAAGATCATAAAAAAATTGGAGGAAGCACCAAGCTCCGTGGCTCATTACAATTGGGACTCAAAAGAATTATACTATAAGGGACGCATTGTGCTTATAATAAATTCTACTTGTATCGTCACGAGCAAATTTTGGATAAAGTTATTCCATATGCAGGGTACTAAATTGAAAAGGAGTATGGCATATCACCCACAAATCGATGGCCAGACAGAAGTTGTAAATAGGTGCTTGGAGACAGCCCAAAGCCACCCACCAAATATGACTATCCAAGGAGAACTCCAGACCCAACCAAGTGTCATTATTGATCGATGGATCATGACTCGACGATGATGACCCACTACTAAAGTGCTAATACAGTGGGTGAACCTACCAATAGAAGATGCCACTTGGGAGAACTATGACGACTTGAAGATCAAATTCTCAAAATTCATGAATCGTCAGCCTCGAGGACAAGGCTGATTTGAAGAGGGCGGCTCTGTTAGGACTCTAGCTTGGAAAGTCCTAATTGAGAGGGATATTCATGTAAAACCTACCTAAGCTGATCCCTATTAAAGAGGTGAAGGGGCCGGTTAGAGTTAGGAGGTTGTTTCTTATAGAAGAATAAGGAGTTGTAAAGGAATAGGAGTCTTGAGTAGGAGTCCTATTAGCAGTTAGGGTTTAGAAGCCCTATAAATAGTCATGTATTCCTCCTCTTTTCATAAGCAATAGATGAATCTTTTCTGCAGCCTTTGAGCAGCAACTTGGAGGGCGGAACCCCTATAGAGTTCCAAGGAGGCCGATCCCCTAAAGAGATCAACCCCAAGTTTAGAATCTGCAAGGGTTCTAACAATTTAAAGGTGAATCGATCTCATTTTCGTGATCTCATCACGATCCGATTCCCATTGCACAAATCCAAGGACATCATAATATATATATATATATATATATATATATATATATATATATATATATATATATATATATATATATATATATATATATATATATATATATATATATGCATATATGCAATAGTTCTAAAGGGATATATGCCAAAATATAATAAGCAAAAAGATTCTTTATCAAGTCACATGTGCCATCACTCACGTGATTAGCTTACTAGGCACTTATGACTAGCAAGGGGGCGGTCGGATCGTCTGGCGGTGATCTTGCAAAGAGATCATCTACACGCCCGAAGTCGATGCGGGATCTGTGCCGCGTCTATCCTCGGCTTGAGGGTGAGGAGTATCAGGCCTTGAGCATGGCTGGCCTTCCTACCAGGGAGCTGAGAACCCCCTATGTTACTCGGTGGCCCGATCTTAAAGTTGACAGTCGTATCTGGGCTGACGGGCCGACGGCCCAGGAGTTTATCCGGGGGGCACTACATCCGACTATGGCCAAGGAACTTTATTGTTCCACTTCGGAGGTGCTGGCAGATCGGGCAGCTAAGTCATTAGTCTGGGTAAGTGGCGGCGTTCCACTTTTCGACGCCTCCTCTTTTGTGTGGGTCCTGATGTTACTTCTGGTGTAGGGTCAACACTATGCCATGGCGCTGATTGCCCAAGTCCTTGATGTCGGGTGGGTGATCGAGCGTCAAGCGGACACTTATGCTGCCCTTAATCTGGAGAATGTTAAAACCCTTACAGATTCTAAACTTGGGGTTGATCTCTTTAGGAGATCGACCTCCTTGTAACTCTATAGAGGTTCCTCCCTCCAAGTTATTGCTCAAAGGCTGCAGAAAAGATTCATCTATTGCTTATGAAAAGAGGAGGAATACATGACTATTTATAGGGCTTCTAAACCCTAACTGCTAATAGGACTCCTACTCAAGACTCCTATCCAAGGACATCACAATATATATATGCATTTATGCAATAGTTATAAAGTGATATACGCCAAAATATAATAAGCAAAAAGATTCTGTATCAAGTCACACGTGTCATCACTCACGTGATTGGCTTGCTGGGCACCTATGACTAGTAACTATGACGAAGCATCATTGTCCCGAAGCCAGAGGAAAAGTTCCGAGGAGGTCAAGTCCCCATTGGGCGAAAGGCCAAGCCGCCTCCATCAGGGTGAGAGGGACCGCTGGCTAGTGTTGTAGTCGGGCATGTCTCTGACACTATTGGCATTGTTGTTCGTATGATGTGGCGTCCTGACGCATGGTCGACCAGTAGTAACCTTGTTTGAGAGTCTTGAAGGCTAAGGTTCATCCTCCAATGTGCTCCCCACAAATCCCCTCGTGGAGTTTGGCGAGCACCATTTCGGCTTCTGGCAGCGCGAGGCAGCGTCGGAGAGGTTGAGAAAACCCTTTGCAGTATAGTTTTCCACCAATTATGCAGTACTAGGCTTGGGTGCGCCTCAGTCATCTCACGGCTACTGGATCATCGGGCTTCGTCCCGTCTTTCATGAAGCGAAGGATTTCTTCCATCCAGTTCGGTGAGACTTAAGTTTTAGTGATGTCGTGGGACTGTACTGTTGGCGCCATTATGGACTCGGTTGTTAGGGTAGCTTCCAGGCTGTGGGTGGAGGCCGACTTAGCTAGAGCTTCGGCCTATATGTTCTGAGCTCAAGGTTTTTAAGTGACTGAGAGACGATTGAAGAGACGGGTGAGCCATCATGCTTCTGTCAGGTATAACACCATGGTCAAGCCTCAAGCTTCGTAGTTCCCATTGACATGTCCTGTTACCAGTTGGGAATTGCTGAACACTTCGAGGTCGACCACCTGCATCTCCAAGGCGAGGCGTAGGCCATGGAGTAGCGCTTCGTACTCGGCCTCGTTGTTGGTGGCTTGGAATTATAATCGGAGCAATCTTTCATAGGTTTCGCCGGTTGGGCCCTTGAGGATAAGTCCGATCCTGGCGACCTCGACGGTGGCCGAGCCATCCACATGTAGGGTCCACGTGTGACTGTTGTTTTCCTATTCAACTATATGATCTTGAGGGGTTAGCTTTGAGATGAAATTGGCTAGTACCTGAGCTTTGATGGCGGTTCTAGGAGAGTACTGAATGTCAAAATCGCCGAGCTCAATCGACCACCGCAGCATTCAACCTAATGCATCGAAATTGGACAGGATTTGTTGTAGTGGCTGGTCGGTGATGACTTTGATCGTGTGAGCTAGGAAGTAGGGTCATAGCTTTTGGGCTGTCTTCATTAGTGCAAGGGTCAGCTTTTCGATCAGGGAATACCGCACTTCGGGCCCATCGAGGACGTGGCTGACATAGTAGATAGGTTATTGTGTAGGTGACGTTTCCCGAACTAATACCAAGCTGACCGCTTATGCTGAGGCTGCCAAGTAAAGACCAAGGGTTTCTCCTGACTTTGGGGAGACGAGTCAGGGCAAGCGGACGAGGCATGCCTTCAATCTTTTGAAGGCTTCTTCACATTCTGGGGTCCATGTGAAGCTGTCGGCATGTCGTAGGGCCCGAAAGAAGGGGAGGCACTTGTTGCCTGATCATGACACGAATCTGCTAGTGTCACTAGCTTTCCGGCAAGGCGCTGTACCTCCTTGATCGAGCGGGGCGGATACATCTCGGTTATGGCCTGAACCTTCTCTAGGTTGGCATCTATCCCTCTCTAGTGGATGATGAAACCGAGGAATTTTCCCGAGTTAACCCCGAAGATGCACTTTGCGGGATTCAAACGCATGTTGAATCGTCTAAGTGTTTGGAAGGTTTCTGCTAGGTAGGCTAGGTGTGTGCTTGCGGTTCTGCTTTTTATGATCATGTCGTCCACATATACTTCCATGTTCCTCCCGAGCTGGTGTTTAAATAGGTCATCGACCATTCTTTGGTAAGCATTTTTCAGGCCGAAGGGCATTACTTTGTAGCAGTATACTCCTCCTCGGTGATGAAGGCTGTGTTCTCTTGATCTTTTGATGCCATTCAAATTTGGTTGTAACCCAAAAACGCATCCATAAATGTAAGGAGTTCATAGCCTGCTGTGGCGTCGGCTAGTTGGTCTATCCTTGGAAGTAGATAGCAGTCTTTGGGGCATGCTCTGTTGAGATCAGTATAGTCAACGCACATCCGCCAGTTCCCATTGGGTTTTTTAACAAGGACTACATTTGATAGCCATCGAGGGTACTTTACCTCGGTAATAAACCCTACCTCTTTGAGGTGGTCGACCTCATCAGAAATCACCTTCTGTCGGTCTAGAGCGAACTTCCTTGGCCTTTGCTTTACTGGCCTAGCCCCGGGGTCGATGTTGAGCTGGTGTTGGGCCACTTCCTAGTCAATCCCTGGCATTTCCTTGGAGGACCATGCGAATACGTCTGCATTTCTTCTTAGGAAATTGATTAGCTGGAGCTGATTTTCTTCTGGTTGAGCTGTCCCGATTTTTACGGTCAGATCGGGTTGGTTCCTTTTCAAAGGCACCTTGGTGAATTGCTCCGAGGGTTCAAGGTGTTCCGGTGTCAAGGCTCCTTCTCGGGGATCCTGGTCTTGGGGGCGTGACCTCCTCGAGAGAGCGACTATTGTAAGGTAGCATCACCTTGATTCTCCTGGATAGCTTCATGATTCCCCAATCCCTACTGAAGTTGGAAATTTGATGGCCCGATGGTAGGTAGAGACTACCGCTTTTAGTTTATTGAGCGTCGGACGACCAAGGATGACGTTGTAGGCCGAAGGTAGGTCGACTACCATGAAGGTAGTCATGGTCGTCTTGGTCCTTGGTTCTTCCCTGATGGTGACGGGGAGTGTGTGTTGAATCTCGAATTTTGATGATGAAGTCAATTGTCATTTGTTATCTAATCTATATGTTGAGATAAGTGTGCAGGATTAACTATGATGAAAGTAAGATATGCTTTAGGAGTTGCGCCGGAGTTAAGACAATGATCACGTTGGGAGTTCGAGAGTTTGACGGAAGTTCGAACAGTCGTCGGAGGTTCTGCGGGAACAAATCCGAGAAGTTCATAAGCTTGCTAAAGAAGCTCATCGGAACTCGCCAAGTGGATCATCGCAAGTCCAGGAGTTTGCCGGAAGTCCGCAGGAGCATCACCGAGGGTTCATCGGATGATCGACGGAAGTTCACCGGAAGCTCGTCAGAAGAAGCGATTGATGCACCGAAGCAAGTTGCAGTAAATGCCTTAGGAAATATCATAGTTAGCACAATGATTAAGTTGGAAATGGGAGGTGATCCCATTAACATAATCTTGGGAAAATTGGGCCCCTGAAAAACCCAAATTGGGCCGAAAGGATCAACCCATTCGGACCTTGATTTCTGCCAGGCGATTGAACCGCCCAAGCCAGAAGGTGGCACCGCTTGGGCTAAGTCTCCGAGCAAGACTGGGCGATGCAACCGCCCCAGCCAGGAGGTGGCACCACTTGGGCTCAGTCTCCGAGCGAGACTGGGCGGTGCAACCTCCCTTGACAAGAGGTGGCACCGCCTGAGCTCGGCCTTCGAGCTCTGGCAGGAGGTGCAACCGCCTCAGTCAGGCGGTGGCACCACCTAAGCCCGGTCTTCGAGCTCTGGCAGGAGGTGCAACCGCCCCTGACAGGAGGTGGCACTGCCCAAAGGCTCAGTCTTCGAGCTCTGCTAGGCGGTGCAACCGCCTCAGTCAGGAGGTGCAACCGCCAGATCCCGGAGTTCCGGGAATTGACAGTTTTGAGCTCCAAATTCAAACTGGGTTGGGGCCTATAAATACCCCACCCTTTCAGCACTGAAAGGGCACAAAACATACACCGAAATCCTGATCTTGTTCTGTGATTTTTAGAGCTCAAAATTGTTGTAAAGGCCAAAAGTTCTTCTCCCTCTTTTCTTCCAAGTTCTGAGATTTAAAGAGAGGAGAGAAATTTCTGTAAGGGTTGTCTCCAAAGCTCGTCAAAAGGAGTAAAACTGTAAAAGGGTGGTTGGCGTTCGCTTATTGAAGGAAGGCCTCTAGTTGACGTCGGTGACCTTGTCAGTGGAGGAAGCCAAAAGTGGAGTAGGTCAAGAGTGACCGAACCACTCTAAATCTCGGTTTGCATTTACTTTGAGCATATTATCTTTACTGCAAACCTCCTCAAAAGGTTACTGCTTTCTGCGCATATACGATTGGGTTTCAAGCTTTGCACTTTTCGAATCGACGTTTAGAAGTAAATCGATTTTATCGTACGATCATCATATTTCAGTTTGCATTTACGTTTTTATTTCTATCATAACTACAAACTGCCTTTATATCCATGCTTAAACTGCATCTCGCTTAATAAAGTGATTTACGAATCAGCATTTAGACGTAAATCAGTTTTTTCGTACGAATATCATATTTCAGTTTGCGCCTACTATCTGATTTGAATCATAACTACAAACTGCATTTATATATTTGCTGCATCTCGCTTAAACAAAAGTTAAAGTGATTTATGAATTGGCTTTCTTACCGAAATCACTTTTAACGAACGAACGTAGTTTTTATTTTAATCGTAGAAGGTTTTCCGCTGCACTAATTCACCCCCCCCCTCTCCCCCTCTTAGTGCTCTTGATCCTAACAATTGGTATCAGAGCGGGGTTAACTCTCAAACGGATTAAAACCCAAGAGAGATGGCATACACCGGAAACCAAGAGAGCCATTCTATTACACGTCCACCCATGTTCAATAGGATGGACTACACCTATTGGAAGACCCGAATGAGGATCTTTCTTATTTCTATGGATTTTGAACTTTGGAATCTTGTCGAAAATGGATTTTCGAAGTCTTCTCTTCCAATGATCGATTGGAATGAATTGGAGAAGAAGGCTTTCGCTCTTAATGCAAAGGCTATGAATGCCTTATTTTGTGCACTTGATAAAAACAAGTTCAACCGTGTTTCGGTTTGTGAAACTGCATTTGATATTTGGCATACACTCGAAGTGACTCACGAAGGCACAAGTAGAGTGAAAGAGTCAAAAATCAATCTTTTGTTACATTCTTTCGAACTTTTCCGGATGAAACCGAGTGAGACTATTGGCGACATGTTTATCCGTTTCACGGATGTCGTTAACGGTCTAAAAGGACTCGGAAAAAGTTTTTCGGATTTTGAGCTCGTAAATAAGATTCTAAGATCCCTTCCTAAGAGTTGGGATCCTAAAGTCACTGCTATTCAAGAGGCGAAAGATCTAAATAACTTCCCTCTTGAAGAACTAATCGGGTCATTAATGACCTACGAGATGACTTGCAAAGCTCATGAAGAGCAAGAGGACATCCTTCCAAAGAACAGGAAGGAAATGACACTCAGAACTTCAAAATGTTGAATCTCGGATTTTGATGATGAAACTAATTGATTGTGTTTAGATGTTTAACTGCATTTTGAGTGATGCAGATCTACTTGATCAGGATTAGATAGTTGAAGCAGGAGGAATTGACATTGTGCCGGAGGAGATCATGTCAGGATATTGGACGGCAGAAGGTTTCGGACGTCGGGCATCAGGCCAAGGAGAGCGGGATTGCACCCAGGATATCGGGGTTGCGGAGGTCAACCGTCGATTGGGCAACAAGCCTCAAGAGAGGATGATGCGCTGAAGAATCAGATGAAGCGCCAACCAATGACGTGCCGGGCAACATAATATCAATTCGCATTGTAATAATTATCTAGATCGGAGTAGAGTTTTGGCTTGTGTGTGCAGGATTAACTACGATAACGACGAAGACATAAAGTGAAACAAAGTGTCGAAGTCAAGTACAAAAGATTTGTTGCAAGTTTGAGAGTTCGATGGAAGTCCGAAGGTTCGTCGGGAATGCTGTCGGAACTAGCCGAGAATGAGTAAGGGAGCTTCTCGAAGGGTTTTTCGGAAGCTCGTCGGAAAGTTCATTGGAAGTTCGCGGAGCTCATCGAGAAAGATCGGAGCTTGCCAAAGAAGCTCATTGGAACTCACCAAGATCAAATCATGAAGTCTAGGAGCTTGTCGGGAGTCCGCAGAATGGTTTCTGAGAGTTTATCGAAAGACCGCCAAAAGTTCGCTGGAAGCTCGCCGGAAGAAGTCTTGACTTGCGGACTTTATAATAACTTAGGAAATGTCTTTAAATTCATAGTTAGTACATTAATTAGGATTAGGATTAAAAGATAATCCTATATCCTGGTTAGGAGTCAATTGGGCCCAAAATTAGACTTGGTTTGGGCTAAATTTAAAGCCCAACTAGTGAACCGAAAGGTCTAGCGGTGGCACCACCAGACTGGGCGGTTGTACCGCCCAGCACCCGAGAGCCAAGCGGTGGCACCGCTTAAGCTGGGCGGTGGCACCGCTTGGCTGGCCGGTGGCACCGCCAGTCCACTATCAGTGTTAGACACTGACAGGCGGTGGCACCGCCATCATCGGGAACCAAAGAGAATTCAAATTTTGGAGCCCAAATTTGAATCCTCTTGAGGCCTACAAATCTCAGCTGAGATTACAACTTTTTGAGAAGCAATTGATTGAGAGAAAGGTCTTAGAAAAGTCTTAGCAAGTATTGTTTTCAATTTGCTAGAGTGTTCACCTCCTTTCTTGCTGAAAATTTGTAAGAGTGTGAACCGCTTGTTAAAAGTTGTAAGAGGGGTATTTGCCCTTCCCCTTCAAGAGATTTGCTAGTGGAAGGTGGGAGCCTCATCGAAGAGGGCCTCGCAAGTGGATGTAGGTCATTTGACCGAACCACTTTAAAATTGGCGTGATCTCTGGTTTGCATTTCATTATTGCTATTTACATTACTGCAAACCTTCTTACATGCTTTATTTCCTCATTACCTTTTCTGCATATCTTTACGAACACGCGTTCAAGTTAAGCTTTTCAAGTTCGGTTATTGTCGTATCAAAAGATTTGTCAAAACCGACATTTTAATCCGCTGCACTAATTCACCCCCCCTCTTAGTGCCTCTCCGTTCCTAACAATTGGTATTAGAGCCCGGTATTTCTCATTTCGGATTTACACTTGAGAGAAATGGCTCTTCATGGCTTTCAAGAGGGCTTATCAGTTTTTCATCCACCGTTGTTTAACGGATTGGACTACACTTCGAATGATAGTTTTCTTGATTTCTATGGATTTGGATTTATGGAATATCGTTGAAAACGGTTTTCAACTTCCCTCTAAACCGATGAACGAATGGTTGGATTTGGAGAAGAAGTATTTTTCTTTAAACACAAAGGCTATGAATGCCTTATTTTGTGCTTTGGACAAAAATGAGTTCAATCAGTTTTCAACGTGCGAAACGGCTTTTGAAATTTGGTGAACACTTGAAATCACGCACGAGGCAACTAGTAGAGTCAAAGACTCGAAAGTTAACATTTTAATGCATGATTTCGAGCTTTTTCGAATGAAGCCGAGCAAAACCATTGTCGACATGTACACCCGTTTTACGGATGTCCTCAATGGTTTACAAGCTCTTGGCAAATGTTTCTCGAATTTTGAACTTGTTAGTAAAATTTTACGATCACTTTCTAAAGCTTGGGAATCAAAACTAACGGCAATACAAGAAACAAAAGATTTTAATATTTTTTCACTTGAAGAACTTATTGGCTCATTGATGACATATGAAATGGTGCGCAATGTACATGATGAACACAATCAACACTTGAACCACCTTCCAAAGAATAGGAAGGATTTGGAACTCCGGACAAATGAATACCACTTGAGCGATGACTCAAGTGATGAGGACAATGATGAACTTGAACTTCGGACACTAAATTTTAATAAGTTCATTAAATAAAAATCTAAAATAAACAATGAACTTGAACGAAGGAAGAAGCCAAAGAAGTGGAAGGCAACCAAGGATGAATAAAAAACTTTCAAAGGTGAAACGGCGAATTGGGCTTTGACGAGCTTCGACTACAAGGTAAGTAACTCAACTCTCTTGAATTATTTTGAAATTACATAATACTTTTCATGAGTTATTTTTAATTTAGTTTAGGGTTAATTACATGAAAAATAAAAAAATTAGAAATCATGCTTATTATTCTAGTAATTTTGAAAATAATCATGAAAATTGTATGTTTATGATAAACAAAATAATTTTGATTAAAAATGCCTTATGAAATATGATATAATGTCTAATAAATTTATTTTTTGAAGCTATGCATGATGATGATGATGAGTTATGGGTAATTTATAGTTTATTGATTATTGATGATTTCCATAATGATCTTTTACGATTTATGGATTATCGATTTATACCATGATGAAAGTTGCTTTCGAAAATGATGCACGGCTTTTGTATGCAAACTAAGCATGAAAAGATAGATTCACCTAAAAAAAAAAAATGTATGACTACAACAAATAACAAATGATTTTGGTTGAATTTACTTTATACTCAATGAAACCATCATTGATGAATATGCTTTATATTTAACAGTTTCTTTGGCTTATATGTTCTATCATGATAAATATTTTAAAAATAAATGAAATCATGTTTGATTTGAAGTAATGCATAATGATCATGCTTAATGATGCATTTTTTGATTTGACATAAAAGTAGCTTTAAAAAATGATGTATGTTTTGATTTGACATAAATGAAATAGGCATGCTTATATGAAATAGTGAAGTGTCATGCTTGACAATTGTATACTTAATGATGCATAAAGTTGTAATAAAAATATTAATATTTTAATAATATGATTTGATGATTTTATGCATGACATTGTAAAGTTATATATAATGATGCATAATGATGAAATTGTGAAATAAAAATATTAAACATTTTAAAACCATGTTTTAGGGTCATGCATATTGATCATGCTTAATAAATCTCGAAATTATGCATGATGAATCTTATGATTTATGGATTATTGATTTTTACCATAATGAAAGTACCTTATTGATCTTTGTTGTAATAAATCTTACTCTTTCGGTTTTAAACATGAAACATGTTTTTTATTGGCATAAATGAAACAAAATCATATATTTTGAAATAATCGAAAAGAGGGAAACATTCTTGAAAATTATTTTGCTCAATCTTATTGATTTTGATAAATCCATTTGTATCAGAATCTCTTGGATTTTGATAATGATTTTGATAATTTAAATTTGAATAAATTTTTATCGAAATCACGATCTTGATCTCTTGAAATTTATAACATGAAATCCTTTATGAATTAAGATTGTTTTCTATTTAAAAGGAGATTTGTCGAAATGTTTCATAGTCTTTTAGTATTCATGATCTTGATAATTATGTTTTGAAACTCTATGTAAACCAAGAATGTTCATCATGATTCTCTCTTTGAATATTTAAAGAGGAGAATTTTCTAGATGAATCATGATTTTGATGATTGAATATTTGATGTGCATGAATTGAGATCTTGCTCTCCTACTATTCTTTTTGCTATTCACCAAAAGGAAGAGTAATTCTAATAAACCATGATATGCTATATGAATTTTATTGTATTCATGAAGTAATATCTCATCACTAATTTTTATTTATATTCCTTCATGTGATGATATAAATGTATGAAACACTTATGATATGATTTTTTATACAATTCCATGTATTCGTGAAATATTTATCTCATCACCCAATTAATTCCTCTTGATACTCCTAATGTGATGAAGTGAAATTATGCATGAAATACAAATGGGGAGAAGTTTTGATCATGCATGGTAGGATATAATTGTTGAATCTCATATTTTGATGATGAAGTCAATTGTCATTTGTTGTCTAATCTGTGTTGAGATAAGTGTGCAGGATTAACTACGATGAAAGTAAGACATGCAGCAGGAGTTGTGCCGGAGTCATGACAATGATCACGTTGGGAGTTCGAGAGCTCAACGGAAGTTCGGACAGTCGTCCGAGGTTCTGCGGGAACAAATCCGAGAAGTCCAGAAGCTTGCCAAAGAAGCTCGTCAAAACTTGCCAAGTGGATCGTCGCAAGTCCAGGAGTTTGCCGGAAGTCCGCAGGAGCATCACCGAGGGTTCATCGGATGATCGACGGAAGTTCGCCGGAAACTCGCCGGAAGAAGCGATTGACGCACCGGAGCAAGCTGCAGAAATTGTCTTAGGATTTATTGTAGTTAGCACTAATGATTAAGTTGAAAATGGGAGGTGATCCCATTAGCTTAATCTTGAGGCAATTGGGCCCCTAAAAAACCCAAATTGGGCCGAATGGATCAACCCATTCGGACCCTGGTTGCTGTGGGAGGTGCAACCGCCCAAGCCAGGAGGTAGCACCGCCTGGGCTAAGTCTCCCAAGGAGACTGGGTAGTGCAACCGCCCCAGCCAGGAGGTGCAACCGCCTGGGCTCAGTCTCCGAGCGAGACTGGGCGGTGCAACCTCTCCTGATAAGAGGTGGCACCGCTTGAGCTCAAGTTTCGAGCTCTGCCAAGCGGTGCAACCGCCCCAGTCAGGAGGTGCAACCGCCTGAGCTCGGTCTTCGAGCTCTGGCAGAGAGGTGCAACCGCCCCTAACAAAGGTGGCACCGCCCAGAGGCTTAGTCTTCGAGCTCTGCCAGGCGGTGCAACCGCCCTAGTCAGGAGGTGCAACCGCTTGATCCCAGAATTCCGGGAATTGACAGTTTTGAACTCCAAATTTGAACTGGGTTGCGGCCTATAAATACCCCACCCATTCAGCACTGAAAGGAGCAACTAACACTCGAAATCTTAATATCTTTCTGTGATTCTTAGAGCTCAAAACTGTTGTAAAGACCAAAAGTTCTCCTCCTTCTGTTCTTCAAAGTTTGAGTTGTAAAGAGAGGAGAGAAAACTTCTGTAAGGGTTGTCTCCTAAACCCGTCAAAAGGAGTGAATCTGTAAAAGGGTGGTTGGCCTTCGCCTATTGAAGGAAGGCCTCTAGTTGACGTCGGTGACCTCGTCGGTGGAGGAAGCCAAAAGTGGAGTAGGTCAAGATTGATCGAACCACTCTAAATCTCGGTTTGCATTTCCTTTGAGCATTTTACCTTCACTGCAAACTTCTCAACAGCTTACTGCCTTCTGCGATTTTACGAACGAGTTTCTAAGTTCAGAACTTTCCGAATCTGCGTTTAGACGTAAATCGACTTTTTTTGTACGATCATCATATTTCAGTTTACGTTTACGTTTTGATTTCAATCATAACTATTTACTGCCTTCTACGATCTTACGAATAAGTTTCTAAGTTCATAACTTTCTAAATCTGCGTTTAGACGTAAATCGGCTTTTATCGTACGAACTTCGCATTTCAGTTTGCGCTTGTATTCTGCTTTCCATCATAAACTGAAAACTACCTTCGTAGATCTACTTTAACGTCATCTCGCTTAATCTCAAGTTAAAGTAATCTTAGAATCGGCTTTCACATCAAAATCGTTTTTATCGAATGAACGCAGCTTTCGTTTTAATCGCTGAAAAATTTTCGCTGCACTAATTCACCCCCCCCCCCCCCCCCCATCTTAGTGCTCTTAATCTCGGTTAATTCTCAAACAGATTAAAACCCAATAGAGATGGCTTACGCCGAAAACCAAGAGGGTCATTCTATTACACGTCCACCCATGTTCAATGGGACGAACTACACCTATTGGAAGACCCGAATGAGGATCTTTCTTATTTCTATTGACTTTGAACTTTGGAATCTTGTCGAGAATGGTTTTTCGAAGTCTTCTCTTCCAATGATCGATTGGAATGATTTGGAGAAGAAGGCTTTCGCTCTTAATGCAAAGGCTATGAATGCCTTATTTTGTACACTTGATAAAAACGAGTTTAATCGTGTTTCGATTTGTGAAACCGCATTTGATATTTGGCACACACTCGAAGTGACTCATGAAGGCACAAGTAGAGTGAAAGAGTCAAAAATCAATCTTTTGTTACACTCTTTCGAACTTTTCCGGATGAAACCGAGTGAGACTATTGGCGACATGTTTACCCGTTTCACGGATGTTGTCAACAGTCTAAAAGGACTCGGAAAAAGTTTTTCGGATTTTGAGCTCGTAAATAAGATTCTAAGATCCCTTCCTAAGAGTTGGGATCCTAAAGTCACTGCTATTCAAGAGGCGAAAGATCTAAACAACTTTCCTCTTGAAGAACTAATTGGGTCATTAATGACCTACGAGATGACTTGCAAAGCTCATGAAGAGCAAGAAGACATCCTTCCAAAGAACAGGAAGGATATGGCACTTAGAACTTTGGAAGACCACATGAAAGAAAACTCAAGTGATGAGGACTGTGACGATGACTTGGCACTTCTAACAAGAAAATTTAAAAAATTCGTTAAAAGAAACAAGATTAAGAATGACACTAAAAATAAACTTGAACCCAAGAAGGACCAAGTTATTTGCTATGAGTGCAAAAAGTCGGGACACTACAAGAGTGATTGTCCCCAAGCCAAAAAGAGAACAACAAAGAAGAAGGCGCTCAAAGCAACATGGGATGATTCGAGCGCGTCCGAAGAAGAGGAGTCCAACACTGAGCAAGTTGCTCATTATGCCTTAATGGCCATCGGAGAGGAGGTAACAAATTTATTAGATGCAGATTTATCTTTCAATGAATTATTAAATGTCTTCTATGACTTATTTGATGAATGCAAGATTATCAATAAAAAATATAAATTGCTAAAAAAGGAGCATGATAGTCTTACTTGTGATTTTGATAAGTTAAAAACTGAATATCATGATAGTTTAGATCCATGCATTAAATGTCATGATCTAGAAACTCTCCAAAAAGAAAACTTGCTACTTAAAGACACCTTGAAGAAATTCGAGGTTGGTAGCAAGTCATTAAACATGATCCTTGCAAACAAGGGTTACGTTCCAAAAAGGAGTGGAATTGGATTTGTGAGAAGTTATCACCAAAATTCAACCACCTTCATAAAAGGCCCCATCTTACATGTTCAACACCAAACCAAATGCAACTTTTGTTGCAAACTTGGACACAATACGCAATATTGTCCATTCAAGAAAATTAGTCCAAACAAATTGATTTGGGTTCCGAAAGGAACCATGATAAATTCTATGCAACATGATAGACAATGTAGATCTATCTTTGAGGCGCCCAAAAGCAAATGGGTACCTAAAAATCATCCTTTCTTGTAGAAACCCACACCATCGCAAGCTAGGAGCAAGAGATGGTATCTTGATAGTGGATGCTCAAGGCATATGACCGGCGATCCATCTCAATTCTCTAAGCTCACTAGCATAGACAAAGGCTATGTCACCTTCGGAGACAACAACAAGGGTAAAATCATTGGCAAAGGAATCATAGGTAACAAATCCAACTTCTTTATTGAAGATGTTTTGTTAGTTGATGGTTTAAAACATAACCTCCTGAGCATTAGTCAATTATGTGATAAAGGATACACTGTCAAATTCGAATCTAATGCTTGCATCATTGAAAAACCACATAAAAACATGTCTATGATTGCATTAAAACAAAATAACATATACACTATTGACATCAATGATTTATGTAATGAAATGTGTTTTTCGGTTTTGAATGAGGATGCTTGGCTATGGCATAGAAGATTAGGTCATGCTAGCATGAAACTAATCACTCAAATATCATCTAAAGAACTTATAAGAGAAATTCCTCATATCAAGTTCATCAAAGATGATGTATGTGATGCTTGCCAATTAGGTAAACAAATTAAGGGTAGTTTCAAAACTAAGAATCAAATAAGCACCTCTAGGCCCTTACAATTGATCCATATGGACTTGTTCGGACCAATCTCTACATCGAGTCTAGGAGGTAGCAAATACGCCTTTGTCATTGTTGATGACTATAGCAGATATACATGGACCTACTTCTTAAAATAGAAAAATGAATGCTTTAGATATTTTACCAAGCTTTGTAAACTTGTTCAAAATGAGAAGGGTTCTATGATTTCGTCAATTAGAAGTGATCATGGTGGAGAATTTTAAAACCATGATTTCCAAGAATTCTGTGAACTCAATGGATACAACCATAATTTCTCAACCCCAAGAAATCCTCAACAAAATGGGGTAGTAGAAAGAAAAAATCGAAATTTACAAAAAATGGCAAGAACAATGTTGAATGAACATAGCCTACCCAAATACTTTTGGGCCGAAGCCGTAAACATTGCATGCTATATTTTGAATAGAGTTCTAGTAAGACCCTTACTCACCAAAACTCCTTATGAGTTATGGAATAACAAAAAACCCAATGTTTTATATTTTAAAGTCTTTGGGTGTAAGTGTTTCATCTTGAATGAAAAGGATAACTTAGGAAAATTTGATGCTAAATCCGATGAAGAAATCTTTCTTGGTTATTCTTCGATTTCTAAAGCTTTTCGTATATTCAATAAATGAACTTTAATTATTGAAGAATCCATTCATGTTGTTTTCAATGAGATTTTCGAAATTAGGAAAAATGATCTTGATGATGATGTTAATTTTGATTCTTTGAATTTAAATGAAACCCCGTCTCCAACTAGCAACTTGGATGCATTCACTTCCCAGATTTCCTTACCCAAGGATTGGAAGTATGTAGATGCTCATCCTAAGGAGCTAATCTTAGGAGACACATCAAAGGGGGTTCAAACACGATCTTCTCTTAAAAATTTTTGTGCCAACGCCGCTTTTCTCTCCCAAATTGAACCCAAATGTGTTGACGAAGCCATAAAAGATGATTCATGGATTATCGCAATGCAAGATGAATTAAATCAATTTGAGAGAAATGAGGTGTGGAAGCTTGTTCCTAGGCCAACTGACCATTTAGTTATTGGTACTAAATGGGTTTTTAGAAACAAGCAAGATGAAAATGGTATCGTGGTTAGAAATAAGGCTAGATTAGTGGCCAAAGGTTTCAACCAAGAAGAAGGTATTGATTACGAAGAAATCTTCGCTCCTGTGGCTCGATTAGGAGTCATAAGGATGCTCCTTGCCTACGCTAGTAGTAATAATTTTAAGTTATTTCAAATGGATGTTAAAAGCGCTTTTCTTAATGGCTTTATTTCCGAAGAAGTCTATGTTGAACAACCTCCTGGATTTGAAAATAATAGTCTCCCTAATCATGTGTTTAGATTAACTAAAGCTCTCTATGATTTAAAACAAGCTCCAAGGGCTTGGTATGAGAGACTTAGTTCTTTTCTTATTGAAAATAATTTCATAAAAGGCAAGGTTGATACTACATTATTCATCAAGAACTTTGAAAATAATTTTCTCATTGTTCAAATTTATGTTGATGATATTATCTTTGGTTCTACGAATGAATCTCTTTGTGAATCTTTTGCTAAAACTATGAGTCTTGAATTCGAAATGAGTTTAATGGGAGAGTTAACATTCTTCTTAGGTTTACAAATCAAACAACTAAGCAATGACATCTTTATTAGTCAAACTAAATATGCTATGAATTTACTAAAGAAGTTTAATATGAATAACTCAAAAGCTATTAACACTCCTATGAGCACCTCCACTAAGTTAGAAATTGATGAAAGTGGAGAAAGCTTTGATCAAAAAACTTATAAGGGTATGATAGGAAGTTTACTTTACCTCACTGCAACTAGACCAGACATCATGTTCAGTGTAGGACTTTGTGCTAGATTTCAATCAAACCCTAAGATATCTCATCTCAAAGCAGTTAAAAGAATACTCAGATATCTTAATGGTACCACAAATCTAGGATTATGGGACCCAAAATCTTGAGTTAATTGCTTATGCTGATGCGGACTTTGCTGGTTGTAGATTAGATAGAAAAAGCACATCAGGAACATGTCAATTCTTAGGACATGCCCTTGTTTCCTGGTCATCTAAGAAACAAAACTCGGTTGCACTATCGACAACCGAAGCTGAATATATTGCAGCAAGTGCATGATGTGCACAAGTTGTATGGATGAAAAATACCTTAGAAGATTATAAAGTTCATCTTAAAAATATTCCCATTAAATATGATAACACAAGTGCAATATGCTTAACAAAGAACCCTATACAACACTCAAGAACAAAACATACTGATATTAGACATCATTTTATACGAGATCATGTTACTAATCATGATGTAATCATAGAGTTCATTGATACTAAACATCAACTAGCCGATATTTTTACAAAACCTCTAAGTGAAGAACAATTTGATTTTATAAGAAGAGAATTATAAATGTTGATGTGTCCGAATACTTAAACTAGTTATAATTACTTTTCGGACTTTATTGAATGATCAAATCACTTGATTGCCATGTTTTGAAATGTTTTGAATTTTGTAGCATAATCTTGTCCGAATGCATGAAAGAATTCATCTCATTTTCGGACTCGCTTAACGGTTGGAATGACAAAAATCAGACACTCTTATGAAAAATATTTTTTCGAAATGGATTTGATAAAATGACTTTCCTCCTTCATGCACAAAGAATTATAACATACAAGGAGAAGAAGTATTCAAAGCATTATACTTATCATGCCTTCCTTTATATGCTTGATAACTTGCTTATATTGTTCTCCTGGTATCACATCTATCATGCTTTTTGTTGATGACAAAGGGGGAGAAATATATGAATTGATTTGATGCTATAAACACTGATGCTATGATTATACCATGCCTACATCATCAAGAGATATATGAATAGATGTCATATATAGAAATGCAACACTTGCTAAAATATAAGAAATGTGTGCATCATGTAATGATATCAAAATCTTACTTCTCAGCTTTACATGTTGATATCTTACAATATGATGAATTGCCACTATCACCATCATTCAAACTTGTAATGTAAAATTTCAAAATGAATGTCAAGCCTTGACATCATCTTCAAAGAGATACATCATGATAGGAATCATGATGGGAATATGTCTCTTGAATTTATAAGGTTTTAAATTCAAGAATGACTTATCTCAAGTATGGCATATAGATAGGGGGAGTTAAGGTTAACTCCATTATCAATTGATTGTCATCATAAAAAAAGAGGAGATTATTGAATCTCGGATTTTGATGATGAAGTCAATTGTCATTTGTTGTCTAATCTATGTGTTGAGATAAGTGTGCAAGATTAACTACGATGAAAGTAAGACATGCAGCAGGAGTTGCGCCGGAGTCATGACAATGATCACGTTGGGAGTTCGAGAGCTTGACGGAAGCTCGGACAGTCGTCGGAGGTTCTGCGGGAACAAATCCGAAAAGTCTAAAAGCTTGCCAAAAAAGCTCGTCGGAACTTGCCAAGTGGATTGTCGCAAGTCCAGGAGTTTGCCGGAAGTCCGCAGGAGCATCACCGAGGGTTCATCGGATGATCGACGGAAGTTCGCCGGAAACTCGCCGGAAGAAATGATTGACGCACCGGAGCAAGCTACAGAAATTGTCTTAGGATTTATCGTAGTTAGCACTAATGATTAAGTTGAAAATGGGAGGTGATCCCATTAGCTTAATCTTGGGGCAATTGGGCCCCTGAAAAACCCAAATTGGGCCGAATGGATCAACCCATTCGGACCCTGGTTACTGTGGGAGGTGCAACCGCCCAAGCTAGGAGGTAGCACCGCTTGGGCTATGTCTCCCAAGTAGACTGGGCGGTGCAACCGCCCCAGCTAGGAGGTTCAACCGCCTGGGCTCAGTCTCCAAGCGAGACTGGGCGGTACAACCTCTCCTGACAAGAGGTGGCACCGCCTGAGCTCAAGTTTCGAGCTCTGCCAGGCGGTGCAACCGCCCTAGTCAGGAGGTGCAATCGCCTGAGCTCGGTCTTCGAGCTCTGGCAGAGAGGTGCAACTGCCCCTGACAGAGATGGCACCGCCCAGAGGCTCAATCTTCGAGCTCTACTAGGCGGTGCAACCGCCCTAGTCAGGAGGTGCAACCGCCTAATCCCGGAATTCCGGGAATTGCCAGTTTTGAGCTCCAAATTTGAACTGGGTTGGTGCTAGAACCCTTGCAGATTCTAAACTTGGGGTTGATCTCTTTAGGGGATCGGCCTCCTTGGAACTCTATAGGGGTTCCTCCCTCCAAGTTTCTGCTCAAAGGCTGCAGAAAAGATTCATCTATTGCTTATGAAAAGAGGAGGAATACATGGCTATTTATAGGGCTTCTAAACCCTAACTCCTAATAGGACTCCTACTTAAGACTCTTACTTCTAACCAACTCCTAATAGGACTCCTACTCAAGACTCCTATTCCCTTACAACTCCTAATTCTTCTCTAAGAAAAAACCTCCTACATGAATATCCCTCTCAATTAGGACTCTCCTAGCTAGAGTCCTAACAGAATGTCCCTCTCAATTAGGACTCTCCTAGCTAGAGTCCTAACAGTTTTATATGAATGTCCCTCTCAATTAGGACTCTCCAAGCTAGAGTCCTAACAGACCCGCCCTCTTCAAATCAGCCTTGTCCTCGAGGTTGATGATTCGTGAATTCTGGGAATTTGATCTTCAAGTCGTCATAGTTCTCCCAAGTGACATCTTCTATTAGTAGGTTCGCCCACTATATTAGCACTTCATTAGTAGGTCGTCGTCGTCGAGTCACGATCCGTTGATCAATAATGGCACTTGGCTGGGTCTGGAGTTCTCTTTGGGAAGTCATATTTGGTGGGTGGCTTTGGGCTGTCTCCAAGCACCTATTTAAAACTTCCGTCTGGCTGTTGGTTTGTGGGTGATATGTCGTACTCCTTTTCAATTTAGTACCCTGCATATGGAATAACTTTGTCCAAAATCTGCTCTTGAAGATGCAAGTAGAATTTGTCACAAGCACAATGCGTCCCTTATAGCATAATTCTTTTGAGTCTCGATTGTAATGAGCCACGGAGCTTGGTGCTTCCTCTAATTTTTTTTGTATCTTACTAGTCTCTGAATCTTCCTGCCATTCCATCTTAATATCCTCAAGGAAGTCGCTGGTTGAAAGTAAAACAGCCGAAACTTCAACTTGCTCGGGTAGTTGCGAAAACGCATATGCAAGAACATTCTCTTTCCCCTTTTTGTAAGTTATTTCAAAATCAAATCCAAAAAGTTTTGTTACCCATTTTTGCTGCTCAGGGGATGGTATCTTTCGCTCCAAAAAATACTTGAGGCTTTTATGGTCGGTTTTATTTTGAAATCGTCGACCAATCAAGTAGGGTCTCCACCTCGTTGCTGCACGCACAATGGCGAGCATCTCCTTATCATATGTTGACTTATTTTGATGGGAGCGAGATAATGTCTTGCTAGTGTATGCGAGTGGTCGGTCATCTTGTATGAGAATGGCTCCAATTCTGACTCCAAATGCGTCGGCCTCAATAATGAAGGGTCGGTTAAAATATGGTAGTGTTAGCACCGGCGTCGTCGTCATGGCTGCCTTAAGTTTGTTGAAGGCAACGGAGGCTCTATCTGACCATTGGAAGACATCTTTTTTCATTAAGGAAGTAAGTGGTGCACTGATGTCGCCATAGTTTTTCACGAACTTGCAGTAGTAGCCTGTTAAACCCAGAAAGCCATGTAGCAATTTTACGTTCCTCGAGGTAGGCCAGTTTTGCATTGCTTCAATTTTGAAGGGGTCTATTGTCACACCTTCCTCTAATATAATATGCCCAAGATATTCCACCTTCTATTGAAGAAAGCAAAAATTCGTAATGGTTGTTGTGTGTTCAAAAGGTGGTTTTCGGTATGTCTTCTTCGCACACTCATATTTGATGATACCCGGATCAAAGGTCCAGCTTTGTAAAGATTTGTGCTCCCTTTCATCTAGTAATTCATCTGCTATTGGAATAGGGTATTTATCCTTGATGGTTATTCCATTGAGAGCTCGGTAATCAACACATAATCGCCATATTCTATCCTTCTTTCGTATGAGGAGCACCGGTGAAGAATAGAGGTTGCAACTTGGCCGAATAACTCCTGTTTTGAGCATTTCGTTTACAATCCTTTCTATTTCATCCTTCTGGAGATATTGATATGGCCGAGTATTTGCTAGAGGTTTGCCTGAAAGAGTCATTATATAATGATCATGCCGACGGGTAAGAGGTAGGTTGTACGGTTCGTCAAATATATATGAAAATTCAGCAAGCAAAGGAAGTAGGTTTGGATCTTCAAATTGTATTGGCTCTCCCTTAGTTTGCTGCTCAAGTTGTATAAAAAATCTGCTGCATGCTTTATGCAAAACCTTCTCCATTTGTTGTGTGCAAATCGTCGTTATGTCACCCCCATGTTTCCCGTTCAGTATCACATGTTTCTCCTTACTGTAAAATTTCATAATTAGTTGCATAAAATTCCAAGAAATATCACCTAATGTCGTCAACCATTTAATTATGAACATAGCCTTATGATCATCAGGAGGGAGAAGGAAGAAATATGCAATTATCTCTTGGTCCTGCAGCAATAGTTTCTCCTGCGGGCGCCTATGATCACAATTCAAAATCCGTCCGTCGACGACCTTAACGTCAAACCTGCTGCAATTCCCAATAGGTAAGTTCATATAGACAGCAACCTCACTGTTTAGGAAGTTATTAGTGCTGCCCGTGTCGATGAGAACAGTGATCGGTTGTTGTTTGAGAAGGCCTCCAACTTTCATCGTTTGTGGGATTGAGTAGCCAACTAGTGTATGTACCGTAACTTTGGTCGGTTGTGGCTCTTCTTCTGCATCTTCTTCTTCATGTTTAAGGCTCTCTTTTGGATGTTCAATGACCTCTTCTTCTATCGGTTCAATCATAAGAAGTCCCCCTTTACTACAGCGATGCTCACGGCTCCATGACTCATCACAATGCCAACATAACCCGTTTGCATATCGCTCCCGAAGATCTTCTCTTGTTAACCTCTTTGGTGTAGGGACTTGGTCGAAAGTAGGGGGGGCTAAGGGCTTCAATATTACTGGTTGAGGAGTGATCCTAGTCCTCCAAGCTTCATGGTTCAATTGCTCCTCTTAATGTCGTGCGAAAGAGATGGCTGCCATAAGCGTATACGGTTGTCGCGCTTTAACTTCTCCTCGGATCTCCGGCTTCAAACCCTCAATGAAGGTTCTCAATAGCTGTTTTTGAGACCAATCATGAGTTTGATTAGATAACCTTTCAAACCTGGTTTGGTACTCCGGAATGGTAGAGGTTTGTCGGATCTTTGCTAGTTGTCCGTCAATATTCTCGTAATCGGTTGGTCTGAAGCGAATCAGCAGTCCTTCTTTGAATTGTCGCCATGAAAGGACTCCATAAGTATGTTCAAACCAGTCAAACCACTGTATAGCATCCCCTTTAAGATATATAGCTGCAATTTTCACCATAGATGCATCCACAATTTTATGGTACCGAAAATATCGCTCCGCGCGCGAGATCCAACCAATCGGGTCTCCTTCTTCCCATCTAGGAAAGTCCACTCTCATGCATGGATAGTTGGGGTCAGTCATATAGCCTCCCCTTGGAAGTCATCTCTTCGGGCTTGGTGTGATTGGGCAAAGCTCTCTCCTTGATATGATTTCTTCGAGCTTAGTGGTCGGCCCAATCTGAGTTCGGTAAAGAGCATCTGAATCTTATCCTCCATTCGCACCTCCAAGGCTTCGAATTTAGCATTGATTTCCACCTTAGATGCCATAGTATATGCCCCCAAATCTATGATGTTAAGATCTCTCTTTTATTGTTGGGTTAAGGGCATGTATAGGTTGAGAGAAGTGATGGTTGAAAGGGTTGGTGGATTGGTGGATGTAGGCTACGGTTTAGGCTTATTTTGTGGCTGTTTTGGGTGCAGTTTGAGGGTGTGGTCTAGCAGGGTTTTAGGGTTGTGGATGAAAGTTTTGGATCTGTGGTAGATGGTAGCAAAGGTTTGACAGAAATCTGTGGGAGTTGCAGCAAGTATGTGCTGTCTTGTAAGAGTAGAATTGTCGTCAAAGAAACAACGGTTTCTCGACGTATTTTAAACCAAAAACTTGAGAGAATTGAGGAGGAAATTGATAGCAAAATCACAGTTTATATGACAGCAAGGATATCTAATTTAATCAAGAAAATTTTGGCAGTATAACAGCAAGGAAATTGGTGCAAGTTGCAATTGCAGAATTCTCGTTGAAAAATTTCAGTGGGTTACGACGAAAATTTGTAGCAACATAAAATCATTTTTAGAGATGAATTTTCTTAATAGATCAATCTTAGATGGAAACCAAGATGATCTATGAAGTGTATAAGAAATTTCATTCAAAAAAGATTTCAAATAGATGGGTTAAGGCAACAATATGCGGCTGAAATTTTCAGCAGCATAGATTTTTAGGTATAGCAGATTGGAGGTAAAAGATCAGTGATTTATATTGAGAATTTCTTGATAAAACCAAAGGGAAATCCACTATTAGGAAATGTTAAAGCTATCATAAAAATTTCGTAGAGATTTGGATAGAAACAATGTAGTATCAAGATCAAACAAACAATGCTATGCGGCTGAAATTTTACAGTGCAGATTTTCAAGTATAGCAGATTTGACGTAAAAGATCAATGGTTTATATTGAGCAATTTTTGAAAAAACCAAAGGGAAATCTGCTGTTAGGAAGTGTCAAAGATGTCATAAAAATTTCATAGAAATTTGGATAAAAAAAGCATAGTAGCAAGATCTAACAGATGGTGCTATGCGGCTGGAATTCTGCAATGTATCTTTCGTCGTAGAGATGAAAACTTTGTGACGAAAGGTTTATGCAGCAATATAGGAACAATTTTTTTTTTTTGATTTTTGAATAAGGATAACTAAATTGCAGCAGCAGTAAGGTAGGAAACCAGAACCTGTTGCAATTCACGGGGAGATCAAAGGATGATCCGCGGTGGTGGAGATGATGGCGGAATTCGGCGATGATCTTTTAAGCAATTGTGGGAATTGCTTTGAGCGGTTGTGGAGGATTGATGGATGGCTGTGGAAGGGCAACGAGATGCCAAGAACGTTGCTCTGATACCAGGTGCTAGAACCCTTGCAGATTCTAAACTTGGGGTTGATCTCTTTAGGGGATCGGCCTCCTTGGAACTCTATAGGGGTTCCTCCCTCCAAGTTATTGCTCAAAGGCTGCAGAAAAGATTCATCTATTGCTTATGAAAAGAGGAGGAATACATGGCTATTTATAGGGCTTCTAAACCCTAACTCTTAATAGGACTCCTACTTAAGACTCTTACTTCTAACCAACTCCTAATAGGACTCCTACTCAAGACTCCTATTCCCTTACAACTCCTAATTCTTCTCTAAGAAAAAACCTCCTACATGAATGTCCCTCTCAATTAGGACTCTCCTAGCTAGAGTCCTAACAGAATGTCCCTCTCAATTAGGACTCTCCTAGCTAGAGTCCTAACAGTTTTACATGAATGTCCCTCTCAATTAGGACTCTCCAAGCTAGAGTCCTAACAGTTGGGGCCTATAAATACCCCACCCATTCAGCACTGAAAGGAGCAACTAACACTCGAAATCTTGATATCTTTCTGTGATTCTTAGAGCTCAAAACTGTTGTAAAGACCAAAAGTTCTCCTCCTTCTGTTCTTCAAAGTTTGAGTTGTAAAGAGAGGAGAGAAAACATCTGTAAGGGTTGTCTCCTAAGCCCATCAAAAGGAGTGAATCTGTAAAAGGGTGGTTGGCCTTCGCCTATTGAAGGAAGGCCTCTAGTTGACGTCGGTGACCTCGTCGGTGGAGGAAGCCAAAAGTGGAGTAGGTCAAGATTGACCGAACCACTCTAAATCTCGGTTTACATTTCCTTTGAGCATTTTACCTTCACTATAAACTTCTCAATAGCTTACTACCTTCTGCGATTTTACGAACGAGTTTCTAAGTTCAGAACTTTTCGAATCTGTGTTTAGACGTAAATCGGCTTTTTTCATACGATCATCATATTTCAGTTTACGTTTACGTTTTGATTTCAATCATAACTGTTTACTGCCTTCTGCGATCTTACGAATAAGTTTCTAAGTTCAGAACTTTCTAAATCTACGTTTAGACGTAAATCGGCTTTTATCGTACGAACGTCGCATTTCAGTTTGCGCTTGTATTCTGCTTTCAATCATAAACTGCAAACTACCTTCGTAGATCTACTTTAACGTCATCTTGCTTAATCTCAAGTTAAAGTAATCTTAGAATCGGCTTTCACATCGAAATCGTTTTTATCGAACGAACGCAGCTTTCGTTTTAATCGCTGAAAAATTTTCGCTGCACTAATTCACCCCCCCCCCCCTCTTAGTGCTCTTGATCCTAACAATAATTTGACAAATTGATACCATCATGATATGAAACATTTATGATTTGCAATGATGTATGCAATACTTGTGCTTTCTAATTATGATGTGATGTATTACATATGATGTAAATCATGATTTAAAATACTATGAGTTGTTGCTAAAATGATGTATTATAAATATTGATTTAATGTTTTGTATCATAAATACTCTAAATGATGAATGTTTGGTATCATGATCAAAATGTTGACAAATAGTTAAAAATTTTAGTATTATGTATGATATCCTCATAATGTTGATCGATTTATTCAATATCGTGCATGAATGAATATAAGGTTTTTGAAAATGTGCATATTCTAATTTAAAAATATGATGATGCACAAATAAGATTGATACTTATCTTTGTTATAATTGATGTAAAGGGTCTTCCCTTCTTTTTGACAATGACAAAGGGGGAGATAGCTAGCTTGCACAAGTCAAGAAGATGCAAAAACTTGATTGCTAGCTTGCCTATCTTAAGTAACAAAGATTGCTAACTTGCTTATTTCAAGAAGCAAAAGTTGTCTTCTTAAGCATCACTATCTTGCCTATCTCAAGAAGCAAGACTTGCAATCTGCACATTACAATAGGAAGCAAGAATCGATAGCTTACACACTTCAACAAGAAAGCTATTTTGTATTTGCTTTCGAAATTTTTGCTAGCTTGTATGTTGCAAAACTTGCTCACTTTTTCAAACACTTTGCTAGCTTGTACTTTGTAAAGGAAGCAAAAATAGCACTTCTCAAAAGAGAAGAAAGAACTTATTATCTTGAACATCACAAAAATTTGCTACCTTGCATGATGTAAAATTTGCTAAGATCACTATCTCAAAAGAGTTGCTATCTCAAAAAAGGCAAATGCGCTATCTTGCCTATCTCAAAATACAAACATGTTACGGAAGCAAAATTGCTACCTCAAACATTGCAAAGGAAGCAAAAATTTGCTAGCTTGCAACTTGCATATCATGAAAATTGCTAGCTTGTAGTCTAAAGAGAAGCAATTAGTTGTTATCTCAAGAAATGCAAACATGTTAAACTTACACATCTTTAATTGCTAGATTGCATGACGATAAAATTTAATACTATTTTTTTCATGCAATGTATGAAACTTTTTTTTTCTCTAAACACATAAGAGTAGGAACTTCTCCTTTTTGTTGATGACATAGGGGGAGAAGTAAATTGATGACTTCATGCATTGAATTGAATATTTTATATATTTGCATGATGGTTTAAATGTTTATCAGAACATGTGATGAATGTTACTTGGATTTGGGATAATCCAAGTGTTCTATCAATGGCATATTGATAGGGGGAGTTTGGTTAAACTCCGGGGAGTTAAGGTTTACATGTTGAAATGCAATAATTGCTAAAACGTTTGAAATATGTGCATCATGTAATGATATCAAAATCTTACTTCGCAGTTTTACATGTTGATATCTTACAATATAATGAATTGTTACTATTACCATCATTCAAACTTGTAATGTAAAATTTGAAAATGAATGTCAAGCCTTGACATCATCTTCAGAGAGATACATCATGATGGGAATCATGATGGGAGTATTGATAAGTTTAAATGATTTTAACTTATCAATATGTCTCTTGAATTCAAAGGTTTTGAATTCAAGAATGACTTATCTCAAGTATGGTATATAGACAGGGGGAGTTAAGGTTAACTCCATTATCAATTGATTGTCATCATCAAAAAGGGGGAGATTGTTGAATCTCGGATTTTGATGATGAAGTCAATTGTCATTTGTTATCTAATCTATATGTTGAGATAAGTGTGTAGGATTAACTACGATGAAAGTAAGATATGCAGCAGGAGTTGTGCCGGAGTCAAGACAATGATCACGTTGGGAGTTCGAGAGTTCGACGGAAGTTCGGATAGTCGTCGGAGGTTCTACGGGAACAAATCCAAGAAGTCTATGAGCTTGCCAAAGAAGCTCGTCGGAACTCACCAAGTGGATCGTCGCAAGTCCAGGAGTTTGTCGGAAGTCCGCAGGAGCATCACCGAGGGTTCAACGGATGATCGACGGAAGTTTGCCGGAAGAAGTGACTGACGCATCGGAGCAAGTTACAGTAAATGTCTTAGGAAATATCATAGTTAGCATAATGATTAAGTTGGAAATTGGAAGTGATCCTATTAACTTAATCTTGGGGCAATTGGGCCCTTGAAAAACCTAAATTGGGCCGAATGGATCAACCCATTCGGACCCTGATTTCTGCTAGGCGGTTGAACTGCCCAAGACAAGAGGTGGCACCACCTGGGCTAAGTCTCCGAGCGAGACTGGGCGGTGCAACCGCCCTAGCCAGGAGGTGGCACTGCTTAGGCTCAGTCTCCGAGTGAGACTGGGCGGTGCAACTTCCCCTAACAGGAGGTGGCACCGCCTGAGCTCGGTCTTTGAGCTCTAGCAGGAGGTGCAACCGCCTCAGTCAGGCGGTGGCACCACCTGAGCTTGGTCTTCGAGCTCTAGCAGGAGGTGCAACCGCCCCTGATAAGAGGTGGCACCACCTAGAGGCTCAGTCTTCGAGCTTTGCTAGGCGGTGCAACCGCCTCAATCAGGAGGTGCAACCGCCAGATCCCGGAATTCCAGGAATTGATAGTTTTGAGCTCCAAATTCAAATTGGGTTGGGGCCTATAAATACCCCACCCTTTCAGAAAGGGCACAAAACATACACCGAAATCCTGATCTTGTTCTGTGATTTTTAGAGCTCAAAATTGTTGTAAAGGCCAAAAGTCTTTCTCCGTCTTGTCTTCCAAGTTCTGAGCTTTAAAGAGAGGAGAGAAAATTCTATAAGGGTTGTCTCCTAAGCCCGTCAAAAGGAGTGAAACTGTAAAAGGGTGGTTGGCCTTCGCCTATTGAAGGAATGCCTCTAGTTGACGTCGGTGACCTCGTCGGTGGAGGAAGCCAAAAGTGGAGTAGGTCAAGATTGACCGAACCACTCTAAATCTCGGTTTGTATTTACTTTGAGCATATTATCTTTACTGCAAACCTCCTCAAAAGCTTACTGCTTTCTACGCATATACGATCGGGTTTCAAGCTTTGCACTTTCCGAATCAGCGTTTAGACATAAATCAGTTTTATCGTACGATCATCATATTTTGGTTTACGTTTATGTTTTGATTTCTATCATAACTGCAAACTGCCTTTATATCCATGCTTAAACTGCATCTTACTTATTCAAGTGATTTACGAATCAGCATTTAGACGTAAATCAGTTTTTTCGTACGAATATCATATTTCAGTTTGCGCCTACTTTCTGATTTGAATCATAACTGCAAACTGCATTTATATCTTTGTTGCATCTCGCTTAAACAAAAGTTAAAGTGATTTACGAACCGGCTTTCTTACCGAAATCACTTTTAACGAACGAACGCAGTTTTTATTTTAATCGTAGAAGGTTTTTCGCTGCACTAATAGTGTGGTGGTGCCGAGTGGGGAGATGGAGTCCCTAGTGAATCTGGTGAGCGCCGAGTTCATGGGAGTGAGGTCCTCCGTGGTTAAGCCAAGCTTTTTGAAGGCATCGAGGTATAGCACGTCGCCCGAGCTCCCGGTGTCAACCATTACTCTTTTGACCCAAGCATTGGCGATCCAAATAGAAATCACCAACGCATCGTTGTGATGGGAGCGCTCAACTTCTTCGGCTCCGAAAGTGATTTCGGGCTTGAGCTTGGATCGGAGGCATTTCTCGATCATGCTCCGAGCATAGGCCTTTCTTGTCATCGAGCTATTGCCGCCGGCCGCTGGTCCTCCACAGATGACGTCGATCTGTCATTCGATGGGCCCTCTGGGACGTGGAGTTGCTTCCCGGGGTTCCTTGAGATAGTGACCGAGGTGGCCTCTTCGGATCAGGTCCTCGATTTGGTTCTAAATGTCGCAGTAGTCTTCCGTGTCGTGGCCATGGTCTCGATGGAACTTGCAATATTTTGATCGATTTTTGTGAGTAGCTTTCATGGGGTTGGGTTGTCGCAAAAGAGCCTTCTCCCTGATTTGGAGGAAGACCTCGGTGCGAGATGTGTTCAGCGGGAGAGGCAGTGGCCTTGGGAGCAGTAGCTCGGGTCAGTCAGGCTTTCGACGGGTTTGCGCTGGGGCTGCTGAGGTAGTATTTCAGGACTGTTTGGCCCTTGGCCTCTTTCCGTCCATGTGCCTTCCTGCTACTAGTGCTTCGGCGGCGACGTATTGGTTGGCGCGTTAAAGCATCTCGGGAATGGTTGTTGGCGGCTTCTCGATTAGCGACCAAAAGAATCTTGAGGGCTTCAACCACATCAGGAATGCCTGTATGATCATAGAGGGGTGAGCATCCGAAAATCCCCGTACTTTTGTGGCGAAACGTGCCACAAACTGGGAAAGCATCTTGTCCTAATGCTAGGATAGCATGAGCAGGGTAGCCATAGGAGGCCTGGGCCGCACGCTAGCGAGGAAATTTTGCTCAAACTCCCTGGCGAGCTGATCAAAGGATGAGATGGACGACTAGCGCAGCCGACTGAACCACGCGCGTGCTGGTCCCCTGAAGCTGGTCGAGAATGCCCGACCTATTAATGCATCGAAAGTGTCATAGAGAGTCATCTGAGCCCGAAACGCGACGACATGCTCCATAGGGTCGGAGCCGCCATCATACGTTTCCAAAGCTAGCAGCCTGAAGTTGAGGGGTATAGGCTTTCCTGTATTTCTTGAACAAAGGGGGATCCGCCCGAGCTGCCCTCGTTCAGCTCGCTCCGCGATTTCTGAAGCTCTCGTTGGAACTCGTCCAAGCGATGGTTTACCCAGGATAGTTGCATCCTGAACAAGTCGTCCACCGAGTCAGACGATATTTGTCAAGCTCAGGGCGGGGCGGTGTGACTTGGCAGGGCGCAGGTGCACTCTGCTCGGGCGGACCTCTCAGATCTGCCATTCTGTCTCGGGCTTCTCCTGTACCGACTTGCTCCCTGGCCGGCCTTTGCCAGGTAGGGTTAGTCGGGGTAGTCGTCAACTGTAAGATCTGGGGGATAAGTGGGATGAGAGTCTGCATCATCCCCACCATTGCTTGTACTTGTTTGGTCAGGTTGAGGAAAGCCTCGGGCGACACGGCCGAGGGTCCTGTGGTGAGTCCGGGGGGTGACAACCCCGGGTCGTTGAACAAGCGCCAGTATCGATCTGGCGTTGAAGCCGAGATTCCCCCATCCTTGAGGGTGGGAAGGGGCCAATCTCCGGGTCCGGCAAAGGGGTGACCGATTGATGGTTCTCCTTCGGGGAGAGCCCCTGTGAGATGCTCCTGCGACATGGCCCTCCTTCTAGCGCCAAAAATATTGATGGATCGATGTGCCGTGGTTGATAGAGTCAGCACGGCCTGGTCCACTGGGCAATGTCGAGAGGCTTTGGTCGGTTGAGCCGGGTTTCGAGACCGATCGAACACTACTTTGAGCGTCGACAACGGGGATTTGATCAGTGCCTTCTAGCATGCGATGATAGCTTTCCTGCAAAAAAAGACCATCGTCAGGTGTTTCCCGACTTTGGTCCCTTCGACGATCAAGTCAGTGGCGGGTTGGAGTTTTTTTCTTCCTCCCTCTCCTGGCCGGGTCCCGGCCAGGTGCTTTTATGCTATTGTATGAGGGTCGATCGTACGCGGGCGTAGCGACCGATCCTCGGGAGGTGAGGTAGTACCTTCGTGCGGTCGCCACTTCGGGACGCATGGAATGGCACCATGCGACACCGTCCCGAGCTTTCCGGGACGGGATGTGTCGAGCCACGCTTTGATACAGTCCTTGGCTCGACGCGTGGGGGTGCCCTTCTTGCTTACCTGACTACAGCGCTACGTGGCATCGCTCGTGACGCAGCATGGACCCAAAATATACCTTATCACTAGTTATATTATATCTTTCTTCAATCATCTCACATAAATTTTGATATCTAAATCAAGTTATCATTTTTCATGTTTCACGTCAAATAGTCATCTCCTCTAAAAATCGAGAAGGTTAATAACAAATATCCTATCTATACTACTACTTGTCATCACAAATAAAAATATCACTACTTTGATACAACTTTGTTGAAAAATAAAAAATAAAAAAAGATAAACATTTAATAAAATAATAACTCAACAAATTAAAGACGTCATTAATAAAATAAATCGGACTCTAACTCATCTACTACTACTAATCTGCTGCTCCTATCGTAATTTAACTTTATGCTCTCATAAGTCTGACTGCATTCCTATTTATGACTTGTCATAATCTATCTAGTTTAAATAGCCTAGTTTAATTGAACTATTCTCTTGATAGTTCCAGAATAATTAAACTAGTAGCATTATTATGACACAATCGACTGCAAGCTTGTCATCAGAAACTATCTTGCTTCCGATCATCTGGAACCGATCAATGATTACTCACCTGCAACCACTCACCACCACGAAAGAACACATCGATCTGGTAATGCCTTCGAACTTACCCATTATGCATCCCCAGCCAACCTCCACAGAAGCCAAATCCTACTCATTTCCAATGGACTTGATCCCTGTAGCTCACTATATTGGACCATAGCTGCCCATCCCTGGTTCATGTGTGCCATTCCACCTCTCAAAAGGGTAGGAGATGGGTTTAGAAGGACACATCCAAAGGGGGTGATCACTTGTCATTGTCCCCACTGCATGGGTCGGATGTTCCCCACCACGCTCGACTCGTTTACCAAAGGGACCATGGCGAGTTTTCCTCTTCCACAAACCAACCTTTCATTCTCCAGTACCAGGCCCCCTCCACCCTATTGTGCAATGCATTTGGCTGCCACCGAGGCCTCTCCATCCCTCGTCTGCTGAAAGGAACACATTCACTAACCTAAATTTCTTGTCAATGATAGCTCACCATCTGAATTATTTTTCATCCGATCCGTGCCGTCTAGGGTTTGGCGTTAGCCAAATTCATGGAGGTCGTTCTCGCAGCCCTCGGTCGTCCTGCTGGATCATGCAAAGACTGTAGCTGAAAACACGATGGTTTTGGACTTTTCTGGTGAAGAGAAGCTCAATTAGACATAGTGATAGATCTGAACAAAGCAGATGAATGAATCAAAGTTTCTTTGTTGTAATCTAATTCGCAGTTTTCGACGTAGATCTATTCTGATAAATAAACACTAACCACAACTCAGTTTGGATATACTTCCATCCGACCTGTGGTATTTAATGCTTGGAATCATCCAATTCGCAATTGTTGTACTCTTAGCTGCCCACCAAACTACGTGTTGGGATCATGATGGTTGAGCGCATTTGTTTGCTTGATGAAACGTAACTTGATTTATTATACATAAGGGACAAAAATGTTTCTTCTTCCATGGTTCACACATTCTCATCTCTAATAGATTTCGCATACTTTATATTAGAGCCAAAATTAGTTTGAAGCACTGCCTATGGCTTATCCAACTTGAATGGGCAACTGCTCTATCCATGTGCAATGCCCACCGATGGATGGCACCTGGATTTACGATGCACATTTCCCCAGGAAATACATGTTAGAATTGAATTGCTTTCGCGCGATTATGTCTCTTGTCATTTAGATGATGACCGTGCAGTCCTAGCTTTCCTGTTACGTGTTTAAGTTGCCATTTGCGGCTCCTGTTTTCTGATGTGAAGGATTTCATCTCTTGCACAAAATAACGGTGGATCATCCAATTGTCGCCATCGCCAGCCGTCAAACTCTCATTTTAACATCTCACTCATGATCAGCAACTAAAATTGGGATATTTAAGCGCTAGCTGGGGTCGATCGTTGTATAACTCAGATTATCAGGAGCATGACCATGATGAGACGATTCTTAGGTAGCAGGACAGACAACATGATTTGAGCAAACACCGTCCCGTTTAAGGGCCTGTAGTCCACGGAGATGGCCGAGGACGGTATGGACGACACAGAGTAGCTCTTCCCACAACACATGTGACAATGGAAGGGTGCCTTTGCAAGTTTGCCTCCTGTGAAGGAAGACATCCCTGTGAGGCGCCCATGACTGATGGAGACCTCAGTTTTGGATGGCACTTTGTGTAGAACGAGGTATTATGTTAACACGCTTTGACCTGAGTCGCAGCCTTCACGGATTGGTTCTGGCTTCAGATGATTCATTCATTTGGTAGGTCCAGGTTCACAGTCATGCCCCTCTATACTAAAAAAGAAATGGGATCATCATCAAATAGTTACACTAGTCCATGTTATTACCAGCATATTATTAAAGGATGACAACAAAGAAATTCTGGATACATGACGGAAGGGAAAAAGAAAACGAAGAGGAGTACATGAAAAAAGTGAACAGAACAGTTTTTGGGTGTTGTCTGTGTTTTTTCTGGGAGCCCCCACACATGTGCGCAGGGAAATATACATGGGTCATGTGTGCACGTGTGCCATGCATGGGTTACGGGGAACACAATTCTTGGACTGGATCTGGGGCGGTGTATGTGGCCATGGACATGATGAAGCACCAAAGAGCCGAAAGCTGGGTCAAAAGGGCACCGATGAGTGGAAGCTGGTGCGATCCCCATACCCCTCCCTCCGCAGTCTCTCTGCCTCTTGCCCTTTCTGTGCTTTATCTGCCTGCAAACACGAAAACAAAGGAATGATCCCTTCAATGATTCACCTCACTCTAATCATAAACATAGGTACATCAATCATCACCATGCGTATCCATGTACATCAAAGATCGGATTCATCTCTTAATAAAATGCAAAACAGGAGGGGGAACTTTATTGCCCCATCCCTTCTTTGATTGGACTCCGTCTCGTAATATTTATAACCCCTCAGATCTATGCTTTTAAAACTATGCTTTCTAGAATAAAGCATTGCAAAAGTGGGGAAATAGAAGAAGAGTAGTTGATGCCTGTTCTAAATCCTCCATACAATTTTAGATGCATCTTCTGGCAGCCTTTTGTTTTGGAGTTGGGATCACACCGTACGTGGTATGATTGTAAGTAATTCTCCATGTACAAATTCAGTCCATAAAGCATGATTGATCACTGTCCATGCGGGGCCCCTATCTCTTAAATGGTGTTTGTGGGGCCATAAAAGAATGTGTTGTATCCGTTCCACTTCAGGTACAGATAAGGTGATCATGGAACACAAATCTAAGATTTAACAGTGACCTCTCCGATAAGGTTATCATGTTGTGAAGGCCCACGACACTGGTAAGTCCATTAATTTGCATTCAGTGATTGCTGTCGATCACCTTAATGTGAGGGACAGTCGAAATCCTTCTGCATAGGATTCTTTATGTAGTTGAAAAATGACAAGACTGTCAGAATCTTGTCCTCTCCAACCTTCAATTGTGTTTTTGCCAAATTTCCTGAAGCATAACAGTTTTCTTACTATGCTTTTTTATTCATCTGGGCAGCATAAGGACAAGGGTTTGTCCATGCTCCTATGCCTCACATAACAACATTGCACATGAAGACTCTGTAGCTAGATTTCGGGTTCTCTCTTGCTAAGAGTCACCTCTGTTGCTGCAGGAGCCTCCACGCCCAAGCTGCAGTCGTAGAAATAGCTAGCAACCGATAGTTCCATCGAGAGAAACTGTATCAACACCAAGAAGTAGAATTGTAGGTAAAAGCTGCAAAAGATTAAAAAGCAAAACAATGGATTTCTGAGAAGAGGGTGAGAAATCGCTTGCCTCTACTTGCTTCTGCAGTGATCGCACGTAGTGAATGGTCTGATCCAGCATCCGTGCCATACCCATCATCTGCAAATTCATGGTGTTGCCTCAGGATATAATAGAAATAAGCAGAACCTTAGTAGCTGTACTATTGGAACAAGAACCAGTTCTAGCCAGTACCTTGTGACATCCAGGAACCTGGTTTTGTAGACGCTTCATTCTTTCATTGATCTTCTTCCTTCTCTCCTGATATCAGTGTAATATAGTCGTATCTCATCAGAAAGCTATATCCAGTTAAATCTTTCAGAAACACATAACTATGCATTATTCTACTCAGGAAGCAGGATCTATTGAGTGTACCCGTACAACTTCCTTACCCGCTCAGCTAGGCTGTGGCTATCAGTGGCTTGGCCACTTCTTGCCCTCACATGAACCACCTCCTTGGGCTTCTCGACTTCCCTTGAATTGCTTTGGCCTCTATCCCCACTTTCTGCACCCTGCAATCGAAGTACACAACATCAGCAAACAATTAGCTAACAAACACAAGATTGTGCGATTAAACATACATTCTTCTGCTTCTTCGTCTTAGCTTGTGCCCTGCCAGCCTCTAAGAAGGCGTCCGAATAGTTCCCGTATCTTGCATGAGGTGATGTCATCGTCTTCCTTTTTCTGTCTCCGTGAGTCTGCTCTGCAAAAGAGCCTGTGACAGGCTGCGGCTCCGGAATTGGCACTTGACACTCTACAGGCAACAAGCTGGACAAGTCATCAATAAACGGCACCGAGAACACAGGGTGGTCGAGTAAGTAGTAATCGCTGGAGTAATCCGTCAATCCCAGGCTTGGCTTCTCCGTGACGGAGTCATTTAGCTCTGCGAGCTGCCTCGTCAGCTCCAAGTTGGGATCCATTTCCATGAAACGGAGGTAGGGCACGAGGCAATCGAATCCCTCAGCAAACTCCCCCATGGATTCAGAATGGAGGAAGCAAAAGAGATCGTGAGAATCGATGGAGGAGGAGGGAAGGCTGGCCCTTTAAAGGTCGCCTGCCGTGGTTTTCTGAAGCGTACGTGGCGTTTCCAGCTTGGGTGACTGGGTTCTTGTGGGCCCATCTTGCAAAGCATATCCACAACTATCGGATTCATACATTATAATGGTCATATGTGGATGGGTGCAGGACAGTGATTGCTGGGATGCCACAGTGGAAAGTAGAGGCAGTAGAATGATTGCAGAAGACCGACCACCTGCCTCCAACAAGTAAATCGCTACATATTGATAAGTTGCTGTCATTCAAAATCTCGATCTCAAATGATTATAACGTATGATTTAGATGGAGTCATCAAAGTGATAGCAAATAAAGATGTACTCAACCATTCAGTGTTTTTTATCACTATAATTCAACTTATCATGATATCATAATAGCTCTACTGCCTTGGAGCAAGGTTTATTCTTCCTTCTTCACCGATTGCTGCACATCCTCCAACAACTTCAACTCCGAAGCTATTGTCAAATCCACCATCAAGCTTAGGTGCAGCGCCACCAACAATTAGCCTTTTAAGCTGTAGCTCCGATGGCGAAGCCATCAGACGACATCCAAAGTCCAGCTCTACCACTATCGCACCAGCTCTAACGAGTAGTGACGCCTCCACTTTTCGCCTGTCAAGAGATGCTATTGTCCTTTCGTGAATAAGACCTTGCAAATCAAAGAGACGTTGCTGAAATCTTGGGTTGTAACCTGTTGCCAACACCTTTCGTAGATGAGAGCCTGGAGTGTGCCGTCGTAGCAGAAGCCTAGAAGTTGGATGACGTTCACATCGCAGCAGAAGCCTAGATGCCGGATGATGTTCATATGGTGAATTCAACTGATGGTGGCCATTTCATTCACGAAGTCTTGGCTATTGCCTTTGATCTTCTCCAACACCATGGCAGCCACTAGAAGTCCATTTGGAAGCCACTAGAAGTCCATTTGGAAGCCTCCCCTTCGCCTAGACTTGGCTGCTTTCACTGTGGATCCTTGTCCCCTGGACGTGGCGACGTCTACTGTTGCCTCCTCCCTCTTTACTCTTCCTGCAACATAGGAGCTCTCTAGGACGCTCGCATTGGTCGCCTTCATGTAGCCTTCAAGGAGAACGATGGCAAACACGACCTATACATGAATAGCATTTCTCTATAACCGGACTCTCAAATGACAACCAGAGTCAGCTCCGGTAGGAACTTTTTAGATTTTCTCCTATTGAATCTTGGATTTTGACGATGAAATCAATTGATAAGTCTGTGATATAATCTGTATTTTGAGTGACGTAGGACTAGCTTTGATCAAGGAGAGAAAAATTGATTAAAGCAGTAAGAATCAGACATTAGGCCGGAGTGAACATGTTAGAAGATTTGAGTCGGACCGAAGGATCGATCGACGTGTCGGCAGAAGACTTCGTACTATGAATTTAGACATCGAGCCAAAGGATCGAAAATTGCACCAAGAAGATCAGAAGTTGTGGGAGTCAACATACTAATTGGGCAATATGTCGAAGGAGAAGATAATGCATCGAATGATCGAACGAGCGTCGGATGAACCAAAGACATGTTGGACAAAGCATTCATGCTTTGTAATCGTTTGTCTAAGATCAAAATAGTTTAAGGGGCTAATTGAGTTAGCCTTTGGTGTAATCATGCTCACTCAATTAAGAGCCAATTTGGTCTTAATTGGGACTGATTTGGGCTTATTAGGAGGCTCATTCAGTGATCCAAAAGTTGGGTCAAGTGGCATTGCCAGAGCAGGCGGTGGAACCGCTTGTGAGTTGGAAAACTCGAAAAACTCAGTCTCCGAGGCTGTCAGGCAGTGATATCGCCAGACTGGGCGGTGGTACTACCCAATGATAGTGTGTCAGGTAGTGGTACCACTAGACTAGGCAGTGGTACTGCTAGTCATAAGTGCCCAGCAAGCCAATCACGTGAGTGATGACACATGTGACTTGATACAGAATCTTTTTTGCTTATTATATTTTGGCATATATTACTTTATAACTATTGTATATATGCATATATATATATATATTGTGATGTCCTTGGATTTGTGTAATGGGAATCGGATCGTGATGAGATCACGAAAATGAGATCGATTCACCTTTAAACATATATCCTAAATAATCTAGGTCATAGGTTACTCGAGAGGGACATCATAATAATCGGACAGACTGGTGTGCTATATACCAGTCCATATGATAGATGCAGCTGGTCTCATAGCTGCTCGTATAGGGATACTAGGGATATAGTACAGGTGCTCATTGGAGAACGAGTTCACTGATTGATCCACTTACGGAATGCTAGATGGTTGATGATGCCTTATTGTCAAACAACGATTCCGTAGTCCTAGTGGTATATCTGGTCCTTAGACTTGAGACACCAAGGATGTCCTGTATGAGTGCTCCACTCTTTGATATCATACTTATAGGTTTGACTGTCCTAGATCTAGTATAGCTAGTCATTGGGAGTGGTAGTCGACCTTACAAGGGCTATTGAGTGTCGATAGAGGATCATCCACTCTCGACGTCATGAAAGGAATATCTCATGTGTTCTTACTTAGACAAATCCTTGGCTAGGGTAATTTGGGTTGAGAGAGAAAGAGTTCTCCGGGAGAATCCGATTAGAGAGAGACTCGGGTAGAAACCGTATGGGTCTGACAGCACCATGCTCGATATAAGGTCTCTGGGATATTAGATGGATGAGGGACTATATGTACATGGTAACTGAGGACAGACAAGTCCAATAGATTGGATTCCCTTGTATCGTCTAGGGACTACGGCGTAGTAGCCTAGTACGTCCGTAGTCAATGAGTCGAGTGAATTATTACAGAGGTAATAATTCATTGAGTTAGAAGGAGTTTTGGCATGTATGACTCACGGCCAGCTCGATATTGGGTCTAGAGGGTCACACACATATGGCAGGCATTACGATGAGTAGAGGTTCGGATATGAGATATTCGACGAAGCCCTTGTCTTATTGGATATCCGATAAGCCCCTGGATTATTGGATCCCATGGACGAGATCCAATAAGAGCCCATGAGAGATTATTGGATAGAGATCCACTAATCTAAAAGGCTTGGGTTATTGGATGCAGATCCAATACCCACTAGGGGAGGATCCATTAGGGTTTGACAGGGGACCTCTATAAATAGGAGGGATTCAGAGCCTCATAGGCTAGAGCCTTTGCTTGCCTCTTCGATTCTCCTTACCCTCTCCACCTCAGAGCAGGCCTGGAGTTTTGAGGAGCGTCATCGCAGTCCTGCTATGTGGATCACCGCTAGAGAGGAGGACGCTTGACCTCCTTCACCCTCTCCTAAGGATCTGCAAGGAAACAGGGATATACGATCTCCCTAGGTAACACAATCTACTCTATACACAGTTTTTCAGTTTCACGGATTTTGCGCACCAATCTTCGCACAACGACGAACATCTCTTTGAGAATCTGGGATTTTATTTTCTTGTTCTTCCGTTGTGCATGTGATGTCGCCCCCAAAGATTTTCCCAACATTGGTATCAGAGCCAGGTTGTTCATGCGATAGATTGATTTTAAACTACATGTGTTGTGTTTTGGAGAAGCTTTCGACGTCAAAATCGTTAACGCAAAAGCGAAAAAGGATAGCATCTGTTGCTGCCCTCGCTGTCGTCGCAGATGGCAGCATTGCGATCTGCATGCAGGTAGGCAGCCTACAGCAGCAGCCGCAAGGGCAGCGGTGCCTGCGGTCGTTGCTCTAGCGTGGTGACGCGTCGTAGGGCAACGGCGCTTGTGGCCGCTGCTCTCGTGGGCAAAAACCCAGCAGGGGCAACCGCCCGACGAGGCAGCACCGCCTGCGGGCGTTGCCTCGCGGGCAGAACCACTCGTGGAGGCGGCGGCTCCCGTGGGAGCGCCCAACTACAGGGGCAGCGCCACCAACGGGCATTGCCTCGCGGGCAGAACCACTCGTGGAGGCGGCGGCTCCCGCGGGGACGCCCAACTGTAGGGGCAGCGCCACCAGCGGGCATGCCGCTTGCAAGCGAGGGCAGCGACCCCGCCCTACGCCGCACAGCCCGCCGCCGGCAGGGTGGCGGAGGCAACGGCAGCAACAACAACTAGGGGGGATGAGGGCATTAGGGTTTTGGGGCAAAAGATAGTTTTGCCCCTTGGAATTTGAGAAATTTCAATCTCTATCTTTTGTCTAAATTATGAAAATACCCCTAAGAATTAAGAAATTCCCTATATGTCCCTGATTTCATAAAATACTAATTAATTAAAAAGTTTAGTTGATTATTATTTTTATTATTATCTAGTAGTCCTACATGATGATGATTATTTATTCATGTGATGTATGATGTGTGGACGGATGATCATGGACCGTGTGATGTGTGTACTTGTGATTATTATTATTGGGGTCTGCGAGCCTCCATTATATTTCTCATTTATTGTTGGGCCTGCGTGCCTATGATTAAATTGTAATCACATGAGGAGGCGCAGCGGGAGCATGGATGCGATAGCGGGACCCACGAGACGGACGATTACGATGCATGAAGATGCATCGAGATGTCGACGGAGCCGACGAGGACAAGATGGACGATCATAGGGCATGGAGATGCACCGTTGCACACATAGATCTTGATGTGAGTGAATAGGCCTATTGGCTCGGGCCTAATCACATTAGGTTGTGGTTCATGATAATTTGGTGTGATTACTTATACACATACTATATATATATATATATATATATATATATATATATATATATATATATATATTTGTATGCGATTTAGATATATATTAAATATGTATATGTGTGACATGTCATATTAAAAGATCAAATCATAGAAACATCTCTCTCGATAATATTAAGTCGATAAACGTGAGGCAATTAGATTGACCCACGTGGCCTTCCTGTTGAATCTCGGATTTTGATGATGACGTCAATTGTCATTTGTTATCTAATCCATATGTTGAGATAAGTGTACAGGATTAATTACGATGAAAGTAAGACATGCAGCAGAAGTTGCGCCGGAGTCAAGATTATGATCACGTTGGGGGTTCGAGAATTTGACGGAAGTTTGGACAGTTGTCGGAGGTTCTACGGGAACAAATCCGAGAAGTCCAGGAGCTTGCCAAAGAAGCTCGTCGGAACTTGCCAAGTAGATCGTCGTAAGTCCAGGAGTTTGCTGGAAGTCCGTAGGATCATCACCGAGGGTTCATCGGATGATCGACGGAAGCTCGCTAGAAGAAGCGTTTGATGCACCGGAGCAAGTTGCAGTAAATGTCTTAAGAAATTTGTACTTAGCACGATGATTAAGTTAGAAATGGGAGGTGATCCCATTAACTTAATCTTGGGACAATTAGGCCCTTGACAGACCCAAATTGGGCCGAATGGATCAGCCCATTCAGACCTAGATTACTTGACCAAAGATAGCACCGCCTGGGTCGACGATGGCACCGCCTAGGGCTCAGTCTCCGAGCTGTGGCTGGGCGGTGCAACCGCCTTTGACAGAGGTGCAGCCGCTTGAGCTCAGTCTCCGAGCTCTGGCAGGAGGTGCAATCGCCCCTAACAAGAGGTGACACCGCCCAAAGGCTCAGTCTTCGAGCTCTGCTAGGCGGTGCAACCGCCCTAGTCAGGTAGTGCAACCGCCAGACCCTGGAATTCCGGGAATTGACAGTTTTGAGCTCGGAATTCAAACTGGGTTGAGGCCTATAAATATCCCACCCTTTCAGCAATGAAAGAGCAACCCAAAACCACCGAAATCCTGATCTTACTTTATGATTTTTAGAGCTCAAAAGTGTTGTATGAGTTAAAAGTTCTCCTTCCTCTTTTCTTCCAAGTTTTGATCTGTCAAGAGAGGAAAGAATATTTTGTAAGTGTTGTCTCCTAAACCCTTCAAAAGGAGTGAAACTGTAAAAAGGTGGTTGGCCTTCGCCTATTGAAGGAAGGCCTCTAGTGGACGTCGGTGACCTCATCGGTGAAGGAAGCCAAAAGTGGATGTAGGTCAAGATTGACCGAACCACTCTAAATCTTGATTTGTATTTACTTTGAGCATATTATCTTTATTGCAAACCTCCTCAATAGCTTACTGCCTTCTGCGCATTTACGATCATGTTTCAAAGTTCAGTATTTTCCGAATCGGTATTTAGACATAAATCAGTTTTATCATACGAACATCATATTTCAGTTTATGCTTACATTCTAATTTCCTTCATAACTGCAAACTTCCTTTATAGACTGATAAGACCCTAAAGTCTTATCGTAAACTCTGATACCAAATGATAAGACCCTAAAGTCTTATCGTAGGCTCTGATACCAAATGATGAGACCCTAAAGTCTTATCGTGGCTTTGATACCAAATGATAAGACCCTAAAGTCTTATCGTGGAAGAAAGGGGAGAAATGGGGATGATAATGATCACTTCGAGGGGATCGACCTCCTTGATCGCTTCGAGGGGATCGGCCTCCTAGGGTTTGTCAAAAGACAAAATAGTATTTTTCATAGATTACTGAAAAGAAGCAGTTACATCCCTATTTATAGAGTTCCACCCAAAGTCCATCAAGACTTAAACTCTAATAATAAATAAATATTAAATAAACCTCTACTTAACTCTAACTGAACCAAATCGACTCAATAAACAAATGGACTAAACAGACTTAATAAACATTATTCAAAAGCTCAGAAAAAGGGTCCTAACAGTTACTCCCTCTTCAAATCAGCCTTGTCCTCAAGGTTGAGCAGCATCAATCTCGGGGAGCTTCTCTTTCAGCACTTTAGCCATAGACTATCTGCAACGCATCACAATCCATTGATCAAGTAAGTATGGTCTCCACTTTTTGATAGTATAAGCAACAGGTTGGTCTTTCAGTATAGTAATCGTTGCATAAAACTTCTGATCCTGTATAATCAATTTTATCTTTGAACCTTTGCTATCACAAGTGAAAATCCATCCATCAACGATCTTTACTTCGAATCTGTCATAGTCTTCAATGTGGTGGGCCAATCGATCAACAATCTCACTATCCATAAAATTGTTAGTGCTACCAGTATCAATCAAAACTATAATAGGCTGATGCTCTAGAGTTCCGACAACTTCCATAGTTTGCGGGTTAGAGTAGTCGGCTAATATATGCATTGTATCTATGGTAGGTTCAACGTCTTCATTAGAATTTATACCTTCATGATCGGAGTCCATATTCTTAGCTTTCGGCTCCTCTCCAATTAGTTCAATTATCAGAAGTTGTCCTTGTTTACATTGGTGCTCCATACTCCATTTTTCATCATAGTACAAACCCCTTACTAATTTTTTTCTCATGTAGATTTGCAAATGAGATCACAGCTATTATAGTGCGGGGTTGACGAGCCTTAACTTCACACTGGATCTTTGGAATAAACTCTTCAATAAATGTATCCAGAAGTTGTCGGTCCGACCAATCTCTAGCTTGATTTGACAATTTTTCAAACCTACTTTGATATTCTAACACTGTAGAAGTCTGACGAATTTTGGCGAGCTGGCAATCAACATTCTCATATTCGGATGGGCCAAAGCGAACAAGAAGCCCTCTTTTGAACTTCTCCCATGAAGGAACTCCGTGAAAAGTTTCATACCAATCGTACCACTGGAGTGCATCTCTCTCGAGCTGGATTAAGGCCACTTCTACCTTGGATTCTTTTGGGGTTCTGTGAAAACGGAAAAAATTTTCTGCCTTAGAGATCCAATTGGTCGGATCTCCATCTTTCCATCTCGAAAATTCCATCTTCATGTGTGAGTAATTTGTGTCACAATCTTGGGGCCCTTTTCCTGTATTTTCAGATCTGTGCAACGTAGAACTTGAGCCCTCATTTTGTTGAAATTTGCTAAGGCTCTCTAGTAGGCTCTTTTTGAAATTATTAAGTGTTTCTTGCGGTCGGTTCTCAATTCTGATTTCCAATGCTTCTATTTGTGCTTTCACCGAGTTATCAATGGCCATTGCGTAAGACTGCAAATCTGTAATCTCAACTCCTGTTTTTGGTGTCGGTCAAGGGCATCAACATTGTCGATGCGAAGTTTCCGAGGAGGTGGACGCCAAGGGCAATGCTGCGGTCGTTGCGTTGGAGGAAGAGTAGCTGTCCTATTTCTATCGCTGCGTGAGGTTAGAACGTTGAGGTTGGAAGGCGACTGATGTGGCTGCAGCTGTTGCGACCCAAGGGGCGATCGCCGAGCAATGGGGTTGAGGCTGCGGTGATGGCAACCTGTGGTTGTGGCAGAATATGCTAAGCACGAGGCGGCGTTGATGTGGCCGAGGTTGAGAAGAGGAATCGGTGTTGCGTGCGCTGCTGTGGCTGAGGCAAAGCAGTGTACTTGCTGCAGAACGACGGGTCGGTCGTTGGCCGGGAGTGACGACGGTGGTTACAATCGGCGGCTGCGGCAGCAAAGGGTGCCACTGTTTTTGTTGCTGCGTGGTGGTTGCTGCGTACTCTGTTTTTGTCGCACCACCGAAGGAGTTGGCCAGAAGGATCACGGGCGGTTGAGGAGAAGGCTGCGGTGGCTGGCAGCAGTGGTGGTCGCTGGCCGGAGCGCAATGTTGGCGGTGGAGAAGGAGGCAGCGAGGGTCGCGGCCGGATCGACGGGGGCTGAAGCAACAGAGGAAACTCTGTTTCTGCAACCGTTGCAACGAGGGCTGCGGCAACCGGCGGCTGCGGCTGCGATCATGCGGCCGAGAAGCAGCGGCAGCGGCGGAGAAGGAGGAGTCGGCGGTGTCACGGTTGGGAACAAGGGCAACCGGTGAGTTGCCCTGTTTCTGGCACTACAGATGCAGAGCAAGGAGGATCGGCTGCTGGGAGGCGTGCGGCGGTCGTCGCACGATGGCTGGCATCGGTGGTGGGTCGGCACCGGTTGCCCTGTTTCTGGCACTACAGATGCAGAGCAAGGAGGATCGGCTGCTGGGAGGCGTGCGGCGGTCGTCGCACGATGGCTGGCAGCGGTGGTGGGTCGGCTGGGCGACGACGGCGCTCGAGGGGAAGAGGAGTGCTGGAGGAGGCGCGGCTGCGATCGACGAGGGGCTGCGGCAACAGAAGAATTCTGTTTCTGCAACCGCTGCAAGGAGGGGCTGCGACAACCGGCGGCTGCGGCTGCGACCCAAGGGGGGGGGGGGGGGGGGGGCGGGGCGGCACGATGGCGGACTAGGGTAGCGTCGCCGACGGTAGAAGCGGCGATGGGGTGGTCCGCTAGCTGGGATCGGCGCCGGCAGTCCTTCTCGCTCGAGTGAGATGGGGAAGCGAGGAGGAGAGGTCGATGGCCGGGTGGGGGCAGCGGCGGCGGCGGCGGCGGTGGCTGCTGGCTGGGCGACAGCGGCTGCAGTGGTGATCCCTCGGCCGGGAAGCAGCGGCGGTAGCTGGGCTGGCCGGAAGCAGGGGTCCGGCAGGGGAAGCAGTGGTGGCTGCGGCTTCTTCTTCTTTCTTTTCTTTTCTTTTCTTTTCCTTTTTTCTTTTTCTCTTTTTATTAACGAAGATGAAGATAACTGCAGCAAGGGGGCAGCGGCGGTGGTGACGGACGCTGACGGGGCAATAGCGACGGTGGTGGAGAAGAGGCAACGGTGGTCGCTGACCAAGACGCAGATGTTCCTTCACGGTTGAGAGGATCGGTGTTCGTGGCTGTCGGCTTCACCCTTCCTAACATAATTTTTTTTTTTTTAATAGTAACGACAACACGACAGCAAGAACGCTAAGGATCGCCGCTCTGATACCAAATGATAAGACCCTAAAGTCTTATCGTAAACTTTGATACCAAATGATAAGACCCTAAAATCTTATCGTAGGCTCTGATACCAAATGATAAGACCCTAAAGTCTTATCGTGGCTCTGATACCAAATGATAAGACCCTAAAGTCTTATCGTGGAAGAAAGGGGAGAAATGAGGATGATAATTGTTGAATCTCGTATTTTGATGATGAAACCAATTGATAATTGTGTTTATGTTTTAACTGCATTTTGAGTGATGCAGGTCTACTCGATCAAGATTAGACAGTTAACGCAGGAGGAATTGACGTTGCGCCGGAAGAGATCACGTCAGGATATTGGATGGCTGAATGCTTCGGACGTCGGGCATCGGGCCAAGGAGAGCGAAATTACGCCAAGGATATCGGGGTTGTGGAGGTCAACCGCCGATTGGGCAACAAGCCACAAGAGAGGATGATGCACTGAAGAATCGGACGAAGCGCCAACCAATGACGTGCCGGGCAACAAAATATCAATTCGCGTTGTAATAATTGTCTAGATCGGAGTTGAGTTTTGGCTTATGTGTGCAGGATTAACTACGATAACAATGAAGACATAAAGCGAAACAAAGTGCTGGAGTCAAGCGCGAAGGATTCGTTGGGAGTTCGAGAGTTCGACGGAAGTCCGAAGGTTCGTTGGGAATGCTGCAGGAACTAGCCGAGAATGAGTAGGGAGCTTGCCGAAGGGTTTTTCGGAAGCTCACCAGAAGGTTCGTTGGAAGTTCGTGGAGCTCACCGAGAAAGATCAGAGCTTACCGAAGAAGCTCATTGGAACTCGCCAAGATCAAATCGTGAAGTCTAGGAGCTTGCCGGGAGTCCGCAGAATGGTTTCCGAGAGTTTATCGGAAAACCGTCGGAAGTTCGTCGGAAGCTCGCCGGAAGAAGTCTTGACTTACGGACTTTGTAATAGCTTAGAAAATGCCTTTAAATTCGTAGTTAGCACGTTAATTAGGGTTAGGATTAGGTGTTAATCCTATAACCCAAGTAGGGGCCAATTGGGCCCAAGTTCGGACTGGTTTGGGCCAAGTTTGGAGCCCAACCAGTGAGCTGAATTGGCCTAGGCGGTGGCACCGCCCAGCACCCGAGAGCTGGGCGGTGACACCTCCTGGGCAAGGCGGTTGCACCGTCCAGCACCCGAGCGCTGGGCGATGGCACCGCCAGCATCGGGAACATAAGAGAATTCAAATTTTTGGAGCCCAAATTTGAATCCTCTTGAGGCCTATAAATACCCCTCAAGTCTCAGCTGAGAACACAACTTTTTGAGCAGCAAGTGATTGAGAGAAAAGTCTTAGAAGAGTCTTTGCTAGTCTTGTTTTCAATTTGCTAGTGTTCACCTCCTTCTTTCTTGCTGAAAATCAGTAAGAGAGTGAACCGCTTGTAAAAGTTGTAAGAGGGGTATTTACCCTTCCCTTTCAAGAGATTTGCTAGTGGAAGGTGGGAGCCTCATCGAAGAGGGGCCTCGCAAGTGGATGTAGGTCATTTGACCGAACCACTGTAAAATCGGTGTAATCTCTGGTTTGCATTTACTTATTGTCATTCATATTACTGTAAATCATTTGCATTTTAATGCTATACTGCTTTGTCTCCGTCTTACTTATCTCTTCAAGTTAAAACGCAATCGAAACAATTTTAAACGAAAACGTTGCTTTTATCGTACGAAGTTTTCGAAAAGTGTTTAAATCGTGAAAAGTTTATCGCACTTCACCGCTGCACTAATTCACCCCCCCCCCTCTTAGTGCCGCTCCGATCCTAACAATTGGTATCAGAGCCCAGTATTTCTCATTTCGGATTTACACCCGACAGAAATGGCTCTTCATGGCTTTCAAGAGGGCTTATCAGTTGTTCGTCCACCGTTGTTTAACTGGACGGACTACACTTATTGGAAAACTCGAATGAGAGTTTTCTTACTTTCGTTGCATTTGAATTTATGGAACATAGTCGAAAATGGATTTTAAATGTCTTCTCTTCCAATTAACCATTGGAATGATTTGGAGAGGAAGATGTTTTCTCTAAATGCAAAGGCTATGAATGCCTTATATTGTGCACTTGACAAAAATGAATTTAATCGCGTTTCGATGTGTGACTCGGCTTTTGATATTTGGAGAACTCTAGAGGTCACTCATAAAGGCATTAGTCGAGTGAAAGAGTCTAAAATCAATATTCTTGTGCATTCTTATGAATTTTTCCGGACGAAACCAAGTGAGTCCATCGGAGACATGTACACCCGTTTCACGGATGTTATCAATGGACTCAAAGCTCTTGGTAAAAGTTTTTCTAATTTTGAACTAGTCACTAAAATCTTAAGACCCCTTCCAAAAAGTTGGGATTCTAAAATAACCGCAATACAAGAAACAAAAGATTTAAATATTTTTCCACTTGAAGAACTAATTGGTTCGTTGATGACATATGAAATGGTGCACAATACACATGATGAACATGATGGACAAAATCACCTTCCAAAAAACAGGAAAGATTTGGAACTCCGAACAAATGAATACCACTTGAGCGATGACTCAAGTGATGAGGACAATGATGAACTTGAACTTCGAACACTAAATCTTAATAAGTTTATTAAACAAAGATCTAAAATAAACAATGAACTTGAACGGAGGAAGAGGCCAAAGAAGAGGATGGCAACCAAGGATGAATCAAGAACTTCTAAAGGTGAAACGGCGAATTGGGCTTTGACGGGCTTCGACTACAAGGTAAGTAACTAAACTCTCTTGAATTATTTTGAAATTACTTGAAGTTTTTCATGAGTTCTTAATTTAGATAGTAGGAATAGGAAATAAAAAAAAATTATTTTTTAAAAATTATATCATGTTTTTCTTTTTTAGCATCTTTGAAAAAATTAAAAATTTGATCAATGAAAAGTATATTGCTAAGGTTTCATGCATGTTATGTTTTTAAATGTTGAATGATGTATGCAACATTATGGATTATAGTTATATGATAAGTGATAATGCTTAGGATTAATCATGTGTATTTTGATGATTTTATGTCATGCATGAGTTTTTGAAGTAAATGTTGATTTGATACTCTCATTTTGGATTAACATGTTTTAGGTTTAATCATTTTTATGATGAATTAAGATGACATTCTCATGACATATTAAGATGACATAGTGCATTTACATCTATGTATGAATTTCTTTATAGTCTTTTGATGATAGATGTGATATCATGATGATTTATTTTTGATGTGTTTGGTCTTGACGGCTTTATGATGAAACTTATGTTTTGACTTTAAATGATGATACAATGTTTTCACAAAAAGACTTGAACACTCTCATATGAAATCAATTGTATGAAATGGAAATGAATTTTCTATTCTATTGAGATTATTGAATTTATTTTACCAATCTTATGAATCTGATGAAAATAAAGATGATGAATATTTTATAAATGAGTTGTCTTATAAGATTTTGCCTTTACATCTTGAACTGTAATGCTTATATTGATTTGGCATATAAAGACTAAGGCATGCTAATAAGAAGCAAATCACATGAATAGAAATTTATAAAAATGAAATGTAATCCTCTATCTTATTGATTTCTACCTAAGAGACCAATAAAACTATCTATGCCATTTTGAATCTCTTGAAAGAAATGTTGAGATTTTGATGATTTGGATGATTTGAATTTGAATGAGTTTTATTCAAAATCATTATATTGATTCCGTGATATTTACAAATTAAGATTTATTATGAATCAAGATCTTTTCATTAATCGATCTCCTAAGATTTTCTTTTGATTATTTATGAGTATATTTTTCAAAAAGAAATCATGCCTTTTGGTATTCATATGTTCTAATCTTTCATGATATGATTTTTATACAATTCCTTGTATTCATGAAATGTTTATCGCATCACCCAATTACTTTCTTCTTGATATTCCTTAGGTGGTGATTAAAATAATGCATGAAATACTCTTGATATTATTTTGATGTATACAAATGAAAAGTTATAATCATGAATGATCAGATGAAATTTGACAAATATCTTCATGATTTGAAATATTTATAATTTAAAATTATGCATGCAATTGCTTTGTATTGTGATGATATATGCATCATGAATACTTTATTATCATACATAAAAATAGTGATAAACATTTTGAAAATAAATGTTTGTATCATGTTAGATGATTTTACATTTTGTGCATGATGAGTTATAGTGATGATTGAAACAATGATTGAAATGCTTTAAATGATGAATGTTTGGTATCATGATCAACATGTTGATAAATGCTTGAAAATTTTAATGTTTGAGTATCATGTATGATATGCTTATTAATGATGATTGATTTATTTTTCGGTATCGTGCATGAAAAATAAGGTTATTGAAATTGTGTATGTTTTAATTTGAATATATAACGATGCATAAATAAGAATGATACTTACCTTTGTCATAATATGAAAATTGATATAAGGGTCTTCCCTTCTTTTTGACAATGACAAAGGGGGAGCAAGAATTTCTAGCATGGACATCATGAAAAGAGGCAAACTAACTAGCTTACACAATTCAAATTGAAAGCAAAAATTGCACTTCTCAAAAGAGAAGATGCAAATGTAACATTTGCCAAATTGTTTGCTTGCCTTATGTAAAACATTATCTCTTGCTAGTTTGGCATTTTTGCTAGCTTGTATGTTGCAAAACTTGATCACTTTTTCAAACATTTTGCTAGCTTACACTATGCAAAGAAAGCAAAAATGGCACTTCTAGAAGAAAGAGCTTGTTATTTTGCATATCACAAGCTTGTCTATCTTAAGAAACAAAAATTGCAAAAGTGCTATCTTCCCTATCTCAAGAAGCAAAACTTGCAACTTGCACATTGCAATAGGAAGCAAAAATGACACTTCTCAAAAGAGAAGAAAGAGCTTACTATCTTGAACATCTTTAATATGCTAGGTAGCATGATGTACAATTTGCTATCTTGAACATTACAAAGAAATACTATCATGCACATTGCAAAGAAAAGCAAATATGCCAACTTGCACATCTTTAAATTTGCTAGCTTGTATGTAGTAAAACTTGTATATCGTAAAAGTTGCTAGCTTATAGAGAAGCAAAGAATTGCTATCTCGAAAGAAGCAAAAAATGCAAAACTTAGAAAACTTGCAATATAATTGCTCTTGCCATGCTTTGTATCAAAAATATGTTGATATCCTTAAAAGCATCACATTAAATTTTTTAGTATTGCAATGTATCACATGTATTGCAAATTGTAATTTTTGAGACTATTATCATATCATGTTTAACAATTGATGTCTTTCTTGACATGATTTCTTTACATTTTTGTCTTGTATGTATCATGTGATGATTGAAATATTGATTGATGCAAATTCATACTTTATGGAAAAGTCTAAATCATTAGTTCCTCTCCTTCTTTTCGACAATGAGATAGGGGGAGAAAGATTGCTAGCTCAAGGCAAATGTTGGCTAGCTTGTACTCTTCCCTTCTTTTCGACAAAAATAAAGGGGAGAAAGCTTTTGCTAGTGAGAAAATGCAAAGAATAGCAAAGTGCAATCTTGCACAAGAAGCAAGTGTTGAATTGCCATGATTGAACTTAAGAATCTTGCTATGCTTTTGTGCTTATATGTTGTGATGAAAATCTAGCTTTATGTTGCAAAAACTTGCATATATTTTAAAATAGCTAGAGCTACTTCTCCTTTTTGTTGATGACAGAGGGGGAGAAGTATATTGATGACTTCATGCATTGAATTGAATATTATATATATATTTGCATGATGGTTTAAATGTCTTTCATAACATGTGAAAAATGTTACTTGGATTTGAGATAATCCAAGTGTTCTATCAATGGCATATTGATAGGGGGAGTTTAGTTAAACTCCGGGGAGTTTAGTTAAACTCCGGGGAGTTAAGGTTAACTCTGTTAATCATTAATTAGTTATCATCATAAAAAAGGGGGAGATTGTTGAATCTTGTATTTTGATGATGAAACCAATTGATAATTGTTTTTATGTTTTAACTGCATTTTGAGTGATGCAGGTCTACTCGATCAGGATTAGACAGTTAACGCAGGAGGAATTGACGTTGCGCCGGAAGAGATCACGTCAGGATATTGGATGGCTGAATGCTTCGGACGTCGGGCATCGGGCCAAGGAGAGCGAAATTGCGCCAAGGATATTGGGGTTGCGGAGGTCAACCGCCGATTGGGCAACAAGCCACAAGAGAGGACGATGCACCGAAGAATCGGACAAAGCGCCAACCAATGACGTGCCGGGCAACATAATGTCAATTCGCGTTGTAATAATTGTCTAGATCGGAGTTGAGTTTTGGTTTATGTGTGCAGGATTAACTATGATAACGATGAAGACATAAAGCGAAACAAAGTGCTGGAGTCAAGCGTGAAGGATTCGTTGGGAGTTCGAGAGTTCGACGGAAGTCCGAAGGTTCATCGGGAATGCTACCGGAACTAGCCGAGAATGAGTAGGGAGCTTGCCGAAGGGTTTTTTGGAAGCTCGCCAGAAGGTTCGTTGGAAGTTCGCGGAGCTCACCGAGAAAGATCGGAACTTACCAAAGAAGCTCGTTGGAACTCGCCAAGATCAAATCGTGAAGTCTAGGAGCTTGCCGGGAGTCCGCAGAATGGTTTCCGAGAGTTTATCGGAAGACCGTCGGAAGTTCTTCAGAAGCTCGCTGGAAGAAGTCTTGACTTACGGACTTTGTGATAGCTTAGAAAATGTCTTTAAATTCGTAGTTAGCATGTTAATTAGGGTTAGGATTAGGTGTTAATCCTATAACACAAGTAGGGGCCAATTGGGCCCAAGTTCAGACTGGTTTGGGCCAAGTTTGGAGCCCAACCAGTGAGCTGAAATGGCCTAGGCGGTGGCACCGCCTAGCACCCGAGAGCTGGGCGGTGACACCTCCTGGGCTGGGCGGTTGCACCGTCCAGCACCCGAGCGTTGGGCGGTGGCACCACTTGGCTGGGCGGTGGTACCGCCAGCATCGGGAACATAAGAGAATTCAAATTTTTGGAGCCCAAATTTGAATCCTCTTGAGGCCTATAAATACCCCTCAAGTCTCAGCTGAGAACACAACTTTTTGAGCAGCAAGTGATTGAGAGAAAAGTCTTAGAAGAGTCTTTGCTAGTCTTGTTTTCAATTTGCTAGTGTTCACCTCCTTCTTTCTTGCCGAAAATCTGTAAGAGAGTGAACCGCTTGTAAAAGTTGTAAGAGGGGTATTTAACCTTCCCTTTCAAGAGATTTGCTAGTGGAAGGTGGGAGCCTCATCGAAGAGGGGCCTCGCAAGTGGATGTAGGTCATTTGACCGAACCACTGTAAAATCGGCGTAATCTCTCGTTTGCATTTTCTTATTGTCATTTATATTACTGCAAATCATTTGCATTTTAATGCTATACTGCTTTGTCTCCATCTTACTTATCTCTTCAAGTTAAAACACAATCGAAACGGTTTTAAATGAAAACATTGCTTTTATCGTACGAAGTTTCTGAAAAATGTTTAAATCGTGAAAAGTTTATCGCACTTCACCGCTGCACTAATTCACCCCCCCCCCCTCTTAGTGTTGCTCCGATCCTAACAATTGGTATCAGAGCCCAGTATTTCTCATTTCAGATTTACACCCGACAGAAATGGCTCTTCATGGCTTTCAAGAGGGCTTATCAGTTGTTCGTCCACCATTGTTTAACAGGACAGACTACACTTATTGAAAAACTCGAATGAGAGTTTTCTTACTTTCGTTGGATTTGAATTTATGGCACATAGTCGAAAATGGATTTGAAATGTCTTCTCTTCCAATGAACTATTGGAATGATTTGGAGAGGAAGATGTTTTCTCTAAATGCAAAGGCTATGAATGTCTTATATTGTGCACTTGACAAAAATGAATTTAATCGTGTTTCGATGTGTGACTCGGCTTTTGATATTTCAAGAACTCTAGAGGTCACTCATGAAGGCACTAGCCGAGTGAAAGAGTCCAAAATCAATATTCTTGTGCAATCTTATGAACTTTTCCGGATGAAACCAAGTGAGTCCATCGGCGACATGTACACCCGTTTCACGGATGTCATCAATGGACTCAAAGCTCTTGGTAAAATTTTTTCTAATTTTGAACTAGTCACTAAAATTTTAAGATCCCTTCCAAAAAATTGGGATTCTAAAATAACCGCAATACAAGAAACAAAAGATTTAAATATTTTTCCACTTGAAGAACTAATTGGTTCGTTGATGACATATGAAATGGTGCACAATACACATGATGAACATGATGGACAAAATCACCTTCCAAAGAACAGGAAGGATTTGGAACTCCGGACAAATGAATACCACTTGAGCGATGACTCAAGTGATGAGGACAATGATGAACTTGAACTTCGAACACTAAATCTTAATAAGTTTATTAAACAAAAATCTAAAATAAACAATGAACTTGAATGGAGGAAGAGGCCAAAGAAGAGGAAGGCAACCAAGGATGAATCAAGAACTTCTAAATGTGAAACGGCGAATTGCGCTTTGACGGGCTTCGACTACAAGGTAAGTAACTCAACTCTCTTGAATTATTTTGAAATTACTTGAAGTTTTTAATGAGTTCTTAATTTAGATAGTAGGAATACGAAATAAAAAAAAAATTATTTTTTAAAAATTATATCAAGTTTTTCTTTTTTAGCATCTTTGAAAAAATTAAAAATTTGATCATTGAAAAGTATATTGCTAAGGTTTCATGCATGTTATGTTTTTAAATGTTGAATGATGTATGCAACATTATGGATTATAGTTATATGATAAGTGATAATGCTTAGGATTAATCCATGCATGTGTATTTTGATGATTTTATGTCATGCATGAGTTTTTGAAGTAAATGTTGATTTGATACTCTCATTTTGGATTAACATGTTTTAGGTTTAATCATTTTTATGACGAATTAAGATGACATTCTCATGACATATTAAGATGACATAGTGCATGTACATCTATGTATGAATTTCTTGATAGTCTTTTGATGATAGATGTGATATCATGATGTTTTATTTTTGATGTGTTTGGTCTTGACGGCTTTATGACGAAACTTATGTTTTGACTTTAAATGATGATACAATGTTTTCACAAAAAGGCTTGAACACTCTCATATGAAATCAGTTGTATGAAATGGAAATGAATTTTCTATTCTATTGAGATTAATGAATTTATTTTACCAATCTTATGAATCTCATGTAAATAAACATGATGAATATTTTACAAATGAGTTTTCTTATAAGATTTTGCCTTTACATCTTGAACTTTAATGCTTATATTGATTTGGCATATAAAGACTAAGGCATGCTCATAAGAAGCAAATCACATGAATAGAAATTTATAAAAATGAAATGTAATCCTCTATCTTATTGATTTCTACCTAAGAGACCAATAAAACTATCTATGCCATTTTGAATCTCTTGAAAGAAATGCTGAGATTTTGATGATTTGGATGATTTCAATTTGAATGAGTTTTATTTAAAATCATGATCTTGATTCCGTGATATTTACAAATTAAGATTTATTATGAATCAAGATCTTTTCATTAATCGATCTCCTAAGATTTTCTTTTGATTATTTATGAGTAGGTTTTTCAAAAAGAAATCATGCCTTTTGGTATTCATATGTTCTAATATTTCACGATATGATTTTTTTACAATTCCTTATATTCATGAAATGTTTCTCGCATCACCCAATTACTTTCTTCTTGATATTCCTTATGTGGTGATTAAAATTATGCATGAAATAGTCTTGATATTATTTTTATGTATACAAATGAAAAGTTATAATCATGAATGATCGGATGAAATTTGACAAATATCTTCATGATTTGAAATATTTATAATTTGAAATTATGCATGCAATTGCTTTGTATTGTGATGATATATGCATCATGAATACTTTATTATCATACATAAAAATAGTGATAAACATTTTGAAAATAAATGTTTGTATCATGTTAGATGATTTTACATTTTGTGCATGATGAGTTATAGTGATGATTGAAACAATGATTGAAATGCTTTAAATGATGAATGTTTGGTATCATGATCAACATGTTGATAAATGCTTGAAAATTTTAATGTTTGAGTATCATGTATGATATGCTTATTAATGATGATTGATTTATTTTTCGGTATCGTGCACGAAAAATAAGGTTATTGAAATTGTGTATGTTTTAATTTGAATATATAATGATGCACAAATAAGAATGATACTTACCTTTGTCATAATATGAAAATTGATATAAGGGTCTTCCCTTCTTTTTGACAATGACAAAGGGGGAGCAAGAATTTCTAGCATGGACATCATGAAAAGAGGCAAACTAACTAGCTTGCACATTTCAAGATGAAAGAAAAAATTGCATTTCTCAAAAGAGAAGATGCAAATGTAACATTTGCCAAATTGTTTGCTTGCCTCATGTAAAACATTATCTCTTGCTAGTTTGGCATTTTTGCTAGCTTGTATGTTGCAAAACTTGATCACTTTTTCAAACATTTTGCTAGCTTACACTATGCAAAGAAAGCAAAAATGGCACTTCTAGAAGAAAGAGCTTGTTATTTTGAATATCACAAGCTTGCCTATCTTAAGAAACAAAAATTACAAAAGTGCTATCTTGCCTATCTCAAGAAGCAAAACTTGCAACTTGCACATTGCAATAGGAAGCAAAAATGACACTTCTCAAAAGAGAAGAAAGAGCTTACTTTCTTGAACATCTTTAATATGCTAGCTACCATGATGTACAATTAGCTATCTTGAACATTACAAAGAAATACTATCATGCACATTGCAAAGAAAATCAAATATGCCAACTTGCACATCTTTAAATTTGCTAGCTTGTATGTAGTAAAACTTGTATATCGTAAAAGTTGCTAGCTTATAGAGAAGCAAAGAATTGCTATCTCGAAAGAAGCAAAAAATGCAAAACTTAGAAAACTTCCAATATAATTGCTCTTGTCATGCTTTGTATCAAAAATGTGTTGATATCCTTAAAAGCATCACATTAAATTTTTTAGTATTGCAATGTATCACATGTATTGCAAATTGTAATTTTTGAGACTATTACCATATCATGTTTAACAATTGATGTCTTTCATGACATGATTTCTTTACATTTTTGTCTTGTATGTATCATGTGATGATTGAAATATTGATTGATGCAAATTCATAATTTATGGAAAAGTCTAAATCATTAGTTCCTCTCCTTCTTTTCGGCAATGACATAGGGGGAGAAAGATTGCTAGCTCAAGGCAAATGTTGGCTAGCTCGTACTCTTCCCTTCTTTTCGACAAAAACAAAGGGGAGAAAGCTTTTGCTAGTGAGAACATGCAAAGAAAAGCAAAGTGCAATCTTGCACAAGAAGCAAGTGTTGAATTGCCATGATTGAACTTAAGAATCTTGCTATGTTTTTGTGCTTATATGTTGTGATGAAAATCTAGCTTTATGTTGTAAAAACTTGCATATATTTTAAAATAGCTAGAGCTACTTCTCCTTTTTGTTGATGACATAGGGGGAGAAGTATATTGATGACTTCATGCATTGAATTGAATATTTTATATATATTTGCATGATGGTTTAAATGTCTTTCATAACATGTGAAGAATGTTACTTGGATTTGGGATAATCCAAGTGTTCTATCAATGACATATTGATAGGGGGAGTTTAGTTAAACTCCGGGGAGTTAAGGTTAACTCTCTTAGTCATCAATTAGTTGTCATCATCAAAAAGGGGGAGATTGTTGAATCTCATATTTTGATGCTGAAACCAATTGATAATTGTGTTTATGTTTTAACTGTTTTTTGAGTGATTCAGGTCTACTCGATCAGGATTAGACAGTTAACGCAGGAGGAATTGACGTTGCGCCGGAAGAGATCACGTCAGGATATTGGATGGCTGAATGCTTCGGACGTCGGGCATCGAGCCAAGGAGAGCGAAATTGCGCCAAGGATATCAGGGTTGCGGAGGTCAACCGCCGATTGGGCAACAAGCCACAAGAGAGGACGATGCACCGAAGAATCGGACGAAGCGCCAACCAATGACGTGCCGGGCAACATAATGTCAATTCGCGTTGTAATAATTGTCTAGATCGGAGTTGAGTTTTGGTTTATGTGTGCAGGATTAACTATGATAACGATGAAGACATAAAGCGAAACAAAGTGCTGGAGACAAGCGCGAAGGATTCGTTGGGAGTTCGAGAGTTCGACGGAAGTCCGAAGGTTCGTCGGGAATGCTGCTGGAACTTGTCGAGAATGAGTAGGGAGCTTGCCGAAGGGTTTTTCGGAAGCTCGCCAGAAGGTTCGTTGGAAGTTCGTGGAGCTCACCGAGAAAGATTGGAGCTTACCGAAGAAGCTCGTTGGAACTCGCGAAGATCAAATCGTGAAGTCTAGGAGCTTGCCGGGAGTCCGCAGAATGGTTTCCGAGAGTTTATCGGATGATCGTCGGAAGTTCGTCAGAAGCTCACCGGAAAAAGTCTTGACTTACGGACTTTGTAATAGCTTAGAAAATATCTTTAAATTCGTAGTTAGCATATTAATTAGGGTTAGGATTAGGTGTTAATCCTATAACCCAAGTAGGGGCCAATTGGGCCCAAGTTCGGACTGGTTTGGGTCAAGTTTGGAGCCCAACCAGTGAGCTGAATTGGCCTAGGCGGTGACACCTCTTAAGCTGGGTGGTTGCACCGTCCAGCACCCGAGCGCTGGGCGGTGGCATTGCCAGCATCAGGAACATAAGAGAATTCAAATTTTTGGAGCCCAAATTTGAATCCTCTTGAGGCCTATAAATACCCCTCAAATCTCAGCTGAGAACACAACTTTTTGAGCAGCAAGTGATTGAGAGAAAAGTCTTAGAAGAGTCTTTGCTAGTCTTGTTTTCAATTTGCTAGTGTTCACCTCCTTCTTTCTTGCTAAAAATTTGTAAGAGAGTGAACTGCTTGTGAAAGTTGTAAGAGGGGTATTTACCCTTCCCTTTCAAGAGATTTGCTTGTGGAAGGTGGGAGCCTCATCGAAGAGGGGCCTCACAAGTGGATGTAGGTCATTTGACCGAACCACTGTAAAATCGGCGTAATCTCTGGTTTGCATTTACTTATTGTCATTCATATTACTGTAAATTATTTGCACTTTAATGCTATATGGCTTTGTCTCCGTCTTACTTATCTCTTCAAGTTAAAACACAATCGAAACGATTTTAAACAAAAACGTTGCTTTTATCGTACGAAGTTTTTGAAAATGTTTAAATCGTGAAAAGTTTATCGCACTTCACCGCTGCACTAATTCACCCCCCCCCCTCTTAGTGCCGCTCCGATCCTAACAATAATGATCACTTCGAGGGGATCGGCCTCCTTGATCGCTTCGAGGGGATCGGCCCTCCTTAATCGCATCGAGGGGATCGGCCTCCTAGGGTTTGTCAAAAGACAGAATAGTATTTTTCATAGATTACTGAAAAGAAGCAGTTACATCCCTATTTATAGAGTTCCACCCAGAGTCCATCAAGACTTGAACTCTAATAATAAATAAATATTAAATAAACCTCTACTTGACTCTAATTGAACCAAACCGACTCAATAAACAAATGGACTAAACAGACTCAATAAACATTATTCAAAAGCTCAGAAAAAGGATCCTAACATAGACTTGCTTTAACTTCATCTTGCTTGATCGCAAGTTAAAGTGATTTACGAATCGGCTTTTTTACCGAAATCACTCTTATCATACGAACGTAGTATTAATCGTCGAAAGTTTTCCGCTGCACTAATTCACCCCCCCCCCTCTTTGTGCTCTTGATCCTAACACTTCCATCGTTATAAGTAGGAACTGATTCCTGGTGTAGATTGAGTTGGTCGAGTCCCTCGAGACTCACCTATATCACGATTCGCTATCTTACTTACGACATAGAGATGTCACCGGTGACCTGAGGACATGGTATGCTTGGTCGAGTCCCTCGAGGGTATATCATCAAATCAGACTCATCTTGTAACGAAGGTATTGACTTAACCGAGCATCATTGTTGGTCAAGTCCCTCGAGACCATGGTGATTCAAAGGCCAAACAGGACGGGAATCACAAGGAGTTGTGATCGGCAAGAGTTGCCTACCTTTTAGGCTTAGTGTGATTGGTCGAGTCCCTCGAGGTTACACTAAGACGCTGATTGGATCCTGATCCCCACTAGAAGTCTGTCGGAGACTTCCGTTTCACGTGCTGAGGGTGTCGCATGACTTGTTAGTAAAATAGTGGGAGCATATTAAGATAGAAGTCCATATCTTAATAGTTTATTTCTTACAAAATCAACATGTTATTCATTTGTGTTGCATCTTTATTTTCAGAAAATGTTGCTTTCAAATCCCTTACGTGGCATACTTGATGTCAACCGCCTCACTAGTCCAAATTATACGGATTGGCTCCGTAACTTGAGAATTGTTCCCACGGCGGAGAAAATCATGTACGTCCTTGATACAGTGATGCATATGCCCGAAGAAGGGGCAAGCGAGGATGAGATCGCTCACTACGTGAAGTACATTGATGACTCCACTCTTGCTTAGTGCTATATTTTAGGCTCTATGACTCCTGAGTTACTAAGACAATATGAAAAGATGGATGCTAAATCCATTCTCCTACATGTCCGTAAATTGTTTGAGGAACAAGGAAAGACTTAGCGATATGAGATATCTAAGAGCCTCTTCCGCGCTAGGATGACTGAGGGGACACAGGTTCAGAACCATGTCCTAAAGATAATTGAGTGGATAGAGAAACTCACAGGTCTAGGAATGGTCCTAGAGGATAACTTGTGTGTGGACATTATGCTTTAGTCCCTACCAGATTCCTTTTCACAGTTCATAATGAATTTTAATATGAACAAGCTTGAGGTGACTCTCCTAGAGCTCCTCAATATGTTGAGGGAGGCAGAGAGTACTATTAAGAATGAGAAGCCAGTTCTCTACACTAGTGAGACCAGAAAGAAAAGGAAAGCAGAAAGGTCCCTTAAGAAGGGAAAGGGCAAGGGTATACCACGTAAAGCAAATGTTGCTAAGAAAAACCCAGCAAAGGACAAAGGCTAGTGCTTCCACTGTGGTAAAGATGGGTACTAGAAGAGGAACTACAAAGAGTACCTTGCAGAAAGGGCGAAACAAAAGCTTGATGAAGCTTCATATACATTCATGATCAAGCGATGGACCTCAAGACTCCTAGGCCTTGCTAGAACCTGCAACAAATTACATATATGATAAGCTTGACAAATAGAGACTGATCATGAATGTACATAAAGCTTCATCATATATATAATTTGTTGCAGGTTCTAGCAAGGCTTAGGAGACTAGAGAGAGACGAGATGGACCTCAAGATGGGTAATGGAGCAAAAGTTACTATAGTAGCTATTGGCGAGGTCGCCCTACATCTGCTTGGTGGAGCTTTTATTGCATTAGATGCATGTTATTTTGTTCCTTCTATTATAAAAAACATTATATCCATTTCATATTTGATAGTTAGTGGATATAAATTAGTTTTTGAGAACAATGGTTGTTCGATATTATTAGATGATAAGATCAACACGAAAGGAAGATTACATAATGGTTTATTTATGTTAGATACTACTCCACATATCATGAATATAAATGTGTCTAAGAGGAAACGAGATGAGATGAACAGTGTATACCTGTGGCATTATAGGCTAGGTTACATCCATTAAAGAAGGATTCAATAGTTGCTAAATGATGGATATCTAGATCCATTCGACTATGTGTCATATGCAACTTGCGAGCCTTGCCTTTGTGAAAAATTGACCAACTCTCCATTTAGTGGAATTGGAGAGAGAGCCACTAAGCTGTTGAAACTCATATATAGTGATGTATGTGGACCCATGTCAACTCATGCCATTGGTGGATACTCCTATTTCATTACCTTTACTAATGATTTCTCAAGGTATGGATATGTGTACTTAATGAAGTACAAGTCCGAGACCTTTGAGAAATTTAGAGAGTATAAGAATGAGGTGGAGAACCAAACTGGAAAGAGTATTAAAACTCTTCGATCAGATTGAGGAGGTGAGTACTTAAGTATAGAGTTTACTCAGTTCCTTAAGAACTATGAGATATTATCCCAATGGACACCTCCTTATACACCTCAGCTCAATGGTGTCTCTAAAAGGAGAAATCGAACGCTATTAGACATGGTACGATCCATGATGAGTTTCGCTGACCTACCCATCTCATTCTGGGGATATACCCTAGAAACCGTAGCTTATCTTCTGAACAGAGTTCCAACTAAGTCGGTAATGTCTACACCATATGAGATATGGAAAGAGAAGAAGCCTTATCTTAAGGTTGTTAAGATTTGGGGCTGCCCTACCCACGTTAAAAGACACAACCCCGATAAGTTAGAATCAAAGATAGAGCGATGCAAATTTGTGGGATACCTCAGGGAAACTTGTGGGTATTATTTCTATCATCTCGAGGACCAAAAGGTCTTTGTAGCTAAGAGAGCAGTGTTCCTTGAGAAGGAACACATTCTTGGTGGAGATAGTGGGAGAATGATAGAGTTGAGCGAGGTTGGAGAACCAAGCTCAAGTACCACTCTACAGCCCGAGTTTGTTCAGGTACCTAATACACAAGTTTCAACTTTACATAGGTCTGATAGAGTATCCCATCCTCCTGAGAGATATGTGGGACATATTAGAGGAGAGAATGTTGAGGATATTGATCCTCAGACCTACGAGGAGGCTATTATGGGTATAGACTCTGGGAAGTGGCAAGCAGCCATGAATTCTGAGATGAATTCTATGTACTTCAACAAGGTTTGGAACCTAGTTGATGCGCCCGAAGGTATTGTACCCATCGGTTGCAAGTGGATCTTTAAGAAAAAGATCGGAGTAGATGGAAAGGTAGAGACCTATAAAGCAAGGCTAGTGGCTAAGGGGTATCGTCAAAGGCAAGGTGTTGATTACGACGAAACCTTCTCACCCGTAGCAATGCTAAAATCCATCAGAATTCTAGTGGCTATTGCAGCATTCTATGATTATGAGATCTGGTAGATGGATGTGAAAATCGTATTCCTCAATGGGAACCTTGAGGAGGAGGTGTATATGATGCAACCTGAGGGATTCGTATCCAAGAACTACCCAAATAAGGTATGTAGGTTGCTTAGATCCATTTATGGACTAAAGCAAGCTTCCCGAAGTTGGAACATAAGATTTGATGAGGCAATCAGATCTTATGACTTCGTTAAGAACGAAGATGAGCCTTGTGTGTATAGGAAGGTAAGTGGGAGCGCTATTACCTTTTTGGTGTTAAATGTGGATGACATCCTGATCATCGGGAATGACGCAGGAATGCTATCCACAGTAAAGACTTGGTTATCTAGACACTTCTCCATGAAGAACTTAGGGGAAGCATCCTATATCTTGGGGATTAGAATCTATAGAGATAGATATAAGAGGATGCTTGGCTTGTCCCAGTCCAGGTACATAGAAAACCATTGTCAAAAGGTTTGGCATGGAAAATTCCAAGAGAGGTCTCATACCGATGAGACATGGGATATCGCTTTCTACGAGTATGTCTCCAAAGACTCTAGAAGAAAGGACAAACATGGATATGATACCTTATGCCTCAGCAATAGGGTCTATCATGTATGACATGCTATGTATTAGGCCTGATATAGCGCATGCTCTGAGTGTCACGAGCAAGTATCAAGCAGATCCAGGCTAGGAGCACTAGAAAGCAGTAAAGTGTATCCTTAAGTACTTGAGAAGGACTGAGGATCTTTTACTAGTATATGGAGGTAGTATAGCCTTAAGGTTAAAGGCTACATAAACTCAAGTTTTCAGTCTGATGTCGATGATAGCAAGTCGAATTCGGGGTACGTGTACACCTTGAATGGAGGAGCAGTGTGCTGGAAGAGTTCCAAGCAAGATACTACTACTGACTCGACCACAAAGGCGGAGTACATTGTTGCATCAGATGCAGCAAAGGAGGGAGTCTGGGTGAAGAAGTTCATCATATATTTGGGAGTCGTGCCGGGTAGCAAGGAGCCGATCTCCTTATATTGCGACAATAACGGGGCGATTGCTCAAGCGAAGGAACCTAGGTCTTATCAGAAATCTAAGCATGTTCTGAGGAGGTTCCATCTTATCAGAGAGATCGTAACCTGAGGAGATGTAGAAGTGGAAAGAGTTCCATTCGAAGATAACATTGCAGATCCACTGACAAAGCTGTTGTCTTAGATTGTCTTTGAGCGTCACAAGGGTCTGATGGGGATCAGACACATAGGTAATTGGCTTTAGGTCAAGTGGGAGATTACTAGTCATAGGTGCTCAGCAAGCCAATCACGTGAGTGATGACACGTGTGACTTGATACAGAATCTTTTTTGCTTATTATATTTTGGCATATATCATTTTATAACTATTGCATATATGCATATATATATTGTGATGTCCTTGGATTTGTGCAATGGGAATCGGATCGTGATGAGATCACGAAAATGAGATCGATTCACCTTTAAACACATATCCTAAATAATCCCGGTCATAGGTTACTCGAGAGGGACATCGTGATAACCGAACATATTGGTGTACTGTATACCCGTCCATATGATGGATTCAGCTAGTCTCATAGCTGCTCGTATAAGGACACTAGGGATACAGTACAGGTGCTTATTGGAGAATGAGTTTACTGATTGATCCGCTTATGGAATGCTGGATGGTTGATGATGCCTTATTGTCAGACAACGATTCCATAGTCCTAGTGGTATATCTGGTCCTTAGACTTGAGACACCAAGGATGTCCTGTATGAGTGCTCCACTCTTTGATACCAGACTTATAGGTTTGGCTGTCCCAGATCTAGTACAGCTGGTCATTGGGAGTGGTAGTCGACCTTACGAGGGCTATTGAGTGTCGATAGAGGATCATCCATTCTCGACATCATGAGAGGAATATCTCATGTATTCTTGCTTAGACAAATCCCTGGCCAGGGTCATTCGGGTTTAGAGAGAAAGAGTTCTCCAGAAGAATCCGATTAGAGCGAGACTAGAGTAGAAACCGTATGGGTCTGATAGCACTATGCTCGATATACGGTCTTTGGGATATTAGATAGATGAGGGACTATAGGTACACGGTAACTGAGGACAGATAGGTCCAATGGATTGGATTGCCCTATATTGTTTGGGGACTATGGCGTAGTGGCCTAGTACGTCTGTAGTTGATGAGTTGAGTGAATTATTACAGAGATAATAATTCATTGAGTTAGAAGTTCTAACAGGTATGACTCACGGCCGGCTCGATATTGGCCAAGAGAGTCACACACATATGGTAGGCATTACGATGAGTAGAGGTTCAAATATGAGATATCCGACGGAGCCCTTGTCTTATTGGATATCCAATAAGCCCCTGGATTATTGGATCCCATGGACGAGATCCAATAAGAGCTCATGAGAGATTATTGGATAGAGATCCACTAATCTAAAAGGCTTGGGTTATTGGATGCAGATCCAATACCCACTAGGGGAGGATCCATTAGGGTTTGATAGGGGACCTCTATAAATAGGAGGGATTCAGAGCCTCATAGGCTAGAGCCTTTGCTTGCCTCTCCGATTCTCCTTCCCCTCTCCACCTCAGAGCAGACTTGGAGTTTTGAGGAGCGTCGTCACAGTCCTGCTGTGTGGATCACCGCTAGAGAGGAGGACGCTTGACCTCCTTCACCCTCTCCTAAGGATCTACAAGGAAATAGAGATATACGATCTCCTTAGGTAACACAATCTACTCTTTACGTTGTTTTTCAGTTTCGCTGATTTTGCGCACCTATCTTCGCACGACGATGAACATCTCTTTGGGAATCGGGGATTTTGTTTTCTTGTTCTTCCGCTGTGCATGTGATGTCGCCCTCAAAGATTTTCCCAACATGTACCATACAATGCAGGCGGTGGTACCACTCGTACTTGTAAGACTCAAAATTTTAAATTTTTGGCTTTATTTTTGAAACCATTTATGGCCTATAAATATCCCACATGGGCAGCAAGAAAGTAGCAAGAATTCTTTAGGAAAAAATCGAGTAAACTCTGCCAAAACTTTAAGTTCCCTCCTCCTAGTGCTTAGAGTTAGTCTCAAGGGCGGTGTGTGAGAGAATACTTATAAAATAGTGACTTGTATGGGTTATCTCCTAAACCCATGAAATGGAGAAAGTGCTATAAAGAGGTAGTTGGTCTTTGCCTATTGAAGGAAGAGCCGGTGACCTCAACGGAGGAGGAATCGAAAGTGGATGTAGGTCACTATGACCAAACCACTATAAATTCCGATGTGTTCTTTCCTTACTGCTTATTCTCTTTACTATATTCTACTTTCCTTCATTGTAAACTATCTAATCCCCTATTCTTTATTTACTTGCAAACTTATACGAGTCAAACAAATGGTTCTTATCAAAATCAGTTTTTATCGTACGAAGATTTTCAAACCAACATAATTTTTTCACTACACTAATTCACCACCAACCCCCCCCCCCCTTGTGTTAGTGTCGACTCGATCTTAATAGTTGGTATTAGAGCCATGTTATTTCTTATTTAGTTTAATACCCAAGAGAAATGGTTCTTTTCGACTTTCAAGAGGGTCACTATATCATTCGTCCTCTTATGTTAAATAGGACTAACTATACTTTTTAGAAAACTCGGATGAGAGTTTTCTTACTTTTTATGAGCTTTAATTTATGGAATATTATTGAACTTAATTTTCAAACACCTTGTAAATCTATGAATGAATGGAGTGATTTTGAAAAAAAATCTTTTTCCTTAAATGCAAAATCTATGAATACTTTGTTTTATGCTTTGGATAAAAATGAGTTTAATCATATTTCTATTTGTAAAACTGTGCATGACATTTGACATACACTTGAAATCACACACGAAGGCACAAGTAGAGTTAAAGATTCTAAAGTTAATCTTTTGATGCATGATTTTGAATTGTTTTGTATGAAACCAAGCAAAACCATTAGAGACATATACACCCGTTTTACGGATATCATCAATAGTTTAAAAGCACTTGGTAAAATTTTTTAAAATTTTGAACTTATTAATAAAATACTAAGATTCTTCCAAAAAGTTAGGATCCGAAAGTAACAATAATACAAGAGGTAAAAGACTTAAACAAGTTTCCACTTAAAGAACTTATTGATTCATTGATGACATATGAAATGATGTGTAAGACATATGATGAACTTGATGAACATGAGAATAATTTTTCAAAGAATAGGAAGGACTTGACACTTAAAACAAAAGAATACCACTTGAGCGAAAGCTCAAATGATGATGACATAGAACTCCTCATAAATAAATTTATAAAATTTATAAAACATAAAACTAAGAATAAAAATAAACATAAAAAGAAAAAAATTGCCAAGGAAGAAGTACTCAAGGACGAATTGAGTGCATCTGAAGACGAGGAGCAAACCAATAAAGACGAGGTGGCGTTTCACAATGAGGTATATAACTTACCCGAAATGTATTTACCTTACTATGAAATTACTTGATGCTTTTTCATGAGCTATTTTTAAATTAGTTAGTATAAAAAATAAATAATAAATAATAATAAAAAAAATTATGATAATTACATGTTTTATGATAAAGGAATAAAAATGTTAAAATTAAATGTAATGCTTGTACACCAAATAAGATTAATTCTATGCATGTTTTAAGAAGCAACAATGTATATCTTAATAATTTCCATATTGCTTTTCGATTATAAATGATGATGCATGGTTTTTGTATAGAAGACTAAGCATGAAAAGTTAGATTCATCTAAAAAGAAAAATACATAACTACAACAAACAAAATGATTTTGATTAAAAATTCTTTATAAAATCAATTTGATGATTTAATGATGCATAATGATGTAATTATTAATGAAAATATTAAAAGTTTTTGTATCATGCATGATGATTTTATAATGCATGAGATTTAGAAATTATGTATGATGATTTTTGTGATTTATAGCTTATTATTCTTTATGGTAATAAATTTTACACTTTCACTTTAAATGATGATATATATTTTGATTTGGAAAAAAAAAAGGAACAAGGACATGCTTGTATGAAATCAATCACATGAATTGAAACGACTAAAAAAGGAATGCATTTTGAAAATATCTCTATCTTATCGATTTTTTAATAAGAAATTGATAAATCTATTTATATCATTTTGAATCTCTTAAAAGTGATTTTGATGATTTATTGATTTGAATTTGGATGAGTTTCATCTAACCATGATTTTTATCTTGATTTCTCGATATTTATAACTTAAGATTTATTCTATATGAATCAAGATCTTTTATCCTCGATGTTTCTTTTTGCTATCTACTATCTAAATGAATCATGATATATATCATTGCTATGTTTCTTCTTGTTGTTTACTAAAGAGAAAAATTTTTCTAAATAAATCATGATTTTTTAAAATTATAATTTTTTTATGATTCATAATAAATTGAGAGATATTATATATGAATCAAGATCCTTTGTATTCTCTCATGACCCCTTTTGCTATAGGAATGTCTTTATCTATATCATGATCTTGAATTCTTGATATTAATACTTAAAATCTTTCTATGAATCAAGATCTTATTTTTTAATTCCCATAGTTCTTTTTTTTTGCTATTTACTATGATTCTTCTTTTCGCTATTTGAGTCATCCAAAAAAAAGAATCATAATTTTTCTCCTGATTTTTCGATATTCATAATTTGAAATTTGGTTCATGACTCCCTTGTATTCATGAAGTGTATATCTCATTACCTAATTAATTTTTCTTAATAATCTTCATATGATGATATGAAATTAAGCATGAAATACTCATGATATTATGTTGATGCATACAAATGAGAATTTATGATCATGGTAGGATGTAATGTAATTTGATATTTTGATACCATCATGATTTAAAATATTTATGATTTATATATCTCATGATATGATTGAATCATTGTTGTAAAAGAAAAAGGAAATTGTTATTGCACATTGCAAAAGAGAACCAAAAAAGTGCTAGCTTGAATGATAAACTTAAATCTCCCAAATGCATAAACTCTTCTTATACATTTTTTTGGATCATGATCTTGATTTCTTAATTTTTATGACTTGAGTTTTCTTTTTAAATCAAGATCAATTCCTATCATTCCTTCTATTTACAAAAGAAGAGATTTGTCAAAAATGACACATGGTCTTTTGGTATTCATGAATTAATCTTTCAGTTTTGATGATTGAAATATTGATGCAAATTTATTGTTTATCTTTGCCATGATGTGAAAATTGATATAAAGGGAAAATAATTATAAAATTATATTATTCCCTTCTATTTGACAATGATAAACGAGGAGATAAAATCTACTAGCTTGCACAATTTAAGAAAAAGCTAAAACTTGTTAGCCTGCACATTTCAAAGAAAGACAAAATTTGCTAGATTGTATATTCTAAAATGATGCATTACTATCTTGCTAGCTTGCCATTTATTATCTTGCATTCTATTTCAAAAACTTGCTAGCCTTCATATTTCAAGAGAAGTAACACTTGCCAAATTACTAGCTTGTATATTGTAAAATGATATAAAATTTGCTAACCTTGTATGTTCTATAATAAAGTAGAACTTGCATGTTTCAAAAATTGCTAGCTTGCACTTCTCAAAAGAGAAGAAAGAACTTGCTATCTCGAACATCACCAAGAATTGCTAGCTTGCTATCTAAAAAAAAAAAGGAAGTTAAATTTGCAAACTTGCACAACTTAAAATTGTTGCTAGCTTATATGTTGTAAAACTTGCATATCTCAAAAACTTGCTAGATGCACTTCTCCTTTTTGTTGATGACAATGGGGGAGAAGGTATGATGATAATCATGCATATTATGCCTAAAATAATAATTTAAAATTATGTATGATGATCATGTATATAATGATGATTTTGAATATATACATTATGTTTTGGAATGATGCATGCAATACTCATGATTTTATTATGATGATATATATGTTGTATTACATATGATGTGATTAAAATAGTTTCAACTTAGACTAAAAGATTATTATTTATTTAAATAATGCCTTATTTCAATATGACATATTGATAGGGGGAGTTTAGTTTAAACTATGTTATCAATTGGTTGTCATCATAAAAAATGGGGAGATTGTTGAATCTCGGATTTTTATGATGAAATCAATTGATGAGTTTGTGATCTACTCTGTATTTTGAGTGACGTAGGACTAGCTTCGATTAAGGAGAGGTAAATTGATTAAAGCAATAAGAATCATACATTGGGCTAGAGTGAACTTGTTAGAAGATTAGATGTCGGGCCAGAGGATCGGTCGGTGTGTCGGTAGACGGCTTCATGCCGTGAATTTAGGCATCGAGCCGAAGGATTGGACATTGTGCCAAGGAGATCAAAAGTTGTGGGAGTCAATATGCTGATTGGGTAATATGCCGAAGGAGAGGATAATACGCCGAAGGATCGGACGAGCGTCGAATGAACCAATTGCTAGTCATAGGTGCCCAGCAAGCTAATCACGTGAGTGATGACACGTGTGACTTGATACATAATCTTTTTGCTTATTATATTTTGATATTTATCACTTTATATCAACTATTGCATATATGCATGTATATATTATGATGTCCTTGGATCTGTGCAATGGAAATTGGATCGTGATGAGATCACGATAATGAGACCAATTCACCTTTAAACATAGATCCTAAATAATCTCGGTCATACATTACTCGAGAGGGACATTGAGATAACTGGATAGACTGGTGTGCTGTATACCTATCCATATGATGAATATAGCTGGTCTCATAGCTGCTCGTGAGGGGACACTAGAGATATAGTATAGATGCTCATTGGAGAATGAGTTCATTGATTGATCCGCTTACAGAATGCTGAATGGTTGATGATACCTTATTGTCAAACATCGATTCCGTAGTCCCAATGGTCTATTTGGTCCTTAGACTTGAGACCTCAAGGATGTCCTATATGAGTGCTCCATTCTTTGAAACTAGACTTATAGGTTTGGATGTCCCAGATCTAGTACAGTTGGTCATCGGGAGTGGCAATCAACCTTACGAGGGCTATTGAGTGTTATGATAGGAATACCACAAGTGTTCTTGCTCAGACAAATCCCTGGCCAGGGTCATTCAGATTGAAAGAGAGAAAGAGTTCTCCGGGAGAATCCGATTAGACCAAGACTCGAGTAGAAACCGTATAGGTTTGACAGCACCATGCTCGGTATACGGTCTTTGAGATATTAGATGGATAATGGACTATAGGTACATGGTAACTGAGGATAGATAGGTTCAATGGATTGGATTCCCTTGTATCGTCTAGGGACTATGGCGTAGTGGCCTAGTACGTCCGTAGTCGATGAGTCGAGTGAATTATTATGGAGATAATAATTTACTGAGTTAGAAGGAGTTCTGACAGGTATGACTCACAGCCAGCTTGATATTTAGCCTAGAGGATCACACACATATGGTAGGCATTGCGATGAGTAGAGGTTCATGTTAGGATCAAGAGCACTAAGAGGGGGGGGGGGGGGGGGGGTGAATTAGTGCAGCAGAAAACTTTCTGCGATTAAAACCGAAAGCTGCGTTCGCACGATAAAAACAATTTCTGTGTGAAAGTCGATACTGAGCAAGATTAAAGTTAATCTTGCAGGCAGTTTGTAGCTATGATGAAAACCAGAATATAGGAGCAAACTGAAATCCGATGTTCGTACGAAGAAACTGATTTATGTCTAAATGCTGATTCGTAAATCACTTGATTAGACAAGACGCAGTTTAAGCAAGAGTATAAAGGCAGTGTGCAGTTATGGTAAAGCTCAAAATGTAAACGCAATCTGCAATATGATGATCGTACGAAAAAACAGATTTACGTCTAAACGCATATTTAGAAAGTTCTGAACTTAGAAACTTATTCGTAAGATCGCAGAAGGCAGTAAACAGTTATGATTGAAATCAAAACGTAAATGTAAACTGAAATATGATGATCATACAAAAAAAGCTGATTTACGTCTAAACGTAGATTCGGAAAGCTCTGAACTTAGAAACTCGTTCGTAAAATCGCAGAAGGCAGTAAGCTATTGAGAAGTTTGCAGTGAAGGTAAAATGCTCAAAGGAAATGCAAACCGAGATTTAGAGTGGTTCGGTCAATCTTGACCTACTCCACTTTTGGCTTCCTCCACCGACTAGGTCACCGACGTCAACTAGAGGCCTTCCTTCAATAAGCGAAGGCCAACCACCCTTTTACAGATTCACTCCTTTTGACAGGCTTAGGAGACAACCCTTACAGAAGTTTTCTCTCCTCTCTTTACAACACAAACTTTGAAGAACAAGAGGAGGAGAACTTTTGGTCTTTACAACAGTTTTGAGCTCTAAAAATCACAGAAAGATATCAAGATTTCGAATGTAAGTTGCTGCCTTTCAGTGCTGAATGGGTGGGGTATTTATAGGCCCCAACCCAGTTCAAATTTGGAGCTCAAATCTGTCAATTCCCGGAATTCCGGGATCAGGCGGTTGCACCTCCTGACTGGGGCGGTTGCACCGCCTGGCAGAGCTCGAAGACTGAGCCTCTGGGCGGTGCCACCTCTGTCAGGGGCGGTTGCACCTCTCTGCCATAGCTTGAAGACCGAGCTCAGGCTGTTGCACCTCCTGACTAGGGCGGTTGCACCGCTTAGCAGAGCTCGAAACTTAAGCTCAGGCGGTGCCACCTCTTGTCAGGAGAGGTTTATTAGGAAATCATGGGGGCGACATCATATGCGCAGCGGAAGAACAAGAAAACAAAAATCCCTGATTCCCAAAAAGATGTTCGTCGTCGTGCGAAGATTGGTGCGCAAAAAATCCGCAAAACAAAAAACTACATATAGAGATTGTGTTACCTAAGGAGATCGTATATCCCTGTTTCCTTGCAGATCCTTAGGAGAGGGTGAAGGAGGTCAAGCGTCCTCCTCTCTAGCGGTGATCCATACAGTAGGGTTGCAACGACGCTCCTCAAAACTCCAGGCCTACTCTGAGGTGGAGAGGGAGAGGAGAATAGGAAGGGCAAGCAAAGACTCTAGCCTATGAGGCTGTGAATCCCTCCTATTTATAGAGATCTCGTGTCAAATCCTAATGGGTCCTTCCCTAGTGGGTATTGGATCTGCATCCAATAAGACAAGGGCTCCGTCGGATATCTCATATCCGAACCTCTACTCATCGCAATGCATACCATATGTGTGTGACCCTCTAGGCCCAATATCGAGCTGGCCGTGAGTCATACCTGTCAGAACTCCTTCTAACTCAGTGAATCATTATCTCTGTAATAATTCACTCGACTCATCGACTACGGACGTACTAGGCCACTACGCCGTAGTCCCTAGACGATACAAGGGAATCCAATCCATTGGACTTGTCTATCCTCAGTTACCATGTACCTATAGTCCCTCATCCATCTAATATCCCAGAGACCGTATATCGAGCATGGTGCTGTCAGACCCATACAGTTTCTACTCAAGTCTCGCTCTAATCGGATTCTCCCGGAGAATTCTTTCTCTCTCAACCCGAATGACCCTGGCCAGGGATTTGTCTGAGCAAGAACACATGGGATATTCCTCTCATGACGTCGAGAGTGGATGATCCTCTGTCGACACTCAATAGCCCTCGTAAGGTCGACTACCACTTCCAATGACCAGCTGTACTAGATCTAGGACAACCAAACCTATAAGTCTGGTATCAAAGAGTGGAGCACTCATACAGGACATCCTTGGTGTCTCAAGTCTAAGGACCAGATACACCACTAGGACTACGGAATCGCTGTTTGACAATAAGGCATCATCAACCATCCAGCATTTCGTAAGCGGATCAATCAGTGAACTCATTCTCCAATGAGCACCTGTATTGTATCCCTAGTGTCCCTACATGACCAACTATGAGACCAGCTGCATCCATCATATGGACGGGTATACAGCACACCAGTCTATCCGATTATCACGACATCCCTTTCGAGTAACCTATGACCGGGATTATTTAGGATATGTGTTTAAAGGTGAATCGATCTCATTATCGTGATCTCATCACGATCCGATTCCCATTGCACAAATCCAAGGACATCATAATATATATATGCATTTATGCAATAGTTATAAAGTGATATACGCCAAAATATAATAAGGAAAAAGATTCTGTATCAAGTCACACGTGCCATCACTCACGTGATTGGCTTGCTGGGCACCTATGACTAGCAAGGTTGCACCGCCCAGTCTCACTCGGAGACTGAGCCCAGGCGATTGGACCTCCTGGCTGGGGTGGTTGCACCGCCCAGTCTCCCTGGGAGACTTAGCCTAGGCGGTGCTACCTCTTGGCTTGGGCAGTTGCACCTCCCACAGCAACCAGGGTCCGAATGGGTTGATCCATTCGGCCCAATTTGGGTTTTTCAGGGGCCCAATTGCCCCAAGATTAAGCTAATGGGATCACCTCCCATTTTCAACTTAATCATTAGTGCTAACTACAATAAATCCTAAGACGATTTCTGCAGCTTGCTCCGGTACGTCAATCGCTTCTTCCGGCGAGTTTCCGGCGAACTTTCGTCGATCATCCGATGAACCCTTGGTGATGCTCCTGCGGACTTCCGGCAAACTCCTAGACTTGCGACGATCCACTTGGCAAGTTCCAACGAGCTTCTTTGGCAAGCTTCTGGACTTCTCGGATTTGTTCCCGCAGAACCTCCGACGATTGTCCGAACTTCCGTCGAGCTCTTGAACTCCCAACGTGATCATTGTCATGACTCCGGCGCAACTCCTGCTGCATGTCTTACTTTCATCGTAGTTAATCCTGCACACTTATCTCAACACATAGATTAGACAACAAATGACAATTGACTTCATCATCAAAATCCGAGATTCAACAATCTCCCCCTTTTTGATGATGACAATCAATTGATAATGGAGTTAACCTTAACTCCCCCTGTCTATATGCCATACTTGAGATAAGTCATTCTTGAATTCAAAACCTTAAGAATTCAAGAGACATATTCCCATCATGATTCCTATCATGATGTATCTCTTTGAAGATGATGTCAAGGCTTGACATTCATTTTCAAATTTTACATTCCAAGTTTGAATGATGATAATAGTAGCAATTCATGTCTTTGTAAGATATCAACATGTAAAGCTGTGAAGTAAGATTTTAATATCATTACATGATGCACGCATTTCAAATATTTTAGCAAGGATTTGCATTTAATCACATGGTAAGATTTCAGCTCGTACAATACAAGTTTTTGTTTGATATCTTGACACATGGCATAATGCATATTATAGCAATGATAGCAATCATATATTTCTTGGTGATGCAAGCATGGCCTAATCAGTGCATCAGTGTTTATAGCATCAAATCAATTCATAAATTTCTCCCCCTTTGTCATCAACAAAAAGAATGGTAGATGTGATACCAGGAGAACAATGTAAGCAAGTTATTAAGCATATAAAAGAAGGCATGATAAGTATAATGCTTTGAATACTTTCTTCTCCTTGTATGTTATAATTTTTTGTGCATGAAGGAGGAAAGTCATTTTATCAAATCCATTTCGAAAAAATATTTTTCAAGCATTCGGACAAGACTATGCTACAGATTTTCAAATGAAGACAAAACATTTTTGTATTCAACTCATAATTTCCAATATATTATTTGATCAAGTGATACCAAGGAATGTAATGGTAATCAAGTGATTTGATTATTCAATAAAGTCCGAAAAGTAATTTTAACTAGTTTAAGTATTCGGACATATCAACATTCCTAATTCTCTTCTTATAAAATCAAATTATTCTTCACTTAGAGGTTTTGTAAAAATATCGGCTAGTTGATGTTTAGTATCAATGAACTCTATAATTATATCATGATTAGTAACATGATCTCGTATAAAATGATGTCTAATATCAATATGTTTTGTTCTTGAGTGTTGTATAGGGTTCTTTGTTAAGCATATTGCACTTGTGTTATCACATTTAATTAGAATATTTTTAAGATGAACTTTATAATCTTCTAAGGTATTTTTCATCCATACTACTTGTGCACAGCATGCACTTGCTGCAATATATTCAGCTTCGGTTGTCGATAGAGCAACCGAGTTTTGTTTCTTAGATGACCAGGAAACAAGGGCATGTCCTAAGAATTGACATGTTCCTGATGTGCTTTTTCTATCTAATCTACAGCCAGCAAAGTCCGCATCAGCATAAGCAATTAACTCAAGATTCTCTGATTTTGGGTACCATAATCCTAGATTTGTGGTACCATTAAGATATCCGAGTATTCTTTTAACTGCTTTGAGATGAGATATCTTAGGGTTTGATTGAAATCTAGCACAAAGTCCTACACTGAACATGATGTCTGGTCTAGTTGCAGTGAGGTAAAGTAAACTTCCTATCATACCCCTATAAGTTTTTTGATCGAAGCTTTCTCCACTTTCATCAATTTCTAACTTAGTGGAGGTGCTCATAGGAGTGTTAATAGCTTTTGAGTTATTCATATTAAACTTCTTTAGTAAATTCATAGTATATTTAGTTTGACTAATAAAGATGTCATTGCTTAGTTGTTTGATTTGTAAACCTAAGAAGAATGTTAACTCTCCCATTAAACTCATTTCGAATTCAAGACTCATAGTTTTAGCAAAAGATTCACAGAGAGATTCATTCGTAGAACCAAAGATAATATCATCAACATAAATTTGAACAATGAGAAAATTATTTTCAAAATTCTTGATGAATAATGTAGTATCAACCTTGCCTTTCATGAAATTATTTTTAATAAAAAAATAACTAAGTCTCTCATACCAAGCCCTCGGAGCTTGTTTTAAACCATAGAGAGCTTTAGTTAATCTAAACACATGATTAGGGAGACTATTATTTTCAAATCCAGGAGGTTGTTCAACATAGACTTCTTCGGAAATAAAGCCATTAAGAAAAGCGCTTTTAACATCCATTTGAAACAACTTAAAATTATTACTACTAGCGTAGGTAAGAAGCATCATTATGGCTTCTAATCGAGCCACAGGAGCGAAGGTTTCTTCGTAATCGATACATTCTTCTTGGTTGAAACCTTTGGCCACTAATCTAGCCTTGTTTCTGACCACGATACCATTTTCATCTTGCTTGTTTCTAAAGACCCATTTAGTACCAATAACTAAATGGTCATTTGGCCTAGGAATAAGCGTCCACACTTCATTTCTCTCAAATTGATTCAATTCATCTTGCATTGCGATAATCTATGAATCATCTTTCATGGCTTCATCAATACATTTGGGTTCAATTTTGGAGAGAAAAACGGTGTTGGCACAAAAATTTTTAAGAGAAGATCGTGTTTGAACCCCCTTTGATGTATCCCCTAAGATTAGCTCCTTAGGATGAGCATCTATATACTTCCAATTCTTGGGTAAGGAAATCTGGGAAGTGGATGCATCCAAGTTGCTAGTTGGAGACGGGGTTTCATTTAAATTCAAGGAATCAAAATTAACATCATCATCAAGATCATTTTTCCTAATTTCGAAAATCTCATTGAAAACAACATGAATGGATTCTTTAATAATTAAAGTTCTTTTATTGAAGATACGAAAAGCTTTAGAAACCGAAGAATAACCAAGAAAGATTCCTTCATCGGATTTAGCATCAAATTTTCCTAAGTTATCCTTTTCATTCAAGATAAAACACTTACACCCAAAGACTTTAAAATATAAAACATTGGGTTTTTTGTTATTCCATAACTCATAAGGAGTTTTGGTGAGTAGGGGTCTTACTAGAACTCTATTCAAAATATAGCATGCAGTGTTTACGGCTTCGGCCCAAAAATATTTAGGTAGGCTATGTTCATTCAACATGGTTCTTGCCATTTCTTGTAAATTTCGATTTTTTCTTTCTACTACCCCATTTGTTGAGGATTTCTTGGAGTAGAGAAATTATGGTTGTATCCATTGAGTTCACAGAATTCTTGGAAATCATGGTTTTGAAATTCTCCACCATGATCACTTCTAATTGACGAAATCATAGAAGCCTTCTCATTTTGAACAAGTTTACAAAACTTGGTAAAATATCTAAAGCATTCATTTTTTTGTTTTAAGAAGTAGGTCCATGTATATCTGCTATAGTCATCAACAATGACAAAGGCGTATTTGCTACCTCCTAGACTCGATGTAGAGATTAGTCCGAACAAGTCCATATGGATCAATTGTAAGGGCCTAGAGGTGCTTATTTGATTCTTAGTTTTGAAACTATCCTTAATTTGTTTACCTAATTGGCAAGCATCACATACATTATCTTTGATGAACTTGATATGAGGAATTCCTCTTACAAGTTCTTTAGATGATATTTGAGTGATTAGTTTCATGCTAGCATAACCTAATCTTCTATGCCATAGCCAAGCATCCACATTCAAAATCGAAAAACATATTTCATTACACAAATCATTTATGTCAATAGTGTATACGTTATTTTGTTTTAATGCAATCATAGACATGTTTTTATATGGTTTTTCAATGATGCAAGCATTAGATTCAAATTTGACAGTGTATCCTTTATCACATAATTGACTAATGCTCAAGAGGTTATGTTTTAAACCATCAACTAACAAAACATCTTCAATAAAGAAGTTGGATTTGTTACCTATGGTTCCTTTGCCAATGATTTTACCCTTGTTGTTGTCTCCGAAGGTGACATAGCCTTCGTCTATGCTAGTAAGCTTAGAGAATTGAGATGGATCTCCGGTCATATGCCTTGAGCATCCACTATCAAGGTACCATCTCTTGCTCCTAGCTTGCGATAGTGTGGGTTTCTATAAGAAAGGATGATTTTTAGGTACTCATTTGCTTTTGGATGCCTCAAAGATAGATCTACATTGTTTTTCATATTGCATAGAGTTTATCATGGTTCCTTTAGGAACCCAAATCAGTTTGTTTGGACTTATTTTCTTGAATGGACAATAATGCGTCTTGTGTCCAAATTTGTAATAAAAGTTGCATTTGGTTTGGTGTTGAACATGTAAGATGGGGCCTTTTATGAAGGTGGTTGGATTTTGGTGAGAACTTCTCACAAATCCAATTCCACTCCTTTTTGGAACGTGACCCTTGTTTGCAAGGATCATGTTTAATGACTTGCTACCAACCTCGAATTTCTTCAAGGTGTCTTTAAGTAGCAAGTTTTCTTTTTGGAGATTTTCTAGATCATGGCATTTGATGCATGGATCTAAACTATCATGATATTCAGTTTTTAACTTATCAAAATCACAAGTAAGACTATCATGCTCCTTTTTTAGCAATTTATATTTTCTATTGATAATAATCAAATAAGTCATGGAAGGCATTTAATAATTCATTGAAAGATAAATCTGCATCTAATAAATTTGTTACCTCCTCTCCGATGGCCATTAAGGCGTAATGAGCAACTTGCTAGATGTTGGACTCCTCTTCTTCGGATGCGCTCGAATCATCCCATGTTGCTTTGAGCGCCTTCTTCTTTGTTGTTCTCTTTTTGGCTTGGGGACAATCACTCTTATAGTGTCCCGACTTTTTGCACTCATAGCAAATAACTTGGTCCTTCTTGGGTTCAAGTTTATTTTTAGTGTCATTCTTAAACTTGTTTCTTTTAATGAATTTTTTAAATTTTCTTGTTAGAAGTGCCAAGTCATCGTCACAGTCCTCATCACTTGAGTTTTCTTTCAAGTGGTCTTCCAAAGTTTTAATTGTCATATCCTTCCTGTTCTTTGGAAGGATGTCTTCTTGCTCTTCATGAGCTTTGCAAGTCATCTCGTAGGTCATTAATGACCCAATTAGTTCTTCAAGAGGGAAGTTATTTAGATCTTTTGCCTCTTGAATAGCAGTGACTTTAGGATCCCAACTCTTAGGAAGGGATCTTAGAATCTTATTTACGAGCTCAAAATCCGAAAAACTTTTTCTGAGTCCTTTTAGAGTGTTGACGACATCCGTGAATCGGGTCAACATGTCACCAATAGTCTCACTCGGTTTCATCAGGAAAAGTTCGAAAGAGTGTAACAAAAAATTGATTTTTGACTCTTTCACTCTACATGTGCCTTCATGAGTCACTTCGAGTGTGTGCCAAATATCAAATGCGGTTTCACAAATCGAAACACGATTAAACTCGTTTTTATCAAGTGCACAAAATAAGGCATTCATAGCCTTTGCATTAAGAGTGAAAGCCTTCTTCTCCAAATCATTCCAATCGATCATTGGAAGAGAAGACTTCGAAAAACCATTCTCGACAAGATTCCAAAGTTCAACGTCCATAGAGATAAGAAAGATCCTCATTCGGGTCTTCCAATAGGTGTAGTCCGTCCCATTAAACATGGGTGGACGTGTAATAGAATGGCCCTCTTGGTTTCCAGCGTAAGCCATCTCTCTTGGGTTTTAATCCATTTGAGAGTTAACCGAGCTCTGATACCAATTGTTAGGATCGAGAGCACTAAGAGGGGGGGGGGTGAATTAGTGCAACGGAAAACTTTTTGCGATTAAAGCCGAAAGCTGCGTTCGCACGATAAAAATAATTTCTGTGTGAAAGTCGATACTGAGCAAAATTAAAGTCAATCTATGTAGGCAGTTTGCAGCTATGATGAAAACCAGAATATAGGAGCAAACTGAAATCCGACGTTCGTACGAAGAAACTGATTTACGCCTAAATGCTGATTCGTAAATCACTTGATTAGACAAGACACAGTTTAAGCAAGAGTATAAAGGTAGTGTGCAGTTATGGTAAAGCTCAAAACGTAAATGCAATCTGCAATATGATGATCGTACGAAAAAGCAGATTTATGTCTAAACGTAGATTTAGAAAGTTCTGAACTTAGAAACTTATTCGTAAGATCGTAGAGGGCAGTAAACAGTTATGATTGAAATCAAAACGTAAATGTAAATTGAAATATGATGATCGTACGAAAAAAGTCGATTTACGTCTAAACGCAGATTCGGAAAGCTCTGAACTTAGAAACTCGTTCGTAAAATCGCAGAAGGCAGTAAGCTATTGAGAAGTTTACAGTGAAGGTAAAATGTTCAAAGGAAATGCAAACCGAGATTTAGAGTGGTTCGGTCAATCTTGACCTACTCCACATTTGGCTTCCTCTACCGACGAGGTCACCGACGTCAACTAGAGGCCTTCCTTCAATAGGCGAAGGCCAACCACCCTTTTACAGATTCACTCCTTTTGACGGGCTTAGGAGACAACCCTTACAGAAGTTTTCTCTCCTCTCTTTATAACACAAACTTTGAAAAACAGAAGGAGGAGAATGTTAGGACTCTAGCTAGGAGAGTCCTAATTGAGAGGGACATTCATGTAAAACTGTTAGGACTTTAGCTAGGAGAGTCCTAATTGAGAGGGACATTCTATTAGGACTCTAGCTAGGAGAGTCCTAATTGAGAGGAACATTCTGTTAGGACTCTAGTTAGGAGAGTCCTAATTGAGAGGGACATTCATGTAGGAGGTTTTTTCTTATAGAAGAATTAGGAGTTGTAAGGGAATATGAGTCTTGACTAGGAGTTGGTTAGAAGTAAGAGTCTTAAGTAGGAGTCCTATTAGGAGTTAGGGTTTAGAAGCCCTATAAATAGCCATGTATTCCTCCTCTTTTCATAAGAAATAGATGAATCTTTTGTGCAGCCTTTGAGCAGCAACTTGGAGGGAGGAACCCCTATAGAGTTCCAAGGAGGCCGATCCCCTAAAGAGATCAACCCCAAGTTTAGAATCTACAAGGGTTCTAACACCTGGTATCAGAGCAGCGTTCTTGGCATCTCGCTACCCTTCCACAGCCATCCATCAACCCTCCACAACCATCCAAAGCAATTCCCACAATTGCTTAAAAGATCATCGCCGAATTCCGCCATCATCTCCACCACCAGGGATCATCCTTTGATCTCCCCGTGAATTGCAACAGGTTCTGGTTTTCTACCTTACTGCTGCTGCAATTTAGTTATCCTTATTTGAAAATCCCAAAAAAATTATTCCTCTATTGCTGCATAAACTTTTCGTCATAAAGTTTTCACCTCTACGACGAAAGATACATTGCAGAATTCCAACCGTATATCACTGTCTGTTTGATCTTGCTACTATGTTTTTTCTATCCAAATCTCCACGAAATTTTATGACATCTTTGACACTTCCTAACAGCAGATTTCCCTTTGGTTTCGTCAAAAAATTCTCAATATAAACTATTGATATTTTACATCTAATCTGGTATACTTAAAAATCTGCACCGTAAAATTTCAGCCGCATAGCACTGATTGTTTGATCTTGATACTACATTGTTTCTATCCAAATCTCTATGAAATTTTTATGATAGCTTTGACACTTCCTAATAGTGGATTTCCCTTTAGTTTCATCAAAAAATTCTCAATATAAACTTCTGATCTTTTACGTCCAATCTGCTATACTTAAAAAAAATCTATGCTGCAGAAAATTTCAGCTGCATATTGTTGCCTTAACCCATCTATTTGCAATCTTTTTTGAATGAAATTTCTTATACACTTTATAGATCATCTTGGCTTCCATCTAAGATTGATCTATTGAGGTATTCATCTCTAAAACCGATTTTTGTGTTGCTATAAATTTTCATCGTAAACTGCTGAAATTTTTCGACGAGAATTCTGCTATGGCAACTTGCACCAATTTCCTTGCTGTTATACTGCCAAAATTTTCTTGATTAAATTAGTCATCCTTGCTGTCATATAAACTGTGATTTTGCTATCAATTCCCTCCTCAATTCTCTTAAGTTTTTGGTGGAAATTACGTCAAGAAACCGCTGTTTCTTCGACGACAATTCTGCTCTTACAAGACAGCACATACTTGCTGCAACTTCCACTGATTTCTCTCAAACCTTTGCTGTCATCTACCACAGATCCAAAACTTTCATCCATAGCCCTAAAACTCCACCAAACCACACCCTCAAACTGCACCCAAAACAGCCACAAAACAAGCCTAAATCGTAGCCTACATCCACCGATCCACCAACCCTTTCGACCATCACTTCTCTCAACCTATACATGCCTTTAACCTGACAACAAAAGAGAGATCTTAACATCATAGATTTGGAGGCATATACTATGGCATCTAAAGAGGCAATCGATTCTAAATTCGAAGCCTTGGAGGCACGAATGGAGGATAAGATTCAGACGCTCTTTACCGAACTCAGATTGGGCCGACTACTAAGCCCAAAAAAATCATATCACGGAGAGAGCTTTGCCCAATCGCACCAGGCCCGAAGAGATGAGTTCCAAGGGAGGGGAGGCTCTATGATCGATCCCAACTATCCACGCATAAGGGTGGACTTCCCTAGTTGGGAAGAAGGAGACCCGATTGGTTGGATCTTGCACGCGGAGCGATATTTTCGGTACCACAAAACCGCGGATGCATCTATGGTGAAAATTGCAGCTATACATCTTGAAGGGGATGCGATACAGTGGTTTGACCAGATTGAACATACTTATGGAGTCCTTTCATGGCAACAATTCAAAGAAGGACTACTGATCCGCTTCAGACCAACCGATTACGAGAATATTGACGAACAACTAGCAAAGATCCGACAAACCTCCACCATTCAGGAGTACCAAACCAGGTTTGAAAGGTTATCTAATCAAAATCATGATTGGTCTCAAAAACAGCTATTGAGGACCTTCATTGAGGGCTTGAAGCCGGAGATCCGAGGAGAAGTTAAAGCGCGACAACCGTACACGCTTATGGCAGCTATCTCTTTCGCATGACATCAAGAGGAGCAATTGAACCATGAAGCTCGGAGGACTAGGGTCGCTCCTCAACTAGTAATATTGAAGCCCTCAGCCCCCCCTACTGTCGACCAAGTCCCTACACCAAAGAGTTTAACAGGAGAAGAGCTTCGGGAGCGATATGCGAAGGGGTTATGTTGGCATTGTGACGAGCCGTGGAGCCGTGAGCATCGCTGTAGTAAAGGAGGACTTCTTATGATTGAACTGATAGAAGAAGAGGTCATTGAACATTCAGAAGAGAGCCTTGAACATGAAGAAAAAGATGTAGAAGAAGAGCCACAACCGACCGAAGTTACGGTATAAACACTAGCTGGCTACTCAAACCCGCAAACGATGAAAGTTGGAGGCCTTCTCAAACAACAACCGATCACTGTTCTCATCGAGACGGGCAGCACTAATAACTTCCTAAACAGTAAGGTTGCTGTCCATATGAACTTACCTATTGAGAATTGCAGTAGGTTTGTCGTTACGGTCGCCAACGGACGGATTTTGAAGTGTGATCATAGGTGCCCGCAGGTGAAACTGTTGCTGCAGGACTAAGAGATAATTGCAGATTTCTTCCTCCTCCCTCTTGATGATCATGAGGCCATACTCAGAATTAAATGGTTGATGACATTAGGTGATGTTTCTTGGAATTTTATACAACTATTTATAAAATTTTACAGTAAGGAGAAACAGGTGATACTGCATGGGAAACGTGAGGGCGACGTAACGACGATTTGCACACAACAAATGGAGAAGGTTTTGCATAAAGCATGCAGTGGCTTTTTGGTACAACTTGAGCAGCAAACTAATAGAGAGCTAACAAAATTTGAAGATCCAAATCTACTTCCTTTGCTTGCTGAATTTTTAGATATATTTGACGAACCGCGCAACCTACCTCTTACCCGTCGGCATGATCATTGTATAACGATTCTTCCAGGCAAATCTCCAGCAAATGCTCAGCCATATCAGTATTCACATCTCCAGAAGGATGAAATAGAAATGATTGTAAATGAGATACTCAAAACAGGAGTTATTCGGCCATGTTGCAGCCCCTACTCTTCACCGGTGCTCCCCATACGAAAGAAGGATGGAATATGGCGATTATGTGTTGATTACCGAACTCTCAATGGCATAACCATCAAGGATAAATACCTTATTCTAGTAGTAGATGAGTTGCAAGATGAAAGGGAGCACAAATCTTCACAAAGCTGGACCTTCGATCCGGGTATCATCAAATACGAGTATGCGAAGAAGACATACCGAAAACCACCTTTTGAACACACAATAACCACTATGAATTTTTGCTTTCTTCAAAAGAAGGTGGAATATCTTGGGCATATCATATCAGAGGAAGGTGTGGCAGTAGACCCCTTCAAAATTGGAGCAATGCAAAATTGGCTGACCCCGAGGAACATAAAATTGCTACATGGCTTTCTGGGTTTAACAGGCTACTACTACAAGTTCATGAAAAACTATGGAGAGATCAGTGCACCACTTACTTCCTTTCTGAAAAAAGATGTCTTCCAATGGTCGGACAGAGCCTCCGTTGCCTTCGACAAACTTAAGGCAGCCATGACGACGACGCCGTTGCTAACACTACCAGATTTCAACCGACCCTTTATTATTGAGGCCGACGCATCTGGAGTCGGAATTGGAGCAATTCTCATGCAAGATGGTCAACCACTCGCATACACTAGTAAGGCATTATCTCCCTCCCATCAAAATAAGTCAACATATGATAAGGAGATGCTCGCCATTGTGCGCGCAGCAACGAGGTGGAGACCCTACTTGATTAGTCGACGATTTCAAATTAAAACCGACCATAAAAGCCTCAAGTACTTTTTGGAGCGAAAGATATCATCCCCTGAGCAGCAAAACTGGGTAACAAAACTTCTTGGATATGATTATGAAATAACTTACAAAAAGGGGAAAGGGAATGTTCTTGTAGATGCGCTTTCACAGCTACCCGAGCAAGCTGAAGTTTTGGCCATTTCACTTCCGACCAACGACTTCCTTGAGGATATTAAGATGGAATGGCAGGAAGATTCAGAGACTAGTAAGATTATAAAGAACTGGAGGAAGCACCAAGCTCCGTAGCTCATTACAATTGGGACTCAAAAGAATTACACTATAAGAGTACTAAATTGAAAAGGAGTATGACATATCACTCACAAACCGACGGCCAGACAGAAGTTGTAAATAGGTGCTTGGAGATAGCCCAAAGCCACCCACCAAATATGACTACCCAAGGAGGACTTCAGACTCAGTCAAGTGCCATTATTGATCGATGGATTATGACTCGACGACGACGATCCACTACTGAATTGCTAATACAGTGGGCAAACCTACTAACAGAAGATGCCACTTTGGAGAACTATGATGACTTGAAGATCAAATTCCCAAAAATCATGAATCGTCAGCCTCGAGGATAAGGCTGATTTGAAGAGGGCGGGTTTGTTAGGACTCTAGCTAGGAGAGTCCTAATTGAGAGGGACATTCATGTAAAACTGTTAGGACTTTAGCTAGGAGAGTCCTAATTGAGAGGGACATTCTGTTAAGACTCTAGCTAGGAGAGTCCTAATTGAGAGGGACATTCTGTTAGGACTCTAGTTAGGAGAGTCCTAATTGAGAGGGACATTTACGTAGGAGGTTTTTTCTTAGAGAAGAATTAGGAGTTGTAAGGGAATAGGAGTCTTGAATAAGAGTTGGTTAGAAGTAAGAGTCTTAAGTAGGAGTCCTATTAGGAGTTAGGGTTTAGAAGCCCTATAAATAGCCATGTATTCCTCCTCTTTTCATAAGAAATAGATGAATCTTTTGTGCAGCCTTTGAGCAGCAACTTGGAGGGAGGAACCCCTATAGAGTTCCAAGGAGGCCGATCCCCTAAAGAGATCAACCCCAAGTTTAGAATCTGCAAGGGTTCTAACAGAGAACTTTTGGTCTTTACAACAGTTTTGAGCTCTAAGAATCACAGAAAGATATCAAGATTTCGAGTGTAAGTTGCTGCCTTTCAGTGCTGAATGGGTGGGGTATTTATAGGCCCCAACCCAGTTCAAATTTGGAGCTCAAATCTGTCAATTCCCGGAATTCTAGGATCAGGCGGTTGCACCTCCTGACTGGGGCGGTTGCACCGCCTGGCAGAGCTCGAAGACTGAGCCTCTAGGCGGTGCCACCTCTGTCTGGGGCGGTTGCACCTCTCTGCCAGAGCTCGAAGACCGAGCTCAGGCGGTTGCACCTCCTGACTGGGGCGGTTGCACCGCTTGGCAGAGCTCGAAACTTGAGCTCAGGCAGTGCCACCTCTTGTCAGGAGAGGTTGCACCGCCCAGTCTCGCTCAGAGACTGAGCCCAAGCGGTTGCACCTCCTGGCTGGGGTGGTTGCACCGCCCAGTCTCCCTGGGAGACTTAGCCCAGGCGATGCTACCTCTTGGCTTAGGCGGTTGCACCTCCCACAGCAACCAGGGTCCGAATGGGTTGATCCATTTGGCCCAATTTGGGTTTTTCAGGGGCCCAATTGCCCCAAGATTAAGCTAATGGGATCACCTCCCATTTTCAACTTAATCATTAGTGCTAACTACGATAAATCCTAAGACGATTTCTGCAGCTTGCTCCGGTACGTCAATCGCTTCTTCCGACGAGTTTCCGGCGAACTTCCGTCAATCATCCGATGAACCCTCGGTGATGCTCCTGCGGACTTCCGGCAAACTCCTGGACTTGCGACGATCCACTTGGCAAGTTCCAATGAGCTTCTTTGGCAAGCTTCTGGACTTCTCGGATTTGTTCCCGTAGAACCTCCGACGACTGTCCGAACTTCCGTCGAGCTCTCGAACTCCCAACGTGATCATTGTCATAACTCCGGCGCAACTCCTGCTGCATGTCTTACTTTCATCGTAGTTAATCCTGCACACTTATCTCAACACATAGATTAGACAACAAATGACAATTGACTTCATCATCAAAATCTGAGATTCAACAGTTCATATATGAGATATCCGCTGGAGCTCCTATCTTATTGGATATCCAATAAACCCCTGAATTATTGGATCCCCTGGACGAGATCTAATAAAAGCTCATGAGAGATTATTGGATGTAGATCCACTAATCTAAGAGGCTTGGGTAGTTGGATGAAGATCCAATACCCAATAGGGGAGGTTCCATTAGGATTAAGTTGATAGGAGACTTCTATAAATAATGGTTCATGGACTAGAGCATTTGCTTGCCTCTTCTATTCTCCCCCCTCCCCCTCTCCACCTTAGAGCAATCTTAGAGTTTTGAGAAGTGTCATTGCAGCCTTGCTGTGTTGATCACCGGTAGAGAGGAGGGCATGTGACCTCCTTCACCCTCTCCTAGAGATCTGCAAGGATTCAGGGATATACGATCTCCCTAGGTAACACAATCTACTCTATACGCAATTTTAAATTTCACATTTTTTATGCACCAATCTTCACACAACAATGAACAAATATTTGGAAAATTAGGGATTTTGTTTTATGTTCTTCCGCTACGCATGTGATATCACCCCCTAGATTTCTCAACACCAATGACATGCCGGACATTGGATTCATGCTTTATAATCATTTGTCTAAGATTGAAGTAGCTTAGGGGGCTAATTGAGTTAGCTTTTAGTGTAATCATGCTAACTCAATTAGGGGCCAATTGAGACTTAATTAGGACTGATTTAGGCTCATTGGGAGGCCCATTCTGTTAGGATCAGGGGTTGGCACTAAGAGGGGGGGGGGGTGAATTAGTACAGCGATAAAAATTACGTCTTCAAAAACTTTCGTACGATTAAAACTATTTCCGACATAAAACTGTTTCATAAAGGTAATACTTTGAAAGCATATGTAAGAAAGTAGTTGATGTAAAGAGCAAGTAAGGAGGTTTGCAGTTAAAGTAAATTACTCAAAGAAATACAAACTAGATTTTAGAGTGGTTCGGTCATCGTAACCTACATCCACTTCGCCGATTCCTCTCCCATCGAGGCCATCGGCATCCACTATCGGTCTTTCTTCAATAAGTGAAGATCAACCACCTTTTACACCCCTCTTCTCCTTTTCATGGGTTTAGGAGACAACCCTTACAAGCACTTGTTAAATCTCGGATTTTGATGATGAAGTCAATTGATGGGTTAATTGATCCAATCCATATTATTGAGTTAAGTATGCAAGATTAACTATGATAGCTTGAACACATAAAACAAGTTTACCGGAGTCAAGTTCGATGGGTGTTCAAGAGTCCACCGAAAGTCCAAAGAATCGTCGGAAGTGCTACCAGAACCAACCGAGAAAGAATCAAGGACTTGCTGAAGTTTTCGAAAGTCCATCGGAAAGATCGTCGAAGGTTCATGGAGATCAACAAGAAGGTTCGGATACATGCCAAAGACTAGTTGAACTCGCCACAAGACCGAGAGCCTTGCTGGGAGTCCGCCGGAAGAAATCCGAGGGTGTATCGGAAGTCCTTCGGAAGTTCGTCGGAAAGCTCGCTGGAAGGAAACTTGACGTTGCCGGTTACAAATTTGCTTAGGGCTATGTCTTAATTTTGTAGTTTGTATATAATTTAGGTTAGGATTAAGGGTTAATCCTATAACCCGTTTAGGGGCCAATTAGGCCTGAGTTTGGATTGGTTTGGGCCAAGTTTGGAGCCCAACCAGTGGGCTGGAATAGTCCAGGCGGTGGCACTGCCGGACTGGGTGGTGGCACTGCCCATAACCCGAGAGGTCCGATGGTGGCACCGCCAGTACACTATCATTGTCAGACACTAACAGGTGGTGGCACCGCCACTGATAGGTAGTGGCACCGCTAGCACCGAGAAACCTAAAAGTATTTCAAATTTAGAGCCCAAATTTGAATCCTCTTGGGGCCTATAAATACCCCTCAATTCTCAGCAAAGATTACACCTTTTTGAGAAGTTAGAAAGTAAGAAAAAGCTCTAGCAAAGTCTTGTTTTCAATAGCTTAAGTGTTTACCTCCCTCTTTCTCTTTGAAAAAAATCTGTAAGAGTGCGAACCACTTATAAGAAGGTTGTAAGAGGGGTATTTGGTCATTTTCCTTCAAAGTGATTTGCTAGTGAAAGGTGGGAGCCTCATCGAAGAAGGCTTCGAAAGTGGATGTAGGTCATTTGACTGAACCACTATATATTGTGGTGTTCCTTGAATGTGTGAGTATTTAATTTTTTGAACCATTTCTCTACTTAGCTACAAATAATTTGGTTTTCATCTCTCTACTCTTGACTATTTTTACTCGAGCTATTTTAGCTAAGTCATCATTTGTCGAATCGAAATCTCTACACATTTATGAAATGGATTTCAAACTTATGAGTTTTAATCCGCTACACTAATTCGCGCACCCCCCCCCCCCCCCCCCCCTCTCTTAGTGCCACTTCAATCCTAACAATTGGTATCAGAGCAAGGCTCACTCTTATATTTGGTTTAATACCCAAGAGAGATGGCTTACTTCTGCATGCAAGAGGGTCACTCTATTACATGTCCGCCTATGTTTAATGGATCGGATTATACGTATGGAAGACACGTATGAGGATCTTCCTTATTTCCATGGATTTTGAGCTTTGGAATATTGTCGAAAATGGATTTCAAAAATCTTCTCTTCCGATGAGTGAATAGGATGAATCGGAGAAGGTTTTTGCTTTAAACGCAAAGGCTATGAATGCCTTATTTTGTGCACTTGACAAAAATGAATTTAATCGTGTTTCAATTTACGATTTGGCTTTTGATATTTGGAGAACTCTTGAGGTCACTTATGAAGGCACTAGCCGAGTGAAAGAGTCCAAAATCAACATTCTTGTGTATTCTTACGAACTTTTCTGGATGAAACCAAGTGAGTCCATTGGAGACATGTACACCTGTTTCACGAATGTCATCAATGGACTCAAAGCTCTTGATAAAGATTTTTCTAACTTTGAACTAGTAACTAAAATTTTAAAATCCCTTCCAAAGAGTTGGGATCCAAAAGTTATATAGTCATTCAAGAGGCCAAAGACCTTAAAACATTTCCTCTTGAAGAACTTATTGGGTCTCTAATGACCTACGAAATGACATGTCATACTCATGAAGAGTTTGAGAACTCCCTTCCAAAGAATAGGAAGGATTTAACACTTAGAACATAAGAATAACACTTGAAAGGAACATCAAGTAATGAGGAAAGTGATGATGATATTGTACTTTTAACTAAAAAATTTAAATAAATTATAAGAAGGAACAAATTTAAAAATGACACCAAAAACAAACTTGAACATGAAAAGGACCAAGTAATATGCTATGAATGCAAGAAGCCGAGGCACTTCAAAAATGAATGCCCCCAAGCCAAGAAGAAGCAACCGAAGAAGAAGAAAGCTTTAAAAGCGACTTGGGACAACTCAAGTGATTCCAAGAATGAAGAAGCTAGCAATAAAGATGAGGAAAACTTCGCGCTAATGGCTTTAGGAGGAGAGGTATATGATTTAATTAATGAAGATTTATCTTTCGATGAACTTTCTATCGCTTTTTACGAATTATTTGATGAGTGTAGAATTACTAGTAAGAAGTTCAATCTATTAACGAAAGAGCATGCCTTACTACAAAATAAGCTTGATAGTCTTCAAACCCCTCCATGCTCTAAGTGTAAATACTTAAAAGAAATAAAAAATAAGAATTTACTACTTAAGGAGACCTTAAACAAGTTTAAGGTTGGTAGCAAAGGCTTGGACAGGATCCTTACAAACAAGGGTCACGTCGCAAATAGAAGTGAAATTTGTTTTATGAAAGGATCTCACCAAAATCCTACCACCTTAATTAAAGGACCCACATTACATGTTTCACCTCATTTGAAATACAACTTTTGTTGTAAATCCGGACATGTTGTTTATAAATATCTATTTAAGAAAATTAGTTCACACAAGTTGATATGGGTTCCTAAAGGAACTATAAATAATTCAATGATGAATGACAAAATTAGTATATCAATTTTTGAGGCACCCAAAATCAAATGGGTACCTAAAAACTATCATATTTTATAGACAAACTCACAAACTAGGAGCAAGAGATTGTATCTTGATAGTGGATGCTCAAGGCATATGACTGGAGATCCATCTCATTTCTCTATGCTCACTAGCAAAGAAGAAGGGCATGTCACCTTCGGAGACAACAACAAAAGTAAAATCATTGGCAAGGGAACCATAGGTAACAAATCAAGTTTTTCAATTGATGATGTGTTGCTAGTTTATGGATTAAAATATAATCTCTTAAGCATTAGTCAATTATGCGATAAATATTACATCGTTAGATTTGAATCTAATATGTGCATTATTGAAAAACCAAACAATAATGTTAGGATTAAGAGCACTAAGAGGGGGGGGGTGAATTAGTGCAGTGGAAAACCTTCTACGATTAAAAAAAACTGCGTTCGTTCGATAAAAGTGATTTCGGTAAGAAAGCTTGATTCATAAATCACTTTAACGTTTGATTAAGCGAGATGCGGCAAAGATATAAATGAAGTTTGCAGTTATGGTTCAAATCAGATAGTAGGCGCAAACTGAAATATGATATTCGTACGAAAAAACTGATTTACATCTAAATGCCGATTCGGAAAGTGCAAAGCTTGAAACCCGATCGTATATGCGCAGAAAGCAGTAAGCTTTTGAGGAGATTTGCAGTAAGGATAAAATACTCAAAGCAAATGTAAACCGAGATTTAGAGTGGTTCGATCAATCTTGACCTACTCCACTTTTGGCTTCCTCCACCGACGAGGTCACCGACGTCAACTAGAGGCCTTCCTTCAATAGGCGAAGGCCAACCACCCTTTTACAGTTTCACTCCTTTTGACGGGCTTAGGAGACAACCCTTACAGAATTTTCTCTCCTCTCTTTAAAGATCAGAACTTGGAAGAAAAGAGGGAGAAGAACTTTTGGCTTTTACAACAATTTTGAGCTCTAAGAATCACAGAATAAGATCAAGATTTCTATGTATTTTGAGTGCCCTTTCAGTGCTAAATGGGTGAGGTATTTATAGGCCCCAACCCAGTTTGAATTTGGAGCTCAAAACTGTCAATTCCTGGAATTCCAGGATCTGGCGGTTGCACCGCCTAGCAGAGCTCGAAGATTGAGCCTATGGGCGGTGCCACCTCTGTCAGGGGCGGTTGCACCTCCTGCCAGACCTCGAAGACCGAGCTCAGGCGGTGCCATCGCCTGACTAAGGCGGTTGCACCGCTCAACCAGAGCTCGGAGACCGAGCTCAAGCGGTGCCACCTCTTGGCTGGGGCGGTTGCACCGCCCAGTCTCGCTCGGAGATTGAGCCTAAGCGGTGCCACCGCCTGGCTTGGGCGGTTCAATTGCTTGGCAGAAATCAGGGTCCGAATGGGTTGATCCATTCGGCCCAATTTGGGTTTTTCAGGGGCCCAATTGCCCCAAGATTAAGTTAATGGGATCACCTCCCATTTCCAACTTAATCATTGTGCTAACTACGATATTCCCTAAGACATTTACTGTAACTTGCTCCGGTGCGTCAATCGCTTCTTCCGGCGAACTTTCGTCGATCATCCGATGAACCCTCGATGATGCTCCTGCGGACTTCCGGCAAACTCCTGGACTTGCGACGATCCACTTAGCGAGTTCCGACGAGTTTCTTTGGCAAGCTCATGGACTTCTCGGATTTGTTCCCGCAGAACCTTCAATGACTGTCCGAACTTCTGTCGAACTCTCGAACTCCCAACATGATCATTGTCTTGACTCCGGTGCAACTCCTGCTGCATATCTTACTTTCATCGTAGTTAATCCTGCACACTTATCTCAACATATAGATTAGATAACAAATGACAATTGACTTCATCATCAAAATTTGAGATTCAACAATCTCCCCCTTTTTGATGATGATAATCAATTGATAATGGAGTTAACCTTAACTCCCCTATCTATATGCCATACTTGAGATAAGTCATTCTTGAATTCAAAACCTTTGAATTCAAGAGACATATTGATAAGTTAAAATCATTTAAGCTTATCAATACTCCCATCATGATTCCCATCATGACGTTTCTCTTTGAAGATGATGTCAAGGCTTGACATTCATTTTTAAATTTTACATTACAAGTTCGAATGATAGTAATAGTAGCAATTTATCATATTGTAAGATATTAACATTAAACTGCGAAGTAAGATTTTGATATCATTACATGATGCACACATTTCAAATGTTTTAGTAAGTATTGCATTTCATCACATGGTAAGATATCAATACGTAAAATTATGATGCAAGTTTTTTGTTTGATATCTTGACACGATACAAACAAGGCATAATGCAAATTATAGCAACCATAGCATCTATTCATATATCTCTTGGTGATGCAAGCATGGCATTAATACTCATATATTTCTCCCCCTTTATCATCAACAAAAAGTGTGGTAATTGTGATACCAAGAGAATAATATAAGCAAATTTTGAGCATAAGTGTGATAATTGTTCATGCCTTTACTAGGTTCATGTTATTTTCCAATAGTGAGTGATAGGAAATCAATTATACAAGCATATAAAGGAAAGCATGATATGTAGATTGCTTTGAATACTTCTTCTTTTTTATTTGTTATAATCTTTTTGCATGAAGGAGGAAGGCCATTTGTGATACTAGCTATCTGTGAGTTTACTTTGAGTGAAGTTAAAATCGATGAGAGATTAAATCATGCTTCATTTTTACAAGGATCAAGATATGTATGTGAAACAAATCTTTGTAAGTAAAAACACTATCATCCATATTTCAAGATGGAATTTATAAGCAGGAATCATTTCATCAAATCCATTTCAGAAAAATATTTTTCATATAATAAGTGTATGAGAAAATCCGATTGTTATGATACTAATTGTTAAGCGACACCGAAAATGAAATTAACACTTTCATGCATTCGGACAAGACTATGCTATAGATTTTCAAATACAATCATGAAGACAAAACATGCTTATTGTTATGGAAATTTTTGTATTCAACACATAATTTTCAACATGTTATTTAGGCATGTAATGACAATCAAGTGATTTGATCATTCAATAAAGTTTGAAAAATAATTTTAACTAGTTTATGTATTCGGACACATCAACATTCCTAATTCTCTTCTTATGAAATCAAATTATTCTTCACTTAGAGGTTTTGTAAAAATATCAGCTAGTTGATGTTTAATATTATGGCAATATAATAACATGACGCATCAACTGCATTGGTATATCATTTTCTCAAATCATATTTATCATGGAAACCAAGACACAAGGTTTTCAAGGTTGTTATAAAAATATTTAGTTTCAATGTAAAATCCGACAGTGAGTAACGAGATTAAACAATGAGTGATGTTTGTAACTCTGCTCACAAATAAATACATCAGGTAACCATATCAAAGATCAAGGCACAGGGCATTGTGATCATAATGAGTAACATAAAGAGTTTACAATACACATATAAGCTCATTCAGGAGGTGGAAAAATTAAAATGCCTAAATAAAGAGTCAAATTATCGATGAATTTGCTGCAGCTCAGATAGGATTTGATCTTGTCGATGTTCAAGTCATTCTTGTCTTTGTTCAAATTGGTCCATCCGAATCCCAATATCTTCAACAGATGATGCAGGAGCTTGCTCAAATGAATGTGTTTCCTCAAAGGGACAGATCGGAGGAGATTGAGTACCTCTAAAGACTGGTGTTTCCGGTTCTGGTTCAGGTTGAGGGGGATCAGTTCTGGTTCAGGTTGAGGGGGATCGGTTCTTCTAGGCATTCTAACCTAGTTACCGTTTCTATAAACACATCTTAATCGGTGAAGTAGATTTTTATTTATTATGCTAAACCTATCTACTTTTATTACTTTTTTTTCCGGTGGTATTGGAATATCGTAGGCTTTCAGTATTCTAGTGATTATACCACCATATGGAAGCATCATGTCTTTCTTAGATAATTCTAACATGTTTTGCTGGATAAGATAACCAAGACAGATGTCATGTCCTTTCATGATCCAATACATAGTTCCTAATTCTATTTGACTTACTTCATCATGATGGTATTGTTTAGGGAGAATGATGCTAGTTAGGATATGATGAAGTACCTTAGTGTTTAGTGGCAGTAGATGTTCACAACTTTTAGGAACAAATGCTAAGTTGGGATTGGCGAAAATTGTTCTTAAGGCTTCAACATATGTTGTCCTAACAATTTCATCATCCCATGATCCTCTAAAGTAAAGTCCTCTATTTCTTATGGGAATGTCTATCATATCGCAAATGAATTTATCCGTAATGGAGATGTGTTGTCCTAAGAGATAGGTAGACATTCTTTCTTCTTTATCTACTTATATATTTTGTAAAACAATCTAACAAGTCTTGGATAGATGGGTTCACTATTTTGTAAAATAGGGAGTAGATCTAAGTTTGCAAACCATTAGATTGTCTCTAAGTCTCTTAGTTCATTTAAATCTACATGTTTTCCCTTATTGACACTCCTAAGTTCGAAAGAGGAATACTTTTCAGCATGATATTTTGAATTGAAAAGGGTAAGATCAAAATCTTCCACTAATCTCCTCTTCCCTTTGTCCCTTGAGGATCTTCTAGACCCCATAACTACTGCTATTTAAGAGGATAGTAATGAGCAAGAGTAAATGAATCAAAAATAGAATTTAAGGGGTTCTTAGAGAATACCTTAGTGAGATCTTCAATAGAAGGAGAGATTGTTGATCTTTTGCTTCAAAATGAGGAGTATTTGGGATGCTATGAGGGGTGAAATGGAGGTGGCGAAGCTTTGGAAGAGTAAAGAGGGGAAGGGAGTGAGTTGGGGTCGGTTCCACCGTCGGCCCTAGCTCGGGTTAAAAAGAGGCAGAATTACGGGCGATTGCACTGCTGGTTGGGGCGGTGCAACCGCTTGCAACACGTGACAGCCGGAGGTGCTACCTCCAGTTGTGGCGGTGCCACCACCTGCAGGCGGTGAGCACTTGTTCTGACTACAGTGTGATCTGATTTGAATGTTTTTTACTTGAGAAGAATTTTCATTCAGAGCAATCAACTTTACTTACATAATTACGTAAGAATTTTTCATTGTAAGATAAGAAATTTTGCATGATCAAGATAGATCTTGTGACGTGCACACTCTAAATGTCGTGCACATGTTTGTGACAGATTGTTCAGGTTGGTAAGCCTTGCAAGTTCATGACAAACTCAGTAAGTTCATGATATAGTTGGATTCGAAAGTAATGAACAGATGAAATCAATGAGTTCGAAAATCTAGAGGATATGTTGTTGAATCTCGGATTTTGATGATAAAATCAATGATGGGTTAATTGATCTAATCCATATTATTGAGTTAAGTGTGCAGGATTAACTACGATAACCAGAAAACACAAAGCAAGAATACCGGAGTCAAGTTCGATGGACGTTTAAGAGTCCAAAGAATCGTCGGAGATGCTGCCGGAACCAACCGAGAAGAAATCGGGCACTTGTCAGAATTTTCAGAAGTTCGCCGAAGAGATCGTCGGAGGTTCACGGAGATCACCGAGAAGGCTCGGCTACTCGTTAAAGTCATCACAAGTTCGAGAGCTTGCTGGGAGTTCGTCGGAAGAAGTTCGTCGGAAAGCTCGTCGGAACAAGACTCGACGTTCGCAGTTGAAAACTTGCTTATGATGTTTTTTTTGTTATGTAGTTCACTTGTAATTAGGATTAGGATTAAGAGATAATCCTATATCCTGGTTATGGGCCAACTCGGCCCAAAATTAGACTTGGTTTGGGCTAAATTTGAAGCCCAACCAGTGAACCGAAGGGTCTGGCGGTGGCACCGCCCAACACCCGAGAGCTGGGCGGTGGCACCGCCAGCCCACTGTCAGTGTCTGACACTGACAGGTGGTGGCACCGCCAGCATTGGGAACCCAAAGAGAATTCAAATTTTGGAGCCCAAATTTGAATCCTCTTGAGGCTTATAAATACCCCTCAAATCTCAGCTGAGATTACAACTTTTTGAGAAGCAATTGATTGAGAGAAAGGTCTTAGAAAAGTCTTTGCTAGTCTTGTTTTCAATTTGCTTGTGTTCACCTCCTTCTTTCTTGCTGAAAATATGTAAGAGAGTGAACCGCTTGTAAAAAGTTGTAAGAGGGGTATTTACCCTTCCCCTTCAAGGGATTTGCTAGTGGAAGGTGGGAGCCTCATCGAAGAGGAGCCTCGCAAGTGGATATAGGTCATTTGACCGAACCACTGTAAAATCGGCGTGATCTCTGGTTTGCATTTACTTATTGTCATTTATATTACTGCAAACCATTTGCACTTTAATGCTCTACTTCTTTGTCTCCGTCTTACTTATCCCTTCAAGTTAAAATGCAATCAAAATAGTTTCAAACGAAAACGTTGCATTTATCGTACGAAGTTTCCGAAAGTGTTTAAATCGTCAAAAGTTTATCGCACTTTACCGTTGCACTAATTCACCCCCCCCCCCCCCCCCCCCCCCCCCAAGTTTATCGCACTTTACCGTTGCACTAATTCACCCCCCCCCCCTCTTAGTGTCGCTCCGAACCTAACAATTGGTATCAGAGCGAGGCTCACTCTCATATTTGGTTTGATACCCAAGAGAGATGGCTTACTCTGGCATACATGAGGGTCATTCTATCACACGTCCACCCTTGTTTAATGGGTCGGATTATACTTATTGGAAGACTCGTATGAGGATCTTCCTCATTTCCATGGATTTCGAGCTTTGGACTATTGTTGAAAACGGATTTCAAAAATCTTCTCTTCCGATGAGCGAATGGAATGAATCGGAGAAGAAGATTTTTGCTTTAAACGCAAAGGCTATGAATGTCTTATTTTGTGCACTAGACAAAAATGAATTTAATCGTGTTTCAATTTGTGTTTCGGCTTTTGATATTTGGAGAACTCTTGAGGTCACTCATGAAGGCACTAGCCGAGTGAAAGAGTCCAAAATCAACATCCTTATAGACTCTTACGAACTTTTTCGAATGAAACCAAGTGAGTCCATCGGAGACATGTACACCCGGTTCACGGATGTCATCAATGGACTCAAAGCTCTTGGTAAAGATTTTACTAACTTTGAACTAGTAACTAAATTCTTAAGATCCCTTCCTAAAAGTTGGGATCCAAAAGTTACGACAATTCAAGAGGCCAAAGACCTTAAAACATTCCCTCTTGAAGAACTTATTGGGTCTCTAATGACCTACGAAATGACATGTCAAGCTCATGACGAGCTCTAGAACCCCCTTCCAAAGAACAGGAAGGATATGACACTCACATCACAAGAAGACCACTTGAAAGGAACATCAAGTGATGAGGACAGTGACAATGACATTGCACTTTTGACTCAAAAATTTAAAAAATATTTAAGAAAGAATAAATTTAAAAATAATATAAAAAATAAATTCGAACACAAGAAGGACCAAGTGATTTGCTATGAGTACAAAAAATCGGGACACTACAAGAACGATTGTCCTCAAGCCAAAAAAGAGAACATCAAAGAAGAAGGCGCTCAAGGCAATGTGGAATGATTCAAGCACGTCCGAAGAAGAGGAGTCGAACACCGAGCAAGTTGCTCATTACGCCCTAATGGCCATCGGAGAAGAGGTAACGGATTTAATTGATGTAGATTTACCTTATCATGAATTATTAAATGTTTTCCATGAGTTATTTGATGAATGTAAGATAATTAGTAGAAAATACAAATTGCTAAAAAAGGAGCATGATAGTCTCACTTGTGATATCAATAAATTAAAAACTGAATATCATGATAGTTTAGCTCCATGTATAAAATGTCATGATCTAGAATCTCTCCAAAAGGAGAACTTGCTACTTAAGGACACCTTGAAGAAATTCGAGGTTGGTAGTAAATCTTTGAACATGATCCTTACAAATAAGGGTCACGTTCCTAAAAGAAGTGGAATCGGATTTGTGAGAAGTCCTCACCAAAATCCAACCACCTTTATTAAAGGCCCCATCTTACATGTTCGGCACCAAAGCAATTGCAACTTTTATTGCAAATATGGACAAAACTTATAAATGTCCATTCAAGAAAATTAGTCCGAACAAACTAATTTGGGTTCCTAAAGGAACCATGATCAATTCTATGCAATATAATGAACAAGTTAAATCAGTTTTTAAGGCACCCAAAAGAAAATGGGTACCTAAAAATAATCTCTTCTTGTAGAAACATACACCATCACAAGTTAGGAGCAAGAGATGGTATCTAGATAGTGGATGCTCAAGACATATGACTGGAGATCCATCTTATTTCTCTATGCTCACCAGTAAAGAAGAAGGGTTCGTCACCTTCGGAGACAACAACCAAGGCAAAATCATTGGCAAGGGAACCATAGGTAACAAATTAAAATTTTCTATTGATGATGTCTTACTAGTTGATGGATTGAAACATAATCTCTTGAGTGTTAGTCAATTATGCGATAAAGGTTATATCGTTAGATTTGAATCAAATATGTGTATTATTGAAAAACCAAACCATAACAGAACTATGATTGGATTAAAACAAAATAATATCTACACCATCAACCTTGATGAACTAAGTAATGAAATGTGTTTCTCCGCTTTAAATGATGATACTTGGCTTTGGCATAGGAGACTAGGCCATGCAAGCATGAAACTAATATCTAAAATCTCATCTAGAGAATTAGTGCGAGGAATTCCAAATATAAAGTTTATTAAGGACAAAGTATGCGATGCATGTCAACTAAGTAAATAAATAAAAACTAGTTTCAAACCAAAAACTCAAATTAGCACAACTAGACCATTCAATTGATTCATTTAGACTTATTTGGACTAATTGACACTACAAGTCTAGGAGGAAGCAAATATGTGTTTGTAATTGTGGATGACTATACTAGATACACTTCGACCTATTTCTTAGCTCACAAAAGTGATTGCTTCAAGTGTTTCTCTAAATTTTGTAAACTCACTCAAAACGAAAAAGGTTTCATGATTTCATCAATTCAGAGTGATCACGGTGGCGAATTTCAAAACCATGACTTTCAAAATTTTTATGAAGTTAATGGATACAATCACAACTTCTCCACTCCGAGGAATCCCCAACAAAATGGAGTAGTTGAAAGAAAAAATAGAAACCTACAAGAAATGACAAGAACGATGTTAAATGAACATAGTCTACCCAAGTATTTTTGGGCCAAAGCCGTAAATACGGCTTGTTACATCATAAATATGCTCCCAATAAGACCATCCCTATCAAAAACTCTCTATGAATTATGGAATAACAAAAAACCAAATATTTCCTATTTTAAAGTTTTCGGTTGTAAATGCTTTATTTTGAATGAAAGTGATGCCTTAAGAAAATTTGATGCTAAATACGATGAAGGCATCTTTCTTGGTTACTATTCCGTTTCTAAGGCTTTTCGGGTTTTTAACAAAAGAACCTTAGTAATAGAAGAGTCTATTCATGTAGTTTTTAATGAAATTTCTAATTTAAAGAAAAATGATTTTGATGATGATCTTGGTTTTGATAATTTGAATTTAAATGAACCCCCTCCTCAAAATAGCAACTTGGATGCACCTTCTTCCGAAATTTCCTTACCCAAGGAATGGAAGTATATAGATGCTCATCCAAAGGAGCTACTAATAGGAGATACATCAAAAGGGGTTCAAACTCATTTCTCTTTCAAGAATTTTTATGCTAACGCCGCCTTCCTTTCTCAAATCGAACCTAAATGCAATGACGAGGCCATAAAAGATGATTTTTTGGTCATTGCAATGCAAGAAGAATTGAATCAATTTGAGAGGAATAAGATATGGAAGCTTGTTCCTAGACCTAGTGACCATTTAGTCATTGGTACTAAATGGGTCTTTAGAAACAAGCAAGACGAAAATGGTATCGTGGTTAGAAACAAGGCTAGATTAGTGGCCAAAGGTTTCAACCAAGAAGAAGGTATCGATTACGAAGAAACCTTGGCTCCCGTGGCTCGATTAGAAGCCATAAGGATGCTCCTTGCCTATGCTATAGTAGTAATAATTTTAAACTATTTCAAATGGATGTCAAAAGTGCCTTCTTGAATGGTTTTATTTTCGAAGAAGTATATGTCGAACAACCTCCCGGATTTGAAAATTCTCTTCTTCCTAATCATGTATTCAAATTGACTAAGGCTCTCTATGGCTTAAAACAAGGTCCTAAAGCTTGGTATGAAAGGCTTAGTTCCTTTCTTATTTTAAATAATTTTACCAAAGGCAAGGTTGATACTACATTGTTTGTTAAACATTTTGAAAATAATTTTCTTATTGTGCAAATTTATGTTGACGATATTATTTTTGGCTCTTCGGATGAATCACTATGTGAATCATTTGCCAAATGTATGAGTCATGAATTTGAAATGAGTTTAATAGGTGAATTAACTTTCTTTTTAGGATTACAAATCAAACAACTTAGGGATGGTATATTTCTTAACCAATCTAAATATACATTAGAATTGTTAAAACGATTTAATATGGATTATTCAAAAGTAATAAACATCCCTATGAGTACTGCGACTAAGTTAGATATGGATGAAAATAGTGAAAATTTCGATCAAAAAACATATAGGGGAATGATAGGTAGTCTACTCTACCTCACTGCGACTAGACCGGATATTATGTTTAGTGTAGGACTTTGCGCTAGGTTTCAATCAAATCCTAAATTATCTCATACATAGTGGAAGAATAGAAAAATAAAATCCTAGAATTGCCATAGAAAAGAAGGCTTCATTGTCGTGCAAAAGTTGGTGCACATAAACCCGCGAAACCAAAAAACTGCACGTAAGAGAATTACCTAGGGAGATCGAATATCCCTAAAATTCTACAGATATATAGGAGAGGATAAAGGAGGTCAACTATCCTCCTCTATAGCGGTGATCCACACGGCATGAGCTATGAAGATGCTCCTTAAATAGCTGCCCAAAACTCTTCTTCGCATGCACCACACAATAAAAAAGGACCTGCCCCTTCTTGCTATCTATATGCCCCAAATAGGGGCAATATGTGGAGGAGAGGGAGAGAGGAGAATTAAAAGAGGCAGCCAAAAAGAACCTCTAGCCTATGGGTCTTTGGTTCCCTCTTATTTATAAAGGCCCCACCACCTATCTAGTGGTGATCCACACAACAAGGCTACAACGATGCCCCTCAAAACTCCTGGTTTGCTATATGAGGATGATAAAGGAGGAGAATAGGAGATGGCAACCCAAAGAGGCTCTCGCCTATGAAACATTAGTTTCCTCCTATTTATAGAGGTCCCCTATCAATATAACCATAATGGATCTTACCCTATTGGGTATTGGATCTTCATCCAACTACCCAAGCCTCTTAGATTTGTAGATCTCTATCCAATAATCTCTTATTAGCTCTTATTAGATCTCATCCATAGGATCTAATAATTCAAGGGCTTATTGGATATCAAATAAAATAGAAGCTCCGGCGGATATCTCATGTCTAGCGGATACTCATAGCAACGCCTATCATATGTGTGTGATCCTCTAGGCCCAATATCGAGCTGGTCATAAGTCATACCTATTAGAACTCCTTCTAGCTTAATGAATTATTATCTCTATAATAATTCACTCGACTCATCGATTGTGGACGTACTAGGCTACTATGTCGCAGTCCCCAAATGATACAGGGGAATCTAATCCATTGGACTTGTCTATCCTCAGTTACCATATACCTATAGTCTTTCATCCATATAATATCCCAAAGATTATATACCGGGCATGATACTGTCAGACCCATACGGTTTCTATTCTAGTATGAAAATGAAAAGAAAGAAACCAACTTTCACGTCTTATATAGGAAAAGAATTTGGGAAATTTTTTAGAACTAGTAATGGAGGAGGGCGATGTAGAAACTCATTAAGTAAGACATCCATGGTTTAAGCCAAAGTTGCAATCTTCATCAAACTAAATGAAATCCGGTGAGGAAGTTTTGATGTGTTCTGGTGAGTAATGGAGGATAGATCTAGGCATCCGTAGACAAAAAGAGTTTGAAAGCTAGAACAGAGGCTCAAGATGCCTAGCGGAGTGGAGATCCTTCGGGCCAGGATCAAGCGGCCATGGTGGAACATCAGGGGGTAGTGATGGGGAGACAATAGGAGGAGATTGGAAGGAAGACGTCAAACTTCACTTGACCTCGCTGGGAGGAAATCTAGATGTAACTTAAAATGGTTCAACAACTTGGTACTTGTGTGGAGTTTTTGGAACAAAAATGTTCCTTTCTACACTCTAGGAGTCCTTGCAATATCGTATCAAGTTGTAATCTTTTAATATAATAATAAGATCCAAGAATTTGTGTTGTATTATGTTTATCTTACTTTATCCACGAGTTCTGTACGTGTGCGGATGATCAAAACATTTTAACATTATGATCATTCAAGTAGGTAGACTTCTTTAATCTTGGTATTTGGCAAATAAGTGTTGTATGAATAAACTAGATAATGCTAAATTTGTGTCAGTAGGGTTGACTGTGAATGACATTATGTTCAAGACTTGTAAAGAAAAATCAACTATTCACAATGATTATAGACATGGGACTTGTAAGTTCTTCGAGTGTGTCTCCTTGATGATTTGGATATGGGATATAACCAAGATCATTCCTCAAAAGAAAACACAACTCAAGTAGCTATAATACAAACGTCGGAGTTTAGGAGGACAGGCACACAACCACTTTGGATCACATCTTTTGCAAGAGAAGTATGAAGTATATAAGATTATATTATTTCTTGAGTTGTTAACATCAGGAATAAAAGTAACTTTGACATTGTTTGTATGAGCTACGACAACCCAAGTCAAACACTTAGGTCAGTTGCCGAAATCTTTGGACCAGTCATATTCATCCAGTTCATGAAATGAATCTGGTAGTCGACTAGGTTGGTCCATGGTTGAGAAGTAAGAAGCGGAACCAATGTCAAAATCTTGCCCAAAGATAGATTCAAAAGATACTGTTTCATTACTAGGGAAGATCTGAGGTTGCACTGAGTTGGCAAGTTCTTCGGTGACGCTTGTCCCCATCATATCTTCTTGAACTGAACTTGTAAAAACAGGATCTATTTCTATCTTCATCGCTTCCGGGAGAGGAGCTTGGTCTTCGTTTAGTCATGTCTCGAAGAGATTCATGTCAGAACTGGAAGTTCCTTGATGTCTCATCTCGATCACTCCACTCGGAAGGACAGGATTATCATCCACCACAGGCAAACAGGAACCATATGGATTTGACAGTGGCTGATTGCCATGAGAAACTGAAGCTACACAATGATGAATATGTGCGAAGTTATCTTGGTGAATGCTTCCGCGAGGTTGATCTTGAGGTCCAAGTTCATTCTGTCTAGTAAACATGTTCACATCCATGGCCAAGCACTGCGTCACGTTCATGGATTCCTCCTGCATGGCCTCCGAGATAGGCTGCCCAACGATATTGGAAGTGAATGCATCCCCCACTGCTTCCCTGCAGCTTTTCCCCTCCATTGATGGAGGAGGTGGAGGAGCATTATGTTGGAGCCCGAAATATTTCTTCAGTTCACGTCTAATAACAGCGTTCAGTATGTCGACTTCCTTCGCTGTAATCTTATCTTGGAGGCCCTTCGACTTCTCTATGAGCCGTTGGATTTTCGCTACGTCCGGCAATAAGTGCTTGATGACCGCGATCAGGACGCTTACTTTCCATGCTTTCTTCAGGTCATGCGGCTTCTTGTAGGGTGGAGGACTTGGATCCTTGGGCAGGCTCATCTCCCGCCACCACTCCTCCGACATGTTGGGCCACCACGGTGGCGGAATGCCCTTCTCCAGAGGGAACCTCCGCTGAGGAGGGTCACAGTATGGCATAAAGGCGGATAAAAGCGAACCCAAGGTGGTGTCCTGCAGTTCCTGCAATGCCTCAGGTACGGAGGACTCCGAGGTGTTCTCCTTCCTATGACGTTCGTGCAGCTATCCCTCGTGTTGGGTCTAGTCCATACGTGGACTTAGATAATTTGGATCATAAACCTAAATCAACTAATTGAATATTAGAGAGAACGAAATTAAGATGAGATTAGAGTAAGAGCGTCAAGCGTGCGACGGCGTGCAGAAAAAAGGAGAGAAAGTAAGGTTTCTGAGTTTTTCTGCTAGATGATCGGTGGTCAAACGTTGTCAGTTTTGGCCCAAATTTTATGTAGAGAATCCTTGCAGCAAACTCTACAATCCTAACGGTGTTGATCTGCAGTTTACCCTCTCTAAGGTATTTTCCTGTGATATCTATTTTGTGAGACCTATGATTCTCTTTGGAGGAGATACACCTATGTGCTGAAGATATGTTATTCTTGAGCCAAGATCTATGTTCTTGATGTTATTCTGATCCTCTAGTTATTTTAGAGAAGACCTACTGTAAACCTGTTATCATTATTATTGATAGTGGAAGTTTGAGGTGGACTACGGTCCCGTGGTTTTTCCCACATTGGGTTTTCCATGTTAAAAGATTTGGTCTCATTGTGTGATTGATTTTTGCTCTATTATTTATGCTGTGTTAATTAATATTAGCATTTTGATATCAAGTTGGTATTTTGATGAGGAACCTATTTTGATACACAAAGAGGGAAAAGAATTGTTCCGCATTAACAGGTTTCTTCCCAACAAGTGGTATCAGAGCATCAGGTTGTTTGGTGCTAGTTTTTCTTGTGTGATTGATATGGAGTCTGATGGTATGATTAAATTGAACTCATCAAATTATTTCACTTGGAGGCGTCTGATGAAAGATTTGCTCTATTGCAAAGATTTGTATAAGCCTATCAAGGTTAAAGATAAACCTTCTATTATGGACGATGAAGAATGGGAAGTTCAACATAGAAAAGCTATTGCCTATATTAGAAGATGGATGGATATAAACTTGCATGAGCATATTTCAGATGAAATCAGAGCTGATGTTGTTTGGCAAAGGTTAGAAAATCTCTTTGCGAAAAAGACAATGGGAAATAGAATTTCTTTCCTCAGAAGGCTTGTAAATTTGAAGTATAAAGATGGTGGTAACATTGTTGAGCACATAAGCCTATTTCAGAGTCTTGCAAACAAGTTGGTTGATATGAAAATGAATATAGATGATGAGATGCAGGGATTATTAATTCTCAACTCTTTACCAGAAAGTTGCGAAACGTATGTAGTGACTATTTGTAACTCCACGCCAGAGGGAACTCTAACTATTGATATGGTTAAAGACAGTTTGCTAAATGAAGATGCAAGAAGGAAAAAACAGGGTGAATCTTCTTCTAGTGCATTTGTTACTGAAAAACAAGAAAGACGTGGAAGAAGTCATAGCAGAAATTCATATGGTTATAGAGGAAGATCCAAGTCTAGAAGAGATATCAAATGTTTTCACTGTAATAGGCCAGGTCACATGAAGAATGAGTGTAGGTTTTGGAAGCGAGAACAGAATGAAATGAAGAAAAATGAGAAAGAGACCAATACAGTTGATGCTGAAGGTAATATCACTATTGTTTGTGATGAAGGTTGTGTTAGCCTTATAGCTCAGGACAGTAATTGGGTAATTGACTCTGGTACTTCATTTCATGTTACTTCTCATGGTGATTTCTTTAGATCTTACACTGCTGGTGATTTTGGTAATGTCAAAATGGGAAACAACGGTACATCTAAGATTGTGGGTATTGGAGATATTTGCTTGAAGACCAGTATTGGGAGCAAATTGATACTCAAAGATGTAAGGCATGTTCCAGATATTCGTCTTAACTTGATATCTACAGGTAGACTTGATGATGAGGGCTTTGCACAATATTTTGGTAAAAGTAAATGGAGACTCACTAAAGGTTCTCTAATTGTGGCAAAAGGAAAGAAGATAACTCTTTTTATGTCATGGAAGCTAAGCTACACAAAGGAGAGATTAATGCAATTCGAAAAGGTGAAAGTATAGATCTTTGGCATAAGAGGCTTGGACATATCAGCGAGAAGGGACTTCAAACTCTTGCTAGAAAGCAGTTCTTACCAGAGTTGCAAGGTATATCTCTTAAATCTTGTGATCATTGCTTAGTTGGAAAAACACATAGAGTTGCATTTCAGACATATTCATCATCTAGAAGATCTGATGTTATTGATTTAGTTCATACTGATGTTTGTACTATGCAAACTAGAACTCTTGGAGGTGCTCTTTATTTTGTTACTTTTATTGATGACCATTCTAGAAAAGTTTGGGCTTTTGCTTTGAAATCTAAAGACTAGGTACTCGATGCTTTCAAGGAGTTTCATGTCAATGTTGAAAGAGAAACTAGCAGAAAGCTAAAGTGTGTTCGATCGGATAATGGTGGCGAGTACAGGGGTCCTTTTGAGAATTATTGCAGGTTCCATGACATCAGGCTTGAGAAAATAGTTCCTAAAACTCCTCAGCAGAACGGGGTGGTAGAAAGGATGAACAGAACCATTGAAGAAAGGATTAGGTGTATGCTTTCCCACGCCAAGTTACCAAAGTCATTTTGGGGGGAGGCTATGAGAACTACAGTTGACCTGATAAATCTTTCTTCATCAGTTCCTCTGCAAGGTGATGTTCCAAATAGAGTATGAAGAGGAAAAGATATATCTTATAATCATTTGAGAGTCTTTGGGTGTAAAGCATTTGTTCATATTCCCAAAGATGAGAGGTCCAAGCTTGATAATAAGGCAAAAGCATGTATCTTCTTGGGATATGGTCATGAAGAGTTTGGGTACAGATTATAGGATCCAGTGAACAAGAAGATTATTAGAAGTAGAGATGTTGTGTTTCTTGAAGACCAATTGTTTGATGATGGTGATAATGTTGAGAAGCCAGAAACCTCTGTTTATATTCCTTGGAGTTTGGGTCCAGTTCCTTCACCTGTAGTTCATGATGATCATGGGGGAGATGAACAAGAAGATTGTGGTGAGAATTCTAGTGATGATACACCTACAGTTGATGATGCTGAACCAACTGAACAGACACCTCCACCACCAGTTGAGATTCCATTAAGAAGATCCACTAGAGAGCGACAACCCTCTACCAGATATCCTCCACATGAGTATGTTATACTTACTGACGGGGGAGAGCCAGAAACTTACCAAGAAGCTATTCTACATGAGAATAAGAATGAGTGGGTTAATGCCATGCAAGAAGAGATGAGATCCTTGCTTGAGAACCATACCTATGACTTGGTAAAGTTGCCCAAAGAGAAGAAAGCTCTCAAGAATAAGTGAGTTTATAAATTGAAGACTGAAAATAATAGCTCACAACAAAGATACAAGGCACGACTAGTTGTGAAAGGATTCAGTCAGAAGAAAGGTATTGACTTTGAAGAAATATTTTCTCCGGTTGTGAAAATGTCCTCTATCCGAGTTGTTCTTGGTTTGGCTGCCCGCTTGAATTTAGAAGTTGAGCAACTTGATGTAAAAACAATATTTTTTCATGGTGACTTAGAAGAAGAAATTTACATGGAGCAACCAGAAGGTTTCAAAGTCAAGGGAAAAGAAAATCTGGTATGTAAGCTTAAGAAAAGCTTATATGGACTCAAACAGGCACCTAGACAATGGTATAAGAAGTTTGATTCCTTTATGATGAGCCAAGGGTATGATAGAACCACATCTGATCATTGTGTGTTTATGAAGAACATTTCAGATGATGATTTTATTATTTTACTGCTATATGTTGATAATATGTTGATTGTTGGCCATGATGTTGGAAAAATTGAAAAGCTTAAAAGAGAGCTAAGGAAGTCTTTTGCCATGAAAGACTTAGGATCGGTGAGACAAATACTTGGCATGAAGATTCTTCGTGATAGGAAGAAAATGAAGATTTGGCTATCTCAGGAGACTTACATTGAAAAGGTTCTTGAAAGATTCAATATGAGTAAAGCCAAAGCAGTTTGTTCCCCACTTGCAGGTCATTTCAAGCTTAGTTTGAAACAATGTCCTACAAGTGAGAAAGAAAAAGAAGAAATATCCAGAGTGCCTTACTCATCTACAGTAGGCAGTTTGATGTATGTTATGGTTTGTACTAGGCCAGATATAGCTCATGCAGTGGAGTTGTTAGCCGGTTTCTCTCTAATCCTAGAAAGGAACATTGGGCAGTAGTGAAATGGATATTAAGATATCTAAGAGGTACTTCCAGGTTGTGTTTATGTTTTGGTAGTGATGAACCTGTGTTAGAAGGTTACACAGATGCAGACATGGTAGGTGATACTGATTCTAAGAAGTCCACTTCAGGATTCTTGATGACATTTGCAGGAGGAGCAGTCTCTTGGCAGTCTAAGTTACAGAAGTGTGTTGCTCTATCAACCACAGAAGCAGAATACATAGTAGTTACTGAAGCCTGCAAGGAAACTTTATGGATGAAAAAGTTTCTACAGGAATTGGGCTTGAAACATGAAGTATACACTGTTTACTGTGACAGTCAGAGCGCCATTCACCTCTCCAAGAATTCAACATATCATTCTAGATCCAAGCATATTGATGTGAGATATCACTGGATTCGTGATGTGCTTGAGATGAAAGAATTACAGTTGGAAAAGGTATATACCAATGAGAATAGTTCAGATATGTTGACAAAGTCTTTGCCTAAGGAGAAGCTTGAAGCATGTAGGCGAAGAGCGGGCTTGGTACAGCCCATCATATGAGCGGAGGGGGAGAATTGTTGGGTCCAGTCCATATGTGGGCTTGGACAATTTGGGCCATAAGCCCAAATCAACTAATTGAATATTAGAGAGAACGAAATTAGGGTGAGATTAGAGTAAGAGCGTGCAGCGTGCGGCAGGGTGCAGAGAAATAGAGAGAGAAAGTAAGGTTTCTGAGTTTTTCTACTTGACGATCGGTGGCCAAACGTTGTCAGTTTCGACCCAAATTTTATGTGGAGAATCCTTGCAGCAAACTCTACAATCCTAACGGTGTTGATCTGCAGTTTACCCTCTCTAAGGTACTTTTCTGCGATATCCACTTTGTGAGACCTAGGATTCTCTTTGGAGGAGATCCACCTATGTGCTGAAGATATGCTATTCTTGAGCCAAGATCTATGTTCTTGATGTTATTCTGATCCTCTAGTTATTCTAGATTCTTGATGTTATTCTGATCCTCTAGTTATTCTAGAGAAGACCTACTGTAAACCTGTTATCATTATTATTGATAGTGGAAGTTTGAGATAGACTACGGTCCCGTGATTTTTCCCATATTGGGTTTTCCACGTTAAAAGATTTGGTCTCACTGTGTGATTGATTTTTGCTCTATTGTTTATGCTGTGCTAATTGATATTAGCATTTTGATATCAGTTGGTATTTTGATGAGGAACCTATTTTGATATACAAAGAGGGAAAATAATTATTCCGCATTAACATGTTTCTTCCCAACAACTATCATACGAGATTGCAGCTGGGCCGTTCCGATCGAAGCGAACGGTTTCCTTCCACCATTTACGTAGGTTATTAGATTCCGATCGAAGCGAACGGTTTCCTTCCACCATTTACGTAGGTTATTAGAAGCTCCAACGACTGGCTTTCCTTTGTAGGGTACAATCCCGTAGACGAAGCCTTGAGCGAGGCCCTCTTCGATCAACTACAGCATTTCATTCAGTATCTTCTCCTGGCTCCACGCCAGCTTCTTCCTCCGTGACTGTTCTTGCGAGTAATCCAGCAAGGATGCACTGCTTTGCTGGATAATCTTACACTTGTGATTCTCCTTCAAATGCTTCATTCTGTTGATGTTATTCCATATGTGAATCCTAAGCCTCTCTGTTTCAAACTCATCGGCCTCTATAACATCAGGCAAGGGGGTGTCAAACATGTTGTCAGGTGGCAGACCCACTAAATCTTCTAACTCGGTAGAAGGATCCAAGATAGACTCCGGAATGACAGAAGAACAACCGTCGGTTCTTTCAGAAAAACCAACATTTTGTTTAGCTTTCGTGTCCTGCATCCTGAATCGGAGCTACTTAACACTTGAAGTCTGCACACATAATAATAGCAACACGGCATGAATAAATTTTCCAGCTTCATTCAGGAATTATGGAAACAAACCTTAGAAAGTTGCAGTGTAAAAGTTCAGTTGCTTATACGGTGCTTTCAATTTGTAGAGAAAAAGATTTCTTTCGTGCAATCTCAAAATAGAAGAAAGTCCAAAAGCAGACACGAGAAGTTCATGGGCTTCTCTACTCATGGATACGAGATAAAGTCGCATGCCCAGGAACTTATTTTTCATTTTATTAGGGATCAATGAACAATTTATCATCATGCTCAAATACTAGATTTCCTACTCGAGACTTGAGCTCCCTCGATGGTCTACATCACTAGCCAAAATATTTAAACTAAAATTATTAATAATACACTCATCAGATCTTTATAAGCTAATCTCAATCTTGCTCGATATTGGAATGATAGAGAGCGACTTTAGATAAGTCCCTCGTTCTCGTGTCGGGTCTCTTAACGTGGTCGGGAAGACACAATACATTATGGCATTTACAGTGTTATACAATGACATTTGTGTGCAAAAAGTGACAATATGCTCCATCAGGTTGGTACTACCATCAAATACCTTCAACGACGGGAGGCAAAAGTTCATCATGATTGGTTCCTCTTAAATTTTCTAGGTGAATGAGGACCGACCTAAGGTGGGATTGATTAGTGCTTCCCCTTTGGATTGTTAAAACTCTCATCTTATCTCCTCCAAGTATCAATATATCTGTCGTAGTTAGATTCGAAGAGAATCATCCATCAAATCTGCCAAGTATGTCTTGGATTTAGGTAAAGTAGAGTAGTGGTGTGGTCCACTAAACTCCATAGTCGAGAGTGAAGTGTCCCCCTTGGCCAGTGGTTTAGTGGGCCTTGAGCATTCTTAGGATGTTAACAATACGTCGGGTGTGGGAACCTTGATGGGCACCCGTGTTGATGGTGATTGAGCTATCAACTACAATTAAACTAGTGGCATTACCCATCGGATTAGCTAGGTCAAAAGTAGACTGATAGCTTGTATTGTGCCCATTAGCATATGCACTTGTTAGATGACGTTTAATAATAGCTCAATAGGGATGAATAGGTGGCTCGGGGTCATCCACAAGAGTGAGAAACTTAGGTTATTAAATAGGTGCTAGTATTACATCGAGGTGGATGCGTCCATGTATATCAAGGGTGGCTATTGCCTCCTTGAGTGAAAGTACATGGGTCGGGGGTAGAGCCTCCTCACTTGAGCAAGGTTGGCGGATGACCGTTCCTACAACACTGAGCCCTCCTTCTAATGCCAAAATAATGAGGGAAGAAGTTATTAACATTTTGGTCAACTCGATGTAGTCTGGACCTATATGCGTAGGGTTGTCTGAGGTGCCTCTAAGGTGAAAATGTCGAGCTCCCAAGGTGCCATCTATACGAAGATCGAGGTTGGGAGAAGTTTCCCGACTCGATCTGTACGATGCCTAAGTGAGTAATCCGATATGTTTTAGTGTGGACGTGAGTAATTAAAGAAGTCCATTTCTCATTATCGTCGTGAAGATGAGCTTTTATAGCTGATCCCAATGGGATATACTATTTCATAAAATATTTTATAGGAAGATTATTTTTAATAGTTCCTTTTTGGCCTCTTGTCTACGTGGATAACAATATAGCCTTGAAGTATTTGTCTTGAAATTGTTTTTGGACTCTTATCTATGTGTGCAAGTAAAAAGTAACTTAAATTTTTTATTCCCAACGAGGATTCTATGTAATGGTAATGTGTCGGATGATGATTAACTGATAATGTATTACTGTGAATTATAAAACTTGGATTAGTTTTATTGATTATACCAAAGAAATCACAACATTTGCTTTGTCGATTGAAGATAATTTCTAATTGAATGTGTTGTTCTTTTTCCAGAGAATCAAAAACTTTGGCGGCACATCTTGTTGTGAATCTTAAATCGATTGACTGTTGTGATTCTATGGTGGCTCCAACTTACGAATAGAGAATTTTAAATTGAGAGACAATTCTGAACTAAACTTGTCATCATTTAGTTATAGATCAATTCAATATTTGTGACAATACGAGACTAAATCATCTTTTCGGATCCTTATTTTATATATGAACATCTTCTCAACATTTTTCTTTTTTCTTTTACAGTTAATAACTCTCCCCTTCCTTGTTCTTGTGAGGCTCATCTCTCTTTTATTAGTAATAAATGATCATAAGATCTATTACTATCACTTAGACTTGATCTGTTATCAATCTGATATGTTGGAAGTCGGTCTTATAAACCTTCACAACGGGGGATTAATTATTCTTAGCCCACATTTTCGACCTCATATATTTTATCGGTTGGCGTGCAAGTCGACAATACTAGCGAAGGGTCAAGTCCAAGTCAACTCACGTTCTGCGGTCTTTATGGCTGACGTTTAGTGCTCATCGATCGTCATCTAAACTTGATGTTTTCCAAATGATCGTTGGTTCATCACATCAGAAGACGACGTATATGATGCATACACTATAGAATAAACTCTTGATGGAAGGGAGGAAAGAGAAAGAGAAACGTAGGGAAGGCAAATCTTCGACTTGTGCAGTATGAAGAGGCTCTCTCGTCCCTGCATCCTCGCTGCTCTTTTGGTCGTCGTCTCCACGCTTCCTCCATTTTGTTCGGCCCTTCGCCGGGATTCTCTCACCAGAGGCTCATCGCTCTCCGTGGAGGACGACACCGACATCCTCGTCTCGCAGGACGAGTCCTTCGCCTGCGGCTTCTACAAGGCTGGCTCCAACGCCTACGCCTTCTCCATCTGGTTCGCCAACTCCGCCAACGCCACCGTCGCCTGGACTGCGAACCGCGACCAGCTCGTGAACGGGCGCGGCTCGAGGATCACGTTGCAAAGGAGCGGGCGCCTGGCGCTGACGGACTTCGACGGCACGCTGGTGTGGAGCAGCAACACCAGCTCCGGCTCCGCTGACCGCGCGCTGCTGCTGAACACCGGCAATCTTGTGGTGGTCGATGCCGACAACACAACTCTGTGGCAAAGCTTTGATTCCCCCACCGACACTCTCCTCCCCATGCAACCCATCACCAAGAGCACGCCGCTGGTCTCCGCGTCCGCTTCGGGTTTGCTTTCGTCTGGCTACTACAGGTTCTACTTCGACACGGACAACGTCCTCCGCCTCATCTACGACGGGCCCGACTTTTCCAGCATCTACTGGCCTAATCCCATGTACAATGTGTGGGTGAACGGTCGAACCAGCTACAACAGCACCAGGTATGGTGTTCTTGATGAGATGGGGCATTTCTACGCCAGCGATCAACTGGAGTTCAATGCATCTGACTACGGCCATGGGATCACAAGGAGGCTAACTCTGGACTTCGACGGCAACCTTCGACTCTACAGCCTAAGCAAGCAAACCAGGACTTGGTCGGTGGTATCCTGGCAGGCGGTTCTGCAGCCCTGCGACGTGCACGGCACCTGCGGCCGAAACGGGCTCTGCGTCTACTCCGCCAGGGTGGGGTGTACCTGCCCACCCGGTTTCGAGGTGAACGACCCAAGCGACTGGACCAAAGGTTGCAGGCGCAAGCACAACATCAGCTGCCATCCTCACCAGAATCGGTTCTTGAGGCTTCCCTATACGGATTTCTGGGGGTTCGATCTCAACTACACCAGTGGTCTTTCGTTCGGGGAGTGCAGGAAGATCTGCAGCGAGGACTGCTCATGTGAAGCTTTCGGGTATAAGCAGGGAACAGGAGAGTGCTATCCCAAGACCACCCTCTTCAATGGCAGATCATCTCAGAGCACCGGCAACACCATCTACATGAAACTCGCGAGAAACGTAGGAGAACACTCGCAATACCCTGTGATACCAGCGGCGGCTGAGGAACCTGTTTGCAATGGCACCAAGGTGCAACCATTGGCGGGTCAATCCGAGTTGCGTCGTAAAGCGGGAGGAAAGACCAAGTGGGAGTACTTCTACGGGTTCGTCTCGGCGTTCTTCGCGGTAGAGGCTCTCTTCATCGCATCTGGTTGGTGGTTCATCTTCCGGAGGGAGAAGAAGCCGAGCTCGACGGACGAGGGATACCAGGCGATATCGAGCCAGTTCCGGAGGTTCACGTACGCAGAGCTGAAAAGAGCCACGAGGGACTTCAAGGATGTTGTCGGAACGGGAGGTTCCGGAGCCGTCTACAAGGCGGCCTTGGACGACGAGCGGGTGGTGGCGGTGAAGAAGTTGGAGGACGTGATTGAAGGAGAGGAGGAGTTCAAGGCCGAGTTGAATCTGATCGGGAGGATATACCACAAGAACTTGGTCAGGATGTTCGGCTTCTGCTCCGAACGCTCGCACAGGCTCTTGGTCTCCGAGTTCGTCGAGAATGGTTCCCTGGACAAGGCTTTGTTCGGCTGTGGCGCCGCCGGTAGACTACTACGGTGGAGCGAGAGGTACCAGATCGGAGTGGGCGTGGCCAAAGGATTGGCGTATCTGCACCATGAGTGCCTCGAGTGGGTCATCCACTGCGACGTGAAGCCGGAGAACATCCTGTTGGACCAGGATTGGGAGCCAAAGATCGCAGACTTCGGGCTGGCGAAGCTGTTGAACAGAGGCGGCGAATGCTCCAACCCATCGAGGATTCGAGGGACGAGGGGGTACATCGCGCCGGAGTGGGCGTCGAGCCTTCCCATCAACGGGAAGGTGGATGTGTACAGCTACGGGGTGGTGCTCCTGGAGCTGGTGAAGGGGGAGACAGTCTCCAACTGGGTGGCGGACGGGGTGGAAGAAGAGGTGAGCCTGGTGCTGCGGAGGACAATCATGACGCTCAAGGCGGAGCTGGAGAGCGGAGAAGAGGCATGGATCGGCGAGTTCGTAGATCACAGACTGGAGGGGGAGGTAAATTGGAGGCAGGCCATGGTGATGATGGAGATCGCGTTCGCTTGCGTGGAAGAGGAGAGGAATCGAAGGCCAACTATGGATTCGGTGGTGCAGATGCTGCTCTCATGTGATGATGAGATCCCGTCAGGTGGCCGAGACATGTAGCAAGCCATACTCAGTAAAGGACCTTAAAACGAGTCCCTAAATAGATGATAGATGATAGATGATAGATGATAGATGATGATGATTGTGTAGGTTTCAGAGCATCGATCCTAGGAAGAAAGAATGCTTGAATCCTTAATCTAAAAGAACGTATAGAAATATGTATTATCAAAGAAACATCATGGCACAAGCTATCAGATTGCTGTGAGGAGAGAGATCAAATTATCTCGTGACGCTAACACCGACAACCCCTGTTCCTGTCTCCAGCTAATGCCAAAAGCGTACACCTACGTTTTACGAAACAACCCACAGCGACAGGCCAACCACCACCATGGCGGCGGGTCGCCATCCCTGTCTTTCTTTGTCCACCGCCGTGGCCGGTAGGGTTTGTGCATGGTTGACTGACTTGAAATTAAGTTCACTTATTAATCACCACTTGTTTTGCCCTACTCGTTTCCCTACCTGCTTTTTTCCTTGTAGTGGGGCAGCCGGCCCCGCTACTTGGTCGAATCACGAAGCAGGCCGACTACCGGTCTTGACTACTCCACTCCGCGTTGGGGACGGTGCCTCCCTCTCGAATCGTATCGTATATTTATCGCACGGTGCCGGTTTGTTTTTCTTTTCCCATCTTCTTCTCCCTCTTTCGACGGCTTCCTCTCTCTCTCTCTCTCTCTCTCTCTCCCTCAGAAGAAGATGCGGAGAGGTAAGCTCTTTTGTCTCTGTCCTCCCTCTCCTTCATTTTCAATACATTGTCCTTTTTGTGTGTGTGTGTGGATATTTCCTTTTTTAGTTGACCTGATCGAAGAATCGATATTTTTCGTTTGCATCATTCTATAGAATTCGTAATTGCTCGTTCCTCGCGGCTGCTTTTCTTGTGATTTGAATTTCTTTTCCTGCATCCGTCATGCCGCAACAAAAGGAGACAACGGTGACCGATTGTCATGAATTTGGGGTGCAAAAGATTTTGTAGGTATTATCGATAAGCGATGATTTTGAGCACGTTTCTTTTCTTTTCCCTCACTAGGGCATCAACCATCGCATGAACATCCCTCCTTTTCTTTTATCTTTCTTGTTCTTCATTCAGGACCCCTTTTTTTGCCCCTGCTCAAAGTACCAGAATTATGCCACCTTAAATAAAGATGATTGCAAACACTCAATCATGTTCTTTCTTTCAAAGTGCTTCTTGAATTGCAATGATAAGATACATCAAGTGCCATATCTAGTAGTTGAGTGTTATACTAAATCGATCACATTAGTATAAATCTTTTAAGTTGAGTGGGTGAGCAAGCTTGAGGATTTCATCGCCTTGATATTTGGTATGTAGTTGCTCGGCCATGACAATTTGGTGGATTAGCAACTAAAAGTGTAGACCTGTACTTAGCGAGGCAGTCATATACCATGAATCTTGATTACTACTTTAATACGAAAACTGTTGTCACCACAACTACTTTAACCAAAGGGGCATTGGAATGACGATGCAAATACTATGTGGCATGATATTGAGTCTGCTAAGAAGGCTTTCCTCATATCTACTTATTGTAGAGCTAATAATCAAACCAGTATCAGAGCTTGGAACAACACTGGGATTGTCTGTATTTAATTTTGTTTTTATGACTTGTATCAGTTCTGTTATAACTTAGACAGGACATATCGATGACATTGTGGTTAACAAAGTTTAAAGGCAACCAGATTTTAGTCTTTACATTTAATATACTGTAGAATGGCCCAACATTCAGAATTTAGCATCTTCTTTCCTATCCCGCATCTAGTGGCAAAGGGGTATCGTCAAAGGCAAGGTGTTGACTACGACGAAACCTTATCACCCATAGCAATGCTAAAATCCATCAAAATTCTATAAGCTATTGTAGCACATTATGATTATGAGATCTGGCAGATGGATGTGAAAACCTCATTCCTCAATGGGAACCTCGAGGAGGAGGTGTATATGATGCAACCTGAGAGATTCGTGTCCAAGAACTGCCCAAATAAAGTGTGTAGGTTGCTTAGATCCATTTATATACTAAAGCAAGCTTCCCAAAGTTGGAATATAAGATTTGATGAGGTAATAAGATCTTCTGACTTCATTAAGAACGAAGATGAGCCTTGTGTGTACAGGAAGGAAAGTGGGAGCGCTATCACCTTTTTGGTGTTATATGTGGATGACATCCTGATCATCGGGAATGATGTAGGAATGCTATCTACAGTAAAGACTTGGTTATCTAGACACTTCGCCATAAATGACTTAGGGGAAGCATCCTATATCTTGGGGATTAGAATCTGTAGAGATAGATCCAAGAGGATGCTTGACTTGTCCTAGTCCAAGTATATAGAAACCATTGTCAAAAGGTTTGGCATGAAAAATTCCAAGAGAGGTCTCATACCGATGAGATATGGGATATCGCTTTCTACGAGTATGTTCCCAAAGACTCCAGAAGAAAGGGCGAACATGGATATGATACCTTATGCCTCAGCAATAGGGTCTATCATGTATGCCATGCTATGTACTAGGCTTGATATAGCACATGCTCTGAGTGTCACGAGTAGGTATCAGGCAGATCAAGGCTTGGAGCACTAGAAAACAGTAAAGTATATCCTTAAGCACTTGAGAAGGACTAAGGATCTTTTAATAGTATATGGAGATAGTAGCCTTAAGGTTGAAGGCTACACAGACTCAAGTTTTCAGTCTGATGTCGATGATAGCAAGTTGAATTCGGGGTACGTGTACACCTTGAATGGAGGAGCAGTGTGTTGGAAGAGTTCCAAGTAAGATACTACTACTAATTTGACCACAGAGGCGGAGTACATTGCTGCATCAAATGCAGCAAAGGAGGGAGTCTGGGTGAAGAAGTTCATCACAGATTTGGGAGTCATGCCGGGTAGCGAGGAGCAGATCTCCTTATATTACGACAATAATAGGGCGATTGCTCAAGCGAAGGAACCTAGGTCTCATCAGAAATCTAAGCATGTTCTGAGGAGGTTCCACCTTATCAAAGAGATCGTAACCCGAGGAGATGTAGTAGTGGAAAGAGTTTCATCCGAAGATAACATTGCAGATCCACTAACAAAGCCGTTGTCTCAGATTGTCTTTGAGCGTCACAGGGGTCTGATGGAGATCAGACACATAGGTGATTGGCTTTAGGTCAAGTGGGAGATTGCTAGTCATATGTGACCAGCAAGCCAATCACGTGAGTGATGGCACGTGTGACTTGATACAAAATCTTTTTTGCTTATTATATTTTGGCATATATCACTTTATAACTATAGCATATATGCATATATAAGTTCTGATGTCCTTGGATTTGTGCAATGAGAATCGGATCGTGATGAGATCACGAAAATGAGATCGATTCACCTTTAAATGCATATCCTAAATAATCCCAATCATAGGTTACTCGAGAGGGACATCGTGATAACCGGACAGACTGGTGTGCTGTATACCTATCCATATGATGGATGCAGCTAGTCTCATAGCTGCTCGTGTAAGGACACTAGGAATACAGTACAGGTGCTCATTGGAGAATGATTTCATTGCGCTTACGGAATGCTGGATGGTTGATGATGCCTTATTGTCAGACAGCGATTCCGTAGTCCTAGTGGTATATCTGGTCCTTAGACTTGAGACACCAAGGATGTCCTATAAGAGTGCTCCACTCTTTGATACCAGACTTATAGTTTGGCTGTCCTAGATCTAATACAACTGGTCATTGGGAGTGATAGTCGACCTTACTCGGGCTATTAAGTGTCGATAGAGGATCTTCCACTCTCGGCGTCATGAGAGAAATATCCCATTTGTTCTTGCTCAGACAAATCCCTAGCTAGGGTCATTCGGGTTGAGAGAGAAAGAGATCTCCAAGAGAATCCGATTAGAGCGAGACTCGAGTAGAAACCATATGGGTCTGACAGCACCATGCTCGATATACGATCTCTAGAATATTAGATGGATGAGGGACTATAGGTACACAGTAACAGAGGATAGACAGGTCTAATGGATTGGATTCCCCTGTATCGTCTAGGGACTACGACATAGTGGCCTAGTACGTCCGTAGTCGATGAGTCGAGTGAATTATTATAGAGATAATAATTCATTGAGTTAGAAGGAGTTCTGACAGGTATGACTCACGGCCAGTTCGATATTGGGCCTAGAGGGTCACACATATGGTAGACATTGCGATGAGTAGAGGTTCGGATATGAGATATCCGACGGAGCCCTTGTCTTATTGGATATCCAATAAGCCCCTAAATTATTTGATTCTATGGACGAGATCTAATAAGAGCCTACGAGAGATTATTGGATAGAGATCCACTAATCTAAAATGCTTGGATTATTGGATGCAGATCCAATACCCACTAGGGGAGGATCCATTAGGGTTTGGCAGGGGACCTCCATAAATAAGAGGGATTCAAATCCTCATAGGCTAGAGCCTTTGCTTGCCTCTCCTATTCTCCTTCCCCTCTTCACCTCAAAGCAGGCTTGAAGTTTTGAGGAGCATCGTCGCAGCCCTGCTGTGTAGATTGCTAGTCATATGTGCCCAACAAGCCAATCACGTGAGTGATAGCACGTGTGACTTGATTCAGAATTTTTTTGCTTATTATATTTTGGCATATATCACTTTATAACTATTGCATAAATGCATATATATATATATATATATATATATATATATATATATATATATATATATATATATATATATATATATATATATATATATATATATATATTGTGATGTCTTTGGATTTGTACAATGGGAATCGGATCGTGATGAGATCACGATAATGAGATCGATTCACCTTTAAACACATATTCTAAATAATCCCAATCATAGGTTACTCGAGAGGGACATCGTGATAACCGGACAGACTGGTGTGCTGTATACCCGTCCATATGTTTGATACAGTTGGTCTCATAGCTGCTCGTATAGGGACACTAGGGATACAATACAGGTGCTCACTGGAGAATGAGTTCATTGATTGATCCACTTACGGAATGCTAGATGGTTGTTGATGCCTTATTGTCGGACAGCGATTTCGTAGTCCTAGTGGTATATCTGGTCCTTAGACTTGAGACACCAAGGATGTCCTATATGAGTGCTCCACTCTTTGATACCAGACTTATATGTTTGGCTATCTCAGATCTAGTACAACTGGTCATTGGGAGTGGTAGTTGATCTTACGAGGGCTATTGAGTGTCGATAGAGGATCATCCACTCTCGACGTCATGAGAGGAATATCCCATGTGTTTTTGCTTAGAAAAATCCCTGGCCAGGGTCATTCGGGTTGAGAGAGAAAGAGTTCTCCGGGAGAATCCGATTAGAGCGAGACTCGAGTAGAAACCGTATGGGTTTGACATCACCATGCTCGATATACGGTCTCTGGGATATTAGATTTATGAGGGACTATAGGTACACGGTAACTGAGGACATACAGGTCCAAAGGATTGGATTCCCCTGTATCGTCTGGGGACTATGTCGTAGTGGCCTAGTACGTCCGTATTCGATGAGTTAGAAGGAGTTCTGATAGGTATGACTCACGGCCAGCTCGATATTGGGCCTAGAGGGTCACACACATATGGTAGACATTGCGATGAGTAGAGGTTCGGATATGATATATCCGATGGAGCCTTTGTCTTATTGGATGCAGATCCAATACCTACTAGGGGATGACCCATTAGGGTTTGACAGGGGACCTCTATAAATAGGAGGGATTCAAAGCCTCATAGGCTAGAGTCTTTGCTTGCCTTTCCTATTCTCCTCTCCCTCTCCACCTCAAAGTAGGCCTGGAGTTTTGAGGAGGGTCGTCGCAACCCTGCTGTGTGGATCACCGCTAGAGAGGAGGATGCTTGACCTCCTTCACCCTCTCCTAAGGATTTGCAAGGAAACAGGGATATACGATCTCCCTAGGTAACACAATCTCTATACGTAGTTTCATGTTTCGCGGATTTTTGCGCACCAATCTTCGCACGACGACGAACATCTTTTTGGGAATCGAGGATTTTTTGTTTTCTTGTTCTTCCGCTGCTCATACGATGTCGCCCCCCATGATTTCCCAACAGTGGTATCAGAGCTTGGTTGTTCGTGCGAATGATTGGTTTTGAACTGCGTGTGTTGTGTTTAGGAAGAATTTTGACGTCAAAATCATTGACGCAAAAGCGAGAAAGGGCAACAACAGTTGCTGCCCTCGATCTGCGTGCGTGAAGCGCAGTCGAAGGCGGGCAGCACAGGGGCTGTGCCTGCAGCAGCCGGTCGGCGGTCTGCTTGCAGCAGCCTTGCTGCCGGCGGGGCTGGCAGCCCACGAGCAGAGGCGCCGCAGGGCAGCGGCGCCTGCCGCCGTAGGGCAACGGCATCTGTCGCCGTAGGGCAGCGACGCCTGCCGCCGCTACTCCCACGGGCGAAACCCCCCCCCCCCCCCACAGGGGCGGCCGCCCGGCGAGACAGCACCGCCTGCGGAGGCAGCGGCACCCGCGGGGGAGCCCACCTACAACGGCAGCGCCGCCAGCGGGCGTGCCGCCTGCAGGCGAGGGCAGTGCCCTCGCCCCGCGGCATAGGCCGTCGCCAGCAGGGTGGCGACGGCGGCGACAGCAGCAAAGGATAGTAGGGCATTAGGGTTTTTTGGGAAAAAGATAGTTTTACCCCTCGGAATTTAAGAAATTCCAGTTTCTGTCTTTTGTCCAAATTACGAAAATACCCCTATAAATTCCAAAATTCCCTACATGTCCCTGATTTCAGAAAATATTAATTAATTAAATGGTTTAGTTGATTATTATTTTTATTATTATCTAGTAGTCGTACATGATGATGATTATTATACATGTGATGTATGATGTGTGGACGGATGATCATGGACCGTGTGATGTGTGTACTTGTGATTATTATTATTGAGGTATGCGAACCTCCATTATATTTCTCGTTTATTGTCGGGCCTGCGTGCCTATGATTAAGTTGTAATAACATGAGGAGGCGCAGCGGGAGCGTGGATGCGATAGCGGGACCCACGAGACGGACGATCGTGATGCATGGAGATGCATCAAGATGTCGACGGAACCGACGAGGACGAGATGGACGATCATAGGGCATAGAGATGCATCGTTGCACACATAGATCTTGATGTGAGTGATTAGGCCTACTGGCTCGGGCCTAATCATATTAGGTTGTGGTCCATGATCATCTGATATGATTGCTTATACACATACTAGATATGTATATATATTTGCATGCGATGTAGATATATATTAAATATGTATATGTGTGACATGTCATATTAGGAGACCAAATTATAGAAACATCTCTCGAAAATATTAAATCGGTAAACGTGAGGCAATTAGATTGACCCACGTGGCCTTCCATCGTTATGAGTAGGAACCGATTCCCGGTGTAGGTTGAGTTGGTCGAGTCCCTCGAGACTCACCTATATCGCGATTCGCTATCTTGCTTACGACATAGAGATGTCACTGGTGACCTGTGACCTGAGGGCATGGTATTCTTGGTCGAGTCCCTCGAGGGTATATCATCAAATCAGACTCATCTTGTAACAAAGGTGTTGACTTAACCGAGCATCATGGTTGGTCGAGTCCCTCAAGGCTATGGTGATTCGGAGGCCGAACAGGATGGGAATCACAAGGAGTTGTGATCGGCAAGAGTTGCCTACCTTTTAGGCTTAGTGTGATTGGTCGAGTCCCTCGAGGTTACACTAAGACGCTGATTGGATCCTGATCCCCACTAGAAGTCTGCCGGAGACTTCCGTTTCACGTGCTGAGGGTGTCGCGTGACTCGTTAGTAAAATAGTGGGAGCATATGAAGATAGAAGTCAATATCTTGATAGTTTATTTCTTGCAAAATCTGCTTGTTATTCATTTCTGCTACATCTTTATTTTCAGAAAATGTCGCTTTCAAATCCCTTATGTGGCATACTTGATGTCAACCGCCTCACTCGTCCAAATTATACGGATTGGCTCCGTAACTTGAGAATTGTTCTCACAGCGGAGAAAATCGTGTACGTCCTTGATACAGTGATGCCTACGCCCGAAGAAGGGGCAAGCGAGGATGAGATCGCTCACTACATGAAGTATATTGATGACTCCACTCTTGCTCAGTGCTATATGTTGGGCTCTATGACTCCTGAGTTACAGAGACAACATGAAAAGATGGATGCCAGATCCATTCTCCTACATGTCCGCAAATTGTTTGAGGAATAGGAAATGACTCAGCGATATGAGATATCCAAGAGCCTCTTCCGCGTTAGGATGACTGAGGGGACATCGGTTCAGAACCATGTCCTAAAGATGGTTGAGTGGATAGAGAAACTCACAGGTCTAGGAATGGTCCTAGAGGATAACTTGTGTGTGAACATTGTACTTCAGTCTCTATCAGATTCTTTTTCATAGTTCATAATGGATTTTAATATGAACAAGCTTAAGGTGACTCTCCCAGAGCTCCTCAATATGTTGAGGGAGGCAGAGAGTACTATTAAGAAAGAGAAGCCAGTTCTCTATACTAGTGAGACCAGAAAGAAAAGGAAAGCAGAAAGGTTCCTTAAGAAGGGAAAGGGCAAGGGTAGACCAGGTAAAGCAAAGGTTGCTAAGAAAGACCCAACAAAGGACAAAGGCCAGTGCTTCCACTGTGGTAAAGATGGGCATTGGAAGAGAAACTGCAAAGAGTACCTTGCAGAAAGGGCGAAACAAAAGCTTGATGAAGCTTCAGGTACATTCATGATCAGTCTCCATTTGTCAGACTCTTATGATAACACATGGGTATTGGATACCGGTAGTGCTTATCATATATGCAATTCGTTGCAGGTTCTGGCAAGGCCTAGGAGACTAGAGAGAGGCGAGATGGACCTCAAGATGGGTAATGGAGCAAAAGTTGCTGTATTAGCTGTTGGCGAGGTTGCCCTACATCTGCCTAGTGGAGTTTTTATTGCATTAGATGCATTTTATTTTGTTCTTTCTATTATCAAAAACATTATCTCCATTTCATGTTTAACAGTTAGTGGATATAAATTTATTTTTGAGAACAATGGTTGTTCGATATTATTAGATGATAAGATCATCACGAAAGGAACATTACATAATGGTTTATTTATGTTAGACACCACTCCACATATCATGAATGTAAATGTGTCCAAAAGGAAACGAGATGAGTTGAACAGTGCATACCTGTGGCAATGTAGGCTATGTCACATCCATGAAAGAAGGATTCAAAAGTTGCTAAATGATGGATATCTAGATCCATTCGACTATGTGTCATATGCAACTTGTGAGCCTTGCATTCGTGGAAAACTGACCAAATCTCCATTTAGTAGAACTAGCGAGAGAGCCAATGAGTTGTTGGAACTCATACATAGTGATGTATGTGGACCCATGTCAACTCATGCCATTGGAGGTTACTCCTACTTCATTACATTTATTGATGATTTCTCAAGGTATGGATATGTGTACTTAATGAAGTACAAGTCCGAGGCCTTTGAGAAATTCAGAGAGTATAAGAATGAGGTGGAGAACCGGACTGGAAAGAGTATCATGAGATATTATCCCAATGGACACCTCCTTATACACCTCAGCCCAATGGTGTCTCTGAAAGGAGAAATCGTACATTATTAGATATGGTACGGTCCATGATGAGTTTCGCTGACCTACCCATCTCATTCTAGGGATATGCCCTAGAAACCGCAGCTTACCTTATGAACAGAGTTCCAACTAAGTCGGTGGTGTCTACTCCATATGAGATATGGAAAGGGAAGAAGCATGATCTTAAGGTTGTTAAGATTTGGGGCTGCCCTGCCCATGTTAGAAGACACAACCCCGATAAGTTAGAATCAAGGACAGAGCGATGCAAATTTGTGGGATACCCCAAGGAAACTTGTGGGTATTATTTCTATCATCTCGAGGACCAAAAGGTCTTTGTAGCTAAGAGAGCAGGGTTCCTTGAGAAGGAACACATTCTTGACGGAGATAGTGGGAGAATGATAGAATTGAGCGAGGTTGGAGAACCAAGCTCAAGAACCACTCTATAGCCCGAGTTTGTTCAGGTACCTAATACACAAGTATCAACTTTACGCAGGTCTGATTGAGTATCCCATCCTCCTGAGAGATATGTGGGACATATTAGAGCAAAGGATGTAGAGGATATTAATCCTCAAACCTACGAGGAGGCTATTATGAGTATAGACTCCGGGAAGTGGAAAGAAGCCATGAATTCTGAGATGGATTCTATGTACTCCAATAAGGTTTAGAACCTAGTTGATGCGCCCGAAGGTATTGTACCCATCGGTTGCAAGTGGATCTTTAAGAAAAAGATCGGAGTAGATGGAAAGGTAGAGACCTATAAAGCAAGGCTAGTGGCTAAGGGGTATCGTCAAAGGCAAGGTGTTGACTACGATGAAACTTTCTCACCCGTAGCAATGCTAAAATCCATCAGAATTCTATTGACTATTGCAGCACACTATGATTATGAGATCTGGCAGATGGATGTGAAAATCGCATTCCTCAACGGGAACCTCCAGGAGGAGGTGTATATAATGCAACCTGAGGGATTCGTATCCAAGAACTGCCCAGATAAGGTGTGTAGGTTGCATAGATCGATATATGGACTAAAGCAAGCTTCCCGAAGTTGGAACATAAGATTTGATGAGACAATCGGATCTTATGACTTCGTTAAGAACGAAGATGAGCCTTGTGTATACAGAAAGGTAAGTGGGAGCGCTATCACATTTTTGGTGTTATATGTGGATAACATCCTCATCATTGGGAATGATATAGGAATGCTATCCATAGTAAAGGCTTGGTTATCTAGACAATTCTCCATGAAGGACTTAGGGGAAGCATCCTATATTTTGGGGATTAGAATCTATAGAGATAGATCCAAGAGGATGCTTGGCTTGTCCCAGTTCAGGTACATAGAAACCATTATTAAAAGGTTTGGCATGGAAAATTCCAAGAGAGGTCTCATACCGATGAGACATGGGATATCGCTTTCTACGAGTATGTCTCCAAAGACTCTAGAAGAAAGGACAAACATGGATATGATACCTTATGCCTCAGCAATAGGGTCTATCATGTATGCCATGCTACGTACTAGGCCTGATATAGCGCATGCTCTGAGTGTCACGAGCAGGGATCAGGCGGATCCAAGCTTGGAGCACTGGAAAGCAGTAAAGTGTATCCTTAAGTACTTGAGAAGGAGTAAGGATCTTTTACTAGTATATGGAGGTAATAGCCTTAAGGTTGAAGGCTACACTAACTCAAGTTTTCAGTCTGATGTAGATGATAGCAAGTCGAATTCAGGGTATGTGTACACCTTGAATGGAGGAGCAGTGTGCTGGAAGAGTTCCAAGCAAGATACCACTGCTGACTCGACCACAGAGGCGGAGTACATTGCTGCATCAGATGCAGCAAAGGAGGGAGTCTAGATGAAGATGTTCATCACAGATTTGGGAGTCGTTCCGAATAGCGAGAAGTCGAATTCCTTATATTGCGACAACTATGGGGCGATTACTCAAATAAGTGAACCCGAGTCTCATCAGAAGTGTTCTGAGGAGGTTCCAGCTTATCAGAGAGATCGTAACCCGAGGAGAAGTAGTAGTGGAAAGAGTTCCATTCGAAGATAACATTGTAGATCCACGGACAAAGACGTTGTCTCAGATTGTCTTTGAGCGTCACAAGAGTCTGATGGGGATCAGACACATAGGTGATTGGCTTTAGGTCAAGTGAGAGATTGCTAGTCATAGGTGCCCAGCAAGCAAATCACGTGAGTGATGGCACGTGTGACTTGATACAGAATCTTTTTGCTTATTATATTTTGGCGTATATCACTTTATAACTATTGTATAAATGCATATATATATTGTGATGTCCTTGGATTTGTGCAATGGGAATTAGATCGTGATGAGATCACGATAATGAGATCGATTCACCTTTAAACACATATCCTAAATAATCCCAGTCATAGGTTACTTGAGAGGGATATCGTGATAACCAGATAGACTGGTGTGCTGTATACCCATCCATATGATGGATGCAGCTGGTCTCATAGCTGCTCATGTAGGGACACTAAGGATACAGTACAGGTGCTCATTGGAGAATGAGTTCACTGATTGATCCGCTTACGGAATGCTGGATGGTTGATAATGCCTTATTGTCAGACAGCGATTCCGTAGTCCTAGTGGTGTATCTGGTCCTTAGACTTGAGACACCAAGGATGTCCTGTATGAGTGCTCCACTCTTTGATACCAGACTTATAGGTTTGGCTGTCCTAGATCTAGTACAACTGATCATTGGGAGTGGTAGTCGACCTTACGAGGGCTATTGAGTGTCGACAGAGGATCATCCACTCTCGGCGTCATGAGAGGAATATTCTATGTGTTCTTGCTCAGACAAATCCCTGGCCAGGGTCATTCGGATTGAGAGAGAAAGAGTTCTCCGGGGAATCCGATTAGAGCGAGACTTGAGTAGAAACCGTATGGGTCTGACAGCACCATGCTCGATATACGATCTCTGGGATATAGATGGATGAGGGACTTTAGGTACATGGTAACTGAGGACAAACAAGTCCAATGGATTGGATTCCCCTGTATCGTCTAGGGACTACGGCGTAGTGGCCTAGTACGTCCGTAGTCGATGAGTCGAGTGAATTATTACAGAGATAATAATTCACTGAGTTAGAAGGAGTTTTGACAGGTATGACTCACGGCCAGCTCGATATTGGGCCTAGAGGGTCACACACATATGGTAGGCATTGCGATGAGTAGAGGTTCGGATATGAGATATCCGACGGAGCCCTTGTCTTATTGGATGCAGATCCAATACCCACTAGGGAAGGACCCATTAGGGTTTGACACGGGATCTCTATACATAGGAGGGATTCACAGCCTCATAGGCTAGAGTCTTTGCTTGCCTTTCCTATTCTCCTCTCCCTCTCCACCTTAGAGTAGGCTTGGAGTTTTGAGGAGTGTCGTCGCAACCCTGCTGTGTGGATCACCGCTAGAGAGGAGGACGCTTATCCTCCTTCACCCTCTCCTAAGGATCTGCAAGGAAACAGGGATATACGATCTCCCTAGGTAACACAATCTCTATACGCAGTTTCATGTTTTGCGGATTTTTGCGCACCAATCTTCGCACGACGACGAACATCTTTTTGGGAATCGGGGATTTTTTGTTTTCTTGTTCTTCCGCAGCGCATATGATGTCGCCCCCCATGATTTCCCAACACTCTCCACCTCAGAGTAGGCCTGGTGTTTTGAGGAGGGTTTGTAACACCTCTCATTTCCGAATTTTCGTATAAATTTCTGGTGATAATGTAAGCATTTATTTTAAATTGACAAAAGAAATAGAGTATGAATCAGAGGTAACTTATTTGCAAGATTTGGGAGATCTGTTCAAAAAAAAAAGAAAAAGAAAGAATCTGAGGACCTATATGTAAACCCGAAGGACCTAATTGTGAATATGATAAAAACAAGGACTAAACTGTAAAATGTACAAAATGACAAATTCCACCGTTTAAGCCTCTCTGACTTCGTTCTTAAGGAAGCAGAGAAGGCAGCTCGTGGGTGATTAGGGAAAGAAAGAAAGAAGAAGAAGAAGAAGAAGAAGAAGAAGAAGAAGAAGAAGAAGAAAATTGGGGTTTTTAGGGTTCTTGCTTTAATCTTTTCACTTCGGGTCAAAATTCTCAAAGGTAAGTGTTCTAACCCCATCCTACAAAATTTTTAGTCTCTGTTTTTATGTTGATTCAAAATAAATTGAAGGATTTCTATTTAGAAACTGGTATGTCTCTCTTTGGACATAGAACCATGGATTCTGAAGTTTTTTCGGTAAACTGACTCCTATACACTGTTTCAGCTATAAGTTTTAGTACAAAATGTGAATTCGGGCAGGAACTATTTTTTTTGAAATTAGACTTTTATATCTTCCTTTTGACACTGATTTTGTAGATTTTGGACACCGAATACTTACCCAAACATCTGTTTCAAATGAGCCTATAGACGCTGTAAAACAGGGTTCAAGATTTCTGACCTGTCGATACTAAAATGCCTATAACTCCCTGTTAAAAATTCTAATTTGTACCAAACTGATTTTATTTGAAACTAGACTTGAAAATATTTCTTTTGAAATATAGTTTGAGAATTTTTGAATTCAATTGCCTACCCTATTATCTGTTGAATCCGACCCTATAAATTTTGTAAAACAGTGATTGTGTTTTTGACCTTGTGTTACCAAATCAAAGGTAACTCCGTGTTGGGAACCCTGTTTCATATGAAATTTATTCCATCAGAATATAGATTGATATATGGTTCGACCATAGCTTTCTTGTGGGTATTGGAGCATAATTGATATTCTGAAGTATTTGTTTGATGTGCCACTGGAATTCTGTCCGAAATCGAGCTTTGGTCGATTTCGCGTATTCCGTTCCGTTCCTTTGGATATTTGAATTCGTCTAACCTTCTTATTGGAATTGAGCTAAATATGATTGCTTGGAATCCCTGTACACTCTTGTTTTCATTTCATTCCAAATCTGAATACATTTGTGAGAGATTTGTTCTTTGTTTCGTATTGTCTCGAAAAGGCACATGCACGTTTTGTTGTTCCGCGTGTGCTTCCGATATATGCTACTTATTGTTAAAACTGCCCTCTTGTACTCTGGTGTATGGGATTGTCTGAACCTTTGCCAGAAATGGTAAAGGGTATGTGCTTATTGCCCGCTATGTGGGATATTCTGGACCTTTGCTAGAAATGGTAAAGGGTATGTGCTTAGAGCCTGCGATGCTCTGCCGGGCCCCTCTGACTTCACCTAGACGTGGGTGGATAGAGCTCCCAGACGTGGGAGACTTTTGTCAGGTGGTCATTCAGAAATGGATGAATCATATTCTGACTGAGATCCCACTACACCTTCTATATGTTTGATATGACATCCAGAGTTTTGGGGAGTTGTTTCTGTTCATGCTCTGGATAAGAATGATATGATTGCAACGTCAAGGGTGACGTTTGAGCTTCTGTACGATATTTGTTTTTTATATGCTCTGAAATGCTTCATTCACTGATGATTTTGCTTCGAAATGTTCCATATGCCGTTGATATGCTTCGGAACATTTTTTATGCCATTGATAAGCTCCGATATGTTTCCTTTGTTACTGATATGCTCCAATTACTCTATGCCCCATCTGTTAGGAACCAACTATGTAAGATTGAAAAGATAATTGTGTTTCTGCTCCTAATGATATTATGTCTACGAAATCGTATATTCTGCCTTGTATTTCGAAACTGTATCCCTTTGGAAATTGTACTATTTTGATATGGATATGTTAGTCACTTCTGAGCTCTTTATGCTCACCCCGTTTGTTGATAAATTTTTCAGGATAGCGTATTGCTTGCTTAAATGTTATGATTGAGCTGAGGCGGTGGAAAGTTTAGAAGATTTTGGGCAGATCTTTGTTAGCATATGTGTATTTGTTGTATAAGATATTCTACATCTTATGAAATGTGACGATGAATCTAAACCTGTGGATTTTGTGTAAGTTAAAGAATCCCTCATGTATAGGATTTTGGATTGTTAAGTTAAATTCATGTAATGATATGAATTTATGGTAATCGTTGATTTGGTGACTGCATAGACTTCCCCACTTATGAATTTATATGTGGTTATTATTTTGATGAGTTGAGTTCAGATTATATGAATTATCGAGTGATGTGTGGTATGTTTATGAACTGCACAGGGTGATGAATTTGTAGACTATAGAGGTGAAATTTTGATCTGAATGTTTTCTTAGTGACCTCAAATGTGTGTTTGGATCCTGGGTTTGGTGTGATGAAAATTTTAAATATTATCGATATTTTGGAGGGGCGTGATAGAGGTGGTATCAGAGCATGATTTGAGAATCACTAAGAATATTATTTTTTGAGGTTTATTGACTATCATTTAGAGATTGATCAAAGAAAATGTTCTTTTGATGTTTTAGGAAGCAAGGTATGAATCTAAATTCACTAAGCTCTCTAAGTTTGCCACACATATGACTGATGATGAATCTAGAAAAGCAAGAAGGTTTGAAAGGGGATTACGGCCAGTAATAAGAAGCCGAATGTCAGCTTTAAAACTACAAACATATGCAGATACGGTAGAAAAGCTTTGAAAATTGAAAGAGACATGGAAGAAATTCAAGAAATCATTGGCAAGAACAAAAGGGATAAATTTGCTTTGAAAATTGAAAGAGACATGGAAGAAATTCAAGAAATCATTGGCAAGAACAAAAGGGATAAATTTACTAGCAAAAGCAGGAGAGAAAATGAATATGAAGCTAGTAACAAGAGGTTTAAGACATCTAGATTTGAGAAAAGGAAACCATTATGGAGGACTCAGTTATGTGCAAAATATGGATTAAATCATGAAACAAGTCAGTGTTTTCGGGTGACTGGAGCATGTTTTGGTTGTGGAAAGCTAGATCATCAATTAAGAGATTGCCCACTGAAAAGGAAGAAAGAGCCACTGTCTCCTAGACCCTCAGCCCATGCTAGAGTGTACGCTATCACTGAACAAGATTCTAAAGCTTCTAAATCAGTGGTGGAAGGTATTCTTCATGTTTCTAAAAGAAATGCAAAAGTTTTGTTTGATCCCGGCTCCAACTTATCGTTTGTTTCACAATACTTTGCTTGTCACTTGGATATTCTACCTAAACCCCTGGATTATATGTTATATGTAACAAGTGTTGTTGGAGATTAATTGGCAACAAACTTGGTCTACCCATCTTGTTTGATCTCTATTGGAGACCACAAACTCCTTGTTGATTTGATTCTCCTAGAGATCCAGGGCTTTGATATTATACTTGGCATAGATTGGTTATCTTCTCATCACGCTAGTATTGATTGTTACAAAAAAATAATTACTTTCTGCATACCAGATAAGCCTATGTTTTTCTTTGAGGGCATTAGGCATGATTTGCCTCCTTAGTTGATATCAGCACTTCAAGTTTATCGTCTTATGCAGAAAGATTGTTTTTGTTATATGGTGTGTGTAAAGGAGCATTCAAATCAGGAAACCCACCTAGATGAAATTGTAGTGGTCAAAGAATTCCCTGATGTATTCTCAGATGACTTGCCTGGTTTACCTCTAGATAAAGAGGGTGAATTTGCTATTGATCTAGTCCCCAGTACAACCCCAATATCTAAGCCTCCCTACAGGATGGCACCACTCGAGCTAGAGGAATTAAAGAAGCAAATACAAGAATTATTAGATAAGGGTTTCATACGACCCAGTGTATCCCTATGGGGTGCTCCGGTACTATTAGTGAAGAAGAAGGATGGAACATTGAGGCTTTGTATTGATTATAGACAGTTGAATCAGGTGGCCATCAAAAACAAGTATCCCATACCTAGAATTGATGATTTGTTTGATCAACTGCAGGGTGCACAAGTATTCTCTAAGATTGACCTGAGGTCAGGTTACTATCAGTTGAAGATCAAGGAGGAGGATATTTCAAAAACAGCTTTTAGAACTCGATATGGTCACTATGAATTCTTGGTGATGCCTTTTGGTTTGACAAATGCCCCTACAACTTTTATGGAACTAATGAATAGGATATTTCAACCGCTCTTGGATATCTATGTAATTGTATTTATTGATGACATATTGGTGTATTCAAAGAGTAATCAGGAGCATGAGGAACACTTGAGAGATGTGTTGTCCATACTAAGAGAAAAGAAGTTGTATGCGAAGTTCAGCAAATGTGAATTTTGGTTGAATGAAGTTGCTTTCTTAGGCCATGTGATTTCAAGGAAGGGTATATATGTTGATCCATGGAAAATAGAAGCTGTAGTTGAATGGGAAGTACCAACAAATGTAACAGAAGTTCGAAGCTTTTTGGGCATGGCAGGTTATTACAGGAGATTTGTGGAGGGATTTTCTCGAATCGCTCAACCTCTCACCAACCTCACTAAAAAGAATATAAAATTTGTATGGGGTGATGATTGTGAGCAAAGTTTTCAAGAGTTAAAAAGAAGATTGACTAGTGCCCCTATTCTCACTATTCCAAGTGGTAGTGAGGGATTTGTAGTTTATACTGATGCTTCAAGAAAAGGCCTAGGATGTGTTTTGATGCAGGAATGGAGAGTAATTGCTTATGCTTCTAGGCAACTTAAAGGTTATGAATTGAATTATCCAACTCATGATTTGAAATTAGCAGCAATTATTTTTGCTCTAAAGATTTGGATACATTATTTGTATGGTCGACAATTTGAAATCTTCACTGATCACAAGAGTTTAAAATATATTTTCACTCAGAAAGAGTTAAACATGAGGCAGCGAAGATGGATAGAACTTCTGAAGGATTATGATTGTGCCATCCGTTATCACCCGGGCAAAGCCAATGTTGTAGCTGATGCACTTAATAGGAAATCTACAAGTTTTATGGCTAGTCTGGTTGTGAAGCAATGGAAGTTATTAGAAAATTTTGATTTGAAAGCTTTGAGGAAAGAGCAAGACTCGATGATATTGATGGCCTCCATTCAAGTGCAATCTGATCTTATTCAACAAATTAAGGAATGATAATTACGAGATCCACATTTAATCTACTTGAGGAGTGAAGTAGAAAAGGAATTGAAGCCACAATTTCAAGTTTCAAAGGATGGCCTATTGAGATTTGGGGAGAGAGTATGTGTACCAAATGAACTAGATATCAAGAATCAAATCCTAAATGAAAGTCATACTTCAAAGTACACCCTACACCTTGGGAGCACTAAGATGTATAGAGATCTTCAAAGTCATTATTGGTGGGAAGGCATGAAGAAGGAAATTGCAATGTATGTTTCAAAATGTTTGACTTGTCAGCAAATCAAAGTAGAACACCAAAGACCTGGAGGGTTGTTGCAACCTTTAGTTATTCCTGAATGGAAATGGGATTGTATTACTATGGATTTTGTTTCGGGACTACCCAGAACCTCGAGGAAGCATGATGCTATTTGGGTTATCATTGATAGGTTAACAAAATCTGCACACTTCCTACCGATTAATATGACTTATTCGCTTGATAGACTTGCAGATTTATATGTTAGTGAAATAGTAAGACTTCATGGTATTCCAAAGGAGATCATCTCTGATAGAGACTCCAGATTTCTCTCTAGATTCTGGAGAAGATTACAGGAATCTATGGGCACTAAAGTTAAGTTTAGTACTGCATATCATCCTCAGACTGATGGTCAGTCAGAAAGAACAATTCAAACACTTGAGGATTTGCTTAGAGCCTATGTTATGGATTGGAAAGGTGAATGAGATAAGGATATTTCACTTGTTGAGTTCACTTATAATAATAGTTATCATTCAAGTATTCAGATGGCTCCTGATGAAGCATTATATGGGCGAAAGTGCATAACACCTATATGTTGGGAGGAAGTTAGTGATAGAAAGCTGTTAGCACCGGACAAGGTACAAGAAACTACCGAGAAAATTCAAGTTATAAGGAAAAGGTTAAAAACCGCTCAGAGTCGTCAAAAGAGTTATGCCGACAATAGAAGACGAGATATTGAGTTTGAAATCGGAGATTTTGTATTCTTAAAAGTCTCCCCTTCCAAAGGCATTATAAGGTTTGGAAATAAAGGAAAATTAAGCCCAAGATTTATTGGACCTTTTGAGGTTCTTGAGAGGGTTGGTTCTGTCGCTTACAGGATTGCCTTGCCAACAGCATTGTGCCATGTCCATGATATATTTCATGTCTCGATGATTAGAAAGTATATATATGACCCTTCTCACATCATTAAGTATGAGCTGGTGGAGATTGATAAAGATTTATCTTATGTGGAAGAGCCTATTCAGATTGTTGATAAGAAAGAAAAAGTCCTAAGGAATCGGGTCATCCCACTGGTTCAAGTAATTTGGAGACATCATTCTGGAGATGAGACAACTTGGGAGCCAGAGGAGGAAATGAAAAAGGTGTATCCCAGTCTTTTCATCGATAGAGGTACGATAAATTTAGAGGACTAAAATTTTCTTTTAAGGGGGGAAGAGTGTAACACCCCTCATTTCCGAATTTTCGTATAAATTTCTGGTGATAATGTAAGCATTTATTTTAAATTGACAAAAGAAATAGAGTATGAATCAGAGGTAACTTATTTGTAAGATTTGGGAGATCTGTTCAAAAAAAAAAAAAAAAGAATCTGAGGACCTATATGTAAACCCTAAGGACCTAATCGTGAATATGATAAAAACAAGGACTAAACTGTAAAATGCACAAAATGACAAATTCCACCATTTAAGCCTCTCTGCCTTCATTCTTAAGGAAGCAGAGAAGGCAGCTCGTGGGTGATTAGGGAAAGAAAGAAAGAAAGAAGAAGAAGAAGAAGAAGAAGAAGAAAAAAATTGGGGTTTTTAGGGTTCTTGCTTTAATCTTTTCACTTCGGGTCAAAATTCTCAAAGGCAAGTGTTCTAACCCTATCCTACAGAATTTTTAGTCTCTGTTTTTATGTTGATTCAAAATAAATTGAAGGATTTCTAATTAGAAACTGATATGTCTCTCTTTGGACATAGAACCATGGATTCTGAAGTTTTTTCGGTAAACTGACTCATATACACTGTTTTAGCTATAAGTTTTAGTACAAAATGTGAATTCGGGCAGGAACTATTTTGTTTGAAATTAGACTCTTATATCTTCCTTTTGACACTTATTTTGTAGATTTTGGACACCGAATACTTACCCAAACATCTGTTTCAAATGAGCCTATAGACGTTGTAAAATAGGGTTCAAGATTTCTGACCTGCCGATACTAAAATGCCTATAACTCCCTGTAGAAAATTCTGATTTGTACCAAACTGATTTTATTTGAAACTAGACTTGAAAATATTTCTTTTGACATATAGTTCGAAAATTTTGGAATTCAATTTCCTACCCTATTATCTGTTGAATCCGACCCTATAAATTCTGTAAAACAGAGATTGTGTTTTTGACCTTGTGTTACCAAATCAAAGGTAACTCCGTGTTGGGAACCCTGGTTCATATGAAATTTGTTCCATCAGAATATAGATTGATATATGGTTCGACCATAGCTTTCTTATGGGTATGGGTGCATAATTGATATTCTGAAGTATTTGTTTGATGTGCCACTGGAATTCTGTCCGAAATCGAGCTTTGGTCGATTTCCCGTATTCTATTCCGTTCCTTTGGATATTTGAATTCATCTAACCTTCTTATTGGAATTGAGCTAAATATGATAGCTTGGAATCCCTATACACTCTTGTTTTCATTTCATTCCAAATCTGAATACATTTGTGAGAGATTTGTTCTTTGTTTCGTATTGTCTCGAAAAGGCACATGCACGTTTTGTTGTTCCGCTTGTGCTTCCGATATATGCTACTTATTGTTAAAACTGCCCTCTTGTACTCTGGTGTGTGAGATTGTCTGGACCTTTGCCAGAAATGGTAAAGGGTATGTGCTTATTGCCCGCTATGTGGGGTCCCGCTATGTGGGATATTCTGGACCTTTGCCAGAAATGGTAAAGGGTATGTGCTTAGAGCCTGCGATGCTCTGCCGGGCCCCTCTGACTTCACCTAGACGTGGGTGGATAGAGCTCCCAGACGTGGGAGACTTTTGTCAGGTGGTCATTCAGAAATGGATGAATCATATTCTGACTGAGATCCCACTACACCTTCTATATGTTTGATATGACATCCAGAGTTTTGGTGAGTTGTTTATGTTCATGCTCTGGATAAGAATGATCTGACTGCAACGTCAAGGACGACGTTTGAGCTTCTGTATGTTATTTGTTTTTGATATGCTCTGAAATGCTTCATTCACTGATGATTTTGCTTCAAAATGTTCCATATGCCGTTGATATGCTTCGGAACATTTTATATGCCATTGATAAGCTCCGATATGTTTCCTTTGTTACTGATATGCTCCAATTACTCTATGCCCCATCTGTTAGGAACCAACTATGTAAGATTGAAAAGACAATTGTGTTTCTGCTCCTAATGATATTATGTCTACGAAATCGTATATTCTGCCTTGTATTTTGAAACTGTATCCCTTTGGAAATTGTACTATTTTGATATGGATATGTTAGTTACTTGCTGAGCTCTTTATGCTCACCCCGTTTGTTGATAAATTTTTCAGGATAGCGTATTGCTTGCTTAAATGTTAAGAGTGGGCTGAGGCGGTAGAAAGTTTAGAAGATTTTGGGTAGATCTTTGTTAGCATATGTGTATTTGTTGTATAAGATATTCTGCATCTTATGAAATGTGACGATGAATCTAAACCTGTGGATTTTGTGTAAGTTAAAGAATCCCTCATGTATAGGATTTTGGAATGTTAAGTTAAATTCATGTAATGATATGAATTTATGGTAATCGTTGATTTGGTGACTGCATAGACTTCCCCACTTATGAATTTATATGTGGTATGTTTATGAACTGCACAGGGTGATGAATTTGTAGACTATAGAGGTAAAATTTTGATCTGAATGTTTTCTTAGTGACCTCAAATGTGTGTTTGGATCCTGGGTTTGTTGTGATGAAAATTTTAAATATTATCGATATTTTGGAGGGGTGTGATAGAGGTGGTATCAACGCATGATTTGAGAATCACTAAGAATATTATTTTTTGAGGTTTATTGACTATCATTTAGAGATTGATCAAAGAAAATGTTCTTTTGATGTTTTAGGAAGCAAGGTATGAATCTAAATTCACTGAGCTCTCTAAGTTTGCCACACATATGACTGATGATGAATCTAGAAAAGCAAGAAGGTTTGAAATGGGATTACGGCCAGCAATAAAAAGCCGAATGTCAGCTTTAAAACTACAAACATATGCAGATACGGTAGAAAGAGCTTTGAAAATTGAAAGAGACATGGAAGAAATTCAAGAAATCATTGGCAAGAACAAAAGGGATAAATTTACTAGCAAAAGCAGGAGAGAAAATGAATATGAAGCTAGTAACAAGAGGTTTAAGACATCTGGATTTGAGAAAAGGAAACCATTGTGGAGGACTCAGTTATGTGCAAAATGTGGATTAAATCATGAAACAAGTCAGTGTTTTCGGGTGACTGGAGCATGTTTTGGTTGTGGAAAGCTAGATCATCAATTAAGAGATTGCCCATTGAAAAGGAAGAAAGAGCCACTGTCTCCTAGACCCTCAGCCCAAGCGTAAGCACTGTGCCTGCAGCAGCCGGCCGGCGGCCTGCTTGCAGTAGGCTTGCTGCCGACGGGGCTGGCAACCCACGGGCAGAGGCGCCTATCGCCGAAAGGAAGCGGCGCCTGCCATCGCAGGGCAGCGACGCGCGACGCCTGCCGCCGCTGCTCCCGCGGGCGAAACCCCCCCCCCACAAGGGCGGCCGCCCGGCGGGACAGCACCGCCTGCGGAGGCAGTGACGACCGAAGGGGGAGCCCACCTGCAGCGACAGCGCCGCCAGCGAGCGTGCCGCCTGCAGGCGAGGGCAGCGCCCTCGCCCCGCCGCACAGGCCGCCGCCGGCAGGGTGGCGGCGGCGACAGCAGCGAAAAGGGGAAAGGGTATTAGGGTTTTCTGGGCAAAAGACAGTTTTGCCCCTCGGAATTTGAGAAATTCCAATTTCTATCTTTTGTCCAAATTACAAAAATACCCTTAGGAATTGAGAAATTCCCTACATGTCTTTGATTTCAGAAAAATATTAATTAATTAAAAGGTTTAGTTGATTATTATTTTTATTATTATCTAGTAGTCCTACATGATGATGATTATTTATACATGTGATGTATGATGTGTGGACGGATGATCATGGACCGTGTGATGTGTGTACTTGTGATTATTATTATTGAGGTCTGCGAACCTCTATTATATTTCTCGTTTATTGTCGGGCATGCGTGCCTATGATTAAGTTGTAATCACATGAGGAGGCGCAGCGAGAGCGTGGATGCGATAGCGGGACCCACGAGACGGACGATCGTGATGCATGGAGATGCATTAAGATGTCGACGGAACCGACGAGAACGAGATGGACGATCACAGGGCATGGAGATGCACCGTTGCACACATAGATCTTGATGTGAGTGATTAGGCCTACTGGCTCGGGCCTAATCATATTAGGTTGTGGTCCATGATCATCTGATGTGATTGCTTGTACACATACTAGATATGTATATATATTTGCATGCGATGTAGATATATATGAAATATGTATATGTGTGACATGTCATATTAGGAGACCAAATTATAGAAACATCTCTCGATAATATTAAGTCGGTAAACGTGAGGCAATTAGATTGACCCACGTGGCCTTCCATCGTTATGAGTAGGAACCGATTCCCGGTGTAGGTTGAGTTGGTCGAGAACCTCGAGACTCACCTATATCGCGATTCGCTATCTTGCTTACGACATAGAGATGTCACCGGTGACCTGAGGGCATGGTATGCTTGGTCGAGTCCCTCGAGGGTATATCATCAAATCAGACTCATCTTGTAACGAAGGTGTTGACTTAACCGAGCATCATGGTTGGTCGAGTCCCTCGAGGCCATGGTGATTCGGAGGCCGAACAGGACGGGAATCACAAGGAGTTGTGATTGGCAAGAGTTGCCTACCTTTTAGGCTTAGTGTGATTGGTCGAGTCCCTCGAGGTTACACTAAGGCGCTCATTGGATCCTGATCCCCACTAGAAGTCTGCCGGAGACTTCCGTTTCACGTGCTGAGGGTGTCGCGTGACTCGTTAGTAAAATAGTGGGAGCATATTAAGATAGAAGTCCATATCTTGATAGTTTATTTCTTGCAAAATCTGCATGTTATTCATTTCTGCTACATCTTTATTTTCAGAAAATGTCGCTTTCAAATCCCTTACGTGGCATACTTGATGTCAACCGCCTCACTGGTCCAAATTATACGGATTGGCTCCGTAACTTGAGAATTGTTCTCACAGCGGAGAAAATCGTGTACGTCCTTGATATAGTGATGCCTACGCCCGAAGAAGGGGCAAGCGAGGATGAGATCGCTCGCTACGTGAAGTGCATTGATGACTCCACTCTTGCTCAGTGCTATATGTTGGGCTCTATGACTCCAAAGTTACAGAGACAACATGAAAAGATGGATGCCAGATCCATTCTCCTACATGTCCGCAAATTTTTTGAGGAACAGGGAAGGACTCAACGATATGAGATATCCAAGAGCCTTTTCCGTGCTAGGATGACTGAGGGGACACCGGTTCAGAACCATGTCCTAAAGATGATAGAGTGGATAGAGAAACTCACAGGTCTAGGAATGGTCCTAGAGGATAACTTGTGTGTGGACATTGTGCTTCAGTCCCTACCAGATTCCTTTTCACAGTTCATAATGAATTTTAATATGAACAAGCTTGAGGTGACTCTCCTAGAGCTCCTCAATATGTTGAGGGAGGCAGAGAGTACTATTAAGAATGAGAAGCCAGTTCTCTACACTAGTGAGACCAGAAAGAAAAGGAAAGCAGAAATGTCCTTTAAGAAGGGAAAGGGCAAGGGCAAACAAGGTAAAGAAAAGGTTGCTAAGAAAGAGCCAGCAAAGGATAAAGGCCAATGTTTCCATTGTGGTAAAGATGGGCATTGGAAGAGAAACTGCAAAGAGTACCTTGCAGAAAGGGCGAAACAAAAGCTTGATGAAGCATCAGGTACATTCATGATCAGTCTCCATTTGTCAGACTCTTATGATAACACATGGGTATTGGATACCGGTAGTGCTTATCACATATGCAATTCGTTGCAGGTTCTAGCAAGGCCTAGGAGACTAGAGAGAGGCGGGATCGACCTCAAGATGGGTAATGGAGCAAAAGTTGTTGTATTAGCTGTTGGCGAGGTCGCCCTACATCTGCCTAGTGGAGCTTTTATTACATTAGATGCATGTTATTTTGTTCCTTCTATTATCAAAAACATTATCTCCATTTCATGTTTAACAGTTAGTGGATATAAATTTGTTTTTGAGAATAATAGTTGTTCGATATTATTAGATGATAATATCATCACGAAAGGAACATTGCATAATGGTTTATTTATGTTAGACACCACTCCACATATCATGAATGTAAATGTGTCCAAAAGGAAACGAGATGAGTTGAACAGTGCATACCTGTGGCATTGTAGGCTAGGTCACATCCATGAAACAAGGATTCAAAAGTTGCTAAATGATGGATATCTAGATCCATTCGACTATGTGTCATATGCAACTTGTGAGCCTTGCATTCGTGGAAAACTGACCAAATCTCCATTTAGTAGAACTAGAGAGAGAGCCAATGAGTTGTTAGAACTCATACATAGTGATGTATATGGACCCATGTCAACTCATGCCATTGGAGATTACTCCTACTTCATTACATTTACTGATGATTTCTCAAGGTATGGATATGTGTACTTAATGAAGTACAAGTCCGAGGCCTTTGAGAAATTCAGAGAGTATAAGAATGAGGTGGAGAACTAGACTGGAAAGAGTATCAAAACTCTTCGATCAGATCGAGGAGGTGAGTGCTTAAGTATAGAGTTTACTCAGTTCCTCATGGACAATGGGATATTATCCCATTGGACACCTCCTTACACACCTCAGCTCAATGGTGTCTCTGAAAGGAGAAATCGTACTTTATTAGATATGGTACGGTCCATGATGAGTTTCGCTGACCTACCCATCTCATTCTGGGGATATGCCCTAGAAACCGCAGCTTACCTTCTGAACAGAGTTCCAACTAAGTCGGTAGTGTCTACACCATATGAGATATGGAACGGGAAGAAGCTTGATCTTAAGGTTGTTAAGATTTGGGGCTGCCCTGCCCATATTAAAAGACACAACCCCGATAAGTTAGAATCAAGGACAGAGCGATGCAAATTTGTGGGACACCCCAAGGAAACTTGTGGGTACTATTTCTATCATCTCGAGGACCAAAATGTCTTTGTAGCTAAGAGAGTAGTGTTCCTTGAGAATGAACACATTCTTGGCGGAGACAATGGGAGAATGATAGAGTTGAGCGAGGTTGGAGAACCAAGCTCCAGCACCACTCTACAGTCCGAGTCTGTTCAGGTACCTAATACATAAGTTTCAACTTTACGCAGGTCCGATAGAGTATCTCATCCTCTGGAGAGATATGTGGGACATATTAGAGGAGAGGATGCTAAGGATATTGATCCTCAGACCTACGAGGAGGCTATTATGAGTATAGACTCCGGGAAGTGGTAAGAAGCCATGAATTCTGAGATGGATTCTATATACTCCAATAAGGTTTGGAACCTAGTTGATGCGCCCGAAGGTATTGTACCCATCGGTTGCAAATGGATCTTTAAGAAAAAGATCGGAGTAGATGGAAAGGTAGAGACCTATAAAGCAAGGCTAGTGGCTAAAGGGTATCGTCAAAGGCAAGGTGTTGACTACGACGAAACCTTCTCACCCGTAGCAATGCTAAAATCCATCAGAATTCTATTGGCTATTGCAGCACACTATGATTATGAGATCTGGTAGATGGATGTGAAAATCGCATTCCTCAACGGGAACCTCGAGGAGGAGGTGTATATGATGCAACCTGAGGGATTCGTGTCCAAGAACTGCCCAGATAAGGTGTGTAGGTTGCTTAGATCCAATTATGGACTAAAGCAAGCTTCCCGAAGTTGAAACATAAGATTTGATGAGGCAATCAGATCTTATGACTTCGTTAAGAACGAAGATGAGCATTGTGTATACAGAAAGGTAAGTGGGAGCGCTATCACCTTTTTGTTGTTATATGTGGATGACATCCTCATCATTGGGAATGTCATAGGAATGCTATCCATAGTAAAAGCTTGGTTATCTAGACACTTCTCCATGAAGGACTTAGGGGAAGCATCTTATATCTTGGGGATTAGAATCTATAGAGATAGATCCAAGAGGATGCTTGACTTGTCCCAGTCCAGGTACATAGAAACTATTGTCAAAAGGTTTGGCATGGAAAATTCCAAGAGAGGTCTCATACCGATGAGACATGGGATATCGCTTTCTACGAGTATGTCCCCAAAGACTCCAGAAGAAAGGGCGAACATGGATATGATACCTTATGCCTCAGCAATAGGGTCTATCATGTATGTCATGCTATGTACAAGGCCTGATATAGCGCATGCTCTGAGTGTCACGAGCAGGTATCAGGCGGATCCAAGCTTGGAGCACTGGAAAGCAGTAAAGTGTATCCTTAAGTACTTGAGAAGGACTAAGGATCTTTTACTAGTATATGGAGGTAATAGCCTTAAGGTTGAAGGCTACACTGACTGACTCAAGTTTTCAGTCTGATGTCGATGATAGCAAGTCGAATTCAGGGTATGTGTACACTTTGAATGGAGGAGCAGTGTGCTGGAAGAGTTCCAAGCAAGATACCACTGCTGACTCGACCACAGAGGCGGAGTACATTGCTGCATCAGATGTAGCAAAGAAGGGAGTCTGGTTGAAGAAGTTCATCACAGATTTGGGAGTCGTGCCGGGTAGCGAGGAGCCGATCTCCCTATATTGCAACAACAATGGGGCAATTGCTCAAGCGAAGGAACCTAGGTCTCATCAGAAATCTAAGCATATTCTGAGGAGGTTCCACCTTATCAGAGAGATCGTGACCCGAGGAGATGTAGTAGTGGAAAGAGTTCCATCCGAAGATAACATTGCAGATCCACTAACAAAGCCGTTGTCTCAGATTGTCTTTGAGCGTCACAGGAGTCTGATGGGGATCAGACACATAGGTGATTGACTTTAGGTCAAGTGGGAGATTGCTAGTCATAGGTGCCCAGCAAGCCAATCACGTGAGTGATGGCACGTGTGACTTGATACAAAATCTTTTTGCTTATTATATTTTGGCGTATATCACTTTATAACTATTGCATAAATGCATATATATATATATTGTGATGTCCTTAGATTTGTGCAATGGGAATCGGATCGTGATGAGATCACGATAATGAGATTGATTCACCTTTAAACACATATCCTAAATAATCCCGGTCATAGGTTACTTGAGAGGGACATCGTGATAACCAGATAGACTGGTGTGCTGTATACTCGTCCATATGATGGATGCAGCTAGTCTCATAGCTGCTCGTGTAGGGACACTAGGGATACAGTACAGGTGCTCATTGGAGAATGAGTTCCCTGATTGATCCGCTTACGGAATGCTGGATGGTTGATGATGTCTTATTGTCAGACAGCGATTCCGTAGTCCTAGTGGTGTATCTGGTCCTTAGACTTGAGACACCAAGGATGTCCTGTATGAGTGCTCCACTCTTTGATACCAGACTTATAGGTTTGGCTGTCCCAGATCTAGTACAGTTGGTCATTGGGAGTGGTAGTCGACCTTACGAGGGCTATTAAGTGTCGACAGAGGATCATCCACTCTCGGCGTCATGAGAGGAATATCCCATGTGTTCTTGCTCAGACAAATCCCTAGCCAGGGTCATTCGGGTTGAGAGAGAAAGAGTTCTCTGGGAGAATCCGATTAGAGCGAGACTTGAGTAGATACCGTATGGGTCTGACAGCACCATGCTTGATATACGGTCTCTGGGATATTAGATGGATGAGGGACTATAGGTACATGGTAACTGAGGACAGACAAGTCCAATGGATTGGATTCCCCTGTATCATATGGGGACTACGGCGTAGTGGCCTAGTACGTCCGTAGTCGATGAGTCGAGTGAATTATTACAGAGATAATAATTCACTGAGTTAGAAGGAGTTCTGACAGGTATGTCTCACGGCCAGCTCGATATTGGGCCTAGAGGGTCACACACATATGGTAGGCATTGCGATGAGTAGAGGTTCGGATATGAGATAGCCGACGGAGCCCTTGTCTTATTGGATGCAGATCCAATACCCACAAGGGAAGGACCCATTAGGGTTTGACACGGGATCTCTATAAATAGGAGGGATTTACAGCCTCATAGGCTAGAGTCTTTGCTTGCCTTTCCTATTCTCCTCTCCCTCTCCACCTCAGAGTAGGCCTGGAGTTTTGAGGAGGGTCGTCGCAACCCTGCTGTGTGGATCACCGCTAGAGAGGAGGACGCTTGACCTCCTTCACCCTCTCCTAAGGATATGCAAGGAAACAGGGATATACAATCTCCCTAGGTAACACAATCTATATGCAGTTTCATGTTTCACGAATTTTTGCGTACCAATCTTTGCACGATGACGAACATCTCTTTTGGAATCGGGGATTTTGTTTTCTTGTTCTTCCGCTGCGCATGTGATGTCGCCCCCATGATTTCCCAACAGATGAATCACATTTTGACTGAGATCCCACTACACCTTCTATATGTTTGATATGACATCCAGAGTTTTGGTGAGTTGTTTCTATTCATGCTCTGGATAAGAATGATATGATTGCAACGTTAAGGACGACGTTTGAGCTTCTGTACGGTATTTGTTTTTGATATGCTCTGAAATGCTTCATTCATTGATGATTTTTGCTTCGAAATGTTCCATATGCTGTTGATATGCTTCGAAACATTTTATATGCCATTGATAAGCTCTGATATGTTCTATTTGTATTGATATGCTTCGAAATGTACCATTTGCCATTGATATGCTCCAATTACTTTGTGCTCCATTTGCTATGAATTGATATGTTCTGAAATATCCTATCTGCCATTGATATGCTCCAATTACTTTGTGCTCCATTTGCTATGAACTGATATGTTCTAAAATGTCCTATCTGCCATTGATATGCTCCAATTACTCTATGCTCCATTTGTTATGAATCAAATATGTCTTGAATGACATGATACATATGATTTTGTATTTAATGAGATGGTATCCTTGAGAATTCTTGTATTCTGCCTTACATTATGATACCTTACTCATTTGAAACCGTTCCTTTTGTTCTGAATATGTTTTGTCACTTGCTGAGCCGTTTTTGGCTCACTTCGTTGTTATATAAATCTTTCAGGTCAGCATGTCACTCTTCGAGATGTTTGATTTGAGCTGAGGTAGTGGATAGCTATTCAGAATTATGGGCAAGTCTTATTGGTTGTTATGTTATTGTTGTATAAGCATATTTTGTATGTAATGAAATGTTGTTGTTGAATCGAAATGGATATACTATGTAAAAGTGTGAGAAGATCTCTCTTATTTGGATTTTCGAAATGTTAAGCCTAATTTATGATGATATGAACTTGTGGTGAATAGTTGGAGTTCTGATTGTATAATTTATTTAGCTTGTGGATTTATAAGTGTTGTTCATGTTTGTCAAGTTGGCTTGGGTTACCATAAATGTGAATTATCGAGTGATGTGATATATGATTATAAACTGCACAGGTTTTATATATGTGAGTTTGATAGAATGTTTTTCAGTGTCCTCAAATGTTAGTTTGGATCCTGGATTGGTCTGTGATGAAAATTTTAAAAATCATGGATATTTTAAGGGGCGTGACAGAGGTGGTATCAGAGCATTGTTTGAGGATTACTGGAATATTTGATATGTTGACGTGCAAAATATATTGAGGTCTAATGAACTATAGTGATTTGTGGAAATTTTCTTTGATGCATTTTAGGAATCTGGGATGATGAGGACATTTGGTCCTCCTATTTCATTTGTTTCTGATTAATTAAGGGGAATGAAAGGATTGATTGGGGATATTGAATCAGAGTGGCGCAGCAAAAGTATGATTAACCTAATTTCATTGGTGGTAGAAAAATAGATGATGCAAATGGAGAAGATATTTGATATACAAAATTGTTCTAATGATCAAAAGATTTCTTTTGCTACCTTATATTGGAAGTAGAGGCTGATTATTATTGGCAGCAATGAAAAGAATTTTTGGAGATACGTGGAAATAATGATAAGGATAAGTTTAGCAATAAAAATATGATTGAAAATGAATCAGAAAATAATAACAAGAGGGTCAAGACATTTGGATTTGAAATGGGAAGTCACCACAAAAGACTCAATCATGTGTGAATTATAAGTTAAATTATGAAACAAATTTGTGTTTCGGGTGATTGGAGTCTATTTTGCTTGTGGAAAGTTGGATCATAAAATAAAAGACTATCCTTTGAACAAGAAGAAAGAGTCACTGCCTCATAAATCATTAGCCCATGTCTGAGTGTATGCTATCACTGAATATGATTCTAAGACTTCTGAATTAGTGGTCGAAGGTATTATGCACGTTTATGAAAGAATGCAAATATTTGTTTGATCATGGGTCCTATCTACGATTTGATTCATAACATGTTGCCTATCACTTGGGTATTCAACCTAGACCACTGTAATATGTGATATATGTAAAATACGATCATTGGAGATTCCTTGATAACGAACTTGAATCTGGTCCTCTTGTCTGATTTTTATTGGAGAACTTGAACTTTTTCGTTGATTTAGTTCTCCTAGAGATTTGGAGTTTTGATATTATACTTGGTATGGATTGACTATCTTCCTATCATATACCAGTATGGATTGGTATATAACAAATGATCACTTTTTGTACATTTGATCAGCCGATCTTTTATTTTGAAAGTATTGGACATGTCGGAATTTTTGATCACTGTTTGATCAACCAATCGAGAAGAAATCGGGAACCTGTCGGAATTTTTCGAAGTTCGCCGAAGAGATCATCGGAGGTTCACGGAGATCACCGAGAAGGCTCGGCTACTCGTTAAAGTCATCACAAGTTCGGGAGCTTGCTAGGAGTCCGTCAAAAGAAGTTCGTCGGAAAGCTCATCGAAACAAGACTAGACGTTCGCGGTTGAAAACTTTCTTAGGATGTTTTTTCTTGTTATATAGTTTACTTGTAATTAGGATTAGGATTAAGAGATAATCCTATATCCTGGTTAGGGGCCAACTGGGCCCAAAATTAGACTTGGTTTGGGCTAAATTTGAAGCCCAACAAGTGAACCAAAGGGTCTAGCAGTGGCACTGCCAGACTGGGCGGTGGCACTGCCTGGGCTGGGCGGTGGCACCGCCCAGCACCCGAGAGGTGGGCGGTGGCATCGCCCAGCACTGTCAATGTCTGACAATGATAGGCGGTGGCACCACCGCGGACAGGCGGTGGCACCGCCAACATCGGGAACCCAAAGATAATTCAAATTTTGGAGCCCAAATTTGAATCCTCTTAAGGCCTATAAATACCCCTTAAATCTCAGCTGAGATTACAAATTTTTGAGAAGCAATTGATCGAGAGAAAAGTCTTAGAAAGTCTTAGCAAGTCTTGTTTTCAATTTGCTAAAGTGTTCTCCTCCTTCTTTCTTGTTGAAAATTTGTAAGAGGTTGAACTGCTTATAAAAGGTTGTAAGAGGGGTATTTGCCCTTCCATTTCAAGAGATTTGCTAGTGGGAGGTGGGAGCCTCATCGAAGAGGGGCCTCGCAAGTGGATATAGGTCATTTGACCGAACCACTTTAAAATCGGCGTGATCTCTGGTTTGCTTTTTATTATTGCTATTTACATTACTGCAAACCTTCTTACGTGATTTATTTCCTTATTACCTTTGCTGCACAACTTTAAGAATACGCTTTCAAGTTAAGCTTTTCAAGTTTCGTTCTTATCGTACGAAAGATTTGTCGAAACCAATGTTTTAATCCGCTGCACTAATTCACCCCCCCCTCTTAGTGTCGCACCGATCCTAACAAAATCATGTTGTGCCAGAGGAACATGTCAGAAGATTGGACGTCGGGCCGATGGATCGGTCGACGTATCGAGAGAAAGCTTGGGGTCGTGGACTCGTGTATCGGGCCAAGAAGAGCGGGTATTGCGCTAAGGATATCGGAGTTGCAGAGTCAACTGGCTAATTGGGCAATAGGCCGCAATAGAGGACGATGCGCCGAAGAATCGGACGAAGCGTCGAGGGACCAATGACATGCTGGACAACTTGGTTAATTACTTAGGAATTATTGTCTCGATCGAAGCTTTGTTTTACATGTGCAGGATTAACTACGATGAAAGTAAGACATGCAGCATGAGTTGCGCCGGAGTCAAGACTATGATCATGTTGGGGGTTCGAGAGCTCGAAGGAAGTCCAGACGGTCGTCGAAGGTTCTACAGGAACAAATCCGAGAAGTCCAGGAGCTTGCCAAAAGAAGCTCGTCGGAACTCGCCAAGTGGATCGTCACAAGTCCAGGAGTTTGCCGAAAGTCCGTCGGAGCATTGCTGGAGGTTCGTCGGATGTTCGTCGGAAGTTCGCCGGAAGCAAGCTGTAGTAAATGTCTTAAGAAATTCATAGTTAGCACGATGATTAAGTTAGAAATGAGAGATGATCCCATTAACTTAATCTTGGGGCAATTGGGCCCTTGATAGACCCAAATTGGGCTGAATGGATCAGCCCATTCGGACCTAGATTTCTTGGCCAGAGGTGGCACCGCTTGGGTCGGTGGTGGCACCGCCCAGGGCTCAGTCTTCGAGCTCTGGCTGGGCGGTGCAACTGCCTCTGATAGAGGTGCAACTACTTGAGCTCAATCACCGAGCTCTGGCAGGAGGTGCAACCGCCCTTGACAAGCGGTGGCACTGTTGGGAAATAATGGGGGGCGACATCATATGTGCAGTGGAAGAACAAGAAAACAAAAATCCTCGATTCCCAAAAAGATGTTCGTCGTCGTGCGAAGATTGGTGCGCAAAAAATCCGCAAAACACAAAACTGTGTATAGAGATTGTGTTACCTAGGGAGATCGTATATCCCTGTTTCCTTGCAGATCCTTAGGAGAGGGTGAAGGAGGTCAAGTGTCCTCCTCTCTAGCGGTGATCCACACAGCAGGGTTGCGACGACCCTCCTCAAAACTCCAAGCCTACTCTGAGGTGGAGAGGGAGAGGAGAATAGGAAAGGCAAGCAAAGACTCTAGTCTATGAGGCTGTGAATCCCTCCTATTTATAGAGATCCCGTGTCAAACCCTAATGGGTCCTTCCCTAGTGGGTATTGGATCTGCATCCAATAAGACAAGGGCTCCGTCGGATATCTTATCTCCGAACCTCTACTCATCGCAATGCCTACCATATGTGTGTAACCCTCTAGGCCCAATATCGAGCTGGCCGTGAGTCATACCTGTCAGAACTCCTTCTAACTCAGTGAATTATTATTCTATAATAATTCACTCGACTCATCGACTACGGACATACAAGGCCACTACGCCGTAGTCCCCAGACGATACAGGGGAATCCAATCCATTGGACCTGTCTATCCTCAATTACCAATGTACCTATAGTCCCTCATCCATCTAATATCCCAGAGACCATATATCGAGCATGGTGCTGTAAGACCCATACGGTTTCTACTCAAGTCTCGCTCTAATCGGATTCTCCCGGAGAACTCTTTCTCTATCAACCCGAATGACCCTGGCTAGGGATTTGTCTGAGCAAGAACACATGGGATATTCCTCTCATGACGCTGAGAGTGGATGATCCTCTGTTGACACTCAATAGCCCTCGTAAGGTCGACTACCGCTCCCAATGACCAGCTGTACTAGATCTGGGACAGCCAAACCTATAAGTTTGGTATCAAAGAGTGGAGCACTCATAAGGACATCCTTGGTGTCTCAAGTCTAAGGACCAGATACACCACTAGGACTACGGAATCGCTGTCTGACAATAAGGCATCATCAACCATCCAGCATTCCGTAAGCGGATCAATCAGTGAACTCATTCTCCAATGAGCACCTGTACTGTATCCCTAGTGTCCCTACACGAGCAGCTATGAGACCAACTGTATCCATCATATGGATGGGTATACAGCACACCAGTCTATCCGGTTATCACGATGTCCCTCTCGAGTAACCTATGACCAGGATTATTTAGGATATGTGTTTGAAGGTGAATCGATCTCATTATCGTGATCTCATCACGATCCGATTCCCATTGCACAAATCCAAGGACATCACAATATATTTATGCATTTATGCAATAGTTATAAAGTGATATACGCCAAAATATAATAAGCAAAAAGATTCTGTATCAAGTCACACGTGCTATCACTCACGTGATTGGCTTGCTGGGCACCTATGACTAGTAGGCACTACCTAGAGGCTCAGTCTCCGAGCTCTGCCAGGTAGTGCAACTGCCAGACCCCGAAATTCTGGGAATTAATAATTTTGAGCTTGGAATTCAAATTGGTTTGGGGCCTATAAATACCCCATTCTTTCAGCAATGAAAGAGCAACCAAAACCACCGAAATCCTAATCTTACTCTATGATTTTTAGAGCTCAAAAGTGTTGTATGAGTTAAAAGTTCTTCTCCCTCTTTTCTTTCAAGTTCTGATCTTTCAAGAGAGGAGAGAAAATTCTGTAAGGGTTGTCTCCTAAGCTCGTCAAAAGGAGTGAAACTGTAAAAGGGTGGTTGGCCTTCGCCTATTGAAGGAAGGCCTCTAGTGGACGTTAGTGACCTCGTTGGTGGAGGAAGCCAGAAGTGGATGTAGGTCAAGATTGACCGAACCACTCTAAAATCGTGATGCTCTCCTGTTTGCATTTACTTTGAGCATATTATCTTTACTGCAAACCACCTCAATAGCTTACTGCCTTCTGCGAATTTACGATCATGTTTCATAGTTCAGTATTTTCCAAATCGGTGTTTAGACGTAAATCAGTTTTATCGTACGATCATCATATTTCAGTTTGTGCTTATATTTTGATTTCCATCATAACTACAAATTGCCCTTATAGATTCATTTTAACTGCATCTTGCTTGATCATAAGTTAAAGTGATTTACGAATCGGCTTTTCTACCGAAATCGCTCTTATCGTACGAATGCAGTTTTAATCGTCGAAAGTTTTCCACTGCACTAATTCACCCACCTCTTAGTGCTCTTGATCCTAACACCCAATTCGCCCATTGACCTCCGCAACTTCGATTTCGTTGGTATAATTTTCACTCTTCTTGACTCAATGCCCGAACCCATGACCCGAAGTCTTCGGTCGATATGTCGATCGATCCTCCAACTCAATGTCCAATCTTTTGATATGTTCCATTCCAACCCAATATGATTCTTCCTACCTTAATTGCCTCTCCCTGATCGAAGCTTCCTACATCACTCAAAACATAGATCAAATAAACACGATCAATTGGTTTCGTCATCAAAATCCGAGATTCAACAATCTCCCCCTTTTTGATGATGACAACTAATTGATGACAGAGTTAACCTTAACTCTCCCTATCAATATGCCATATTGATAGAACCTTGAATTCAATTCAAAGCAATATTAATCATGAAATCATTATGAGTCCAAGCAATATAAAATCATACATAATCAAATTTTTAATACATTATTCTATGCATGATCATCAACATAACTACTCCCCCTTTGTCATCAACAATAAGGAGAAGTGCATCTAGCAAGTTTTTTAACATACAAGCTAGAAAATTTTTTATCACTTTACAACATGCCTAATCAACAAATCATCATTAATTTTAATGATGTGTAAGATTATAAATTTTGCAAGTATGTACTTTTGCTTCTTAAGATAGACAAGCTAGAAATTTTGTATAATGTTCAAGATAGCAAGTTTTTTCTTCTCTTATGAGAATTGCAAATTTTGCTTCTTTTGCAATGTTCAAGCTAGCAATTCTAATAAGTTTTACATCATGCAAGCTAGTAAATTTTTACATTATTTCATAAAATGTAAGCTAGCAATATTTGAGATGTTTAAGAAAGCAACTTTTGCTTCTTGAATTATGCAAGTTAGCAATCTTTGCTTCTCTTTTGAGATGAGTAAGCTAGCAAATTTTATCTCCCCCTTTGTCATTGTCAAAAAGAAGGGAAGAATATAATTTTGTAATTTTTTCCCTTTATATCAATTTTCATATCTTGACAAAGATAAATTTATCATCCTTAATTCAATATGTTTATGAATCAATATGTTTCAAATTAAAACATGCACAATTTCAAAACCTTACATTTCATCCTTACTTCATGAATGATACCAAAAATAAATCATCACTATGGGCATATCATACATAATACTCAGGCATTCATGATATATTATTTTATGAAAAGAGATCATAGTATTGCATGCATCATTCCAAATCATAATATTTCACATCATGATGGTATCAAAATGTCGAATTACATTACATCCTATCATGCATGATTATAACTTCTCATGAGTATTTCATGCATAATTTCATTTCATCACATAAAGAATATAAAGAAAAATTAATTGGGTGATGAGATATACACTAAATGAATACAAGGGAGTATAAAAAATAAATCATGGCATGAAAGATATGATCATATGAATACCAAAAGACATGATTCATATAGTAAATCTCCTCTTTAAATACCAAGAAAAAATCGTAGGAGAAGATATCTTGATTAAGAAAAAAAAATCTTAAGTAATTCTATGAAACCAAGATCATGATTTGAATAAAACTCATTCGAATTCAAATCATCAAAATCATTTTCAAGAGATTCATAAAATAACATAAATACATTCATTGATCTCCCTTTTGTAACCATTCTCATTAAGATTCATAATTCATGATAATGAATTCCTTCATTTATAATAGTTTAAATGTTTCAGTTTTTATTCATTATAAATGAAACCGTTATTATTAAATATTTATTTAATATCATTATAATTCTTTATTATGGTCCAAATGTTACAAATTTGAATTAATTCTTGAATTTTATAAGTTGGTGATAATAAATGTTCTTGATGGGAGAACATTTACATAAATGAAGATTTTGGTCTCTGCGCTTAACATCTAAAACGAGAGTTCTGAGCCGAGAAGTGCCAAAGTTCAAGAACCGTTACTGAAATTCTTGACAACAATGGCTAGAGGTACGCTATTTCAATTCCACATTAGTTTACTTGTGTTTCTATTCTAATGATTTAGAAACACATATTTGGTATCAAAAGATATCTAACAGTTGGTATCAATGCCCTCTAACCTTTGTAATGATATGAAAGCGTTTTCATTTTTATACCATGAATATAGCTTTATTTTGGTTTCTTTTTTAAACTTCTTGATATATTTCATGTTAAAAATCATGAGAATATAACTTTTAAATATTTAGAGTTAGTAAAATGCTCATATTATATATGCATATTTAGTTATATTGATTTATGCTTATAAGTCTATTTTATATGTCTAAAATGTCTAGTGGTCCATATAATCTTAATTAATTAGGAATTAGCCATAGCATTCTTAATTAATTAAAATTATATATAAAGTTAAAATAAGGATCACATAAGTAATTAGATATTATTGAATCTCGTATTTTGATGATGAAACTACTTGATATATGTTTATGATTTAATCTGCGTTTTGAGTGACGCAGGATGCTTTGATCAGGATGAGATAATTAAAGCAAGAAAATCATGTTGTGCCGGAGGAACATATTAGAAGATTGGACGTTAGGCCGGTAGATCAGTTGACGTATCGACAGAAGGTTTCAGGCCGTGGACTCGGGCATCGGGCCAAGAAGAGCGGGTATTGTGCCAAGGATATCGGAGTTGCAGAGTCAACTGGCCGATTGGGCAATAGGCTGCAGGAGAGGACTATGCGCCGAAGAATCAGACGAAGCGTCGAGGGACCAATGACATGCCGGACAACTTGGTTAATTGCTTAGGATTAATTGTCTTGATCGAAGTTTTGTTTTAAGTGTGCAGGATTAACTACGATGGAAGAAAGACATGCAGCAGGAGTTGTGCTGGAGTCAAGACAATGATCACGTTGGGAGTTCGAGAGTTCGACGGAAGTTCGGACAGTCGTCGGAGGTTCTACGGGAACAAATCCGAGAAGTCCATAAGCTTGCCAAAGAAGCTCATCGGAACTCGCCAAGTGGATCGTCGCAAGTCCAGGAGTTTGCTGGAAGTCCGCAGGAGCATCATCGAGGGTTCATTGGATGATCGACGGAAGTTCGCCGGAAACTCGTCGGAAGAAGCGATTGATGCACCGGAGCAAGCTACAGAAATTGTCTTAGGAATTATCGTAGTTAGTACAATGATAAAGTTGGAAATGGGAGGTGATCCCATTAACTTAATCTTGGGGCAATTGGGCCCCTAAACAAACCCAAATTGGGCTGAATGGATCAACCCATTCGGACCCTGATTGCTGTGGGAGGTGCCACCGACCAAGCCAGGAGGTGGTACCGCCTGGGCTAAGTCTCCTAGGGAGACTGGGCGGTGCAACCGCCCCAGCCAGGAGGTGGCACCGCCTGGGCTTAGTCTCCGAGCGAGACTGGGTGGTGCAACCTCCCCTAACAGGAGGTGGCACCGCCTGAGCTCGGTCTTCGAGCTCTGCCAGGCAGTGCAACCACCTCAGTTAGGAGGTGCAACCACCTGAGCTCGGTCTTCGAGCTCTGGCAAGAGGTGCAACCGCCCCTGACAAGAGGTAGCACCGCCTAGAGGCTCAGTCTTCGAGCTCTGCTAGGCGGTGCAACCACCCCATTTAGGAGGTGCAACCACCTGATCCCAGAATTCCGGGAATTGATAGTTTTGAGCTCCAAATTTGAACTGGGTTGGGGTCTATAAATACCCCACCCATTCAGCACTGAAAGAGCATGAACTTACACCGAAATCTTGATCTTTTTCTGTGATTCTTAGAGCTCAAAATTGTTGTAAAGGCCAAAAGTTCTTCTCCCTCTATTCTTTCAAGTTCTGAGTTGTAAAGAGATTAGAGAAAATTTCTATAAGGGTTGTCTCCTAAGCCCGTTAAAAGGACTGAAACTGTAAAAAGGTGGTTGGCCTTCGCCTATTGAAGAAAGGCCTATAGTTGATGTCACGCCCCTCAAAATATCCATGATTTTTAAAATTTTCATCACAGACCAATCCAGGATCCAAACTAACATTTGAGGACACTGAAAAACATTCTATCAAATTCACATATATAAAACCTGTGCAGTTTATAATCATATATCACATCACTCGATAATTCATATTTATGGCAACCCAAGCCAACTTGACAAACATGAACAACACTTATAAATCCACAAGCTAAATAAATTATACAATCAGAACTCCAACTATTCACCACAAGTTCATATCATCATAAATTAGGCTTAACATTTCGAAATTCCAAATAAGAGAGATCTTCTCACACTTTTACACAGTATATCCATTTCAATTCATCAACAACATTTCATTACATACAAAATATGCTTATACAACAATAACATAACACCCAATAAGACTTGCCCATAATTCTGAATAGCTATCCACTACCTCAGCCCAAATCAAACATCTCGAAGAGTGACATGCTGACCTGAAAGATTTATATAACAACGGAGTGAGCCAAAAACGGCTCAGCAAGTGATAAAACATATTCAGAACAAAAGGAACGGTTTCAAACGAGTAAGGTATCATAATGTAAGGCAGAATACAAGAATTCTCAAGGATACCATCTCATTAGATACAAAATCATATGTATCATGTCATTCAAGACATATTTGATTCATAACAAATGGAGCATAGAGTAATTGGAGCATATCAATGGCAGATAGGACATTTCAGAACATATCAGTTCATAGCAAATGGAGCACAGAGTAATTTGAGCATATCAATGGCAGATAGGACATTTCAGAACATATCAGTTCATAGCAAATGGAGCACAGAGTAATTGGAGCATATCAATGGCAAATGGTACATTTCGAAGCATATCAATACAAATGGAACATATCGGAGCTTATCAATAGCATATAAAATGTTCCGAAGCATATCAACGGCATATGGAACATTTCGAAGCAAAAATCATCAGTGAATGAAGCATTTCAGAGCATATCAAAAACAAATACCGTATAGAAGCTCAAACGTCGTCCTTGACGTTGCAATCAAATCATTCTTATCTAGAGCATGAACAGAAACAACTCACCAAAACTCTGGATGTCATATCAAAGATATAGAAGGTGTAGTGGGATCTCAGTCAGAATGTGATTCATCCATTTCTGAATGACTACCTGACAAAATTCTCCCACGTCTCGGAGCTCCATCCACCCACGTCTAGGTGAAGTCAGAGGGGGCCGGCAGAGCATCGCAGGCTCTAAGCACATACCCTTTACCATTTCTAGCAAAGGTCCAGAATATCCCACAGAGCGGGACCCTATAGAGCGGGTAATAAGCGCATACCCTTTACCATTTCTGGCAAAGGTCCAGAATATCCCACAGAGCGGGAACCTATAGAGCGGGTAATAAGCGCATACCCTTTACCATTTCTGGCAAAGGTCCAGAATATCCCACAGAGCGAGTAATAAGCGCATACCCTTTACCATTTCTGGCAAAGGTCCAGACAATCCCACACACCAGAGTACAAGAGGGCGGTTTTAACAATAAGTAGCATATATCGGAAGCACACGCGGAACAACAAAACGTACATGTGCCTTTTCAAGACAATATGATGCAAGGAACAAATCTCTCACAAATGTATTCAGATTTGGAATGAAATAAAAGCAAGAGTATACACGGATTCCAAACAATCATATATAACTCAATTCAAATAAGAAGGTTAGATGAATTCGATATCCAAAGGAATGAAACTAGAATAGGCACACATCGAAAGCAAATGCAGAACAATGAGTTTTACATGTGCCTATAGGAGTCAATACGATATAGCTTAAACGTTACACAATAGTTTTCAAGAATGCAAATAATTTTAAGGACAAGAGCATACAAGAATTCAAAGCAGTATTATAAAGCTCAATTGAATAAGAAAGCTAAAGGATATCAATTTCCAAAGGAATGAAACCAGAATATTAGAAATCGACCAAAGCTCGATTTCTGGCAGAATACAAGAGGCACATTGAACAAATGATTCAAACTATCAATCGTGCTCTAATTTACTCAAAAATATATCATTGGATTATACTTTCAGATAAGACAGGCTTCATATGAATTGAACTGTCCAATAGAGAGAGTTACAAATAATTTGGTAAACAAGGGTCATAGAACAAAATCTCTGTTTGGCAGAATTCATAATGTCAAATTCAACAGATAACTGGGCAGGTGTTTGGATTCCAAATCTTTCAATCCATATATCAAAAGAAAGATCTACGAGTCTAGTTTCCAATGAAATAAGCTTTGAATACATCAATGTTTGCAACAGGGACTTATAAGCAGTTCAGTATCAAAAGGTCAGAAATTACGATCCCTATTTTGCAGAATCTGTAGGCTCATTTGAAACAGAAGTTTGGGCAGACAAACTTACTCCGAATTCTTAAAATAAGCTATCAAAACAAAGGTTTATGAGTCTATATTCTGATCAAATAAGTTTTGTCAAAATCAGAGGTCAATACATGAAGTTATAATCATAACAAGGACGAAAGGTCAGAATCTCAGAAGTTGCACAGATTCGGATCGATATGTCTAAACAAGAGATATATCAAATGCAAGGCTAGAACAATTCAAGTTCCACATATTCAAATCAAATGTAGAGATCACATTACAGTAAGGAAAGATCAGGATACTTGCAATAGGAAAGATTAGAACAATTACAGGAGGAACGAATCGGGAACTTGCAATAAGAAATATCAAAGAAATTATAGGAGAAACGATCAGGGAACTTGCTATAAGAAATATCAGAGCAATTATAGGAGAAATGATCAGGGAACTTGCAATAAGAAATATCAGAGCAATTATAGGAGAAACGATCAGGGAACTTGCCTTTCAAAGATTTCGATCCGAAGATCCAAAGAAGGTGCTAGCCCAAATCCTTCTACTTTTCCTCCGTGTCCTCTCTCTATTTCGTTTTATGCTCCCATTTTCTTCCTTTCTTCGCAACTACACCACGTGTCGAACATCGAGGCACAGTCACCTGCTCTCTCTTACTCTCATTCCTTCTTTTTCTTTCACAAACGCAGCTGCCACAGCCGCCGCCGCTACCGCTGCCACAATCGCAGCCCCTTCCACCGCACTACCTTCCTTCCTCCCTTCTCTCGCAGACAATAACTGCTTCATACGCAGTCGCTGCCACTGCGATCGTAATCCCGTCTGCAGCCCCTTTTTCCCCCTTTCCTTTCTTTTCTTTCCCAGCTGCAACTGCCGCAGTCGCAGTCGCAGTCGCAACCATGGCCGCAGCCACCACAACCGCACCCTCTTCTTCCTCCGCTACTCTATTTCCTCTCCTTCTTCTCTTCCAACTGTAGCTGCCACTGCCGCAGCTGCCACCCCTTCTCCTCTTCCTCTCTTCTTCCTCTCCTCCCCTTTCTCTTCTTCTTCATTTCCTTCTCTTCTTTCCTAGCTGCACTGCTGCAGTCGCAGCCTCAGCCACGGCCGCAGCCTCTTCTTCCTCCCCTGCTCATCTTCCTCTCCTTCCCTTCTTCCTTCCTCTTTTTCTTTCCCTGCCACAGCTGCAGCTGCCACAGCCGCAGCCGCAGCTGCTTCTTTTCCTTCTCCTCTTCCTTCCCCTTCCTTTCTTCTTCTTCTCTTCTTCCTCACCTTCTTTTTTTCCTCTCCTTCTCTTCCAGCTGCAGCTGCCATCGCCGCAGCCGCAGCTCCTCCTTCCCCTTCTCTTCTTCTCCTCTTCTTCTTCCCTCCTCCTCCCCGGCATCACACACACCCTCTCCTCTATTTCCTCTGCAGGAAACAGAGGTATCACAACCTCTTCTCCTGCTTCCTCTTCTTCTTCTCTTCCTCTTCTCCTTCCTCTCCTCTTCGAACACCCCACACCTCTCCTCTGTTTCCACCTGCAGGAAACAGAGGTGCTGCAGCCCTAGCTGCTGCCACCTCTCACTCCTCTCCCTCTTCCCTCTCTTTTCCCTCTTCTTCTCCTTCTCTTCTTCTCCTCTTCCCTTTTCCTCCCCAACGCCACACACCTCCTCGCTACAGCTATCCTCCTCTCTTCTTCTTCTTCTTCTTCTTATTCTCTTCTCCTCCCTAACGCCCCACACATACTCTCCTCTGTTTCCACCTGTGGGAAACAAAGTTGCAGCAGCCCTAGCTGCTGCTGCTGCCTCTCCCTCTCCTCTCTATCTTCCCTCTCTTCTTCTTCTTCTTCTTCTTTTCTTCTCTTCTCCCTCTTCCTCCTCTCTTCTTTTCCCTGTTCTTCTTCTTTCTTCTCTCCTCACGCCCCACCGCTCCTCTCTGTTTCTCGAAGAAACAGAGAGTGCGTGGGAGGCGGTGGGATAATACCGAAATTTTCGGTTTTCTTTATTTTCTTTTCATTTTGCAACTTAGCAGTTTAGTCCTTGAAATTTTTATATTTACATATAGGTCCTCAAATTTACATATAGTTTCTTATTAATAATTTTTAAAAGTGAGGGATATTACACTCTCCCCTCCTTAAAAGAGAATTTAGTCCTCTAAATTGATCATAGCTCAATCAACGAAAAGATGAGGATTATGATATCTTTATTTTCTTCTCCTGCTCTCAAATAATTTCATCAATACAATGTAATGACATAATTATCCAAGAGTGACTGAAATATTCTCCTCCTTGTTCCTCAATAGACGGTAACCCGACCTTCAATCAATTTCTAAAAATACTTACGCACCCTGTAATTAATCAAGCAAGTCGTTACTTCAGAAAATACTCGTTTTTGATGATCACCTGATTCAACTATCCATAATCAATACGAAGCCTCAATGTTCCATCCATCTTTTTAACTAACCCTAGAGCACCCCATGATAAAATATTAAACCAAATAAAATCCTCATTTAATAATCCTTGTAGTTGTTTTTCTAATTCCACTTACTCAAATGATATCATTCTGCAGAGAGGCTTAGATATTGGGATTATCCTAAAGGCCAAATCAAAAGCAAAGTCACGTTTGGAGGTAATCCAAGCAGGTTCCCGATTTCTTCTCGATTGGTTCCGGTAGCATCTCCGATGATTCTTTGGACTCTTAAACGTCCATCGAACTTGACTCTGATATTCTTCCTTTGTGTTTTCTGGTTATCGTAGTTAATCCTGCACACTTTGCTCAATAATATGGATTAGATCAATTAACCCATCAATTGATTTTATCATCAAAATCCGAGATTCAACAGATTTTTCCTGCTTTAATTGTCTCATCCTGATCGAAGCATCCTACATCACTCAAAACACAGATTAAAACATAAACACAATTATCAATTGGTTTCATCATCAAAATACGAGATTCAACATTGGGTAATTGGCTACAAGAGAGGACGATGCGCCAACGAATCGAAGGAAGCGTCGATGAACTAATGACATGCCGGACAATATTGATTTAAGTTTTATAATAATTATCTAGATCGAAATAAGTTTTAAGTGTGCAGGATTAACTATGATAGCAAGACATAAAGAAAAATGAAGTCTTAGAGTCAAGAATGAGATTTCGTTGGGAGTTCGAGAGTTCGTTAAAAGTTCGGACGTTCTGTAACGGACAAACTTCTAAACAAGATGTTGGATGTAATGCTTATGTCTGTCCGTTGTCTTTTGGCATGTTCATGCCTTGTACAACAGGTAGAGGGGCAGTCGAAGGCTTATAAGTCCCATTTTAGTTGGGTTGGTGGCCTCTTTAGGCTTGTAAATAAAGGTTGTGTCATGTGGACACGTGCGAGAGCTTTCGGTCTGTAATAGACCATTTTACCCTTTGTTGTGCAACTATTCAGAGCTTATAAAGTCTGTTTGTAATTTGCATTGTCTATGAAGTATTTTTCGGACATGTTTGCTTGTGGATCCCGATTGAGGCCCGTTCTCTCTTTTGTTGGTCCTAAGGGACAATGGGAGGCTTCGGGGAGGCTGACCTTTGCGGACGGACGCGCGAGGGTGCCGCACGCCTTAAGCAAAACTAGCTAAGGTCGTGACAATTATGGTATCAGAGCGGGACAAGCACTCATAGAAACACTTGACATGCAAACGTGGGGGACCTAGCGGGGCTACGTTGAGGGAAGTCAACACACGCGCGACCGTTTGAGGGAAAACGGGCATGGAGATGTAGGGAAAAGAGTCGCTCAAAGGAGCGAGCATCTGAGATTGGCATCCAGAGGAATGGCCAACCCTTCGCGCAAGAGGCACCACGAGAACAGGCGAGCTTGGAAGAATTTGGAGCGCACAAAGGTTGGGATGGCTGAGTTTGAGCTACGGCTCAATGTTGACAACTATACTTGATGGTGCTCTAGGCAAGCGAGGTGCTTGGCAAGAATGAGACCATCCAAGGTGGAAGGAGTTGCTCAACGACCAAAAGAGTTATGCAAAGCTCACAGAGGTGAGGGGAATTGCTAGCTCGAAGAATTTGGTACTCATACATGGGCTTGTATGCGGACGATGGAATGTTCGTGGCCATCCCAAGGCGATCGAAACTCGGCGCCATGGAGCATTGAAACTTTCTCTTCGGCATGTGAAGGATACGTCCGTCGGAGGCTGAAGTGTGCAACGAGTTCAGCATGTTGCTAGGCCTTGAGGGGTGCAGCGGGGGCTGTATTGACATGAAGTCGCAATCTAGCAAGTGCGTTTGCAGGAGGCAGAACAATGCACAGTTTGTTCAGCAGATCGGAGTAGTCCAAGGGGATGGTGGTCTCCGAAATGAAGAGAGATGTTGCTCCAACGGGGTAGTTATCCAGGAGGGATAAGTCCCGGCTCTCCAGAGGGAGAATCATGTGAGACGGACCTCACATGTTAAGGAGGAGTACCTCAACAAACAACAACTCCACGAAGCTCGATGGACTGAGCAAGCGGCGAGGAGTCGTCACATGATCTCGCTTGAGAGAATGCATTGGAGGATGCATTGCGAGATCAAGTGGGGGAGCAACTTGAAGCAACTTAAATGAAGGCACACTTGGAGTCGATGTGGAGATCGAACTCAAGGGAGGGCTGACCCGTGGAATGGTGGGCGCGAGGGCCACCATCGACTCAATGCAAAAACGAGGAGCGGAGCAACTTGGGTGTAACTTGGCGAAGTACCCAAGCCGCATGAAGGGAGCCAGCATAGAAGTTGGAACATGGAGCAGAGGCACAGTGCTTTCCTTAGACAGAGGTCAAGGACATGAACTCTTGCAGAGGTAAGAGTAGGATCATGTTGTTCCATGGGTCCTTCTTTCTGACAGAGTGGACTCATCTTGCATGGTGCCAAAGACGAAGGGAGCTTCGCGGCACATGCACCTTAACTCGGAGAAGCATTTGATGGAGGAACTAAGGCGACTCAACTTGCGGAGGCGAAGTTGGGTTCAGAAGGCCTTAGCACGGGGCAAGAGGACGCAGAGGCAGGTACTCTTGAAGAATATGCCACAGTGTTGCCATTCAAGTTGCTATGAAGGAAGCAGTGCGCAGCGGAGATTGTGCTGGTAGGGGCAGAGGCCCAGGATCCAGACAATGGTGCACAGATTACAGTGAAGTCGGTGGACTTCGAGAGCTACTAGGCGATGGACTGTCCTATAGCGGTGCTTCATCTAGGTGTGACCCAGGAGTGGGTGGATGAAGGTCGATTGCTAGAGGAGCGAACAAATTCGAAGGTGGAAGGGACCCTGCGATGTATTGGCAGAGGCCACACATGGAGGGTTCACAATTCGAGTTTATTCCACAAGGATTAGAATGCAATGGAGATGTCACCAAGAGGCGACATGGTGCAGCGGATCGTGGTGGAACAGTTCGTGGCAATGCGATACACACAATCAGTCCCGTGAGGGATGAGATCATATGGAGGTATGATCGGGAGCTACTGGGAGCTTCACTTTGGTGAACAACACGACGGCAAGAAGGGCTATGGATTCAAGGAGTGAAGGCCATGGTACCGTAGAGGCGGGTCTTTCGGGCGTGCACCGAATTTTGCATCGGATGAAAACCTTGGTCATCAGCATATGGGGGCTAGGTTCCACCAAGGGAAAAGTTCGAATGCAAGTACCAGTGAGTTCCATGGGAGGGACTTGATCATGCAGAGGTATGATCGAAGCAGCTGGAGAGTTGGACTTCTCCAGAGCTCATATTCGCTTAAGGGAGCCCGACAAGTCAGAGGACAAGGTCGAGTAAGCGAACGTTGCTACCAAGGAAGCTAAGGAGAACAGAATCGGTGCAAACTCTATAACGTGATGGCAGAGGCCATGCATGGGAGTTGCAGTCTATCTTTCCATCGACCAAAAGGACTGCTTGGAGAACACAGAGGTGTTGAAGCAGGGGGTCGAAAGGGGCGAGGAAGCGACGACGAGTCCAAAGGGACTTAGCTACCCAAAATCAAGCATCAGTTAGAATGGAGGTGGACTCAGAGGAGTGCCACGGAGACATCTTTACTGATTGTGAAGAAAAGGGATACAGAGGCGAGGCGACGGATAGTAGGGCCATGGGCATGGCAGCACCATGGTACCGCAGAGGCGGGACTTCCGTGCAAGTCATTGTTCCCTTGCTCTCATGGAGGGAGAGCGCTTGGTCGTGAAAGGGGCCGAGGAGGTGGAGCATGCAGAGGCAATCTCCAAGTACCGAGACAAGGCTGAAGGGCAGAGGCTAAGAAACTTCGTAAGACCGGTGTCAACAAGTTTCTCATCAAGATAGCCGTAAGTGGAGGACTTCGGGTCATGCAAGAGTACACGACCAAGGAACGAAGTAGGCAGTACGCGGTGCTGTACCTTTGCTACTCAGTGGAGTAGGCGGCAGGTTTGATGGAGAAGACGGTACAATCCTAGAGGCGACCTCATCTATCAGAGAATTACTCCAAGTTGGGGTGAAAACTTCCCGCATTCCAGAAGTTCGATGGCATTGAGAAGGTGAATCACAGTAGCTAACTCAACGCAAGGAGTGCAAACACTTCAAGTGCTTCAGAAGTGTGAGCAAAGAGCAGGCGAAGACTAGTAACCAGCTCGATGCATGAAGTACAACCTCGAGGAAGCGGGCGAAGTCAAGTAACCTTTTCCTTCTCAACTCTTAAGAGAATGGGCGAAACCGAGTACCCTAGTTCTCTTATCTATCCAGCAGAGGAGCTCTGCACAAGTTCAAAGACCCTTCGAAGATAATGGAAGACAATAGTTGTTAAATCCTCACCGACGGTGATCAGTGCTACTGAGAGTAGATTGTCCGCTTCATTTCCCAACGAAATGCCAATCGAAAGCGGAAGTGATGCGAACCTACTTGGATGTGACAACTAACCGAAAGAAGAGTCAATGAGCAGATTTTGTGGAGGAAGGACCCAAAACTTCAGAAGTTTGCGAGGCGATGCTCGTTAAAGCTCCAACAAGCATCCGCCCAATTCAAGCAGCATGTGGAATTTTTAAGAGACTAGCGCAGTAAGGATGGTCTTTTCCTTCATTTGGCGGATCCGTAGGAATTAACAAGGATCAACACAACTCAGCCAACCCCACACCAGAACCAGAGTCATTGGTGAGTTGAAGTAGCATGGCGGATCAAAAGTTCGACTACTCAAAAACAGCAGCGGAGAGCAGCTGGGAGCCAGGAGGCGCATTGCAGCTGGAGCGGAAGATTGAAGACTCAACAAAGGTGAAGAGTTGCAGTGTTCACAAATACTTCGACGAGGACGTCGAAGGGATAAGTGGGGGAGAATGTAACGGACAAACTTCTAAACAAGATGTTGGATGTAATGCTTATGTCTTTCCGTTGTCTTTTGGCATGTTCATGCCTTGTACAGCAGGTAAAGGGGCAGTCGAAGGCTTATAAGTCCCATTTTAGTTGGGTTGATGGCCTCTTTAGGCTTGTAAATAAAGGTTGTGTCATGTGGACACGTGCGAGAGCTTTCGGTCTGTAATGGACCATTTTACCCTTCGTTGTGCAACTATTCAGAGCTTGTAAAGTCTGTTTGTAATTTGCATTGTCTATGAAGTATTTTTCGGACATGTTTGCTTGTGGATCCCGATTGAGGCCCGATCTCTCTTTTGTTGGTCCTAAGGGACAATGGGAGGCTTCGGGGAGGCTGACCTTTGCGGACGGACGCGCGAGGGTGCCGCACGCCTTAGGCAAAACCAGCTAAGGTCGTGACAGTTCGTCGGAAGTTCTATCGGAATTAACTAAGAAGTCCAAGAGCTTGCTAGAGAAGTTCATCGGAACTTGCCAAAAAGATCGTCATGAAGTCTAGGAGCTTGTTGGAGTCTGTTGGAACATTGCCGAGAGATCATTGAAAGTTCGCCGGAAGATCGTCGGGAGCTCGCTGGAAGAAACCTAATCTAATTAGATTCATTTGCTTAGTGTATGCCTTAAAATTCATAGTTAGCAAATAATTCAGTTGGAATTGGGCCAACTCAATTAGGGGTCAACTGGGCCCAAGATTAGGTTGTGTTGGGCCAAGTGGAAGGCCCAAACAATGACCCAACGGTGGCACCGTTGTGGTATAGTCTCCGAGAATGTGTCAAGTGATGTTACCGCCCAAATAGTCTCTGAGAGACTATCAGGCGGTGGTATCGCTAGATTGGGTGATGATATCGCCTAGTGGCAAGGTGTCAGGTGGTGGTACCGTATAGTGTCAGTGTTGTAGGTGGTGGTCCCGCTAGGACTCGGGAAACCCGGGATAAGATCTTCTTAGGCTCCAAGTTTGAATCTCCTAGAGGCCTATAAATACCCCTCTCATCCCTGGTTAACATATACATACACAGAGAATTTAAAAGTGAGAAAACGCTATAGTAATTACTTGAGAGATTCCCTCCTCTAAAGTTCTAAGTTTAGAATTCTATATAGGGAGGAGTGAGTTCTTGTAAATAGTTATCTCATAAACCTATGAAAAGAAGAAGAGGGGTGTAAGAAGGTGGTTGGTCTTCGTCTATCGAAGGAAGACCATTAGTGGATACCGATGGCCTCAACGGAAGAGGAATCGGGAGTGGATGTAGGTCACAATGACCGAACCACTATAAATTCTGGTATGTTCTTTCCTTACTGCATTTAACTTTACTACATTGCAAACTGCCCAACCTTTTCTTCTCTACTTATTCAAAGTGAAACAAATGATTTGAGTCGAAATTAATTTTTATTGTAAGAATATTTTCGAAATCGACATATTTTACTACTGCACTAATTCACCCCCTCCCCCCCTCTCTTAGTGTTGACTCATTTCTAACACTAGTCCTGCATCACTCAAAAGATAGATTAGATCACAAACATATCAATTTATTTCATCATCAAAATCTGAGATTCAATACTAGGCAATTATTACAAAGTATTAATCACATATTGTCCATCATGTCATTGGTTCATCCGGTGCTTCATCCAATCCTTCAGTGCATCATCCTCTCCTTCGACGTATTGCTTATTCATCAAGTTGCTTTCTCACAATATCTGATTTCCTTGGCACAATGTCTAATCTTCTTGGCCCGATGCCCGAACTCATGGCACGAAGCCTTCTGCCGACACGTCGACCTTCCTCCGGTTCGACTTCCAATCTTCTTACATATTCTATTCCAGCCCAACTTCTGATTCTACTACTTTAATCGATTTATCTTCCTTGATCGAAGCTAGTCCTATGTCACTTAATTACATATTATATTATAACTTTTTCAATTGATTTCATCATCAAAATATGAGATTAAAAAAATATCACCCCTTTTTTAATGATGACAACCAATTGATGATGGAGTTTAAACCAAACTCTCACTATCAATATGCCATATTTATAAATCTTTTGAATTCATAGAATTATAAGTATTTCACCATTGTATGCATCATGAATATTGAAAGAACCAATTAATCATATCATTGCATGCAACATAAAATCAAGCATAATCAAAATATCCAAGTACATCATCCCATGCATAATTATCATCATAATTTATACATCATCATTATATCTTCTCCCCCTTTATCATCAACAAAAGGTAGAAGTACAACTAGCAATTTTTGAGACATAATTTTAAATCATTATATTATAAACATAATTTCATGTTTTTAAAGCATCATTGCATATATCATCATTTTAAAGCATGCAAGCATGCAAGTTTTCAAGATGTACAAGTTAGAACATGCATCATGAGTATTGCCTCTCTTGAGATGTGCATGTTTTGTTTCTCTTGAGATGTGCAAGATAGCATATTTTCTTTTTTTTGTGATGTTCAAGCTAACAAGTTTTTGAAAAATAATACAAGACTTATATCATTTTAGAACATGCAAGCTAACAAGTTTGCTTTTCTTTGCAATGTGTAAGCTAGCATGATTTGCTTCTTTTTGAATTGTGGAAGCTAGCAAATTTTGATTCTCTTCTGAGATGTGCATACTAGCAATTCTTTCTCCCCCTTTGCCATCGGCAAAAAGAGGGTAATAATACAAAAGTGCAATTCATTTATCTTTACATCAATTCTTCAATTCTCTAAGTATCACATAAGGTATACAACCCTAAATAAAAAAGAATTATAAATAACAAAAATCATTGCAAGAAAGATATAATATCAAAAATCATGTGAATACCAAAAGATATAATTCATTTTGATCTCCTTTTTTAAATAAAAAAATCTTAATTCATAAATTTCGAAAAAGATATTCTCTTTAATAAACAACAAAAAGGAACATAGGAGAATAAAAGATCTCGATGTTGAATCTCGGATTTTGATGATGAAGTCAATTATCATTTGTTATCTAATCCATATGGTGAGAAAAGTGTGCAGGATTAACTATGATGGAAGAAACACATGCAGTAGGAGTTTCGTCGGAGTCAAGACTATGATCACGTTGGGAGTTCGAGAGTTTGACGGAAGTCCGGACGGTCGTCGAAGGTTCTGCGGGAACAAATCTGAGAAGTCCAGGAGCTTGCTAAAGAAGCTCGTCAGAACTCGTCAAGTGGATCATCACAAGTCCAAGAGTTTGCTAGAAGTCTGTCGGAGCATCACCGAAGGTTCATCAGATGTTCGCCGGAAGTTCGTCGGAAGCTCGCCGGAAGAAGCGATTGATGCACCGGAGCAAGTTGTAGTAAATATCTTAAGAAATATCATAGTTAGCATGTAGATTAAGTTACGAATGGGAGGTGATCCCATTAACTTAATCTGGGGGCAATTTGGCCCTTGATAGACCCAAATTGGGCCGAATGGATCAACCCATTCGGACCAGAATTCCTGCTAGGCGGTGGCACCGCTAGGGTCGACGGTGGCACCGCGTAGGAGATGGTCTCCCAAGAAAGTTGGGCGGTGCAACCACCCTTGTCAGGCTGTGGCACCGCTTGGGCTCAGTCTCCGAGCGAGACTGGGCGGTGCAACTACCCTAGTCAAGCAGTGGCACCGCCTAGGCTTAGTCTCCGAACGAGACTGGGTGGTGCAACCGCCCCTGTCAAGCAGTGGCACCACCCAGAGGCTTAGTCTCCGAGTTGCCAAGCGGTTGTATCGCCCTAGTCAGGAGGTAGTACTGCTAGGACCCTGGAAATCCGGGAAAAGATATTTTTGGGCTCCAAATTCAAACTAGTTTGGGGCCTATATATACCCCACCCTTTCCTGCATAAAAGGGCACCGAAAATCCAATCTTACTCTGTGATTTTTAGAGCTCAAAAGTGTTGTAAAGGCTAGAAGTTCTCCTCCCTCTTTTCTTCCAAGTTTTGATCTTTCAAGAGAGGAGAGAAATTTCTGTAAGGGTTGTCTCCTAAGCCCGTCAAAAGGAGTGAAACTGTAAATAGGTGTTTGGCCTTCGCCTATTGAAGGAAGGCCTCTAGTGGACATTAGTGACCTCGTTGGTGGAGGAAGCCAAAAGTGGATGTAGGTCAAGATTGACCGAACCACTCTAAATCTCGGTTTGCATTTACTTTGAGCATCTTATCTTTACTGCAAACCACCTCAGTAGCTTACTGCCTTCTGCTCATTTACGAACATGTTTCATAGTTAAATATTTTCTGAATCAGCGTTAAGACGGAAATCAGTTTTATCATACGAACATCATATTTTAGTTTACGCTTACATTCTGATTTCCATCATAACTGCAAATTGCCTTTATATCTTTGCTTTAACTACATCTCGCTTGATCACAAGTTAAAGTGATTTACGAATTGACTTTCATGCTGAAATTCCTTTTATCATACGAACGTCGTATTCCAGTTTGCTATTACATTATGTTGTCTATCTTAACTGTTAACTGCCTCTATATATTTGCTTTAACTACATCACGCTTGATCACAAGTTAATGTGATTTACGAATTGGCTTTCTTACCAAAATCGTATTTATCGTACGAACACAGTTTTAATTGTCGAAAGTTTATCACTGCACTAATTCACCCCCCCCTTCTTAGTGCTCTTGATCCTAACAATTGGTATCAGAGCGGGGTTAACTCTCAAACAGATTAATACCTAAGAGAGATGGCATACGCTAGAAACCAAGAGGGCCACTCTATTACATGTCCACCCATGTTCAATGGGACGGACTACACCTATTGGAAGACCCGAATGAGGATCTTCCTTATTTCAATGGATTTTGAACTTTGGAATCTTGTTGAAAATGGATTTTCGAAGTCTTCTCTTCCATTGAACGATTGAAATGAATTGGAAAAAAAGACTTTCGCTCTTAATGCAAAGGCTATGAATGCCTTATTTTGTGTGCTTGATAAAAATGAGTTCACTCGTGTTTCGGTTTGTGAAACCGCGTTTGATATCTGGCATATACTCGAAGTGACTCACGAAGGCACAAGAAGAGTGAAAGAGTCAAAAATCAATCTTTTGATACATTCTTTTGAACTTTTTCGAATGAAACCGAGCGAGACTATTGGCGACATATACACCCGTTTCGCGGAAGTTGTCAATGGTCTAAAAGGACTCGGCAAAAGTTTTTCGGATTTTGAGCTCATAAATAAGATTCTAAGATATCTTCCTAAGAGTTGGGACCTTAAGGTCACTGCTATTTAAGAGGCTAAAGATTTAAACAACTTCCCTCTTCAAGAACTAATCAAGTCATTAATGACCTATGAAATGACTTGCAAGGCTCATGAAGAGTAAGAAGACATCCTTCTAAAGAACAGGAAGGATATGACACTTAGAACTTTAGATGACCACTTGAGAGAAAACTCAAGTGATGAGGACTGTGACAATGACTTGGCACTTCTAACAAGAAAATTCAAAAATTTCATTGAGAGAAACAAGTTTAAAAATGACATAAAAAATAAACTTGAACCCAAAAAGGACCAAGTTATTTGCTATGAATGCAAAAAGCTGGGACACTACAAAAGTGATTGTCCCCAAGCCAAGAAGAGAATATCAAAGAAGAAGGCGCACAAAGCAACGTTGGATGATTCGAGCGCATCCGAAGAAGAGGAGTCCAACACTGAGCAAGTTGCTCATTACGGCTTAATGGCCATCGGAGATGAGGTAACAAATTTAATTGATGCAGATTTATCATTTTATGAATTATTAAATGCCTTCCATGACTTATTTGATGAATGTAAAATAATTAGTAGAAAATATAAATTACTGAAAAATAAGCATGATAGCCTTGTTAGCAATTTTGATAAATTAAAAACTGAATATCATGATAGTTTAGCTCAATGTGAAAAATCCCATGATCTAGAAACTCTCCAAAAGGAGAACTTGCTACTTAAGGATGCCTTGAAGAAATTCGAGGTTGGTAGCAAGTCTTTGAATATGATCCTTACAAATAAGGGTCACGTTCCCAAAAGAAGTGGAATTGGATTTATGAGAAGTCCTCACCAAAATCCAACTACCTTCATAAAAGACCCTATCTTATATGTTCGGCACCAAAGAAAATGCAACTTTTGTTGCAAACATGGACATAAAACATATCATTGTCCATTCAAGAAAATTAGCCCGAACAAACTAATTTGGATTCCTAAAGGAATCTTGATAAACTCTATGCAACATAATAAACAATATAGATCAGTTTTTGAGGCACCCAAAAGTAAATGGGTACCTAAAAATTATCCTTTCTTGTAGAGACATACACCATCACAAGCTAGGAGCAAGAGATGGTACCTTGATAGTGGATGCTCAAGGCATATGACCGGAGATCCATCTTAATTCTCTAAGCTCACTAGCATAGACGAAGGCTATGTCACCTTTGAAGACAACAACAAGGGTAAAATCATTGGCAAAGGAACCATAGGTAACAAATCCAAATTCTTTATTGAAGATGTTTTGTTAGTTGATGGTTTAAAACATAACCTTTTGAGTATTAGTCAATTATGTGATAAAGGATATATCGTCATATTCGAATCTAATACTTGCATCATTGAAAAACCGCACAAAAACACATCTATGATTGCATTAAAACAGAATAACGTATACACCATTAACATCAATGATCTTTGCAATGAAGTGTGTTTCTCGGTTTTGAATGAGAATGCTTGGCTTTGGCATAGGAGATTAGGTCATGCTAGCATGAAACTAATCACTCAAATATCATCCAAAGAACTTGTACGAGGAATTCCTCATATCAAGTTCATCAAAGATAATGTGTGTGATGCTTGTCAATTAGGAAAACAAATTAAGAGTAGTTTCAAATCTAAGAATCAAATAAGCACATCTAGGCCCTTACAATTGATCCATATGGACTTGTTCAGACCAATCTCTACATCAAACCTAGGAGGTAGCAAATATGCCTTCTTCATTGTAGATGACTATAGTAGATACACATTGACTTATTTCTTGAAACACAAAAAGAATGCTTTAGATATTTCACCAAGTTTTGTAAACTTGTTCAAAATGAAAAGGGTTTTATGATTTCATTGATTCGAAGTGATCACGGTGGTGAATTTCAAAACCGTGATTTCCAAGAATTTTGTGAATCTAATGGATACAACCACAACTTCTCTACTCCAAGAAATCCTCAACAAAATGGAGTAGTAGAAAGAAAGAATAGAAATTTACAAGAAATGGCAAGAACCATGTTGAATGAACATAGCCTACACATATTTTTGAGCCGAAGCCTTAAACACTACATGTTGTATTTTGAATAGAGTTCTAGTAAGACCCTTACTCACCAAAACTCTCTATGAGTTGTAGAACAATAAAATTCCCAATGTTTAATATTTTAAAGTTTTTGGGTGTAAGTGTTTTATCTTAAATAAAAAAGATACCTTAGGAAAATTTGATGCTAAATCCGATGAAGGAATTTTTCTTGGTTATTCTTTGGTTTCTAAAGCTTTTCGTATCTTCAATAAAAGGACTTTAATTATAGAAGAATTCATTCATATTATTTTCAATGAGATTTCCGAAATCAAGAAAAATGACTTTGATGATGATGTTAATTTTGATTCTTTGAATTTAAATGAAAACCCTTCTCCAATTAGCAACTTAGATGCATCCATTTCCGAAAAATCCTTATCCAAGAATTGGAAGTTTGGAGATGCTCATCCTAAGGAGCTAATCCTAGGAGATACATCTAAGGGGGTTCAAACACGTTCATCTCTTAAAAAATTTTGTGGCAATACCGCTTTTCTCTCCCAAATTGAACCTAAATGTATTGACGAAGCCATGAAATATGATTCATGGATTATCGCTATGTAAGGTGAGTTAAATCAATTTAAGAGAAATGAGGTGTGGAAGTTTGTTCATAGGCCAAATGACCATTTAGTTATTGGTACTAAATGGGTCTTAGAAACAAGCAAGATGAATATGATATCGTGGTTAGAAACAAGACTAGATTAGTGTCCAAAGGTTTCAACCAAGAAGAAGGTATTGGTTACGAAGAAACCTTCGTTCCTATGGCTAGATCAGAAGCAATAAGGATGCTCCTTGCCTATGCTGGTAATAATAATTTTAAGTTTTTTCAAATGGATGTTAAAAGTGCTTTTCTTAATGGCTTTATTTCTAAAGAAGTTTATGTTGAACAACCTCCCAAATTTGAAAATAATAGCCTCCCTAATCATGTATTTAAATTAACTAAAGCTCTCTATGGTTTAAAACAAGCTCCAAGGGCTTGGTATGATAGACTTAGTACTTTTCTTATTGAAAATAATTTTACAAATGGCAAGGTTGATACTACATTGTTTATCAAGAATTTTGAAAATAATTTTCTCATTGTTTAGATTTATGTTGATGATATTATCTTTGGTTTTACGAATGAATCTCTTTGTGAATCTTTTGCTAAAACCAAGAGTCTTGAATTTGAAATAAGTTTGATGGGAGAATTAACCTTTTTCTTAGGCTTACAAATTAAACAACTAAGCAATGACATCTTTATTAATTAAACTAAATATGTTTTAGATCTACTGAAAAGATTTAATATAGATAGCTTAAAAGCTATTAACACCACTATAAGCACCTCCACTAAGTTAGAAGTTGATAAAAGTGGAGAAAGCTTCGACCAAAAACCTTATAGGGGTATGATAGGAAGTTTACTTTACCTCACTGCAACTAACCAGATATCATGTTCAATGTAGGACTTTGTGCTTGGTTTCAATCGAACCCTAAGATATCTCATCTCAAAGCGGTTAAAAGAATACTTAGATATCTTAAAGATACCACAAATCTAGGATTATGGTATCCAAAATTTGAGAATTTTGAGTTAATTGCTTATGCTGATGCGGATTTTGCTAGGTATAGACTAGATAGAAAAAGTACATCAGGAACATGTCAATTTTTTGGACATTCCCTTGTTTCCTGGTCATCAAAGAAACAAAACTCGGTTGCACTATCAATAACCGATGCTGACTATATTGCAGCTAGTGCATGCTGTGCACAAGTTGTGCGGATGAAAAACACCTTAGAAGATTATAAAGTCCATCTTAAAAACATTCCCATTAAATGTGATAACACAAGTGCAATATGTTTAACAAAGAATCTCATTCAACACTCAAGAACAAAACATATTGATATTAGTCATCACTTTATACGAGATTATGTTACTAATCATGATGTAATCATAGAGTTCATAGATACTAAGCATCAACTAGTTGATATTTTTATAAAATCTCTAAGTGAAGAACAATTTGATTTCATAAGAAGAGAATTAGGAATGTTGATGTGTCTGAATGCATAAACTTGTTAAAATTATTTTTTGGACTTTATTGATTGAATGATCAAATCACTTGATTGCCATTACATGCCTAAAATAACATGTTGGAAATTAATACAAAAATTTTCATAACAATAAACATGTTTTGTCTTCATGATTATATTTGAAAATCTATAATATAGTCTTGTCCAAATGCATGAAAGTGTTAATTTCATTTTCGGATTCTCTAAATTAGTGGTATCCTAACAATCGGATTTTCTCAATACATTATCCTCTTCCGAACTTAATAAGCATATGTCATATCGAGTTTGATTCTCATCATTGATTTTTGACATATGGAATCAACTAGCAAATACATCTCTCATACACTTATCATGTGAAAAATATTTTTTTGAGAAATAGATTTGATAAAATGATTCCTGCTTGTAAATTCCTTCTTGAAAAATGGATGTTAGTATTTTTACTTGCAAGGATTTGTTTCACATACATATCTTGATCCTTGTAAAAATAAAGTATGATTTAATCTCTCATCAATTTTAACTTCATTCAAAGTAAACTCACAAATAGTTGGTATCACAAATAGCCTTCCTCCTTCATGTAAAAAAGATAATAACAAATAAAAAGGAAGAAGTATTCAAAGCTATTTCCATGTCATGTTTTCCTTGAGATGTTTGCATAATTGGTATTCTATCACTCACTGTTGGAAAATGACATAAACCTAGTTATGACATGAATAATTACCGCACTTATGCTTAAAATTTGCTTATATCGTTCTCCTTTTTTATGATGACAAAGGGGGAGAGATATATGAATTGATGCTATGAGTATTGATGCTATGATTATGCCATGCTTGCATCATCGAAAATATATGAATTGATGATAACTATGATTGTCATATTTGCATTATGCCATGTTTGCATCATGTTAAGATATTAAGAACTTGCATCATAATTTTACGTGTTGATATCTTACCATGTGATGAAATGCTATGATTGTTAAAACACTTGAAATGTGTGCATCATGTTAAGATATCAAAATCTTACTTTGAAATTTTACATGTTGATATCTTACCATATGATTAATTGCTACCATTACCATCATTCACATTTGAAATTTGAAAATGGATGTCAAGCCTTGACATCATTTTCAGAGAGATACATCATGATAGGAATCATGATGGGAGTATTGATAAGGTTAAATGATTTTAACTTATCAATATGTCTCTTGAATTCAAAGGCTTTGAATTCAAGAATGACTTATCTCAAGTATGATATATAGATAGGGGGAGTTAAGGTTAACTCCATTATCAATTGATTGTCATCATAAAAGCGAAGGAGATTGTTGAATCTCGAATTTTGATGATGAAGTCAATTGTCATTTATTATCTAATCGATATGTTGAGAAAAGTGTGTAGGATTAACTATGATGGAAGAAAGACATGCAGTAGGAGTTACGCCGGAGTCAAGACTATGATCATGTTGGGAGTTCGAGAGTTTGACGGAAGTCCAAACGGTCATCGGAGGTTCTAGGGGAACAAATCCAAGAAGTCCAGGAGCTTGCCAAAGAAGCTCGTCAGAACTCGCTAAGTGGATCATCGCAAGTCCAGGAGTTTACTGGAAGTCCGTCGGAGCATTACCGAAGGTTCATTGGATGTTCGCCGGAAGTTCGTCGGAAGCTCGCTGGAAGAAGCGATTGACGCACTGGAGCAAGTTGTAGTAAATGTCTTAAGAAATATCGTAGTTAGCATGTAGATTAAGTTAGGAATGAGAGGTGATCCCATTAACTTAATCTAGGGGCAACTGGGCCTTTGATCGACTCAAATTGGGCCGAATGGATCAACCCATTCGGACCAGAATTCCTACTAGGCAGTGGCACCGCGAGGGTCGGCGGTGGCATCGCCCAGGAGATGGCATCCTAGGAAAGCTGGGCGGTGCAACCGCCCCTGTCAGGCGGTGGCACCGCTTGGGCTCAATCTCCGAGCGAGACTAGGCGGTGTAACTGCCCCAGTCAGGCTGTGGCACTGCCTGGGCTTAGTCTCCGAGTGAGACTGGGCGGTGTAACCGCCCCTGTCAGGTGGTGGCACCACCTAGAGGCTCAATCTCCGAGCTGCCAAGCGGTTGTACAACCCTAGTCAGGAGGTAGTACCGCTAGGACCCCGGAAATATGAGAAAAAATATTTTTGAGCTCCAAATTCAAACTAGTTTGGGGCTTATATATACCCCACCCTTTCCTGCATGAAAGGGCACTGAAAATCCAATCTTACTCTGTGATATTTAGAGCTCAAAAGTGTTGTAAAGGCTAGAAGTTCTCCTCCCTCTTTTCTTCCAAGTTTTGATCTTTCAAGAGAGGAGAGAAATTTCTATAAGGGTTGTCTCCTAAGCCCGTCAAAAGGAGTGAAACTATAAAAGAGTGGTTGGCCTTCGCCTATTGAAGGCAGGCCTCTAGTGGACATCAGTGATCTCGTTGGTGGAGGAAGCCAAAAGTGGATGTAGGTCAAGATTGACCGAACCACTCTAAATCTCAGTTTGCATTTACTTTGAGCATCTTATCTTTATTGCAAACATCCTCAGTAGCTTACTGCCTTCTGCTCATTGACGAACATGTTTCATAGTTAAGTATTTTCCGAATCGGTGTTAAGACAGAAATCGATTTTATCATACGAACATCATATTTCAGTTTGCGCTTACTTTCTGATTTCAATCATAACTACAAACTACCTTTATATCTTTGCTTTAATTGCATCTCGCCTGATTATAGTTAAGTGATTTACGAATCGACTTTCATACCAAAATCATTTTTATCGTACGAACGTCGTATTCTTGTTTGTTATTACATTCTGTTGTCTATCTTAACTGCAAACTACCTTTATATATTTGCTTTAACCGCATCTCACTTGATCATAAGTTAAAGTGATTTACGAATCGACTTTCTTACCAAAATCGCTTTTATCATATGAACGCAGTTTTAATTGTCGAAAGTTTACCGCTGCACTAATTCAACCCCCCCCCCCCCCTTCTCTTAGTGCTCTTGATCCTAACACTCATTCATGTATAAAAAATCTCAAGCTGTCAAGATCATGATTCATATATTAAAAATTTTAAGTTATAATTCCTAGAATTCACAAGAAAAATCATGATTCATAAAAAAAATCTCCTCTTAAATAATAAGAAGAAATGATATGAGAATACATAATAAGATATCTCGATTCATAAAAAAATTCTCAAGTTATATATATCAAGAAATCAAGATTATGATTCGGATAAAACTCATTCTAATTTTATTTGTAAAATCATCAAAATCACTTTCGTAGTTCAGGATATTTATAAAATAGATTCATCACTAAGAGTCACTTGTTGAAAAATCAAAAAGCTTTAGAGATATTTTCAAGAAAGATGCATTCTCCCCTTTCTGTTTCAATTTAAGTGATTTATTTCATACAACCATGCCCAAGTTTGTTACACCAAATTAAAATATGCATCATAGTTTAAAATCGAAAAGCAATACGGAAGTCATAAAGATACACATTGTTGCTTCTTAAAACATACATAGGATTAATCTTATTAGGTGTATAAGTATTAAATTTAAATCTAATATTTTATTCCTTTATCATAAAACATACAATTGTCATGATTAGTTTTTCAAAATCACTAGAAAGAGAAGCATGATCCCCCTTTTATTTGTTGAATCTCGGATTTTGATGATGAAACTAATTGATACTATTTATGACTTGATCTATATTTTAAGTGACGTAGGAAGCTTTGATTAGTGAGATACAATTAAAATAGGAAAAATCATGTTGAGCCGTAGTGGAACATGTTAGAAGATTGGATATCAAGCCGGAGGATCGGTTGACGTATCGGTAAAAGGCCTCGGGCCATGGGTTTGGGCATCGGGCTAAGAAGAGCAAAAATTATGCCAAGAAAATTAGAGTTATGGAGGTCAACTAGCCGATTGAGCAATAGGCCACAAGAGAGGATGATGCATCGTAGAATTGAATGAAGCGTCGATGAACCAATGACATGTCGGACAACATTTGATTCAAGCCTTGTAATAATTGTCTAGATCGAAGTAGGTTTTAAGTGTGCAAGATTAACTATGATAGCAATCAAGGCATAATGCAAAATAAAGTCCTAGAGTCAAGAACGAGATTTCGTTGGGAATTTGAGAGTTCGTTGGAAGTTCGGATGTTCGTCGGAAGTTGTATCGGAATTGACCGAGAAGTCCAAGAGATTGCCAAAGAAGCTCATCAGAACTCACTAAGAAGATCATCATGAAGTCTAGGAGCTTGTCGGGCATATGCTGGAACATTACCGAGAGATCATCGGAAGTTTGCCGGAAGAAACCTAGACTAACCGAACTTCATTTGCTTAGTTCAAAATCCGAGATTCAATAGCCACTGCCTAGGCCAGCTAAGGGTCACTAAATGGGCCTTCTACTTGGCCAAAAATAGCCCCAACTCAAGCCCAATGAGCCCCTAATTGAGTTGGCATGGTTAAACCCCAAAATCGACTCAATTAGACTCTAAACTTCGACCAAGACTTAATTACAATCATGAAGCCTACGTTGTCAGACATGTCATTAGTACATCCAGCACTTCGTTTGATCCTTCGACACATCGTCCTCTCATTCGATGTATTTGCTAATCGGTATATTGACTTCCTTCAACACGCTATCATCTTGGTGGAATGTCCGATTCTTCTGACCCGATGCTCGAACTTATGGTATGAAGTCTATCCTCAACACGTCGACCAACCATTCGACATGATGGCCTCCAGCCCAATGTTAGATTCAAGTCCATGATCAAAGTTTTTCTTGATGATGGACTTGATGAAAAAGAGAAGCTTAAAAAGTATTGAGTGTTCCCCTCCATCTCTTAGAGTTTAGAGTTTATTCTAAGAGGTGGGAAACTTGTAAAGGTTCTCTCCCGAGCTTGTAAAAAGGAGAAAGAGTTGTAAGGGTAGTTGATCTTCACCTGCTAGAAAGAAGATCGGTAGTAGAAGCCGATGGGCTCGAGTGAAGAGGAATCGAGAGTGGATGTAGGTCACGACGACCGAGCCACTATAAATCGGTTTGTCATTTTTATTATACTTTTCATTCTCATATTGCTAAATGATTTACTTGTTCACTACTTTACGAACGTTTCAAGTTAAACTCTTTTCCGATATTGGTTTTCATTGAACATAATTTTTCAAATCGAGATTTTTATATAAGCACTAATTCACCCCCCCTCTTAGTGTCGAAATGGTCCTAACAATTGGTATCAGAGCTAGGTTACTCTCTGTTTGGTTTAACATATAAGAGAGAGAGTTTCTTTCAGTTTTCAAGAGGATCTTTCTATCACTCATCCTCCTATGTTCAATGGGACGTACTACATGTATTAAAAAACTTGAATGAGAAATTTCATGCTTTCTATAAACTTTGATTTATGGAATATCATTGAAAATAATTTTTAAAAGTCTTCTAAATTAATGAACGAACGGAATGATTTGGAGAAGAAGACTTTTTCTTTAAATGCTAAAGCAATAAATGCTTTATTTTGTGTCTTAGACAAAAATAAATTTAATCATATTTCTATTTATGAAACTACACATGAGATTTGGCACACTTTTGAAATTATACATGAAGGCATAAGTAGAGTTAAAGATTCTAAAATTAATCTTTTGATGCATAGTTTTGAATTGTTTAGAATGGAACTAAGTAAAAATATTGGTGACATGTACACTTATTTTACGGATGCTATCAATAGTTTAAAAGGTCTTAGTAAATATTTTTCTAATTTTAAACTTGTTAACAAAATACTAAGATCCCTTCTAAAATGTTAGGATCTGAAATTGATGGCAATACAAGAGACAAAGGACTTGAACAATTTCTTTCTTGAAGAACTTATCGGGTCTTTAATGACCTATGAAATGACATATATTGTATATGATAAACATGAGAATAACCATCCAGAACAGGAAGGATTTGGTACTTCAAACAATAGAAGACCATTTGAGAGAAAACTCAAGTGATGATAATGATGATGACCTTGAACTCCTAAGAATAAAATTTAAAAATTCATAAAATAAGAATTAAAGAATAAAAACAAACTTAAAACGGATAAAACAACTTGTTATAAATGCAAATGATTGGGGCACTTAGAAAGAAAATATCCACAAGTGAAGAAGAAGCTACAAAAGAAAAAGAAAGTATTCAAGGCAACATGGGATGAATCAAGTGCATCCGAAGATGAGGTTACGAACCACGCCTTGGTGGCCTTCGACAACATGGTAATTGACTCAACCAGAATTCCTTTACCTTACTATGAAATTACTTGATGCATTTCATGAGTTTTTAGTAAAAAATAAAAAATACAAAAAAAATCATGCTTCTCTTTCTAGTGATTTAAAAAAATAATAATTAATGAGCATGACTATTGCATGTTAATTTCTTACATTAAATAAGAAAAGTTAGATTTACTTAAGAAGGAAAATGTATTACTACAACAAATAATAACAAAAGAAAGATCATTGGAATTAAAATGATTATTAACAAATTGAATCTTTTGATTGAATATCTTTAATATGTCATACTATTGATCATGATGATTTTTCGTGATGATAATTGTTTTTTAAGTTTAAATGATAATGCATGGTTTTGGCTTAGAAAATAATGGCATGCTTGTATGAAATCAATCACATAGAGAAATGCATTATTTTTCTTGAAATTGACTATCCCCCAAAAACTTATTAAATTTTTAATAAAAATTTGATAAATATATTTATGTCATTTTGAATCTCTTGAAAGTGATTTTGAAGATTTGGCAATTTGAATTTGAATGAGTTTTATATATATCATGATCTTGAATTCTCGGAATTATAACTTGAGATTTTCGTTTATGAATCAAGATCTCTTACTCTTTATTCTTGTATGATTCTTGGATTTTATTTAAGATGAGATTTTCTTTATAAATCATGAAATTTCTTATGCAAGAATCAAGATATTTTACCATTCTATTCTCCTATGTTTCTTTTTGCTATTTACAAAAGAAGAGATTTGTCAAAATAAATAATGTCTTTTGGTATTCAAATGATCTTTGTTATTATATCTTTCATGTCATGATTTATTTATGATACTAATCCCTTGTATTCATAAATTGTATACCTCATCACATTTGATTTAATTTAATTTTTTGTCATGATGTGAAAATTGATGTAAAGGGAAAAGAACTTCAAAATTATATTCTTCCCTTCTTTTTTATAATGACAAAGGGGGAGATAAAATTGCTACCTTGCATGTTCTAAAATTATGTAAAACTTCTTAGCTTATACATTTCAAGGAGAAAAACTAGCTAGCTTGCACATTTCAAGGAGAAGAATTTGCTAGCTTGAACATCTTAAGAGAAGCAAAAATACAAACTTGCAAGTATCAAGAAGCAAAATTTACAAACTTTCACAACTCAAAATTATTGCTAGCTTGTATGATGTAAAACTTGCATATCTCAAAAACTTACTAGATGTACTTCTCCTTTTGGTTGATGACAAAGGGAGAGAAGATATGATGATGAGTTGAATCATGCATGGTAGGATGTACTTTTATGTTTTAAAACATTACATGATTTTTTGAATTTAAAGGTTCTATCAATATGGCATATTGATAGGGAGAGTTTAGTTAAACTTCGTCATCACTTGGTTGTCATTATAAAAAAGGGGGAGATTATTGAATCTTAGATTTTGATGATGAAATCAATTGATAAGTTTATGATCTAATATACGTTTTGAGTGACGCAAGACTAGCTTCGATCATGGAGAGACAATTTGATTAAAGTAGGAAGAATCAATGTTGGGCTGAAGTGAAACATGTCATAATATTAGACATCGAGCCGAAGGTATTAGGATCAATATGGTACTAAGAGAGGGGGTGAATTAGTGCAGCGATAAAAAATATGTTGATTTGGAAAGTTTCGTTTGACAAAATTATTTCTTCAAAGCTTGTATCGGAAAGTAATGAAAATAATGACTTAGAGCAAATGTAAAGCATAGAGTGCAGATAAGTAATGAAAGGAAGCAGTAAGGAAAGAGCACACCAAATTTATATGGTTCGGCCATTGTGACCTATATCCACTTTCGATTCCTCCTCCGTCGAGGTCACCGGCATCTACTAATGCTCTTTCTTCAATAGACGAAGACCAACCACCTTCTTACAAAGCTTGTCTCCTTTTCAGGGGTTTAGGAGACAACCCTTACAAGCCTCACACCTCTTCTCTAATGACGATAAAGCTAAAGAAAGAGGAGGAGGACCCTTAGCACTTTTACAATACTTTTACACCTAACACTCAAAGATTTTTACACAATTTTTTGCTCTTTCTATTACTCTTTCATGCTGAAAGCAATGGGGTATTTATAGGCCCCAAAGGTTTCAGAATTGGAGCCAAAAATTGTCCCTTCCTGGATTTCTGAGATACTAGCGGTACTACCACCTAACAAATCCTCGAAGATTGGGCTCTAGTAGTACCTCCTCCCGATAGAGTGGTACCACCGCTTGGTAGCATTAACTGCCGGCACCACCGCTAGACCACCTAGGAGGCTAAGCCTCAAGCGATTCCATTGCCCACCCTAGGCGGTGCCACCGCTTGGCAAGGCTCCATGTGGCAAAGTGGGCCTTCCATCTGGCCCAACTCAACCTTGTTTTGGGCCCAATTGGCCCCTAATTAGTTAGTGCGATTACCTCCCAATCCTAACTCAATCTTGGTTCTAATCGTTGAATCTCGTATTTTGATGATGAAATCACTTGATATGTGTTTATGATTTAATCTGTGTTTTTAGTGATGTAGGATACTTCGATTAAGATGAGATAATTAAAATAGGAAAATTATGTTGCGTCGGAGGAACATGTTAGAAGATTGGACGTCGGGCCGGTGGATCGGTCGATGTCTTGACAGAAGGCTTCGAGCCATGGATTCGGGCATCGGGCCAAGAAGAGCGGAGATTGTGCTAAGGATATCGAAGTTGCGGAGTCAACTAATCGATTGGGCAATAGGCCGCAAGAGAGGACGATGTGCTGAAGAATCGGACGAAGCGTCGAGGGACCAATGACATGCCGGACAACTTGATTAATTGCTTAGGATTAATTATCTTGATCAAAGTTTTGTTTTAAGTGTGCAGGATTAACTACGATAGCTTGAAGACATAAAGTAAGTCTACCGGAGTCAAGTTTAATGGGTGTTCGAGAGTCCGCCGAGAGTTTGAAGATTCGTCGAAAGTGCTACCGGAACCAACCGAGAAGAAATTGGGGACTTGCCAAAGTTTTCGGAAGTCCACCGGAGAGATCGTCAGAGGTTCGCGGAGATCACCAAGAAGGTTCGGCTACTTGCTAAAGACTCGTTGAACTCGCCACAAGACTAGGAGCCAGTTGGGAGTCCGTTGGAAGAAATCTGAGGGTGTATCAGAAGTCCGCCGGAAGTTCACCGAAAAGCTCGTCGGAAGGAAACTCGACATTACCGGTTAAAAACTTGCTTAGGACTATGTCTTAATTTCATAGTTTGCATGTAATTAGGGTTAGGATTAAGGGTTAATCCTATAACCCGATTAGGGGCCAATGTTAGGACTCTAGCTTAGAGAGTCCTAATTGAAAGGGACATTCATGTAAAACCTACCTAAGCCGATGTTAGAACCCTTGCAGATTCTAAACGTAGGGTTGATCTCTTTAGGGGATCGGCCTCCTTGGAACTCTATAGGGGTTCCTCCCTCCAAGTTGCTGCTCAAAGGCTGCAGAAAAGATTGATCTATTGCTTAACAAAAGAGAAGGAATACATGGCTATTTATAGGGCTTCTAAACCCTAACTCATAATAGGACTCTTACTTAAGACTCGTACTTCTAACCAACTCCTAATATGACTCATACTCAAGACTTCTATTCCCTTACAACTCCTAATTCTTCTCTAAGAAAAAACCTCCTAACAGAATGTCTCTCTCAATTAGGACTCTTCTAGTTAGAGTCCTAACAGAGTGTCCCTCTCAATTAGGACTCTCCTAGCTAGAGTCCTAACAGAATGTCCCTCTCAATTAGGACTCTCCTAGCTAGAGTCCTAACAGCCGACCCCTATTAAAGAGGTGAAGAGGCCGGCTAGGGTTAGGAGGTTGTTTCTTAGAGAAGAATTATGAGTTGTAAAGGAATAGGAGTCTTGAGTAGGAGTCATATTAGGAGTTGGTTAGAAGTAGGAGTCTTGAGTAGGAGTCGTATTAGGAGTTATGGTTTAGAAGCCCTATAAATAGTCATGTATTCCTCTTCTTTTTATAAGCAATAGATGAATCTTTTCTGTAGCCTTTGAGCAGCAACTTGGAGGGAGGAACCCCTATAGAGTTCCAAGGAGACCGATACCCTCAAGAGATCAACTCCAAGTTTAGAATCTGTAAGGGTTCTAATTCTTGGTATCAGAGCAACATTCTTGGCATCTCTCTGCCCTTCCATAGCTATCTATTAACCCTCCACAGTCACCTAAAGCAATTCCCACAATTGCTTAAAAGATTATCGCCAAATTCTATCGTCATCTCCACCACCGCGGATCATCTTTTGATCTCCCCGTGAATTACAATAGGTTCTGGTTTCCTACCTTACCACTACTGCAATTTAGATATCCTTATTCGAAAATCCAAAAAAAAATTATTCCAAAATTTCTGCATAAACTTTTCATCATAAAGTTTTCATCTCTACGACGAAAGATACATTGCAAAATTTCAACCGCATAGCACAAATTGTTTGATCTTATTACTATATTTTTTCTATCCAAATCTCTACGAAATTTTTATGACAGTTTTAACACTTCCTAACAGCAGATTTTCCTTTAGTTTTGTCAAAAAATTCTTAATATAAACTAATGATATTTTACGTCTAATCTGCTATACTTGAAAATATGTACTATAAAATTTCAGTCGCATAGCACTGTTTGTTTGATCTTGATACTATGTTGTTTCTGACCAAATCTCTACAAAATTTTTATAATAGCTTTGACACTTCCTAACAGTGGATTTCTCTTTAGTTTTGTCAAAAAATTCTCAATATAAACCATTGATCTTTTATGTCCAATCTGCTATACTTAAAAATGTGCTGCAGAAAATTTCAGCTACATATTGTTGCCTTAACCCATCTATTTGCAATCTTTTTTGAATGAAATTTCTTATACACTTGATAGACCATCTTGGCTTTCATGTAAGATTGATCTATTGAGGAATTCATCTCTAAAAATGATTTTGTGTTGCTGTAAATTTTTGTCGTAATCCTTTGAAATTTTTCGATGAGAATTCTGCTATCGTAACTTACACCAATTTCCTTGCTGTTATACTGCCAAAATCTTCTTGATTAAATTAGACATCCTTACTGTCATATAAACTGTGATTTTTATGTCAATTTTCTCCTCAATTCTTTCAAGTTTTTGGTAGAAATTTTATCAAGAAACTATTGTTTCTTCGATGACAATTTTGCTCTTACAAGACAGCACATACTTGCTGCAACTTCCACTGATTTCTATCAAACCTTTGCTGTCATCTACTATAGATCCAAAACTTTCATCCATAGCCCTAAAACTCCACCAAACTACACCCTCAAACTGCACCCAAAACAGTCACAAAATAAGCCTAAACTATAGCCTATATCCACCAATCCACCAACCCTTTCGACCATCACTTCTCTCAACCTATACATGCCTTTAACCCGATAACAAAAGAGAGATCTTAACATCACAGATTTGAAGGCATATACTATGGCATCTGAGGAGGTAATCAAAGCTAAATTTGAAGCTTTCGAAGCCTGAATGGAGGATAAGATTCGGACTCTCTTTACCAAACTCAGTTTGGACCGACCACCAAACCCAAAGAAATCACATCAAGGAGAGAGCTCTAACCAATCGCACTAAGCCCAAAGATATGACTTCCAAGAGAGGGGAAGCTTTATTACCGACTCCAACTATCCACGCATGAGAGTGGACTTCCCTAGATGAGAAGAAGAAGACCCGATTGGTTGGATCTCGTGCGCGGAGCGATATTTTTGGTACCACAAAACCGTAGACGCATCTATAGTGAAATTGTAGCCATACATCTTGAAGGGGATGCTATACAGTGGTTTGACTAGTTTGAACATACTTATGGAGTCCTTTCATGGTGACAATTCAAAGAAGGACTACTGATCCACTTCAAACCAACCGATTACGAGAATATTGACGAACAACTAACAAAGATCCGACAAACCTCCACTATTCAGGAGTGCCAAACCAGGTTTGAAAGGTTATTTGATCAAACTCATGATTGGTCTCAAAAACAGCTATTGGGAACTTTTATTGAGGGCTTGAAGTTGGAGATCCAGGGAGAAGTTAAAGCACGACAATCGTACACGCTTATGGCAGCCATCTCTTTCGCACGACATCAAGAGGAGCAATTGAACCATGAAGCTCAAAGGACTAGGGTCGCTCCTTGACCAGCAATACTGAAGCCCTTAGCCCCCCCCTATGATCGACCAAGTCCCTACACTAAATATGTTGATAAGAGAAGAGCTTCGGGAGCGATATGCGAAGGGGTTATGTTGGCATTGTGACGAGACATAGAGCCGTGAGCATCGCTGTAGTAAAGGGAGACTTCTTATGATTGAACTAGTAGAAGAAGAGGTCATTGAATATCCAAAAGAGGGCAATGAACATAAAAAGGAAGATACAAAAGAAGAGCCACAACCGACCGAAGTTACGGTACATGCATTAGCCGGCTACTCAAACCCACAAATGATGAAAGTTGGAGGCCTTCTCAAACAACAACTGATCATTATTCTCATCGACACGAGCAGTACTAATAACTTCCTAAATAGTAAGGTTGCTGTCCGGATGACCTTACCTATCAAGAATTGTAGTAGGTTTGACGTTAAGGTCACCGACGGATGGATTTTAAAGTATGATCGTAGGCGCCCGTGAGGGAAACTGTTGTTGCAGGACCAAGAGATAATTATATATTTCTTCCTCCTCCCTCTTGATGATATGAGGCCATACTCAGAATTGAATTATTGATGACATTAGGTGATGTTTCCTGAAATTTTATGAAACTAGTTATGAAATTTTACAATAAGGGGAAATAGGTGATACTGCATAGGAAATGTGGGGGCGACGTAATGACGATTTGCACACAACAAATGGAGAAGGTTTTGCATAAAGTATGTAGTGATTTTTTGATACAACTTGAGCAGCAAACTAAGAGAGAGCAAACAAAATTTGATAATCTAAATCTACTTCCTTTGCTTGCTGAATTTTCAGATATATTTGACGAACCGCGCAACCTGCCTCTTACCCATCGGCATGATCATTGTATAAAGATTTTTCTAGGCAAATCTCTATCAAATACTCAGTCATATCAATATCTAAATCTCTAGAAGGATGAAATAGAAAGAATTATAAAAGAAATGCTCGAAACAAGAGTTATTCGGCCAAGTTACAGCCCCTACTCTTCACTAGTGCTCCTCGTAAGAAAGAAGGATGGAACATGGCGATTGTGTATTGTAATATCCCATTAGTCCCACATCGGAAGTGGGGAATGTGTGTGATTAGCTTATAAGGGCCTAATGAGTGTACTATGAAACTTCCCGCTTAAGCATTTTGGTCCGCCGTTGAGGACCAAAATGGAGTTATTGGCCAGTTAACTCATCAGTCCTGGGTCGTGACATTTGGTATCAGAGCCGACCTAGCATTTGGGCAGGGTAAGAAGGCTCGAGTAGGAAAGGGCTACCCATGGATGGAGTCGAAAACTCATCACGGCGTGGAGCCACCACTGAGTTAAACCTCACATGCACTATGCTAGGGTTCGATCTGGGTTATGTTCGACCTTGACGAGGACGCCAAGCTAATTGAGTTGGGGATAGTGTAATATCCCATTAGTCCCACATCGGAAGTGGGGAATGTGTGTGATTAGATTATAAGGGCCTGATGAGTGTACTACGTAACTTCCCGCTTAAGCATTTTGGTCCGTCGTTGAGGACCAAAATGGAGTTATTGGCTAGTTAACTCATCAGTCCCGGGTTGTGACATTTGCTATTCCTCTGTCACGCCCCTCAAAATATCCATGATTTTTAAAATTTTCATCACAGACCAATCCATAATCTAAACTAACATTTGAGGATACTGAAAAACATTCTATCAAATTCACATATATAAAACCTGTGCAGTTTATAATCATATATCACATCACTCGATAATTCACATTTATGGCAACCCAAGCCAACTTGACAAACATGAACAACACTTATAAATCCACAAGCTAAATAAATTATACAATCAGAACGCCAACTATTCACCACAAGTTCATATCATCATAAATTAGGCTTAACATTTCGAAATTCCAAATAAGAGAGATCTTCTCACACTTTTACACAGTATATCCATTTCGATTCATCAACAACATTTCATTACATACAAAGTAAGCTTATACAACAATAACATAACAACCAACAAGATTTGCCCATAATTCTGAATAGCTATCCACTGCCTCAGCCCAAATCAAACATCCCGAAGAGTGACATGTTGACCTTAAAGATTTATATAACAATGGAGTGAGCCAAAAACGGCTCAGCAAGTGACAAAACATATTCAGAACAAAATGAACGGTTTCAAACGAGTAAGGTATCATAATGTAAGGCAGAATACAAGAATTCTCAAGGATACCATCTCATTAGATACAAAATCATATGTATCATGTCATTAAGGACATATTTGATTCATAACAAATGGAGCACAGAGTAATTGGAGCATATCAATGGCAGATAGGACATTTCAGAACATATCAATTCATAGCAAATGGAGCACAGAGTAATTGGAGCATATCAATGGCAAATAGGACATTTCAAAACATATCAGTTAATAGCAAATGGAGCACAGAATAATTGAAGCATATCAATGGCAGATAGGACATTTCAGAACATATTAGTTCATAGCAAATGGAGCACAGAGTAATTGGAGCATATCAATAGCGTACAAGATGTTCCGGAGCATATCAATGGCAAATGGTACATTTCGAAGCATATCAATACAAATGGAACATATCGGAGCTTATCAATGGCATATAAAATGTTCCGAAGCATATCAACGGCATATGGAACATTTCGAAGCAAAAATCATCAGCGAATGAAGCATTTCAGAGCATATCAAAAACAAATACCGTACAGAAGCTCAAACGTCATCCTTGACATTGCAATCATATCATTCTTATCCAGAGCATGAACATAAACAACTCACCAAAACTCTGGATGTCATATCAAACATATAGAAGGTGTAGTGGGATCTCAATCAGAATGTGATTCATCCATTTCTGAATGACCACCTGACAAAAGTCTCCCACGTCTGGGAGCTCCATCCACCCACGTCTAGATGAAGTAAGAGGGGGCCGGTAGAGCATCGCAGGCTCTAAGCACATACCCTTTACCATTTCTGGCAAAGGTCCAGAATATCCCACAGAGCGGGACCCCACAGAGCGGGTAATAAGCGCATACCCTTTACCATTTCTGGCAAAGGTCTAGACAATCCCACACACCAGAGTACAAGAGGGCAGTTTTAACAATAAGTAGCATATATCGGAAGCACACGCGGAACAACAAAACGTACATGTGCCTTTTCAAGACAATATGATGCAAGGAACAAATCTCTCACAAATGTATTCAGATTTGGAATGAAATGAAAGCAAGAGTATACACGGATTCCAAACAATCATATATAACTCAATTCAAATAAGAAGGTTAGATGAATTCGATATCCAAAGGAATGAAACTAGAATAGGCACACATCGAAAGCAAATGCAGAACAATGAGTTATACATGTGCCTATAGGAGTCAATACGATATAGCTTAAACGTTACACAATAGTTTTCAAGAATGCAAATAATTTTAAGGACAAGAGCATACAAGAATTCAAAGCAGTATTATAAAGCTCAATTGAATAAGAAAGCTAAAGGATATCAATTTCTAAAGGAATGAAACCAGAATTTTAGAAATCGACCAAAGCTCGATTTCTGGCAGAATACAAGAGCCACATTGAACAAATGATTCAAACTATCAATCGTGCTCCAATTTACTCAGAAATATATCATTGGATTATACTTTCAGATAAGACATGCTTCATATGAATTGAACTGTCCAATAGAGAGAGTTACAAATAATTTGGTAAACAAGGGTCGTAGAACAAAATCTCTGTTTGGCAGAATTCATAATGTCAGATTCAACAGATAACTGGGCAGGTGTTTGGATTCCAAATCTTTCAATCCATATATCAAAAGAAAGATCTACGAGTCTAGTTTCCAATGAAATAAGCTTTGAATAATTCAACATTTGCAACAGGGACTTATAAGCAATTCAGTATCAAAAGGTCAGAAATTACGATCCCTATTTCGCAAAATCAGTAGACTCATTTGAAACAGATGTTTGGGCAGACAAACTTACTCCGAATTCTTAAAATAAGCTATCAAAACAAAGGTTTATGAGTCTATATTCTGATCAAATATGTTTTGTCCAAATCAGAGGTCAATACATGAAGTTATAATCATAACAAGGACGAAAGGTCAGAATCTCAGAAGTTGCACAAATTCGGATCGATATGTCTAAACAAGAGATATATCAAATGTAAGGCTAGAACAATTCAAGTTCCACATATTTAAATCAAATGTAGAGATCAAATTACAGTAAGGAAAGATCAGGATACTTGCAATAGGAAAGATTAGAACAATTACAGGAGGAACGAATCGGGAACTTGCAATAAGAAATATCAAAGCAATTATAGGAGAAACGATCAGGGAACTTGCCTTTCAAGGATTTCGATCCGAAGATCCAAAGAAGGTGCTAGCCCAAATCCTTCTACTTTTCCTCCGTGTCCTCACTCTGTTTCATTTTGTGCTCCCGTTTTCTTCCTTTCTTCACAACTACACCACGTGTCGAACATCGAGGCACAGTCACCTGCTCTCTCTTACTCTCATTCCTTCTTTTTCTTTCCCAAACGCAGCTGTCACAGCCGCCGCCGCTACCGCTGCCACAATCGCAGCCCCTTCCACCGCACTACCTTCCTTCCTCCCTTCTCTCGCAGACAATAACTGCTGCATACGCAGTCGCTGCCGCTACGGCCGCAATCCCGTCCGCAGCCCCTTTTTCCCCCTTTCCTTTCTTTTCTTTCCCAGCTGCAACTACCGCAGTCGCAGTCGCAGTCGCAGTCGCAACCATGGCCGCAACCACCACAACCGTAGCCTCTTCTTCCTCCACTACTCTATTTCCTCTCCTTCTCTTCCAACTGCAGCTGCCACTGCCGCAGCTGCCACCCCTTCTCCTCTTCCTCTCTTCTTCCTCTCCTCCTCTTTCTCTTCTTCTTCCTTTCCTTCTCTTCTTTCCCAGCTGCACTGCTGCAGTCGCAGCCTCAGCCACGGCCGCAGCCTCTTCTTCCTCCCCTGTTTATCTTCCTCTCCTTCCCTTCTTCCTTCCTCTTTTTCTTTCCCTGCCACAGCTGCAGCTGCCACAGCCGCAGCCGCAGCTGCTTCTTTTCCTTCTCCTCTTCCTTCTCCTTCCTTTCTTCTTCTTCTCTTCTTCCTCACCTTCTTTTCTTCCTCTCCTTCTCTTCCAGCTGCAGCTGCCACCGCCGCAGCCGCAGCTCCTCCTTCCCCTTCTCTTCTTCTCCTCTTCTTCTTCCCTCCTCCTCCCCGGCGTCACACACACCCACTCCTCTGTTTCCTCTACAGGAAACAGAGGTATCACAACCTCTTCTCCTACTTCCTCTTCTTCTTCTCTTCCTCTTCTCCTTCCTCTCCTCTTCGAATGCCCCACACCTGGTGCTGCATCCCTAGCTGCTACCACCTCTCGCTCCTCTCCCTCTTCCCTCTCTTTTCCCTCTTCTTCTCCTTCTCTTCTTCTCCTCTTCCCTTTTCCTCCCCAACGCCACACACCTCCTCGCTGCAGCTATCCTCCTCTCTTCTTCTTCTTCTTCTTCTTCTTCTTCTCTTCTCCTCCCCAACGCCCCACACATACTCTCCTCTATTTCCACCTATGGGAAACAGAGGTGCATCAGCCCTAGCTGCTGCTGCTGCCTCTCCCTCTCCTCTCCATCTTCCCTCTCTTCTTCTTCTTCTTCTTTTCTTCTCTTCTCCCTCTTCCTCCTCTCTTCTTTTCCCTCTTCTTCTTCTTTCTTCTCTCCTCATGCCCCACCGCTCCTCTCTATTTCTCGAAGAAACAGAGAGTGCGTGGGAGGCGGTGGGATAAAACCGAAATTTTCGATTTTCTTTATTTTCTTTTCATTTTGCAACTTAGCAGTTTAGTCCTTGAAATTTTTATATTTACATATAGGTCCTCAAATTTACATATAGTTTCTTATTAATAATTTTCAAAAGTGAGGGATATTACATGTATTGATTACCGAGCTCTCAATGGCATAACCGTCAAGGATAAATATCCTATTCCAATAGTAGATGAATTGCTAGATGAAAGGGAGCACAAATCTTCACAAAGCTGGACCTTTGATCTGGGTATCATCAAATATGAGTGTGCAAAGAAGACATACCGAAAACCACCTTTTGAACACACAACAACCACTACAAATTTTTACTTTCTTCAACAGAAGGTGGAATATCTTAGGAATATCATATCATAGGAAGGTGTGGTAGTGGACCCCTTCAAAATTAGCGCAATGCAAAACTGACCGACCCCGAGGAACATAAAATTGCTACATGGCCTTTTGGGTTTAACAGGATACTATCGCAAGTTCGTGAAAAACTATGAAAAGATTAGTGCACCACTTACTTCTCTACTAAAAAAAGATGTCTTCCAATGGTCGGACAGAGCCTATGCTACCTTCGACAAACATAAGGCAGCCATGACGATGATGCTGGGGCTACCACTACCAAATTTCAACCGACCCTTCATTATTGAGGCCAATGCATTTGGAGTCGAAATTGGAGTCATTCTCATGCAAGATGGTCGACCATTCATATACACTAGTAAGGCATCATCTCCCTCCTTTCAAAATATGTCAACATATGATAAGGAGATACTCGCCATTATGCACACAACAATGAGGTAGAGACCCTACTTGATCGGTCGACGATTTCAAATTAAAACCGACCATAAAGGCCTCAAGTACTTTTTAGAGCAAATGATATCATCTCCTGAGCAGCAAAAATGGGTAACAAAACTTCTTGGATTTGATTATAAAATAACTTACAAAAAGGGGAAAGAGAATGTTGTTGCAGATGCGCTTTCACGACTACTTGAGCAAGTTGAATTTTTGGCTGTTTCACTCCCGACCAGTGACATCCTTGAGGATATTAAGATGGAATGGTAGGAAGATTCAAAGACCAGTAAGATCATAAAAAAATTAGAGGAAACATCAAGCCTCGTGGCTCATTATAATCGGGACTCAAAAGAATTATACTATAAGAGACGCATTATGCTTGTGACAAATTCTACTTGCATCTTCAAGAGCAGATTTTGATAAAGTTATTCTATATGCAGGGTACTAAATTAAAAAGGAGTATGGCATATCACTCACAAACCAACAGCAGACGGAAGTTGTATATAGGTGCTTGGAGACAGCCTAAAGCCACCCACCAAATATGACTACCCAAAGAGAACTCCAGACCCAGCCAAGTGCCATTATTGATTAACGGATTGTGACTCAACGATGATAACCCACTAATGAAGTGCTAATACAGTGGGCAAACCTACCAATAGAAGATGCCACTTAGGAGAACTATGACGACTTGAAGATCAAATTCTCAGAATTCATGAATCATCAGCCTCGAGGACAAGGCTGATTTGAAGAGGACGGGTCTGTTAGGACTCTAGCTTGGAGAGTCCTAATTGAATGGGACATTCATGTAAAACCTACCTAAGCCGACCCCTATTAAAGAGGTGTGTTAGGACTCTAGCTTGGAGAGTCCTAATTAAGAGGGACATTCATGTAAAACTGTTAGGACTCTAGCTAGGAGGGTCCTAATTGAGAGGGACATTCTGTTAAGACTCTAGCTAGGAGAGTCCTAATTGAGAGGGGCATTCATGTAGGAGGTGTTTTCTTAGAGAAGAATTAGGAGTTGTAAAGGAATATAAGTCTTGACTAGGAGTCCTATTAGGAGTTGGTTAGAAGTAAGAGTCTTAAGTAGGAGTCCTATTAGGAGTTAGGGTTTAGAATCCCTATAAATAGCCATGTATTTCTTCTCTTTTCATAAGCAATAGATGAATCTTTTCTGCAGCCTTTGAGCAGCAACTTGGAGGGAGGAACCCCTATAGAGTTCCAAGGAGGCCGATCCCCTAAAGAGATCAACCCCAAGTTTAGAATCTGCAAGGGTTCTAACACCTGGTATCAGAGCAGCGTTCTTGGCGTCTCACTGCCCTTCCATAGCCATCCATCAACCCTCCACAACCATCCAAAGCAATTCTCACAATTGCTTAAAAGATCGTCACCAAATTTCGCCATCATCTCCACCACCGCGGATCATCCTTTGATCTTCCCGTGAATTGCAACAGGTTCTGGTTTCCTACCTTACTACTGCTGCAATTTAGTTATCCTTATTCGAAAATTAAAAAAAAAAAAAAATTGTTCCTATATTGCTGCATAAACTTTTCGTCATAAAGTTTTCATCTCTACGACGAAAGATACATTGCAGAATTCTAGCCGCATAACACCATCTGTTTGATCTTGCTACTATGCTTTTTCTATCCAAATTTCCACGAAATTTTTATGACATCTTTGACACTTCCTAACAGTAGATTTCCCTTTGGTTTCATCAAAAAATTCTCAATATAAACTACTGATCTTTTATGTCCAATCTGCTGCACTTGAATTGCAGAATTCAAGCCGCATAGCACCATCTGTTTGATCTTGTTACTGTGCTTTTTCTATCCAAATTTTTACGAAATTTTTATGACATCTTTGACACTTCCTAACAGTAGATTTCCCTTTGGTTTCATCGAAAAATTCTCAATATAAACTACTAATCTTTTATGTCCAATCTGCTGCACTTGAAAATCTATACTGTAGAAAATTTCAGCTGCATATTGTTGCCTTAACCCATCTATTTGCAATCTTTTTTGAATGAAATTTCTTATACACTTCATAGATCATCTTGACTTCCATCTAAGATTGATCTATTAAGAAATTCATCTCTAAAAACGATTTTATGTTGCTGCAAATTTTCGTCGTAACCCGTTGAAATTTCTCGACGAGAATTCTGCAATCGCAACTTGCACCAATTTCCTTACTGTTATACTGTCGAAATTTTCTTGATTAAATTAGATATCCTTGTGTCATATAAAATTTAATTTTGATATCAATTCCCTCCTCAATTCTCTCAAGTTTTTGGTGGAAATTACGACAAGAAACCGTTGTTTCTTCGACGACAATTCTACTCTTACAAGACAGCATATACTTGCTGCAACTTTCAAGGATTTCTATCAAACCTTTGCTACCATCTACCACAGATCCAAAACTTTCATCCACAGCCCTAAAACTCTACCAAACCATACCCTCAAACTGCACCCAAAACAGCCACAAAATAAGCCTAAACCGCAGCCTACATCCACTAATCCACCAACCCTTTCGACCATCACTTCTCTCAACCTATACATGCCTTTAACCCAACAGCAAATGAGAGATCTTAACATCATAGATTTGGAGGCATATACTATGGCATCTAAGGAGGCAATCAATGCTAAATTCGAAGCTTTGGAGGCATGAATGGAGGATAAGATTCAGACGCTCTTTACCGAACTCAGATTGGGCCGACCACTAAGCCCAAAAAAATCATATCACAGAGAGAGCTTTGCCTAATCACACTAGGCTCGAAGAGATGAGTTCTAAGGGAGGGGAGGCTCTATGACTGAACCCAACTATCCATACATCTTGAAGGGGATGCTATACAATGGTTTGACTGGTTTGAACATACTTATGGAGTCATTTCATGGCGATAATTCAAAGAAGGACTGCTGATCCGCTTCAAACCAACCGATTATGAGAATATTGACAGACAACTAGCAAAGATCCGACAAACCTCTACCATTCAGGAGTACCAAACCAGGTTTGAAAGGTTATCTAATCAAACTCGTGATTGGTCTCAAAAATAGCTATTGAGGACCTTCATTGAGGGCTTGAAGCCGGAGATCCAAGGAGAAGTTAAAGCGTGACAACCATATACGCTTATGGCAGCCATCTCTTTCGCACGACATCAAGAGGAGCAATTGAACCATGAAGCTCGGAGGACTAGGGTCACTCCTCAACCAATAATATTGAAGCCCTCAGCCCCCCCTACTATTGAGCAAGTCCCTACACCAAAGAGGTTAACAAGGGAAGAGCTTCGGGAGCGATATGCGAAGGGGTTATGTTGGCATTGTGACGAGCCGTGGAGCCGTGAGCATCGCTGTAGTAAAGGACTTCTTATGATTGAACCGATAGAAGAAGAGGTCATTGAACACCCAAAAGAGAGCCTTGAACATGAAGAAGAAGATGCGGAAGAAGAGCCACAACCGACTGACGTTACAGTACACGTACTAGCCAGCTACTCAAACCTGCAAACGATAAAAGTTGGAGGCCTTCTCAAACAACAACCGATCACTGTTCTCATCGACATGGGCAGTACTACTAACTTCCTAAATAGTAAGCTTGTTGTTCGGATAGCATTACCTATCGAGAATCGCTACAGGTTTGATGTTAAGGTCATCGACAGACGGATTTTGAATTGTGATCGTAAGCGCCCGCAGGAGAAACTATTGCTGAAGGACCAAGAGATAATTGCAGATTTCTTCCTTCTCACTCTTAACAATCATGAGGCCATGCTCAGAATTAAATGGTTGACGACATTACGTGATATTTTCTGAAATTTTATGAAACTAATTATGAAATTTTACAATAAGGAGAAACATGTGACATTGCACGGGAAACGTGGGGGCGACATAACAATGATTTGCACACAATAAATGGAGAATGTTTTGCATAAAGTATGCAGCGGCTTTTTGGTACAACTTGAGCAGCAAACTAAGGAAGAGCCGATAGAATTTGAAGATCCAAATCTACTTCCTTTGCTTGCTGAATTTTCAAATATATTTGACGAATTGTGCAACCTACCTCTCACCCGTCGGCATGATCATTGTATAACGATTCTTCTAGGAAAATCTTCAACAAATACTTGGCCATATCAATATCTACATCTCCAGAAGGATGAAATAGAAAGGATTATAAAAGAGATGCTCGAAACAGGAGTTATTCGGCCGAGTTGCAACCTCTACTCTTCACCGGTGCTACTTGTACACAAGAAGGACGGAACATGGCGAATATGCATTGATTACCGAGCTCTCAATGGCATAACCATCAAGGATAAATACCCTATTCCAGTACTAGATGAATTGCTATATGAAAGGGAGCACAAATCTTCACAAAAATACGAGTGTACGAAGAAGTCATACTGAAAACCGCCTTTCAAACACACAACGACCACTAGAAATTTTTACTTTCTTCAACAAAAGGTGGGATATCTTGGGCATATCATATCAAAGGAAGGTGTGACGGTGGATCCCTTCAAAATTGGAGCAATGCAAAACTGGCCGACCTCGAGAAACATAAAATTGCTATATGGCTTTCTGGGTTTAACAGGCTACTACCGCAAGTTCGTGAAAAACTATGGAAAGATCAGTATACCACTTACTTCCTTACTGAAAAAAGATGTCCTCCAATGGTTGGACAAAGCCTCCACTACCTTCGACAAACTTAAGGCAGCCATGACGACGACGCCGGTGCTAACACTACCATATTTCAACCGACCCTTCATTATTGAGGCCTACACATCTGGAGTCAGAATTGGAGCCATTCTCATGCAAGATGGTCGACCACTCGCATACACTAGCAAGGCATTATCTCCCTCCTATCAAAATAAGTCAACATATGATAAGGAGATGCTCACCATTGTGCGCGCAGCAACGCGGTGGAGACCCTACTTGATTGGTCGACGATTTCAAATTAAAACCGACCATAAAAGCCTCAAGTACTTTTTGGAGCAAAAGATATCATCCCCTGAGCAACAAAAATGGGTAACAAAACTTCTTAGATTTGATTATGAAATAACTTACAAAAGGTGGAAAGAGAATATTGTTGCAGATGCGCTTTCGCAGCTACTTGAGCAAGCTGAATTTTCGGTCATTTTACTTCCAACCAGCGACTTCCTTGAGGATATTAAGATGGAATGGCAGGAAGATTCGGAGACCAGTAAGATACAAAAAAAATTAGAGGAAGCACCAAGCTCCGTGGCTCATTACAATCGGGACTCAAAAGAATTATGCTATAAGGGACGCATTGTGCTTGTGACAAATTCTACTTGCAATTTCAAGAGCAGATTTTGTACAAAGTTATTCCATATACAGGGTACTAAATTAGAAAGGAGTATGACATATCACCCATAAACCAACAGCTAGACGGAAGTTTTAAATAGGTGCTTGGAGATAGCCCAAAGCCACCCACTAAATATGACTACCAAAAGAGAACTCCGGACCCAGCCAAGTGCCATTATTGATCGACGGATCGTGACTCGACGACGACGACCCACTAATGAAGTGCTAATATAGTGGACGAACCTACCAATAGATGATGCCACTTGGGAGAACTATGACGACTTAAAGATCAAATTTCCAAAATTCACGAATCATCAGCCTCAAGGACAATATTGATTTGAAGATGGCGGGTCTGTTAGGACTCTAGCTTGGAGAGTCCTAATTGAGAGGGACATTCATGTAAAACTGTTAGGACTCTAGCTAGGAGAGTTATAATTGAGAGGGACATTCTGTTAAGACTCTAGCTAGGAGAGTCCTAATTGAGAGGGGCATTCATGTAGGAGGTGTTTTCTTAGAGAAGAATTAGGAGTTGTAAGGGAATAAGAGTCTTGACTAGGAGTCATATTAGGAGTTGGTTAGAAGTAAGAGTCTTAAGTAGGAGTCCTATTAGGAGTTAGGGTTTAGAAGCCCTATAAATAGTCATGTATTCCTTCTCTTTTCATAAGCAATAGATGAATCTTTTCTGCAGCCTTTGAGCAGCAACTTGGAGGGGCAACTTGGAGGGAGGAACCCCTATAGAGTTCCAAGGAGGCCGATCCCCTAAAGAGATCAACCCCAAGTTTAGAATCTGCAAAGGTTCTAACAAGGTGAAGAGGTCGGCTAGGGTTAGGAGGTTGTTTCTTAGAGAAGAATTAGGAGTTGTTAAGGAATAGGAGTCTTGAGTATGAGTCATATTAGGAGTTGGTTAGAAGTAGGAGTCTTGAGTATGAGTCCTATTAGGAGTTAGGGTTTAGAAGCCCTATAAATAGTCATGTATTCCTCCTCTTTTCATAAGCAATAGATGAATCTTTTCTGCAGCCTTTGAGCAGCAACTTGGAGGGAGGAACCCCTATAGAGTTCCAAGGAGGCCGATCCCCTAAAGAGATCAACCCCAAGTTTAGAATCTGCAAAGGTTCTAACAAGGTGAAGAGGTCGGCTAAGGTTGGGAGGTTGTTTCTTAGAGAAGAATTAGGAGTTGTTAAGGAATAGGAGTCTTGAGTATAAGTCCTATTAGGAGTTAGGGTTTAGAAGCCCTATAAATAGTCATGTATTCCTCCTCTTTTCATAAGCAATAGATGAATCTTTTCTGCAGCCTTTGAGCAGCAACTTGGAGGGAGGAACCCCTATAGAGTTCCAAGGAGGTCGATCCCCTAAACAAATCAACTCTAAGTTTATTATATGCACGGGTTCTAACAGCTAATTGGGCCCAAGTTTGGACTAGTTTGAGCCAAGTTTGGAGCCCAACCAGTGAGTTAAAATAGTCTAGGTAGTGGCACCGCCTAGAACCCGAGAGTTCCGACGGTGGCATCGCTAGCAAACTGTTGGATTGGGCGGTGGCACCGCCCAGCACCTTAGAGGTCTAGTGGTCGCACCGTTGGACTAGGCGGTGGCACCTCCGGTACACTGTTAATTTCAGACACTGACAGGCGGTGGCCCCGCCAGCACCAAAAATCCTAAAAGCAATTCAAATTTGGAGCCCAAATTTGAATCCTCTTGGGGCTTATAAATACCTCTCAAATCTCAGCAGAGAATACAACCTTTTGAGAAGTTAGAAATTGATAAAAGTTTTAGCAAAAGTCTTGTTTTCAATAGCTTAAGTGTTCACCTCTCTCTTTCTCTTTGAAAAATATGTAAGAGTGTGAATCACTTGGAAAAAGGTTGTAAGAGGGGTATTTGGTTCTTCCCTTTCAAAGTGATTTACTAGTGAAAGTTGGGAGCCTCATCGAAGAAGGCTTCACAAGTGGATGTAGGTCATTTGATCGAACCACTTTAAATTATTGTGTTCCTTGAATGTGTGAGTGTTTAACTTTTTGAAACCTTTATTTACATAGCAGGAAGCTTTTGGTTTTCATCTTATTACTTTACTCGAGCTACTTTTACCAAGTAATTATTTGTCGAATCAAAATCTCTACGTATTTACGAAATTATTTTCAAGCTTACAAGTTTTAATCTGTTGCACTAATTCAACCCCCCCCCCTCTTAGTGCCACTCCAATCCTAATAATTCGTATTAGAGCCATGATTTTCTACTTTGGTTTAACACCCAATTAGAAATGACTCTTTTCGGCTTTTAAGAGGGTTACTCTCTTATTCGTTCTCTCTTTTTCAATGGGATGAACTACACTTATTGGAAAACTTGAATAAGAGTTTTCTTACTTTATTTGGATTTGAATTTATAGCATATAGTCGAAAATGGATTTGAAATGTCTTCTCTTCCAATGAACCATTGGAATGATTTGGAGAAGAAGATATTTTCTCTAAATGCAAAGGCTATGAATGTCTTATATTGTGCACTTGACAAAAATGAATTTAATCGTCAAATTGTGATTCAGCTTTTGATATTTGAAAAACTCTTGAGGTCACTCATGAAGGCACTAGCCGAGTGAAAGAGTCCAAAATCAACATTCTTGTGCATTCTTATGAACTATTCCAGATGAAACCAAGTGAGTTCATCAGAGACATGTACACCCAAAACAAAGGTAAATAGACGACGAGACCACCAAACAGTGTGTGAATCTTCAATCACCAACAAGACGAATAGCAATTGCCGTGGTGTTGCAACCTATTTAGAGAGGCCCACAATGCCGTGGATCGTCTCTCTTCATATATCTTCTTCTACGGCTTGTGAAGAACCCTCCCGGCCAACAGGGCCGCCTCCATTACCAGGCTGATCACGTCCACCACTACCTCCACCATGCACTTGTTCCCCTTGAACGAACCCTTTCCGGATTCCCTCACCCGGGAAATGCAGTTGAGTAAGTTCTGGTTGCACTCCTGGCTCAAGTAGTCATCTGTATCCATCAATTCATTAACATGGATCAGAACATGGTACTGACACAAAGAAATGGCAGTAATAAGGCTCCAAAGGAGAAGAGAGGAGATGAGAAGAGAGAAGAGTGCACATACTGTTTCTGGATTGAACACAGGCATCATGGACCATGCAGCAGGCGTCGAGTGCGTCGCAGGGCTTCTCCCCTGAGCAGCCAGTGTACAGAATACCACAGTACTTTCCGTATCTTAAGAAAGGAGGAACTGTGCAACCCAATCACCATAAGCAAAGCCAACAGAAACACTCGGTCCAATCCTGAATCCAACACGACAGAATATGTCTTACCATTGCAGTGTTGAGACTCGCACTTTCTGCTGCATTGCTGCTTGCTCTGTGGAAAAAATAGCGTTCCAATTGAGTACAAGTAGTTGAAAGCAACAGCGACATCGGACACGCTGAGGAGCAAGTAGAAAAAGCGGTGGTATATATTTGAGATTGCAGACCGCAGAGATGCCGACGTTGACGGATTGGACGCCGATCTTGAGTGCGTTGACGGGAGTAGTCGACAGCAGGAGTGCGAGAAAGGAATTGAAGAAAAGAACGGCAAGCTTCATCACTGACTTGTCCGTCCCCCTTCCACCCATTCTGATCTCTCTATTTCTCGCACTCTCACTATATGTCGATGCAGACAGAAAGGAAGAAGCAGCTTTGATGAGTTTGGTTTTGCTCAATCACTGGATTTATAGCGAGGAGAAGGGAGGGGGAATGGCGATATGGGGAAGGGAGAACTGAGGAGGCATGCCGTTCCGATGTCCTATTTGTCCCGTGACTAACTTTTGTGCTGCAGCTCATGGGTAGCGATCAAATATCTCCCAATCTTTATCTCATCAGACGGCTGGATGACTCGGGATCAGATGACGTGGGGTCATCATGGAAGAATATCTACACATCCAACCAACTTAAGTGGATTTTTTCTTGTGATAAAGGCTTCACCAAACAGTAGTACACCAAAATATCTTACGACTCTGTGGCCTCAGATGAAGACCACACCTATCCTGGTTTCTTTATTATTAGGTTGTGCTTTTATAAGTCACGGCAGTTCTAATATCACTGAACGTGAGCTCAGACGTCACAGCGAAAAAGCTTCAGCTTGATGGACTTGGTAAATCATGCTACCACCGACAACAGTTTCTAAATTAATAACCATAGCTTGTTGGTTTATACGTTTATGAACCATCATTTGGGCATGTGGCACAATCTGGCTATTATTGCTTACTCCTAACGTGATTCCCAGATTCAAGAGAAAAATTAAAAAAAATGCCGCTGGTCCACCTTGCAGAGCATAAGCAAGCATGATGTCAACTTATTAAAGCGCATAGCATCCTTGCGAAATTGCAGGTTCTTCTGTACTTTGCTGATGATTCAAAAGTCCTGTTCCTGGTTTGGATATTTATTTTTGACAGAGAACAGAGACAGTAACTTCTAAGACCATATTGGCAAGTTAAAGATCGAAGATTCATTCATTAGCTTGATAAATCTAAAGATTTAGCTTCATAATGGGGTGAGAAACCCATAGCATTTTCTTTTAGTTGCCACTTGTTAGTTTATGTCTAACAAGCTCTTTTATTGAAGGGTTTGTAAGTGCGGTGTAAAAAACAAAAAAAAAAAACTTGGCAATGTTATGCTTTGGCTGAAGAATGAGAAATAGTTAATTATTATTTTTATCTACCAAGAGATAGGGAATTCTTAAGAAAAAAAATGCAATACTTGTATATTGATCTTCTTATTGTTGAACAAATTCTTCAATTAGCATCATAATACCTTGTTATATTTAGATTATTCTTTGCTGAAAAAATAGTTTTTGTTATAGCATTCTAAGATGTTGTTTCCTAAAAAGATGCCCGAAGTAGATTATATCGGGCCTTGTGATTGTATGATAAATAAATCTCCTAATAAGTCTTATATCTTACGATGGATCTTTGAGGAGTTCAATATCTTATGGAGTACGCTTCATTTTTCTTCCAATAGGTGAAGATCAACAATCATAATTTTTTTTCTAGAATTAGGAGAGAAATTTTACACTTAATATTTTATAAGAGAATATTCATTTTCTACCACTTAAAATAATAACTTAATTTAAGAAGATGGTTGATCGACTTACGAAATATGCTCATTTTTGTACTATGCGAAATCCCTACACTACTGCTAGTATTACCCAAATTTTCATAGAAAATATAATTAAACTATATGGGATGCCAAGATCCATTGTAAATGATCATGATAGGATCTTCCCAAGTAAATTTTGGTCCGAGTTATTTCAATTATAGGGCACCAAATTCAAGATTAGCACAGCATATCATCCACAAACTGATGGACAAACAAAGGTTGTGAACAGGTGTTTAGAGATATACCTTCAATGTTTCGCTAGTAACCGACCAAAGGAGTGGGCGAAATGGCTTTCATAGGCCAAATGGTGGTATAATAGTACATATCATTCATCTACAAAATGTACCCCATATGAAGCACTGTATGGTTGGCCAGCCCTTGTGATTTCAAAGTATATAATTAGCTCAGCCAAGGTAGATCAGGTCGACCAAGATTTAATTAACAGGGACAAACTCCTATAGTTACTAAAAGATAATCTTTCTTCCGCTCAAGCCAGAATGAAGCAACAAGCTGACACACGATGAAGCGAAAGAGAATTTTTAGTAGGAGATTGGGTTTATCTTTGCCTATAGCCAAACAAGCAACTCTCCATTAACATAAGAGCCTCCATGAAGCCATCTCTAAGTTTTTATGGCCCCTATTATTAGGAACGAGTTGGTACTAGGGAGGGGGGAATTAGTGCAGCGGATAAAAACGTCAATTTGATAATCTTCATACATTAAAACCGATCTCGGAAAGATATTAACTTGAAAATATATGAAAGAGTGTAATGAGAAACTAAAGCATGTAAGGTAATTTGTAGTAAAGGTAAATTGCAATAAGTAAATACAAACTGAGTTTTATAGTAGTTCAATCATCATGACCTACATCCACTCCCGATTCCTCCTCCGTTGAGGCCACCAGCATCCACTATCAGTCTTCTTTCAATGGGTGAAGACCAACTACCCTCTTACAACACTTTCTCATTTTCATAGGTTTAGGATATAACCTTTACAAGTCACTTTTTTTACAAGTATTCCCTCACACACTTCCCTTAGGACTAACTCTAAGCACTAGGAGGAGAGAACACAAGGTTTTGGCAAAGTTTACTCAGTTTTTTCCTCTAGAATTCTTGCTACCCAAGTGAGGTATTTATAAGCCCCAAATGGTTTCAATAATGGAGCCAAAAATTTAAACTTTAGGGTCTTCTAGGTACGGGCAGTACCACCACCTATACTGGGCGGTACCATTGTCAAGTCTGACAATACCACCGCCTGACAGCCTCAGATACTGAGTTTTTCGAGCTTTCCAATTCATAAGCTGTTCTACCACCTATTCTGGCAGTGCCATAGCCTAGCCTAACATTTGGGTCATTGAATGAGCCTAACAATGAGCCCAAATCACTCCTAGTTTAGGCCCAATTGGCCCCTAATTGAGTTGGCCCAATTCCAACCCAATTATATGCTAAGTATGAATTTTAAGGTATATACTAAGATATTTGTTGACTACTCAAATAGTATCATCATTTAGGCCTAATAGTATCACTACCCCATAACAGTTTAGGCTACATTTTTCACTTTCTAATAGATCTAATTCTAATCCAATTTGAAGCCTAATATTTGTTACAAACTTTTATAATAAGTGGGCTCTATTTCATCCCCACATCAGTCAAATTGGACTAAAATAATCTTGTTGAAAATCTTGATTAATCAATTGCACATCTAATACATTGTTGAAGCTTGTACCACATCATTGCAACTTTGGGCACATCATCAAATCTTTTAGCATATTTCCCTATACTTCTACTTGATGTTCGATCTTAAGCAAGTCAACCATTCCTTATCTAATTTCTCGGCTTAATGATTTTTCGATGTAATGATCGATTCTTTAACATGATGTTTAATCTCCTAATAGTCCGAGTCCTTAGTCAAACTGTTTCCAATGTCATTTATGTCAATAATGCATTAATTCATTAAATACATTAGTTGATTTTATTATCAAAATTTAAGATTTATTTATTTTTAATGATGACAACCAATTGATGATAAGATTTTAACAAGACCCTAGTCTACATTATTGAATCTCGGATTTTGATAATGAAACTAATTGATAGTGTTTATTTGATCTGCGCTTTGAGTGATACAGGAAGTTTCGATTAGGGAGAGACAATTAAAAGCAGGAAGAATCATGTCAGAAGATTGGATGTCGAGCCAAAGGATCGATCAACATATCAGTAGAAGGCTTCGGGTCATGAGATCGGGCATTGGGCCAAGAAGAGCGAAAATTATCCCAAGAAAATTAGAGTTGCAAAAGCCAACTGGCCGATTGGACAATAGGCCCCAAGTGAAGATGATGCACCAAAGAATCGAATGAGGTGTTGATGAACTAATAACATGCCGGACAACATTTGATTAGCTTTTTAATAATTGTCTAGATCGAAGTAGGTTTTAGGCGTAATTGGGTTAGAATTAGTCCAACTTAATTAGAGGCTAGTTGAGCCGAAGTTTGGGCTGTGTTGGGCTAAGTGAAAGGCCTAAACAGTGACCTAAATGGATGGAACCGTTGGTGGCATAGTCTCCGAGATTATGTTAGGTGGTGGTACTGCCCAAACTCAATCTCCGAGACTATCAAGTGGTGGTGCCGCCCAAACACAGTCTCTCAGGAGGTGGTACTGCCAAACTTGACGATGGAACCACCTAGTGTTAGTGTTGCTGGCGGTGGTACCGCCCAACACAAGCGACGGTACTGCTAGTACACCGAAAATCAGGGATGAGACAATTTTAGGCTCCAAGTTTGAATCCACTTGAGGCCTATAAATACCCCTCTCATCTCTAGTTAACATACACAAGAATTGAGAGCAAAAAAGTAGAAAAATGCTGTTGTAATCTTGTGAGAACTCCTTTCAAGCTCTAAGTGTTAGCGTGGTTTAAAAGAGGAGCAAGTGGGGTTGTAAAGGTTCTCTCTTGAACCTATCAAAAGGAGGTGTAAAAGAGTAGTTGATCTTCGCCTATTGAAGGAAGATCGGTAGTAGAAGCCAGTGTGCCTCGAGTGAAGAGGAATCAAGAGTGGATATAGGTCATGACGACTGAACCACTATAAAAATATGATTTTCATTTCTTTTGTGTAATTTACCTTTACTGCAAACTACTTTATTTTCATTACGCTTCCATACACTTTTAAGTTATCTTCCAAGATTAGTTTTTATTGTACGAAAAATTTTAAACTGACGTTTTTATCCACTACACTAATTCAATTAGTACCGACTCGATCCTAACAGTTGGCATCAGAGCCACGTTTTTCTCGTTTAGATTAACAACCAAGAGAAATGACTCTTTTTGGCTTTCAAGAGGGCTTTTCCATCATTCGTCCTCCTATGTTTAATGGAACGGACTATACTTATTAAAAAACTCGGATAAAAGGTTTGTTGCTTTCTATGGATTTGAATTTATGGAATATTATCGAAAGCGATTTTCAAAAGTCTTTTACTTCAATGAACAAATGGAATGATCTAGAGAAGAAAACTTTCTCTTTAAATGTTAGAGCTATAAACGCTCTATTTTGTACTTTGGATGATACTAAATTCAATCGATTTTCTATTTATGAAATGACTTTTGATATTTTGGCATACTCTTGAAACTACACATGAAGGCACAAGTAGAGTAAAAGATTCTAAGATAAATCTTTTGATGCGTGATTTTAAATTGTTTCGTATAAAACCAAGCGAAACCATTTGAGACATATACATCAATTTTATGAATATCGTCAATGGTTTAAAAGTACTTGATAAAAGTTTTTCGAATCTTAAACTTGTTAATAAAGTTTTATGATTTCCTTCTAAAAATTATGATTCGAAAGTAACGGCATACAAGAATCAAAGGACTTGAACCATTTTTCAATTGATGAACTTATTAGGTCCTTGATGACATATAAAATGACTTGTATTGAATATGATGAACATGAAAACTACATTCCAAAGAACAAGAAGGATTTGACACGTAGAACAAAAGAAGACCACTTGAGAGAAAACTCAAGTGATGGTGATAATGATAATCATGATGATCTTGCATTCTTAACAATAAAATTTAAAAAGTTCATAAAATAAAAATTAAAAAATAAAAATAAACTTAAAAAGAAGAAGCTACCAAAGAACAAGAAAGTATTAAAGGTGGCTTAGGATTAAACGAGTGCATTTGAAGACGAGAAGCAAACTGATGAAGATGAAGTGGCGAACTTTGCTTTGATGACTCTTGACAATGAGGTAAACAACTCAAACAAATCTACTTTACCTTATTTTAAAATAACTTAATGCTTTTCATGAGTTATTTTTAAATTAGTTAGTAAAAAAAAAGGGGGGAGGGGCAAAAATATCATGATTCTCTTTCTAGTGTTTTTAAAAATTTTAAAAATTGATCGTGATAATTGCATCTCTTTATGATAAAGGAATAAAATATTATATTTAAATATAATGCTTGTACACCTAATAAGATTAATCCTATGTATATTTTTAAGAAGCAATAATGCATATCTTGATGATTTCCATATTGTTTTTTTATTTTGATTGAAGATGATTTATGTTCAATGAAACCATACTTTATAATTTAATGATGATTTTTGTGATTTATGGCTTATTTGTTAGGATCGGAGCGGCACTAAGAGGGGGGGGGGGGGGGTGAATTAGTGTAGCGGATTAAAACGTTGGTTTCGACAAATCTTTCATACGATAAAAATTGAACTTGAAAAGCTTAACTTGAATGTGTGTTTGTAAAGGTGTGCAGCAAAGGTAATGAGGAAATAAAGCACGTAAGAAGGTTTGTAGTAACGTAAATAGCAATAAGAAAATGCAAACCAGAGATCACGCCAATTTTAAAGTGGTTCGATCAAATGACCTACATCTACTTGCGAGGCCCTCTTCGATGAGGCTCCCATCTTCCACTAGCAAATCTTTTGAAGGGGAAGGACAAATACCCCTCTTACAACCTTTTACAAGCGGTTCACACACTTACAAATTTTCAACAAGAAAGAATGAGGTGAACACTATAGCAAATTGAAAACAAGACTTGCTAAGACTTTTCTAAGACCTTTTTCTCAATCTATTGCTTCTCAAAAAGTTGTAATCTCAGTTGAGAATTGAGAGGTATTTATAGGCATCAAGAGGATTCAAATTTGGGCTCCAAAATTTGAATTTGCTTTGGTTCCCGATGCTGGCGGTGCTACTGCTTGTTAGTGGCGGTGCCACCGCCTGTCAGTGTCTGACATTGATAGTGTACTGGCGGTGCCACCGCCCAGCCAAGCGGTGCCACCGCTTGGCTCTCGGGTGCTGGGCAATGCCACTGCCCAGCCAAGCAGTGCCACCGCCTGGCTCTCGGGTGCTGGGCGGTGCCACCACCAAACCCTTCGGTTCACTAGTTGGGCTTTAAGTTCAGCCCAAACCAAGTCTAATTTTGGGCCCAATTGGCCCCCTAACCAGGATATAGGATTATCTTTTAATCCTAATCCTAATTACATGTGAACTACGTAACTAAAAACATCCCAAGCAAGTTTTCAATCGCGCACGTCGAGTCTTGTTCCAGCGAGCTTTCCGACGAACTTCCGACGGACTTCCGATATGCCCTCGGATTTCTTCTAACGGACTCCCAACAAGCTCCCGATCTTGTGATGACTTCAACGAGTAGCCGAACCTTCTCGGTGATCTCCGCGAACCTCCTACGATCTCTTCGGCGAACTTCCAAAAATTCCTACAAGTTCCCGATTTCTTCTCGGTTGGTTCCGGCAACATCTCCGACGATTCTTCGGACTCTTAAATGTCAATCGAACTTGACTCCGATATTCTTGCTTTATGTTTTCTGGTTATCGTAGTTAATCCTACACACTTAACTCAATAATATGGATTAGATCAATTAACTCATTAATTGATTTTAAAATCAAAATCCGAGATTCAACATTATTGAACTTTGTCATAATGAAAGTTGCTTTTTCGGTTTTAAATATGATGGATTGTTTTCATACGAAAAACTTGAGCATACTTATATGAAATCAATCACATAAAATGAAACACATAAAAAGAAAAATATATTATACTTGGAATTAAAATGATAAATCAAATCTCTTGTTTAAAGAAGCCTTATGTTTAATGTGTTATATTTTTTGTCATGATAATTTTGATGATGAAATTTATTTTTCAGTCTTAAATGATGATGCATGTTTTGATTTGACATAAAAAACTTGGGCATGCTTGTATGAAATCAAATCACTAAATTGAAACAACTAAAAAGAGGAAAGCATTTTTTCTTGAAAATTTCTTTTTCTCAATCTTATCGATTTTTCAAAAAGAGATTAATGAATCTATTCTTGAACTATTAAAGTGACTTTGTTGATTTGAAAAATTAAATGAGTTGAAAATGAATGATGATTTTTCTCTTGATTCTTCAAAATTATTACTTGTAATATTTTTTTTATATGAATCATGATCTTGATTTCTCGATATTTGATATATGAAATTTTTCTATGAATCAAGATCTGATTTTTGAACTCCCATGTTTCTTTTTGCTAATTACTAAAAAGGAGAATTATTTAGATGAATCATTCACAATTGGTCTTTCTTGATCTTTCATCTTTCATGTCATGATTTATTTATGATACTCTCTTGTATTAAAAAAGATTACGTATCAAGTCACATGTGTCATCATTCACGTGATTGACTTATAGAGCACCTATGACTATTGGATTTTCGAATAAGGATAACTAAATTGCAGCGGCAGTAAGGTAGGAAACTAGAACCTGTTGCAATTCACGGGGAGATCAAAAGATAATCCGCGGTGGTGGAGATGACGGCGGAATTTGACGATGATCTTTTAAGCAATTGTGGGAATTACTTTGGGCGGTTGTGGAGGGTTGATGGATGGCTATGGAAGGGCAGCGAGATGCCAAGAATACTGCTCTGATACTAGGTGTTAGAACCCTTACAGATTCTAAACTTGGTGTTGATCTCTTTAGGGGATCGGCCTCCTTGGAACTCTATAGGGGTTCCTCCCTCCAAGTTGCTACTCAAAGGCTGCAAAAAAGAATCATCTATTGCTTATGAAAAGAGGAGGAATACATGGCTATTTATAGGGCTTCTAAACCCTAAATCCTAATAGGACTCTATTAGGAACCTTTTTATGAGCTTTTAAATAATGTTTATTGAGTTTGTTTAGCCCAATTGTTTATTGAGTCGATTTAGTTCAGTTAGAATCAAGTAGAGGTTTATTTAATATTTATTTATTATTAGAGTTCAAGTCCTGATTGACTCTAGGTGGAACTCTATAAATAGGGATATAACTACTTTTGAGTAATCTATTAAAAATACTATTATGTCTTTGGACAAACCCTAGGAGGCTGATCCCCTCGAAGCGATCAAGGAGGGCCGATCCCCTCGAAGCGATCAAGGAGGCCGATCCCCTCGAAGTGATCATTATCATCCCCATTTCTTCCCTTTCTTCGACGATAAGACTTTAGGGTCTTACCATTTGAGGCCGATCCCCTCGAAGCGATCATTATCATCCACATTTCTCCCCTTTCTTCCACGATAAGACTTTAGGGTCTTATCATTTGGTATCAGAGCCTACGATAAGACTTTAGGGTCTTATCATTTGGTATGAAAGCAGCGATCCTTGACGTTCTCGTTGCAACGAAGCTTTCAAAAAGAAAAAAAAAGAAACGAAAGAAAAAAGAAAAGAAAAACACGAGAGGAAGAAGAAGCCGCAGCCACCTCTGCGTCCCCTGCTTCCGGCCAGCCCACCCGCCGCTATTGCTCTCCGGCCAGCACCCACCATCGCCCCGCTTCCCGGCCGGCGACCATTGCCGCCGCTGTTCCCCGGCCAGGAGACGACGTTACCAGCGTCCATCCCAGCCCTACTGCCGCTGCCTGCCTCCCCTTGCATCGCAGCGTAGCCGCTCGACCTCTCCTCCTCGGCGATCGTTGGTGACGCTGCTCCCATCCGCGCCACCACCGCTGCCTCTCCACCGTCGCCCGCCTCCCCTTGGGTCGCAGCCATAGTCACCGATTGTCGCCCTCCTCGCGGTGACCGAAACAGGGCAACTCACGTATTGCCCTTGTTCCCAACCGCGTCACCACCACTTTTCCCAGCCGCATCACCGCCGCTCGATCATCCGGCCAGCGACCTCTTCTCCTTGCGTCCCCATCTTGCTCGAGCGAGAAGGACCGCCGGCACCGCAGCCGTAGCCGCTAGTTGCCGCAGCCTCTCCTTGCAGCGGTTGCAAAAACATAGCTTCCTCTGTTGCCGTAGCCCCTCGTCGATCGCAGCCACGCCTCGAGCGCTGTTGCCTTCCAACCGACCCACCACCATTGCCAGCCACCGTGCGGCGATCGTTGCTCGCCTCCCAGCCGCCGCTCCCCCTGGCTCGGGCGAGAACGACCGCCACCGCTCCCCCTTGCTCTGCCCCCATGTGACCGAGAAACAGGGCAATCCTCTTGCTGTTGCGAACACCGGTTGCCACCACCGTCGCCACTGCTGCCCAGCCAGCGACGACGCCGCTCGCCGCCCAGCCTGCCACGACTACTGCTGCCAGCCACCGCAAGCCTTCGCTTCAACGCCACCTCCCTCTTGTTCTGCCTCCGCTGCTGCAATTGTTGGTTGGCATCACCGTAGCCTCAACCCGACTGCTCGTCGATTGCTTCCTTGGGTCACAGCAGTCACAACTATCACCTTTCAGCCTCGACGCTCTCATCTCACAGAATGACAAAAACATAGGGCAGCAACTCTTCCTCCATCGCAGCCACCACAGCGGCGAGTCCTTGCCAGCGCTGCCCCCAACCACATGATCATCGCTACCTCTCAGCCCTTAGCAGCAGTGATCCCTCCACACAGCGACTGCAACAAGCATCATTACCTCTCACCAGCGCCTCCTTTCGTAGTGTGACAGAAACATAGCAACGGTGCCTTCCATCCACGCCGTCGCCGCCGTCGCAACGGTGAGCCCTTGGCGATGCTGCCCTAGCCGCACCACCATCGCTGCCTCCAAGCCCTCAACAACAACGATCCCTCTACGTAGCGACCGCAACTAGCATCGCTACTTCCCATGCGGCGACCGCAGCTACATCCCTACATCCTCGCAGCAACCCTTCATTCTCATAGTGTTGCCACTGACTGCATCACAATAGCAGCACCGAATAGGGCAGTGATTGATGCCCTTGACCAACACCAAAAATAGGAGTTGAGATTACATATTTGCAGTCTTACGAAATGGCCACTGATAACTCAGTAAAAGCATAAATGGAAGCATTGAAAATTATAATTGAGAACCGGTTACAAGAAGTACTTAATGATTTCAAAAAGGACTTACTAGGGAGCCTTAGTAAATTTCAACAAGGTGGGAGCTCAAGTTCTACATTGCACAGATCTGGAAATACTAGAAAAGGGCTCCAAGATTGTGACACAATCTATTCATACATGAAGAGGGATGGACAGCTCTCAAAAATTTGTCAGACTTCTACAGTGTTAGAATATCAGAGTAGGTTTGAAAGATTATCAAATCAAGCTAGAGATTGGTTGGAACGACAACTTCTGGATACATTTATTGAAGGTCTTATTCCAGAGATCCGGTGTGAAGTTAAGGCTCGTCAACCTCGCACTATGATAGCTGCGATCTCATTCGCACATATAAATGAGAAAAAAATCAACAGGAAAAATCATGGAAACAGAAGTGACAATAACCAGATGATTAGTAAGCTACCAGCCCTATCTATTCCCTACCAAATCCTTGACACCCGAAGATTAACCTAAGAAGAACTTAAGGAAAGATCAGTAAAGAGTTTGTATTATGATGAAAAGTGGAGCATGGAGCACCGATGTAAACAAGGGCAACTTCTGATGATTGAGCCAATTAGAGAGGAACCAGAAGTAAAAGAGTTGGACTCCGATCATAAAGGTATGAAAACTGATGAAGATATTGAAGCCATCACACATATAGTTCATGCATTGGATGGCTACACTAACCCACAAACTATGAAAATTGGAGGAACTTTGAAGCATCAACCTGTCACTATTTTGATTGATACAGATATCGCTAATAATTTTATGGATAGGAAAGTTATAGCCCAATTAGCCCACCACATTGAAGGTTGTGATATATTCGAAGCTGATGGACGAATTTTAACTTATGATAGCAAAGGCCAGGAATTTCTTGCAATGATTACTACACTAAAAGATCGACCTATTGCTTACACTATCAAAAAGTGGAGACCATACTTACTTGATCAACAGGTTGTGATGTGTTGCAGATAGTCTATGGCTAAAGTTCTGAAAGAGAAGCTCCCCTAGATTGATGCTGCTCAGCCTTGAGGACAAGGTTGATTTGAAGAGGGAGGAACTGTTACGAGCCTTTTTATGAGCTTTTAAATAATGTTTATTGAGTTTGTTTAGTCCAGTTGTTTATTGAGTCAATTTGGTTTAGTTAGAGTCAAGTAGAGGTTTATTTAATATTTATTTATTATTAGAATTCAAGTCCTGATTGACTCTGGGTGGAACTCTATAAATAGGGATGTAACTACTTTTTTTCAGTAATCTATGAAAAATATTATTATGTCTTTGGACAAACCCTAGGAGGCCGATCCTCTCGAAGCGATCAAGGAGGCCGATCCCCTTGAAGTGATCATTATCATCCCCATTTCTTCCCTTTCTTCGACGATAAGACTTTAGGGTCTTACCATTTGAGGCCGATCCCCTCGAAGCGATCATTATCAACCCCATTTCTCCCCTTTCTTCCACGATAAGACTTTAGAGTCTTATCATTTGGTATCAGAGCCTACGATAAGACTTTAGGGTCTTATCAGACTCCTACTCAAGACTCTTACTTCTAACCAACTCCTAATATGACTCCTAATCAAGACTCATATTCCTTTACAACTCCTAATTCTTCTCTAAGAAACAACCTTATAACCCTAGCCGGCCTCTTCGCCTCTTTAATAGGGGTTAGCTTAGGTAGGTTTTACATGAATGTATCTCTCAATTAGGACTCTCCTAGCTAGAGTCCTAACAGTAGGTCAACGAAACTCATCATGGACCGCACCATGTCTAACAGTGTACGATTCCTCCTTTCAGATACAATATTGAGTTCAGGTGTATAAGGAGGTGCCTATTAGGATAGAATCCCATGATCCTTGAGGAATTAGGTGAACTCTGTACTCAAGTACTCACCTCCTCATTTTGAACGAAGAGTCTTGATACTCTTTCCATTCTGGTTTTCCACTTCATTCTTATACTCTCGGAATTTCTCAAAGGCCTTGAACTTGTACTTCATTATGTACATATGTCCATGTGTTAGGACTCTAGCTAGAAGAGTCCTAATTGAGAGGGACATTCATGTAAAACCTACCTAAGCTGACTCCTATTAAAGAGGTGAAGAGGCCGGCTAGGGTTAGGAGGTTGTTTCTTAGAGAAGAATTAGGAGTTGTAAAGGAATATGAGTCTTGAGTAGAAGTCCTATTAGGAGTTGGTAAGAAGTAGGAGTGTTGATTAGGAGTTAGGGTTTAGAAGCCCTATAAATAGTCATGTATTCCTCTTGTTTTCATAAGCAATAGATGAATCTTTTCTGCAGCCTTTGAGCAGCAACTTGGAGGGAGGAACCCCTATAGAGTTCCAAGGAGGCCGATCCCCTAAAGAGATCAACCCCAAATTTGGAATCTACAAGAGTTCTATCATCTGGTATCAGAACAGCATTCTTGGCATCTTACTGACCTTCCACAGCCATCTATCAACCCACCACAGCCGCCCAATGCAATTTCCACAATTGCTTAAAAGATCGTCGCCAAATTCCGCTGTCATCTCCACCACCGCGGATCATCCTTTGATCTTCCCGTGAATTGCTACAGGTTCTGGTTTCGTACCTTACTGCTGCTGCAATTTAGTTATCCATATTCGAAAATCTAAAAAAAAAATTTGTTCCTATATTGCTGCATAAACTTTTTCTCACAAAGTTTTCATCTCTACAACGAAAGACACATTGCAGAATTCTAACCGCATAGCACAATCTGTTTGATCTTACTACTATGTTTTTTCTATCCAAAATTTTATAAAATTTTTATGACATCTTTGACACTTCATAATATCATATTTTCCTTTATTTTTGTCAAAAAAATTCTTAATATAAACCATTGATCTTTTACATGTTAGGATCAAGAGCACTAAGAGGGGGGGGGGGGGGGGGTGAATTAGTGCAACGGAAAACCTTCTACGATTAAAAAAACTGCGTTCGTTCGATAAAAGTGATTTCGGTAAGAAAACCTAATTCGTAAATAACTTTAACTTTTGATTAAGCGAGATGCAGCAAAGATATAAATGCAGTTTGGAGTTATGGTTCAAATCAGATAGTAGGTGCAAACTGAAATATGATATTCGTACGAAAAAATTGATTTACATCTAAATGCTGATTCGTAAATCACTTGATTAAGCAAGATGCAGTTAATGTTGAATCTCATATTTTGATGATGAAACTACTTGATATATGTTTATAATTTAATCTGCATTTTGAGTGACGCAGGATGCTTCGATCAGGATGAGACAATTAAAGCAGGAAAATCATGATGTGCCGGAGGAACATGTTAGAAGATTGGACGTCGGGCCGGTGGATCGGTCAACGTATTGACAGAAGGCTTCGGGCCGTGGACTCGGGCATCGGGCCAAGAAGAGGGGGTATTGTGCCAAGGATATCAGAGTTGCGGAGTCAACTAGCTGATTGGGCAATAGGCTGCAGGAGAGGACGATGCGCCGAAGAATCGGACGAAGCGTCGAGGGACCAATGACATGCCGGACAACTTAGTTAATTGCTTAGGATTAATTGTCTCGATTGAAGTTTTGTTTTAAGTGTGTAGGATTAACTACAATGGAAGAAAGACATGCAGCAGGAGTTACGCCGGAGTCAAGACAATGATCACGTTGGGAGTTCGAGAGTTCGACGGAAGTTCAGACAATCGTCGGAGGTTCTGCGGGAACAAATCCGAGAAGTCCATGAGCTTACCAAAGAAGCTTGTCGGAACTCGCCAAGTGGATCGTCGCAAGTCCAGGAGTTTGCCGGAAGTCCGCAGGAGCATCACCGAGGGTTCATCGGATGATCGACGGAAGTTCACCGGAAGCTCGCCGGAAGAAGCGATTGACGCACCGGAGCAAGTTGCAGTAAATGTCTTAGGGAATATCGTAGTTAGCACAATGATTAAGTTGGAAATGGGAGGTGATCCCATTAACTTAATCTTGGGGCAATTGGGCCCCTGAAAAACCCAAATTGGGCCGAATGGATCAACCCATTCGGACCTTGATTTCTGTTGGGAGGTGCAACCGCCCCAGCCAGGAGGTGGCACCGCCTAGGCTAAGTCTCCGAGCGAGACTGGGCAGTGCAACCGCCCCAGCCAAGAGGTGGCACCGCTTGGGCTCAATCTCCGAGCGAGACTGGGCGATGCAACCTCCCTTGACAGGAGGTGGCACCGCCTAAGCTCGGTCTTCGAGCTCTGCCAGGAGGTGCAACCACCTCAGTCAGGCGGTGGCACCACCTGAGCTTGGTCTTCGAGCTCTGGCAGGAGGTGCAACCGCCCTTGACAGGAGGTAGCACCGCCCAGAGGCTTAGTCTTCAAGCTCTGCCAAGCGATGCAACCGCCTTAGTCAGGAGGTGCAACCGCCTGATCCCGGAATTCCGGGAATTGACAGTTTTGATCTCCAAATTTGAACTGGGTTGGGTACTATAAATACCCCACCCATTCAGCACTGAAAGGGCATGAACTTACACTGAAATCCTGATCTTGTTTTATGATTTTTAGAGCTCAAAATTGTTGTAACGGCCAAAAGTTCTTCTCCCTCTTTTCTTCCAAGTTCTGAGCTGTAAAGAGAGGAGAGAAAATTCTGTAAGGGTTGTCTCCTAAGCTCGTCAAAAGGAGTGAAACTGTTAAAGGGTGGTTGGCCTTCTCCTATTGAAGGAAGGCCTCTAGTTGATGTCGGTGACCTCGTCGGTGGAGGAAGCCAAAAGTGGAGTAGGTCAAGATTGACCGAACCACTCTAAATCTCGGTTTGTATTTACTTTGAGAATCTTATCTTAACTGCAAACCTCCCCAAAAGCTTACTGCCTTCTACGCATATACGATCGTGTTTCAAGCTCTGCATTTTCCGAATCGGCGTTTAGACGTAAATCATTTTTATCGTACGAACATCATATTTCAGTTTGTGTTTACGTTCTGATTTCTATCATAACTGCAAACTGCCTTTATATCTTTGCTTTAACTGCATCTTGCTTGGTTACAAGTTAAAGTGATTTATGAATCGGATTTTCTACCGAAATCACTCTTATCGTATGAACGTGATTTTAATCGTCAAATGTTTTCTACTGCACTAATTCACCCCTTCCCCCCTCTTAGTGCTCTTGATCCTAACAATTGGTATCAGAGCCCGGTATTTCTCATTTCGGATTTACACCCGACAGAAATGACTCTTCATGGCTTTCAAGAGGGCTTTTTAGTTATTCGTCCACCGTTGTTTAACGGATTGGACTACACTTATTGGAAAACTCGAATGAGAGTTTTCTTGATTTCTATGAATTTGGATTTATGGAATATCGTTGAAAATGATTTTCAACTTCCCTCTAAACCAATGAACGAATGGTCGGATTTGGAGAAGAAGTATTTTTCTTTAAACGCAAAGGCTATGAATGCCTTATTTTGCGTTTTGGACAAAAATGAGTTCAATCGGATTTCTACGTGCGAAACGACTTTTGACATTTGGCGAACACTTGAAATCACGCACGAGGGAACTAGTAGAGTGAAAGACTCGAAAGTTAACATTTTATTGCATGATTTTGAGCTTTTTCGAATGCAACCAAGCGAGACTATAGGCGACATGTACACCCGTTTCACGGATGTCGTCAATAGTTTAAGAGCTCTTGGAAAATGTTTTTCGGATTTTGAACTCGTAAACAAGATTTTGCGTTCTCTTTCTAAGAAGTGGGATTCAAAAGTAATTGCAATACAAGAAGCTAAAAACCTAAACAACTTACCACTTGAAGAACTAATTGGTTCATTGATGACATATGAAATGGTGCACAATGCACATGATGAACATGATGAACAAAATCACCTTCTAAAGAACAGGAAGGATTTGGAACTCCGAACAAATGAATTCCACTTGAGCGATGACTCAAGTGATGAGGACAATGATGAACTTGAACTTCGAACACTAAATCTTAATAAGTTTATTAAACAAAAATCTAAAATAAACAATAAAATTGAACAAAGGAAGAGGCCAAAGAAGAAGAACACAAAGTGGGATGAATCGAGCTCCTCCGAAGACTAGGAGAAAATCAAGAAAGGCGAGGTGGCAAACTCGCATTAATCGCTTTCAATGATGAGGTAATCAAAATCCCCCTAATTTATTTTGAAATTACTTAATTCTTTCATGATGTATTTTCTCTTTTAGTTTAGAATTAATTTTCTTAAAAATTACATGTTTAAAAAAAAAAATTATGATCATGCTAAGTAATTTTGAAAATGATAATATTGCATATTTTATGATAAACAAATAAAATGATCTTGATTGAAAATATGAAATCATGTTTAAGAAGTAATAATGTGTATTACGTTGATTTCCATTGTTATTTCTCGATTTTGATTAAAAAAAAATCATGTTTGATTTGAAGAAATGCATAATGATGAAATTGAATATTTTGATTAACAATTTTATGCATGAGATTTTAAGCTATACATGATGATAAGCATGTGTTATTTTCATGAGTGTATTTGAAAAACTATGGCAAAAATGTGCTCGAATGCATGAATTTGTTAAGATTATTTTTCGGACTTTCTTGATTCAATGTTCGAATCACTTAATTGCCATGATGATTTTACACTATTACATGCCTTAATAACATGTTGGAAATTATGTGTTTTGGATATAAAAATTTTTATGATCATGAGCATGTGTTATCTTCATGATTGAACTTGAAAATCTATAGCAAAACCTTGTCCGAATGCATGAAAGTGTTAAATTTCATTTTTATTGATCATAATAATTCATTTTTGAGAATCCATTGATCTTGATGGTTTTATGATGAAATTCATTTTTCGATCCTAAATGTTGATGCATGTTTAACATAAATGAAAAAGCATGCTAACATGAAATCAATCACTTAAAATGAAATACCTAAAAAAAAGGGGGAAAATATATTGTCAATTAAATCATGAATCTACTTATGTTACGAATTTTGTAAACCATAAAAAATTTTTTTGGTGATTTGAATTTGAATGAGTCATGATCTTGGTTCCGTGATATTTACAAATTAAGATTTATTATGAATCAAGATTTTTTTTCATTAATCGTTCTCCTAAGATTTTCTTTTGTTTAATTATGGAGTAGGTTTTTCAAAAAGAAATCATGTCTTTTGGTATTCACATGTTCTAATCTTTCATGATATGATTTTTGTGCAATTCCTTGTATTCATAAAATGTTTATCTCATCACCTAATAATTCTTCTTAATATTCCTCATGTGATAATATGAATACATGAAACACTTATGATATGATTTTTATGTAATTCCTTGTATTCATGAAATGTTTATCTCATCACCTAATAATTCTTCTTGATATTCCTTATGTGATGATAAGAATACATGAAATATTCATTAATTTGTTTTGATGTATACAAATAAGAAGTTTCGATCATGTATGGTAGAATGTAATTTGACAAATATGGTACCATCATGTTGCAAAATAAATGATGATTAGGAATCATGCATTAATGATGATTGTATATTTTATGATTTGGCATGATGCATGCAATGATGAAATATTCATGAATTTGAAATGATGCATGCAATACTTATGACAATAATGTACATGATGTATTGTGTATGATATGTTTCATGAATGCTTTAAATGATGAATGTTTGGTATCATGATCAACATGTTGATAAATGCTTAAAAATTTTAATGTTTGAGTATCATGTATGATATACCCATTAATGATGATTGATTTATTTTTCGGTATTGTGCATGAAAAATAAGGTTTTTGAAATTGTGTATGTTTTAATTTGAATATATAAGGATGCACAAGTAAAATTGATACTTACTTTTGTCATAATCTGAAAATTGAAAAAAGGGTCTTCCCTTCTTTTTGACAATGACAAAGGGGGAGATAGATTGCTAGCACAATTCAAGAAAAAGGCAAAAATTATAAAAGAGAAGAAAGAGCTTGTTATCTTGAACATCACAAGCTTGCCAAACAAAAATTGCAAAAGTGCTATCTTGCCTATCTCAAGAAGCAAAACTTGCAACTTGCACATTGCAATAGGAAACAAGAATCATAAGCTTACACAAGAAAGCTATCTTGCATTTGCTTTTGAAATTTTTGCTAGCTTGTATGTAGTAAAACTTGCATATCGTAAAAATTGCTAGCTCGTAGTATAAAGAGAAGCAAATAGTTGCTATCTCAAGAAAATTAAACATGCTAAACTTACACCTTGCAATGGAAGCAAAATTGCGAGCTCAAACATTGCAAAGGAAGCAAAAAATTGCTAGCTTGCAACTTGCATATTTCAAGAAGCAAGAGTTGCCTTCTTGAACATCTCTAAATTGCTAGCTTACAAGTTCTGAAATGTTTTAACATTGCTAGCTTGCATGTTCTAAATGTGCTATCTTATATGCTGTAAAACTTGCATATCTAAAACTTGATAGCTTGAATGTTCTAAGCATGATGTAAAATTTGCTAAATTTTCTGGCTTCAAAACTGCATGATGATAAAACTTGATATTATGTTTTTCATGCAATAAGTTAAACTAATATTCCAAACATAAGAATAGTTAGACTTCTCCTTTTTGTTGATGACAAACGGGGAGAAGTATGATGTTTTGCATAAGTTTATGCATAAGTTCATGATGACGTGTTGCAAGTATTCATGATGAATATTGCAATGACTTGAATTCAGTTTGAATTCAAGGTTTTATCAATATGGCATATTGATAGGGGGAGTTTGTTTAAACTCCGGGAGTTAAGTTTAACTCCGTCATCAAGTGGTTGTCATCATCAAAAAGGGGGAGATTGTTGAATCTCATATTTTGATAATGAAACTACTTGATATATGTTTATAATTTAATCTGTGTTTTGAGTGACGCAGGATGCTTCGATCAGGATGCGACAATTAAAGCAGGAAAATCATGTTGTGCCGAACGAACATGTTAGAAGATTGGACGTCGGGCCGGTGGATCGGTCGACGTATCGACAGAAGGCTTTGGGCCATGGACTCGGGCATCGGGCCAAGAAGAGCGGGTGTTGTGCCAAGGATATTGGAGTTGCAGAGTCAACTAGCCAATTGGGCAATAGGCTGCAGGAGAGGACGAAGCGTCGAGGGACCAATGACATGCCGGACAACTTGGTTAATTGCTTAGGATTAATTGTCTCGATCGAAGTTTTGTTTTAAGTGTGCAGGATTAACTACGATTGAAGAAAGACATGCAGCAGGAGTTGCGCCGGAGTCAAGACAATGATCACGTTGGGAGTTCGAGAGTTCGACGAAAGTTCAGACAGTCGTCGGAGGTTCTGCGGGAACAAATCCAAGAAGTCCATGAGCTTGCCAAAGAAGCTTGTCGGAACTCGCCAAGTAGATCGTCGCAAGTCCAGGAGTTTGTCGGAAGTCCGTAGGAGCATCATCGAGGGTTCATCGGATGATCGATGGAAGTTCGCCGGAAGCTCGCCGGAAGAAGTGATTGACGCACCGGAGCAAGTTGCAGTAAATGTCTTAGGGAATATCGTAGTTAGCACAATGATTAAGTTGGAAATGGGAGGTGATCCCATTAACTTAATCTTGGGGCAATTGGGCCCCTGAAAAACCCAAATTGGGCCGAATGGATCAACCTATTCGGACCCTGATTTCTGCTGGGAGGTGCAACAGCCCCAGCCAGGAGGTGACACCGCTTGGGCTAAGTCTCCGAGCAAGACTGGGCGGTGCAACCACCCTAGCCAAGAGGTGGCACCGCCTGAGCTCAGTCTCTGAGCGAGATTGGGCAGTGCAACCTCCCTTGACAAGAGATGGCACCGCTTGAGCTCGATCTTCGAGCTCTGCCAGGAGGTGCAACTGCCTCAGTCAGGCGGTGGCACCGCCTGAGCTTGGTCTTCGAACTCTGGCAGGAGGTGCAACCGCCCCTGACAGGAGGTAGCCCCGTCCAGAGGCTCAGTCTTCGAGCTCTACAAGGCGGTGAAACCGCCTTAGTCAAGAGGTGCAACCGCTTGATCCCGGAATTCCGGGAATTGATAGTTTTGAGCTCCAAATTTGAACTGGGTTGGGGTCTATAAATATCCCACCCATTCAGCACTGAAATGGAATGAACTTACACCGAAATCCTGATCTTGTTCTGTGATTTTTAGAGCTCAAAATTGTTGTAAAGGCCAAAAGTTCTTCTCCCTCTTTTCTTCCAAGTTCTGAGCTGTAAAGAGAGGAGAGAAAATTCTGTAATGGTTGTATCCTAAGCTCGTCAAAAGGAGTGAAACTGTAACAGGGTGGTTGGCCTTTGCCTATTGAAGGAAGGCCTCTAGTTGACGTCGGTGACCTCGTCGGTAGAGGAAGCCAAAAGTGGAGTAGGTCAAGATTGACTGAACCACTCTAAATCGTGGTTTGCATTTACTTTGAGCATCTTATCTTTACTGCAAACCTCCTCAAAAGCTTACTGCCTTTTGCACATATACGATCATGTTTCAAGCTCTGCATTTTCTGAATCGGCGTTTAGACGTAAATCGTTTTTATCGTACGAACATCATATTTCAGTTTGCGTTTATGTTCTGATTTCTATCATAACTGCAAACTGCCTTTATATCTTTGCTTTAACTGCATCTTGCTTGGTTACAAGTTAAAGTGATTTATGAATCGAATTTTCTACCGAAATCGCTCGTATCGTACGAACGCAATTTTAATCGTCGAAAGTTTTCTACTGCACTAAATCACACCCCCGCCCCCCCCCCTCTTAGTGCTCTTGATCCTAACAGTTAAAGCAAGGATATAAAGGTAGTTTGTACTTATGATTGAAATCAAAATGTAAACACAAACTGAAATATGATGATCGTACGATAAAACTGATTTACGTCTAAACGTCGATTCGGAAAGTGCAAAGCTTGAAATCCGAACGTATATGCGCAGAAAGTAGTAAGATTTTGAGGAGATTTGCAGTAAGGATAAGATGCTCAAAGTAAATGCAAACCGAGATTTAGAGTGGTTCGGTCAATCTTGACCTACTCCACTTTTGGCTTCCTCCACCGACGAGGTCACCGACGTCCACTAGAGGCCTTCCTTTAATAGGCAAAGGCCAACCACCCTTTTGTAGTTTAACTCCTTTTGACGGGCTTAGGAGACAACCCTTACAGAATTTTCTCTCCTCTCTTTAAAGATCAGAACTTGGAAGAAAAGAGGGAGAAGAACTTTTGGCCTTTAAAACAATTTTGAGCTCTAAGAATCACAGAAACAATTTTGAGCTCTAAGAATCACAAAACAATTTTGAGTGCCCATTTAGTGCTGAAAGGGTGGGGTATTTATAGGCCCCAACCCAATTAGAATTTGTAGCTCAAAATTGTCAATTCCCGGAATTTTGGGATCTGGCGGTTGCACCGCCTGACTGAGGCGGTTGCACCGCTTGGCAGAGCTTGAAGACTGAGCCTCTAGGCAGAGCCACCTCCTATCAGGGGTGGTTGCACCTCCTGCCAGAGCTCGAAGACCAAACTCAAGTGATGCCACCACCTGACTGAGGCGGTTGCACTGCTCAGCTAGAGCTCGGAGACCATGCCCAAGCGGTTTACCTCCTGGCTGGGGCGGTTGCACCCCCCAGTCTCACTCGGAGACTGAGCCCAGGCGATGACACCGCCTGGCTTGGGCGGTTCAACCGCCTGGCAGAAATCAGGGTCCGAATGGGTTGATCCATTCGGCTCAATTTGGGTTTTTCAAGGGCTCAATTTCCCCAAGATTAAGTTAATGGGATCACCTCCCATTTCCAACTTAATCATTATGCTAACTATGATATCCCCTAAGACATTTACTACAACTTGCTCCGGTGCATAAATCACTTCTTTTGGCGAGCTTCCGACGAACTTCCGTCAATCATCCGATGAACCCTCGGTGATGCTCCTACGGACTTTCGGCAAACTCCTAGACTTGTGACGATCCATTTGGCGAGTTCCGACGAGCTTCTTTGGCAAGCTCATGGACTTCTCAGATTTGTTGCCATAGAACCTCCGACGATTGTCCGAACATCCGTCGAACTCTCTAACTCCCAACGTGATCATTGTCTTTGTTGAATCTCGTATTTTGATGATGAAACTACTTGATATATGTTTATGATTTAATCTACGTTTTGAGTGACGCAGGATGCTTCGATCAGGATGAGACAATTAAAGTAGGAAAATCATGTTGTGCCGAAGGAACATGTCAGAAGATTGGACGTCGGGCCGGTGGATCGGTCGACGTATCGACAGAAGGCTTCGGGCCGAGGACTCGGGCATCGGGCCAAGAAGAGCGGGTATTGTGCCAAGGATATCGGAGTTGCGGAGTCAACTGGCCGATTGGGCAATAGGTTGCAGAAGAGGACGATGCGCCGAAGAATCGGACGAAGCGTCGAGGGACCAATGACATGTCGGACAACTTGGTTAATTGCTTAGGATTAATTGTCTCGATCGAAGTTTTGTTTTGGTGTGTAGGATTAACTACGATGAAAGTTAGACAAGCAGCAGGAGTTGCGCCGGAGTCAAGATCATGATCACGTTGGGAGTTCGAGAGTTCGACGGAAGTTCGGACGGTCGTCGGAGGTTCTGCGAGAACAGATCCGAGAAGTCCGAAAGCTTGCCAAGTGAAGCTCGTCAGAACTCGCCAAGTGGATCGTCACAAAATCCAGGAGTTTGCCGGAAGTCCGCAGAAGCATCACCGAGGGTTCATCGAATGATCGACGGAAGTTCGCCGGAAACTCGTCGGAAGAAGCGATTGACGTACCGAAGCAAAGCTGCAGAAATTGTCTTAGATTTAATCGTAGTTAGCACGTTGATTAAGTTAGAAATGGGAGGTGATCCCATTAGCTTAATCCTGGGGCAATTCGGCCCCTGAAGAACTCAAATTGGGTCGAATGGTTCAACCCATTCGGACCCAAGTTGCTGTGGGAGGTGCAACCGCCCTAGCCAAGAGGTGCAACCGCCCAGGCTATGTCTCCCAGCGAGACTGGGCGGTGCAACCGCCCCAGCCAAGAGGTGCAACCGCCCAGGGCTCAGTCTCCAAGCGAGACTGGGTGGTGCAACCTCCTTTGTCAAGAGGTAGCTGTTAGGATCGAGAGCACTAAGAGGGGGGGGGGGTGAATTAGTGCAGCGGAAATCTTACAGCAATTTAAAAACGAAAGCTGCGTTCGTCCGATAAAAAACGATTTCGATATAAAAGCAGAATCACAGTGCAGTTTGCGTCTAAGCGCAGTTTTGCGTCTAAGCGCAGTTTGCGTCTAAACACAGTTTGCTTCTAAGCGCAGTTTGCGTCTAAGCACAGTTTGCGTCTAAGCGCAGTTTGCGTCTAAACTCAGTTTTACGTCCAAACGCAGTTTTACGTCTAAACGCAGTTTTACGTCTAAACGCAGTTTTACGTCTAAACGCAGTTTTGCGTCTAAACGCAGTTTTGCGTCTAAACGCAGTTTTGCGTCTAAACGCAGTTTTACGTCTAAACGCAATTTTACGTCTAAACGCAGTTTTACGTCTAAACGCAGTTTTACGTCTAAACGCAGTTTTGCGTCTAAACGCAGTTTTACGTCTAAACGTAATTCTACGTCTAAATGTAGTTTTGCGTCTAAAAGCAGTTTTGAACCTTGAAAAGCGTTTTACGTAGAAAGCAATTTGCAGTTATAAATGGAATCCGAATGTAAGCGTAAACTGTAGTGTGAAGATCGTACGAAAACACGATTTACGTTTGAATGCAGATTCTGAAAGATCAGAGCTTAGAAACTCGTTCGTAAAGGCGCAGAGGGCAGTAGCAATGTAGGAGGTTTGCAGTAATGATAAAGTGCTTAAGGTAAAAGCAAACTAGAGATTTAGAGTGGTTCGGTCAATCTTGACCTACTCAACTTTTGGCTTCCTCCTCCGACGAGGTCACCGATGTCAACTAGCTGCCTTCCTTCAATGGGCGAAGGCTAACTGCCCTTTTACAGTTTCTCTCCTTTTGACAGGCTCAGGAGACAACCTTTACAGATCCTTTCTCTCCTCTCTTTACAACTCAAGACTTGAAGAACAGAAGGAGGAGAACTTTAGGACTTTACACAAATTTGAGCTCTTAGAATCACTGAAAAGATCAAGAATTCGGTGTGGATCTGTATCCTTTCAGTGTTGAATGGGTAGGGTATTTATAGGCCCCAACCCAATTCAAATTTGGAGCTCAAAACGATCAAATCGATCAAATCCCAGAATTCTGGGATCAGGCGGTTGCACCTCTTGACTGGAGAGGTGGCACCGCCTGGCAGAGCTCGAAGACTGAGCTCAGGCGATTGCACCTCTCTGCCAGAGCTCGAAGACTGAGCTCAGTGGTTGCATCGCCTGGCAGAGCTCGAAGTCTGAGCTCGGTGGTTGCATCACCTAGCAGAGCTCGAAACTGAGCTCAGGCTGATGCACCTCTCTGCCAGAGGTGGTTGCACCTCTCTGCCAGAGGTGGTTGCACCTCTCTGCCAGAGCTCGAAGACTGAGCTCAGGCGATGCATCTCCTGTCCAAAGAGGTTGCACCTCTCTGCCAGAGCTCGAAGACCGAGCTCGGTGGTTGCACCTCTTGGCAGAGCTCGAAACTTGAGCTCTGGCGGTGCTACCTCTTGACAGAGGAGGTTGCACCGCCCAGTCTCGCTTGGAGACTGAGCCCTGGGCGGTTGCACCTCTTGGCTGGGGCGGTTGCACCTCTTTCACTATTCCAGCTCACTTGGTTTGGCTCCAAACCAGTCCGAACTTGGGCCTAATTGGCCCCTACTTGGGTTATAGGATTAACACCTAATCCTAACCCTAATTAACGTGCTAACTATGAATTTAAAGACATTTTCTAAGCTATTACAAAGTCCGCAAGTCAAGACTTCTTCTGGCGAGCTTCCGGCAAACTTCCGGCGATCTTCCGATGAACTCTCGGAAACCATTCTGCGGACTCCCGGCAAGCTCCTAGACTTCACGATTTGATCATAGCGAGTTCCAACGAGCTTCGTTGGCAAGCTCCGATCTTTCTCGGTGAGCTCCGCGAACTTCCAACGAACCTTCCAGCGAGCTTCCGAAAAACCCTTCGGCAATCTCCCAACTCATTCTCGGCTAGTTCCGGTAGCATTCCCGACGAACCTTCGGACTTCCGTCGAACTCTCGAACTCGCAACAAATCCTTCGCGCTTAACTCCGACACTTTGTTTCGCTTTATGTCTTCATCGTTATCATAGTTAATCCTGCACAACAAAACAAAACTTCGATCGAGACAATTAATCCTAAGCAATTAACCAAGTTGTCCGATATGTCATTGGTCCCTCGATGCTTCGTCCGATTCTTCGGCGCATCGTCCTCTCCTGCAGCCTATTGCCCAATCGGCCAGTTGACTCCGCAACTCCGATATCCTTAGCACAATACCCGCTCTTCTTGGCCCGATGCCCGAGTTCACGGCCCGAAGCCTTCTGTCGATACGTCGACCGATCCACCGGCCCGACGTCCAATCTTCTGACATGTTCCTTCGGCACAACATGATTTTCCTGCTTTAATTGTCTCATCCTGATCGAAGCATCCTGCGTCACTCAAAACGCAGATTAAATCATAAACATATATCAAGTAGTTTCATCATCAAAATACGAGATTCAACAATCTCCCCCTTTTTGATGATGACAACCACTTGATGACGGAGTTAAACTTAACTCCCGGAGTTTAAACAAACTCCCCCTATCAATATGCCATATTGATAGAACCTTGAATTCAAACTGAATTCAAGTCATTGCAATATTTATCATGAATACTTGCAATACGTCAACATGAACATATGCATAAACTTATGCATCACATGTCATGTCATCAACATACTTTCATCAACATACTTCTCCCCCTTTGTCATCAACAAAAAGGAGAAGTATCACAATCAAGTGTTTGTGTGTGATATTGGTTCAACTCTTTGCATGAAAATCATAATATCAAGTTTTATCATCATGCAATCTTGGAGCTAGAAGATTTAGCAAGTGTTACATCATGCTTAGAACATTCATGCTATCAAGTTTTAGATATGCAAGTTTTATAGCATATAAGATAGCACTTTTGGTAATGTTCAAGATAGCAAGTTCTATATTATGCAAGCTAGCAAATTAGAGATGTTCAAGAAGGCAACTCTTGCTTCTTGAAAATTTTGCTCATTTTGCTAGATGCGCAAGTTAGCATTTTTTCCTCTTGAGATAGGCAAGATAGCACATTTTCTTCTTTTGAGAAAGCAACTTTTTGCTTCTCTTTAGACCAACAAGCTAGCAATTTTTATGATATACAAGTTTCACAATATATAAGCTAGCAAAAATTTCGAAAGCAAATGCAAGATAAATTTCTTGTGTAAGCTCATGATTCTTGCTTCCTATTGCAATGTGCAAATTGCAAGTTTTGCTTCTTGAGATATTCAAGATAGTGATGTTCAAGAAGACAATTTTTCTTCTTGAAATAAGCAAGTTAGCAATCTTTGCTTCTTAAAATAGGCAAGCTCGCAATCAAGTTTTTGCATCTTCTTGACTTGTACAAGCTAGCTATCTCCCCCTTTGTCATTGTAAAAATGAAAGAGAGAATACAGTTTTGTAGTTCTCTTTTCCTTTTAGAACGATTTCAAAATCATGACAAATGATGGATAATCAAGTTATGAATGTCAAGACAATTTTTCATCATGAATATTTTATCATTGCATGCATCATTATCATAAGTTGAAGTATTACATGCATGATATCATATCACCATTCATAATTACATTAATGTTTCATATCATGATGGTATCAATTTTGTCAAATTATATCCTACCATGCATGATCAAAACTTCTCCCCATTTTATCATTGAAAACAAGAAGAAAGTAGGGGGTAGAGCATAAAAGTGTTAAATATTTCAATCATTTCAAGGCATTTATATCATAGATCAAGTCATGATTCGTAATTCATCATAAAGCAGATTAGTTTTCAATCATCACATAAGGCATTTAAGGAATTTTTGAAACATAGGAGAATGATTAAATTAAGCATACAATGTTTCAATCCAATTCAAGTCATGAATATCAATGCTTTCATATTGTGAGTATCAATTCATGAATACCACAAGATATTATTTGTGACTTTAATTTTGCAAGATCAAGATTATGATTTAGATAAAACTTATTCAAATCAAATTATTAATTTGAAATTCATAATCTAGTCATTAAAATTAATTTCGAGATTCACAAAATATCATGAAATCATTAATCTCGATCAGATGGGAAAGGCATTTTTTAAGAGATTCTTTTTCACCTAAGCATGCCTTAGTCTTTATATGCCAAATTAAGATAAGCATTAAAGTTCAAGACATAAGGCAAATAAATCTTGTATTATGAAATATACGATATCAAGGCTCATGATTCATTCGAAAAGATATAGTACAAAGAGCAACTTGAAACATTCTTATCAAGATCACATTTTAAAATATTCCAAGTTTCAAGATATCAATATGACACTTCATTGAATTGCATTTCATTTGAAGAACTCCTTTTTGATAAATGTAGGGAGCATAATGAACGATCTTGATTTATAAAGAGCTCCATGTTATAATTACCAAGATCATGATTTTAATAATTATTCTCTTTAGCAAAGAATCACAAAAGCACTTTATTTTTGCATAAGAAATCTCATTGTATTATGATTTATAAATTCTTTTTCTGCACATGAATCATAGGAGATATGAACGTGAAACAAATCTTTGCAAGCAAAAACACTATCATTCATATTTCAAGATAGAATTTATAAGCAGGAATCATTTCATCAAATCCATTTTAGAAAAATATTTTTCATAAGTGTATGAGAGAATCTGATTGTTAGGATACCAATTGTTAAGTGAATCCAAAAATGAAATTAACACTTTCATATATTCAGACATGATTTTTGCTATAGATCTTAAAATTAAGTCAAGAAGATCAAACAAGCTCATGATCATGGATAACTTAAAATCACATGCATAAAATTGTTAATAACCATTTCATATTACATCTTTATGCATTACTTTAAATCAAACGTGATTTCATTCAACAATGTTAATCAAACATGATACACATTATTACTTCTTAACCATGATCAAAATCATTTTGTTTGTTTATCATAAAATATGCAATATTATTTTCGAAATTATCAGCATGATCATAATTTTTGTATTTTTATTTTTAAACATGTAATTTTCAAGAAAATTAATTCTAAACTAAAAAAGAAAATATATCATGAAAGCATCAAGTAATTTCAAAATAAACCAAAGGCATTTTAATTACCTCAACGTCGTAGGCTGGTAAGGCGTATTTTGTCGCCTCGCTTTTGTTGACTTTCTCGTCTTCAGATGAGCTCGATTCATCCCAATTTTTGTTCTTCTTCTTGCGTTTAAAGCAAGTAGTTCCATTCTTTTTGCTTTTTAATTTTCGTTTCATTTGTAGTTTAAGTTCACCATCACTTGAGCTTATGCTCGAGTGGTCTTCAAATGTTCTATGTCCCAAATCCTTCCTGTTCTTTGGAAGGTGGTTCTCAAGTTCTTCACGTGCATTGCACGTCATTTCATATGTGATCAATGAACCAATTAGTTCTTCAAGTGGAAATTGGTTCAAGTTTTTTGATTCTTGAATAGCAGTTACTTTTGAATCCCAAGTTTTAGAAAGTGAGCACAAAACTTTGTTAACGAGTTCAAAATCCGAAAAGCTTTTACCAAGTGATTTTAAACCATTGACGACATCCGTAAAACGGGTGTACATGTCAACAACGGTTTCGCTTGGTTTCATATGAAAAAGCTCGAAATCAAGCAGTAAAATATTAACTTTCGAGTCTTTGACTCTACTAGTTCCCTCGTGCGTGATTTCAAGAGTGCGCCAAATATCGAAAGCCGTTTCACACGTAGAAATCCGATTGAACTCATTTTTGTCCAATGCGCAAAATAAGGCATTCATAGCCTTTGCGTTTAAAGAAAAATTCTTCTTCTCCAAAACCGACCATTCGTTCATCGGTTTGGAGGGAAGTTGAAAACCGTTTTCAATGATACTCCATAAGTCTAAATTCGTAGAAATCAAGAAAACTCTCATTCGAGTTTTCCAATAAGTGTAGTCCAATCCGTTAAACAACGGTGGACGAAAGACCGAAAAGCCCTCTTGAAGAGCCATTTCTCTCAGGTGTAAATCCGAAATGAGAAATACCCCGCTCTGATACCAATTGTTAGGATCGAGAGCACTAAGAGGGGGGGGGGGGTGAATTAGTGCAGTGGAAATCTTACAGCAATTTAAAAACGAAAGCTGCGTTCATCCGATAAAAAACGATTTCGATGTAAAAGCAGAATCACAGTGCAGTTTGCGTCTAAGCGCAGTTTTGCGTCTAAGCGCAGTTTGCGTCTAAACACAGTTTGCGTCTAAGCGCAGTTTGCGTCTAAGCACAGTTTGCGTCTAAGCGCAGTTTGCGTCTAAACTCAGTTTTACGTCCAAACGCAGTTTTACGTCCAAACGCAGTTTTACGTCCAAACACAGTTTTACGTCCAAACGCAGTTTTGCGTCTAAACGCAGTTTTGCGTCTAAACGCAGTTTTACGTCTAAACGCAGTTTTACGTCTAAACGCAGTTTTGCGTCTAAACGCAGTTTTACGTCTAAACGTAATTCTACGTCTAAATGTAGTTTTGCGTCTAAAAGCAGTTTTGAACCTTGAAAAGCATTTTACGTAGAAAGCAATTTGCAGTTATAAATGGAATCCGAATGTAAGCGTAAACTGCAGTGTGAAGATCGTACGAAAACACGATTTACGTTTGAATGCAGATTCTGAAAGATCAGAGCTTAGAAACTCGTTCGTAAAGGCGCAGAGGGTAGTAGCAATGTAGGAGGTTTGCAGTAATGATAAAGTGCTCAAGGTAAAAGCAAACCAGAGATTTAGAGTGGTTCGGTCAATCTTGACCTACTCCACTTTTGGCTTCCTCCTCCGACGAGGTCACCGATGTCAACTAGCTGCCTTCCTTCAATGGGCGAAGGCTAACTGCCCTTTTACAGTTTCTCTCCTTTTGACAGGCTCAGGAGACAACCTTTACAGATCCTTTCTCTCCTCTCTTTACAACTCAAGACTTGAAGAACAGAAGGAGGAGAACTTTAGGACTTTACACAAATTTGAGCTCTTAGAATCACTGAAAAGATCAAGAATTCGGTGTGGATCTGTATCCTTTCAGTGTTGAATGGGTAGGGTATTTATAGGCCCCAACCCAATTCAAATTTGGAGCTCAAAACGATCAAATCGATCAAATCCCAGAATTCTGGGATCAGGCGGTTGCACCTCTTGACTGGAGAGGTGGCACCGCCTGGCAGAGCTCGAAGACTGAGATCAGGCGATTGCACCTCTCTGCCAGAGCTCGAAGACTGAGCTCAGTGGTTGCATCGCCTGGCAGAGCTCGAAGTCTGAGCTCGGTGGTTGCATCACCTGGCAGAGCTCGAAACTGAGCTCAGGCTGATGCACCTCTCTACCAGAGGTGGTTGCACCTCTCTGCCAGAGGTGGTTGCACCTCTCTGCCAGAGCTCGAAGACTGAGCTCAGGCGATGCATCTCCTGTCCAAAGAGGTTGCACCTCTCTGCCAGAGCTCGAAGACCGAGCTCGGTGGTTGCACCTCTTGGCAGAGCTCGAAACTTGAGCTCTGGCGGTGCTACCTCTTGACAGAGGAGGTTGCACCGCCCAGTCTCGCTTGGAGACTGAGCCCTGGGCGGTTGCACCTCTTGGCTGGGGCGGTTGCACCGCCCAATCTCGCTGGGAGATATAGCCTGGGCGGTTGCACCTCTTGGCTGGGGCGGTTGCACCTCTTTCACTATTCCAGCTCACTTGGTTTGGCTCCAAACTTGGTCCAAACCAGTCCGAACTTGGGCCTAATTGGCCCCTACTTGGGTTATAGGATTAACACCTAATCCTAACCCTAATTAACGTGCTAACTATGAATTTAAAGACATTTTCTAAGCTATTACAAAGTCCGCAAGTCAAGACTTCTTCTGGCGAGCTTCCGGCAAACTTCCGGCGGTCTTCCGATGAACTCTCGGAAACCATTCTGCGGACTCCCGGCAAGCTCCTAGACTTCACGATTTGATCATAGCGAGTTCCAACGAGCTTCGTCGGCAAGCTCCGATCTTTCTCGGTGAGCTCCGCGAACTTCCAACGAACCTTCCGGCGAGCTTCCAAAAAACCCTTCGGCAAGCTCCCAACTCATTCTCGGCTAGTTCCGGTAGCATTCCCGACGAACCTTCGGACTTCCGTCGAACTCTCGAACTCGCAACAAATCCTTCGCGCTTGACTCCGACACTTTGTTTCGCTTTATGTCTTCATCGTTATCATAGTTAATCCTGTACAACAAAACAAAACTTCGATCGAGACAATTAATCCTAAGCAATTAACCAAGTTGTCCGATATGTCATTGGTCCCTCGACGCTTCGTCCGATTCTTCGGCGCATCGTCCTCTCCTGCAGCCTATTGCCCAATCGGCCAGTTGACTCCGCAACTCCGATATACTTGGCACAATACCCGCTCTTCTTGGCCCGAAGCCTTCTGTCGATACGTCAACCGATCCACCGGCCCGACGTCCAATCTTCTGACATGTTCCTTCGGCACAACATGATTTTCCTGCTTTAATTGTCTCATCCTGATCGAAGCATCCTGCGTCACTCAAAACGCAGATTAAATCATAAACATATATCAAGTAGTTTCATCATCAAAATACGAGATTCAACAGTTGCACCGCCAAAGCTCAAGTTTCGAGCTCTGCCAAGAGGTGCAACCACCGAGCTCGGTCTTCGAGCTCTGGCAGAGAGGAGCAACCTCTCTGGACAGGAGATGCACCGCCTGAGCTCGGTCTTCGAGCTCTGGCAGAGAGGTGCAACCACCTCTAGGAAAGAGGTGCAACCTCTCTGGTCAGGAGATGCACCGCCTGAGCTCGGTCTTCGAGCTCTGGCAGAAAGGTGCAACCACCCCTGACAGAGAGGTGCATCCGCCTGAGCTCAGTCTTCGAGCTCTGCCAAGCGGTGCAACCTCTCCAGTCAAGAGGTGCAACCGCCTGATCCCGAAATTCCGGGATTTGATCGTTTTGAGCTCCAAATTTGAACTGGGTTAGGGCCTATAAATACCCCACCCGTTCAGCACAGAAAGGATACAGATCCACTCCGAATTCCTGATCTTTTCTGTGATTCTAAGAGCTCAAAATTATGTAAAGTCCAAAAGTTCTCCTCTTTCTGTTCTTCAAAGTCTTGAGTTGTAAAGAGAGGAGAGAAATGATCTGTAAAGGTTGTCTCCTGAGCATGTCAAAAGGAGAGAAACTGTAAAAGGGCAGTTGGCCTTCGCCTATTGAAGGAAGGCCTCTAGTTGACGTCGGCAACCTCATCGGTGGAGGAAGCCAAAAGTGGAGTAGGTCAAGACTGACCGAACCACTCTAAATCTTTGGTTTGCGTTTATTTTTGAGCACTTTATCATTACTGCAAACCTCCTACATAGCTACTGCCCTCTGCGCTTTTACGAACGATTCTCTAAGTTCAGAACTTTCCGAATCTGCATTGAGACGTAAATCGGTGTTTTCGTACGATCTTTACATCGCAGTTTACGCTTACGCTTTGATTCCATTCATAAATGCGAACTGCTTTCAGCACATTCACAAAAAGATTTTCAAAGTTCAGTTTCTGTGTTTAGACGTAAAACTGCGTTTAGACGCAAAACTGTGTTTAGACGTAAAACCACGTTTAGATGCAAAACTGCATTCAGACGCAAAACTGCGTTTAGACCTAAAACTGCGTTCAGACGCAAAACTGCGTTCAGACGTAAAACTGCGTTTAGACGTAAAACTGCGTTTAGACGTAAAACTGCGTTTAGACGTAAAACTGCGTTTAGACGTAAAACCGAGTTTAGACGTAAAACTGCGTTTAGACGTAAACTGCATTTAGACGTAAACTGCTCTTAGACGCAATCTGCGCTTAGACGCAAACTGCGCTTAAATACAAACTGTGAATCGGCTTTTGCATCATAATAGATTTTATTGAACGAACGCACCTTTCGGTTTTAAATTGCTGTAAGATTTTTGCTGCACTAATTCACCCCCCCCCCTCTTAGTGCTCTCGATCCTAACAGTTGGTATCAGAGCGGGGTATTTCTCATTTCGGATTTACACCCGAGAGAAATGACTCTTCAAGAGGGCTTTTCGGTCTTTCGTCCACCGTTCTTTAATGGATTGGACTACACTTATTGGAAAACTCGAATGAGAGTTTTCTTAATTTCTCTAAATCTGGATTTATGGAATATCGTTGAAAACGGTTTTCAACTTCCCTCTAAACCGATGAACGAATGGTCGGTTTTAGAGAAGAAGTATTTTTCTTTAAACGCAAAGGCTATGAATGCCTTATTTTGCGCTTTGGACAAAAATGAGTTCAATCGGGTTTCTTTGTGCGAAACGGCTTTCGATATTTGGCGCACTCTTGAAATCACGCATGAGGGAACTAGTAGAGTCAAAGACTCGAAAGTTAATATTTTACTGCATGATTTCAAGCTTTTTCATATGAAACCAAGCGAAACCGTTGTTGACATGTACACCCGTTTTACGGATGTCGTCAATGGTTTAAAATCAATTGGTAAAAGCTTTTCGGATTTTGAACTCGTTAACAAAGTTTTGCGCTCACTTTCTAAAACTTGGGATTCAAAAGTAACTGCTATTCAAGAATCAAAAAACCTAAACAACTTACCACTTGAAGAACTAATTAGTTCATTGATGACATATGAAATGGTGCACAATGCACATGATGAACATATTGAACTCAATGACCTTCCAAAGAACAGGAAGGATTTGGAACTCTGGACAAATGAATGCCACTTGAGCGATGACTCAAGTGATGAGGACAATGATGAACAAACCAACCTTCCAAAGAACAGGAAGGATTTGGGACATAGAACATTTGAAGACCACTCGAGCATAAGCTCAAGTGATGGTGAACTTAAACTACAAATGAAACGAAAATTAAAAAGAAAAAAGAATGGAACTACTTGCTTTAAACGCAAGAAGAAGAAAAAAAATTGGGATGAATCGAGCTCCTCCGAAGACGAGAAAGTCAACAAAAGCGAGGCGGCAAACTACGCCTTAACAGCCTACAACGTTGAGGTAATTAAAATGCCTTTGGTTTATTTTAAAATTACTTGATGTTTTCATGATATATTTTCTTTTTTAGTTTAGAATTAATTTTCTTAAAAATTACATGTTTAAAAATAAAAATACAAAAATTATGATCATGCTGATAATTTCGAAAATGATAATATTGCATGATAAACAAACAAAATGATTTTGATCCTGGTTAAGAAGTAATAATGTGTATCATGTTTGATTAACATTATTGAATGAAATCACGTTTGATTTAAAGTAATGCATAAAGATGTAATATTAAATGGTTATTAACAATTTTATGCATGAGATTTTAATTTATCCATGATCATGAGCTTGTTTGATCTTCTTGATTTAATTTCAAGATCTATAGTAAAAATCATGTCTGAATATATGAAAGTGTTAATTTCATTTTCGGATTCACTTAACAATTGGTATCCTAACAATCAGATTTTCTCATACACTTATGAAAAATATTTTTCTAAAATTGATTTGATGAAATGATTCTTGCTTATAAATTCCATCTTGAAATATGAATGATAGTGTTTTTGCTTGCGAAGATTTGTTTCACATTCATATCTTCTATGATTCATGTGCAGAAAAAGAATTTATAAATCATAATACAATGAGATTTCTTATTAAAAAATAAAGTGCTTTTGTGATTCTTTGCTAAAGAGAATAATCATAATCATGATCTTGATAATTATAACATGAAGCTCTTTATAAATCAAGATCGTTCATTATGCTCCCTACATTTATCAAAAAGGAGTTCTTCAAATGAAATGCAATTCAATGAAGTGTCATATTGATATCCTGAAACTTGGAATATTTTAAAATGTGATCTTGATAAGAATGTTTCAAGTTGCTCTTTGTACTATATCTTTTCGAATGAATCATGAGCCTTGATATCATATATTTCATAATACAAGATTTATTTGCCTTATGTCTTGAACTTTCATGCTTATCTTAATTTGGCATATAAAGACTAAGGCATGCTTAGATGAAAAAGAATCTCTTAAAAAATGCTTTTCCCATCTGATCGAGATTAATGATTTCATGATATTTTGTGAATCTCGAAATTAATTTTAATGACTTGATTATGAATTTCAAGTTAATGATTTGATTTGAATAAGTTTTATCTAAATCATAATCTTGATCTTGCAAAATTGAAGTCACAAATAATATCTTGTGGTATTCATGGATTGAAACATTGTATGCTTAAATTAATCATTCTCCTATGTTTCAAAAATTCCTTAAAAGCCTTATGTGATGATTGAAAACTAACTTGCTTTATGATGAATCACGAATCATGACTTGATCTATGATGTAAATGCCTTGAAATGATTGAAATATTTAACACTTTTATGCTCTTCCCCCTACTTTCTTCTTGTTTTCAATGATAAAATGGGGAGAAGTTTTGATCATGCATGGTAGGATATAATTTGACAAAATTGATACCATCATGATATGAAACATTTATGATATGCAATTATGCATGCAATACTTGTGCTTTCTAATTATCATGTGATGTATTGCATATGATGTAAATCATGATTTAAAATGCTATGAGTGCCAAGTTACACATTTTGAGAAGAAATTGTTATATTGAAACATTAATGTAATTATGAATGGTGATATGATATCATGCATGTAATACTTCAATAATGATGCATGCAATGATAAAATATTCATGATGAAAAATTGTCTTGACATTCATAACTTGATTATTCATCATTTGCCATGATTTTGAAATCGTTGTAAAAGGAAAAGAGAACTACAAAACTGTATTCTCTCTTTCTTTTTTACAATGACAAAGGGGGAGATAGCTAGCTTGTACAAGTCAAGAAGATGCAAAAACTTGATTGCTAGCTTGCCTATTTTAAGTAGCAAAGATTGCTAACTTGCTTATTTCAAGAAGAAAAATTGTCTTCTTGAACATCACTATCTTGAATATCTCAAGAAGCAAAACTTGCAATTTGCACATTGCAATAGGAAGCAAGAATCATGAGCTTACACAAGAAAGCTATCTTGCATTTGCTTTCGAAATTTTTGCTAGCTTATATATTGTGAAACTTGTATATCGTAAAAATTGCTAGCTTGTTGGTCTAAAGAGAAGCAAAAAGTTGTTATATCAAATGAAGCAAATGTGCTTTCTTGCCTATCTCAAGAGGCAAAAATGCTAACTTGCGCATCTAGCAAAGTGAGCAAAATTTTCAAGAAGCAAGAGTTGCCTTCTTGAACATCTCTAATTTGCTAGCTTGTATGATGTAGAACTTGCTATCTTGAACATTACCAAAAGTGCTATCTTATATGCTATAAAACTTGCATATCTAAAACTTGATAGCATGAATGTTCTAAGCATGATGTAACACTTGCTAAATCTTCTAGCTCCAAGATTGCATGATGATAAAACTTGATATTATGATTTTCATGCAATGAGTTGAACCAATATCACACACAAACGATTAATTATGATACTTCTCCTTTTTGTTGATGACAAAGGGGGAGAAGTATGTTGATGACATGACATATGATGCATAAGTTTATGCATATGTTCATGTTGACGTTTTGCAAGTTTTCATGATGAATATTGCAATGACTTGAATTCAGTTTGAATTCAAGGTTCTATCAATATGGCATATTGATAGGGGGAGTTAAGTTTAACTCCGTCATCAAGTGGTTGTCATCATCAAAAAGGGGGAGATTGTTGAATCTCGTATTTTGATGATGAAACTACTTGATATATGTTTATGATTTAATCTGCGTTTTGAGTGACGCAGGATGCTTCGATCAGGATGAGACAATTAAAGCAGGAAAATCATGTTGTGCCGAAGGAACATGTTAGAAGATTGGACGTCGGGCCGGTGGATCGGTCGACGTATCGACAGAAGGCTTCGGGCCGTGGACTCGGGCATCGGGCCAAGAAGAGCGGGTATTATGCCAAGGATAACGGAGTTGCGGAGTCAACTGGCCAATTGGGCAATAGGCTGCAGAAGAGGATGATGCGCCGAAGAATCGGACGAAGCGTCGAGGAACCAATGACATGTCGGACAACTTGGTTAATTGCTTAGGATTAATTGTCTCGATCGAAGTTTTGTTTTGGTGTGCAGGATTAACTACGATGAAAGTTAGACAAGCAGCAGGAGTTGCGCCGGAGTCAAGATCATGATCACGTTGGGAGTTCGAGAGTTCGACGGAAGTTCGGACGGTCGTCGGAGGTTCTGCGAGAACAGATCCGAGAAGTACGGAAGCTTGCCAAGCGAAGCTCGTCAGAACTCGCCAAGTGGATCGTCGCAAAATGCAGGAGTTTGCCGGAAGTCCGCAGAAGCATCACCGAGGGTTCATCGGATGATCGACGGAAGTTCGCCAGAAACTCGCCGGAAGAAGCGATTGACATATCGAAGCAAAGCTGCAGAAATTGTCTTAGATTTAATCGTAGTTAGCACGTTGATTAAGTTAGAAATGGGAGGTGATCCCATTAGCTTAATCTTGGGGCAATTGGGCCCCTGACGAACTCAAATTGGGTCGAATGGTTCAACCCATTCGGACCCAAGTTGCTGTGGGAGGTGCAACCGCCCCAGCCAAGAGGTGCAACCGCCCAGGCTATGTCTCCCAGCGAGACTGGGCGGTGCAACCTCCTCTGTCAAGAGGTAGCACTGCCAGAGCTCAAGTTTCGAGCTCTGCCAAGAGGTGCAACCACCGAGCTCGGTCTTCGAGCTCTGGCAGAGAGGAGCAACCTCTCTGGACAGGAGATGCACCGCCTGAGCTCGGTCTTCGAGCTCTGGCAGAGAGGTGCAACCACCTCTGGCAGAGAGGTGCAACCTCTCTGGTCAGGAGATGCACCGCCTGAGCTCGGTCTTCGAGCTCTGGCAGAAAGGTGCAACCACCCCTGACAGAGAGGTGCATCCGCCTGAGCTCAGTCTTCGAGCTCTGCCAAGCGGTGCAACCTCTCCAGTCAAGAGGTGCAACCGCCTGATCCCGAAATTCCGGGATTTGATCGTTTTGAGCTCCAAATTTGAACTGGGTTAGGGCCTATAAATACCCCACCCGTTCAGCACAGAAAAGATACAGATCCACTCCGAATTCCTGATCTTTTCTGTGATTCTAAGAGCTCAAAATTATGTAAAGTCCAAAAGTTCTCCTCTTTCTGTTCTTCAAAGTCTTGAGTTGTAAAGAGAGGAGAGAAAGGATCTGTAAAGGTTGTCTCCTAAGCCTGTCAAACGGAGAGAAACTGTAAAAGGGTAGTTGGCCTTCGCCTATTGAAGGAAGGCCTCTAGTTGACGTCGGCAACCTCATCGGTGGAGGAAGCCAAAAGTGGAGTAGGTCAAGACTGACCGAACCAGTCTAAATCTCTGGTTTGCGTTTATTTTTGAGCACTTTATCATTACTGCAAACCTCCTACATAGCTACTGCCCTCTGCGCTTTTATGAACGATTCTCTAAGTTCAGATCTTTCCGAATCTGTATTGAGACGTAAATCGGTGTTTTCGTACGATCTTTACATCGCGGTTTACGCTTACGCTTTGATTCCATTCATAACTGCGAACTGCTTTCAGCACATTCACAAAAAGATTTTCAAAGTTCAGTTTCTGTGTTTAGACGTAAAACTACGTTTAGACGCAAAACTGTGTTTAGACGTAAAACCACGTTTAGACGCAAAACTGCGTTCAGACGCAAAACTGCGTTTAGACGTAAAACTGCGTTCAGACGTAAAACTGCGTTTAGACGCAAAACTGCATTTAGACGTAAAACTGCGTTTAGACGTGAAACTGAGTTTAGACTAAAACTGCGTTTAGACGCAAACTGCGTTTAGACGTAAACTGCTCTTAGATGCAATCTGCGCTTAGACGCAAACTGCGCTTAAATACAAACTGTGAATCGGCTTTTGCATCATAATAGATTTTATTGAACGAACGCACCTTTCGGTTTTAAATTGCTGTAAGATTTCCGCTGCACTAATTCACCCCCCCCCCCCTCTTAGTGCTCTCGATCCTAACAGTCTTGACTCCGGCGCAACTCCTACTGCGTATCTTACTTTCATCGTAGTTAATCCTTCACACTTATCTCAACATATAGATTAGATAACAAATGACAATTGACTTCATCATCAAAATCTGAGATTCAACAATCTCCCCTTTTTGATGATGACAATCAATTAATAATGGAGTTAACCTTAACTCCCCCTGTCTATATGCCATACTTGAGATAAGTCATTCTTGAATTCAAAACCTTTGAATTCAAGAGACATATTGATAAGTTAAAATCATTTAAGCTTATCAATACTCCCATCATGATTCCCATCATGACGTTTCTCTTTAAAGATGATGTCAAGGCTTGACATTCATTTTCAAATTTTACATTACAAGTTTGAATAATGATAATAGTAGCAATTTATCATATTGTAAGATATCAACATGTAAAACTACGAAGTAAGATTTTGATATCATTACATGATGCACACATTTCAAATGTTTTAGCAAGTATTGCATTTCATCACATAGTAAGATATCAATACGAAAAATTACGATGCAAGTTTTTTGTTTGATATCTTGACACGATACAAACAGGGCATAATGCAAATTATAGCAATCATAGCATCTATTCATATATCTCTTGGTGATGCAAGCATAGCATTAATACTCATATATTTCTCCCTCTTTGTCATCAACAAAAAGTGTGGTAATTGTGATACCAGGAGAATAATATAAGCAAATTTTGAGCATAAGTGTGATAATTGTTCATGCCTTTACTAGGTTCATATTATTTTCGAATAGTGAGTGATAGGAAATCAATTATACAAGCATATAAAGGAAAGCATGATATGTAGATCACTTTGAATACTTCTTCCTTTTTATTTGTTATAATCTTTTTGCATGAAGGAGGAAGGCCATTTGTGATACCAGCTATTTGTGAGTTTACTTTGAGTGAAGTTAAAATCGATGAGAGATTAAATCATACTTCATTTTTACAAGAATCAAGATATGTATGTGAAACAAACCTTTGTAAGTAAAAACACTATCATCCATATTTCAAGATGGAATTTATAAGCAGGAATCATTTCATCAAATCCATTTCAGAAAAATATTTTTCATATAATAAGTGTATGAGAAAATCCGATTGTTAGGATACCAATTGTTAAGCGACTCCGAAAATAAAATTAACACTTTCATGCATTCAGACAAGACTATGCTATAGATTTTTAAATACAATCCTGAAGACAAAACATGCTTATTGTTATGAAAATTTTTGTATTCAACACATAATTTCCAACATGTTATTTAGGTATGTAATGACAATCAAGTGATTTGATCATTCAATAAAGTCCGAAAAATAATTTTAACTAGTTTATATATTCGGACACATCAACATTCCTAATTCTCTTCTTGTGAAATCAAATTGTTCTTCACGTAGAGGTTTTGTAAAAATATCAGCTAGTTGATGTTTAATATTATGACAATATAATAACATGACGCATCAACTGCATTGGTATATCATTTTCTCAAATCATATTTATCATGGAAACCAAGACACAAGGTTTTCAAGGTGGTTATAAAAACATTTAGTTTCAATGTAAAATCCGACAGTGAGTAACGAGATTAAACAATGAGTGATGTTTGTAACTCTGCTCACAAATAAATACATCAGGTAACCATATCAAAGATCAAGGCACAGGGCATTGTGATTATAGTGAGTAACATAAAGAGTTTACAATACACATATAAGCTCATTCAGGAGGTGAAAAATTAAAATGCCTAAATAAAGAGTCAAATTGTCGATGAATTTGCTGCAGCTCTAATAGGATTTGATCTTATCGATGTTCAAGCCGTTCTTATCTTTGTTCAAATCGGTCCATCCGAATCCCAATATCTTCGACAGATGATGTAGGAGCTTGCTCAAATGAATGTATTTTCACAAAGGGACAGATCGGAGGAGATTGAGTACCCCTAAAGACTGGTGTTTCCGGTTCTGGTTCTGGTTCTGGTTGAGGGGGATCGGTTCTTCTAGGCATTCTAACCCAGTTACCGTTTCTATAAACATATCTTAATCGGTGAAGTAGATTTTTATTTATTATGCTAAACTTATCTACTTTTATTACTTCTTCTTCCGGTGGTATTGGAATATCGTAGGCTTTCAGTATTCTAGTGATTATACCACCATATGGAAGCATCATGTCTTTCTTAGATAGTTCTAACATGTTTTGCTGGATAAGATAATCAAGACAGATGCCATGCCCTTTCATGATCCAATACATAGTTCCTAATTCTATTTGGCTTACTTCATCATTATGGTATTGTTTAGGGAGAATGATGCTAGTTAGGATATGATAAAGTACCTTAGTGTTTAGTGGCAGTAGATGTTCACAACTTTTAGGAACAAATGCTAAGTTGGGATTGGCGAAAATTGTTCCTAAGGCTTCAACATATGTTATCCCAACAATTTCATCATCCCATGATCCTCTAAATTAAAGTCCTCTATTTTTTATGGGAATGCCTATCATATCGCAAATGAATTTATCCGTAATAGAGATGTGTTGTCCTAAGAGATAGGTAGACATTCTTTCTTCTTCATCTACTTGTATATTGTTGTAAAACAATCTAACAAGTCTTGGATAGATGGGTTCACTAATTTGTAAAATAGGGAGTAGATCTAAGTTTGCAAACCATTGGATTGTCTCTAAGTCTCTTAGTTCATTTAAATCTACATGTTTTCCCTTATTGACACTCCTAAGTTCGAAAGAGGAAAACTTTTCAGCATGATATTTTGAATCGAAAAGGGTAAGATCAAAATCTTCCACTAATCTCCTCTTCCCTTTATCCCTTGAGGATCTTCTAGACCCCATAACTACTGCTATTTAAGAGGATAGTAATAAGCAAGAGTAAATGAATCAAAAATAGAATTTAAGGGGTTCTTAGAGAATACCTTAGTGAGATCTTCAATAGAAGGAGAGATTGTTGATCTTTTGCTTTAAAATGAGGAGTATTTGGGATGCTATGAGGGGTGAAATGGAGGTGGCGAAGCTTTGGAAGAGTAAAGTGGGGAAGGGAGTGAGTTGGGGTCGGTTCCACCGCCGGCCCTAGCTCGGGTTAAAAAGAGGCAGAATTACGGGCGGTTGCACCGCTGGCTGGGGCAGTGCAACCGCTTGCAACACGTGACAGCCGGAGGTGCTACCTCCAACTAGGGCAGTGCCACCGCTTGTAGGCGGTGAGCACTTGTTCTGACTGCAGTGTGACGTGATCTGATTTGAATGTTTTTGACTTGAGAAGAATTTTCATTCAGAGCAATCAACTTTACTTACGTAATTACGTAAGAATTTTCATTATAAGATAAGAAATTTTGCATGATCAAGATAGATCTTGTGACGTGCATACTCTAAATGTTGTGCACATGTTTGTGACAGATTGTTCAGGTTGGTAAGCCTTGCAAGTTCATGACAAACTTAGTAAGTTCATGATATAGTTGGATTCGAAAGTAACGAACGGATGAAATCAATGGGTTCGAAAATCTAGAGGATATGTGAAGTGAGAATCATGGGTTTCCAATTCTGAGAGATCAAATAGGATTGTATCTATATCGCATTTGTAATTTTAATTTTCTAATCCTCTTCTGTTATTTAGGCTAGAGAGCATCGCGAGTTCTTTTTGGATCTCGGGTCATGAATATCAAGAATCCAAAAAGTAGAATATTATTTCTTGCTCCCAGCTTAAGATGTTTTATATCTTTACAAGAAAGGATGATCTTTAGGTACTCATTTGCTTTTGGGTGTCTCAAAAATAGATCTACATTGTTTATCATGTTGCATAGAATTTATCATGGTTCCTTTAGGAACCCAAATTAATTTGTTCAGACTAATTTTCTTGAATGGACAATAATGCATTTTGTGTCCAAGTTTGCAACAAAAGTTGCATTTGCTTTGGTGTCGCAGATGTAAGATGGGGCCTTTTATGAAGGTGGTTGGATTTTGGTGAGGACTTCTCACAAATCCGATTCCACTTCTTTTGGGAACATGACCCTTGTTTGCAAGGATTATGTTCAAGGACTTGCTACCAATCTTGAATTTCTTCAAGGTGTCCTTAAGTAGCAAGTTTTCCTTTTGGAGAGTTTCTAGATCATGGCATTTTATGCATGAACCTAAACTATCATGATATTCAGATTTTAACTTATTGAAATTACAAGTAAGACTATCATGCTCCTTTTTTAGCAATTTATATTTTCTACTAATAATCTTGCATTCATCAAATAAGTCATGGAAGACATTTAATAATTCATCAAATGATAAATCTGCATCTATTAAATTCATTACCTCCTCTTCGATGGCCATTAAGGCGTAATGAGCAAATTGCTCGGTGTTGGACTCCTCTTCTTCGGACGCGCTCGAGTCATCCCACGTTACTTTGAGTGCCTTCTTCTTTGATGTTCTATTTTTAACTTGGGGACAATCACTTTTGTAGTGTCTCGGCTTTTTGCACTCGTAGCAAATAACTTGGTCCTTCTTGGGTTCAAGTTTATTTTTTGTGTCATTCTTAAACTTGTTTCTTTTAATGAATTTTTTAAATTTTCTTGTTAGAAGTGCCAAGTCATCGTCACAATCCTCATCACTTGAGTTTTCTCTTAAGTGGTCTTCTGAAGTTCTAAGTGTCATATCCTTCTTGTTCTTTGGAAGGATGTCTTCTTGCTATTCATGAGCTTTGCAAGTCATCTCATAGGTCATTAATGACCCGATTAGTTCTTAAAGAGGGAAGTTGTTTAGATCTTTCGCCTATTGAATAGTAGTGACTTTAGGATTCCAACTCTTAGGAATGGATCTTAGAATCTTATTTACGAGCTTAAAATCTGAAAAACTTTTTCCGAGTCCTTTTTGACCTTTGACGACATCCGTAAAACGGGTAAACATGTCGCCAATAGTCTCACTTGGTTTCATCTAGAAAAGTTCGAAAGAATGTAACAAAAGATTGATTTTTGACTCTTTCACACTACTTGTGCCTTCGTGAGTCACTTCGATTGTATGCCAAATATCAAATGTGGTTTCACAAATCGAAACACAATTGAACTCGTTTTTATAAGCACATAAAATAAGGCATTCATAGCCTTTGCATTAAGAGCGAAAGCCTTCTTCTCCAATTCATTCCAATTGATCATTTGAAGAGAAGACTTCGAAAATCCATTTTCGATAAGATTCCAAAGTTCAAAATCCATAGAAATAAGAAAGATCCTCATTCGGGTCTTCCAATAGGTGTAGTCCGTCCCATTGAACATGGGTGGACGTGTAATAGAATGGCCCTCTGTTGAATCTCGGATTTTGATGATAAAATCAATTGATGGGTTATTTGATCTAATCCATATTATTGAGTTAAGTATGCAGGATTAACTACGATAACCAGAAAACACAAAGCAAGAATACCGGAGTCAAGTTCGATGGACGTTTAAGAGTCCGAAGAATCGTCGGAGATGCTGCCAGAACCAACCGAGAAGAAATCGGGAACCTGTCGGAATTTTCGGAAGTTCACCGAAGAGATCGTCGGAGGTTCACGGAGATCACCGAGAAGGCTCGGCTACTCATTAAAGTCATCACAAGTTCGGGAGCTTGATGGGAGTCCGTCGGAAGCAAGTTCGTCGGAAAGCTCGCCGGAACAAGACTCGACGTTCGCGGTTGAAAGCTTGCTTAGGATATGTTTTTTTGTTATGTAGTTCACTTGTAATTAGGATTAGGATTAAGAGATAATCCTATATCCTGGTTAGGGGCCAATTGGGCCCAAGTTCGGACTAGTTTAGGGCAAGATTGAAGCCCAACTAGTGGGCTGAAAACACTATAGGCGGTAGCACCGCCTGGGCTAGGCGGTGGCACTGCCCAATTGTAACACCCCTCATTTCCGAATGTTCGTATAAATTTTTGGTGATAATGTAAGCATCTATTTTAATTGACAAAAGAAATAGAGTATGAATCAGAGGTAACTTATTTTTAAGATTTGGGAGATCTGTTCAAAAAAAAAAAAAAAAAAGAAAAAGAAAGAATCTGAGGACCTATATGTAAACCCTAAGGACCTAATCGTGAATATGATAAAAATGAGGACTAAACTGCAAAATGCACCAAATGACAAATTCCACCGCTTAAGCCTCTCTGCCTTCGTTGTTAAGGAAGCAGAGGAGGCAGCTCGTGGGTGATCAGGGAAAGAAAAGAAGAAGAAGAAGAAGAAGAAGAAGAAGAAGGAGAAGAGAAAGAAAATTTGGGGCTTTTAGGGTTTTTGCTTTAATCTTGTTACTTCGGGTCAAAATTTGCAAAGGCAAGTGTTCTAACCCCTTCCTACATATGTATTAGACTCTGTTTTCATGTTGATTTAAAATAAATTGGAAGATTTTTATTTAGAAACTGATAAGTTCCTCTTTGGACATAGAACTATGGATTCTGAAAGTTTTCGGTAGACTGACCCCTAAGCACTGTTTCGGTCCTAAGTTTTAGTACAGAATGAGAATTCAGGCAGGAACTATTTTTGTTTGAAATTAGACTCGTATGTCTTTCTTTTGACACCGATTTTGTAGATTTTGGACACCGAATACTTACCCAAAAATTTGTTTCAAAAGAGCCTATAGACGCTGTAAAACAGAGTTCAAGATTTCTGACCTTTCGAAACTAAAACGCCTATAACTCCCTGTTGAAAATTCTGATTTGTACCAAACTGAGTTTATTTGAAACTAGACTTGAAATCCTCTCTTTTGACATATAGTTTGAAAATTTTGGAGTTCAATTGCTCACCCTATCGTCTGTTGAATCCGATCCTATAAAGTCTGCAAACCAGTGATTGTGATTTTGACCTTACGTTACCAAATCAGAGGTAACTCTGTGTTGGGAGCCCTGTTTCATATGAAATCTGTTCCATCCGAATATAGACTGATATATGGTTCAACCGTAGCCTTCTTATGGGTATTGGAGCATATTTGTTATTCTGAAATATTTGTTTGATGTGCCACTGGAATTCTGTTCGAAATCGAGCTTTGGTCGATTTCGCGTATTCTGTTCCATTTCCTTTGGATACTTGAATTTGCCTAACCTTCTTATTGGAATTGAGCTGGTTATGATTGCTTGGACTCCCTGTACACTCTTGCTTTCAATTCTTTCCCTAAAATGAATATTTTGTGAGAGATTTGTTCCTTGCATCACATTGTTTTTGAAAAGGCACATGTACGTTTGGTTGTTCCGCGTGTGCTTCCGTTATATGCTGCAATTTGTTGAAACTGTCCTTTTGTACTCTGGTGTGTGGGATTGTCTGGACCTTTGCCAGAAATGGTAAAGGGTATGCGCTGATTTGCCCGCTTTGTGGGGTCCCGCTTTGTGGGATATTCTGATATGCGCTATTTGCCCGCTTTGTGGGATATTGCTTAGAGCCTGCGATGCTCTGCCGGCCCCTTTGACTTCACCTAGACGTGGGTGGATGGAGCTCCCAGACGTGGGAGACTTTTGTCAGGTGGTCATTCAGAAATGGATGAATCACATTCTGACTGAGATCCCACTACACCCTCTATATGTTTGATGTGACATCCAGAGTTTTGGTGAGTTATTTCTGTTCGTGCTCTGGATAGTTATGATATGATTGCAACGTCAAGGACGACGTTTGAGCTTTGGTACGACATATGAGTTTGATATGCTCTGAAATGCTTCATTCACTGTTGATTTTGCTTCGTAATGTTCCATATGTCGTTGATGTGATTTGGAACATTTTATATGCCATTGATAAGCTCCGATATGTTTCCTTTGTTTCTGATATGCTCCAATTACTCTATGCCCCATCTGTCAGGAACCAAATATGTATGATTAAAAAGGACAATTATGATTCTGCTCCTAATGATATTATGTATACGAAATCGTATATTCTGCTTTGTGTTTGAAACTGCATCTCTTTGGAAATTGTACTATTTTGATATGGATATGTTAGTCACTTGCTGAGCTCTTTATGCTCACCCCATTTGTTGATAAATTTTTCAGGATAGCGTAACTCTTGCTTAAATGTTAAGAATGGGCTGAGGCAGCGGAAAGTTTAGAAGACGTTGGGCAGAACTTTTGTTAGCATATATGTAGTTGTGTATAAGCTACCTTGTATCTAATGAAATGTGACTATGAATCTAAACCTGTGGATTTTGTGTAAGTTAAAGGATCCCTCATGTATAGGGTTTTGGTATGTTAAATTAAATTTGTGTAAGGATATGAACTTATGGTAAATCGATGATTGTGGTGACTGCATAGATTTTTCCCACTTGTGGATTTATATTGTGGTTTTTATTTTGATGAGTCGAGTTCAGATTGTATGAATTATCGAGTGATGTGTGCTATGTTAATGAATTGCACAGGGATATGAATTGGTAGATTATAGAAGTGAAATTTTTGATCTGAATGTTTTCTTAGTGACCTCAAATGTGTGTTTGGATCCTGGGTTAGTTATGATGAAAAATTTTTTAATATCATGGATATTTTTGGGGCGTGACAGAGGTGGTATCAGAGCATGATTTGAGAATCACTAAGAATATGATTGGAAATGAATCAGAAAGTAATGACAAGAGGGTCAAGACATTTGGATTTGAAAAGGAAAGTCACCACCAAAGACTTAATCATGTGTGAATTACAAGTTAAATTATGAAACAAGTTTGTGTTTTCGGGTGATTGGAGTCTATTTTGCTTGTAGAAAGTTGGATTATAAAATAAAAGTTTGCCCTTTGAACAAGAAGAAAGAGTCACTGCCTCCTAAATCATCAGCCCATGTAAGAGTGTATGCTATCACTGAATATGATTCTGAAACTTCTGAATTAGTGGTCAAAGGTATTATGCATGTTTATGAAAGAATGCAAATATTTGTTCGACCATGGGTCCAATCTACGATTTGATTCGTAATATTTTGCTTATCACTTGGGTATTCAACCTAGACCATTACATTATGTGCTATAAGTAAATACGATCATTGGAGATTCTTTGATAACGAAGTTGAATCTGGTCCTCTTGTCTGATTCTTATTGGAGAACTTGAACTTTTGCTGATTTAGTTCTCCTAGAGATTTGGAGTTATGATATTATACTTGGTATGGATTGGCCATCTTCTTATCATACCAGTATGGATTGATATATAACAAATGATCACTTTTTGTATATTTGATCAGTCGATCTTTTTCTTTGAGAGTATGGGACATGATTTATCTCCTTGCCTAATGTATCCAGGATGACTTGCTTGGATTACCTCCAAATGTGACTTTGCTTTTGATTTGGTCCTTGGGATAATCCCAATATCTAAGCCTCTCTACAGAAAGATATCATTTGAGTAAGTGAAATTGGAAAAGCAACTACAAGGATTGTTAAATGAGGATTTTATTTGGCTTAATATTTCATCATGGGGTGCTCCGGTACTATTAGTGAAGAAGAAGGATGGAACATTGAGGCTTTGTATTGATTATAGACAGTTGAATCAGGTGACCATCAAAAACAAGTATCCCATACCTAGAATTGATGATTTGTTTGATCAACTGCAGGGTGCACAAGTATTCTCTAAGATTGACCTGAGGTCAGGTTACTATCAGTTGAAGATCAAGGAGGAGGATATTTCAAAAACAGCTTTCAGAACTCGATATGGTCATTATGAATTCTTGGTGATGCCATTTGGTTTGACTAATGCCCCTGCAGCTTTTATGGAACTAATGAATAGGATATTTCAACCGCTCTTGGATATCTGTGTAATTGTATTTATTGATGACATATTGGTGTATTCAAAGAGTAATCAGGAGCATGAGGAACACTTGAGAGATGTGTTGTCCATACTAAGAGAAAAGAAGTTGTATGCGAAGTTCAGCAAATGTGAATTTTGGTTGAATGAAGTTGCTTTCTTAGGCCATGTGATTTCAGGGAAGGGCATATCTGTTGATCCAAGGAAAATAGAAGCTGTAGTTGAATGGGAAGTACCAACAAATGTAACAGAAGTTAGAAGTTTCTTGGGCATGGCAGGTTATTACAGGAGATTTGTGGAGGGATTTTCTCGAATTGCTCAACCTCTCACCAAACTCACTAAGAAGAATATGAAATTTGTATGGGGCGATGATTGTGAGCAAAGCTTTCAAGAGTTAAAAAGAAGATTAACTAGTGCCCCTATTCTCACTATTCCAAGTGGTAGTGAGGGATTTGTAGTTTATACTGATGCTTCAAGAAAGGGCCTAGGATGTGTTTTGATGCAGGAAGGGAGAGTAATTGCTTATGCTTCTAGGCAACTTAAAGGTTATGAATTGAATTATCCAACTCATGATTTGGAATTAGCAGCAATCATTTTTGCTCTAAAGATTTGGAGACATTATTTGTATGGTCGACAGTTTGAAATTTTCACTGATCACAAGAGTTTAAAATATATTTTCACCCAGAAGGAGTTGAACATGAGGCAGCGAAGATGGATAGAACTTCTGAAGGATTATGATTGTGCCATCCGTTATCACCCAGGCAAGGCCAATGTTGTAGCTGATGCACTTAGTAGGAAATCTACAAGTTTTATGGCTAGTCTGGTCGTGAAGCAATGGAAGCTAGTAGAAGAAAATTTTGATTTGAAAGCTTTGAGGAAAGAGCAAGACTCGATGATTCTGATGGCCTCCATTCAAGTGCAGTCTGATCTTATGCAACAAATTAAGGAAGGACAATTACGAGATCCACATTTAATCTACTTGAGGAGTGAAGTAGAAAAGGGATTGAAGCCACAATTTCAAATTTCAAAGGATGGCCTATTGAGATTTGGGGAGAGAGTATGTGTACCAAATGAACTAGATATCAAGAATCAAATCCTAAATGAAGGTCATACTTCAAAGTACGCCCTACACCCTGGGAGCACTAAGATGTATAGAGATCTTCAAAGTTATTATTGGTGGGAAGGCATGAAGAAAGAAATTGCAATATATGTTTCTAAATGTTTGACTTGTCAGCAAATCAAAGTAGAACACCAAAAACCTGGAGGGTTGTTGCAACCTTTAGTTATTCCTGAATGGAAATGGGAATGTATTACTATGGATTTTGTTTCAGGACTACCCAGAACCTCGAGGAAGCATGATGCTATTTGGGTTATCATTGATAGGTTAACAAAATCTGCACATTTCCTACCGATTAATATGACTTATTCGCTTGATAGACTTGCAGATTTATATGTCAGTGAAATAGTAAGACTTCATGGTGTTCCAAAGGAGATCATCTCTGATAGAGACTCTAGATTTCTCTCTAGATTCTGGAGAAGATTGCAGGAGTCGATGGGCACTAAAGTTAAGTTTAGTACTGCATATCATCCTCAGACTGATGGTCAGTCAGAAAGAACAATTCAAACACTTGAGGATTTGCTTAGAGCCTATGTTATGGATTGGAAAGATGAATGGGATAAGGATATTTCACTTGTTGAGTTCACGTATAACAATAGTTATCATTCAAGTATTCAGATGGCTCCTTATGAAGCTTTATATGGGCGAAAGTGCATAACACCTATATGTTGGGAGGAAGTTGGGGACAGAAAGTTGTTAGCACCGGACCTGGTACAAGAAACTACCGAGAAAATTCAAGTTATAAGGAAAAGGTTAAAAGCTGCTCAAGGTCGTCAAAAGAGTTATGCCGATAATAGGAGACGAGATATTGAGTTTGAAATCGGAGATTTTGTATTCTTAAAAGTCTCCCCTTCCAAAGGCATTATAAGGTTTGGGAAGAAAGGAAAGTTAAGCCCAAGATTTATTGGACCTTTTGAGGTTCTTGAGAGGGTTGGTTCTGTCGCTTACAAGATTGCCTTACCACCAGCATTGAGCCATGTCCATGATATATTTCATGTCTCGATGATTAGAAAGTATATGTATGACCCTTCTCACATCATTAAGTATGAGCTGGTGGAGTTCGATAAAGATTTATCCTATGTGGAAGAGCCTATTCAGATTATTGATAAGGAAGAAAAAGTCCTAAGGAATCGGGTCATCCCACTGGTTCAAGTAAATTGGAGACATCATTCTGGAGAAGAGACAACTTGGGAGCTAGAAGAGGAAATGAAAAAGGTGTATCCTCGTCTTTTCATCGAATAGAGGTACGATAAATTTAGAGGACTAAATTTTTCTTTTAAGGGGGGGGAGAGTGTAACACCCCTCATTTCCGAATGTTCGTATAAATTTTTGGTGATAATGTAAGCATCTATTTTAATTGACAAAAGAAATAGAGTATGAATCAGAGGTAACTTATTTTTAAGATTTGGGAGATCTGTTCAAAAAAAAAAAAAAAAAAGAAAAAGAAAGAATCTGAGGACCTATATGTAAACCCTAAGGACCTAATCGTGAATATGATAAAAATGAGGACTAAACTGCAAAATGCACCAAATGACAAATTCCACCGCTTAAGCCTCTCTGCCTTCGTTGTTAAGGAAGCAGAGGAGGCAGCTCGTGGGTGATCAGGGAAAGAAAAGAAGAAGAAGAAGAAGAAGAAGAAGAAGAAGGAGAAGAGAAAGAAAATTTGGGGCTTTTAGGGTTTTTGCTTTAATCTTGTTACTTCGGGTCAAAATTTGCAAAGGCAAGTATTCTAACCCCTTCCTACATATGTATTAGACTCTGTTTTCATGTTGATTTAAAATAAATTGGAAGATTTTTATTTAGAAACTGATAAGTTCCTCTTTGGACATAGAACTATGGATTCTGAAAGTTTTCGGTAGACTGACCCCTAAGCACTGTTTCGGTCCTAAGTTTTAGTACAGAATGAGAATTCAGGCAGGAACTATTTTTGTTTGAAATTAGACTCGTATGTCTTTCTTTTGACACCGATTTTGTAGATTTTGGACACCGAATACTTACCCAAAAATTTGTTTCAAAAGAGCCTATAGACGCTGTAAAACAGAGTTCAAGATTTCTGACCTTTCGAAACTAAAACGCCTATAACTCCCTGTTGAAAATTCTGATTTGTACCAAACTGAGTTTATTTGAAACTAGACTTGAAATCCTCTCTTTTGACATATAGTTTGAAAATTTTGGAGTTCAATTGCTCACCCTATCGTCTGTTGAATCCGATCCTATAAAGTCTGCAAACCAGTGATTGTGATTTTGACCTTACGTTACCAAATCAGAGGTAACTCTGTGTTGGGAGCCCTGTTTCATATGAAATCTGTTCCATCCGAATATAGACTGATATATGGTTCAACCATAGCCTTCTTATGGGTATTGGAGCATATTTGTTATTCTGAAATATTTGTTTGATGTGCCACTGGAATTCTGTTCGAAATCGAGCTTTGGTCGATTTCGCGTATTCTGTTCCATTTCCTTTGGATACTTGAATTTGCCTAACCTTCTTATTGGAATTGAGCTGGTTATGATTGCTTGGACTCCCTGTACACTCTTGCTTTCAATTCTTTCCCTAAAATGAATATTTTGTGAGAGATTTGTTCCTTGCATCACATTGTTTTTGAAAAGGCACATGTACGTTTGGTTGTTCCGCGTGTGCTTCCGTTATATGCTGCAATTTGTTGAAACTGTCCTTTTGTACTCTGGTGTGTGGGATTGTCTGGACCTTTGCCAGAAATGGTAAAGGGTATGCGCTGATTTGCCCGCTTTGTGGGGTCCCGCTTTGTGGGATATTCTGATATGCGCTATTTGCCCGCTTTGTGGGATATTGCTTAGAGCCTGCGATGCTCTGCCGGCCCCTTTGACTTCACCTAGACGTGGGTGGATGGAGCTCCCAGACGTGGGAGACTTTTGTCAGGTGGTCATTCAGAAATGGATGAATCACATTCTGACTGAGATCCCACTACACCCTCTATATGTTTGATGTGACATCCAGAGTTTTGGTGAGTTATTTCTGTTCGTGCTCTGGATAGTTATGATATGATTGCAACGTCAAGGACGACGTTTGAGCTTTGGTACGACATATGAGTTTGATATGCTCTGAAATGCTTCATTCACTGTTGATTTTGCTTCGTAATGTTCCATATGTCGTTGATGTGATTTGGAACATTTTATATGCCATTGATAAGCTCCGATATGTTTCCTTTGTTTCTGATATGCTCCAATTACTCTATGCCCCATCTGTCAGGAACCAAATATGTATGATTAAAAAGGACAATTATGATTCTGCTCCTAATGATATTATGTATACGAAATCGTATATTCTGCTTTGTGTTTGAAACTGCATCTCTTTGGAAATTGTACTATTTTGATATGGATATGTTAGTCACTTGCTGAGCTCTTTATGCTCACCCCATTTGTTGATAAATTTTTCAGGATAGCGTAACTCTTGCTTAAATGTTAAGAATGGGCTGAGGCAGCGGAAAGTTTAGAAGACGTTGGGCAGAACTTTTGTTAGCATATATGTAGTTGTGTATAAGCTACCTTGTATCTAATGAAATGTGACTATGAATCTAAACCTGTGGATTTTGTGTAAGTTAAAGGATCCCTCATGTATAGGGTTTTGGTATGTTAAATTAAATTTGTGTAAGGATATGAACTTATGGTAAATCGATGATTGTGGTGACTGCATAGATTTTTCCCACTTGTGGATTTATATTGTGGTTTTTATTTTGATGAGTCGAGTTCAGATTGTATGAATTATCGAGTGATGTGTGCTATGTTAATGAATTGCACAGGGATATGAATTGGTAGATTATAGAAGTGAAATTTTTGATCTGAATGTTTTCTTAGTGACCTCAAATGTGTGTTTGGATCCTGGGTTAGTTATGATGAAAAAATTTTTAATATCATGGATATTTTTGGGGCGTGACACCAGTGCCCGAGAGCTGGGCGGTAGCACCGCTTGGGCTGGGCGGTGGCACCACCCAGCACTGTCAACGTCTGACAGTAGCAGGCGGTGGTACTGCCAGCATCGGGAACTCCATGAGAATTCAAATTTGGATCCTCTTGAGGCCTATAAATACCCCTCAAATCTCAGCCGAGATCACAACTTTTGAGCAGCAATTGATTGAGAGAAAGCTTTTAGAAAAGGTCTTAGAAAGTCTAGTTTTCAATTTGCTAGTGTTCACCTCATTCCTTCTCGAAAATCTGTAAGAGAGTGAACCGCTTGTAAAGAGTTGTAAGAGGGGTATTTGCCCTTCCATTTCAAGAGAGTTGCTAGTGGAAGGTGGGAGCCTCATCGAAGAGGGGCCTCGCAAGTGGAGTAGGTCATTTGACCGAACCACTCTAAAATCAGCGTGATCTCTGGTTTGCATTTCATTACTGCATTTATCTTTCTACAAACCTTTACTTTGCTAAGTTCACTGCCCTCATCTTATTACGTACACTTTCAACGCAATTAAGATGATTTCATACGAAACATTATTTTTATCGTACGAAAGATTTTCTAAAACCGAAGTTTTAATCCGCTGCACTAATTCACCCCCCCTCTTAGTGCCGCTCCAATCCTAACACCCTCTTGGTTTCCGGCGTATGTCATCTCTCTTGGGTTTTAATCCGTTTGAGACTTAACCCCACTCTGATACCAATTGTTAGGATCAAGAGCACTGAGAGGGGGGGGGGGGGTGAATTAGTGCAGCGAAAAACCTTCTACGATTAAAAAAACTGTGTTCGTTTGATAAAAGTGATTTCGGTAAGAAAGCCTGATTCATAAATAACTTTAACTTTTGATTAAGCGAGATGCAGCAAAGATATAAATGCAGTTTGCAGTTATGGTTCAAATCAGATAGTAGGCGCAAATTGAAATATGATATTCGTACGAAAAAAATGATTTACGTCTAAATGCTGATTCGTAAATCACTTGATTAAGCAAGATGTAGTTAAAGCAAGGATATAAAGGCAGTTTGCAGTTATGATTGAAATCAAAATGTAAACGCAAACTGAAATATGATGATCGTACAATAAAACTGATTTACGTCTAAACGTCGATTCGGAAAGTGCAAAGCTTGAAACCCGATCGTATATGCGCAGAAAGCAATAAGCTTTTGAGGAGATTTACAGTAAGGATACGATGCTCAAAGTAAATGCAAACCGAGATTTAGAGTAGTTCGGTCAATCTTGACCTACTCCACTTTTGGCTTCCTCCACAGACGAGGTCACCAACGTCCACTAGAGGCCTTCCTTCAATAGGCAAAGGCCAACCACCCTTTTACAGTTTCACTCCTTTTGACGGGCTTAGGAGACAACCCTTACAGTATTTTCTCTCCTCTCTTTAAAGATCAGAACTTGGAAGAAAAGAGGGAGAAGAACTTTTGGCCTTTACAATAATTTTGAGCTCTAAGAATCACAGAATAAGATCAGGATTTCGGTGTGTTTTTGAGTGCCCTTTCAGTGCTGAAAGGGTGGGGTATTTATAGGCCCCAACCCAGTTTGAATTTGGAGCTCAAAATTATCAATTCTAAGAATTCCGAGATCTGGCGGTTGCACCCCCTGGCAGAGCTCGAAGACTGAGCCTCTCGGCAGTGCCACCTCCTGTCAAGGGCGGTTGCACCTCCTACTAGAGCTCAAAGACCGAGCTCAAGCGGTGCCACCGCCTGATTGAGGCGGTTGCACCGCTCAGCTAGAGCTCGGAGACTGAGCCCAGGCGGTGCCACCTCCTGGCTGGGGTGGTTGCACCGCCCAGTCTCGCTCGGAGACTGAGCCCAGGCGGTGCCACCGCTTGGTTTGGGCGGTTCAACCGCTTGGCAGAAATCAGGGTCCGAATGGGTTGATCCATACGGCCCAATTTGGGTTTTTTAGGGGCCCAAGATTAAGTTAATGGGATCACCTCCTATTTCTAACTTAATCATTGTGCTAACTACGATATTCCCTAAGACATTTACTGTAACTTGCTCCGGTGCGTCAATCGCTTCTTCCGGCGAGTTTCTGGCGAACTTCCGTCGATCATCCGATGAACCCTCGGTGATGCTCCTGTGGACTTCCGGCAAACTCCTAGACTTGCGACGATCCACTTAGCGAGTTCCGACAAGCTTCTTTGGCAAGCTCATGGACTTCTTGGATTTGTTCCCGCAGAACCTCTGACGACTGTCCGAACATCCGTCGAACTCTCGAACTCCCAACGTGATCATTATCTTGACTCCGGCGCAACTCCTGCTACATATCTTACTTTTATCGTAGTTAATCCTATACACTTATCTCAACATATAGATTAGATAACAAATGACAATTGACTTCATCATCAAAATTCGAGATTCAACATTACGTATAATATGCTATACTTGAAAATCTGCACTATAAAATTTCAACCACATAGCATTGTTTGTTTGATCTTGGTACTATATTTTTTGTATCCAAATCTCTACAAAATTTTTATGATAGCTTTGACACTCTGAGCAGTAGATTTCTCTTTGGTTTCATCAAAAAATTCTTAATTTAAACCATTGATCTTTTACGTCTAATCTGCTACACTTGAAAATTTATGCTGTAAAAAATTTCAACCGCATATTATTGCCTTAACCCATCTATTTGCAATCTTTTTTGAATGAAATTTCTTATACACTTCATAGATCATCTTGGCTTTCATCTAAGATTGATCTATTCAGGAATTCATCTCTAAAAATGATTTTGTGTTACTGCAAATTTTTATTGTAAACTGTTAAAATTTTTCGATGAGAATTCTACTATTGCAACTTGCTCCAATTTTCTTGCTATTACTGCCAAAATTTTCTTGATTAAATTTGATATCCTTGTTGTCATATAAACTGAGATATTGCTATCAATTCCCTAGTCAAATCTCTCGAGTTTTTGGTGGAAATTTCATCGAGAAACTACTATTTCTTCGAAGATAATTCTGCTCTTACAAGACAGCACATAATTGCTGAAACTTCTATTGATTTTTATCAAACCTTTGCTGCCATCTATCACAGATCTAAAACTTTCATCTGCAGCTCTAAAACTCTACTAAACCACACTCTCAAACTGCACCCAAAACAGTCACAAGACATGCCTAAACCGCATCCTACATCCACCGATCCACCAACCCTTTTGACCATCACTCCTCTCAACCTATACATGCCTTTAAACTAACAACAAAAGTGAGATCTTAACATCACATATTTGAAGGCATATACTATGGCATCTGAGGAGGTAATCTATTAGAATCCTTGCAGATTCTAAACTTGGGGTTGATCTCTTTAGGGGATCGGTCTCCTTATAACTCTATAGGGGTTCCTCCCTCCAAGTTGCTGCTCAAAGGCTGCAGAAAAGATTCATCTATTGCTTATGAAAAGAGGTGGAATACATGACTATTTATAGGGCTTGTAAACCCTAACTCATAATGGGACTCTTACTTAAGACTCCTACTTCTAACCAACACCTAATAGGACTCTTACTTAAGACTCCTACTTCTAACCAACTCCTAATAGGACTCCTACTCAAGACTCCTACTTCTAACCAACTCCTAATAGGACTCCTACTCAAGACTCCTATTCCTTTACAACTCCCTATTCTTCTCTAAGAAATAACCTTCTAACCCTAGCCGGCCTCTTCACCTCTTTAATAGGGGTCAGCTTAGGTAGGTTTTACATGAATGTCCCTCTCAATTAGGACTCTCCTAGCTAGAGTCCTAACAGACCCGCCCTCTTCAAATCAGTCTTGTCTTCGAGGTTGACAATTAACGGATTTTGGGAATTTGATCTTCAAGTCATCATAGTTCTCCCAAGTGGCATCTTCTGTTAGTAGGTTTGCTGACTATGTTAGCAATTCAGTAGTGGATCGCCGTCGTTGAGTCATGATCCGTCGATCAATAATGGCACTTGGCTGAGTCTGAAGTTCTCCTTGGGTAGTCATATTTGGTGGGTGGCTTTGGGCTGTCTCCAAGCACCTATTTACAACTTTCGTCTCGCCATCGGTTTGTGGGTGATATGTCATACTCTTTTTCAATTTAGTACCCTGTATATGGAATAACTTTGTCCAAAATATGCTCGTGAAGATGCAAGTAGAATTTATCATAAGCACAATGCGTCCCTTATAGTGTAATTCTTTTGAGTCCCAATTATAATGAGCCATGGGGCTTGGTGCTTCCTCCAATTTTTTTATAATCTTACTAGTATCTGAATCTTCCTACCATTCCATCTTAATATCCTCAAGGAAGTCGCTGGTCGGAAGTAAAACGGCCGAAACTTCAACTTGCTCGGGTAGCTGCGAAAGCGCATCTGCAAGAACATTCTCTTTCCCCTTTTTGTAAGTTATTTCATAATCAAATCCAAGAAGTTTTGTTAACCATTTTTGCTGCTCAGGGGATGATATCTTTCGCTCCAAAAAGTACTTGAGGCTTTTATGGTCGGTTTTAATTTGAAATCGTCGACCAATCAAGTAGGGTCTCCACCTCGTTGCTGCGCGCACAATGGCGAGCATCTCCTTATCATATGTTAACTTAGTTTGATGGGAGGGAGATAATGCCTTGCTAGTGTATGCGAGTGGTCGACCATCTTACATGAGAATGGCTCCAATTCTGACTCCAGATGCATCTGTTGAATCTCGTATTTTGATGATGAAACCACTTGATATGTGTTTATAATTTAAACTGCATTTTGAGTGATGCAGGTCTACTCGATCAGGATTAGACAGTTGACGCAGGTGGAATTGACGTTGTGCCGGAAGAGATCACGTCAGGATATTAGATGGCTGAATGCTTCGGACGTTGGGCATCGGGCCAAGGAGAGCGAAATTGTGCCAAGGATATCGGGGTTGTGGAGGTTAACTGCCGATTGGGCAACCAGCTGCAAGAGAGGACGATACATCGAAGAATCGGACGAAGCACCAACCAATGACGTGCCGGGCAATAGAATGTCAATTCGCATTGTAATAATTGTCTAGATCGGAGTAGAGTTTTGGTTTGTGTGTGCAGGATTAACTACAATAACGATGAAGACATAAAGCGAAACAAAGTGCTGGAGTCAAGCGCGAAGGATTCCTTGGGAGTTCGAGAGTTCGACGGAAGTCCGAAGGTTTGTCGGGAATGCTGCCGGAACTAGCCGAGAATGAGTAGGGAGCTTGCGAAAGGGTTTTTCAGAAGCTCGCCGGAAGGTTCGTTGGAAGTTCACGGAGCTCACCAAGAAAGATCGGAGCTTACCGAAGAAGCTCGTTGGAACTCGCCAAGATCAAATCGTGAAGTCTAGGAGCTTGCTAGGAGTCCGCAGAATGGTTTCCGAGAGTTTATCGGAAGACCATCGGAAGTTCGTCGGAAGCTCGCCGGAAGAAGTCTTGACTAACGAACTTTGTAATAGCTTAGAAAATGTCTTTTAATTCGTAGTTAGCATAGTAATTAGGGTTAGGATTAGGTGTTAATCCTATAACCCAAGTAGGGGCCAATTGGGCCTGAGTTCGGACTGGTTTGGGCCAAGTTTGGAGCCCAACCAGTGAGCTGAATTAGCTTAGGCGGTGGCACCGCCTAGGCTGGGCGGTGACACCTCCTGGGCTGGGCGGTTGCACCGCCTAACACCCGAGCGCTGGGCGGTGGCACCGCCAGCATCGGGAACATAAGATAATTCAAATTTTTGGAGCCCAAATTTGAATCCTCCTGAGGCCTATAAATACCCCTCAAGTCTTAGTTGAGAATACAACTTTTTGAGCAGCAAGTGTTTGAGAGAAAGGTCTTAGAAAAGTCCTAGCTAATCTTGTTTTCATTTTGCTAGTGTTCACCTCCTTCTTTCTTGCTGAAAATTTGTAAGAGAGTGAACCGCTTGTAAAGAGTTGTAAGAGGGGTATTTACCCTTCCCTTTCAAGAGATTTGCTAGTGGAAGGTGGGAGCCTCATCGAAGAGGGGCCTTGGAAGTGGATGTAGGTCATTTGACCGAACCACTTTAAAATCGGCGTAATCTCCGGTTTGCGTTTATGTTTATGCATTTATCTTTCTGCAAACCTTTACTTTGCTAAGTTCACTTCCCTCATCTTATTATGTACACTTTCAATGCAATTGAAATGGTTTCAAACGAAATATTATTTTTATCGTACGAAAGATTTTCTAAAAATCAAAGTTTTAATCCGCTGCACTAATTCACCCCCCCCCCCTCTTAGTACCGCTCCGATCCTAACAATTGGTATCAGAGCCACGTTTTTCTATCTTGGTTTAACACCCAAATAGAAATGACTCTTTACGGGTTTCAAGAGGGTCACTCTCTCATTTGTCCTCCCTTTTTCAATGGGACGGACTACACTTATTGGAAAATTCGAATGAGAGTTTTCTTACTTTCTTTGGATTTGAATTTATGGCACATAGTCGAAAATGGATTTGAAATGTCTTCTCTTCTAATGAACCAATGGAATGATTTGGAGAAGAAGATGTTTTCTTTAAACGCAAAGGCTATGAATGCCTTATTTTGCGCTTTGGACAAAAATGAGTTCAATCGGGTTTCTTTATGCGAAACGGCTTTCGACATATGGCACACTCTTGAAATCACACACGAAGGCACTTCTAGAGTTAAAGATTCGAAAATCAACATTTTAATGCATGATTTCGAGCTTTTTCAAATGAAGCCGAGCGAAACCATTGTTGACATGTACACCCGTTTCACGGATGTCGTCAATGGTTTACAAGCTCTTGGCAAATGTTTCTCGAATTTTGAACTTGTTAGTAAAGTTTTACGATCACTTTCTAAAGCTTGGGAATCAAAAGTAACGACAATACAAGAAACAAAAGATTTAAATATTTTTCCACTTGAAGAACTTATCGGCTCATTAATGACAATAGAAATGGTGCGCAATGCACATGATGAACACAATGAACACTTGAACCACCTTCCAAAGAACAGGAAGGATTTGGAACCTCGGACAAATGAATACCACTTGAGCGATGACTCAAGTGATGAGGACAATGATGAACTTGAACTTCGAACACCAACTCTTAATAAGTTCATTAAACAAAAATCTAAAATAAACAATGAACTTGAATGGAGGAAGAGGCCAAAGAAAAGGAAGGCACCCAAGGATGAATTAAGAACTTCCAAAGGTGAAACGACAAATTGGGCTTTGAAGGGCTTCGACTACAAGGTAAGTAACTCAACTCTCTTGAATTATTTTGAAATTACTTGAAGTTTTTCATGAGTTCTTAATTTAGATAGTAGGAATAGGAAATAAAAAAAAATTATTTTTCAAAAATTATATCATGTTTTTCTTTTTTAGCATCTTTGAAAAAATTAAAAATTTGATCAATAAAAAGTATATTGCTAAGGTTTCATGCATGTTATGTTTTGAAATGTTGAATGATGTATGCAACATTATGGATTATAGTTATATGATATGTGATAATGCTTAGGATTAATCCATGCATGTATATTTTGATGATTTTATGTCATGCATGAGTTTTTGAAGTAAATGTTGATTTGATACTCTCATTTTGGATTAACATGTTTTTGGTTTAATCATTTTTATGACGAATTAAGATGACATTCTCATGACATATTAAGATGACATAGTGCATGTACATCTATGTATGAATTTCTTGATAGTCTTTTGATGATAGATGTGATATCATGATGTTTTATTTTTGATGTGTTTGGTCTTGACGGCTTTATGACGAAACTTATGTTTTGACTTTAAATGATGATACAATGTTTTCACAAAAAGACTTGAACACTCTCACATGAAATCAATTGTATGAAATGGAAATGAATTTTCTATTCTATTGAGATTAATAAATTTATTTTACCAATCTTATGAATCTCATGAAAATAAACATGATGAATATTTTATAAATGAGTTGTCTTATAAGATTTTGCCTTTACATCTTGAACTTTAAAGCTTATATTGATTTGGCATATAAAGACTAAGGCATGCTCATAAGAAGCAAATCACATGAATAGAAATTTATAAAAATGAAATGTAATCCTCTATCTTATTGATTTCTACCTAAGAGACCAATAAAACTATCTATGCCATTTTGAATCTCTTGAAAGAAATGTTGAGATTTTGATGATTTGGATGATTTGAATTTGAATGAGTTTTATTCAAAATCATGATCTTGATTCCGTGATATTTACAAATTAAGATTTATTATGAATCAAGATTTTTTCATTAATCAATCTCCTAAGATTTTCTTTTGATTATTTATGAGTAGGTTTTTCAAAAAGAAATCATGCCTTTTGGTATTCATATGTTCTAATCTTTCATGATATAATTTTTATACAATTCCTTGTATTCATGAAATGTTTATCGCATCACCCAATTACTTTCTTCTTGATATTCCTTATGTGGTGATTAAAATTATGCATGAAATACTCTTGATATTATTTTGATGTATACAAATGAAAAGTTATAATCATGAATGATCGGATGAAATTTGATAAGTTAATATCTTCATGATTTGAAATATTTATAATTTAAAATTATGCATGCAATTGCTTTGTATTGTGATGATATATGCATCATGAATACTTTATTATCATACATGAAAATAGTGATAAACATTTTGAAAATAAATGTTTGTATCATGTTAGATGATTTTACATTTTGTGCATGATGAGTTATAGTGATGATTGAAACAATGATTGAAATGCTTTAAATGATGAATGTTTGGTATCATGATCAACATGTTGATAAATGTTTGAAAATTTTAATGTTTGAGTATCATGTATGATATGCTTATTAATGATGATTGATTTATTTTTCGGTATCGTGCATGAAAAATAAGGTTATTGAAATTGTTCATGTTTTAATTTGAATATATAATGATGCACAAATAAGAATGATATTTACCTTTGTCATAATATGAAAATTGATATAAGGGTCTTCCCTTCTTTTTGACAATGACAAAGGGGGAGCAAGAATTTCTAGCGTGGACACCATGAAAAGAGGCAAACTAACTAGCTTGCACAATTCAAGATGAAAGCAAAAATTGCACTTCTCAAAAGAGAAGATGCAAATGTAACATTTGCCAAATTGTTTGCTTGCCTCATGTAAAACATTATCTCTTGCTAATTTGGCATTTTTGCTAGCTTGTATGTTGCAAAACTTGATCACTTTTTCAAACATTTTGCTAGCTTACACTTTGCAAAGAAAGCAAAAATGACACTTCTAGAAGAAAGAGCTTGTTATTTTGAACATCACAAGCTTGCCTATCTTAAGAAACAAAAATTACAAAAGTGCTATCTTGCCTATCTCAAGAAGCAAAACTTGCAACTTGCACATTGCAATAGGAAGCAAGAATTATGAGCTTACACAAGAAAGCTATCTTGCATTTGCTTTCGAAATTTTTGCTAGCTTGTATATTGTGAAACTTACATATCGAAAAAATTGCTAGCTTATAGTCTAAAGAGAAGCAAAAAGTTGCTATCTCAAAAGAAGCAAATGTGCTATCTTTCCTATCTTAAGAGGCAAAAATGCTAACTTGCACATCTAACAAAACTTGACAAATTTGCATATTTCAAGAAGCAAGAGTTGCTTTCTTGAACATCTCAATATTGCTAGCTTGCATGATGTATAATTTACTATCTTGAACATTACCAAAAGTGCTATCTTGTATGCTGTAAAACTTACATATCTAAAACTTGATAGCTTGAATGTCCTAAGCATGATGCATTACTTGCTAAATTTTCTAGCTTCAAAACAACATGATGATAAAACTTAATATTATGTTTTTCATGCAATGAGTTGAACTTATATTACAAACACAAAGAATAGTTGTACTTCTCCTTTTTGTTGATGACAAAGGGGGAGAAGTATGTTGATGACATGATATGCATAAGTTTATGAATATGTTCATGATGATGTGTTGCAAGTATTCATGATGAATATTGCAATGACTTGAATTCATTTTGAATTCAAGGTTCTATCAATATGGTATATTGATAGGGGGAGTTTGTTTAAACTTCGGGAGTTAAGGTTAACTCCGTCATCAAGTGTTTGTCATCATCAAAAAGGGGGAGATTGTTGAATCTCGTATTTTGATGATGAAACCACTTGATATGTGTTTATAATTTAAACTACATTTTGAGTGATGCAGGTCTACTCGATCAGGATTAGACAGTTGACGCAGGAGGAATTGACGTTACGTCAGAAGAGATCACTTCAGGATATTGGATGGCTGAATGCTTCGGACGTCGGGCATCGGGCCAAGGAGAGCGAAATTGCGCCAAGGATATCGGGGTTACGGAGGTCAACCGCCGATTGGGCAACCAGCCGTAAGAGAGGATGATGCACCGAAGAATCGGACGAAGCACCAACCAATGACGTGCCGGGCAATAGAATGTCAATTCGCGTTGTAATAATTGTCTAGATCGGAGTAGAGTTTTGGTTTGTGTGTGCAGGATTAACTACGATAACAATGAAGACATAAAGCGAAACAAAGTGCTGGAGTGGATGACGCCGAGAGTGGATGATCCTCTATCGACACTTAATAGTCCTCGTAAGGTTGACTACCACTCCCAATGACCAGCTGTACTAGATCTGGGATAGCCAAACCTATAAGTCTGGTATCAAAGAGTGGAGCACTCATACAGGACATCCTTGGTGTCTCAAGTCTAAGGACCAGATACACCACTAGGACTATGGAATCGCTGTTTGACAATAAGGCATCATCAACCATCCAACATTCCGTAAGCGGATCAATCAATGAACTCATTCTCCAATGAGCACCTGTACTGTATCCCTAGTGTCCCTACACGAGCAGCTATGAGACTAGCTGCATCCATCATATGGACGGGTATATAGCACACCAGTCTGTCCGGTTATCACGATATCCCTCTCGAGTAACCTATGACCGGGATCATTTAGGATATGTGTTTAAAGGTGAATCGATCTCATTATCATGATCTCATCACGATCCGATTCCCATTGCACAAATCCAAGGACTAGCAATCTTATGCAATAGTTATAAAGTGATATACGCCAAAATATAATAAGCAAAAAGATTCTGTATCAAGTCACACGTGCCATCACTCACGTGATTGGCTTGCTGGGCACCTATGACTAGCAATCTCCCACTTGACCTAAAGCCAATCATCTATGTGTCTGATCCCCATCAGACCCCTGTGACGCTCAAAGACAATCTGAGACAACGGCTTTGTCAGTGGATCTGCAATGTTATCTTCGGATGGAACTCTTTCTACTGCTACATTTCCTCGGGTTACGATCTCTCTAATAAGTTGGAACCTCCTTAGAACACTTTTGATGAGACCCGGGTTCCCTTATTTAAGTAATCGCTCTATAGTTGTCGCAATATAAAGAAGTCGACTTCTCGCTATCCGGAACGACTCCCAAATCTGTGATGAACATCTTCAACCAGACTCTCTCCTTTGCTACATCTAATGCAGCAATGTACTCCGCCTTTGTGGTCGAGTCAATAGTGGTATCTTGCTTAGAACTCTTCCAGCACACTGCTCCTCCATTCGAGGTGTACACATACCTTGAATTCGACTTGCTATCATCGACATTAGACTGAAAACTTGAGTCAGTGTAGCCTTCAACCTTAAGGCTATTACCTCCATATACTAGCAAAAGATCCTTAGTCCTTCTCACGTACATAAGGATACACTTTACTACTTTCCAGTGCTCCAAGCCTGGATCCGCCTGATACCTGCTCATGACACTCAGAGCATGCGCTATATCAGGCCTAGTACATAGCATGGCATACATGATAGACCATATTGCTGAGGCATAAGGTATCATATCCATGTTCGCCCTTTCTTAGAATTTTCAATGCCAAACATTTTGACAATGGTTTCTATGTACTTGGACTGGGACAAGCCAAGCATCCTCTTGGATCTATCTCTATAGATTCTAATCCCCAAGATATAGGATGCTTCTCCTAAGTCCTTCATGGAGAACTGTTTAGATAACCAAGCCTTTACCGTGGATAGCATTCCTACGTCATTCCTAATGATCAGGATGTCATCCATATATAACACCAAAAAGGTGATAGCGCTCCCACTTACCTTCTTGTACACACAAGGCTCATCTTCGTTCTTAACGAAGTCATAAGATCTGATTGCCTCATCAAATCTTATGTTCCAACTTCGAGAAGCTTGCTTTAGTCCACAAATGGATCTAAGCAACCTACACACCTTATCTGGGTAGTTCTTGGACATGAATCCCTCAGGTTGCATCATATACACCTCCTCCACGAGGTTCCCATTGAGGAATGCAGTTTTCACATCCATCTGCCAGATCTCATAATCATAGTGTGCTACAATAGCCAATAGAATTCTGATGGATTTTAGCATTGCTACGGGTGAGAAGGTTTCGTCATAGTCAACACCTTGCCTTTGATGATACCCCTTAGCCACTAGCCTTGATTTATAGGTCTCTATCTTTCCATCTACTCCGATCTTTTTCTTAAAGATCCACTTGCAACCGATGGGTACAATACCTTCAGGCGCATCAACTAGGTTCCAAACCTTGTTGGAGTACATAGAATCCATCGCAGAATTCATGGCTTCTTGCCACTTCCCGGAGTCTATACTCATAATAGCCTCCTTGTAGGTCTGAGGATCAATATCCTCAACATCCTCTCCTCTAATATGTCCCACATATCTCTCAGGAGGATGAGATACTCTATCAGACCTGCGTAAAGTTGAAAATTGTGTATTAGGTACCTGAACAGAATCGGGCTGTAGAGTGGTGCATGAGCTTGGTTCTCCAACCTCGCTCAACTCTATCATTCTCCCACTGTCTCCGCCAAGAATGTGTTCCTTCTCAAGGAACACTGCTCTCTTAGCTATAAAGACCTTTTGGTCCTCGAGATGATAGAAATAATACCCACAAGTTTCCTTGAGGTATCCCACAAATTTGCATCGCTCTGTCCTTGATTCTAACTTATCGGGGTTATGTCTTTTAACGTGGGTAGGGCAGCCCCAAATCTTAACAACCTTAAGATCATGCTTCTTCCCTTTCCATATCTCATATGGTGTAGACACTATCGACTTATTTGGAACTCTGTTCAGAAGGTAAGCTGCGGTTTCTAGGGCATATCCCTAGAATTAGATGGGTAGGTCAGCAAAACTCATCATGGACCGTACCATATCTAATAACGTACGATTTCTCCTTTTAGAGACACCATTGAGCTGAGGTGTGTAAGGAGGCGTCCATTGGGATAATATCCCATGGTCCTTGAGGAACTGAGTAAACTCTGTACTTAAGTACTCACTTCCTCGATTTGATCGAAAAGTTTTGATACTCTTTTCAGTCTGGTTCTCCACCTCATTCTTATACTCTCTGAATTTCTCAAAAGCCTCAGACTTGTATTTCATTAAGTACACATATCCATACCTTGAGAAATCATTAGTAAATGTAATAAAGTAGGAGTAACCTCTAATGGCATGAGTTGACATGGGTCCACATACATACTATGTATGAGTTCCAACAACTCAGTGGCTCTCTCTCTAGTTCCATTAAATGGAGAGTTGGTCAGTTTTTCACGAAGGCAAGGCTTGCAAGTTGCATATGACACATAGTCGAATAGATCTAGATATCCATTATTTAGCAACTTTTGAATCCTTCTTTCATGGATGTGACCTAGCCTACAATGCCATAGGTTTTGCACTATTCACCTCATCTCGTTTCCTCTTAGACACTTACATTCATGATATATGGAGTAGTGTCTTGCATAAACAAACCTTTATGCAATATTCCTCTCGTTAATCTCCCCTCGGTTTTGCTAGAATTTACAATAAATTGTAGATGTGATAAGCAATATTGGTATCCAATACCAATGCATTATCACAAAAATCTGCCAATTGGAGATTGATCATGAATATACCTGAAGCTTCTCCAAGCTTCTATTTCGCCCTTTCTACAAGGTACTCTTTGTAGTTCCTCTTCCGGTGCCGTTCTTTACCACTGTGGAAGCATTGGCCTTTGTCCTTTACTGGGTCTTTCTTAGCAACCTTTGCTTTACCTAGTTTGCCCTTGCCCTTTCCCTTCTTAAGGGACCTTTCTGCTTTCCTTTTCTTTTTGGTCTCACTAGTATAGAGAACTGGTTTCTCTTTCTTAATAGTACTCTCTACTTCCCTCAACATATTGAGGAGCTCTGGGAGAGTCACCTCAAGCTTGTTCATATTAAAATTCATTATGAACTATGAAAAGGAATCTAGTAGGGACTGAAGTACAATGTCCACACACAAGTTATCCTCTAGGACCATTCCTAGACCTGTGAGTTTCTCTCTCCACTCAATCATCTTTAGGACATGGTTCTGAACCGGTGTCCCCTCTATCATCCTAGCGCGGAAGAGGCTCTTAGATATCTCATATCGCTGAGTCCTTCCATGTTCCTCAAACAATTTGCGGACATGTAGGAGAATGGATCTGGCATCCATCTTTTGATGTTGTCTCTGTAAATCAGGAGTCATAGAGCCCAACATATAGTACTGAGCAAGAGTGAAGTCATCAATGTACTTCATGTAACGAGCGATCTCATTCTCGTTTGCCCCTTCTTCAGGCTTAGGCATCACTGAATCAAGGACGTACACGATTTTCTCCCTAGTGAGAACAATCCTCAAGTTACGGAGCCAATCCGTATAATTTGGACCAGTGAGGTGGTTGACATCAAGTATGCCATGTAAGGGATTTAAAAGCGATATTTTCTGAAAATAAAGATGCAGCAGAAATGAATAACATGCATATTTTGTAAGAAATAAACTATCAAGATATGGACTTCTATCTTAATATGCTCCCACTATTTTACTAACGAGTCACGCGACACCCTCAGCACGTGAAACGGAAGTCTCCGGCAGACTTCTAGTGGGGATCAGGATCCAATTAGCATCTTAGTGTAACCTCGAGGGACTCGACCAATCACACTACGCCTAAAAGGTAGGCAACTCTTACCAATCACAACTCCTTGTGATTCCCGTCCTGTTCGGCCTCCGAATCACCATGGCCTCGAGGGACTCGATCAACCATGATGCTCAGTTAAGTCAACACCTTCGTTACAAGATGAGTCTGATTTGATGATATACCCTCGAGGGACTCGACCAAGTATACCATGCCCTCAGAGGTCACCGGTGACATCTCTATGTCGTAAGCAAGATAGCGAATCACGATATAAGTGAGTCTCGAGGGACTCGACCAACTCAACCTACACTGGGAATCGGTTCCTACTTATAACGATGGAAGGCCACATGGGTCAATCTAATTGCCTCACGTTTACCGACTTAATATTATCGAGAGATGTTTCTAAGATTTCGTCTCCTAATATGACATGTCACACATATACATATTTAATATATATCTACATCGAATGCAAATATATATACTTATCTAGTATGTGTATAAGCAATCACACCAGATGATCATGGACCATAACCTAATATGATTAGGCCAGAGCCAGTAGGCCTAATCACTCACATCAAGATCTATGTGTGCAACAGTGCATCTCCATGCCCTGTGATCGTCCATCTCGCCTTCGTCGGTTCCGTCGACATCTTGATGCATCTCCATGCATCTCAATTGTCCGTCTCATGGGTCCCGCTATCGCATCCATGCTCCCACTGCGCCTCCTTAGGTGATTACAACTTAATCATAGGCACGCAGGCCCGACAATAAACGAAAAATATAATGGAGGCTCGCGGACCTCCATAATAATAATCACAAGTACACACATCACACGGTCCATGATCATCCGTCCACACATTATACATCACATGTATAAATAATCATCATAATGTAGGACTACTAGATAATAATAAAAATAATAATCAACTAAACCTTTTAATTAATTAATATTTTCTGAAATCAGTGACATGTAGGGAATTTCTGAATTTATAAGGGTATTTTCATAATTTGGACAAAAGAGAGAAAATGGAATTTCTCAAATTCCGAGGGGCAAAACTATCTTTTGCCCAGAAAACCCTAATGCTCTTTCCCCCTTTCGCTGCTGCCGCCGCTGCCACCCTGCCGGCGGCAGCCTGTGTGGCGGGGCGAGGGCACTGCCCTCGCCTGATGGCGGCACGCCCGCTAGCGGCGATGCCGCTGCGGGTGGGCGCCCCCTTCGGGCATCGTTGCCTCCGCAGGTAGTGCTGTCTCGCCGAGCGACCACCCCTGTGGGGGGGGTTTCGCCCGCGGGAACAGCGGCGGCAGGTGCCGCTGCCCTGCGGCGTCAGGCGTCGCTGCCCTGTGGCGGCAGACTCCACTGCCCTGCGGCGGCAAGCACCGCTTCCTTGCGGCAGCAGGCGCCGCTTCCTTGCGGCAGCAGGTGCCGCCTCTGCCCGTGGGCTGCCAGCCCCGCGAGAAGCAAGCCTGCTGCAAGTAGGCCGCCGGCTAGCTGCTGCAGATGCAGCCCCTGTGCTGCCCGTCTTCAGCTGCGCTTCATGCACGCAGATCGAGGGCAACAACTATTGCTGCCCTTTCTCACTTTTCCGTCAAAGATTTTGACGTCAAAATTCTTCCTAAACACAACACACGTAGTTCAAAACCAATCATTCGCACGAACAACCTGGCTTTGATACCACTGTTGTGAAATCTTGGTGCGACATCACATGCGCAGCGGAAGAACAAGAAAACAAAATCCCCGATTCCCAAAAAGATGTTCGTCGTCGTGCGAAGATTGGTGCGCAAAAATCCGCAAAACATGAAACTGCGTATAGAGTAGATTGTGTTACCTAAGGAGATCGTATATCCCTGTTTCCTTGCAGATCCTTAGGAGACGGTAAAGGAGGTCAAGCGTCCTCCTATCTAGCGGTGATCCACACAACAGGGATGCAACGACGCTCCTCAAAAACTCCAGGCCTGATCTTAGGTGGAGAGGAAGAGGAGAATAGGAAAGGTAAGCAAAAGCTCTAGCCTATGAGGCTCTGAATCCCTCCTATTTATATAGGTCCCCTATCAAACCCTAATGGGTCCTCCCCTAGTGGGTATTGGATCTGCATCCAATAAGATAAGGGCTCCGTCGGATATCTCATATCCGAACCTCTACTCATCGTAATGCCTACCATATGTGTGTGACCCTCTAGGACCAATATCGAGCTGGCCGTGAGTCATACCTGTCAGAACTCCTTCTAACTCAGTGAATTATTATCTCTGTAATAATTCACTTGACTCATCGACTATGGAAGTACTAGGCCACTACGCCGTAGTCCCCAAACGATACAGGGGAATCCAATCCATTGGACCTGTCTATCCTCAATTACCGTGTACCTATAATCCCTCATCCATCTAATATCCCAGAGACCGTATATCGAGCATGGTGTTGTCAAACCCATACGGTTTCTACTCGAGTCTCGCTCTAATCGGATTCTCCCGGAGAACTCTTTCTCTCTCAACCCGAATGACCCTGGCCAGGGATTTGTCTGAACAAGAACACATGGGATATTCCTCTCATGACGCTGAGAGTGGATGATCCTCTATCGACACTCAATAGCCCCCGTAAGGTCGACTACCACTCCCAATGACCAGTTGTACTAGATCTGGGACAGCCAAACTTATAAGTCTGGTATCAAAGAGTGGAGCACTCATACAGGACATCCTTGGTGTCTTAAGTCTAAGGACCAGATACACTACTAAGACTACGGAATCGCTGTCTGAGAATAAGGTATCATCAACCATCCAGTATTCCGTAACCCTGGGCATCACATGCGCAGCGGAAGAACAAGAAAACAAAATCCTCGATTCCCAAAGAGATGTTCGTCGTCGTGCGAAGATTGGTGCGCAAAAATCTGCGAAACATGAAACTGCGTATAGAGTAGATTGTGTTACCTAGGAAGATCATATATCCCTGTTTCCTTGCAGATCCTTAGGAGAGGGTAAAGGAGGTCAAGCGTCCTCCTCTCTAGCGGTGATCCACATAGCAGGGTTGCGACGACGCTCCTCAAAAACTCCAGGCCTGATCTGAGGTGGAGAGGAAGAGGAGAATAGGAAAGGCAAGCAAAGGCTCTAGCCTATGAGGCTCTGAATCCCTCATATTTATAGAGGTCCCCTGTTAAACCCTAATGGGTCCTCCCCTAGTGTGTATTGGATCTGCATCCAATAAGATAAGGGCTCCGTCGGATATCTCATATTCGAACCTCTACTCATCGCAATCCCTACCATATGTGTGTGACCCTCTAGGCCCAATATCGAGCTGGCTGTGAGTCATACCTGTTAGAACTCCTTCTAACTCAGTGAATTATTATCTCTGTAATAATTCACTCGACTCATCGACTACGGACGTACTAAGCCACTACGCCGTAGTCCCCAGACGATATAGAGGAATCCAATCCATTGGACCTGTCTGTCCTCAGTCACCGTGTACCTATAATCCCGCATCCATCTAATATCCTAGAGACCATATATCGAGCATGGTGTTGTCAGACCCATATGGTTTCTACTCGAGTCTCGCTCTAATCGGATTCTCCCGGAGAACTCTTTCTCTCTCAACCCGAATGACCCTGGCTAGGGATTTGTCTGAGCAAGAACAAATGGGATATTCCTCTCATGACGCCGAGAGTGGATGATCCTCTATCGACACTCAATAGCCCTCGTAAGGTCAACTACCACTCCCAATGACCAACTGTACGAGATCTGGGACAGCCAAACCTATAAGTCTGGTATCAAAGAGTGGAGCACTCATACAAGACATCCTTGGTGTCTCAAGTCTAAGGACCAGATACACCACTAGGACTACGGAATCGCTGTCTCACAATAAGGCATCATTAACCATCCAACATTCCGTAAGCGGATCAATCGGTGAACTCATTCTCCAACGAGCACCTATACTGTATCCCTAGTGTCCCTACACGAGCAGCTATGAGACCAGCTGCATCCATCATATGGACGGGTATATAGCACACCAGTCTGTCCGGTTATCACGATATCCCTCTCGAATAACCTATGACCGGGATCATTTAGGATATGTGTTTAAAGGTGAATCGATCTCATTATCGTGATCTCATCACGATCCGATTCCCATTGCACAAATCCAAGGACATCACAATATATGTATGCATTTATGCAATAGTTATAAAGTGATATACGCCAAAATATAATAAGCAAAAAGATTCTGTATCAAGTCACACGTGCCATCACTCACGTGATTGGCTTGCTGGGCACCTATGACTAGCAATCTCCCACTTGACCTAAAGCCAATCATCTTTGTGTCTGATCCCCATCAGGCCCCTGTGATGCTCAAAGACAAAATGAGACAACGACTTTGTCAGTGGATCTGCAATGATATCTTCGAATGGAACTCTTTCCACTGCTACATCTCTTCGGGTTACGATCTCTCTGATAAGCTGGAACCTCCCCAGAACACTTCTGATGAGACCCGGGTTCCTTTATTTGAGTAATCGTCCCATAGTTGTCGCAATATAAGTGAATCGGCTCCTCGCTACCCGGCACGACTCCCAAATCTGTAATGAACTTCTTCAACCAGACTGCCTCCTTTGCTGCATCTGATGCAGCAATGTACTCCGCCTTTGTGGTCGAGTCAGTAGTGGTATCTTGCTTGGAACTCTTCCAGCACACTGCTCCTCCATTCAAGGTGTACACATACCCTGAATTCGACTTGCTATCATCGACATCAGACTGAAAACTTGAGTCTGTGTAGCCTTCAATCTTAAGGCTATTACCTCCATATATTAGTAAAAGATCCTTAGTCCTTCTCAAGTACTTAAGGATACACTTTACTGCTTTCCAGTGCTCCAAGCCTGGATCCGCTTGATACCTGCTCGTGACACTCAGAGCATGAGCTATATCAGGCCTAGTACATAGCATGGTATATATGATAGACCCTATTGCTGAGGCATAAGGTATCATATTCATGTTTGCCCTTTCTTCTGGAGTCTTTGGGGACATACTCGTAGAAAGCGATATCCCATGTCTCATCGGTATGAGATCTCTCTTGGAATTTTTCATGCCAAACCTTTTGACAATGGTTTCTATGTACTTGGACTAGGACAAGCTAAGCATCCTCTTGGATCTATCTCTATAGATTCTAATCCCCAAGATATAGGATGCTTCCCCTAAGTCCTTCATGGAGAAGTGTCTAGATAACCAAGCCTTTATTGTGGATAGCATTCCTACGTCGTTCCCAATGATGAGGATGTCATCCACATATAACACCAAAAGGTGATAGCGCTCCCACTTACCTTCCTGTAGACACAAGGCTCATCTTCGTTCTTAACGAAGTCATAAGATCTGATTACCTAATCAAATCTTATGCTCCAACTTCGGGAAGCTAGCTTTAGTCCATAAATGGATCTAAGCAACCTACACATCTTATCTGGACAGTTCTTGGACACGAATCCCTCAGGTTGCATCATATACACCTCCTCCTCGAGGTTCCCAATGAGGAATGCGGTTTTCACATCCATCTGCCATATCTCATAATCATAGTGTGCTGCAATAGCCAATAGAATTTTGATGGATTTTAGCATTGCTACGGGTGAGAAGGTTTCGTCGTAGTCAACACCTTGCCTTTGACGATACCCCTTAGCCACTAGCCTTGCTTTATAGGTCTCTACCTTTCCATCTACTCCGATCTTTTTCTTAAAGATCCACTTGCAACCGATGGGTACAATACCTTTGGGCGCATCAACTAGGTTCCAAACCTTATTGGAGTACATAGAATCCATCTCAGAATTCATGGCTTCTTGCCACTTCCCGGAGTCTATACTCATAATAGCCTCCTCGTAGGTCTGAGGATCAATATCCTCAACATCCTCTCCTCTAATATGTCCCACATATCTCTCAGGAGGATGAGATACTCTATCAGACCTGTGTAAAGTTGAAAATTGTGTATTAGGTACCTGAACAGACTCGGGCTGTAGAGTGGTGCTTAAGCTTGGTTCTCCAACCTCGGTCAACTCTATCATTCTCCCACTAACTCCACCAAGAATGTGTTCCTTCTCAAGGAACACTGCTCTCTTAGCTATAAAGACCTTTTGGTCCTCGAGATGATAGAAATAATACCCACAAGATTCCTTGGGGTGTCTCATAAATTTGCATCGCTCTGTCTTTATTCTAACTTATCGGGGTTGTGTCTTTTAATGTGGGCAGGGTAGCCCAAAATCTTCACAACCTTAATATTAGGCTTCTCCCTTTCCATATTTCATATGGTATAGACACTACCCACTTAGTTGGAACTCTGTTCAAAAGGTAAGCTGCGGTCTCTAGGGCATATCCCTAGAATAAGATGGGTAGGTCAGCGAAACTCATCATGGACCGTACCATATCTAATAACGTACGATTTCTCCTTTCAGAGACACCATTGAGCTGAGGTGTGTAAGGAGGTGTCCATTTGTCACGCCCCGCTGAATTATTTTTCTTTTGTATTATAATTCAACAACAATTCATTCCAGGATCCGTTCACACATTTGAGGATACTGAGAAAACATTCAGGTCATTCATATCTATAATTTTCCAATTCATAAAACCTGTGCAGTTTATAATCATAGTATAATATCACTTAATGATTCACAAAATCCAAAGCCAACTCAACTAAACCATAACCACATCATAAATCCACAAGCGTAGCAATCTATACAATCACAAAACCAACATGTATTACATGTTTATATCATTACACAGTTTAAACTTTAACATTCCCAAAATCCCAACACAAGAGGTACTTTCCAAATATTTACAAGATACATCAATCTAGATTTGTCGTTGATACACACAAAAGAACTTATACAATATCAACTTATTAATTTCGAAAGATTTGCCCCAAAATCTTCTAGCTTTCCACTGCCTCAACCCAATTCTAGATTTTCAGAACATAACAATCTACCCTGAAAAATTTATATAGCAACGGGGTGAGCATAAAGAGCTCAGCAAGCGACTAACATATCCATGGCGATAGGAGAAGTTCAAGCAGGCTTACTATCAAGATAACAAAAGCAGAAATACAAGTGTTCATTTGAAGTCATCTCATTTGATATAAAATCACAAAGGTTTACCTCGTTCAAAAACAGGCATTAGACATAACAATAGGAGAAAAGAAATTGGAGCATATCATTGGCATAAGGAGCATATCGATGACATATGATAATTTCAAGGCATAACAAAGACGTAAGGAGCATTTTGGATATCTATGGCATATGAAACAGTTCGGAACATATCAATGGTGAATGAAATGCTTCAGAACGTATCAATGGCATATGGAAATATTTCGGAAGCATAAGAAGCATTTCAGAACATATCAAAGAACAAATATGAAATAGAAGCTCAAACGTCGTACTCTAGCATAGTGCATGTGAGGATTAACTCAGTGGTGGCTCCACGCCGTGATGAGTTCTCGACTCCATCCACGGGTAGCCCTTTCCTACTCGAGCCCTCTCACCCTGCCCAAGTGCTAGGTCGACTTTGAATTTTATATCAAACAGATAGAAGGTGAAGTGGGATCATAACATAATATGGTCCATCCATTTCTGGATGACCACCAATCATAAGTCTCCCACGTCTGGGAGCTCCATCCACCCAGGTCTGAGTGAAGTCAATGGGGCCGGCAGAGCAATCGCGGGCTCTAAGCATAACTCCCTTTACCATTTTTGGCAAAGGTTCACAATATCCCACAAGACACCAGAGTACAAAAGGGTAGTATGAACAATAACATTGACATATATCAGAAGCACATGCGGAACAACGAAATGTACATATGCCTTTCGAGTCAATACGATACAAACAGAATCTTTCACAAATGTATTCAGATTTAAAAGGAAACAAAAGCAGGAGTATACAAGGATTTCAAGAAATCACATATGGCTCAATTGAAATAAGAAAGTTAGATGAATTCAATGTCCAAAGAAATGAAACTGGAAGAGGCACATATCGAAAGCAAATGCGGAACAATGGGATGCATGTGCCGAATCATTACGCTGAAAACATGAACTTTAGATGATAGCTGCAGACAAATAAATAAAGGACAAAAGTATACAGGAATTTAAGGTAATAATGTAAAGCTTAACTGAAGAGTGTTTGCCGAAATCGATTTCCAAAGAGAAGAAACAAGGAGAGCCGAAATCGACCAAAGCTCGATTCTGGCAGAATTTGATAGGGACATTGTATGAACTATTTCGATAACCAATTATGCTCCAATTTATGCAAAATATGTGTCATTAGAAAGCTTTATCAATCTAATTTTAGGCAAATTATGTTTGACAAGAATTGGAATTTACAACAGGGAGTTACAGATAATTTCGTAGCCAAAGGTCTGAAAATATTTGCTCTGTTTTACTGAATTCATTGGGTCGATGAAAGCAGATGTTTTAGTTAGAAATTATTATCCGAAAATTTCAAATCAGGTATATAAAGAAAGCATTTTGAGTCTAGCTTCGAATAAATCATACTTTGTATGAATCTGAGTTCACAGTATAAAGTTATAAGTAGTTAAGCAACAAGAGGTCAGAAATTTCAGTCTCTATTTTGCAGAATCTGTAGGGTTAATTGAAACAGAAGTCTTAGTAGGCATTTAAACTCCAAATCATTCAATCTTAGTGTCAAAATAAAGATATTTGAGTCTACTTTCAAATGGAATAGGTTTTACCTAAATCAGAGTTTAGTGCTAAAAGTTAGATCGAAAACAATATACAGAAGTCAGATTACCGAAAAATTTCAGATTCATGGCTTTATATCAAAAGGAAAGAACGGTTTGGTACTAAGCTGAAATCTTTTGCATTATGAAGAATTAAAAGGAAAACAGAGATTAGGAATTCTGTAGGAAGAGATTAGAACACTTGCCTTAAGCAAATTTGATTCCCAAATGGGGGGAGTTGATGCAAAACCTCAATCAAAGCTTCTTCTTCAATTCCTCTTCTTCTTCTCCTTCTTCCCTTCTCTTCTCTTCTTAACTCACGTTGGCTGCAGTATCTGAAGGTTACATTTAGTTTCTCCTTTAATCTCTTATTTAATTACATTTTGGTTAACACAAGGGTTGCAAAGTTACAAGGTGGCAAGCATGCATGAAAAATGCTAGGTGTCATCCTTAGAGCAAACTTAGGTGGCACCATTAGGTTAGCTAGTGACACATGTCCACTATTTTTATTTTTATTTTTATTATTTAACTTAAATCTGAATCTTTAATAAATTATATCAAACTTCTAATATTTACTCTTAGGTCCCTAGCCATAAATATTTAATCATTTATTATTTAATAAAAAAATTATTAAATAATCCTCATATTTACAAACAAGCATTTACTAATTTTTTTTTTTTTTAAATGGGGGATGTTACACCATTGGGATAATATCCCATGGTCCTTGAGGAACTAAATAAACTTTGTACTTAAGTACTCGCCTCCTCGATTTGATCGAAGAGTTTTGATACTCTTTCCAGTCTGGTTCTCCACCTCATTCCTATACTCTCTGAATTTCTCAAAGGCCTCGGATTTGTACTTCATTAAGTATACATATCCATACCTTGAGAAATCATCAGTAAATGTAATGAAGTAGGAGTAACCTCCAATGGCATGAGTTGACATGGGTCCACATACATCACTATATATGAGTTCCAACAACTCAGTGGCTCTCTCTCCAATTCCACTAAATGGAGAGTTGGTCAATTTTCCACGAATGCAAGGTTCACAAGTTGCATATGACGCGTAGTCGAATGGATCTAGATATCCATCATTTAGTAACTTTTGAATCCTTCTTTCATGGATGTGACCTAGCCTACAATGCCACAAGTATGCACTGTTCACTTCATCTCGTTTCCTCTTAGACACATTTACATTCATGATATGTGGAGTAGTGTCTAACATAAATAAACCATTATGCAATGTTCCTTTCGTGATGATCTTATCATCTAATAATATCGAACAACCATTGTTCTCAAAAACAAATTTATATCCACTAACTGTTAAACATGAAATGGAGATAATGTTTTTGATAATAGAAGGAACAAAATAACATGCATCTAATGCAATAAAAGCTCCACTAGGCAGATGTAGGGAGACCTCGCCAACAGCTAATACAACAACTTTTGCTCCATTACCCATCTTGAGGTCCATCTCGCCTCTCTCTAGTCTCTTAGGCCTTGCCAGAACCTGCAACGAATTGCATATATGATAAGCACTACCGGTATCCAATACCCATGCGTTATCATAAGAGTCTAACAAATAGAGACTAATCATGAATGTACCTGAAGCTTCATCAAGCTTTTGTTTCGCCCTTTCTGCAAGGTACTCTTTGCAGTTCCTCTTCCAGTGCCCATCTTTACCACAGTGGAAGCATTGGCCTTTGTCCTTTACTGGGTCTTTTTTAGCAACTTTTGCTTTACCTAGTCTGCCCTTGCCCTTTCCCTTCTTAAGGGACCTTTCTGCTTTCCTTTACTTTCTGGTCTCACCAGTATAGAGAACTGGCTTCTCTTTCTTAAAAGTACTCTCTGCCTCCCTCAACATATTGAGGAGCTTTGGGAGAGTCACCTCAAGCTTGTTCATATTAAAATTCATTATGAACTATGGAAAGGAATCTGGTAGGAACTAAAGCACAATGTCCACACACAAGTTATCCTCTAGGACCATTCCTAGACATGTGAGTTTCTCTATCCACTCAATTATCTTTAGGACATGGTTCTGAACTGGTGTCCCCTCAGTCATCCTAGCGCGGAAGAGGCTCTTAGATATCTCATATCGCTGAGTCCTTCCCTGTTCCTCAAACAATTTACGAACATGTAGGAGAATGGATCTGGCATCCATCTTTTCATGTTGTCTCTGTAACTCAGGAGTCATAGAGCTCAACATATAGCACTGAGCAAGAGTGGAGTCATCAATGTACTTCACGTAGCGAGCGATCTCATCCTCGTTTGCCCCTTCTTCGGGCGTAGGCATCACTGTATCAAGGACGTACAAGATTTTCTCCACTGTGAGAACAATTCTCAAGTTACGGAGCCAATCCGTATAATTTGGACCAGTGAGACGGTTGACATCAAGTATGCCACGTAAGGGATTTAAAAGCGACATTTTCTGAAAATAAAGATGCAGCAGAAATTAATAACATGCAGATTTTACAAGAAATAAACTATCAAGATATGGACTTCTATCTTAATATGCTCCCACTATTTTACTAACGAGTTACGCGACACCCTCAGCACGTGAAACGGAAGTCTCCGGTAGATTTCTATTGGGGATCAAGATCCAATCAGCGTCTTAGTGTAACCTCGAGAGACTCGACCAATCACACTAAGCCTAAAAGGTAGGCAACTCTTGCCGATCACAACTCCTTGTGATTCCCGTCTTGTTCGGCCTCCGAATCACCATAGCCTCGAGGGACTCGACCAACCATGATGCTCGGTTAAGTCAACACCTTCGTTACAAGATGAGTCTGATTTGATGATATACCCTCGAGGGACTCGACCAAGTATACCATGCCCTCAGGTCACCGGTGACATCTCTATGTCGTAAGCAAGATAGCGAATCGCGATATAGGTGAGTCTCGAGGGACTCGACCAACTCAACCTACACCGAGAATCGGTTCCTACTCATAACGATGGAAGGCCACGTGGGTCAATCTAATTGCCTCACGTTTACCGACTTAATATTATCGAGAGATGTTTCTATGATTTGGTCTCCTAATATGACATGTCACACATATACATATTTAATATATATTTACGTCGCATGCAAATATATATACATATCTAGTATGTGTATAAGCAATCGCACCAGATGATCATGGACCACAACCTAATGTGATTCGGCCCGAGCCAGTAGGCCTAATCATTCACATCAAGATCTATGTGTGCAACGGTGCATCTCCATGCCCTATGATCGTCCATCTCGTCCTCGTCGATTCCGTCGACATCTTGATGCATCTTCATGCATCGCGATCGTCCGTCTTGTGGGTCCCGCTATCGCATCTACGCTCCCGCTGCGCCTCCTCATGTGATTACAACTCAATCATAGGCATGCAGGCCCGACAATAAACGAGAAATATAATGGAGGCTCGCAGACCTCAATAATAATAATCACAAGTACACACATCACACGGTCCATGATCATCCGTCCACACATCATACATCACATGTATAAATAATCATCATCATGTAGTACTACTAGATAATAATAAAAATAATAATCAACTAAACCTTTTAATTAATTAATATTTTCAAAAGTCAGGGACATGTAGGGAATTTCTGAATTTATAGGGGTATTTTCATAATTTGGACAAAAGATAGAAACTAGAATTTCTCAAATTCCGAGGGGCAAAACTATCTTTTGCCCACAAAACCCTAATGCCCTTTCCCCTTTTCGCTGCTGTCGCCGCCGCCGCCACCCTGCCGGCGGTGGCTTGTGCGGCGGGGCGAGGGCACTGCCCTCGCTTGTAGGTGGCACGCCCGCTGGCGGCGATGCCGCTGCGGGTGGGCGCCGCTGCCTCCGCAGGCGGTGCTGTCCCGCCGGGCGGCCGCCCCTATGGGGGGGGTTCCGCCCACGGGAGCAACGGCGGCAGGCGCCGCTGCCCTGCGGCGCCTCTGCCCGTGGGCTACCAGCCCCGTCGGCAGCAGGCCTACTGCAAGCAGGCCGCCAGCCGGCTGCTGTAGATGCAGCCCCTGTACTGCCCGCCTTCGGCTGCGCTTCACGCACGTAGATCGAGGGCAGCAACTGTTGCTACCCTTTCTCGCCTTTGCGTCAACGATTTTGATGTCAAAATTCTTCCTAAACACAACACACGCAGTTCAAAACCAATCATTCGCATGAACAACCTGGCTCTGAAACCACTGTCGGGAAATCATGGGGGCGACATCACATTCGTAGTGGAAGAACAAGAAAACAAAATCCACGATTCCCAAAAAGATGTTCGTCGTCGTGTGAAGATTGGTGCGCAAAAATCCGCGAAACATGAAACTGCGTATAGAGTAGATTGTGTTACCTAGGGAGATCGTATATCCCTGTTTCCTTGCAGATCCTTAGGAGAGGGTAAAGGAGGTCAAGCGTCCTCTCTAGCGGTGATCCACACAACAAGGTTGCGACGACGCTCCTCAAAAACTCCAGGCCTGATCTGAGGTGGAGAGGAAGAGGAGAATAGGAAAGGCAAGCAAAAGCTTTAGCCTATGAGGCTCTGAATCCCTCCTATTTATAGAGGTCCCCTGTCAAACCCTAATGGGTCCTCCCCTAGTGGGTATTGGATCGACATCCAATAAGACAAGGGCTCCGTCGGATATCTAATATCCGAACCTCTACTCATCGCAATCCCTACCATATGTGTGTGACCCTCTAGCCCCAATGTCGAGCTGGCCATGAGTCATACCTGTTAGAACTCCTTCTAACTCAGTGAATTATTATCTCTGTAATAATTCACTCGACTCATCGACTACGGACGTACTAGGCCACTACACTGTAGTCCCCAAACGATATAGGGGAATCCAATCCATTGGACCTGTCTGTCGTCAGTTACCGTGTACCTATAATCCCTCATCCATCTAATATCCCAGAGACCGTATATCGAGCATGGTGTTGTCAGACCCATACGGTTTCTACTCGAGTCTCGCTCTAATCGGATTCTCCCGGATAACTCTTTCTCTCTCAACCCGAATGACCCTGGCCAGGGATTTGTCTGAGCAAGAACACATGGGATATTCCTCTCATGATGCCGAGAGTGGATGATCCTCTATCGACACCCAATAGCTCTCGTAAGGTCGACTACCACTCCCAATGACCAGCTGTACTAGATCTGGGACAGCCAAACCTATAAGTGTGGTATCAAAGAGTGGAGCACTCATATAGGACATCCTTGGTGTCTCAAGTCTAAGGACCAGATACACCACTAGGACTACGGAATCGTTGTTTGAGAAAAGACATCATTAACCATCCAGCATTCCGTAAGCGGATCAATTAGTGAACTCATTCTCCAATGAGCACCTATACTGTATCCCTAGTGTCCCTACACGAGCAGCTATGAGACCAGCTGCATCCATCATATGGACGGGTATACAGCACACAAGTCTATCCGGTTATCATGATGTCCCTCTCGAGTAACCTATGACCGGGATCATTTAGGATATGTGTTTAAAGGTGAATCGATCTCATTATCTTGATCTCATCACGATCCGAATCCTATTGCACAAATCGAAGGACATCACAATATATGTATGCATTTATGCAATAGTTATAAAGTGATATATACCAAAATATAATAAGCAAAAAGATTCTGTATCAAGTCATACGTGCCATCACTCACGTGATTGGCTTGCTGGGCACCTATGACTAGTAGAGATATCACTTAGTATCATCAGCCATTCGACTATGGAAGGGTAGTGAGATGCCAAGAATGCTGCTCTGATACTAGATGATAGAACCCTTATATATTCTAAACTTGGGGTTAATCTCTTTAGGGGATCAGTCTCTTTTAGGACTCTAGCTAGGAGAGTCCTAATTGAGAGGGACATTCATGTAAAACTATTAGGAGAGTCCTAATTAAGAGGGACATTCATGTAAAGCCTAGCTAAGCTGACCTCTGTTAAAGTGGTGAAGAGGCCGGCTAGGGTTAGGATATTGTTTCTTAGAGAAGAATAAGGAGTTGTAAAGGAATATGAGTCTTGAGTAGGAATCTTATTAGGAGTTGGATAGAAGTAGGAGTCTTGAGTAGGAGCCCTATTACGAGTTAGGGTTTAGAAGCCTATAAATAGTCATGTATTCCTCCTCTTTTCATAAGCAATAGATGAATCTTTTCTGCAGCCTTTGAGCAGCAACTTAGAGGGAGGAACTCCTATAGAGTTCCAAGGAGGCCGATCCCCTAAAGAGATCAATCCCAAGTTTAGAATCTGTAAGGGTTCTATCACCTGGTATCAAAGCAGCGTTCTTGGAATCTCACTGCCCTTCCACAGCCATCCATCAACCCTCCACAACCGCCCAAAGCAATTCCCACAATTGCTTAAAAGATCGTCGCTAAATTCCACCGTCATCCCCACCATCACGGATCATCCTTTGATCTCCCCATGAATTGCAACAGGTTCTGGTTTTCTACCTTACTACTGTTGCAATTTAGTTATCTTTATTTGGAAATCCTAAAAAAAAAAATTATTCCTATATTGCTGCATAAACTTTTCATCATAAAGTTTTCATCTCTACGACGAAAGAAACATTGCAGAATTCCAACCGTATAACATCGTCTGTTTGATCTTGCTATTGTGTTTTTTCTATCCAAATCTCTACGAAATATTTACTACATCTTTGACATTTCTTAACAGCAGATTTCCTTTAGTTTTGTCGAAAAATTCATAATATAAATCATTGATATTTTATATCTAATCTGCTATACATGAAAATCTGTACTATAAAATTTCAGCTGCATAACACTATTTGTTTGATCTTGATACTACATAGTTTCTATCCAACTGATAGCTTTGACACTTCATAACAGTGGATTTTCCTTTGGTTTCATCAAAAAATTCTTAATATAAACCATTGATCTTTTACGTCCAATCTGCTATACTTAAAAATCTGTGTTGTAGAAAATTTCAGCCGCATATTGTTGCCTTAACCCATCTATTTGCAATCTTTTTTGAATGAAATTTCTTATACACTTCATAGATCATCTTGGTGTCCATCTAAGATTGATCTATTAAGAAATTCATCTCTAAAAATGATTTTGTGTTGCTGCAAATTTTCGTCGTAACCCGCTAAAATTTTTCAACAAGAATTCTACAATCGCAACTTGCACCAATTTCCTTGCTGTTATACTGCCAAATTTTTTTGATTAAATTAGATATCCTTGCTGTCATATAAACTGTGATTTTGCTATCAATTCCCTCCTCAATTCTCTCAAGTTTTTGGTGGAAATTACGTCGAGAAACCGTTGTTTCTTCGACGATAATTCTACTCTAACAAGACAACACATACTTGCTGCAACTTCCACTGATTTCTATTAAACCTTTACTACCATCTACCATAGATCCAAAACTTTCATCTATAGCCCTAAAACTCCACCAAACCATACCCTCAATCTACACCCAAAATTGCCATAAAACAAGCCTAAACCGTAGCCTACATCCACCAATCCACCAACCCTTTCGACCATCACTTCTCTCAACCAATACATTGTTTGAACCCTTGCAGATTCTAAACTTGGGATTGATCTCTTTAGGGGATCGGCCACCTTAGAACTCTATAGGGGTTCCTCCCTCCAAGTTGCTGCTCAAAGGCTGTAGAAAAGATTATCTATTACTTATAAAAAGAGGTGGAATACATGACTATTTATAGGGCTTCTAAACCCTAACTCCTAATAGGACTCTTACTTAAGACTCCTACTTCTAACCAACTCCTAATAGGACTCCTACTCAAGACTCCTACTTCTATCCAACTCCTAATAGGACCTCTACTCAAAACTCCTATTCCTTTACAACTCCGTATTCTTCTCTAAGAAATAACCTCCTAACCCTAGCCGACCACTTCACCTCTTTAATAGGGGTCGGCTTAGGTAGGTTTTACATGAATGTCCCTATCAATTAGGACTCTCCTAGCTAGAGTCCTAACAAACCCGCCCTCTTCAAATCAGCCTTGTCCTCGAGGCTGACGATTCATGAATTTTGGGAATTTGAACTTCAAGTCATCATAGTTCTCCCAAGTGGCATCTTCTGTTTGTAGGTTTGCCCACTATATTAGCAATTTAGTAGTTGATCGTCGTTGTCGAGTCACGATCCGTCGATCAATAATGGCACTTGGCTGAGTTAGAAGTTCTCCTTGGGTAGTCATATTTGGTGGGTGGCTTTGGGCTGTCTCCAAGCACCTATTTACAACTTCCGTCTGGCCGTCGGTTCGTGGGTGATATGCCATACTCTTTTTCAATTTAGTACCTTACATATGGAATAACTTTGTCCAAAATCTGCTCGTGAAGATGCAAGTAGAATTTATCATAAGCACAATGCGTCCCTTATAGTGTAATTCTTTTGAGTCCCAATTGTAATGAGCCATGGGGCTTGGAGCTTCCTCCAATTTTTTTATAATCTTACTAGTCTCTAAATCTTCCTGCCATTCCATCTTAATATCCTTAAGAAAGTCTCTGGTCGGAAGTGAAACGACCGAAACTTCAACTTGCTCGGGTAGTTGCGAAAGCGCATCTGCAAGAACATTCTCTTTCCCCTTTTTGTAAGTTATTTCATAATCAAATCCAAGAAGTTTGGTTACCCATTTTTGCTGCTCAGGAGATGATATCTTTTGCTCCAAAAAGTACTTGAGGCTTTTATGGTCGGTTTTAATTTGAAATCGTCGACCAATCAAGTAGGGTCTCCACCTCGTTGCTGCGCCCACAAAGGCGAGCATCTCCTTATCATATGTTGACATATTTTGATGGGAGGGAGATAATGCCTTACTAGTGTATGCGAGTGGTCGACCATCTTGCATTAGAATGGATCCAATTCCGACTCCAGATGCGTCGGCCTCAATAATGAAGGGTCGGTTGAAATATAGTAGTGTTATGTTAGAATCCTTGCACATTCTAAACTTGAGGTTGATCTCTCTAGGGGATCGGCCTCCTTGGAACTCTATAGGGGTTCCTCCCTCCAAGTTGCTGCTCAAAGGCTGCTGAAAAGATTCATCTATTGCTTGAGAAAAGAGGAGGAATACATGGCTATTTATAGGGCTTCTAAACCCTAACTCCTAATAGAACTCCTACTTAAGACTCTTACTTCTAACCAACTCCTAATAGGACTCCTACTCAAGACTCCTATTCCCTTACAACTCCTAATTCTTCTCTAAGAAAAAACCTCCTACATGAATGTCCCTCTCAATTAGGACTCTCCTAACTAGAGTCCTAACAGAATGTCCCTCTCAATTAGGACTCTCCTAGCTAGAGTCCTATCAGAATGTCCCTCTCAATTAGGACTCTCCTAGCTAGAGTCCTATCAGAATGTCCCTCTCAATTAGGACTCTCCTAGCTAGAGTCCTAACAAACCCGCCCTCTTCAAATCAGCCTTGTCCTCGAGGCTGACGATTCATGAATTTTGGGAATTTGATCTTCAAGTCATCATAGTTCTCCAAAGTGGCATCTTCTGTTAGTAGGTTTGCCCACTGTATTAGCAATTCAGTAGTGGATCATCGTCGTCGAGTCATAATCCATCGATCAATAATGGCACTTGGCTGAGTCTGAAGTCCTCCTTGGGTAGTCATATTTGGTGGGTGGCTTTGGGCTATCTCCAAGCACATATTTACAACTTCTGTCTAGCCGTCGGTTTGTGAGTGATATGCCATACTCCTTTTCAATTTAGTACTCTTATAGTGTAATTCTTTTGAGTCCCAATTGTAATGAGCTATGGAGCTTGGTGCTTCCTCCATTTTTTTTATAATCTTACTAGTCTCTGAATCTTCCTGCCATTCCATCTTAATATCCTCAAGGAAGTCGCTGGTCGGAAGTGAAATGGCCAAAACTTCAGTTTGTTCGGGTAGCTGCGAAAGCGCATCTGCAAGAACATTCTCTTTCCCCCTTTTGTAAGTTATATCATAATCAAATCCAAGAAGTTTTGTTACCCAGTTTTGCTGCTCAGGGGATGATATCTTTCGCTCCAAAAAGTACTTAAGGCTTTTATGGTCGGTTTTAATTTGAAATCGTCGACCAATCAAGTAAGGTCTCCACCTCGTTGCTACGCGCACAATGGCGAGCATCTCCTTATTATATGTTGACTTATTTTGATGGGAGGGAGATAATGCCTTGCTAGTATATGCGAGTGGTCGACCATCTTGCATGAGAATTGCTCCAATTCCGACTCTAGATGCGTCGGCCTCAATAATGAAGTATCGATTGAAATCTGGTAGTGTTAGCACCGGCGTCGTCGTCATGGCTGCCTTAAGTTTGTCGAAGGCAACGGAGGCTCTGTCCGACCATTAGAAGACATCTTTTTTCAGAAAGGAAGTAAGTGGTGCACTGATCTCTCCATAGTTTTTCATGAACTTGCAGTAGTAGCCTATTAAACCCAGAAAGCCATGTAGCAATTTTATGTTCCTCGGCGTCAGCCAATTTTGCATTGCTCCAATTTTGAAGGAGTCTACTACCACACCTTCCTCTGATATGATATACCCAAGATATTCCACCTTCTTTTGAAGAAAGCAAAAATTCATAGTGGTTATTGTGTGTTCAAAAGGTGGTTTTCGGTATATCTTCTTCGCATACTCGTATTTGATGATACCCGGATCGAAGGTACAGCTTTGTGAAGATTTGTGCTCCCTTTCATCTTGCAACTCATCTACTACTGGAATAGGGTATTTATCCTTGATGGTTATGCCATTGAGAGTTCGGTAATCAACACATAATCGCCATATTCCATCCTTCTTTCGTATGAGGAGCACCGGTGAAGAGTATGGGCTACAACATGGCCGAATAACTCCTGTTTTGAGCATCTCTTTTACAATCCTTTCTATTTCATCCTTCTGGAGATGTGGATACTGATATGGCTGAGCATTTGCTGGAGATTGGCCTGGAAGAATCGTTATACAATGATCATGCCGACGGGTAAGAGGTAGGTTGCATAGTTCGTCCAATATATCTAAAAATTCAGCAAGCAAAGGAAGTAGATTTGGATCTTCCAATTTTGTTGGCTCTCCCTTAGTTTTCTGCTCAAGTTGTACCAAAAAGCCACTGCATGCTTTATGCAAAACCTTCTTCATTTGTTGTGTGCAAATCATCGTTACTTCGCCCCCACGTTTCCCGTGCAGTATCACCTGTTTCTCCTTACTGTAAAATTTCATAATTAGTTTCATAAAATTCCAAGAAAAATCACCTAATGTTGTCAACCATTTAATTCTGAGCATGGCCTCATGATCATCAAGAGGGAGAAGGAAGAAATCTGCAATTATCTCTTGGTCCTGCAGCAATAGTTTCTCTTGCGGGCGCCTACGATCACACTTTAAAATCCGTCTGTCGATGACCTTAACATCAAACCTGCAACGATTCTCGATAGGTAATGCCATTCGGATAGCAACCTTACTGTTTAGGATATTATTAGTGCTGCCCGTGTCGATGAAAACAGTGATAAGTTGTTGTTTGAGAAGGCCTCCAACTTTCATCATTTGCGGGTTTGAGTAGCCGGCTAGTGCATGTACCGTAACTTCGGTCGATTGTGGCTCTTCTTCTGCATCTTCTTCTTTATGTTCAATGCTCTCTTCTGGATGTTCAATGACCTCTTCTTCTACTGGTTCAATGATAAAAAGTCTCCCTTTCCTATAGCGATGCTCATGGCTCCACGGCTCGTCGCAATGCCAACATAACCCCTTCACAGATCATTCCTGAAGCTCTTCTCTTGTCATCCTTTTTGGTGCAGGGACTCGGTCAATAGTAGGGGGGGCTAAGGGCTTCAATATTACTGGTTGAGAAGTGACCATAGTCCTTCGAGCTTCATGGTTCAATTGCTCCTCTTGATGTCGTGCGAAAGAGATGGCTGCCATAAGCGTGTACGGTTGTCGCGCTTTAACTTCTCCTCGGATCTCCGGCTTCAAGCTCTCAATAAAGGTCCTCAATAGCTGTTTTTGAGACCAATCAAGAGTCTAATTAGATAACCTTTCAAACCTGGTTTGGTACTCCTAAATGGTGGAGGTTTGTCGGATCTTTGCTAGTTGTCTGTCAATATTCTCGTAATCGGTTGGACTAAAGCGGATCAGCAGTCCTTCTTTGAATTGTTGCCATGAAAGGACTCCATAAGTATGTTTAAACTAGTCAAACCACTGTATAGCATCCCCTTCAAGATGTATAGCTGCAATTTTCACCATAGATGCATCCGCGGTTTTCTGGTACCGAAATTATTGCTCCGCATGCAAGATCCAACCAATCGGGTCTCCTTCTTCCCATCTAGGAAAGTCCACCCTTATGTGTGGATAGTTGGGATCGATCATAGAGCCTCCCCTCCCTTGGAACTCATCTCTTCGGGCCTGGTACGATTGGGTAAAGCTCTCTCCGTGATATGATTTTTTCGGGCTTAGTAGTCTGCCCAATCTGAGTTCGGTAAAGAGCGTCTGAATCTTATCCTCCATTCGCGCTTCCAAGGCTTCAAATTTAGCATCGATTGCCTCCTTAGATGCCATAGTATAGGCCTCCAAATCTATGATGTTAAGATCTCTCTTTTGTTGTCAGGTTAAAGGCATGTATAGGTTGAGAGAAGTGATGGTCGAAAGGGTTGGTGGATCGGTGGATGTAGGCTACGATTTAGGCTTGTTTTGTGGCTGTTTTGGGTGCAGTTTGAGGGTGTGGTTTGGTGGAGTTTTATAGCTGTGGATGAAAGTTTTGGATCAGTGGTAGATGGCAACAAAGTTTTGAGAGAAATCAGTGGAATTTGCAGCAAGTATGTGCTGTCTTGTAAGAGCAGAATTGTCGTCGAAGAAACAGCGGTTTCTCGACGTAATTTCCACCAAAAAGTTGAGAGAATTGAGGAGGGAATTGATAGCAAAATCACAGTTTATATGACAGCAAGGATGACCAATTTAATCAAGAAAATTTTGGCAGTATAATAGCAAGGAAATTGAAATTGGTGCAAGTTGCGAAAGCAGAATTCTCGGCGAAAAATTTCAGCAGTTTACGATGAAAATTTATAGCAACACAAAAATCAGTTTTAGAGATGAATTCTTCAATAGATCAATCTTAGATGGAAGCCAAGATGATCTATAAAGTGTATAAGAAAATTCATTCAAAAAAGATTGCAAATAGATAGGTTAAGGAAACAATATGCGGCTGAAATTTTCTGCAGCATAGATTTTTAAATATAGCAGATTGGACGTAAAAGATCAGAAGTTTATATTGAGAATTTTTTGATGAAACTAAAGGGAAATCCACTCTTAGGAAGTGTCAAAGCTATCATAAAAATTTCGTAGAGATTTGGATAGAAACAACATAGTATCAAGATCAAAAAATCAGTGCTATGCGGCTGAAATTTTACGATGCAGATTTTCAAGTATAGCAGATTAGATGTAAAATATCAATGGTTTATATTGAGAATTTTTTGACAAAACCAAAGGAAAATCTGCTGTTACGAAGTGTCAAAGATGTCATGAAATTTCATGGAGATTTGGATAGAAAAAATAGAGTAGCAAGATCAAACAGACAGTGCTATACGGTTGGAATTCTGCAATGTATCTTTCGTCGTAGAGATGAAATATTTATGACGAAAAGTTTATGCAGCAATATAGGAATAATTTTTTTGAGATTTTCAAATAAAGATAACTAAATTGCAGCAGCTGTAAGGTAGGAAACCAGAACCTGTTGCAATTCACGGGGAGATCAAAGGATGATCCGTGGTGGTGGAGATGATGGCGGAATTCGGCGATGATCTTTTAAGCAATTGTGGGAATTACTTTGGACGGTTGTGGAGGGTTGATGGATGGCTGTGGAAGGGCAGCGAGATGCCAAGAACGCTGCTCTGATACCAGGTGAGGAATACATGGCTATTTATAGGGCTTCTAAACCCTAACTCCTAATAGAACTCCTACTTAAGACTCTTACTTCTAACCAACTCCTAATAGGACTCCTACTCAAGACTCCTATTCCCTTACGACTCCTAATTCTTCTCTAAGAAAAAACCTCCTACATGAATGTCCCTCTCAATTAGGACTCTCCTAACTAGAGTCCTAACAGAATGTCCCTCTCAATTAGAACTCTCCTAGCTAGAGTCCTATCAGAATGTCCCTCTCAATTAGGACTCTTCTAGCTAAAGTCCTAACAGTTTTACATGAATGTCCGTCTCAATTAGGACTCTCCTAGCTAGAGTCCTAACATGTTAGCACCGGCTTTGTGAAGAATTGTGCTCCCTTTCATCTAGCAACTCATCTACTACTGGAATAGGGTATTTATCCTTGATGGTTATGACATTGTGAGCTCGGTAATCAACACATAATCGTCATATTCTATCCTTCTTTCGTATGAGGAGCACCGATGAAGAGTAGGGGCTGCAACATGGCCGAATAACTCCTGTTTTTAGCATCTCTTTTACAATCCTTTCTATTTCATCCTTTTGGAGATGTGGATACTGATATGACTGAGCATTTGCTGGAGATTTGACTGGAAAATTCATTATACAATGATTATGCCGACGAGTAAGAGGTAGGTTATGCGGCTCGTCAAATATATATAAAAATTCAGCAAGCAAAGGAAATAGGTTTGGGTATTCAAATTCTATTGGCTCTCTTTTAATTTGCTGCTCAAGTTGTACCAAAAAACCCCTGCATACTTTATGCAAAATCTTCTCCATTTGTTGTGTGCAAATCATCGTTACGTCGCCCTCAAGTTTCCCGTGCAGTATCAGCTGTTTCTCCTTATTGTAAAATTTTATAATTAGTTGCATAAAATTCCAAGAAATATCACCTAATGTCATTAACCATTTAATCCTGAGTATGGCCTCAAGATCATCAAGAGGGAGGAGGAAGAAATATGCAATTATCTCTTAGTCCTGCAGCAATAGTTTCACTTGCGGGCACCTATGATCCTACTTCAAAATCCGTACGTTGGTGACCTTAACGACAAACCTACTACAATTCTCAATAGGTAAGTTCATATGGACAGCAACCTTACTGTTTAGGAAGTTATTAGTGCTGCCCATGTCGATGAGAATAGTGATCGGTTGTTGTTTGAGAAGGCCTCCAACTTTCATCGTTTGCGGGTTTGAGTAGCCAGCTAGTGTATGTACCGTAACTTCGGTCGGTTGTGGCTCTTCTTCTGCATCTTTTTCTTCATTTTCAAGGCTCTCTTCTGGATGGTCAATGACCTCTTCTTCTATCAGTTCAATCATAGGAAGTCCCCCTTTACTACAGCGATGCTCACGGCTCCAAGGCTCGTCACAATGCCAACATAACCCCTTCGCATATCGCTCCCGAAGCCCTTCTCTTGTTAACCTCTTTGGTGTAGGGACTTGGTCGACAGTAGGGGGGGCTGAGGGCTTCAATATTACTAGTTGAGGAGCGACCCTAGTCCTCCGAGCTTCATGGTTCAATTGCTCCTCTTGATGTCGTGCGAAAGAGATGGCTGCTATAAGTGTATACGGTTGTCGCGCTTTAACTTCTCCTTGGATCTCCGGCTTCAAGCCCTCAACGAAGGTCCTCAATAGTTGTTTTTGAGACCAATCACGAGTTTAATTAGATAACCTTTCAAACCTGGTTTGGTACTCCTGAATGGTGGAGGTTTGTCGGATCTTTGCTAGTTGTTCGTCAATATTCTCGTAATCCGTTGGTCTGAAGTGGATCAGCAGTCCTTCTTTGAATTGTCACCATGAAAGGACTCCATAAGTGTGTTCAAACCAATCAAACTACTATATAGCATCCCCTTCAAGATGTATAGCTATAATTTTCACCATAGATGCATCCGTGGTTTTGTGGTATCGAAAATATCGCTCCGCACGCGAGATCCAACCAATCGGGTCTCCTTCTTCCCATCTAGGAAAATTTATCCTCATGCATGGATAGTTGGGGTTGGTCATAGAGCTTCCCCTCTCTTGGAAGTTACATCTTCGGTCTTGGTGCGATTGGGCAAAGCTCTCTCCTTGATGTGATTTCTTCGGGTTTAGTGGTCGGCCCAATCTGAATTCGGTAAAGAGCGTCCGAATCTTATCCTCCATTCGCGCATCGAAGGCTTCGAATTTAGCATTGATTACCTGCTCAGATACCATAGTATAAGCCACCAAATTTGTGATGTTAAGATATCTCTTTTGTTGTCAGGTTAAGGGCATGTATTGGTTGAGAGAGGTGATGGTCGAAAGGGTTGGTGGATTGGTGGATGTAGGCTACGGTTTAGGCTTGTTTTGTGGCTATTTTGGGTGCAGTTTGAGGGTGTTGGTTGGTGGAGTTTTAGGGCTATAGATGAAAGTTTTGGATCTGTGGTAGATGGTAGCAAAGGTTTGATAGAAATCAGTGGAAGTTGCAGCAAGTATGTACTGTCTTGTAAGAGTAGAATTATCGTCGAAGAAACAACGGTTTCTCGATGTAATTTCTACTAGAAACTTTGAGAGAATTGAGGAGGGAATTGATAGCAAAATCACAGTTTATATGACAGCAAGGATATCTAATTTAATCAAGAAAATTTCGGCAGTATAATAGCAAGGAAATTGGTGCAAGTTGCGATTGCAGAATTCTCGTCGAAAAATTTCAATGGGATACGACAAAAATTCGCTGCAACACAAAATCGTTTTTAGAATTGAATTTCTTAATAGATCAATCTTAGATGGAAGCTAAGATAATCTATAAAGTGTATAAGAAATTTCATTCAAAAAAGATTGCAAATAGATGGGTTAAGGCAACAATATGCGACTAAAATTTTCTGCAGCACAGATTTTTAAGTATAACAGATTGGACGTAAAAGATCAGTGGTTTATATTAAGAATTTTTTGATGAAACCAAAGGAAAATCCACTGTTAAGACGTGTCAAAGCTATCATAAAAATTTCATAGAGATTTGGATAGAAACAACATAGTATCAAGATCAAACAAATAGTGCTATGCGGTTGAAATTTTACAGTGCAAATTTTCAAGTATAGCAGATTAGACATAAAATATTAAAGGTTTATATTGAGAATTTTTTGACAAAACCAAAGAAAATATGCTGTTAGGAAATATCAAATGTGTCATAAAAATTTTGTATATATTTGGATAGAAAAAACACAATAGCAAGATCAAACAGACGGTGCTATACGGTTGGAATTCTGCAATGTATCTTTCGTCGTAGAGATGAAAACTTTATGATGAAAAGTTTATGCAGCAATATAGGAATAATTTTTTTGAGATTTTCAAATAAGGATAACTAAATTGTAGCAGCAGTAAGGTAGAAAACCAGAACCTATTACAATTCAAGGGGAGATCAAAGGATGATCCGTGGTGGTGGAGATGACGGCAGAATTTGGCAACGATCTTTTACGCAATTGTGGGAATTGCTTTCGACAGTTGTGGAGGGTTGATGGATGGCTGTGGAAGGGCAGCGAGATGACAAGAATGCTGCTCTGATACCAGGTGTTAGAACCCTTGTAGATTCTAAACTTGGGATTGATCTCTTTAGGGGATGGGCCTCCTTGGAACTCTATAGGGGTTCCTCCCTCTAAGTTGTTGCTCAAAGGCTGCATAAAAGATTAATCTATTGCTTATGAAAAGAGGTGGAATACATGAGTATTTATAGGGCTTCTAAACCCTAACTCCTAATAGGACTTTTACTTAAGACTCATACTTTTAACCAACTCCTAATAGGACTCCTACTCAAGACTCCTACTTCTAACCAACTCCAAATAGGACTCCTACTCAAGACGCCTATTCCTTTACAACTCCTTATTCTTCTCTAAGAAATAACCTCCAAACCCTAGCCGACCACTTTACCTCTTTAATAGGGGTCAGCTTAGGTAGATTTTACATGAATGTCCCTCTCAATTAGGACTCTCCTAGCTAGAGTCCTAACATACATGCCTTTAACCCAACAACAAAAGAGAGATCTTACCATCACAGATTTGGTGGCATATACTATGGCATCTGAGGAGGTAATCAATGCTAAATTCGAAGCCTTCGAGGCGTGAATGGAGGATAAGATTCAGACGCTCTTTACCGAACTCAGATTGGGCCGACCACTAAGCACGAAGAAATCACATCAAGGAGAGAACTTTGCCCAATCGCACCAAGCCCGAAAATATGACTTTCAAGTGAGGGGAAGCTCTATGACCAACCCCAACTATCCATGCATGAGAGTGGACTTCCCTAGATGGGAAGAAGGAGACCCGATTGGTTGGATCTCGCGCGTTGAGCGATATTTTCGGTACCATAAAACCGCGGATGCATCTATGGTGAAAATTGCAGCTATATATCTTGAAGGGGATGCTATACAGTGGTTTGACTAGTTTGAACATACTTATGGAGTCCTTTCATGGTGACAATTCAAAGAAGGACTGCTAATCCGCTTCAGACCAAACGATTACGAGAATATTGATAGACAACTAGCAAAGATCCGATAAACCTCCACCATTCAGGAGTACCAAACCGGGTTTGAAAGATTATCTAATCAAAATCATGATTGGTCTCAAAAATAGCTATTGAGGACCTTCATTAAGGGCTTGAAGCCGGTGATCCGAGGAGAAGTTAAAGCGCGACAACCGTATACGCTTATGGCAGCCATCTCTTTCGCACGACATCAAGAGGAGCAATTGAACCATGAAGCTCGGAGGACTAAGGTTGCTCCTCAACCAGTAATATTGAATCCCTCAGCCACCCCTACTATCGACCAAGTCCCTAGACCAAAGAGGTTAACAAGAGAAGAGCTTCTGGAGTGATATGCCAAGGGGTTATGTTGGCATTATGACGAGCCGTGGAGCCGTGAGCATCGCTGTAGTAAAGGGATGTTGAATCTCGTATTTTGATAATGAAACTACTTGATATATGTTTATGATTTAATCTGCGTTTTGAGTGATGCAGGATTCTTCGATGAGGATGAGACAATTAAAGTAGGAAAATCATGTTGTGCTGAAGGAACATGTCAGAAGATTGGATGTTGGGCCGGTGGCACGGTCGACGTATCGACAGAAGGCTTCGGGCTGTGGACTCGGGCATCGGGCCAAGAAGAGCGGGTATTGTGCCAAGGATATTAGAGTTGCGAAGTCAACTGGCCGATTGGGCAATAGGCTGTAGGAAAGGATAATGCGCCGAAGAATCGGACGAAGCGTCGAGGGACCAATGACATGCCGGACAACTTGGTTAATTGCTTAGGATTAATTATCTCGATCGAAGTTTTTGTTTTGAGTGTGCAGGATTAACTACGATGGAAGAAAGACATGCTGTAGGAGTTGCGCCGAAGTCAAGACAATGATCACGTTGGGAGTTCGAGAGTTCTACGGAAGTTCGGACGATCGTCGGAGGTTCTACGGGAACAAATCCGAGAAGTCCAGGAGCTTGCCAAAGAAGCTCGTCCGAACTCGCCAAATGGATCGTCGTAAGTCCAGGAGTTTGCCGGAAGTCCGTAGGAGCATCACCGAGGGTTCATCGGATGATCGACGGAAGTTCGCTAGAAACTCGCCAGAAGAAGCGATTGACGCACCGGAGCAAGCTGCATAAATTGTATTAGGATTTATCGTTGTTAGCACTAATGATTAAGTTGAAAATGGGAGGTGATCCCATTGGCTTAATCTCGGGGCAATTGGGCCCCTAAAATACCCAAATTGGGCCGAATGGATCAACCCATTCGGACCCTGGTTGCTGTGGGAGGTGTAACCGCCCAAGCCAGGAGGTAGCACCGCCTGGGCTAAGTCTCCCAAGGAGACTAGGCGGTGCAACCGCCCCAGCCAGGAGGTGCAACCACCTGGGCTCAGTCTCCGAGCGAGACTGGGCGGTGCAACCTCTCCTGACAAGAGGTGGCACCGCCTGAGCTCTGCCAGGCGGTGCAACCGCCCTAGTCACGAGGTGCAACCGCCTGAGCTCGGTCTTCAAGCTCTGGCAGAGAGGTGCAACCGCCCCTGATAGAGGTGGCACCGCCCAGAGGCTCAGTCTTCGAGCTCTGCCAGGCGGTGCAACCACCCTAGTCAGGAGGTGCAACCACCCCTGAAAGAGGTGGCACCGCCTAGAGGCTCAGTCTTCGAACTCTGCCAGGCGGTGCAACCGCCCCAGTCAGGAGGTGCAATCGCCTGATCCCGGAATTCCGGGAATTGACAGTTTTGAGCTCCAAATTTAAACTGGGTTAGGGCCTATAAATACCCCACCCATTCAGCACTAAAGGGAGCAACTTACACTCGAAATCTTGATATGTTTCTGTGATTCTTAGAGCTCAAAATTGTTGTAAAGACCAAAAGTTCTCCTCCTTCTGTTCTTCAAAGTTTGAGTTGTAAAGAGAGGAGAGAAAATTTCTGTAAGGGTTGTCTCCTAAGCACGTCAAAAGGAGAGAAACTGTAGAAGGGTGGTTGGCCTTCGCTTATTGAAGGATGGCCTCTAGTTGACGTCGTTGACCTCTTCAGTGGAGGAAGCCAAAAGTGGAGTAGGTCAAGATTGACCGAACCACTCTAAATCTCGGTTTGCATTTACTTTGAGCATATTATCTTTACTGCAAACCTCCTCTGAAGCTTACTACCTTCTGCAGTTTTACGATCGGGTTTCAAGCCTTTTACTTTCCGAATCAGCGTTTAGACGTAAATCTGCTTTTTCGTACGATCATCATATTGCAGATTGCGTTTACGATTTGAGCTTTACCATAACTACAAACTGCCTTTATACTCTTGCTTAAACTGCGTCTTGCCTAATCAAGTGATTTACGAATCAGCATTTAGACATAAATCAGTTTCTTCATACGAACGTCGAATTTCAATTTGCGCCTATAATCTGGTTTTCATCATAACTGCAAACTGCCTGCAGAGATTGACTTTAATCTTGCTTAGAATTGACTTTCAAACAGAAATTGTTTTTATCGTTCGAACGCAGCTTTTGGTTTTAATCGTAGAAAGTTTTCCACTGCACTAATTCACCCCCCCCCCCCCTCTTAGTGCTCTCGATCCCAACAATCGGTATCAGAGCCTTGTATTTCTCATTTCGGATTTACACCCGAGAGAAATGGCTCTTCAAGAGGGCTTATCGGTTGTTCGTCCACCGTTGTTTAACGGATTGGACTACACTTATTGGAAAACGATTGTCAACTTCCCTCTAAACCGATGAACAAATGGTTGAATTTGGAGAAGAAGTATTTTTCTTTAAACGTAAAGTATTTTTCTTTAATGCCTTATTTTGCGCTTTGGACAAAAATAAGTTCAATCGGATTTCTTCGTGCGAAACGGCTTTTCACATTTGGCGAACACTTGAAATCACACACGAGGGAACTAGTAGAATCAAAGACTCGAAAGTTAACATTTTATTGCATGATTTTGAGCTTTTTCGAATGCAACCAAGCGAGATTATAGGCGACATGTACACCAGTTTCACGGATGTCGTCAATAGTTTAAGAGCTCTTGGAAAATATTTTTCGGATTTTGAACTCGTAAACAAGATTTTACGTTCTCTCTCTAAAAAGTGGGATTCAAAAGTAACTGCAATACAAGAAGCTAAAAACCTTAACAACTTACCACTTGAAGAACTAATTGGTTCGTTGATAACATATGAAATGGTGCACAATGCACATGATGAACATGATGGACAAAATCACCATCCAAAGAACAGGAAGGATTTGGAACTCCGGACAAATGAATGCCACTTGAGCGATGACTCAAGTGATGAGGACAATGATGAACTTGAACTTCGAACAATAAATCTTAATAAGTTTATTAAACAAAAATCTAAAATAAATAATAAACTTGAACGAAGTAAGAGGCCAAAGAAGAAGACAACAAAGTGGGATGAATCGAGCTCCTCCGAAGACAAGGAGAAAAAGAAAGGCGAAGTGGCAAACTACGCCTTAACCACTTTCAATGTTGAGGTAATCGAAATCCCCTAATTTACTTTGAAATTACTTGATGCTTTGATGATGTATTTTCTTTCTTAGTTTAGAATTAATGTTTAAATTATATATATATATATATATATATATATATATATATATTATGATCATGCTAGTAATTTTGAAAAAGATAATATTGCATATTTTATGATAAACAAACAAAATGATTTTAATTGAAAATATGAAATCATGGTTAAGAAGTAATAATGTGTGTCATGTTGATGTCCATTGTTATTTCTCGATTTTGAGTATATTAAATCATGTTTAATTTGAAGTTATGAGTATATATTTTTGAAATTATGTCTGATGATTCTTGATAATTATGGATTATCGATTTTCATGATAATAATAGTGGCATTAAAAATTGATGCATGTTTTCATTTGACATAAATGAAAAGGCATGCTAACATGAAATCGATCTCTTAAGATGAAACACTTAAAAAAGGGGAGAAATATATGAATTGATGCTATAAACACTATGCTATGATTATCCCATGCTTACATCATCAAGAGAAATATGAATTGATATGATTGCCATATTTGCAATGCTTATATGAATTGATGCTATGATTGTCAAATTTGCATTATGCCATGGTTGCACCATTCGTTAAGATATCAAGAACTTGTATCATAATTTTATGCATTGATATCATACCATGTGATGAAATGCTACAATTGATAAACACTTGAAATGTAATCCTCTATCTTATTGAGTTTTCAATAAATCTATGCTTGTCATATATGAATTTATTGAATGTAATTTTGAAGATGATTTCAAATTTGACAAATGCTTGATACGTATTTATGACATAAGATACACTTTAAATATGAATGATGCTTCAATCATGTTAAATGCTTCAATCATTTTCTATCTCTAGAGTTCTCGATTTTGATGAAATACAAGTGATAAATTCATTTATGATATCTTGTAAATCACTTGAATTATGAATGAGTTTTTATGATGGGTTAAAAGAATCACTTAAAAAGAAAATACTTTTCCCATCTTATAGAGATTAATGATTTCATGATATTGTGTGAATCTCGAAATTGATTTTGATGAAATAGTAATAACGTTATTCATGTTATGAATCTTAAAAATGATAATATGCTTCTTGTGATAATATGAATACTTGAAACACTTATGATATGATTTTTTTATAATTTCGTGTATTCATAAAATATTTATCTCATCATCCAATAACTCTTCTTGATATTCCTTATGAGATGAAATGAAATAATGCATGAAATACAAATGAGGAGTTAATGATCATGCATAATAGGATGTAATGAATTCTGACATTTAGATACCATCGTTTGAATATCTATGATCATGTTGCCAAAATGATATATCATGAATGCTTGAATATCAAGTTTGATATGCTCATGATGATGATTAATTTTTCGGTATCGTGCATAAAAAAATGAAATGTAATGTTAATGAATTTGTGCATTGAAACTATAATGATGCACAAATATGAATGATTCCTTACCTTTGTCATGATTTAGAAATGATGTAAATGGTTTTTTCCCTTCTTTTTGACAATGACAAAGGGGGAGATAGATTGCTAGCACAATTCAAGAAAAAGGTAAAAAAAAAAAAATTACACTTCTCAAAAGAGAAGAAATTGCCATCTTGAACATCACCGATAATTGCTAGCTTAAAATGTCAAGCAAAATGTAAAAACTTGTTCATTTTCTTGCACATCTAAAGAGAAGATGCAAATGTAACACTTGCCAAATTGTTTGCTTGCCTCATGTAAACCATTATCTTTTGCTAGTTTGGCATTTTGCTAGCTTGCACTTTGCAAAGAAAGCAAAAATGACACTTCTCAAAAGAGAAGAAAGAGCTTGTTATCTTGAACATCACAAGCTTGCAAAATAAAAATTGCAAAAGTGCTATCTTGCCTATCTCAAGAAGCAAAACTTGCATATTGTAAAAAATTTGCTAGCTAGCAACTTGCATATTTCAAGAAGCAAGAGTTGCCTTCTTGAACATCTCTAAATTGCTAGCTTGCAAGTTCTAAAATGTTGTAACATTGCTAGCTTGCATGCTCTAAAAGTGCTATCTTGTATGCTGTAAAACTTGCATATCTAAAACTTGATAGTTTGAATGTTCGAAGCATGATGTAACATTTGCTAAATTTTCTAGCTTCAAAACTGCATGATGATAAAACTTGATATTATGTTTTTCATGCAATAAGTTAAACCAATATCACAAACACTTGATTGTGGTACTTCTCCTTTTTGTTGATGACAAAGGGGGAGAAGTATGATGTTATGCATAAGTTTATGCATAAGTTCATGATGATGTGTTACAAGTATTCATGATGAATATTGCAATGACTTGAATTCAGTTTGAATTCAAGGTTCTATCAATATGGCATATTGATAGGGGGAGTTTGTTTAAACTCCGGGAGTTAAGTTTAACTCCGTTATCAAGTGGTTGTCATCATAAAAAAGGAGGAGATTGTTGAATCTCGTATTTTGATGATGAAACTACTTGATATATGTTTATGACTTAATCTACGTTTTGAATGACGCAGGATGCTTCGATCAGGATGAGACAATTAAAGCAGGAAAATCATGTTGTGCCGGAGGAACATGTCAGAAGATTGGACGTCGGGCCGGTGGAACGGTCGACGTATTGACAAATGGCTTCGGGCCATGGACTTGGGCATCGGGCCAAGAAGAGCGAGTATTGTGCCAAGGATATCGGAGTTGCGGAGTCAACTAGCAGATTGGGCAATAGGCTGCAGGAAAGGACGATGCGCCGAAGAATCGGACGAAGCGTCGAGGGACCAATGACATGCCGGACAACTTGGTTAATTGCGTAGGATTAATTGTCTCGATCGAAGTTTTTGTTTTGAGTGTGCAGGATTAACTACAATGGAAGAAAGAAATGCAGCAGGAGTTGCGCTGGAGTCAAGACAATGATCACGTTAGGAGTTCGAGAGTTCTACGGAAGTTCGGACGGTCGTCGGAGGTTCTGCGGGAACAAATCTGAGAAGTCCAGGAGCTTGCCAAAGAAGCTCGTCGAAACTCGCCAAGTGGATCGTCGCAAGTCCAGGAGTTTGCCGGAAGTCCGCCGGAGCATCACCGAGCGTTCATCGGATGATCGACGGAAGTTCGTCGAAAACTCGCAGGAAGTAGCGATTGACGCACCGGAGCAAGCTGCAGAAATTGTTTTAGGATTTATCGTAGTTACACTAATGATTAAGTTGAAAATGGGAGGTGATCCCATTAGCTTAATCTTGAGGCAATTGGGCCCCTGAAAAACCCAAATTGGGCCGAATGGATCAACCCATTCGGACCCTGGTTGCTGTGGGAGGTGCAACCGCCCAAGCCAGGAGGTAGCACCGCTTGGGCTAAGTCTCCTAGGGAGACTGGGCGGTGCAACCACCCCAGCCAGGAGGTGCAACCGCCTGGGCTCAGTCTCCAAGCGAGACTGGGCAGTGCAACCTCTCCTGACAAGAGGTGGCACTGCCTGAGCTCATGTTTCGAGCTCTGCCAAGCGGTGCAACCGCCCCAGTCAGGAGGTGCAACCGCTTGAGCTCGGTCTTCAAGCTCTGGCAGAGAGGTGCAACCGCCCCTGACAGAGTTGGCACCACCGAAAGGCTCAGTCTTCGAGCTCTGCCAGGCGGTGCAACCGCCCTAGTCAGGAGGTGCAACCGCCTGATCCCGGAATTCCGGGAATTGACAGTTTTGAGCTCCAAATTTGATCTAGGTTGGGGCCTATAAATACCCCACCCATTCAGCACTAAAAGGAGCAACTTACACTAGAAATCTTGATATCTTTCTGTGATTCTTAGAGCTCAAAACTGTTGTAAAGACCAAAAGTTCTCCTCCTTCTGTTCTTCAAAGTTTGAGTTGTAAAGAGAGGAGAGAAAATTTCTGTAAGGGTTGTCTCCTAAGCTCATCAAAAGGAGTGAAACTATAAAAGTGTGGTTGGCCTTCGCCTATTGAAGGAGGGCCTCTAGTTGATGTCAGTGACCTCGTCGGTGGAGGAAGCCAAAAGTGGAGTAGGTCAAGATTGACCGAACCACTCTAAATCTCGGTTTGCATTTACTTTGAGCATATTATCTTTACTGCAAACCTCCTCTGAAGCTTACTGCCTTCTGCGCTTTTACGATCGGGTTTCAAGCCTTTTACTTTCCGAATTAGTGTTTAGACGTAAATCTGCTTTTTCGTACGATCATCATATTGCAGATTGCGTTTACGTTTTGAGCTTTACCATAACTACAAACTGCCTTTATACTCTTGCTTAAACTGCGTCTTACCTAATCAAGTGATTTACGAATCAGCATTTAGACGTAAATCAGTTTCTTCGTACGAACGTCGAATTTCAATTTGCGCCTATAATCTGGTTTTCATCATAGCTGCAAACTGCCTACATAGATTGACTTTAATCTTGCTTAGAATCGACTTTCACACAGAAATTGTTTTTATCGTTCGAACGCAGCTTTCGGTTTTAATCGTAGAAAGTTTTCCGCTGCACTAATTCACCCCCCCCCCCTCTTAGTGCTCTCGATCCTAACAATTGGTATAAGAGCCCGGTATTTCTCATTTCGGATTTACACCCGAGAGAAATGGCTCTTCAAGAGGGCTTATCGGTTGTTCGTCCACCGTTGTTTAACGGATTGGACTACACTTATTGGAAAACTCGAATGAGAGTTTTCTTGATTTCTATGAATCTGGATTTATGGAATATCATTGAAAACGATTTTCAACTTCCCTCTAAACCGATGAACAAATGGTCGAATTTGGAGAAGAAGTATTTTTCTTTAAACGCAAAGGCTATGAATGCCTTATTTTGCGCTTTGGACAAAAATGAGTTCAATCGGATTTCTTCGTACGAAATGGCTTTTGATATTTGGCGAACACTTGAAATCACGCACGAGAGAACTAGTAGAATCAAAGACTCGAAAGCTAACATTTTATTGCATGATTTTGAGCTTTTTCGAACGCAACCAAGCGAGACTATAGGCGACATGTACACCCGTTTCACGGATGTCGTCAATAGTTTAAGAGCTCTTGGAAAATATTTTTCGGATTTTGAACTCGTAAACAAGATTTTACATTCTCTCTCTAAAAAGTGGGATTCAAAAGTAACTGCAATACAAGAAGCTAAAAACCTCAACAACTTACCACTTGAAGAACTAATTGGTTCGTTGATAACATATGAAATGGTGCACAATGCACATGATGAACATGATAGACAAAATCACCATCCAAAGAACAGGAAGGATTTGGAACTCCGGACAAATGAATGCCACTTGAGCGATGACTCAAGTGATGAGGACAATGATGAACTTGAACTTCGAACACTAAATTTTAATAAGTTTATTAAACAAAAATCTAAAATAAATAATAAACTTGAACGAAGGAAGAGGCCAAAGAAGAAGAACACAAAGTGGGATGAATCGAGCTCCTCCGTAGACAAGGAGAAAAAGAAAGGCGAAGTGGCAAACTACGCCTTAACCACTTTCAATGTTGAGGTAATCGAAATCCCCTAATTTACTTTGAAATTACTTGATGCTTTCATGATGTATTTTCTTTTTTAGTTTAGAATTAATGTTTAAATTATATATATATATATATATATATATATATATATATATAACTATATATATATATATATTATGATCATGCTAGTAATTTCGAAAATGATAATATTGCATATTTTATGATAAACAAACAAAATGATTTTAATTGAAAATATGAAATCATGGTTAAGAAGTAATAATGTGTGTCATGTTGATGTCCATTGTTATTTCTCGATTTTGAGTATATTAAATCATGTTTAATTTGAAGTTACGAGTATATATTTTTGAAATTATGTCTGATGATTCTTGATAATTATGGATTATCGATTTTCATGATAATAATAGTGGCATTAAAAATTGATGCATGTTTTCATTTGACATAAATGAAAAGGCATGCTAACATGAAATCGATCTCTTAAGATGAAACACTTAAAAAAGGGGAGAAATATATGAATTGATGCTATAAACACTATGCTATGATTATCCCATGCTTACATCATCAAGAGATATATGAATTGATATGATTGCCATATTTGCAATGCTTATATGAATTGATGCTATGATTGTCAAATTTGCATTATGCCGTGGTTGCACCATTCGTTAAGATATCAAGAACTTGTATCATAATTTTATGCATTGATATCTTATCATGTGATGAAATGCTACAATTGATAAACACTTGAAATGTAATCCTCTATCTTATTGAGTTTTCAATAAATCTATGCTTGTCATATATGAATTTATTGAATGTAATTTTGAAGATGATTTCAGATTTGACAAATGCTTGATACGTATTTACGTCATAAGATACACTTTAAATATGAATCATGCTTCAATCATGTTAAATGCTTCAATCATTTTCTATCTCTAGAGTTCTCGATTTTGATGAAATACAAGTGATAAATTCATTTATGATATCTTGTAAATCACTTGAATTATGAATGAGTTTTTATGATGTGTTAAAAGAATCACTTAAAAAGAAAATACTTTTCCCATCTTATAGAGATTAATGATTTCATGATATTGTGTGAATCTCGAAATTGATTTTGATGAAATAGTAATAACGTTATTCATGTTATGAATCTTAAAAATGATAATATGCTTCATGTGATAATATGAATACATGAAACACTTATGATATGAGTTTTTTATAATTTCGTGTATTCATAAAATATTTATCTCATCATCCAATAACTCTTCTTGATATTCCTTATGAGATGAAATGAAATAATGCATGAAATACAAATGAGGAGTTAATGATCATGCATAATAGGATGTAATGAATTCTGACATTTAGATACTATCGTTTGAATATCTATGATCATGTTGCCAAAATGATATATCATGAACGCTTGAATATCATGTTTGATATGCTCATGATGATGATTAATTTTTCGGTATCGTGCAAAAAAAAATGAAATGTAATGTTAATGAATTTGTGCATTGAAACTATAATGATGCACATATAAGAATGATTACTTACCTTTGTCATGAATTAGAAATTGATGTAAAGGGTTTTTTCCCTTCTTTTTGACAATGACAAAGGGGGAGATAGATTGCTAGCACAATTCAAGAAAAAGGTAAAAAAAAAAAAATTACACTTCTCAAAAGAGAAGAAATTGCCATCTTGAACATCACCGATAATTGCTAGCTTGAAATGTCAAGAAAATGTAAAAACTTGTTCATTTTCTTACACATCTAAAGAGAAGATGCAAATGTAACACTTGCCAAATTGTTTGCTTGCCTCATGTAAAACATTATCTCTTGCTAGTTTGGCATTTTGCTAGCTTGCACTTTGCAAAGAAAGCAAAAATGACACTTCTCAAAAGAGAAGAAAGAGCTTGTTATCTTGAACATCACAAGCTTGCAAAATAAAAATTGCAAAAGTGCTATCTTGCCTATCTCAAGAAGCAAAACTTGCATATTGTAAAAAATTTGCTAGCTAGCAACTTGCATATTTCAAGAAGCAAGAGTTGCCTTCTTGAACATCTCTAAATTGCTAGTTTGCAAGTTCTAAAATGTTGTAACATTGCTAGCTTGCATGCTCTAAAAGTGCTATCTTGTATGCTGTAAAACTTGCATATCTAAAACTTGATAGCTTGAATGTTCGAAGCATGATGTAACATTTGCTAAATTTTCTAGCTTCAAAACTGCATGATGATAAAACTTGATATTATGTTTTGCATGCAATAAGTTAAACCAATATCACAAACACTTGATTGTGGTACTTCTCCTTTTTGTTGATGACAAAGGGGGAGAAGTATGATGTTATGCATAAGTTTATGCATAAGTTCATGATGACGTGTTGCAAGTATTCATGATGAATATTGCAATGACTTGAATTCAGTTTGAATTCAAGGTTCTATCAATATGGCATATGGATAGGGGGAGTTTGTTTAAACTCCGGGAGTTAAGTTTAACTCCGTTATCAAGTGGTTGTCATCATAAAAAAGGAGGAGATTGTTGAATCTCGTATTTTGATGATGAAACTACTTGATATATGTTTATGATTTAATCTGTGTTTTGAATGACGCAGGATGCTTCGATCAGGATGAGACAATTAAAGCAGGAAAATCATGTTGTGCCGGAGGAACATGTCAGAAGATTGGACGTCGGGCCGGTGGAACGGTCGACGTATCGACAGAAGGCTTCGGGCCGTGGACTTGGGCATTGGGCCAAGAAGAGTGAGTATTGTGCCAAGGATATCGGAGTTGCAGAGTCAACTGGCCGATTGGGCAATAGGCTGTAGGAAAGGACGATGCGCCGAAGAATCGGACGAAGCGTCGAGGGACCAATGACATGCCAGACAACTTGGTTAATTGCTTAGGATTAATTGTCTCGATCGAAGTTTTTGTTTTGAGTGTGCAGGATTAACTACAATGGAAGAAAGAAATGCAGCAGGAGTTGTGCTGGAGTCAAGATAATGATCACGTTGGGAGTTCGAGAGTTCTACGGAAGTTCGGACGGTCGTCGGATGTTCTGCGGGAACAAATCCGAGGAGTCCAGGAGCTTGCCAAAGAAGCTCGTCGGAACTCGCCAAGTGGATCGTTGCAAGTCCAGGAGTTTGCCGAAAGTCCGCCGGAGCATCACCGAGGGTTCATCGGATGATCGACGGAAGTTCGTCGAAAACTCGCAGGAAGTAGCGATTGACGCACCGGAGCAAGCTGCAGAAATTGTTTTAGAATTTATCGTAGTTAGCACTAATGATTAAGTTGAAAATGAGAGGTGATCCCATTAGCTTAATCTTGAGGCAATTGGGCCCCTGAAAACCCAAATTGGGCCGAATGGATCAACCCATTCGGACCCTGGTTGCTGTGGGAGGTGCAACCGCCCAAGCCAGGAGGTAGCACCGCTTGGGCTATGTCTCCCAGGGAGACTGGGCAGTGTAACCACCCCAGCCAGGAGGTGCAACCGCCTGGGCTTAGTCTCCAAGTGAGACTAGGCAGTGCAACCTCTCCTGACAAGAGGTGGCACTGCCTGAGCTCAAGTTTCGAGCTCTGCCAGGCGGTGCAACCGCCCCAGTCAGGAGGTGCAACCGCTTGAGCTCGGTCTTCAAGCTCTGGCAGAGAGGTGCAACCGCCCCTGACAGAGGTGGCACCGCCCAAAGGCTCAGTCTTCGAGCTCTGCCAGGCGGTGCAACCGCCCTAGTCAGGAGGAGCAACCGCCTGATCCCGGAATTCCGGGAATTGACAGTTTTGAGCTCCAAATTTGAACTGGGTTGGGGCCTAGAAATACCCCACCCATTCAGCACTAAAAGGAGCAACTTACACTCGAAATCTTGATATCTTTATGTGATTCTTAGAGCTCAAAACTGTTGTAATGACCAAAAGTTCTCCTCCTTCTGTTCTTCAAAGTTTGAGTTGTAAAGAGATGAGAGAAAATTTCTGTAAGGGTTGTCTCCTAAGCTCATCAAAAGGAGTGAAACTATAAAAGTGTGGTTGGCCTTCGCCTATTGAAGGAGGGCCTCTAGTTGATGTCAGTGACCTCGTCGGTGGAGGAAGCCAAAAGTGGAGTAAGGTCAAGATTGACCGAACCACTCTAAATCTCGGTTTGCATTTACTTTGAGCATATTATCTTTACTGCAAACCTCCTCTGAAGCTTACTACCTTCTACGCTTTTACGATCGGGTTTCAAGCCTTTTACTTTCTGAATCAGCGTGTAGACGTAAATCTGCTTTTTCGTACGATCATTATATTGTAGATTGCGTTTACATTTTGAGCTTTACCATAACTGCAAACTGCCTTTATACTCTTGCTTAAACTGCGTCTTGCCTAATTAAGTGATTTACGAATCAGCATTTAGACGTAAATCAGTTTCTTCATACGAACGTCGGATTTCAGTTTGCGCCTATATTCTGGTTTTCATCATAGTTGCAAACTACCTACATTGATTGACTTTAATCTTGCTTAGAATTGACTTTCACACAAAAATTGTTTTTATCATTCGAACGCAGCTTTCGATTTTAATCGTAGAAAGTTTTCCACTGCATTAATTCACCCCCCCCCCCTCTTAGTGCTCTCGATCCTATCAAGGGAGACTTCTTATGATTGAACCAATAGAAGAAGAGGTCATTGAACATCCAGAAGAGAGCCTTGAACATGAAGAAAAAGATGTAGAAGAAGAGCCACAACCGACCGAAGTTACGGTACTTGGACTAGTTGGCTACTCAAACCCGCAAACGATGAAAGTTGGAGGCCTTGTCAAACAACAACCAATCACTGTTCTCATCGACATGGGCAGTACTAATAACTTTCTAAACAGTAAGGTTACTATCCAGATGGCTTTACCTATCGAGAATTGCAGTAGGTTTGATGTTAAGGTCGCCAATGGATGGATTTTGAATTATGATCGTAGGCGCCCGCAAGTGAAATTATTGCTGATCATGAGGCCTTACCAAGAGATAATTACATATTTCTTCCTTCTCCCTCTTGATGATCATGTGATCATGAGGCCATGCTCAGAATTAAATGGTTGATGACATTAGGTGATATTTCCTAGAATTTTATGCAATTAATTATGAAATTTTATAGTAAGGAGAAACATATGATACTGAACGGGAAACGTGGGGGCGACGTAACGACGATTTGCACAAAACCAATGGAGAAGGTTTTGAATAAAGTATACAACGGCTTTTTAGTACAACTTGAGCAGCAAACTAAGGGAGAGCCAATCGATTTTGAAGATCTAAACCTACTTCCTTTGCTTGCTGAATTTTCAGATATATTTGATGAACCGCACAACCTACCTCTTACCCGTCGGCATGATCATTATATAATGATTCTGTCAAGCAAACCTCCAGCAAATACTCGGCTATATCAGTATCTACTTCTCCAGAAGGATGAAATAGAAAGGATTGTAAAAGAGATCCTCGAAACAGGAGTTATTCGACCAAGTTGCAACCTCTACGCTTCACCGATGCTACTTGTACGCAAGAAGGACAAAATATGGCGAATATACGTTGATTACCGAGCTCTCAATGGCGTAACCATAAAGAATAAATACCCTATTCCAATAGTAGATGAATTGCTAGATGAAAGGGAGCACAAATCTTCATAAAGCTGGACCTTCGATCTGGGTATTATCAAATACGAGTGTATGAAGAAGTCATATCGAAAATCGCCTTTCGAACACACAACGGCCACTACGAAATTTTACTTTTTTCAACAAAAGGTGAAATATCTTGGGCATATCATATCAGAGGAAGGTGTGATGATGGACCCCTTCAAAATTGAAGTAATATAAAACTGGCCTACCCCGAGGAACATAAAATTGCTATATGGCTTTCTGGGTTTAACAGGCTACTACCGTAAGTTCATGAAAAACTATGAAAAGATCAGTGCACCACTTACTTCGTTACTAGAAAAAGATGTTTTCCAATGGTTGAATAGAGCCTCCACTGCCTTCGACAAACTTAAGACAGCCATGACGACGACACCGGTGCTAACACTACCAGATTTCAACCGACCCTTCATTATTGAGTCTGACGCATCTGGAGTCGGAATTGGAGCCATTCTCATGCAAGATAGTCAACAACTCACATACACTAGTAAGGCATTATCTCCCGTCCATCAAAATAAGTCAACATATGATAAGGAGATGCTCGCCATTTTGCGCACGGCAACGAGGTGGAGACCCTACTTGATTGGTCGACGATTTCAAATTAAAACCGACCATAAAAGCCTCAAGTACTTTTTGGAGTGAAAGATATCATCCCCTGAGCAGCAAAAATGGGTAACAGAACTTCTTGGATTTGATTATGAATAACTTACAAAAAGGGGAAAAAGAATGTTCTTGCAGATGCGCTTTCGCAACTGCCCGAGCATGCTGAAGTTTCGGTCGTTTCACTTCCGACCAGCGACTTCCTTGAGGATATTAAGATGGAATGGCAAGAAGATTCAGAGACTAGTAAGATTATAAAAAAATTGGAGGAAGCACCAAGCTCTGTGGCTCATTTCAATTGGGACTCAAAAGAATTACACTATAAGAGATGCATTATGCTTACGATAAATTCTACTTGCATCTTCACGAGCAGATTTTGGACAAAGTTATTCCATATGCAGGGTACTAAATTGAAAAAGAGTACGACATATCACCCACAAATCAACGGCCAGACAAAAGTTGTAAATAGGTGCTTGGAGACAGCCCAAAGTCACCCACCAAATATGACTATCCAAGGAGAACTCCAGACCCAGCCAAGTGCCATTATTGATCGATGGATCGTGACTCGGCGACGATGACCCACTACTAAAGCGCTAATACAGTGGGTGAACCTACCAATAGAAGATGCCACTTGGGAGAGCTATGACGACTTGAAGATCAAATTCCCAAAATTCATGAATCGTCAGCCTCGAGGACAAGGCTAATTTGAAGAGGGCGGGTTTGTTAGGACTCTAGCTAGAAGAGTCCTAATTGAGAGAGACATTCATGTAAAACTGTTAGGAGAGTCCTAATTGAGAGGGACATTCATGTAAAACCTACCTAAGCTGACCCCTATTAAAGAGGTGAAGAGGCCGGCTAGGGTTAGGAGGTTGTTTCTTAGAGAAGAATAAGGAGTTGTAAAGGAATAGTAGTCTTCAGTAGGAGAGAGAGACATTAATGTAAAACTATTAGGAGAGTCCTAATTGAGAGGGACATTCATGTAAAACCCACCTAAGCTGACCTCTATTAAAGAGTTGAAGAGGCCGGCTAGGGTTAGGAGGTTGTTTCTTAGGGAAAAATAAGGAGTTGTAAAGGAATAGGAGTCTTGAGTAGGAGTCCTATTAGGAGTTGTTTAGAAGTAGGAGTCTTAAGTAGGAGTCCTATTAGGAGTTAGGGTTTAGAAGCCCTATAAATAGTCATGTATTCCTCCTCTTTTCATAAGCAATAGATGAATCTTTTCTGCAACCTTTGAGTAGCAACTTGGAGGGAGGAACCCCTATAGAGTTCCAAGGAGACTGATCCCCTAAAGAGATCAACCACAAGTTTAGAATCTGCAAGGGTTCTATCAATCACGATCACTTACGATGGACCTTGGCATCCCATGCAGTTTAACAATATTTTCTATGAAAATCTGGGCAATACTAGTAGTAGTGTAGGGATTTCTCACAGCACAAAAATGAGCATATTTCGTAAGTCGATCAACCATCACGAGAATCGTGCTTTTACCTTTGGAAGATGGCAGCCCTTCAATTAAGTCCATGGAGATGTCAGTCCACACTGAGTTTGGTATGGGTAGTGGTTGTAGCTTCCCTGGATTTGCCACAATTTCACCCTTGTGCTGTTGACATACATCACATTGTGCCACATATTCAACAATAATTTTTTTCATCCCTCTCCAATAAAAAATTTGCTTCACTCTTTTGTAGGTTCTTAGGAATCCAGAGTACCCTGCTGAAGGTATGGTGTGCATTTCATGCAAGATGATTGTGATGCAAGGGGAGTCAGGTATAAGCACAATGCGACCTTTGTAGCGTAGATCCCTCGAATCCCAAATGTAGTGGGCTATTGCACTTGGATCCTCCTCCAATTTTTTTATGATGTTGCTGATCTCTAGATCCTTCTTCCATTCTTCCCTAATATCCTCGAGGAGACCGGTGGTAGGAAGGGAGATGGTTGAAACCTTAGCTTGTTCAGGTAGTCGTGAGAGTGCATCTGCAACAACGTTTTCTTTCCCCTTTTTGTAAATAATTTCATAATCAAATCCAAGAAGTTTGGTTACCCATTTTTGCTGTTCAGGGGATGATATCTTTTGCTCCAAAAAGTACTTGAGGCTTTTATGGTCAGTTTTAATTTGAAATCGTCGGCCGATCAGGTAGGGTCTCCACCTCGTTACTACGTGTACAATGGCAAGCATCTCCTTATCATATACTAACATGTTTTGATGGAAGGGAGATAAATGCTTTGCTAGTGTATATGAGTGGTCGACCATTTTGGATGATAACAGCTCTAATTCTGACTCTAGATGCGTCGGCCTCAATGATGAAGGGTCTATTGAAATCTGGTAGCGTAAGCACCAGCGTCGTTGTCATGGCTGCTTTAAGTTTGTTGAAGGCAGCAGAGGCTTTGTTCGACCATTGGAAAGTATATTTTTTCAGTAAAGAAGTGAGTGGTGCACTGATCTTCCCATAGTCCTTAACAAATTTTTGGTAGTAGCCCGTTAGTCCAAGGAACCCCCGTAGTAATTTCACGTTTGTAGGTTTCGGCCAGCCTTGCATTGCCTCAATTTTTGTTGGGTCTACTGCCACTCCTTCTTCTAATATTATATGCCTAAGGTACTCTACTTTCTACTGGAGAAAGCTGCACTTTGGTTGCTTAACAAAAAGAGTATTCTCCCGAAGGATCATCAAAACAATCCGTAAATGCTGAAATTGAGTCTCAAGAGAAGGGTTGTAAACGAGAATATCATCGAAAAATACCAGCACAAATTTACGAAGAAAGCACCGAAATATATCATTCATGAGACTTTGAAAGGTTGAGGGAGCATTAGTGAGTCCAAAAGGCATTACCAAGAATTCATAATGGCCATCATGTGTGTGAAATGCAGTTTTTGGAATGTCATCATCATATACCCGAATTTGGTGGTAACCGGATCGGAGGTCCAACTTTGTGAAGACTCAAGCTCCTTTCAATTCATCAAGAAGTTCATCCACCACTGGTATTGGGTATTTGTCCTTGATGGTGATGTCATTTAAAGCTCGATAGTCGATGCACATCCGCCAAGTTCCGTACTTCTTGCGTACAAGTAGCACCGGTAAGGAATAGGGGTTGCAACTTGGCCGAATCACCCCTATTTCAAGCATTTCCTTTACGATCTTTTCAATTTCATCTTTCTGGAGGTGAGGATATTGGTACGGTCGAGTGTTCACTGGTGGCTTTGTAACACCCCTCATTTCCGAATTTTCGTATAAATTTCTGGTGATAATGTAAGCATTTATTTTAAATTGACAAAAGAAATAGTGTATGAATCAGAGGTAACTCATTTGTAAGATTTGGGAGATCTGTTCAAAAAAAAAAAAAAAAGAATCTGAGGACCTAAATGTAAACCCTAAGGACCTAATCGTGAATATGATAAAAACAAGGACTAAACTGCAAAACACACAAAATGACAATTTTCATCATTTAAGCTTCCCTACCTTCGTTCTTAAGGAAGCAGAGAAGGCAGCTCATGGGTGATCAGGGAAAGAAAGAAAGAAAGAAAGAAAGAAGAAGAAGAAGAAGAAAATTGGGGTTTTTAGGGTTCTTGCTTTAATCTTTTCACTTTGGGTCAAAATTCTCAAAGGCAAGTGTTCTAACCCCATCCTACAGAATTTTTAGTCTCTGTTTTTATGTTGATTCAAAATAAATTGAAGGATTTCTATTTAGAAACTGATATGACTCTCTTTGGACATAGAACCATGGATTCTGATGTTTTTTTGGTAAACTGACCCCTATACACTTTTTCAGCTATAAGTTTTACTACAAAATGTGAATTCGGGCAGCAACTATCTTGTTTGAAATTAGACTCGTATATATTCCTTTTGACACTGATTTTGTAGATTTTGGACACCGAATACTTACCCAAACATATGTTTCAAATGAGCCTATAGACGCTGTATAACAGGGTTCAAGATTTCTGACCAGTCGATACTAAAATGCCTATAACTCTCTGTTGAAAATTCTGATTTGTACCAAAATGATTTTATTTGAAACTAGACTTGAAAATATTTCTTTTCATATATAGTTTGAAAATTTTAGAATCCAAATACCTACCCTAGTATCTGTTGAATCCGACCCTTTGTATTCTGCAAAACAGTGATTGTGTTTTTGACCTTGTGTTACCAAATCAAAGGTAACTCCTTGTTGGGAGCCCTGTTTCATATGAAATTTGTTCCATCAGAATATAGAGTGATATATGGTTCGACCATACCTTTCTTATGGGTATTGGAGCATAATTGATATTCTGAAATATTTGTTTGATGTGCCACTGGAATTCTGTCCGAAATCGAGTTTTGGTCGATTTCGCGTATTTTGTTCCATTCCTTTGGATATTTGAATTCATCTAATCTTCTTATTGGAATTGAGCTAAATATGATTACTTGGAATCCCTATACACTCTTGTTTTCATTTCATTCCAAATCTGAATATATTTGTGAGAGATTTGTTCTTTGTTTCGTATTGTCTCGAAAAGGCACATGCACGTTTCGTTGTTCCGCGTGTGCTTCTGATATATGCTACTTAATGTTAAAACTGCACTCTTGTACTCTGGTGTGTGGGATTATCTGGACCTTTGCCAGAAATGGTAAAGGGTATATGCTTATTGCCCGCTATGTGGGGTCCCGCTATGTGGGATATTCTGGACCTTTGCCAGAAATGGTAAAGGGTATGTGCTTAGAGCCTGCGATGCTCTGCTGGCCCCCTCTGACTTCACCTAGACGTGGGTGGATGGAGCTCCTAGACGTGGGAGACTTTTGTCAGGTGGTCATTCAGAAATGGATGAATCACATTCTGACTGAGATCTCACTACACCTTCTATATGTTTGATATGACATCCAGAGTTTTTGTGAGTTGTTTCTGTTCATGCTCTGGATAAGAATGATATGATTGCAACGTCAAGGATGACGTTTGAGCTTCTGTACGATATTTGTTTTTGATATGGTCTGAAATGCTTCATTCATTGATGATTTTGCTTCGAAATGTTCCATATGCCGTTGATATGCTTCGGAACATTTTATATGCCATTGATAAGCTCCGATATGTTTCCTTTGTTACTGATATGCTCCAATTACTCTATGCCCCATCTGTTAGGAACCAACTATGTAAGATTGAAAAGACAATTGTGTTTCTGCTCCTAATGATATTATGTCTACAAAATCGTATATTCTGCCTTGTATTTTGAAACTGTATTCCTTTGGAAATTGTACTATTTTGATATGGATATGTTAGTCACGTGCTGAGCTCTTTATGCTCTGTTAGGACTCTAGCTAGGAGAGTCCTAATTGAGAGGGACATTCATGTAAAACTGTTAGGACTTTAGCTAGGAGAGTCATAATTGAGAGGGACATTCTGTTAAGACTCTAGCTAGGAGAGTCCTAATTGAGAGGGACATTTTGTTATGACTCTAGTTAGGAGAGTCCTAATTGAGAGGGACATTCATGTAGGAGGTTTTTTCTTAGAGAAGAATTAGGAGTTGTAAGGGAATAGGAGTCTTGAGTAGGAGTCCTATTAGGAGTTGGTTAGAAGTAAGAGTCTTAAGTAGGAGTCCTATTAGGAGTTAGGGTTTAGAAGCCCTATAAATAGTCATGTATAACTCCTCTTTTCTCAAGCAATAGATGAATCTTTTCTGCAGCCTTTGAGCAGCAACTTGGAGGGAGGAACCCCTATAGAGTTCCAAGGAGGCCGATCCCCTAAAGAGATCAACCCCAAGTTTAGAATCTACAAGGGTTCTAACATGCTCACCCTGTTTGTTGATAAATTTTTTAGGATAGCGTATTGCTTGCTTAAATGTTAAGATTGGGCTGAGGCGGTGGAGAGTTTAGAAGATTTTGGGCTGACCTTTGTTAGCATATGTGTATTTGTTGTATAAGATACTTTGCATCTTATGAAATGTGACGATAAATCTAAACGTGTGAATTTTGTGTAAGATAAAGGATCCCTCATGTATAGGATTTTGGAATGTTAAGTTAAATTTATGTAATGCTATGATCTTATGGTAATCGTTGGTTTGGTGACTGCATAGACTTCCCCACTTGTGAATTTTATATTGTGGTTATTATTTTGATGAGTTAAGTTCAGTTTGTTTGAATTATCGAGTGATGGGTGGGATGTTTATGAACTGCACAGGGTTATGAATTTGTTGACTATAGAGGTGAATTTTTTGATCTGAATGTTTTCTTAGTGACCTCAAATGTGTGTTTGGATCCTGGGTTAGTTGTGATGAAAATTTTAAATATTGTCGATATTTTGGAGGGGCGTGACAAAGGTGGTATCAGAGCATGATTTGAGAATCACTAAGAATATTATCTTTTTTGAGGTTTATTGACTATCATTTAGAGATTGATCAAAGAAAAATGTTCTTTTGATGTTTTAGGAAGTGATGATGATGAGATCATCTGGTTCTCCTGTTGCATTTACTGCTGATCAATTGAGTGGTATCATGCGGACTTTGGAGACTATGGCACAAGTGATGCAACAACAACAACAACCTGTCCAACGAGGAAGTAATGATGGAACAGAGACATCAAACCAGACGGGGTTGGGAATTGTACAGTTTAAGAAGCTTAGTCCTCCCAGTTTTAGTTGTGAGTCTGATCCAATGGTGGCAGAACGATGGATGATGTAGATAGAGAAAATATTTGATGCTTTAAATTACCCTGATGATCGAAAGGTTTTTCTTGCCACCTTTATGCTGGAAGGAGAAGCTGAACACTGGTGGAGAATGATTAAGAGGATGTCTAAAATCAAACATGAGCCAATGACATGGAAGTTATTCCAAGAAAAGTTTAGTGATAAATATTTTCCATATTGTATGAGAGAGCAAAAAGAATTGGAGTTCTTGAATCTTATCCAGGGAAGTATGACGGTTACAAAGTATGAATCTAAATTCACTGAGCTCTCCAGGTTTGCCACACATATGACTGATGATGAATCTAGAAAAGCAAGAAGGTTTGAAAAGGGATTACAGCCAGCAATAAGAAGCCGAATGTCAGCTTTAAAACTACAAACATATGCTGATACGGTAGAAAGAGCTTTGAAAATTGAAAGAGACATGGAGGAAATTCAAGAAATCATTGGCAAGGATAAAAGGGACAAATTTACTGGCAAAAACAAGAGAGAAAATGAATATGAAGCTAGTAACAAGAGGTTTAAGACATCTGGATTTGAGAAAAGAAAACCATTGTGGAGGACTCAGTCATGTGCAAAATGTGGATTAAATCATGAAACAAGTTAATGTTTTTGGGTGATTGGAGCATGTTTTGGTTGTGGAAAGCTAGATCATCAATTAAGAGATTGCCCACTGAATCGGAAGAAAGAGCCACTGTCTCCTAGACCCTCAGCCCATGCTAGAGTGTACGCTATCACTGAACAAGATTCTAAAGCTTCTAAATCAGTGGTGGAAGGTATTCTTCATGTTTCTAAAAGAAATGCAAAAGTTTTGTTTGATCCCGGCTCCAACTTATCATTTGTTTTGCAATACTTTGCTTGTCACTTGGATATTCTACCTAAACCCCTGGATTATATGTTATATGTAACAACTGCTGTTGGAGATTCATTGACAACAAACTTGGTCTACCCATCTTGTTTGATCTCTATTGGAGACCACGAACTCCTTGCTGATTTGATTCTCCTAGAGATCCAGGGCTTTGATATTATACTTGGCATGGATTGATTATCTTCTCATCACGCTAGTATTGATTATTACAAAAAAATAATTACTTTCTGCATACCAGATCAACCTATATTATTCTTTGAGGGCATTAGGCATGATTTGCCTCCTTGCTTGATATCAGCACTTCAAGTTTATCGTCTTATGCAGAAAGGTTGTTTTTGTTATATGGTGTGTGTAAAGGAGCATTCAAATCAGGAAACCCACCTAGATGAAATTGTAGTGGTCAAAGAATTCCCTGATGTATTCCCAGATGACTTGCCTGGTTTACCTCTAGATAGAGAGGGTGAATTTGCTATTGATCTGGTCTCTAGTACAAACCCAATATCTAAGCCTCCCTACAGGATGGCACCACTCGAGCTAGAGGAATTAAAGAAGCAAATACAAGAATTATTAGATAAGGGTTTCATACGACCTAGTGTATCCCCATGGGGTGCTCCGGGACTATTAGTGAAGAAGAAGGATGGAACATTGAGGCTTTGTATTGATTATAGACAATTGAATCAGGTGACCATAAAAAACAAGTATCCCATACCTAGAATTGATGATTTGTTTGATCAACTGCAGGGTGCACAAGTATTCTCTAAGATTGACCTGAGGTCAGGTTACTATCAGTTGAAGATCAAGGAGGAGGATATTTCAAAAACAGCTTTCAGAACTCGATATGGTCATTATGAATTCTTGGTGATATATTTTGGTTTGACAAATGCCCCTGCAGCTTTTATGGAACTAATGAATAGGATATTTCAACCGCTTTTGGATATCTATGTAATTGTATTTATTGATGACATATTGGTGTATTCAAGGAGTAATCAGGAGCATGAGGAACACTTGAGAAATGTATTGTCCATACTAAGAGAAAAGAAGTTGTATGCGAAGTTCAGCAAATGTGAATTTTGGTTGAATGAAGTTGCTTTCTTAGGCCATGTGATTTCAGGGAAGGGTATATCTATTGATCCAAGGAAAATAGAAGCTGTAGTTGAATGGGAAGTACCAACAAATGTAATAGAAGTTCGAAGCTTTTTGGGCATGGCAGGTTATTACAAGAGATTTGTGGAGGGATTTTCTCGAATCGCTCAATCTCTCACCAACCTCACTAACAAGAATATGAAATTTGTGTGGGGTGATGATTGTGAGCAAAGTTTTCAAGAGTTAAAAAGAAGATTGACTAGTGCCCCTATTCTTACTATTCCAAGTGGTAGTGAGGGATTTGTAGTTTATACTGATGCTTCAAGAAAAGGCCTAGGATGTGTTTTGATGCAGGAAGGGAGAGTAATTGCTTATGCTTCTAGGCAACTTAAAGGTTATGAATTGAATTATCCAACTCATGATTTGGAATTAGCAGCAATTATTTTTGCTCTAAAGATTTGGAGACATTATTTGTATGGTCGACAGTTTGAAATCTTCACTGATCACAAGAGTTTAAAATATATTTTCACTCAGAAAGAGTTAAACATGAGGCAGCGAAGATGGATAGAACTTCTGAAGGATTATGATTGTACCATCCATTATCACTCGGGCAAAGCCAATGTTGTAGCCGATGCACTTAGTAGGAAATCTACAAGTTTTATGGCTAGTCTGGTTGTGAAGCAATGGAAGTTATTAGAAGAAAATTTTGATTTGAAAGCTTTGAGGAAAGAGCAAGACTCGATGATATTGATGGCCTCCATTCAAGTGCAATCCGATCTTATTCAACAAATTAAGGAAGGACAATTACGAGATCCACATTTAATCTACTTGAGGAATGAAGTAGAAAAGGAATTGAAGCCACAATTTCAAGTTTCAAAGGATGGCCTATTGAGATTTGGGGAGAGAATATGTGTACCAAATGAACCAGATATCAAGAATAAAATCCTAAATGAAAGTCATACTTCAAAGTACACCATACACCTTGGGAGCACTAAGATGTATAGAGATCTTCAAAGTCATTATTGGTAGGAAGGCATGAAGAGGGAAATTGCAATGTATGTTTCAAAATGTTTGACTTGTCAGCAAATCAAAGTAGAACACCAAAGACCTGGAGGGTTGTTGCAACCTTTAGTTATTCCTGAATGGAAATGGGAATGTATTACTATGGATTTTGTTTCAAGACTACCCAGAACCTCGAGGAAGCATGATGATAGGTTAACAAAATATGAACACTTCTTACCGATTAATATAACTTATTCGCTTGATAGACTTGCAGATTTATATGTCAGTGAAATAGTAAGACTTCATGGTATTCCAAAGGAGATCATCTCTGATAGAGACTCCAGATTTCTCTCTAGATTCTGGAGAAGATTACAGGAATCTATGGGCACTAAAGTTAAGTTTAGTACTGCATATCATCCTCAGACTGATGGTCAGTCAGAAAGAATAATTCAAACACTTGAGGATTTGCTTAGAGCCTATGTTATGGATTGGAAAGGTGAATGGGATAAGGATATTTCACTTGTTGAGTTCACTTATAATAATAGTTATCATTCAAGTATTCAGATGGCTCCTTATGAAGCTTTATTTGGGCGAAAGTGCATAATACCTATATGTTGGGAGGAAGTTGGTGACAGAAAGCTGTTAGCACCGGACAAGGTATAAGAAACTTCCGAGAAAATTCAAGTTATAAGGAAAAGGTTAAAAACTGCTCAGAGTCGTCAAAAGAGTTATGCCGACAATAGAAGACGAGATATTGAGTTTGAAATCGGAGATTTTGTATTCTTGAAAGTCTCCCCTTCCAAAGGCATTATAAGGATTGGGAAGAAAGGAAAGTTAAGCCCCAGATTTATTGGACCTTTTGAGGTTCTTGAGAGGGTTGGTTCTGTCGCTTACAGGATTGCCTTGCCACCAGCATTGAGTCATGTCCATGATATATTTCATGTCTCGATGATTAGAAAGTATATATATGACCCTTCTCACATCATTAAGTATGAGCTGGTGGAGATCGATAAAGATTTATCTTATGTGGAAGAGCCTATTCAGATTGTTGATAAGAAAGAAAAAGTCCTAAGGAATCGGGTCATCCCACTGGTTCAAGTAATTTGGAGACATCATTCTGGAGAGGAGACAACTTGGGAGCTAGAGGAGGAAATGAAAAAGGTGTATCCCAGTCTTTTCATTGATAGAGGTACGATAAATTTAGAGGACTAAATTTTTCTTTTAAGGGGGGGAGAGTGTACCACCCCTCATTTCTGAATTTTCGTATAAATTTCTGGTGATAATATAAGCATTTATTTTAAATTGACAAAAAAAATAGAGTATGAATCAGAGGTAACTCATTTGTAAGATTTGGGAGATCTATTCAAAAAAAAAAAAAAAAAAAGAAAGAATCTGAGGACCTATATGTAAACCCTAAGGACCTAATCGTGAATATGATAAAAACAAGGACTAAACTGCAAAATGCACAAAATGACAAATTCCACCGTTTAAGCCTCCCTGCCTTCGTTCTTAAGGAAGCAGAGAAGGCAGCTCGTGGGTGATCAGGGAAAGAAAGAAAGAAAGAAAGAAAGAAGAAGAAGAAGAAGAAGAAGAAGAAAAAAATTGGGGTTTTTAGGGTTCTTGCTTTAATCATTTCACTTCGGGTCAAAATTCTCAAAGGCAAGTGTTCTAACCCCATCCTACAAAATTTTTAGTCTCTGTTTTTATGTTGATTCAAAATAAATTTAATGATTTCTATTTAGAAACTGATATGACTCTCTTTGGACATAGAACCATGGATTCTGAAGTTTTTTCGGTAAACTGACCCCTATACACTGTTTCAGCTATAAGTTTTAGTACAAAATGTGAATTTGGGCAGGAACTATTTTGTTTGAAATTAGACTCATATTTATTCCTTTTGACATCATTTTGTAGATTTTGGACACCGAACACTTACCCAAACATATGTTTCAAATGAGCCTATAGACGCTGTAAAACAGGGTTCAAGATTTCTGACCTGTCGATACTAAAATGCCTATAACTCCCTGTTGAAAATGCTGATTTGTACCAAAATGATTTTATTTGAAACTAGACTTGAAAATCGTTCTTTTTACATATAGTTTGAAAATTTTAGAATCGAAATGCCTACCCTAGTATCTATTGAATCCGACCCTTTGTATTCTGCAAAACAGTGATTGTGTTTTTGACCTTGTGTTACCAAATAAAAGGTAACTCCTTGTTGGGAGCCCTGTTTCATATGAAATTTGTTCCCTCAGAATATAGAGTGATATATGGTTCGACCATAGCTTTCTTGTGGGTATTGGAGCATAATTGATATTCTGAAATATTTGTTTGATGTGCCACTGGAATTCTGTCCGAAATCGAGCTTTGGTCGATTTCGCGTATTTTGTTCCATTCCTTTGGATATTTGAATTCGTCTAACCGACTTATTGGAATTGAGCTAAATATGATTGCTTGGAATCCCTGTACACTCTTGTTTTCATTTCATTCCAAATCTGAATATATTTGTGAGTGATTTGTTCTTTGTTTCGTATTGTCTCGAAAAGGCACATGCACGTTTCGTTGTTCCGCGTGTGCTTCCGATATATGCTACTTATTGTTAAAACTGCCCTCTTGTACTCTGGTGTGTGGGATTATCTAGACCTTTGCCTGAAATGGTAAAGGGTATGTGCTTATTGCCCGCTATGTGGGGTCCCGCTATGTGGGATATTCTGGACCTTTGCCAGAAATGGTAAAGGTTATGTGCTTAGAGCCTGCGATGCTCTGCCGGCCTCCTCTGACTTCACCTAGACGTGGGTGGATGGAGCTCCCAGACGTGGGAGACTTTTGTCAGGTGGTCATTCAGAAATGGATGAATCACATTCTGACTGAGATCCCACTACACCTTCTATATGTTTGATATGACATCCAGAGTTTTGGTGAGTTGTTTCTGTTCATGCTCTGGATAAGAATGATATGATAGCAACGTCAAGGACGACGTTTGAGCTTCTGTACGATATTTATTTTTGATATGCTCTGAAATGCTTCATTCACTGATGATTTTGCTTCGAAATGTTCCATATGTCGTTGATATGCTTTGGAACATTTTATATGCCATTGATAAGCTCCGATATGTTTCCTTTGTTACTGATATGCTCCAATTACTCTATGCTCCATCTGTCAGGAACCAACTATGTAAGATTGAAAAGACAATTGTGTTTCTGCTCCTAATGATATTATGTCGACGAAATCGTATATTCTGCCTTGTATTTTGAAACAGTATTCCTTTGGAAATTGTACTATTTTGATATGGATTTGTTAGTCACTTGTTGAGCTCTTTATGCTCACCCCATTTGTTGATAAATTTTTCAGGATAACGTATTGCTTGCTTAAATGTTAAGATTGGGCTGAGGCGGTGGAAAGTTTAGAAGATTTTGGGCAGACCTTTGTTAGCATATGTGTATTTGTTGTATAAGATACTTTGCATCTTATGAAATGTGACGATAAATCTAAACGTGTGGATTTTGTGTAAGATAAAGGATCCCTCATGTATAGGATTTTGGAATGTTAAGTTAAATTTATATAATGCTATGATCTTATGGTAATCGTTGGTTTGGTGACAGCATAGACTTCCCCACTTGTGAATTTTATGTTGTGGTTATTATTTTGATGAGTTAAGTTCAGTTTGTTTGAATTATCGAGTGATGGGTGGGATGTTTATGAACTGCACATGGTTATGAATTTGTTGACTATAGAGGTGAAATTTTTGATCTGAATGTTTTCTTAGTGACCTCAAATGTGTAATTGGATCCTGGGTTAGTTGTGATGAAAATTTTAAATATTGTCGATATTTTGGAGGGGCGTGACGGCTTGCTCGGAAGGATTGGAATTCGATGGTCATGTTGCCGAGAAGGAGGAAGACCGCCCGGTTTAGCAAATATGTCGAAAAATTCAGTAAGCAATTGGGCAAGATTTTGATCTTCAATTTCTATTTTCTTCTCTTTTGGTTGTGGCTAGAGATGCATCAAAAAGCCACCATTTACCTTGTGCAAAACTTTCTCCATTCGTTTGGTCGAAACAATGGTAACGTTGCTTCCGCGCTTCCCACGTAGGATGATCTGTTTGCCCTTACAGTAGAATTTCATAATTAATTTAGAAAAGTTCCAAGAGACATCACATAGTGTAATCAGTCATTCTATACCAAGCACTGCCTCATTGTTATCGATTGGTAGGAGGAAGAAATCGGTGATAATTTCTTGGTCTTGTAGTAATAGTTTCACTTGCGGGCATCTTTGGTCGCACTTTAGGATTCTGTCGTCGGCAACCTTTACATTGAACTTGCTGCAACCTTTAATATGTAGTGTCATCTGAGCAGCAGCCTTACTATTCAGGAAGTTATTAGTGCTACCCGTGTCGATGAGAACAGTGATCAGCTGTTGTTTGAGAAGGCCTCCAACTTTCATCGTTTGCGGATTTGAGTAGCTGGCTAGTGCGTGTACCGTAATGTCGGTCGGCTGTGGCTCTTCTTCCATATCTTCTTCTTCATGTTCAAGGCTCTCTTCTAGATGTTCAATGACCTCTTCTTCTTCTGGTTCAATCATAAGAAGTCTACCTTTTTTACAGCGATGCTCGCGGCTCCACGGCTCGTCGCAATGCCAACATAACCCCTTCGCAGATCACTCCAGAAGTTCTTCTCTTGTTAACCTTTTCAGTGCAGAGACTCGGTTGATAGTAGGGGGGGCTGAGGGCTTTAGTATTATAGGTCGTGGAGTGATCCTAGTCCTCCGGGCTTCATGGTTCAATCGCTCCTCTTGAAGTCGTGAGAAAGAGATGGCTGCCATAAGCGTGTATGGTTGTCGCGCCTTAACTTCTCCTCGGATCTCCAGCTTTAAGCCCTCAATAAAAGTCCCCAATAGTTTTTTTTTAGACCAATCACGAGTTTGATTAGATAATCTTTCAAACCTAGTTTGGTACTCCTGAATGGTGGAGGTTTGTTGGATCTTTGCTAGTTGTCCGTCAATGTTCTCGTAATAAGTTGGTCCGAAGCGGATCAGTAGTGCTTCTTTGAATTGTCGCCATGAAAGGACTCCATAAGTGTGTTCAAACCAGTCAAACCATTATATGGCATCCCCTTCAAGATGTATAGCTGCAATTTCCACCATAGATGCATCCGCAGTTTTATGGTACCGAAAATATCGCTCCACGCGCGAGATCCAACCAATTGGATCTCCTTCTTCCCATCTAGGGAAGTCCATTCTCATGCGCGAATAGTTGGGGTCAGTCATAGAGCCTCTCCTCTCGTGGAGTCATCTCTTTGGGCATGATGTGATTGGTTAAAGCTCTCTCCTTGATGTGATTTCTTCGGACTTGGTGGTCGGCCCAAACTGAATTCGGTAAGGAGAGTCCGAATCTTATCCTCCATTCATGCCTCAAAGGCTTCAAATTTAGCATTGATTGCCTCCTCATATGCCATAGTATATGACTTCAAATCTATGATGTTAAGATCTCTCTTTTGTTGACGGGTTAAAGGCATGTATAGGTTTGATAGAAATCGGTGAAAATTTGCTGCAGAATTGTGTTGTCTTGTAAGACCAGAATTATCATCGAAGAAATAGTGGTTTCTCGATGAAATCTCCACCAAAAATTTGAGAGATTTGAGGAGGGAATTGACAAAAATATCTTAGTTTATATGACAGAGAAAATATAGTATCAAGATCAAACAAACAGTGCTATGCGGTTGAAATTCTGTAATGTATCTTTCGTTGTAGAGATGAAAACTTTGTGACGAAAAGTTTATGCAGCAATATAGGAACCAATTTTTTTTTTTTGGATTTCGGATAGGGATAACTAAATTGCAGCAGTAGTAAGGTAGGAAACCAGAACCTATTGCAATTCACGGGATGATCCGCGGTGGTGAAAATGATGGCGGAATTTGGCGACGATCTTTTAAGCAATTGTGGGAATTGCTTTGGACAGTTGTGGAGGGTTGATGGATGGTAGTGGAAGGGCAGCGAGATGCCAAGAATGCTGCTCTGATACCAGGTGTTAGAACCCTTGCAGATTCTAAACTTGGGGTTGATCTCTTTAGGGGATCGGCCTCCTTAGAACTCTATAGGGGTTCCTCCCTCCAAGTTGCTGCTCAAAGGCTGCAGAGAAGATTCATCTATTGCTTAAGAAAAGAGAAGGAATACATGGCTATTTATAGGGCTTATAAACCCTAACACCTATTAGGACTCCTATATAAGACTCTTACTTCTAACCAACTCCTAATAGGACTGCTACTCAAGACTCCTATTCCCTTACAACTCCTAATTCTTCTCTAAGAAAAAACCTTCTACATGAATGTCCCTTTCAATTAGGACTCTCCTAGCTAGAGTCCTAATAGAATGTCCCTCTCAATTAGGACTCTCCTAGCTAGAGTCCTAACAGAATGTCCCTCTCAATTAAGACTCTCTTAGCTAGAGTCCTAACAAACGTCTGATACTATATCGAAGCACCATCCCTCATAGTGCCACTCAGGTGGTTCCAAGGTGCTGAGATGGTTGACGTTTCGCATGCAGTAGTGCGCTGTAGAAAACAACCCGTGGCACGTGAAAACAGAGCTGTTTTGGGCTGTTTTGCTCGGTTCGGTGAGCGATTGTACTATAGCGCTGTAACTTTTCAAACCTACATTTTTACAAGCAAATAGATATAAAACCAAGCCAAAACATGCGGCCACACAGTTGTACATGTAAACATAAACGACGAATGGTTCTTTAAATAGAGTTGTTGTGGGTGTGCAATGACCATTCGTGACATTCTCCCCCATTCAAACTGTCGACGCCCTCATCGACGCTTGTTGGTAGTTGTTGATGATTGCTTCTTCATGTCATAGGGCATCTTCGGGCTCCCAACTGGCTTCAATTCGGGGTAGCTTTCACCACTTTATTAAGTACTCGGTCTACTCAGCTCTAGTGGGTAGCTTTATCTTGTGGTCTGCAAAAATGGTTTCAACTCGCTTCTCGTAGGAGGCTCTGGTGGGGGGTAATCGAGTTGGAACACTTAGGGAAGCATCTTGTAGATCCGAGTGATAGGCTTTTAAGTTGCTGGTATGAAGAACATTATGAATTTTGAACCACGTCGGCAACTACAACTTGTAGGAGACTTTGCCCACCCTGCTGATAATTGAGAAGGGCCCTATATACTTGCACACCAATCTTTTGTATAGTTTATTCCTAAAGAATTAGAGTAATGCTAGTTGGAGCTTGACCAATGTCAAATCACCGACCTTGAACTCTTACGGTCACCTTCCCAAGTCGGCCCACTTCTTCATTCTTTTTGCCGCCTTCTCCAAGTAAGCCCATGCAATATCTGTAATTCAGTGCCACTCTTTTGCGAAGTGGTAGGCTGATGGACTACTCCTAATATACCCGATTACCAAGTGTAAGGGGTTAACGGTTATTACCCTATAATGATCTCGAAGGGGCTCTTGTTGGACGCAGAGCTCTACTATAAGTTGTAAGAGAATTGGGCAATGCCCAACAACTTCATCCAATCTCGTTAGTTGACACTCACATAGTACCGAAGATATTGCTCTAGGAGCGAGTTTATCCTTTCAGTCAGGCCATCCATCTAGGGGTGGAGGCTTGTGGAGAAGTATAACTTCGACCCCAACAATTTGAATAGCTTAGTCCAGAATCATCCCAAGAACCGAGCGCCTCGATCATTGATGATATTGTGTGGAACTCCCCAATACTTCACCACATCCTTCATCATCAGCTTAGTGCCTCCTATACTGAACAGTGTAGGGGAGCAGCAATGAAAGTTGTATACTTTAAAAATTGGTCGACCATCACAAGTATCGATCCGAGTCTATATTGTTAGGATCAAGAGCACTAAGAGGGGGGGGGTGAATTAGTGCAGCGGAAATCTTACAGCAATTTAAAAGCTAAAGCTGCATTCGTCCGATAAAAAGTGATTTTGATATAAAAGCAGAATCACAGTGCAGTTTGCGTCTAAGCGCAGTTTTGCGTCTAAGCGCAGTTTGCGTCTAAACACAGTTTGCGTCTAAACACAGTTTGCGTCTAAACACAGTTTGCGTCTAAGCACAGTTTGCGTCTAAGCACAGTTTGCGTCTAAGCGCAGTTTGCGTCTAAACGCAGTTTTGCGTCTAAACGCAGTTTTACGTTAAAACACAGTTTTACGTCTAAACGCAGTTTTACGTCTAAACGCAGTTTTGCGTCTAAACGCAGTTTTGCGTCTAAACGCAGTTTTACGTCTAAACGCAGTTTTACGTCTAAACGCAGTTTTGCGTCTAAACGCAGTTTTACGTCTAAACGTAATTTTACGTCTAAATGTAGTTCTGCGTCTAAAAGCAGTTTTGAACCTTGAAAAGCATTTTACGTAGAAAGCAATTTGCAGTTATAAATGGAATCCGAATGTAAGCGTAAACTGCAGTGTGAAGATCGTACGAAAACACGATTTACGTTTGAATGCAGATTCTGAAAGATCAGAGCTTAGAAACTCGTTCGTAAAGGCGCAGAGGGCAGTAGCAATGTAGGAGGTTTGCAGTAATGATAAAGTGCTCAAGGTAAAAGCAAACCAGAGATTTAGAGTGGTTCGGTCAGTCTTGACCTACTCCACTTTTGGCTTCCTCCTCCGACGAGGTCACCGACGTCAACTAGCTGCCTTCCTTCAATGGGCGAAGGCTAACTGCCCTTTTACAGTTTCTCTCCTTTTGACTGGCTCAGGAGACAACCTTTACAGATCCTTTCTCTCCTCTCTTTACAACTCAAGACTTGAAGAACAGAAGGAGGAGAACTTTAGGACTTTACACAAATTTGAGCTCTTAGAATCACTGAAAAGATCAAGAATTCGGTGTGGATCTGTATCTGTTCAGTGTTGAATGGGTGGGGTATTTATAGGCCCCAACCCAGTTCAAATTTGGAGCTCAAAACGATCAAATCGATCAAATCCCAGAATTCTGGGATCAGGCGGTTGCACCTCTTGACTGGAGAGGTGGCACCGCCTGGCAGAGCTCGACGACTGAGCTCAGGCGATTGCACCTCTCTACCAGAGCTCGATGGTTGCATCGCCTGGCAGAGCTCGAAGACTGAGCTCGGTGGTTGCACCGCCTGGTAGAGCTCGAAGTCTGAGCTCGGTGGTTGCATCACCTGGCAGAGCTCGAAACTGAGCTCAGGCTGATGCACCTCTCTGCCAGAGCTCGAAGACTGAGCTCGGTGGTTGCATCACCTGGCAGAGCTCGAGACTGAGCTCAGGCTGATGCACCTCTCTGCCAGAGCTCGAAGACTGAGCTCGGTGGTTGCACCGCCTGGCAGAGCTCGAAACTTGAGCTCAGGCGGTGCTACCTCTTGACAGAGGAGGTTGCACCGCCCAATCTAGCTCGAAGACTGAGCTCTGGGCGGTTGCACCTCTTGGCTGGGGCGGTTGCACCGCCCGGCCTCGCAGCCCTGGCGGTTGCACCTCCTGGCTGGGGCGGTTGCACCGCCCAGCCTCCCAGCCCTGGCGGTTGCACCTCCTGGTGCAATCAGGGTCCGAATGGTTCGCTTCATTCGGCCCAATTTGAATCTTTTCAGGGGCCCAATTGCCCCAAGATTAAGCTAATGGGATCACCTCCCATTTTCAAGCTTAATCATCGTGCTAACTACGATTAACTCTAAGACAACTTCTGCAGCTTTGCTCCGATGCGTCAATCGCTTCTTCCGGCGAGTTTCCGGCGAACTTCCGTCGATCATCCGATAAACCCTCGGTGATCCTTCTGCGGACATCCGGCATACTCCTGGACTTTGCGACGATCCACTTGGCGAGTTCCGACGAGCTTCGCTTGGCAAGCTTCTGGACTTCTCGGATCTGTTCTCGCTGAACCTCCGACGACCGTCCGAACTTCCGTCGAACTCTCGAACTCCCAACGTGATCATGATCTTGACTCCGGCGCAACACCTGCTGCTTGTCTTACTCTCATCGTAGTTAATCCTGCACACTTATCTCAACACATAGATTAGATAACAAATGACAATTGACTTCATCATCAAAATCCGAGATTCAACATATATACTATCAGCAAACTTGATATGAAGTCCAAGGAAATGCTCTCCCATGGCCTTTCTGGTATGGGCCATGGCTCCAAAAGTCCCACCAACTTCCGCTGCTCCACCTTGCCTTGTTGGTAAGTGAGGCACGTTTGAATATATTCCTCCACATCTGTCCCCATCTTCGGCCAATAAAAGACCCTCTCCATGAGAGCCAAGGTTCTATGAATGCTTGGGTATCCCATCCAAAGGAAATTGTGACAGTCTCTTAAGAGTTCATGCCTCAGATTATCCACTCGAGGAACATAAACCCTATTCCCTTTAATGTAAATGAGTCCCTCTTGGACCTAAAACCGTCATGCCTTGCCTTCTTTAATGAGCTGCGTCAAAGTTACTACCTAGGGATCACTATACAGACTATCCCTGATCATGGAAAGGAAGTTGGAGTGCAACTGACTTGCTTAGCCTCTGCCCTCCAATTGTATGGCATTCACATGCTCCACTTTCTGACTCAATGCATCGACCACGATATTTGCCTTTCCGAGCTTATACTCCATTGCCATATCAAACATAGCTAGGAAGTCCTGCCATCATGCTTGCTTTGGGGAGAGTTTCTTCTGAGTTTGGAAATAACTTTAAGCGATATTATCTATCCTTAACACAAATCGCGATCCAAGAAGGTAGTGTTGCCAAACTCGTAGACAATAGATCACCACTGTCTTCTCCTTCTCATGCATCGGATACCACCGCTTGGTCTCGTTGAGTTTGCGGTTCTTATAGGCCACCAGATGATGCTCCTATATAAGTACTCCCCCAATAGCAAAGTTTGAAGCATCTGTATAGACTTCGAAGGGCTCCCCATAGTCCGGTAACTTGAGCATTGATTTTTCCAACGCAGTAGCCTTCAGATCTTGGACTGTAATTTTATATTTATCAGACCACCTCCAAGGCTACTCCTTCTTTAGCAACTCCATTAGTGGAGTTGCATACTTCGAATACCCTACTATGAAGCATCGATAGTAGTTGTCGAAACCAAGGAAGGATATCAACTCTGGACCCTTCTTTAGGGTTCACCATTCCGCAACTACTTGCACCTTCGATTTGTCCATCTAATTGGAGCCATCATCGATTCGATGTCCCAAGAATAAGATCTTCGTTTAAGCAAAGTAGCATTTCTCCTTTTACACGAACAAAGTGTTCTCCCTGAGAACCTTGAAAATTGACCGAAGGTGTGTTAGGACCCTTTTTCTGAGCTTTTGAATAATGTTTATTGAGTTTATTTAGCTCAGTTGTTTATTGAGTCTATTTAGTTCAGTTAGAGTCAAGTTGAGGTTATTTAATATTTATTTATTATTAAGAGTCCAAGTCTTGGTAGACTCTAGGTGGAACTCTATAAATAGTGATGTAACCCTTTCTTTTGAAATCAATCAATAAATAAAATATTATTCCACGCTGTGGACAAACCCTAGGAGGCCGATCCCCTCGAAGCGATCAAGGAGGGCCGATCCCCTTGAAGCGATCAAGGAGGCCGATCCCCTCAAAGCGATCATTATCATTCCCTTTATCTCCCCTTTCTTCGACAATAAGACTTTAGGATCTTACCAATTGGTATCAGAGCAACAATAAGACTTTAGGGTCTTATGAATTGGTATCAGAGTGACGATAAGACTTTATGGTCTTATCAAGGTGCTTGACATGCTCCTCGAGTGTTTGACTATAGACGACGATATAGTCCAAGTAGATGACTACATACTTATCTAAATACTCTTTGAATAGCTAGTTCATGAGAATGCAGATCGTGGCCGAAGCATTGGTTAAGCCGAAAAGCATCACCAAGAACTCAAACGCTCCATATCTAGTCACACAGGTAGTCTTCGCTTCATCACCTTTAGCAATGCCCACCTGCCAATACTCCTACCGAAGGTTGAGTTTTGAGAAATACTTGGCTTTGCCCAATTGGTCAAATAAGTCCGTGATGAGTGGGATGGGATACTTGTTCTTTACCGTCACTTTGTTGAGGGCTCGGTAATTGACGCATAGTTGGAGGCTCTCATTTTGTTTCTTCTAAAAGAGAACTGGAGCTCTTAATGGTGCTTTAAAACTGCAAATGAGACCACCGCTTAGTAGTTCACCTAACTGCTTTCTGAGCTCTGCCAACTTTCGAGGAGGCATGCGGTAGGGTGGTCTCGCTGGAGGCTTCGCTCTTGCCTCCAACTCGATGTGGTGATCCACGCCTCTATGTGGTAGTAGAGTCTTTAGCAACTTGGGTGGCATAACATCCGTGAACTCCTTTAGGACATTTTCCACCATAGTAGGTTCATGAATGACCTTCTCGTCGAGTGGCTCTAGCTTTATCGCAACCATGAATGTTAGTTCGCCTTTTCATACCCCTTTCTTCAGTTGTAATGTCGATATATGTTAGGTTTCCCTGGTTCCTTTCCAAGAGAAAAGAACCACACAGGGGTCATCACCTCCAATCATACATAGGGAGTTTAGGAACAGCATTGGCACTAACTTCACCACGAGCATGAATTCCATTCTAAAAATCACTTGGAAGTCATCTAGTGGCACTACCAACATGTTTATGCTCCCGCTCTATGTTCCAATCTTGATGGGAACTCCCTTTGCCAACCTAAAGATTCACTTGGCCTTCGAGTTCACCAACTTTATTCGACTTGGACTCTTCTCTAAGATCAACCCAAGTCTCTTTGCTTTTCGATCGGTAATGAAGTTGTGGATAGCGCTCATGTCCACTATTGCATAGGTCGTTTGGCCATTAAGCTTTATGTCTATATACATCAGCTCACCACTTCCTGCTTTTTGTGGCCTTATCTTCGTGTTCCCCCCAACTTGACCCCGTATAGTATTCAACAAACTCATTGCTCCCATCCGGGGTCCTTATGACACCTCACCATTATTGTTGGATTCAGAACTACTCAAACTAAGAGCAATAGCCTTGCTCTTGTCTGATCGGGTGGGATGGATAGAAGTTGTTAAAGCAATGAGTGCTTATTTTTGTGGGTACTCTCTCACTATATGCAGCCCTCCACACAAGAAGCATCCGCCAGGTTTCGGGGCCTTGCCTTTCGAGATTAGCCCTTTGTGGGAACTCTTCTTCCTTTGTTCACCCACGAGCTCTTTCCCACGTGAATATTTTGGAGGGTGATTGCTTGAAAATTATTTTCCTTTTCCTGAGTCTTCAGAGGAAACAAAATTGGTGAGCCTTTCTGCGACAGCAATTGCCCCGATCACATCGGCGATGTTCCTTCAATGTAGTTCTTATTGAGCACACGACTTCAAACCATCGAGGAAGTTAAATAGCTTATCCTTCTCGGACATGTCCTATATGTCCAGCATTAGCATAGAAAATTGCTTCACATAGTCTCAAATGGAAGTATTTTGGTGGAGTTGTCTCAACTTCCTTCTTGCGACGAACTTTATGTTCTCCGATAGGAACTGAGTTCTCAACTCCCGCTTCAAGTCCTCTCATGTGTCAACTCGACACCAACCTTGTTGGATCTCCTCCCAACGGGTTCGCCACCAAAGTTTTGCATCTCCGTTTAGATACATGGTTGCTATAGAAACTTTGGTTTCTTCAGAATCAGGCCTTGTAGCTCAAAAGTATTATTCCATGTCGAACATAAAATTCTCGAGTTCTTTGGCATCTCAGGCACCTCCATAATAATGCGGCTTGGGTGCTCTTAAGTTTTGTGCCGGTGCAACGCGGGTGTTACTTCCTCCTGCATTCAGTGCCCTCGTGAGCATGGTCACCTTGGAAGTGAGTTCCGCCATGAATTCTTGCAGGTGTTGCATGGAGTCTTTGGTGTCATCTAACAATCGGTCGACTAGGGCCTCAACCTTGTCGATTCGGGACTCTGCTTCTTCTTACGAGCTCTCTACCCTAACAAACCTTTGTTGGCCATGGTAGAGTTCCTCCAAGCTCGTTTTAAGAACATCCAAGCGAGTTTCCGCTATTGTGAGTCTCTCCTTATGACTCTTTGCCATGCCCCCCCAAATTTATTATATTTTAATTCAATAAAAATCCATTCCAAGATCCAATTACACATTTGGGGACACTGAGAAAACATTTAAGTTATTTCCATATATTCCATAATCCATAAGACCTGTGCAGTTTCTAATCATACTATCATATCACGAAATGAGTCACAAAATCCAAAGCCAACTCAACTAAACCATAACCACATCATAAATCCATCAACATGGGAATCTATACAATCATAAACCCAACATGTATCACATATTTATATTATTACATAATTTAAACTTAACATTCCCAAAATCTCGGTATGAGAGGTATTTTTTTAAATATTTATAAGATACATCAATCTAGAGTTATCATTGATATTTCATTACACATAAAAGGAACTTATACAACATCAACCTATCAAGTACGAAAGATTTGCCCCAAAATCTTCTAGCTTTCCACTACCTCAGCCCAATTTAAACATTCTAACGAGCAACAAGCTATCCTGAAAAAATTATATAATAACAGAGTGAGCATATATGGCTCAACAAGTGACTAACATATCTGTGGCAAAGAGGACAGTTTCAAACAAATAAGGTTTCAAAATACAAGGCAGAGATACAAGTGTCACGCCTCCAAAATTATCATATTCAGGAGGTGTGACCCTATCTAAAATCAATAATATGATAATTCATCATCAATTCAATCTAGGATCCAATCTAACAATTTGAGGATACTAAGAATCATTCAAAATCGATATTCACAATTCATAAACCTGTACGTTACATAAATCATAATCCACTTCACTCAAAGATTCACAAAATCTAAAGGCAACTCAACTAAACATCAACCACAACACAAATCCATAATCGTAGAAATATATACAATCACAAAAAGATAATTATTTACCATGAGTTCTTATCCTTATACAACTTAAACGTATCATTCCATAAACATGAGCGGTCCTTTAAACTTTTACAACACATAAGTATCAACATATCCTTAACATTACATCAGTAGTAAAGTATACTATACAACAAAAAAACCTATCATCCAACAAAGATTAGCTCAAAAATCTTCTAGCCTTTCACTGCTTCAACCCAATTCTAGCTTTTCAGTGCGTGACAAATTTATATTGCAACGGGGTGAGCATAAATAGCTCAGCCACAACTAACGTATCCATGGCGATAGGAGAAGTTCAAGCAGACTTAGTATCAAGATAACAAAAGCAGAAATACAAGCATTTATTGGGAATCATCTCATTAGATATAAAAAAATCACAAAGGGTTACCTCATTCGAAAATAGGCATTAGACATAACAATAGGAGAAAGGAAATTGGAGCATTTCATTGGCAAAAGAAATATTTAGGTATGTATCAAATGACACATGAAGCATTTAGGAGCATATCAAAGGTGTAAGAGTGTTTGGGAGCATAACAATGACATACGAAACACTTCAAAGTATAACAAGTGAACCGAATAATAAACACAAGCTTGTATGTCATTTTTGATGTAGCATGCATTCCTTCTTTTTTTTTTATCCAAAGCATAAATATAAACTCATAAGCAAAGCTTTGGATATCATATCAAAAACATAGAGGGCACTGTTAGACCACATACATAATGTGATTCATCCATTTATGGATCACCACCAAGCATAAGTCTCCCACGTTTGGGAGCTCCATCCACCCACCTCGGAGTGAAGACAATGGGGTCGGTAGAGCAATCGCGGGCTCTAAGCATAACTCTCTTTACCATTTCTGGCAAAAGTTCACAATATCCCACAAGACAATAGAGTACAAAAGGATAGTATGAATAATAACATTGACACATATCATAAGCACATGCGGAACAACGAAGATATGCATGTGCCTTTATCAAACAAGGAAATGCAAACAAAGCATTACATAATAAATTTCAGATATACAATAATTTCAGGTTGAACAATACAAGAACTTCAAAGGACTAATATAAAGCTCAATTGAAGAAAAATTTAGCAGAAATCATATTTCCAATAGAATGAAAATTGAATAGGCAAAACCCAACAAAGTTTTCAATTATGACAGAATTTGAATGGTACATTTTATGAATTGTTTGAGCGACCAAGCATGCTCCAAATCACTAAAAAAAGGTGTCATTGGAAAGCTGTATCAATCTTTTTTCAGATGAACTCAGATTTATAATTTTTTGAGTTCTTAACAGGAAGTTACATCAAATAGAGTAAAGGAATGTTAGAATTGATCATCCCTATTTTGCAGACTTGATAGAATCAATTTAAACAGATGTTTCAGAAGGCAAACATATATCAAAATTTCCAACTAGGTGTCAAAAGAAAGATATGCAAATCTAGCTTCCAAAGAACTAAGTTTTGCATAATTCAGAATTTTCACTAGAGCGTTATAAGCAATTTAGTAACAAAAGGTTAAAATTGATCATCTATGTTATGTAGAATTGATAGAATCAATTTAAACAGATGTTTCAGAAGGCAAACATACTTTAAAATTTCTAACTAGGTGTCAAAAGAAAGATATGCAAATCTAGTTTCCAAAAAACTAAGTTTTTCATAATTCAGAATTTTTACTAGGGCGTTAAGAGCAATTTAGTAACGTTTCCAAAGAACTAAGTTTTGCATAATTCAGAATTTTCACTAGAGCATTATGAGCAATTTAGTAATAGAAGGTCAGAATTGATCATCTCTGTTTTACAGAATTGATAGAATCAATTTAAACAAATGTTTCAGAAGGCAAAAATACTTCAAAATTTCCAAATTATGTGTCAAAAGAAATATAAGTAAATTCAGTTTCCAAAAAAACAAGCATTGTATAATTCAGAATTTTTTCTAGAGAGTTATGAGCAATTTAGTAACACAAGGTCAGAGTATAACAATGACATATGAAATACTTCAAAGTATAACAAGTGAACCGAATAATAAACATAAGCTTGTATGTCATTTTTGATGTAGCATGCATTCCATTTTTTTTTTATCCAAAGCATAAATATAAACTCATAAGAAAAGCTTTGGATATTATATCAAAAACATAGAGGGCATTGTGGGACCACATACATAATGTGATTCATCCATTTCTGGATGACCACCAAACATAAGTCTCCCATGTCTAGGAGCTCCATCCACCCACGTCTGAGTAAAGTCAATAGGGCCGGTAGAGCAATCGTGGGCTCTAAGCATAACTCCCTTTACCATTCCTAGCAAAGGTTCATAATATCCCGCAAGACACCAGAGTACAAAAGGGTAGTATGAACAATAACATTGACACATATCAGAAGCAAATACAGAACAACGAAGATATGCATGTGCCTTTATCAAACAAGGAAATGCAAACAAAGCATTACATAATAAATTTCATTATATAATAATTTCAGGATGAACAATACAAGAACTTCAAAGTACTAATATAAAGCTCAATTGAAGAAAAATTTAGCAGAAATCATATTTCCAATAGGATGAAAATTGAATAGGCAAAACCCAACAAAGTTTTCAATTATGATAGAATTTGAATGGTACATTTTTTGAATTGTTTGAGCGACCAAGCATGCTCCAAATTACTAAAAATAGGAGTCATTGGAAAGCTGTATCAATCTATTTTCAAATGAACTCAGATTTATAATTTTTTGAGTTCTTAATAGAAAGGTACAATAAATAGAGTAAAGGAATGCCAGAATTGATCATCCCTATTTTGTAGACTTGATATAATCAATTTAAATAGATGTTTTAGAAGGAAAACATACATCAAAATTTCCAACTAGGTGTCAAAAGAAAGATATGCGAATCTAGCTTCTAAAAAACTAAGTTTTGCATAATTCAAAATTTTCACTAGAGTGTTATGAGCAATTTAGTAACAGAAGGTCAGAATTGATCATCTCTATTTTGCAGAATTGATAGAATCAATTTAAACAGATGTTTCAGAAGGAAAACATACTTTAAAATTTCTAACTAGGTTTCAAAAGAAAGATATGCGAATCTAGTTTCCAAAAAACTAAGTTTTGCATAATTCAAAATTTTCACTAGAGCGTTATGAGCAATTTAGTAACAGAAGGTCATAATTGATCATCTCTGTTTTATAGAATTGATAGAATCAATTTAAACAGACGTTTCAGAAGACAAACATACTTCAAAATTTCCAACTATCAAAAGAAAGATATGCGAATATAGTTTCCAAAGAACTAAGTTTTGCATAATTCAGAATTTTCACTAGAGTGTTATGAGCAATTTAGTAACAAAAGGTCAGAATTGATCATCTCTGTTTTGCAGAATTGATATAATCAATTTAAACAGATATTTTAGAAGGTAAAAATACTTCAAAATATCCAAATTATGTGTCAAAAGAAAGATAAGGAAATTTAGTTTCCAAAAAAACAAGCTTTGTATAATTCAGAATTTTTTCTAGAGAGTTATGAGCAATTTAGTAACAGAAGGTCAGAAATTTCAGTCCCTATTTTGCAGAATCTGTAGGGTTAATTGAAACAGAAATCTTAGTAGGCATTTAAACTCCAAATCATTTAATCTCAGTGTCAAAATAAAGATATTTGAGTCTACTTTCAAATGGATTAGGCTTTGCCTAAATTAGAGTTTAGTGCTAAAAATTAGATCCAAAACAATGTATAGAAGTCAGATTATTGAAAAATTTCATATTCATGGCTTTGTATCAAAAGGAAAGAAAGGTTTGGTACTAGGCTGAAATCTTTTGAATTATGAAGAATTAAAAGGAAAACAGAGATTAAGAATTCTGTAGGAAGATGTTAGAACACTTGCCTTAGATGAATTTGATTCCCAAATATAGGGAGTTGATGCAAAACCTCAAACAAAGTTTCCTCTTCTTCTTCTTCTCCTTCTTCTTCTTCTTCTTCTTCTTCTTCTCTTCTTCTTCTCCTCAAACTAACATTGGCTGCAAAGTTTCTTTCTAATGGTGCCTTAAATTGCTTAGGTTTGGCTCATGCCAAAATAGTGAGGTGGCAAGCATGCATGGGGGTTCAGGTGTCAACTTTAGAATAAATGCAAGTGGCTCATCCTTGTTAATGACACATGTCCTCCATTTTATTTTATTTTATTTGTATTTACTCAATTCTGAATATTCTATAAATCATATCAAAATTTTAATATTTACTCTTAGGTCCTTAGCCATCAACTTTAATATAATATTATTTAATAAAAAATTTATTAAATAATCCTCATATTTACAAACAAGCATTTACTAATAATTCTTTTTTTAAATGGGGGATGTTACACTCTCCCCTCCTTAAAAGAAAATTTAGTCCTCTAAATTTGTCATACCTCTTTCGGCGAAAAGATGAGGATAAGCTGTCTTTGTTTTTTCCTCTAGCTCCCAAGTCGTTTCATTTGTAGAATGATGCTTCCAAATTAATTTAACCAGAGTAATGATTCTATTTCTTAGGATCTTCTTTTTTTTATCAATAATCTGAATGGGCTCTTCCTTGTAAAATAAGTCTTTCTCAATCATAATCGGCTTATACTCAATGACATGAGAGGGATCAGGTATATACTTTCTGAGCATTGACACATGAAATATATTATGAATATGACACATCGATGGTGGTAAGGCAATCTTGTATGCGATAGAGCCAATTATTTCAAGGATCTCAAAAGGTCCAATGAACTTTGGGTTTAACTTTCCTTTCTTTCCAAATCTTGCAATGCCTTTGGAAGGGGAGACCTTTAGGAATACAAAATCTAGTACTTGGAACTCGATATCTCGTCTTCTGTTGTCAGCATAACTCTTTTGCCGACTCTGAGCAACCTTTAGCCTTTTTATGATAACCTGAATCTTTTCAGTAGTCTCTTGTACTTTATCTGGTGCTAACAACTTTCTATCACCAACTTCCTCCCAACATATAGGTGTTCTGCATTTTCGCCCATATAATGCTTCATAAGGAACCATCTGAATGCTCGAATGGTAACTATTATTGTAAGTGAACTCAATAAGAGAAATATCTTTATCCCATTCACCTCTTCAATCCATAACATAGGCTTTAAGCAAATCCTTAAGTACTTGAATTGTTCTTTCAGATTGACCATCGGTCTGAGAGTGATAAGCAGTGCTAAACTTTACTTTGGTGCCCATAGAATCTTGTAATCTCCTCCACAATCTAGAAAGAAATCTGGAATCTCTATCCGAGATAATCTCCTTCAAGACACTATGAAGTCTTACTATTTCATCAACATACAAATCTGCAAGCTTATCAAGAGGATAAGTCATATTGATTGGTAAGAAATGTGCAGATTTGGTTAACCTATCAACAATGACCCAAATAGCATCGTGCTTTCTAGAGGTTCTGGGTAATCCTGAAACAAAGTCCATAGTAATGCATTCCCATTTTCATTCAAGAATATCTAAGGGCTGTAACAAACCTCTGGTGTTTTGCTTTAATTTGCTGACAAGTCAAACACCTTGAAACATATATTGCAATCTCCTTCTTCATGCCTTTCCACCAATAATGACTTTGGAGATCTCTGTACATTTTTGTGCTACCAGGATGCATAGTGTACTTTGAATTGTAACCTTCGTTCAAGATTTGGTTCTTGATATCTGAGTCATTTGGAATACACATTCTATCCCCAAATCTCAATAGGCCATCATCTAAAATATGAAAATTCAACTTCAATCCCTTTTCAACTTCATTCCTCAAGTATATTAAATGTGGATATTATAGTTATCCTTTAATTTGTTGAATGAGATCAGTTTGTACCTGGATAGAGGCCATCAACATTATTGAGTCTTGCCCTTTCCTTATTACATTCGAATCATAATTTCTTTCTAATAGCTTCCATTGCTTCACAACCAAATTAGCCATAAAATTTGTAGATTTTCTACTAAGCGCATTAGCTACAACATTTGCTTTACCTGGGTGATAACGGATGGTACAATCATAATCCTTTAGAAGTTCTATCCATCTTCGCTGCCTCATATTTAACTCCTATGTAAAAATGTACTTTAAACTCTTGTGATCAGTAAAGATATCAAATGTCCGCCCATACAAGTAATGTCTCCAAATCTTTAGAGCAAAGATGATTGCTGCCAATTCCAAATCATGAGTCGGATAATTCAATTCATAATTCTTTAGCTGCCTTGAAGCATAAGCAATTACTATCCCTTCTTGCATTAAAACACATCCAAGGCCCTTTCTTGAAGCATCAGTATAAACTACAAATCCTTCATTACCACTCAGAATAGTGAAAATAGGGGCACTAGTTAATCTTCTTTTTAATTCTTGGAAACTTTGCTCACAATCACCACTCCATTCAAATTTCGCATTCTTTTGAGTCAGTTTGGTAAGGGGATGAGCAATTTGAGAAAATCCCTCCATAAATCTCCTATAATAACCTGCCATGCCCAAGAAACTTCGAATTTCTATTACATTTGTTGGCACTTCCCAATTAACTACTGCTTCCACCGTCTTTGGATCAATAGATATGCCCCTTCCTGAAATCACGTGGCCTAAGAAAGCAATTTCCTTCAACCAAAATTCACATTTGCTGAACTTTGCATACAGGTTCTTTTCTCTTAGTATAGATAATACATCTCTCAAGTTTTTACCATGCTCTTGATTACTCCTTGAATATACTAATATGTCATCAATGAATACAATTACACAATCATCTAAGAGTGGCTGAAATATTCTATTCATTAGTTCCATAAAAGCTGTAGGAGCATTAGTCAAGCCAAAAGGTATTACTAAAAATTCGTAGTGACCATATCGAGTCCTAAAGGCTGTTTTTGGAATATCCTCCTTCTTGACCTTCAACTGATAGTAACCTGATCTTAGATCAATCTTGGAGAATACCTATGCACCTTGTAATTGATCAAACAAGTCATCAATCCTGGGTAGGGAATACTTGTTTTTTATAGTCACTTGATTCAACTGTCTATAATCAATACAAAGCCTCAACGTCCCATCCTTCTTCTTAACTAATAGCATTGGAGCACCCCACGGTGAGACGCTGGGTCGAATGAAACCCTTATCTAACAACTCTTGTATTTGCTTCTTCAATTCCTCGAGCTCGAGTGGTGCCATTCTGTAGCGAGGCTTGGATATTGAGGCTGTCTCGGGGACCAAATCAATAGCAAATTCTCCCTCTCTATTTGGAAGTAAACCAGGAAATTCATATGGAAATACATTAGGGAACTCTTTGACCACTGTAATTTCATTTAGGTGAGTTTCTTATTTTGAATGCTCCTTTACACACACAATATAACAAAAATAATCCTTCTGCATAAGACGATAAGCTTGAAGTGTTGATATCAAGCAAGGAGGCAAATCATGCCTAATACCCTCAAAGTAAAATATAGGCTGATCTGGTATGCAGAAAGTAATTATTTTTGTATAGCAATCAATACTAGCATGATAGGAAGATAGCTAATCCATGCCAAGTATAATATCAAAACCTTGGATTTCTAGGAGTATCAAATCGGCAAGGAGTTCATGTTCTCCAACAGAAATCAAACAAGATGGATAAACCAGATTTGTAGTCAAGGAATCCCCAACAGCAGTAGTTACGGGTAGCAAATAATCCAATGGTTTAGGTTGAATGCCCAAGTGACAAGCAAAATATTGTGAAACAAAAGACAAGTTGGAGCCAGGATCAAACAAAACTTTTGCATTTCTATTAGAAACTTGTAGAATACTTTCAACCACTGATTTAGAGGCTCTAGAATCTTGTTCTGTGATAGCATATACTCTAGCATGGGCTGTCGGCTTAGGGAGTAGTGGCTCTTTCTTCTTGTTTAGTGGGTAGTCTTTGACTTTATGATCTAACTTTCCACAGGCAAAACAAGCTCCAGTCACCCGAAAACACTCACTTGTTTCATGATTACGTCTACATTTTGTACACAATAGAGTTCTTTGCGATAGAGTTCCTTTCTCAAATCTAGGTACCTTTACCTTCTTGTTACTTCTTTCTGCTTCATTTCCTCTCTTACTTTTACCAACAAACTTATCCTTGCTATTTTTGTCCCTGATTTCTTAGATCTCCTCCAAGTCTTTTTCAAGTATGAAAGCTCTTTCTACTACATTAGTGTATACCTGGAGTTTTAAAGCTGATATCCGGCTTTTTATTACTGGCCTTAGTCCTCTTTCAAATCTTCTTGCTTTCCTATATTCATCATCAATCACATGCGTGGCAAATCTAGAGAGCTCGGTGAATTTAAACTCATATTTAGCTACTATCAAATTTCCTTGGATGAGATTCAGGAACTCCAATTCTTTCTGCTCTCTGATACAATTTGGAAAATATTTATCATTGAACATTTCTGTAAATACCTTCCAAGTGATTGGCTCCTATCGAGCTTCAGAAATCCTCTTCATGGTTCGCCACCAGTGCTCAACCTCTCCTTCTAGCATGAAGGTACCAAGAGAAACCTTCTTATCATCTGGGAAATTTAAAACATAAAATATTTTCTCTATCCGCATCATCCATTGTTCTGCTACCATTGGATCAGGCTCACTACTAAAACTAGGAGGACTAAGCTTCTTAAACTATTCAATTCCCAACCCAGTCTAGCTTGAATTCCCCGTTTCATCATTTCGTCCTTGTCGGACTTGTTGTTGCATTACTTGTGTCATACCCTCTAGAGTTTTCATAATTCCACTCAATTAATCAGAAGTAGATGCAATAGGAGAAACAAAAGACCTCATCATCCTTGCTTCCTAAAAATAGCAAAAGAAAACTTTTGATTAGTCTTTAAATAGAAATCACTAAAACTCAAAATTTATTACACATCTAGCATATCAAAATTCTTAGAAATCCTCAAATCACGGCTTTGATACCAACTCTGTCACGCCTCCCGAATTATCATATTCAGGAGGTGTGACCCTATCTAAAATCAATAATATGATAATTCATCATCAATTCAATCCAGGATCCAATCTAACAATTTGAGGATACTAAGAATCATTCAAAATCGATATTCACAATTCATAAACCTATACGTTACATAAATCATAATCCACTTCACTCAGAGATTCACAAAATCTAAAGGCAACTCAACTAAACATCAACCACAACACAAATCCATAATCGTAGAAATATATACAATCATAAAAAGATAATTATTTACCATGAGTTCTTATCCTTATACAACTTAAACGTATCATTCCATAAACATGAGCGGTCCTTTAAACTTTTATAACACATAAGTATCAACATATCCTTAACATTACATCATCAGTAAAGTATACTATACAACTAAAAAAACTATCATCCAACAAAGATTAGCTCAAAAATCTTCTAGCCTTTCACTGCTTCAACACAATTCTAGTTTTTCAGTGCGCGACAAATTTATATAGCAACGGGGTGAGCATAAAGAGCTCAGCCAACGACTAACGTATCCAAGGCGATAGGAGAAGTTCAAGCAAGCTTAGTATCAAGATAACAAAAGCAGAAATACAAGCATTTATTTGGAATCATCTCATTAGATAAAAAAATCACAAAGGGTTACCTCATTCGAAAATAGGCATTAGACATAACAATAGAAGAAAGGAAATTGGAGCATTTCATTGGCAAAAGAAACAATTAGGTATGTATCAAATGACACATGAAGTATTTAGGAGCATATTAAAGGTGTAAGAGTGTTTGGGAGCATAACAATGACATACGAAATACTTCAAAGTATAACAAGTGAACCGAATAATAAACATAAGCTTGTATGTCATTTTTGATGTAGCATGCATTCCATTTTTTTTTTATCCAAAGCATAAATATAAACTCATAAGAAAAGCTTTGGATATTATATCAAAAACATAGAGGGCATTGTGGGACCACATACATAATGTGATTCATCCATTTCTAGATGACCACCAAACATAAGTCTCCCACGTTTGGGAGCTCCATCCACCCACGTCTGAGTAAAGTCAATAGGGCCGGTAGAGCAATCGTGGGCTCTAAGCATAACTCCCTTTACCATTCCTAGCAAAGGTTCATAATATCCCGCAAGACACCAGAGTACAAAAGGGTAGTATGAACAATAATATTGACACATATCAGAAGCAAATACGGAACAACGAAGATATGCATGTGCCTTTATCAAACAAGGAAATGCAAACAAAGCATTACATAAAAAATTTCAGTTATATAATAATTTCAGGATGAACAATACAAGAACTTCAAAGTACTAATATAAAGCTCAATTGAAGAAAAAATTAGCAGAAATCATATTTCCAATAGGATGAAAATTGAATAGGCAAAACCCAACAAAGTTTTCAATTATGACCGAATTTGAATGGTACATTTTCTGAATTGTTTGAGCGACCAAGCATCCTCCAAATCACTAAAAATAGGAGTCATTGGAAAGCTGTATCAATCTAGTTTCAGATGAACTCAGATTTATAATTTTTTGAGTTCTTAATAGGAAGGTACAATAAATAGAGTTAAGGAATGCCAGAATTGATCATCCCTATTTTGCAGACTTGATAGAATCAATTTAAATAGATGTTTTAGAAGGCAAACATACATCAAAATTTCCAGTTAGTTGATAAAAGAAAGATATGCGAATCTAGCTTCTAAAAAACTAAGTTTTGCATAATTCAGAATTTTCTCTAGAGTGTTATAAGCAATTTAGTAACAGAAGGTCAGAATTGATCATCTCTATTTTGCAGAATTGAGAGAATCAATTTAAATAGATGTTTCAGAAGGAAAACATACTTTAAAATTTCTAACTAGGTTTCAAAAGAAAGATAAGCGAATCTAGTTTCGAAAAAACTAAGTTTCGCATAATTCAGAATTTTCACTAGAGCGTTATGAGCAATTTAGTAACAAAAGGTCATAATTGATCATCTCTGTTTTATAGAATTGATAGAATCAATTTAAACAGATGTTTCAGAAGACAAACATACTTCAAAATTTCCAACTATCAAAAGAAATATATGCGAATATAGTTTCTAAAGAACTAAGTTTTGCATAAATCAGAATTTTCACTAGAGTGTTATGAGCAATTTAGTAACAGAAGGTCAGAATTGATCATCTCAGTTTTGCTGAATTGATAGAATCAATTTAAACAGATATTTTAGAAGGTAAAAATACTTCAAAATATACAAATTATGTGTCAAAAGAAAGATAAGTAAATTCAGTTTCCAAAAAAATAGGCTTTGTATAATTCAGAATTTTTTCTAGAGAGTTATGAGCAATTTAGTAACCGAAGGTCAGAAATTTCAGTCCCTATTTTGCAGAATCTGTAGGGTTAATTGAAACAGAAGTCTTAGTAGGCATTTAAATTCCAAATCATTTAATCTCAGTGTCAAAATAAAGATATTTGAGTCTACTTTCAAATGGATTAGGCTTTGCCTAAATCAGAGTTTAGTACTAAAAATTAGATCCAAAACAATGTATAGAAGTCAGATTATTGAAAAATTTCATATTCATGGCTTTGTATGAAAAGGAAAGAAAGGTTTGGTACTAGGCTAAAATCTTTTTAATTATGAAGAATTAAAAGGAAAACAGAGATTAAGAATTTTGTAGGAAGTGTTAGAACACTTGCCTTAGATGAGTTTGATTCCCAAATATAGGGAGTTGATGCAAAACCTCAAACAAAGTTTTTTCTTCTTCTTCTTTTTCTTCTCCTTCTTCTTCTTCTTCTTCTTCTTCTCTTCTTCTTCTCCTCAAACTAGCATTGGCTGCAAAGTTTCTTTTTAACGGTGCCTTAAATTACTTAAGTTTGGCTCATCCTAAAATAGTGAGGTGGCAAGCATGGTTTAGGTGTCAACTTTAGAATAAATGCAAGTGGCTCATCCCTGTTAATGACACATGTCCTCCATTTTATTTTATTTTATTTTTATTTACTCAATTCTGAATATTCTATAAATAATATCAAACTTTTAATATTTACTCTTAGGTCCTTAGCCATAAACTTTAATATAATATTATTTAATAAAAAAATTATTAAATAATCCTCATATTTACAAACAAGCATTTACTAATTTTTTTTTTTTAATAGGGGATGTTACAACAAGAGTTCAAAGATAGCAACTTGACAAATGCAGAGTTACAATGTCATTTCATTCGAAGCATATTTTGTTGATAAAAATGGAGTAAGGGCTAATTGGAGCAAATCATTGAGGTAATGAAATATTTCAGAATATATCAATAGTGGATGAAATACTTTGGAATATATCAATGGTATATGAAGCATTTTGGAGCATATTAATGGCCTATGAAGCATTTCGGAGCATATTAAGGATGTATGAAATATTTCGTAGCATATCAATAACAAATGAAATATTTTGGAACATATTAATGGTGGATGAGATATTTCGGAACATATCAATAGTGGATGAATTGCTTCGGAACATATCAATGGCATGTGAAGCATTTCGAACCATATCAAAAAACAAATATGAAATAGAAGCTCAAATGTCACATTTGGTGTTGCACACATTTCATTTTTATCCAAAGCATATATAGAAGCACATAACCAAAGCTCTAGATATCATATCAAGCAGATAGAAGGTGATGTGGGATCCCAGACATAATATGATCTATCCATTTCTAAATGACCACCAAACGTAATCTGAAGCATCGTGGGCTCTAAGCACACACCTTTTACCATTTCTAGAAAAGGTCCAGATAATCCCTTTACTATTTCTAGCAAAGGTCCAAATAATCCCACAAATACCAAAGTATAAAAGGATATTGTGAATAATAAATTAGGAAATATCAGAAACACATGTCGAACAATGGATTGCATCTGCCTACACAAAACATTACGATATAAGCATGAAGTTTACATAATGGATTTAGGTATTCAAATACCTATAGGACAAGAGTATACAGAAATTCAATGCATTGTAAAGCTCAACTAAAGCAAGGATTTTAGCTGTATCAATTTCCAAAGAGACGAAACAAGAATAGGCGAAATCGATCAAAGCTCGATTTTGATATAATTTGAGAGGCACATTTCATGAATTGTTTGGATAACCAATTTATACAAAATAGGTGTCATTCGAAAGATGTGTCAGTCTAGTTTTAGATAAATTAAGTTTTGTATGAATTGGAGTTTACAATAGGGAGTTACAAATAATTTCGTAGTGAAAGGTCTAAAAACATCAACTCTGTTTTATAAAATCCACAATTGAAGCAAACAAACGTTTTCAGTTTGCATTGTACTCCAAAAATTTCAAATAAGATAACCATAGAAATAATTTGAAGTCTAGTTTCTAATAAATCATACTTTGCTTGAATATGAGTTTTAAGCAAAAAGTTATAAGTAGTTAAGCAACAAGAGGTTAGAAATTATAATCCCTGTTTTGCAGAATCTGTAGGGTTAATTGAAACATAAGTCTTAGTAGGCATTTGCCTAAATCAGAATTTAGTGCTAAAAGATAGGTCTGACATAGTACATAGAGGTCAAATTACTGAAAAATTACAGATTCATGGCTTTGTATCAAAACGAAAGAAAGGTTTGGTTCTAAGCTGAAATCTTTCAAATTATGAAAAATTAAAACAGAGATTAGGATTACTATGGGATGAGGTTAGAACACTTGCCATAGAAAAGTTTGAATCTCAAATGTGGGGAAATTGATGCAAAACTCAAGAAACACTTCTTCTTCTTCCCTTCTCTTCTCGAACTCACGCTGGCTGTAGTTAAGTTCTCCTCCTTTAGTTAAAATTTCCTTTAGTTTCTTTTTAAATTGCATTAGGTTTAGCTAATACAAAGCTTGCAAGGTGACAAGCATGCATGAAAGAAACTTAGGTGTTATCCTTAGAGCAAACATAAGTGGCACCAACCTTAGGTTAGCAAGTGACACATGTCCATCATTTTTATTTTTTTTTCTTTAACTTAAATCTGAATCTTTCACAAATCATATCAAATTTTTTATATTCATATTTAGGTCTCTAGCCATAAACTTCTAAAATAATATCATTTAATATATAAAATTATTAAATAATCTTCATATTTACAAACAAGCATTTACTAAATTTTCAAAAATGGGGGATGTTACACTCTCCCCTCCTCAAAAGAAAATTTTAGTCCTCTAAATTTATCATACCACTCTCGATAAAAAGATAAGATCAAAATTTTGCACCTAGATTGAGGCCATCAATATCATTGAGTCTTCTGTGGTGACTTCCATTTCCAAATCTAGATGTCTTGACCCTCTTGTTATTACTTTCTGATTCATTTTCAATCGTATTTTTATTACTTTTCACTAGTGCTCAGCCTCTACTTCTAATACAAAGGTGGCAAAAGAAATTTTTTGATTGTTAGAACAATTTCATACATCAAATATCTTCTTCACTCACATCGCCCATTATTTTGCTACTATTCTACCAATGAATTAGGTTCACCACGCTTTCGCTACGCCACTTTAATTTAATATTTCTGTTCAACCCTTTCATCCCTATTAGTTATCAAAAACATATGAAGTAGGAGGACCAAATGTCCTCGTCATCCTAGATTCCTAAAAGACATCAAAGAAAATTTTCACTAATCACTATAGTTTACTAGACCTCAATATATTATGCATATCAAACATATTAAATATCTTAGTGATCCTCAAACCATGCTTTGGTACCATCTCTATCTTATGCCCCCCGAATTTATTATATTATAATTCATTATAATTCAACAACAATCCATTCCAGGATCCGATCACACATTTGGGGACACTGAGAAAATATTTAAGTTATTTTCATATATTCCATAATCCATAAGACCTGTGCAGTTTATAATCATACCATTATATCACGTAATGAGTCACAAAATCCAAAGCCAACTCAACTAAACCATAACCACATCATAAATCCATCAAATCTATATAATCATAAACCCAACATATACCACATGTTTATATCATTACACAATTTAAACTTAACATTCTCAAAATCCCGATATGAGAGGTACTTTTCAAATATTTACAAGATACATCAATTTAGAGTTATCATTAATATTTCATTACACACAAAAGGAACTTATACAATATCAGCCTATCAAGTTTGAAAGATTTGCTCTAAAATTTTCTAGCTTTCCACTACCTCAAGCTAATTTAAACATTCTAACGAGCAACAAGCTATCCTAAAAAAATTATATAGCAATGGAGTGAGCATATATGGTTCAACAAGTGACTAACATATCTATGGTAAAGAGGACAGTTTTGAATAAATAAGGTTTCAAAATATAAGACAGAGATACAAGAGTTCAAAGATAGCCACTTGACAAATGCAGAATTACAATGTCATCTCATTTGAAGCATGTTTTGTTCATCACAATGGAGTAAGGGCTAATTAGAGTAAATCATTTAAGTAATGAAACATTTTAGAACATATCAGTAGCGGATGAAATGATTTGAAACATATCAATGGCATATGAAGCATTTTGGAGAATATCAATAGCATACGAAGCATTTCAGAGCATATCAAGGATGTATGAAATGTTTCGATGTATATCAATAACAAATAAAATATTTCAGAACATATTAATGGCAGATAAGACATTTCGGAACATATCAATCACGGATGAAATGCTTCAGAACATATTAATGGCATGTGAAACATTATGGAGAATATAAAAAACAAATACGAAACAGAAGCTCAAACATCCCATTTGACATTGCACACATTTTATTCTTATCCAAAGCATATATAGAAGTACATAACCAAAGATCTGGATATCATATCAAGCAGATAGAAAGTAATGTGGGATCCCAAACATAATATGGTCTATCCATTTCTGAATGACTACCAAACATAATATTGAGCATCGCGGGCTCTAAGCACATATCCTTTATCATTTCTGGCAAAGGTCTAGATAATCCCTTTAATATTTCTAACAAAGGTCTAAATAATCCCACAAATACCATAGTACAAAAGGATATTATAAACAATAAATTGGGATATATCATAAACACATGCGGAACAACGAAATGCATGTGCCTACATGAAACATTACGATACAAGCATGAAGTTTACATAACAGATTCAGATATTCAAATATATGTATACAAAAATTTAAAATAATAATATAAAGCTCAATTGAAGTAAGGATTTTAGCTGAATCAATTTCTAAAGAGATGAAACAAGAATAGGCGAAATCGATCAAAGCTCGATTCTGATAGAATTTGAGAGGTACATTTCATGAATTGTTTGAATCACCAATTATAGTCCAATTTATACAAAAGAGGTGTCATTCAAAAGTGTGTCAATATAGTTTTAGGCAAATTAATTTTTTATGAATTGGGGTTTGCAATAGGGAGTTACAAATAATTTCGCAGTGAAATGTCTGAAAACATTAGCTATATTTTACTAAATCCACAGGGTCGAACCAAATAGATGTTTTCAGTTTGCATTGCATTCCAAAAATTTCAAATCAAATTATCACATAAAGTACTTTGAGTCTAGTTTTAAATAAATTATACTTTGTATGAATCTGAGTTCTACGCAGAAAGTTATAAGCATTTAAGCAACAAGAGGTCAGAAATTATAGTCCCTATTTTGTAGAATGTGTAGGGTGACATGAAATAGAATTCTTAGTAGGCATTTAAACTCCAAATCATTCAGTGTTAGTATCAAAATAAAGATATTTGAGTCTAATTTCAAATGGATTAGGCTTTGCCTAAATCAGAGTTTAGTGCTAAAAGATAAGTCTGAAATAGTGCATAGAGGTCAGATTACCGAAAAATTATAGATTCATAGCTTTGTATCAAAACAAAAGAAAGGTTTGGTACTAAGCTGAAATATTTCGAATTATGAAGAATTAAAATAAAAATAGAGATTATGAATACTATGGGATGGAGTTAGAACACTTGTCTTAGAAAAGTTTGAGTCACAAATGTGGAGAAATTGATACAAAACCTCAAGCAACACTTCTTATTCTTCTTCTTCTTCTTCTTCTTCTTCTTCTTCTACTTGTTCTTCCCTTCTCTTCTCAAATTCACACTGGCTGCAGTTAAGTACTCCTTCTTTAGTTAAGATTTCCTTAGTTTCTTCTTTAATTGCATTAGGTTTAGCTAATATAAGGCTTACAAGGTGGCAAGCATGCATGAAAGAAACCTAAGTATCATCCTTAGAGCAAACATAGGTGGCACCAACCTTAGGTTAGCTAGTGACACATGTCCATCATTATCATTTTTTTTTCTTTAACTAATCTTTCACAAATCATATCAAATTTCTAATATTCTCATTTTGGTCTCTAGCCATAAACTTCTAATATAATATCATTTAATACTAAAAATTATTAAATTATCCTCATATTTACAAACAAGCATTTACTAAATTTTCAAAAATGGGAGATGTTACACTCTTCTTCCCGGTTGGCACTCTAGATTATGCCTCCTCCGCTCATGAAGAGTATCCAACTTCTTGCTCATCATGTTCATTGTCATGCTCCTCCTAAGTAGCTCCAACAGCATGAGAGTGAGTATGAATATGCATCCGACCTGCGGTTGCTTTGGGCAAGGGTCCGGCTTGCCCCGTCTTGCTTAATTCGCCACGATGCTTTGCCATGGTGAAAATGCGAAGTTCCTTCGCTGTTTACTTTAATTGCTTGCCCACTCTAATACCACAATATCATGGACATAGCTAGAATTGCCTAAGTTGTGAGGCACCCTTGTGGCAAAGACGCGAACTTAACTTGCATTGCCTAAGTCGCACCTCGCCCTTGCAATATGCGTCCGCAAAGATCAGTCCACTTACAACCTCTCGTAGGTCCTGAAGGACCCTTAAAAGAGAAAGTTGATTAGTTCAAAGAACGAGCAATGGACAAGTCCCGATTGTTAGGATCGAGAGCACTAAGAGGGGGGGGGGGTGAATTAGTGCAGCGGAAATCTTACAGCGATTTTAAAAACGAAAGCTGCGTTCGTCCGATAAAAAACGATTTCGATATAAAAGCAGAATCACAGTGCAGTTTGCGTCTAAGCGCAGTTTGCGTCTAAACTCAGTTTTACGTCCAAACGCAGTTTTACGTCTAAACGCAGTTTTACGTCTAAACGCAGTTTTACGTCTAAACGTAGTTTTGCGTCTAAACGCGGTTTTACGTCCAAACGCAGTTTTACGTCTAAACGCAATTTTACGTCTAAACGCAGTTTTACGTCTAAACGCAGTTTTGCGTCTAAACGCAGTTTTATGTCTAAACGTAATTTTACGTCTAAATGTAGTTTTGCATCTAAAAGTAGTTTTGAACCTTGAAAAGCGTTTTACGTAGAAAGCAATTTACAGTTATAAATGGAATCCGAATGTAAGCGTAAACTACAGTGTGAAGATCGTACGAAAACACGATTTACGTTTGAATGCAGATTCTGAAAGATCAGAGCTTAGAAACTCGTTCGTAAAGGCGCAGAGGGCAGTAGCAATGTAGGAGGTTTGCAGTAATGATAAAGTGCTCAAGGTAAAAGCAAACCAGAGATTTAGAGTGGTTCGGTCAGTCTTGACCTACTCCACTTTTGGCTTCCTCCTCCGACGAGGTCACCGACGTCAACTAGCTGCCTTCCTTCAATGGGCAAAGGCTAACTGCCCTTTTACAGTTTCTCTCCTTTTGACAGGCTCAGGAGACAACCTTTACAGATCCTTTCTCTCCTCTCTTTACAACTCAAGACTTGAAGAACAGAAGGAGGAGAACTTTAGGACTTTACACAAATTTGAGCTCTTAGAATCACTGAAAAGATCAAGAATTCGGTGTGGATCTATATCCTTTCAATGTTGAATGGGTGGGGTATTTATAGGCCCCAACCCAATTCAAATTTGGAGCTCAAAACGATCAAATCCCGGAATTCCGGGATCAGGCGGTTGCACCTCTTGACTGGAGAGGTGGCACCGCCTGGCAGAGCTCGAAGACTGAGCTCAGGCGATTGCACCTCTCTGGCAGAGCTCGAAGACTGAGCTCGGTGGTTGCACCGCCTGGCAGAGCTCGAAGACTGAGCTCGGTGGTTGCATCACCTGGTAGAGCTCGAAACTGAGCTCAGGCGATTGCACCTCTCTGCTAGAGCTCGAAGACTGAGCTCGGTGGTTGCACCGCCTGGCAGAGCTCGAAGACTGAGCTCGGTGGTTGCATCACCTGGCAGAGCTCGAAACTGAGCTCAGGCTGATGCACCTCTCTGCCAGAGCTCGAAACTTGAGCTCTAGCGGTGCTACCTCTTGATAGAGGAGGTTGCACCGCCCAGTCTCGCTTGGAGACTGAGCCCTAGGCGGTTGCACCTCTTGGCTGGGGTGGTTGCACCGCCCAGTCTCGCTGGGAGACATAGCCTGGGCGGTTGCACCGCCTAGCCTCGCAGCCCTGGCGGTTGCACCTCCTGGCCTAGGCGGTTGCACCGCCTGGTGCAATCAGGGTCCAAATGGTTCGCTCCATTCGGCCCAATTTGAATCTTTTCAGGGGCCCAGTTGCCCCAAGATTAAGCTAATGGGATCACCTCCCATTTTCAAGCTTAATCATCGTGCTAACTACGATTAACTCTAAGACAACTTCTGCAGCTATGCTCCGATGCGTCAATCGCTTCTTCCGGCGAGTTTCCGGCGAACTTCCGTCGATCATCCGATAAACCCTCGGTGATCCTTCTGCGGACTCCCGGCAAGCTCCTAGACTTCACGATTTGATCTTAGCGAGTTTCAACGAGCTTCGTCGGCAAGCTCCGATCTTTCTCGGCGAGCTCCGCGAACTTCCAACGAACCTTTCGGCGAGCTTTCGAAAAACCCTTCGGCAAGCTCCCAACTCATTCTCGGCTAGTTCCGGTAGCATTCCCGACGAACCTTCGGACTTCCGTCGAACTCTCGAACTCGCAACAAATCCTTCGCGCTTGACTCCGACATTCTGTTTCGCTTTATGTCTTCATTGTTATCATAGTTAATCCTGCACAACAAAACAAAACTTCGATCGAGACAATTAATCCTAAGCAATTAACCAAGTTGTCCGACATGTCATTGGTCCCTTGACGCTTCGTCCGATTCTTCGGCGCATCGTCCTCTCCTGCAGCCTATTGCCCAATCGGCCAGTTGACCCCGCAACTCCGATATCCTTGGCACAATACCCGCTCTTCTTGGCCCCATGCCCGAGTCCACGGCCCGAAGCATTCTGTCGATACGTCGACCAATCCACCGGCCCGACGTCCAATCTTCTGACATGTTCCTTCGGCACAACATGATTTTCCTACTTTAATTGTCTCATCCTGATCGAAGCATCCTGCGTCACTCAAAATGCAAATTAAATCATAAACATATATCAAGTAGTTTCATCATCAAAATACGAGATTCAACACCGATGTCTCACAAAAAGGGGAAGCTTTATAAGAAATTCAGTGAGTACCTTGCATGCATAAGAGAGAAGGGGGAGATGAGAAAAATAAGGACTTTAGAAGGTTAAACAAACAGCTACAAGTCCACAAACAGCTGCTCATTGAGTGCTGAGCGTGATAATAAGTTATCGTCAAGGTAATGTGCGAACTTGCGAAAGATTGTTCAACGCCCGATACTATACCAAAGCCCCATCCCCCATGGTGCCACCCAAGTGGTTCCAGGGTGCTGGGATGGCTGATGTTTGGCGTGTAGCAGCAAGCTACAGAAAACAGCTCATGGCATGCGAAAATGGAGTTGTTTTCGAATGTTTTGCTCTGTTCGATGAGAGGTCGCACTATATCGCTGCAACTTGTTCGAACTTATATTTTTACAAGCAAACATACATAAAACTAAGCCAAAACATACTACCATGCAGTTGTACATGTAAACACAAATGATGAACATTTCATTGAACATAGTTGTTTTGGGTGTGCAATGACTGTTGGTATCACTTAGTTAAAGTATTCACTAAGCTTTCACTGAACCTTCAAGAAATAAAAACAGAGATAGGTATGAAGAACTAGAAAGAAACTTACAGACTCTGATTTACGACTTAGAACTCAAAGTAGAACTTCAGATTTTTTTCTGATTATCCTGCAATGAGCTGAACTAAGGCTTATATAGAGAAACTAAGACAGAGGGTCGGGTGATCATTGGCCCCCATCGACATCCTTTGTAAAAGTTTTCTATTTTGCCTTTACTAAAACAGGGGCGCCGACGCTAGACTCCAATTATGCACGGCTCCCCGGGGCTCAGTGCAAAAGGATGGTAAAGTAAAAACTAGTGGCGCAAAACAGTGGCGCCGATGCTAGACTCCAATTATGCACGGCTCCCCGGGGCTCAGTGCAAAAGGATGATAAAGTAAAAACTAGTGGCGCAAAATAGTGGTGCCGACGCTAGACTCCAATTATGCACGGCTCCCCGAGTTTCTAAAGACTGAAGTTATTTATCCTTTGGGCGGAATCTTTGGTTAGTGCAAGAGCTCTTTCCAGCTGTTGCTGGTGCTGGAGGACAATTGGTAGCCAGTCTTTGTACCAACTGTCCTTGCCCCCACTCCTCTGATATTCCTTTGCCTTTGCTGAGTGGATGTCATGGAAGCATTGTAATGCTTCGTAGGTTTGGCGGGCGGCTTCTCTTTAAATGGTCCTGAGCTCTCCTTCGGTTGCCTTGATTTTACAGAGGGGGATTCCTCCTCGCATTTCTGATTTGAGCTCGTCCAGCTTTTGTTGATATTGTTGGACAAGGTTACTAACAGTTTGTTGAGGTATGCCGCTGCTTTCGGGTTTGGTTGTGCTTGAACCTCCTGGGTGGCCTCTAATAGCAGGAATACTTGTTCGCTTAGTCATCCTACAACTAGAATATTTATTAGTCTGGACAAAGAGTCTGCAAGGATATTACTAGTCCCTTCAATGTGTTCGAATTTTATCTCCATGCCACTTCCTATTATATAGTCTACGAAAGCCATCCACCAAACTCTGGAAGGTTTGTTCTGAGCAGACTTGTTAAAGAAGCTAATAATTGCCTGGCAGTCTGTCCTGATAATGACTTCCTTTTTATCTAGGAAATATATCTTTAAGGATTCCAGAGTCTTCATTACCGCATGCATTTCTGCATCAATGGTGGATTTGATAGGACTGAATTTTCCACTAGCATAGGCGTATATTTCCTCAGTGTTTCGAGGGTCATTTTTGTGTTTTTTCCATTTACAAACCCCTCCCCACCCTTCCATGCATCCGTCGGTTTCAATGATGATGAAGCATTCTTCTAGAGGAATCTCTAGATCTGGGAGATTTTTAACCAGGCTTTTGATATTTTTGAGCAACTTCCAATCCTGCTCGTTAAATCCTTTCTCCCCAGTTGGGCTTGTCTTGGAATAGAGTGGTCCCAAAAGTCTACCCAAGTTAGGTATATAATTTTGAGCATAATTGAGTATACCTAACCATGATCTGAGTCCTCTCTTGGTGGTAAGGTCCTCCTCCTGATATTCAGTGATCCTTTTGATGATGTGGGGTTGTAACTTAATTTTTGAGTTTCCTAAAATTACCCCAAGAAATTCTATTTCCTTGATTGCTATCTTCATTTTTTATGGGCTTAATACCAGGCTGTTTATTTGACAGATTTCCAGCATTTGGGCAAGGTGTCGAGAATGGTCATTTTCATTTTCAGAGAAGACTAGTATATCATCGATGTATACTGCAATGAATTCCTCTGTGCCTTTAAAGCATTCATCCATCTTTCTTTGGAATATAGCTGGTGCATTTTTAAGCCCGAATGGCATGGCTAGCCATTCATATAACCCGTCAGGGACCCGAAAGGCAGTCCATTCAATTGAGTCTGGGTGCATAGCAACTTGATGAAAGCCAAACTTAAGATCAAATTTTCAATAAATTTTGCTATTGCTGACCTTTCTCAGAATGGTGTTGATTCCAGGTAGGTTGTACTGGTCTTTCTCCGTGATGTCGTTCAACCTCTTGTAGTTGAATACTATTCTTTCTTTGCCTTTATTTTCTACTCCAGTGATTGGGTCGATTGTTGTTCCGGAGTTAACAATTATGGCAGTCGTTCGGTGTTTACTCTTGCTGGGCCTTATTACTCTAATTTCCAAGAGGGCCCTTATATGCTTTGAAAAAGCCTCCTTAGCCTGTGGTGTGAGATGCTTCAGGGGTTTGTCTTCCACCACGAAATCAGGGTTTTTAATTTCCAGTTTGCACAGAATCTTGTTTTTCTCCCAGTGTTTAAGGGGATCTTCCCCAATGTATCCTTGGGCCTTTAGTTGGTCCAATAGGCTTCCAAATTTTGCCCTAATAGCATTGTCACTTTGTTGGGCTTCAGCGGAGAAAAACACTGCTTCTTGGATCCGAACATAGTCATCTTCCTCAAGATCCAATTCTTCTATGGCTGCTGTTGCTAGGATGTAGGGCAGTGTGTTAATTGTAGTAAGGTTCTTGTAAAAAGTAACGATATTACCTTCTATCCTTACTCCTCCCTGCATTGCCCTTATAAAATTGCATCCAATTATCATTTGGATGTCATCCCCAAGTTTCATCGCGAAGGCATAGGTATATGGGATCCTGAACGAGTTATCCCCAATGGTCATTTTGCCTCCTTTTAGCTTTTTATTTGCTGTTGTCTTAGAGGTGATCCCACTGAAGTGTACTATGTAGGGATTTTCCTCCATTGCAGCATCTGGTACGGCGTTTTCATCTATGCAGCAAGTTGTTGCTCCTGTATCTAATATAGCATTAACTTCAAAAGGGGGGATGTTTAAAATTTCGATTTAAACCTTTAGATTAAACATCATATTTTTGGCTTTCCTTGATCCACTTGTTTCTCTGGTTTCAATGGACAGACTTTCTGGGTTTCGTCTACGAGTAGAACGAAGATTTCCTTGTCCTCCTCAATTTCTTTTTCCTTCAATCTTTGCATTTCCTTTAATAGATCAGCTCTTTCTAGTCTTAACCTGTCGACCTCCATAGCCTCTTTTTCCAGCTAATCATACTTCTTTTTCCATTCGTATACTTCATGTTGTAGGCGAAGGTTTTCTTGGGCAGTGATTATGGCCTGGATGTGCATCTCTTCCAATTCCTTGGCCTTTTGCAGTTCAGATTCTACTGTAGTCTTGAGCCTCCTAATTTCTGCTTCACAGTGATTAATATAATCCTGTTGCTGCTGAAGCAAGTTTCTTGGTTCATACCTTGGTGGTTCCTCAGTCATTACGGGGGTTCTTTTATCAAAGTAGTAGATACTGCACATCCCGCATGAAGTAATTTTACACAAGGGGTAGTGTCTCCTGTGCCTCCTTTGTGATGTCCGTTTGCAGCATTTGCACTTCTCCAAATTGGCTGGTAACTCGATGTTGATTTCCCATATGTGTCTGCATTCAGCTTGTGCTTGGGAGACATGAACTCTGGCCCGGTAACCTGACTCGAGTCCTATCCACCAAGTTCTACTATCTTCTATTAGTGCAAAAATTTTGTGGGTGAAGGAGTGAATACCGTGTTGTAGGTCTTCTACGTCTTCTCCTTCAGAGATGGAGTAGATTGTGTCGCTATGGTTTTCCCCTTCTTATACTAACAAAATTTCATAGTTATCAGGAAGGTCTAATTGTTCAAACATAGCGACTCTCTTGATGTTTTTACGGTCATTGGGACATTCTCTTGCAAAGTGTCCTTCTTCCCCGCACAAGTAACACTTGCACTTCTTGTTTCTTATCAGGTGCTTCCTGTTTTCAATTCTGGCATGAGACGAGTGGGGTTTGCCCTTGTAGGTTGTTGATCTTCTCACGCCATACTTCCTCTCGGGCTTGTTATAATATCCAGGGATAGGGATCTCACTGCAGAAGGATAAGTCTTTTAACGCTCTTCTGATGGCAGCATCTTTGCATTCTACTTCTAGATACTTATAGGAGAAAAGTATCCTTGGAATTACTCCTATAGTATTTTCCCTGTATTTCGTCTCAAACGCCTCTTTGATTCTTTTTCCTAATTCTCTAGGCATTTTAGACCATAGTTTTTTAGAAAGTTCTGGGCTTGTAAACAACCTTCCTGTCTTAGATGCAAGCTTCATGTAATCGTTTAGAAATTGAATAATGTACTTGAGGTTTGTGCAGGATAACCTTTCGAGGTCTCTGTAAGCTTCTTCTTGCGCTATAGTTGAACCTTGGAACGGATCCTCCAGAATGAAGATCATCCTTAGTTGTGAGAGGATATTTTGAGTTCCTCCAGTTTCGTCTGCGTTGGCCATTAGTAGTTGGTATTCCTCTAGGTACGCCATTCGCCATTGGATCCATGCTAATTTCTCTGCTTCTCTAAGCAAGTTTTCAATGAATTCCATTTTTGCTTGGGGATCAGTGAATCCTTGTAGGGAAACCAAGTTTTTAGTGATTTATTCCCATCTCATAAATACTTCATTAAACATCCCAAGTTGGGACGTAATTATAAACATTGCCCCTTGTTGTTGGAAGGCTGATGGGAGGTTCCAAGCTTCTGAGAAATCCTTTGATTTGAACCTTGGATGTCTTGAGTAGCCTTCATATGCGGGCCTCTGGCTTGTGAATTCCACATTCACTGCTGGGGGGTAATTTGTTGGTCCCATGGTCCCATAGTTGAATCCGCAAGTGGTATGTAATTTGATACAGCATAGGATGAATATACCTGTTGAGATAACTTTGCAAGTTGGGGATATTCCATTGATAGGTCTTCCTCGAGTCCTGCTGTAATTACTTCCTTTTGAAATTTTTGGGGATATGGCATCTCCCCACCTCCTTTTGAAACATTAATATCCTGACAATAGGAATTCAGGTTTTTACGTAATTCTTCAGCTTCATTTTCACTGTCATCAGATAATTGGATGTTGACAGCTACTATGTGGCTCTGGATTTCTTCTTCATCGCTGAATGTTTCATCATCAGCGGTATTGTAGTTGATCCTGCTGGATGTAGATGCAGCTTTGTAGTTGTCAAAGCTTATAGATATTCTGCCGTCAATAAGGTTGCGACTCCTTACTTCTGTTGACTGTATTGGTATTGCAATTTGGGTTGGTCTGATGACCCAGTCTCTGCCATGTAGCTCAGCTGTAGAGTACCTCCTTCTGGGAAGTGCCCGAACACCATGGCTTGTTAGGTAGTCCACCACCCCTAATGTTTCATATGCAAAGGTGACATTCGGGGTATTTGAAAGTCGGCCTACTATTCCGCGGGTGATTAGCAAGTTTGCCTCACCATTCCGCCATGTGTCATATCCTCTAGTGAGGATTAAAATTTGAATGTTGCGGAAGAAGTCCCTAATCGTCATCATGATGTCGGGAATGATGTAGACCAGCTGACTTCCTCTAGTCAAGTCTACCTCCATGGTGGCTATGATGGACCTGTCGTTAGCCCATCTATTATCTCTGAACACTAATAGTGCTAGTGTTCCTTCTTCTTGTCGATGAAGCGTTTGCATCCTGACTTGCAATATGCCTAGGTGAATGTATTGCATGCGGCTCCTTTGCAGTCGGTCATAGCTTTCCTCTATGATGAAAGCCCTATCTTCCTGATTATTGGTGACCAACATTGCCTCTTCGGATCGGTGCACATAAACTCGATGGTGTGCATCATCTTGCCTGGAGTGATATAGAACCTCGGCAAGTGCTATCGTCGCCCTTTCTCGCATGGATAGCCTCAGTTGGGCCTGAGGCTCTATCTGCTGCTCAAGGATTTGCTGGGTAGCGGACGGTCCTCCTAGTAGCCTTTGCCCCATTCGCCTTGTTGCCTGGCGAGCATTGAATAGCCTTCTGTGGTTTCTCCTATAGTCTCGGATTTGATCTTCAACTAAAGGGGCAGATGTGGAGACTTCTTGGGTTGAAGTCTGGGTTGTCATTGTTGTTAGGATCGGAGCGGCACTAAGAGGGGGGGGTGAATTAGTGCAGTGGATTAAAACTTCAGTTTTAGTAAATCTTTCGTACGATAAGAACGGAATTTGAAAAGCTTAATCTTGAAAGTGTATTCTTAAATATGCGCAGCAAAAGTAATAAGGAACTAAAGCATATAAGAAGGTTTGCAATAATGTAAATAGCAATAATGAAATGCAAACCAAGGATCACGCCGATTTTAGAGTGGTTCGGTCAAATGACCTACTCCACTTGCGAGGCCCCTCTTCGATGAGGCTCCCACCTTCCACTAGCAAATCTCTTGAAATGGAAGGGTAAATACCCCTCTTACAACTCTTTACAAGCGGTTCACTCTCTTACAAATTTTTAGCAAGAAAGAAGGAGGTGAACACTAGCAAATTGAAAACAAGACTATCTAAGACTTTTCTAGGGCCTTTCTCTCAAACACTTGCTGCTCAAAAGGTTGTGTTCTCAGCTGAGAATAGAGGGGTATTTATAGGCCCCAAGAGGATTCAAATTTGGGCTCCAAAATTTGAATTCTCGTTGGGTTCCCGATGTTGGCGGTGCCACCGCCTGTCAGTGGCGGTGCCACCGCCTGGCTCTCGGACACTGGGCGGTGCCACCGCCCAGCCCAGGCGGTGCCACCGCCTATAGTGTTTTCAGCTCGTCTACAGTGTTTTCAGCCCGTCTACAGTGTTTTCAGCCTACTTAGTTTGGCTTCAATCTTGGCCCAAACTAATCCGAACTCGGGCCCAATTGGCCCCTACTTAGGTTATAGGATTAATACCTAATCCTAACCCTAATTAACATGCTAACTACAAATTTAAAGACATTTTCTAAGCTATTACAAAGTTCGTAAGTCAAGACTTCTTCCGGCGAGCTTCCGACGAACTTCCGACGGTCTTCCGATAAACTCTCGGAAACCATTCTGCGGACTCCCGGCAAGCTCCTAGACTTCACGATTTGATCTTGGCGAGTTCCAACGAGCTTCTTCGGCAAGCTCCGATCTTTCTCGGCGAGCTCCGCGAACTTCCAACGAACCTTCCGGCGAGCTTCCGAAAATCCCTTCGGCAAGCTCCCTACTCATTCTCGGCTAGTTCCGGCAGCATTCCCGACGAACCTTCGGACTTCCGTCGAACTCTTGAACTCCCAACGAATCCTTCGTGCTTGACTCCGCACTTTTTTTCGCTTTATCTTCATCGTTATCGTAGTTAATCCTGCACAGCAAGCCAAAACTCTACTCCGATCTAGACAGTTATTACAACGTGAATCGACATTACGTTGCCCGGCATGTCATTGGTTGGCGCTTCGTCCGATTCTTCAGCGCATCGTCCTCTCTTGCGACTTGTTGCCCAATCGGCGGTTGACCTCCGCAACCCCGATATCCTTGGTGCAATTCCGCTCTTGGCCCGATGCCCGACGTCCGAAGCCTTCTGCCATCCAATATCCTAACGTGATCTCCTCCGGCGCAACATCAATTCCTCTTGCGTTAACTATCTAATCCTGATCGAGTAGACCTGCATCACTCAAAATGCAGTTAAACATCTAAACACAATCAATTAGTTTCATCATCAAAATCCGAGATTCAACAATCTCCCCCTTTTTGATGATGACAACTAATTGATGACTAACGGAGTTAACCTGAACTCCCCGGAGTTTAACCAAACTCCCCCTATCAATATGCCATTGATAGAACACTTGGATTATCCCAAATCCAAGTAACATTCATCATATGTTATGAAAAACATTTAAACCATCATGCAAATATATATAAAATATTCAATTCAATGCATGAAGTCATCAATATACTTCTCCCCCTATGTCATCAACAAAAAGGAGAAGTACCTACTCTTATGTGTTTAGAAATAAAAAGTTCCATACATTGCATGAAACACATAGTATCAAATTTTATCATCATGCAATCTAGCAATTAAAGATGTGTAAGTTTAGCATGTTTGCTTTTCTTGAGATAACAACTAATTGCTTCTCTTTAGACTACAAGCTAGCAATTTTCATGATATGCAAGTTGCATATTTTTGCTTCCTTTGCAATGTTTGAGCAAGCAATTTTGCTTCCGTAACAAGTTAGCATGTTTTGTATTATACAAGCTAGCAAATACAAGATAGCTTTCTTGTAGAAGTGTGTAAGCTATTGATTCTTGCTTCCTTTTGTAATGTGTAGGTTGCAAGTCTTGCTTCTTGAGATAGACAAGATAGTGATGTTCAAGAAGACAACTTTTGCTTCTTGAAATAAGCAAGTTAGCAATCTTTGCTACTTAAGATAGGCAAGCTAGCAATCAAGTTTTTGCATCTTCTTGACTTGTGCAAACTAGCTATCTCCCCCTTTGTCATTGTCAAAAAGAAGGGAAGACCTTTAACATCAATTATGACAAAGGTAAGTATTAATTTTATTTGTGCATCATTATATATTCAAATTAAAACATACACAATTTCAATAACCTTATTTTTCATGCACGATACCGAAAAATAAATCAATCATCATTAATAAGCATATCATACATGATACTCAAACATTAAAATTTTTAAGCATTTATCAACATGTTGATCATGATACCAAATACTCATCATTTAAAGCATTCATGATACACATCATGCGCAATAAATACATCATGTACATCATTATCATAAGTATTACATACATCATTTTAACTTTATGAATATTTCATCATTGCATGCATCATGCCAAAAACATTTCAAGCCAAGCAAGCCATAAATACAAAGAAATCATATCTTAAAAGAATTCAATATGAAAATTCAACAAGAATCACATGATACAATCGCAAAGCATGATATCATTGTGTGATATATGATGAAATGATAATTTATCATATCAATGAAAGATATCAATCGTGAAACATGAAATGATAATAGTCTCAAAAATTTCAATTTGCGATACATGTGATACATTGCGATACACTAAAAAATTTAATGCGATGCTTCTAAGGATATCAACCTATTTTTGATACAAAGCATGGCTAGAGCAATTATATTGTAAGGCAAGATCTTTCTTCTCTTTTTGAGAAGTGCAAGCTTGCAAGTTTTACTTAGCATGCTAGGAAGTTTACTTTCATTTTCAATGCACAAGCTAGTAAAACCTTCTCCCCCTTTATCAAAGTAAAAAAGAAAGGGAGGACTCAATGGCTAAATATTTCAACCGTTCGACAAGCCAAATATACAAAGAATTCATGAAAGATATCAATGAGGATCAATTCATGAATACCAAAGATATGATTCACGATTCATTAAAATTGTTCTTAACAAGTTCATGATTCGGTTGAAACAGAGTTTCATTCAATTTAATTCATTAACTAAAAAAAAATCATAATCAAAGTATCATTTTTGAGATTCATAAGATGAATAACGTTATTACCATTTCATCAAAATCAATTTCGAGATTCACACAATATCATGAAATCATTAATCTCGCTAAGATGGGAAAAACATTTTCTTTTTAAGTGATTCTTTAACACATCATCAAAATCTCATTCATAATTCAAGTGATTTACAAGATATCATAAATGAATTTATCACTTGTATTTCATCAAAAATCGAGAACTTTAGAGATAGAAAATGATTGAAGCATTTAACAAGATTGAAGCATGATTCATATTTAAAATGTATCTAATGTCGTAAATACGAATCAAGCATTTGTCAAATTTGAAATTATCCTCAAAATTACATTCAATAAATTTATATATGACAAGCATAGATTTATTGAAAAATCAATAACATAGAGGATTGTATTTCATTTTTATAAATTTCTATTCATGTGTTTTGCTTCTTATAAGCATGCCTTTGCTTTAAAAAGAAATGTCAACATTCAAAATAGAAAGGCAAATTTTGTCATAAAGATTTATTAAGTCGAATCACATTAAGCATGTGGTGTTTTCCAAAAGATTTGATTCAAGATATTCACATAATTCATGAAATGAGTTCATTAATTTCAATAGGATAGAGAATCCATTTTCATGTCATGCAATTGATTTCATATGAGCATATTTAAAATTTTCATGTAAAAACTATGCATCATGTTGAGAGCAAAATCATCGTTATGTTTGCTTCTATCTATTAATCACATTTGGTGTGTAAGCATTATCACCATCAAGGCATCATTCCAAAACATAGGGTATCATCATTTTAAATTCTCATGCATAATATCAAAATACACAATCATAGATTAATCCTATTAAACATAGTCATGCAAATTAATTTTATGTCAAAACCATACATCAAAATCCAATACGAAAATCATAAACATTCATGGAATTTTGTATTTTCACAAATTAAGCAATCATCATTCATAATTTTTAATTTTTCAAAAATACTAGAAAGAAAAGCATAAAAAAAATCCTACTAACTAAGTTAAGCACTCATGTAATTTCAAAATAATTCAAGAGAGTTGAGTTACTTACCTTGTAGTCGAAGCTCGTCAAAGCCCAATTCCCCGTTTCACCTTTGGAAGTTTTTGATTCATCCTTGGTTGCCTTCCTCTTCTTTGGCCTCTTCCTCCGTTCAAGTTCATTATTTGTTTTAGATTTTAGTTTAATGAACTTATTAAGAGTTAATGTTCGAAGTTCAAGTTCATCAATGTCCTCATCACTTGAGTCATCGCTCAAGTGGTATTCATTTGTCCGGAGTTCCAAATCCTTCCTGTTCTTTGGAAGGTGGTTCAAGTGTTCATTGTGTTCATCGTGTGCATTACGCACCATTTCATATGTCATCAATGAGCCGATAAGTTCTTCAAGTGGAAAAATATTTAAATCTTTTGTTTCTTGTATTACGTTTATTTTAGAATCCCACCTTTTTGGAAGGGATCTTAAGATCTTGCTTACGAGATCAAAATTTGAAAAACATTTACCAAGAAATCTTAGATTATTGACGACATCTGTGAAACGGGTGTACATGTAGCCTATAGTCTCACTTGGTTGCATTTGAAAAAGCTCAAAATCATGCAATAAAATGTTAACTTTCGAGTCTTTGACTCTACTAGTTCCCTCGTGCGTGATTTCAAGTGTTCGCCAAATATCAAAAGCCGTTTCGCACGTAGAAATTCGATTGAACTCATTTTTGTCTAAAGCGCAAAATAAGGCATTCATAGCCTTTGCGTTTAAAGAAAAATACTTCTTCTCCAAAACCGACCATTCGTTCATCGGTTTAGAGGGAAGTTGAAAACCATTTTCAACAATATTCCATAAATCCAAATTCATAGAAATCAAGAAAACTCTCATTCGAGTTTTCCAATAAGTGTAGTCCAATCCGTTAAACAACGGTGGACGAAAAACCGATAAGCCCTCTTGAAAGCCAGAAAGAGCCATTTCTCAAGGGTGTAAATCCGAAATGAGAAATACCGGGCTCTAATACCAATTGTTAGGATCGGAGCGGCACTAAGAGGGGGGGGTGAATTAGTGCAGCGGATTAAAACTTCGGTTTTAGTAAATCTTTCGTACGATAAGAACGGAACTTGAAAAGCTTAATCTTGAAAGTGTATTCTTAAATATGCGCAGCAAAAGTAATAAGGAACTAAAGCATATAAGAAGGTTTGCAATAATGCAAATAGCAATAATGAAATGCAAACCAAGGATCACGCCGATTTTAGAGTGGTTCGGTCAAATGACCTACTCTACTTGCGAGGCCCCTCTTCGATGAGGCTCCCACCTTCCACTAGCAAGTCTCTTGAAATGGAAGGGTAAATACCCCTCTTACAACTCTTTACAAGCGGTTCACTCTCTTACAAATTTTTAGCAAGAAAGAAGGAGGTGAACACTAGCAAATTGAAAACAAGACTATCTAAGACTTTTCTAGGGCCTTTCTCTCAAACACTTGCTGCTCAAAAGGTTGTGTTCTCAGCTGAGAATAGAGGGGTATTTATAGGCCCCAAGAGGATTCAAATTTGGGCTCCAAAATTTGAATTCTCGTTGGGTTCCCGATGTTGGCGGTGCCACCGCCTGTCACTTGTCAAAAGTTGACAGTGCTGGGCGGTGCCATCGCCCAGCCAAGCGGTGCCACCGCCTGGCTCTCGGACACTGGGCGGTGCCACCGCCCAGCCCAGGCGGTGCCACCGTCTACAGTGTTTTCAGCCCGTCTACAGTGTTTTCAGCCTACTTAGTTTGGCTTCAATCTTGGCCCAAACTAATCCGAACTCGGGCCCAATTGGCCCCTACTTAGGTTATAGGATTAATACCTAATCCTAGCCCTAATTAACATGCTAACTATAAATTTAAAGACATTTTCTAAGCTATTACAAAGTTCGTAAGTCAAGACTTCTTCCGACGAGCTTCCGACGAACTTCCGACGGTCTTCCGATAAACTCTCGGAAACCATTCTGGGGACTCCCGGCAAGCTCCTAGACTTCACGATTTGATCTTGGCGAGTTCCAACGAGCTTCTTTGGCAAGCTCCGATCTTTCTCGGCGAGCTCCGCGAACTTCCAACGAACCTTCCGGCGAGCTTCCGAAAATCCCTTCGGCAAGCTCCCTACTCATTCTCGGCTAGTTCCGGCAGCATTCCCGACGAACCTTCGGACTTCCGTCGAACTCTTGAACTCCCAACGAATCCTTCGTGCTTGACTCCGCACTTTGTTTTGCTTTATCTTCATCGTTATCGTAGTTAATCCTGCACAGCAAGCCAAAACTCTACTCCGATCTAGACAGTTATTACAACGCGAATCGACATTACGTTGCCCGGCATGTCATTGGTTGGCGCTTCGTCCGATTCTTCAGCGCATCGTCCTCTCTTGCGACTTGTTGCCCAATCGGTGGTTGACCTCCGCAACCCCGATATCCTTGGTGCAATTCCGCTCTTGGCCCGATGCCCGACGTCCGAAGCCTTCTGCCATCCAATATCCTAATGTGATCTCCTCCGGCGCAACGTCAATTCCTCTTACGTTAACTGTCTAATCCTGATCGAGTAGACCTGCATCACTCAAAATGCAGTTAAACATCTAAACACAATTAATTAGTTTCATCATCAAAATCCGAGATTCAACAATTGTTGGACTTGCTTAAGAATCTGGACGGGATCTTTGAACACTAAGATTCTTCCTTGCACCTCTTTAGGTCTTTCTGAAGGACCTAAATTTAGATTTGATAATTTAGTAATCAAATCTTTAGGGATTCCCTAGGATGATCCGGCTTTTGCTTGCTGGATTTCCCGTATGGTTTGCAGTTCTATATGTATCCCTTTTATATCCTCAGCAATTTGTATGAGAATTAGGATTAACTAAGTGATTACTTGACTAAGGTATGAAGAACTAGAAAGAAACTTACAGACTCTGATTTATGACTTGGAACTCAAAGTAGAACTTCCGATTTTTTTCTAATTCTTCATACCTATCTCAAAGTAGGCATCACTATATCAAGGATGTACGTGATTTTCTCCGCTGTGAGAACAATTCTCAAGTTGTGGAGCTAATCCGTATAATTTGGACTAGTGAGGTGGTTGACATCAAGTATGTCATGTAAGGGATGTGAGAGCGATATTTTTTAAAAATAAAGATGCAACAGAAATAAAAAACATATAGATTTTATAAAAAATAAACAATCAAGTTATGGACTTCTATCTTAATATGTTAGGATCAAGAGCGGCACTAAGAGGGGGGAGGGGGGGTGAATTAGTGCAACAAAAAATTCTTTGATTTTATATATAGTTCGTCTCGATTCAAATCATTTCGGAAATATGTTGAACTTAAAAATTTTGTAAGAATATAAGAAGAAGCTCAAGGAGATTTGTAGTAAAGTAAATTACACAAAAGGAAAAGCAAACCAGAATTTAGAGTGGTTCGGTCAATTAGACCAATATCCACTTTAGATTCCTCCTCCGTCGAGGTCACCGACGTTCACTAAAGGCCTTCCTTCAATAAGAGAAGTCCAACCACTTTTTACAGCTAATTCTCCTTTTGTCAGGTTTAGGAGACAACCCTTACAAGTCTCACTCCTATTTCTTGGATTGTTACAAGGCTAAGAGAGAGAGGAGGAGAACTCTTCTCATATTTACAACACTTTTCACACCTCAAACACTTAGAATTTTTCACACATATAATATAAGTTTGTTTTCCCTTTCATATAGAAAAGGGTGGGGTATTTATAGGCCCCAATGACTTTAAAAATTAGAGCCAAAAAGTGTAATATCCCTGAATTTCAGGGTACTGGTGGTACCACCACCATTACTAGGTGGTACTACCGCTTGCAGTCTGACACTAGGCGATACCACCGCCTAGTCTGGGCGGTACCATTGCTTGACAAAACTCGGAGACCATGTACCATCGCCTGACAAGGGTGGTACCACCACCTGATAGGGCCCCCAAACCACCTAGGGGACTGGGTTATCAAGCGGTGCCACCCTGGCCATATTTTCAGGGGCTGAATGAGCTATTCAATCCAGCCCAATTCAGCCTTGTTAAGGGCCTAGTTGGTCCATAATTAAGGTAGTCAGATTACCTCCTAATTCTAACTCAATCTACTATCTAACTACAATAACTAAGACATAATCAAAGCACTCTTGTTCCGGTATGTCAATTGCTCTTCCGGCGAGCTTCCGACGATCTTCTAGCGATCTTCCGACGAACTCTCGGTAATGTTCCGATGGACTCTCGGCAAGCTCCCGGACTTTACAATGATCTTTTTGGCAAGTTCTGATAAGCTTCATTGATAAGCTCCTGGACTTCTCGATTGGTTCTGATAGAACTTGCGATGAACGTCCGAACTTCCGACGAACTCTTAAACTTCCAATGAGATCTCGATCTTGACTCCGGCATAACCCTTGCTTTATGTCTTACTACTATCGTAGTTAATCCTGCACATTTTTCTGAACATATAGATTAGATCAAACAATTAACAATTGATTTCATCATCAAAATCCGAGATTCAACATAATCTGCTCCCACAGTTTTACTAGCGAGTCATACGACACCCTCAGCACATGAAACGAAAGTCTCCAATAGACTTCTAGTAGGGATCGAGATCCAATTAACATCTTATTTTAACCTTGAGGGACTCGACCAATCACACTAAGCCCAAAAGGTAGGCAACTCTTGTCGATCATAACTCCTTATAATTTTTGTCTTGTTCGGCCTCTGAACCACCATGATCTTGAGGGACTTGACCAACCATACTATCTGGTTAAGTTAACACCAACGATACAAGATGAGTCTAATTCGATGATATACCCTAGAGGGACTCGACCAAGCATATTATGTCCTTAGGTCACCAGTGATGTCTCTATGTCATAGGCAAGATAGCGAATCATGATATAAGTGAGCCTCGAAGGACTCGACCAACTCAACCTATATCGAGAATCAGTCCCTACCTATAACGATAGTGTAATATCCCTCACTTTTGAAAATCTATTAATAAGGATTTATATGTAAATTGGAGGATCTATATGTAAATATAGAAATTTCAAAGATTAAACTGTTCAGTTGCAAAAAGAAAAAAAATAAAGAAAACCGAAAATTTCGGTTTTATCCCACCGCCTCCCACGTTCTCTGTTCCCGAAACAGAGAGAGGAACTGTGGGACGTGGGGAGAAGAAGAAGAGAAGTAGAGGGAGAAAAGAAAAGAAGAAGAAGAGGGAAAAGAAGAGAGGAAGAAGAGGGAGAAGAGAAGAAAAGAAGAAGAAGAAGAGAGGGAAGAGAGATAGCTGCAGCAACTAGGGCTGCAGCACCTCTGTTTCGTGTAGGAGGAAACAGAGGAGTTCATGTGTGGGGCGCCGGGGAGGAGAAGGGAAGAAGAGGAGAAGAAGAAGAAGAAGAAGAAGAAAAGAGGAGGTGGCTATGGCAAGGGCTGCAGCGAGGAGCTGTGGGGCATTAGGGAGGAAAAGAGGAAGAAGAGGAGAAGAAGAGAAGGGAAAGGAGGAGCTACAGCTGCGGCTGGAAGAGAAGGAGAGGAAGAGAAGGTGAGGAAGAAAAGAAGAAGAAGAAAGGTAGGAGAAGGAAGAAATAGAAGAAGAGGGAAAAGAGAGGGAAGAGGGAGAGGAGCTAGAGATGGCAGCAGCTAGGGCTGCAGCACCTCCGTTTCCTGTAGGTGGAAACAGAGGAGAGGTGTGGGGCGTTCGAAGAGGAGAAGAAGAAGAAGAGGAAGAGAAGAAGAAGAGGAAGCAGGAGAAGAGGTTGTGATACCTCTGTTTCCTACAGAGGAAATAGAGGAGAGGGTGTGTGTGACGCTGGGGAGGAGGAGGGAAGAAGAAAGGAGAAGGAAGAGGAGAAGGGAAAGAAGCAGCTGCGGCTGCGGCTGTGGTAGCTGCAGCTGTGGCAGGGAAAGAGGAAGAGGAAGGAAGAAGGGAAGGAGAGGAAGAAGAGAAGGGGAAGAAGGGGCTGTGGCTGCGGTGATGGCAGCTGCAGCTGGAAGAGAAGAACGAGAGGAAGATGAGCAGGGGAGGAAGAAGAGGTTGCGGTCGTGGTTGAGGCTGCGACTGCAACAGTGCAGCTGGGAAAGAAGAGAAGGAAAGGAAGACGAAGAGAAAGGAAAAGGGAAGAAGAGAAGAAGAGGCGAAGGGGAGGCAGCTATGGCAGTGGCAGCTACAGCTGGATGGAAGGAGAGGTAACAGAGCAGGGTAGGAAGAAGAGGCTGCAGCTGTGGTGGCTACGGCCGTGGCTGCGACTGCGGCTGCGGCTGTGGCTGCGACGTTGGCTGCGGTAGCTACGGCAGTGGTGGTGGCTGCAGCAGTTACTTTTGGGAAAGAGAAAGAAAGGAAAGGGAAAGAAGAAGAGGTTGCGGTTGCGGTGGTGGCAGTTGCATTTGCGGCAGCTGTGCTTGGGAAAGAAAAAAAAGGTAGGAACGAGAGAAGGGAGGAAGGAAGTAGTACAGTGGAAGGGGCTGCGGTTGTGTCAGAAGGGGCGGTCGTGGCTACGACTGTGGTAGTGGCAGCGGCGATGGCTGCGATAGCTGCGTTTGAAAAAAAAAAGAAAACGAAGGAATGAGAGTAAGAGAGAGCATGTGACTATACCTCTATGTCCTGCATGAGCTGCAGTTCAGGAGGAAAAAGATAAGACATATGTAGAACATGGAACAGGGAGAGGACACGGAGGAAAAGTAGAAGGATTTGGGCTGACACCTTCTTTGGATATTCGGATCAAAATCTTTGAAAGGCAAGTGTTCCGATCCTTCCTATTGCAAGCTTTCAATTCTTTCCTATTGCAAGTGTCCTGATCTTTCCTTATTGTAATTTTATCTCTACATTTGCAATGAATATAAGGAACTTTAAATTGTTCTAGCCTTGCATTTGATATATCTCCTGTTTAGACGTAACGATTTGAATCTGTGTAACTTTTGAGATTCTGATCTTTCTACCTTATTATGGTTATAACTTCATGTATTGATCTCTGATTTAGACAAAACTTATTTGATCAGAATATAGACTCATAAATCTTTCTTTTTATAGCTTATTTTAATAATTCGGAGTAAGTTTGCCTATCCAGTTTTCTGTTGAAACCGACCCTGTGAATTCTGTAAAATTGAGATTTGTTCTTTGATCTTGGGTAACTAAATCTATTGTAACTCTTTGTTGGAAACTTCGATTCATACGAGACTTGTTTTATCTGAAAATAAATTTAAATATCTTTCCAGTGATATATTTTTGAGTAAATTGGAGCACGATTGATAGTTTGAATCATTTGTTCAATGTGCCTCTTGAATTCTACCAGAAATCGAGCTTTGGTCAATTTCGCATATTCTGGTTTCATTTCTTCTGAAATTGACATCCTTTAGCTTTCTTATTTAATTGAGCTTTATATTACTACTTTGAATTCTTGTATGCTCTTGTCCTTAAAATTATTTGCATTCTTGAAAACTATTGTGTAACGTTTATGCTATATCGTATTGACTCAAATAGGCACATGTATATCCCACTATTCAGCATTTGCTTTCGATATGTGCCTATTCTAGTTTCATTCCTTTGGACATTGAATTCATCAAATATTCTTATTTGAATTGAGTTATATGTGATTGCTTGGAATCCTTGAATGCTCTTGCTTTCATTTCCTTTCAAATCTGAATATAATTGTGAAAGATTATTGCTTACTTCGTATTGACTCGAAAGGCACATGTACGTTTTGTTGTTCCGCGTGTGCTTCCGATATATGCTATTCATTGTTCATACTATCCTTTTGTACTCTAGTGTTTGTGGGATATTATGAACCTTCGCCAGAAATGGTGAAGGGAGTTATGCATAGAGCCTGAGATGCTCTGCCGGCCCCTATAACTTCACTCAGACGTGGGTGGATGGAGCTCCCAGACATGGGAGACTTATGTTTGGTGGTCATTCAGAAATGGATGTACCATATTATGTTATGATCCCACTTCACCTTCTATATGTTTGATATGATATCCAAAGCTTTGGTTATGTGTTTCATACATGCTTTGGATAAGAATGAAATGAATGCAACTTCGATTCGACGTTTGAGCTTATGTTTCATATTCGTTCTTTGAAATGCTCCGAAATGGTCCATACGCCATTGATATGTTCCGAAATGTTTCATTTATTATTTATATGCTCCGAAACATTTCATACGCCTTTATATGCTCCGAAATGTTTCATTTACTATTGTTATGCTTCGAAATATTCCATATGTAGTTGATATGCTCCGGAACATTTCATACGCTATTGATATGCTCCAATTACTCTGTGCTCCATTTGCTATGAACTGATATGTTCTAAAATGTCCTATTTGCAATTGATATACTCCAGAACATCTCGTACGCTGTTGATATACTCCAATTACTCTATGCTCCATCTGTTATGAACCAAATATGTTTTGAATGACATGACACATATGATTTTATATCTAATGAGATGGTATCCTTCAGAATTCTTGTATTATGCCTTGTATTATGACATCTTACTTGTTTAAAACCGTTCCTTTTGTTCTGAATATGCTTTGTCACTTGCTGAGTTGTTTTTAGCTCATTCCGTTGTTATATAAAATCTTTTAGGTCAACTTGTCACTCTTTGAGATGTTTGAATTGGGCTGAGGCAGTGGAAAGCTATTCAGAATTATGGGCAAGTCTTGTTGGTTATTATGTTATTGTTGTATAAACATGTTTTGTTTGTAATGAAATGTTGTCGATGAATCGAAATGGATATACTATGTCAAAGTGTTAGAAGATCTCTCTTATTTGGAATTTCGGAATGTTAAGTCTAGTTTATGATGATATGAACTTGTGGTGAATAATTGGAGTTTTGATTGTATAATTTATTTAGCTTGTGGATTTATAAATGTTGTTCATGTTTGTCGAGTTTGGCTTGGGTTGCCATAAATGTGAATTATTGAGTGATGTGATATATGATTATAAACTGCTCAGGTTTTATAGATATGAATTTGATAGAATATTTTTTAGTGTCCTCAAATGTTAGTTTGGATCCTGGATTGTTTTGTGTTTAAAATCTTTCAATATCATAGATATTTTTGAGGGGCGTGACAGATAGAAGGCCATATGGGTCAATATAATTGCCTCAAATTTATTGCCTTAATATTATCGAGAGAGGGGTTTCTTTGATTTGATCTCTATTGGGATCAAGAGCGACACTAAGAGGGGGGGGGGGTGGGTGAATTAGTGTAGTGGAAATTTTTCGATTTTGTATAAAGTTCATCTCAATTAAATCGTTTCAAAAAGATGATAAACTTAAAAACTTTCATAAGAACGTAAGCAAAAGCTTAAGGAGATTTGCAATAAAGTAAATTGCACAAAAGGAAAAGCAAACCAGAATTTAGAGTGGTTAGGTCAATGAGACCTACATCTACTTCGGATTCTTCCTCCGTCGAGGTCACCGACGTTCACTAAAGGTCTTCCTTCAATAGACAAAGACCAACCACCTTTTACAGCTCTTTCTCCTTTTGTCGGGTTTAAGAGACAACCCTTACAAGTCTCACTCCTCTTTCTTGGATAGTTACAAGGCTAAGAGAAGGAGGCGGAGAACTCTTCTCACTTTAACAAAACTTTTCACACCCTAAATACTTAAAATTTTTTACACATATAATAGCACTTTGTTACCCTTTTATGCAGAAAAAGGTAGGGTATTTATAGCACTTTGTTACCCAATGGCTTCAAAAATGAAGCCAAAAAGTTTCTCATCCCAGATTTTCAGGGTACTAGCGGTACCACCGCCATTACTGGGTGGTACTACAGCTAGCAATCTAACACTAAGCAGTACCACTGCCCAGTCTAAGCGGTTCCACTGCTTGTCAAAATTCGAAAATCGAGTTCTAGCGGTACCAAAACTTGATAGGGGCAATACCACCGCTGGTAGCATTAACTGTCAGTGGTACCATTACCCAGTCTGGGCGGTACCACTACCCAGACCACCTGGGAGACTGGGTCTCCCAAGTGGTGCCACCGCCGGTCATGATTTCAAGTGCTGAATGGGCTATTCAATCCAGCCCAATTCAGCCCTATTAAGGGCCTAGTTGGCCCCTAATTAAGTTAATGAGATTACCTCCTAATTCTAACTCAATCTACTATCTAGCGATAATAACTAAGACATAATCAAAGCACTCTTGTTCCGGTACATCAATTGGTCTTCCGGCAAACTTCGGGCGATTTTCCGTCAATCTTCCGATGAACTCTCGGCAATATTCCGATAGACTCCCGGCAAGCTCCCAATCTTTATGACTATCTTTTTGGCGAGTTCCGATTAGCTTCTTTGGCAAGGTCCTAGACTTCTCGGTTGGTTCCGACCGAACCTTCGTCGAGCATTCGGACTTTCGACGAACTCTTGAACTCCCAACGAGATCTCGATATTGACTCCGACATAACACATGCTTTGTGTCTAACTACTATCGTAGTTAATTCTGCACACTTTTCTCAATATATAGATTAGATCAAACAATTTATAATTGATTTCATCATCAAAATCTGAGATTCAACAATCTCCCTTTTTTTGATGATGACAATCAATTGATGATGGAGTTAACCTTAACTCCCCCTATCTATATGCCATACTTGAGAAAATACATTCTTGAATTCAAGACCTTTGTATTCAAGTATCAAACCGACAAGTTAATTTCATTTAAACTTATCAACATGCATATCATGATACTTATCATGATTTACCAATTCAAAATACAATGCTTTGTATTTATGAAAATGATGTCAAGGCATGACATCCATTTTCAAGTCCAATGATAATCAATCATTATTTATGAATTTTGAATATAAATTTTAACAAGATGATAATTTTTGATAAAAGATAACAATTCATCAATCCATGGCAAGATATCAATTGTAAATAGCAAGTTGAGCTTATGATATCTTAACATAATGAAAGATATTTATCAAGTATCTATAATGTAATATATTTTACACATTGTTTAATATGTCAAGTTGTCATCAATTTACCATATTTCTCCCCCTTTTATTAGGATCAAGAGTGCACTAAGAGGGGGGGGGGAGGGTGAATTAGTGCAGTAAAAAACTTTCCCGATTAAACCGATTATGAAAAATGTTCTTTTCGATTCAATCCATTTCGGTGAAAGATTGAATTTGAAAGCTTTCATAAAAGTGCAAAGAGAAGATTAAAGAGGTTTGCAGTAATGTAAATTTCTCAAATGAAAAGTAAACTAGAATTTAGAGTAGTTTGGTCGTTGTGACCTATATCCGCTTTTGGATTCCTCCTCCGTCGAGGTCACCGGCATCCACTAAAGTCCTTCCTTCAATAGGCGAAGACCAACCACCTTTTACAGTGCTTTCTCCTTTTCACAGGCTTCGGAGACAACCCTTACAAGTCTCACATCTCTCTTGAATGATCTTAATACTTAGAAAGGGAGGAGGACTCTAGCACTTTTACAACACTTTAACACTCAAGAATTCAGGATTATGCCAATTGCTTTTGTGTCATTTCATGCAGAAAAGGGTGGAGTATTTATAACCCCCAATTGGCTTTTGAATTGTAGCCAAAAGTTATCAAATCCCTAGTTTTCGGGGTACTAGTGGTACCATCGCCATTATTGGGTGGTACCATCGCCTAACACTTAACATTGGGTTGTACCACGGCCTAGTCTAGGTAGTATGACCACCTGACAGGGCTCGGAGACCGTGCTCTAGTAGTACCACTACTTGACAAGGGCGGTACCATCGCCCAGAACTCTTGGGAGACCAAGTCACAAGCGATGCCATCGCCGGCCATGCTTTCAAGTGCTGAATAGGCTATTCAATCCGGCCCAATTCAGCCCTGTTAAGGTGCTGAAGGGGCGGTGCCACCGTTGGCCCCTATCTGAGTTATGTTAGGATCAAGAGCACTAAGAGGGGGGGGGGTGAATTAGTGCAGCGGAAATCTTACAGCAATTTAAAAGCTAAAGCTGCGTTCGTCCGATAAAAAGTGATTTCGATATAAAAGCAGAATCACAGTGCAGTTTGCGTCTAAGCGCAGTTTTGCGTCTAAGCGCAGTTTGCGTCTAAACACAGTTTGCGTCTAAGCGCAGTTTGCGTCTAAGCACAGTTTGCGTCTAAGCGCAGTTTGCGTCTAAACGCAGTTTTACGTCTAAACGCAGTTTTACGTTCAAACGCAGTTTTACGTCAAAACGCAGTTTTACGTCTAAACGCAGTTTTGCGTCTAGACGCAGTTTTGCGTCTAAACGCAGTTTTACGTCTAAACGCAGTTTTACGTCTAAACGCAGTTTTGCGTCTAAACGCAGTTTTACGTCTAAACGTAATTTTACGTCTAAATGTAGTTTTGCGTCTAAAAGCAGTTTTGAACCTTGAAAAGCGTTTTACGTAGAAAGCAATTTGCAGTTATAAATGGAATTCGAATGTAAGCGTAAACTGTAGTGTGAAGATCGTACGAAAACACGATTTACGTTTGAATGCAGATTCTGAAAGATCAGAGCTTAGAAACTCGTTCGTAAAGGTTCAGAGGGCAGTAGCAATGTAGGAGGTTTGCAGTAATGATAAAGTGCTCAAGGTAAAAGCAAACCAGAGATTTAGAGTGGTTCGGTCAGTCTTGACCTACTCCACTTTTGGCTTCCTCCTCCGACGAGGTCACCGACGTCAACTAGCTGCCTTCCTTCAATGGGCGAAGGCTAACTGCCCTTTTACAGTTTCTCTCCTTTTGACAGGCTCAGGAGACAACCTTTACAGATCCTTTCTCTCCTCTCTTTACAACTCAAGACTTGAAGAACAGAAGGAGGAGAACTTTAGGACTTTACACAAATTTGAGCTCTTAGAATCACTGAAAAGATCAAGAATTCGGTGTGGATCTATATCTTTTCAGTGTTGAATGGGTGGGGTATTTATAGGCCCCAACCCAATTCAAATTTGGAGCTCAAAACGATCAAATCCCGGAATTCCGGGATCAGGCGGTTGCACCTCTTGACTGGAGAGGTGGCACCGCCTGGCAGAGCTCGAAGACTGAGCTCAGGCGATTGCACCTCTCTGCCAGAGCTCGAAGACTGAGCTCAGTGGTTGCATCGCCTGGCAGAGCTCGAAGTCTGAGCTTGGTGGTTGCATCACCTGGCAGAGCTCGAAACTGAGCTCAGGCTGATGCACCTCTCTGCCAGAGGTGGTTGCACCTCTCTGCCAGAGCTCGAAGACCGAGCTCAGGCGATGCATCTCCTGTCCAAAGAGGTTGCACCTCTCTGCCAGAGCTCGAAGACCGAGCTCGGTGGTTGCATCTCTTGGCAGAGCTCGAAACTTGAGCTCTGGCGGTGCTACCTCTTGACAGAGGAGGTTGCACCGCCCAGTCTCGCTTGGAGACTGAGCCTTGGGCAGTTGCACCTCTTGGCTGGGGCGGTTGCACCGCCTAGTCCCGCTGGAAGACATGGCCTGGGCGGTTGCACCGCCTGGCTGGGGCGGTTGCACCGCCCAGTCCCGCAGCCCAGGCGGTTGCACCTCCTGGCCTAGGCGGTTGCACCACCTGGTGCAATCAGGGTCCGAATGGTTCGCTCCATTCGGCCCAATTTCAATCTTTTCAGGGGCCCAATTGCCCCAAGATTAAGCTAATGGGATCACCTCCCATTTTCAAGCTTAATTATCGTGCTAACTACGATTAACTCTAAGACAACTTCTGCAGCTATGCTCCGATGCGTCAATCGCTTCTTCCGGCGAGTTTCCGGCGAACTTCCGTCGATCATCCGATAAACCCTCGGTGATCCTTCTGTGGGCATCCGGCATACTCCTGGACTTTGCGACGATCCACTTGGCGAGTTCCGACAAGCTTCGCTTGGCAAGCTTCTGGACTTCTCGGATCTGTTCTCGCTGAACCTCCGACGACCGTCCGAACTTCCGTCGAACTCTCGAACTACCAACGTGATCATGATCTTGACTCCGGCGCAACACCTGCTACTTGTCTTACTCTCATCGTAGTTAATCCTGCACAACAAATCAAAACTTCGATCGAGACAATTAATCCTAAGCAATTAACCAAGTTGTCCGACATGTCATTGGTCCCTCGACGCTTCGTCCGATTCTTCGGCGCATCGTCCTCTTCTGCAGCCTATTGCCCAATCGGCCAGTTGACTCCGCAACTCCGATATCCTTGGCACAATACCCGCTCTTCTTGGCCCGATGCCCGAGTCCACGGCCCGAAGCCTTCTGTCGATACGTCGACCGATCCACCGGCCCGACGTCCAATCTTCTGACATGTTCCTTCGGCACAACATGATTTTCCTGCTTTAATTGTCTCATCCTGATCGAAGCATCCTGCGTCACTCAAAATGCAGATTAAATCATAAACATATATCAAGTAGTTTCATCATCAAAATACGAGATTCAACAATCTCCCCCTTTTTGATGATGACAACCACTTGATGACGGAGTTAAACTTAACTCCCAGAGTTTAAACAAACTCCCCCTATCCATATGCCATATTGATAGAACCTTGAATTCAAACTGAATTCAAGTCATTGCAATATTCATCATGAATACTTGCAACACGTCAACATGAACATATGCATAAACTTATGCATCACATGTCATGTCATCAACATACTTTCATCAACATACTTCTCCCCCTTTGTCATCAACAAAAAGGAGAAGTATCACAATCAAGTGTTTGTGATATTGATTCAACTCATTGCATGACAAACATAGTATCAAGTTTTATCATCATGCAATCTTGGAGCTAGAAGATTTAGCAAGTGTTATATCATGCTTAGAACATTCATGCTATCAAGTTTTAGATATTCAAGTTTTATAACATATAAGATAGCACTTTTGGTAATGTTCAAGATATCAAGTTCTATATCATGCAAGCTAGCAAATTAGAGATGTTCAAGAAGGCAACTCTTGCTTCTTGAAAATTTTGCTCACTTTGCTAGATGCGCAAGTTAGCATTTTTGCCTCTTGAGATAGGCAAGTTAGCACATTTTCTTCTTTTGAGATAGCAACTTTTTGCTTCTCTTTAGACCAACAAGCTAGCAATTTTTATGATATACAAGTTTCACAATATATAAGCTAGCAAAAATTTCGAAAGCAAATGCAAGATAAATTTCTTGTGTAAGCTCATGATTCTTGCTTCCTATTGCAGTGTGCAAATTGCAAGTTTTGCTTCTTGAGATATTCAAGATAGTGATGTTCAAGAAGACAATTTTTCTTCTTGAAATAAGCAAGTTAGCAATCTTTGCTTCTTAAAATAGGCAAGCTAGCAATCAAGTTTTTGCATCTTCTTGACTTGTACAAGCTAGCTATCTCCCCCTTTGTCATTGTAAAAAAGAAAGAGAGAATACAGTTTTGTAGTTCTCTTTTCCTTTTAGAACGATTTCAAAATCATGACAAATCATGAATAATCAAGTTATGAATGTCAAGACAATTTTTCATCATGAATATTTTATCAATGCATGCATCATTATCATAAGTTGAAGTATTACATGCATGATATCATATCACCATTCATAATTACATTAATGTTTCATATCATGATGGTATCAATTTTGTCAAATTATATCCTACCATGCATGATCAAAACTTCTCCCCATTTTATCATTGAAAACAAGAAGAAAGTAGGGGGCAGAGCATAAAAGTGTTAAATATTTCAATCATTTCAAGGCATTTACATCATAGATCATGTCATGATTCGTGATTCATCATAAAGCAAGTTAGTTTTCAATCATCACATAAGGCTTTTAAGGAATTTTTGAAACATAGGAGAATGATTAATTTAAGCATACAATGTTTCAATCTAATTCAAGTCATGAATATCAATGCTTTCATATTGTGAGTATCAATTCATGAATACCACAAGATATTATTTGTGACTTCAATTTTGCAAGATCAAGATTATGATTTAGATAAAACTTATTCAAATCAAATTATTAACTTGAAATTCATAATCAAGTCATTAAAATTAATTTCGAGATTCATAAAATATCATGAAATCATTAATCTCGATCAGATGGGAAAAGCATTTTATTAAGATATTCTTTTTCATCTAAGCATGCCTTAGTCTTTATATGCCAAATTAAGATAAGCATGAAAGTTCAAGACATAAGGCAAAGAAATCTTGTATTATGAAATATATGATATCAAGGCTCATGATTCATTCGAAAAGATATAGTACAAAGAGCAACTTGAAACATTCTTATCAAGATCACATTCTAAAATATTCCAAGTTTCAAGATATCAATATGACACTTCATTGAATTGCATTTTATTTGAAGAACTCCTTTTTGATAAATGTAGGGAGCATAATAAACGATCTTGATTTATAAAGAGCTTCATGTTATAATTATCAAGATCATGATTATGATTATTCTCTTTAGCAAAGAATCACAAAAGCACTTTATTTTTACATAGGAAATCTCATTGTATTATGATTTATAAATTCTTTTTCTGCACACGAATCATAGGAGATATGAATGTGAAACAAATATTTGCAAGCAAAAACACTATCATTCATATTTCAAGATGGAGTTTATAAGCATGAATCATTTCATCAAATCCATTTTAGAAAAATATTTTTCATAAGTGTATGAGAAAATCCGATTGTTAGAAAACCAATTGTTAAGTGAATCCGAAAATGAAATTAACACTTTCATATATTCAAACATGATTTTTGCTATAGATCTTGAAATTAAGTCAAGAAGATCAAACAAGCTCATGATCATGGATAACTTAAAATCACATGCATAAAATTGTTAATAACCATTTCATATTACATCTTTATGCATTACTTTAAATCAAACGTGATTTCATTCAACAATGTTATGATACACATTATTACTTCTTAACCATGATCAAAATCATTTTGTTTGTTTATCATAAAACATGCAACATTATTTTCGAAATGATCATAATTTTTGTATTTTTATTTTTAAACATGTAATTTTCAAGAAAATTAATTCTAAACTAAAAAAGAAAATATATCATGAAAGCATCAAGTAATTTCAAAATAAACCAAAGGCATTTTAATTACCTCAATGTCGTAGGCTAGTAAGGCGTAGTTTGCCGCCTCGCTTTTGTTGACTTTCTCGTATTCAGATGAGCTCGATTCATCCCAATTTTTGTTCTTCTTCTTGCGTTTAAAGCATGTAGTTCCATTCTTTTTGCTTTTTAATTTTCGTTTCATTTGTAGTTTAAGTTCACCATCACTTGAGCTTATGCTCGAGTGGTCTTCAAATGTTCTATGTCCCAAATCCTTCCTGTTCTTTGGAAGGTGGTTCTCAAGTTCTTCACGTGCATTGTACGTCATTTCATATGTGATCAATGAACCAATTAGTTCTTCAAGTGGAAATTGGTTCAAGTTTTTCGATTCTTGAATAGCAGTTACTTTTGAATCCCAAGTTTTAGAAAGTGAGCGCAAAATTTTGTTAGCGAGTTCAAAATCCGAAAAGCTTTTACCAAGTGATTTTAAACTATTGACAACATTCGTAAAACGGGTGTACATGTCAACAACGGTTTCGCTTGGTTTCATATGAAAAAGCTCGAAATCAAGCTGTAAAATATTAACTTTCGAGTCTTTGACTCTACTAGTTCCCTCGTGCGTGATTTCAAGAGTGCGCCAAATATCGAAAGCCGTTTCACACGTAGAAATCCGATTGAACTCATTTTTGTCCAATGCGCAAAATAAGGCATTCATAGCCTTTGCGTTTAAAGAAAAATTCTTCTTCTCCAAAACCGACCATTCGTTCATCGGTTTGGAGGGAAGTTGAAAACCATTTTCAATGATATTCCATAAATCCAAATTTAGAGAAATTAAGAAAACTCTCATTCGAGTTTTCCAATAAGTGTAGTCCAATCCGTTAAAGAACGGTGGACGAAAGACCGAACAGCCCTCTTGAAAAGTCATTTCTCTCGGGTGTAAATCCAAAATGAGAAATACCCCGCTCTGATACCAATTGTTAGGATCGAGAGCACTAAGAGGGGGGGGGGTGAATTAGTGCAGCGGAAATCTTACAGCAATTTAAAAGCTAAAGCTGCGTTCGTCCGATAAAAAGTGATTTCGATATAAAAGCAGAATCACAGTGCAGTTTGCGTCTAAGCGCAGTTTTGCGTCTAAGCGCAGTTTGCGTCTAAACACAGTTTGCGTCTAAGCGCAGTTTGCGTCTAAGCACAGTTTGCGTCTAAGCGCAGTTTGCGTCTAAATGCAGTTTTACGTCTAAACGCAGTTTTACGTTCAAACGCAGTTTTACGTCAAAACGCAGTTTTACGTCTAAACGCAGTTTTACGTCTAGACGCAGTTTTGCGTCTAGACGCAGTTTTGCGTCTAAACGTAGTTTTACGTCTAAACGCAGTTTTACGTCTAAACGCAGTTTTGCGTCTAAACGCAGTTTTACGTCTAAACGTAATTTTACGTCTAAATGTAGTTTTGCGTCTAAAAGCAGTTTTGATCCTTGAAAAGCGTTTTACGTAGAAAGCAATTTGCAGTTATAAATGGAATTCGAATGTAAGCGTAAACTGTAGTGTGAAGATCGTACGAAAACACGATTTACGTTTGAATGCAGATTCTGAAAGATCAGAGCTTAGAAACTCGTTCGTAAAGGCGCAGAGGGCAGTAGCAATGTAGGAGGTTTGCAGTAATGATAAAGTGCTCAAGGTAAAAGCAAACTAGAGATTTAGAGTGGTTCGGTCAGTCTTGACCTACTCCACTTTTGGCTTCCTCCTCCAACGAGGTCACCGACGTCAACTAGCTGCCTTCCTTCAATGGGCGAAGGCTAACTGCCCTTTTACAGTTTCTCTCCTTTTGACAGGCTCAGGAGACAACCTTTACAGATCCTTTCTCTCCTCTCTTTACAACTCAAGACTTGAAGAACAGAAGGAGGAGAACTTTAGGACTTTACACAAATTTGAGCTCTTAGAATCACTGAAAAGATCAAGAATTCGGTGTGGATCTATATCTTTTCAGTGTTGAATGGGTGGTGTATTTATAGGCCCCAACCCAATTCAAATTTGGAGCTCAAAACGATCAAATCCCGGAATTCCAGGATCAGGCGGTTGCACCTCTTGACTGGAGAGGTGGCACCGCCTGGCAGAGCTCGAAGACTGAGATCAGGCGATTGCACCTCTCTGCCAGAGCTCGAAGACTGAGCTCAGTGGTTGCATCGCCTGGTAGAGCTCGAAGTCTGAGCTCGGTGGTTGCATCACCTGGCAGAGTTCGAAACTGAGCTCAGGCTGATGCACCTCTCTGCCAGAGGTGGTTGCACCTCTCTGCCAGAGCACGAAGACCGAGCTCAGGCGATGCATCTCCTGTCCAAAGAGGTTGCACCTCTCTGCCAGAGCTCGAAGACCGAGCTCGGTGGTTGCACCTCTTGGCAGAGCTCGAAACTTGAGCTCTGGCGGTGCTACCTCTTGACATAGGAGGTTGCACCGCCCAGTCTCGCTTGGTGACTGAGCCCTGGGCGGTTGCACCTCTTGGCTGGGGCGGTTGCACCGCCCAGTCCCGCTGGAAGACATGGCCTGGGCGGTTGCACCGCCTGGCTGGGGCGGTTGCACCGCCCAGTCCCGCAGCCCAGGCGGTTGCACCTCCTGGCCTAGGCGGTTGCACCGCCTGGTGCAATCAGGGTCCGAATGGTTCGCTCCATTCGGCCCAATTTGAATCTTTTCAGGGGCCCAATTGCCCCAAGATTAAGCTAATGGGATCACCTCCCATTTTCAAGCTTAATTATCGTGCTAACTACGATTAACTCTAAGACAACTTCTGCAGCTATGCTCCGATGCGTCAATCGCTTCTTCCGGCGAGTTTCCGGCGAACTTCCGTCGATCATCCGATAAACCCTCGGTGATCCTTCTGCGGACATCCGGCATACTCCTGGACTTTGCGACGATCCACTTGGCGAGTTCCGACGAGCTTCGCTTGGCAAGCTTCTGGACTTCTCGGATCTGTTCTCGCTGAACCTCCGACGACCGTCCGAACTTCCGTCGAACTCTCGAACTCCCAACGTGATCATGATCTTGTCTTACTCTCATCGTAGTTAATCCTGCACAACAAATCAAAACTTCGATCGAGACAATTAATCCTAAGCAATTAACCAAGTTGTCCGACATGTCATTGGTCCCTCGACGCTTCGTCCGATTCTTCGGCGCATCGTCCTCTTCTGCAGCCTATTGCCCAATCGACCAGTTGACTCCGCAACTCCGATATCCTTGGCACAATACCCGCTCTTCTTGGCCCGATGCCCGAGTCCACGGCCCGAAGCCTTCTATCGATACGTCGACCGATCCACCGGCCCGACGTCCAATCTTCTGACATGTTCCTTCGGCACAACATGATTTTCCTGCTTTAATTGTCTCATCCTGATCGAAGCATCCTACGTCACTCAAAACGCAGATTAAATCATAAACATATATCAAGTAGTTTCATCATCAAAATACGAGATTCAACAATCTCCCCCTTTTTGATGATAACAACCACTTGATGACGGAGTTAAACTTAACTCCCAGAGTTTAAACAAACTCCCCCTATCAATATGCCATATTGATAGAACCTTGAATTCAAACCGAATTCAAGTCATTGCAATATTCATCATGAATACTTGCAACACGTCAACATGAACATATGCATAAACTTATGCATCACATGTCATGTCATCAACATACTTTCATCAACATACTTCTCCCCCTTTGTCATCAACAAAAAGGAGAAGTATCACAATCAAGTGTTTGTGATATTGATTCAACTCATTGCATGACAAACATAGTATCAAGTTTTATCATCATGCAATCTTGGAGCTAGAAGATTTAGCAAGTGTTATATCATGCTTAGAACATTCATGCTATCAAGTTTTAGATATTCAAGTTTTATAACATATAAGATAGCACTTTTGGTAATGTTCAAGATATCAAGTTCTATATCATGCAAGCTAGCAAATTAGAAATGTTCAAGAAGGCAACTCTTGCTTCTTGAAAATTTTGCTCACTTTGCTAGATGCGCAAGTTAGCATTTTTGCCTCTTGAGATAGGCAAGTTAGCACATTTTCTTCTTTTGAGATAGCAACTTTTTGCTTCTCTTTAGACCAACAAGCTAGCAATTTTTATGATATACAAGTTTCACAATATATAAGCTAGCAAAAATTTCGAAAGCAAATGCAAGATAAATTTCTTGTGTAAGCTCATGATTCTTGCTTCCTATTGCAGTGTGCAAATTGCAAGTTTTGCTTCTTGAGATATTCAAGATAGTGATGTTCAAGAAGACAATTTTTCTTCTTGAAATAAGCAAGTTAGCAATCTTTGCTTCTTAAAATAGACAAGCTAGCAATCAAGTTTTTGCATCTTCTTGACTTGTACAAGCTAGCTATCTCCCCCTTTGTCATTGTAAAAAAGAAAGAGAGAATACAATTTTGTAGTTCTCTTTTCCTTTTAGAATGATTTCAAAATCATGACAAATGACGAATAATCAAGTTATGAATGTCAAGACAATTTTTCATCATGAATATTTTATCAATGCATGCATCATTATCATAAGTTGAAGTATTACATGCATGATATCATATCACCATTCATAATTACATTAATGTTTCATATCATGATGGTATCAATTTTGTCAAATTATATCCTACCATGCATGATCAAAACTTCTCCCCATTTTATCATTGAAAACAAGAAGAATGTAGGGGGTAGAGCATAAAAGTGTTAAATATTTCAATCATTTCAAGGCATTTACATCATAGATCATGTCATGATTCGTGATTCATCATAAAGCAAGTTAGTTTTCAATCATCACATAAGGCTTTTAAGGAATTTTTGAAACATAGGAGAATGATTAATTTAAGCATACAATGTTTCAATCTAATTCAAGTCATGAATATCAATGCTTTCATATTGTGAGTATCAATTCATGAATACCACAAGATATTATTTGTGACTTCAATTTTGCACGATCAAGATTATGATTTAGATAAAACTTATTCAAATCAAATTATTAACTTGAAATTCATAATCAAGTCATTAAAATTAATTTCGAGATTCATAAAATATCATGAAATCATTAATCTCGATCAGATGGGAAAAGCATTTTATTAAGATATTCTTTTTCATCTAAGCATGCCTTAGTCTTTATATGCCAAATTAAGATAAGCATGAAAGTTCAAGACATAAGGCAAAGAAATCTTGTATTATGAAATATATGATATCAAGGCTCATGATTCATTCGAAAAGATATAGTACAAAGAGCAACTTGAAACATTCTTATCAAGATCACATTCTAAAATATTCCAAGTTTCAAGATATCAATATGACACTTCATTGAATTGCATTTTATTTGAAGAACTCCTTTTTGATAAATGTAGGGAGCATAATAAACGATCTTGATTTATAAAGAGCTTCATGTTATAATTATCAAGATCATTATTATGATTATTCTCTTTAGCAAAGAATCACAAAAGCACTTTATTTTTACATAGGAAATCTCATTGTATTATGATTTATAAATTCTTTTTCTGCACACGAATCATAGGAGATATGAATGTGAAACAAATCTTTGCAAGCAAAAACACTATCATTCATATTTCAAGATGGAGTTTATAAGCATGAATCATTTCATCAAATCCATTTTAGAAAAATATTTTTCATAAGTGTATGAGAAAATCCGATTGTTAGAATACCAATTGTTAAGTGAATCCGAAAATGAAATTAACACTTTCATATATTCAAACATGATTTTTGCTATAGATCTTGAAATTAAGTCAAGAAGATCAAACAAGCTCATGATCATGGATAACTTAAAATCACATGCATAAAATTGTTAATAACCATTTCATATTACATCTTTATGCATTACTTTAAATCAAACGTGATTTCATTCAACAATGTTATGATACACATTATTACTTCTTAACCATGATCAAAATCATTTTGTTTGTTTATCATAAAATATGCAACATTATTTTCGAAATGATCAAAATTTTTGTATTTTTATTTTTAAACATGTAATTTTCAAGAAAATTAATTCTAAACTAAAAAAGAAAATATATCATGAAAGCATCAAGTAATTTCAAAATAAACCAAAGGCATTTTAATTACCTCAATGTCGTAGGCTAGTAAGGCGTAGTTTGCCGCCTCGCTTTTGTTGACTTTCTCGTCTTCAGATGAGCTCGATTCATCCCAATTTTTGTTCTTCTTCTTGCGTTTAAAGCAAGTAGTTCCATTCTTTTTGCTTTTTAATTTTCGTTTCATTTGTAGTTTAAGTTCACCATCACTTGAGCTTATGCTCGAGTGGTCTTCAAATGTTCATGTCCCAAATCCTTCCTGTTCTTTGGAAGGTGGTTCTCAAGTTCTTCACGTGCATTGCACGTCATTTCATATGTGATCAATGAACCAATTAGTTCTTCAAGTGGAAATTGGGTCAAGTTTTTCGATTCTTGAATAGCAGTTACTTTTGAATCCCAAGTTTTAGAAAGTGAGCGCAAAATTTTGTTAGCGAGTTCAAAATCCGAAAAGCTTTTACCAAGTGATTTTAAACTATTGACGACATTCGTAAAACGGGTGTACATGTCAACAACGGTTTCGCTTGGTTTCATATGAAAAAGCTCGAAATCAAGCTGTAAAATATTAACTTTCGAGTCTTTGACTCTACTAGTTCCCTCGTGCGTGATTTCAAGAGTGCGCCAAATATCGAAAGCCGTTTCACACGTAGAAATCCGATTGAACTCATTTTTGTCCAATACGCAAAATAAGGCATTCATAGCCTTTGCGTTTAAAGAAAAATTCTTCTTCTCCAAAACCGACCATTCGTTCATCGGTTTGGAGGGAAGTTGAAAACCGTTTTCAATGATATTCCATAAATCCAGATTTAGAGAAATTAAGAAAACTCTCATTCGAGTTTTCCAATAAGTGTAGTCCAATCCGTTAAAGAACGGTGGACGAAAGACCGAACAGCCCTCTTGAAAAGTCATTTCTCTCGGGTGTAAATCCAAAATGAGAAATACCCCGCTCTGATACCAATTGTTAGGATCGAGAGCACTAAGAGGGGGGGGGGTGAATTAGTGCAGCGGAAATCTTACAGCAATTTAAAAGCTAAAGCTGCGTTCGTCCGATAAAAAGTGATTTCGATATAAAAGTAGAATCACAGTGCAGTTTGCGTCTAAGCGCAGTTTTGCGTCTAAGCGCAGTTTGCGTCTAAACACAGTTTGCGTCTAAGCGCAGTTTGCGTCTAAGCACAGTTTGCGTCTAAGCGCAGTTTTACGTCTAAACGCAGTTTTACGTTCAAACGCAGTTTTACGTCAAAACGCAGTTTTACGTCTAAACGCAGTTTTACGTCTAAACGCAGTTTTGCGTCTAGACGCAGTTTTGCGTCGAAACACAGTTTTACATCTAAACGCGGTTTTACGTCTAAACACAGTTTTACGTCTAAACGCAGTTTTGCGTCTAAACGCAGTTTTACGTCTAAACGTAATTTTACGTCTAAATGTAGTTTTGCATCTAAAAGCAGTTTTGAACCTTGAAAAAGCGTTTTACGTAGAAAGCAATTTGCAGTTATAAATGGAATTCGAATGTAAGCGTAAACTGCAGTTTGAAGATCGTACGAAAACACGATTTACGTTTGAATGCAGATTCTGAAAGATCAGAGCTTAGAAACTCGTTCGTAAAGGCGCAGAGGGCAGTAGCAATGTAGGAGGTTTGCAGTAATGATAAAGTGCTCAAGGTAAAAGCAAACCAGAGATTTAGAGTGGTTCGGTCAGTCTTGACCTACTCCACTTTTGGCTTCCTCCTCCAACGAGGTCACCGACGTCAACTAGCTGCCTTCCTTCAATGGGCGAAGGCTAACTGCCCTTTTACAGTTTCTCTCCTTTTGACAGGCTCAGGAGACAACCTTTACAGATCCTTTCTCTCCTCTCTTTACAACTCAAGACTTGAAGAACAGAAGGAGGAGAACTTTAGGACTTTACACAAATTTGAGCTCTTAGAATCACTGAAAAGATCAAGAATTCGGTGTGGATCTATATCTTTTCAGTGTTGAATGGGTGGTGTATTTATAGGCCCCAACCCAATTCAAATTTGGAGCTCAAAACGATCAAATCCCGGAATTCCAGGATCAGGCGGTTGCACCTCTTGACTGGAGAGGTGGCACCGCCTGGCAGAGCTCGAAGACTGAGCTCAGGCGATTGCACCTCTCTGCCAGAGCTCGAAGACTGAGCTCAGTGGTTGCATCGCCTGGCAGAGCTCGAAGTCTGAGCTCGGTGGTTGCATCACCTGGCAGAGCTCGAAACTGAGCTCAGGCTGATGCACCTCTCTGCCATAGGTGGTTGCACCTCTCTGCCAGAGCTCGAAGACCGAGCTCAGGCGATGCATCTCCTGTCCAATGAGGTTGCACCTCTCTGCTAGAGCTCGAAGACCGAGCTCGGTGGTTGCACCTCTTGGCAGAGCTCGAAACTTAAGCTCTGGCGGTGCTACCTCTTGACAGAGGAGGTTGCACCGCCCAGTCTCGCTTGGAGACTGAGCCCTGGGCGGTTGCACCTCTTGGCTGGGGCGGTTGCACCGCCCAGTCCCGCTGGAAGACATGGCCTGGGCGGTTGCACCGCCCAGTCCCGCAGCCCAGGCGGTTGCACCTCCTGGCCTAGGCGGTTGCACCGCCTGGTGCAATCAGGGTCCGAATGGTTCGCTCCATTCGGCCCAATTTGAATCTTTTCAGGGGCCCAATTGCCCCAAGATTAAGCTAATGGGATCACCTCCCATTTTCAAGCTTAATTATCGTGCTAACTACGATTAACTCTAAGACAACTTCTGCAGCTATGCTCCGATGCGTCAATCGCTTCTTCCGGCGAGTTTCCGGCGAACTTCCGTTGATCATCCGATAAACCCTCGGTGATCCTTCTGCGGACATCCGGCATACTCCTGGACTTTGCGACGATCCACTTGGCGAGTTCCGACGAGCTTCGCTTGGCAAGCTTCTAGACTTCTCGGATCTGTTCTCGCTGAACCTCCGACGACCGTCCGAACTTCCGTCGAACTCTCGAACTCCCAACGTGATCATGATCTTGACTCCGGCGCAACACCTGCTACTTGTCTTACTCTCATCGTAGTTAATCCTGCACAACAAATCAAAACTTCGATCGAGACAATTAATCCTAAGCAATTAACCAAGTTGTCCGACATGTCATTGGTCCCTCGACGCTTCGTCCGATTCTTCGGCGCATCGTCCTCTTCTGCAGCCTATTGCCCAATCGGCCAGTTGACTCCGCAACTCCGATATCCTTGGCACAATACCCGCTCTTCTTGGCCCGATGCCCGAGTCCACGGCCCGAAGCCTTCTGTCGATACGTCGACCGATCCACCGGCCCGACGTCCAATCTTCTGACATGTTCCTTCGGCACAACATGATTTTCCTGCTTTAATTGTCTCATCCTGATCGAAGCATCCTGCGTCACTCAAAACGCAGATTAAATCATAAACATATATCAAGTAGTTTCATCATCAAAATACGAGATTCAACAAGTTAATGGTATTACCTCCCAATCCTAACCCAACTAATGTACTAACTATGATTAAGGCAAGCGATTAGCCCAGTATGTCGATTTCTCTCAGCGATCCTTTAGCGAACTTCTCGATGAGTCTTCCGGCATACATCCGACGAATACCCAATGAACTCTCGATGATCTTCTAATGAGCTTTCAGCAATCTTCCAATGAGCTTCCAGCGATGAAGTCTCAGTGATCTTCCGATGATCTCTTGGCGATCTTCAAACGATCTCTCGATGAGCTCTTAGTACATTGTCCGAATCTTCGATTCCGACTCATCATCTATTTTAAACCTTACTACTATCGCAGTTAAACCTGCACACTTATCTCAACACATAGATTAGGTCAAATAATTTATCCATTGATTTCATCATCAATATCTAAGATTCAACACTGTTGTCATCAACAAAAGGAGAACAATTCAACATTGCAAGTGTGGTAAAAATTCAAGCAAGTTTCACAATGAATGTGTGCAAGCAATAAATGATGGCAAGCAAAACTTTGCATGATATTTTTTCTTTAAATAAGCTAACATTTTTACTCAAGGGCATTTTGGTTCTTTATTTGGTTATGTAAGTCTCTTTCTTCCTTTGTCATAAGAACAAGAAAAGAAAGAAGGGTAAGGAAGGAATCCATGAAGACACAAATTCATAAAAGGATTTGAACTATGTCAAAAACAATAAATGAGTTTCATTAAATCATGCTTCAATTTTAACAAAGTGAAGGGATTTATGAAAAGGATCAAGATATTCCTATGAAATCAAAACCTCACTCTTGCAAGTTATCATCTCATACTAAAAATTCATAAAAATTCTTCCATCTTTCATGTGAGGAGTAAGGTAGAGTTCATTAGAAAGGATAATAAAGAGGTTCATGAATACAATCAGTTTCTCAATAAGAATTCGTATTAGTGAAATCCATGAAAGATGCATTTGTCAATAAGTTCAATGGGTTAAGGGACTAAGTGTATCAAACATCATTACATGATGGAGGGAATAAACTTGATACGTCGTAAATTCATGAAAGCTCCATTCATAAAATACATAAAGATAGTCCGAAAGAAAATATAACAACAACTCATGCATTCGGACATTTTAAAATGCCTATTTCTCTTCTGATGAAATCAAATTGTTCTTCATTTAAGGGTTTTGTAAAGATATCGGCCAACTGATATTTTGTATTAATGAATTCTAAAATCACATCATGATTATTAACATGATCTCGTATAAAATGATGCTTAATATCAATACGTTTAGTTTTAGAGTGATGAATGAGATTTTTCGTTAAACATATTACACTTGTGTTATCACATTTTATGGGAATATTCTTAAGATAAATTCTATAATCTTCTAATGTATTTTTCATCCATACAACTTGTGCACAACATGCACTAGCAACTATGTATTCGGCTTCGATTGTAAATAGTACAATCGAGTTTTATTTTTTGGAAGACTAAGAGACAAGTGTATGACCTAAGAATTAACATGTTCCAGATATGCTTTTTTTATATAATCTATATCCACCAAAATTCACATCAATATAAGTAATTAACTCAAGATTTTTAGATTTTGGATATCATAATCCTAGATTAGTGGTTCCTTTAAGATATCTAAAGATTCTTTTAACTGCTTTAAGATGAGATAGCTTAAGATTAGATTGAAACTTGGCACAAAATCCTATACTAAACATGATATCCGATCTTATTTGGTGAGGAATAGTAAACGACCTATCATTCCTTTATAAGCTTTTTGATCAAAGTGTTAGGACTCTAACTAGGAGAGTCCTAATTGAGAGGGATATTCATGTAAAACCTACCTAAGCCGACCCCTATTAAAGAGGTGAAGAGGCCGGCTAGGGTTAGGAGGTTGTTTCTTAGAGAAGAATAAGGAGTTGTAAAGGAATAGGAGTCTTGAGTAGGAGTCCTATTAGGAGTTAGGGTTTAGAAGCCCTATAAATAGTCATGTATTCCTCCTCTTTTCATTAGCAAGAGATGAATCTTTTCTGCAGTCTTTGAGCAGCAACTTGGAGGGGGAAACCCTATGGAGTTCCAAGGAAGCCGATACCCTAAAGAGATCAACCCCAAGTTTAGAATCTATAAGGGTTCTAACACCTGGTATTAGAGCATCGTTCTTGGCATCTCGCTGCCTTTCCACAGTCATCCATCAACCCTCCACAACCGCCCAAAGCAATTCCCACAATTGCTTAAAAGATCTTCGCCAAATTTCGTCGTCATCTCCACCACCACGGATCATCCTTTGATCTCATCATAAATTGCAATAGGTTCTGGTTTCCTACCTTACTGTTGTTGCAATTTAGTTATCCTTGTTTGAAAATCCCAAAAAAATTATTCCTATATTGGTGTATAAATTTTTCGTCATAAAGTTTTCATCTCTACAACGAAAGATTCATTGTAGAATTCCAACCGTATAGCACCGTCTGTTTGATCTTGCTGCTATGATTTTTCTATCCAAATCTCTATGAAATTTTTATGACATCTTTGACATTTCCTAATAGCAGATTTCCTTTAGTTTTGACAAAAAATTATCAATATAAACCATTGATATTTTACGTCTAATCTGCTATACTTGAAAATCTGCACTGTAAAATTTCAACCGTATAGCACTTTATGTTTGATCTTGATACTACGTTGTTTCTATCCAAATCTCTACAAAAGTTTTATGATACCTTTGACACTTCCTAATAGTGGATTTTCCTTTGGTTTCATCAAAAAATTCTCAATATAAACCACTGATCTTTCACGTTCAATCTGCTATACTTAAAAATCTGTGCTGTAGAAAATTTCAGCCACATATTGTTGCCTTAACCCATCTATTTGCAATATTTTTTGAATGAAATTTCTTATACACTTTAAAGATCATTTTGGCTTCCATCTAAGATTGATATATTAAGAAATTCATCTCTAAAAATGATTTTGTGTTGCTGTAAATTTTTGTCATAACCCGCTGAAATTTTTCGATGAGAATTCTGTAATCGCAACTTGCATCAATTTCCTTGCTGTTATACTGCAATAATTTTCTTGATTAAATTAGATATCCTTTATGTCATATAAACTATGATTTTTCTTTCAATTCCCTCCTCAATTCTCTCAAGTTTTTGGTGGAAATTACGTCGAGAAACCGTTGTTTCTTCGAAGACAATTCTACTCTTACAAGACAGCACATACTTGCTGCAACTTCCACTGATTTCTATCAAACCTTTGCTACCATCTACCACAGATCCAAAACTTTCATCTACAGCCCTAAAACTCTACCAAACCACACTCTCAAACCGCACCCAAAATAGCCACAAAAAAAGCCTAAACTGTAGCCTACATCCACCAACCCTTTCGACCATCACCTCTCTCAACCTGTCACGCCCCAAAAATATCCATGATATTAAAAATTTTTTCATCATAACTAACCCAGGATCCAAACACACATTTGAGGTCACTAAGAAAACATTCAGATCAAAAATTTCACTTCTATAATCTACCAATTCATATCCCTGTGCAATTCATTAACATAGCACACATCACTCGATAATTCATACAATCTGAACTCGACTCATCAAAATAAAAACCACAATATAAATCCACAAGTGGGGAAAATCTATGCAGTCACCACAATCATCGATTTACCATAAGTTCATATCCTTACACAAATTTAATTTAACATACCAAAACCCTATACATGAGGGATCCTTTAACTTACACAAAATCCACAGGTTTATATTCATAGTCACATTTCATTAGATACAAGGTAGCTTATACACAACTACATATATGCTAACAAAAGTTCTGCCCAACGTCTTCTAAACTTTCCGCTGCCTCAGCCCATTCTTAACATTTAAGCAAGAGTTACGCTATCCTGAAAAATTTATCAACAAATGGGGTGAGCATAAAGAGCTCAGCAAGTGACTAACATATCCATATCAAAATAGTACAATTTCCAAAGAGATGCAGTTTCAAACACAAAGCAGAATATACGATTTCGTATACATAATATCATTAGGAGCAGAATCATAATTGTCCTTTTTAATCATACATATTTGGTTCCTGACAGATGGGGCATAGAGTAATTGGAGCATATCAGAAACAAAGGAAACATATCGGAGCTTATCAATGGCATATAAAATGTTCCAAATCACATCAACGACATATGGAACATTACGAAGCAAAATCAACAGTGAATGAAGCATTTCATAGCATATCAAACTCATATGTCGTACCAAAGCTCAAACGTCGTCCTTGACGTTGCAATCATATCATAACTATCCAGAGTACGAACAGAAATAACTCACAAAAACTCTGGATATCATATCAAACATATAGAGGGTGTAGTGGGATCTCAGTCAGAATGTGATTCATCCATTTCTGAATGACCACCTGACAAAAGTCTCCCACGTCTGGGAGCTCCATCCACCCACGTCTAGGTGAAGTCAAAGGGGCCGGCAGAGCATCGCAGGCTCTAAGCAATATCCCACAAAGCGGGACCCCACAAAGCGGGCAAATAGCGCATATCAGAATATCCCACAAAGCGGGACCCCACAAAGCGGGCAAATCAGCGCATACCCTTTACCATTTCTGGCAAAGGTCCAGACAATCCCACACACCAGAGTACAAAAGGACAGTTTCAACAAATTACAGCATATAACGGAAGCACACGCGGAACAACCAAACGTACATGTGCCTTTTCAAAAACAATGTGATGCAAGGAACAAATCTCTCACAAAATATTCATTTTAGGGAAAGAATTGAAAGCAAGAGTACAGGGATTCCAAGCAATCATAACCAGCTCAATTCCAATAAGAAGGTTAGGCAAATTCAAGTATCCAAAGGAAATGGAACAGAATACGCGAAATCGACCAAAGCTCGATTTCGAACAGAATTCCAGTGGCACATCAAACAAATATTTCAGAATAACAAATATGCTCCAATACCCATAAGAAGGCTATGGTTGAACCATATATCAGTCTATATTCGGATGGAACAGATTTCATATGAAACAGGGCTCCCAACACAGAGTTACCTCTGATTTGGTAACGTAAGGTCAAAATCACAATCACTGGTTTGCAGACTTTATAGGATCGGATTCAACAGACGATAGGGTGAGCAATTGAACTCCAAAATTTTCAAACTATATGTCAAAAGAGAGGATTTCAAGTCTAGTTTCAAATAAACTCAGTTTGGTACAAATCAGAATTTTCAACAGGGAGTTATAGGCGTTTTAGTTTCGAAAGGTCAGAAATCTTGAACTCTGTTTTACAGCGTCTATAGGCTCTTTTGAAACAAATTTTTGGGTAAGTATTCGGTGTCCAAAATCTACAAAATCGGTGTCAAAAGAAAGACATACGAGTCTAATTTCAAACAAAAATAGTTCCTGCCTGAATTCTCATTCTGTACTAAAACTTAGGACCGAAACAGTGCTTAGGGGTCAGTTTACCGAAAACTTTCAGAATCCATAGTTCTATGTCCAAAGAGGAACTTATCAGTTTCTAAATAAAAATCTTCCAATTTATTTTAAATCAACATGAAAACAGAGTCTAATACATATGTAGGAAGGGGTTAGAACACTTGCCTTTGCAAATTTTGACCCGAAGTAACAAGATTAAAGCAAAAACCCTAAAAGCCCCAAATTTTCTTTCTCTTCTCCTTCTTCTTCTTCTTCTTCTTCTTCTTCTTTTCTTTCCCTGATCACCCACGAGCTGCCTCCTCTGCTTCCTTAACAACGAAGGCAGAGAGGCTTAAGCGGTGGAATTTGTCATTTGGTGCGTTTTGCAGTTTAGTCCTCGTTTTTATCATATTCACGATTAGGTCCTTAGGGTTTACATATAGGTCCTCAGATTCTTTCTTTTTCTTTTCTTTTTTTTTTTTTTTTTGAACAGATCTCCCAAATCTTAAAAATAAGTTACCTCTGATTCATACTCTATTTCTTTTGTCAATTAAAATAGATGCTTACATTATCACCAAAAAAATTATACGAACATTCGGAAATGAGGGGTGTTACACTCTCCCCCCCTTAAAAGAAAAATTTAGTCCTCTAAATTTATCGTACCTCTATTCGATGAAAAGACGAGGATACACCTTTTTCATTTCCTCTTCTAGCTCCCAAGTTGTCTCTTCTCCAGAATGATGTCTCCAATCACCCGAAAACACAAACTTGTTTCATAATTTAACTTGTAATTCACACATGATTAAGTCTTTGGTGGTGACTTTCCTTTTCAAATCCAAATGTCTTGACCCTCTTGTCATTACTTTCTGATTCATTTCCAATCATATTCTTATTGGTAAACTTGTCCTTATCATTCTTGTCACTGATCTCCAAAAATTCTTTTCATTGTTGCCAATAATAATCAGCCTCTACTTCCAATATAAGGTGGCAAAAGAAATCTTTTGATCATCAAAACAATTTTGTACATCAAATATCTTCTCTGTTTGCATCATTCATTTTTCTACCACCAATGAAATTAGGTCCACCATGCTTCCGCTGCGCCACTTTGATTCAATATCCCCGATTACCCCTTTCATCCCACTTAATTAATCAAAATCAGATGAAGTAGGAGGACTAAATGTCATCGTCATCCTAGATTCCTAAAATACATCAAAGAAAATTTCCACCAATCACTATAGTTTCATTAGACCTCAATATATTTTGCACGTCAACATATCAAATATTTCAGTAATCCTCAAACAACGCTCTGATACCACCTCTGTCACGCCCCAAAAATATCCATGATATTAAAAATTTTTTCATCATAACTAACCCAGGATCCAAACACACATTTGAGGTCACTAAGAAAACATTCAGATCAAAAATTTCACTTCTATAATCTACCAATTCATATCCCTGTGCAATTCATTAACATAGCACACATCACTCGATAATTCATACAATCTGAACTCGACTCATCAAAATAAAAACCACAATATAAATCCACAAGTGGGGAAAATCTATGCAGTCACCACAATCATCGATTTACCATAAGTTCATATCCTTACACAAATTTAATTTAACATACCAAAACCCTATACATGAGGGATCCTTTAACTTACACAAAATCCACAGGTTTATATTCATAGTCACATTTCATTAGATACAAGGTAGCTTATACACAACTACATATATGCTAACAAAAGTTCTGCCCAACGTCTTCTAAACTTTCCGCTGCCTCAGCCCATTCTTAACATTTAAGCAAGAGTTACGCTATCCTGAAAAATTTATCAACAAATGGGGTGAGCATAAAGAGCTCAGCAAGTGACTAACATATCCATATCAAAATAGTACAATTTCCAAAGAGATGCAGTTTCAAACACAAAGCAGAATATACGATTTCGTATACATAATATCATTAGGAGCAGAATCATAATTGTCCTTTTTAATCATACATATTTGGTTCCTGACAGATGGGGCATAGAGTAATTGGAGCATATCAGAAACAAAGGAAACATATCGGAGCTTATCAATGGCATATAAAATGTTCCAAATCACATCAACGACATATGGAACATTACGAAGCAAAATCAACAGTGAATGAAGCATTTCATAGCATATCAAACTCATATGTCGTACCAAAGCTCAAACGTCGTCCTTGACGTTGCAATCATATCATAACTATCCAGAGTACGAACAGAAATAACTCACAAAAACTCTGGATATCATATCAAACATATAGAGGGTGTAGTGGGATCTCAGTCAGAATGTGATTCATCCATTTCTGAATGACCACCTGACAAAAGTCTCCCACGTCTGGGAGCTCCATCCACCCACGTCTAGGTGAAGTCAAAGGGGCCGGCAGAGCATCGCAGGCTCTAAGCAATATCCCACAAAGCGGGACCCCACAAAGCGGGCAAATAGCGCATATCAGAATATCCCACAAAGCGGGACCCCACAAAGCGGGCAAATCAGCGCATACCCTTTACCATTTCTGGCAAAGGTCCAGACAATCCCACACACCAGAGTACAAAAGGACAGTTTCAACAAATTGCAGCATATAACGGAAGCACACGCGGAACAACCAAACGTACATGTGCCTTTTCAAAAACAATGTGATGCAAGGAACAAATCTCTCACAAAATATTCATTTTAGGGAAAGAATTGAAAGCAAGAGTGTACAGGGATTCCAAGCAATCATAACCAGCTCAATTCCAATAAGAAGGTTAGGCAAATTCAAGTATCCAAAGGAAATGGAACAGAATACGCGAAATCGACCAAAGCTCGATTTCGAACAGAATTCCAGTGGCACATCAAACAAATATTTCAGAATAACAAATATGCTTCAATACCCATAAGAAGGCTATGGTTGAACCATATATCAGTCTATATTCGGATGGAACAGATTTCATATGAAACAGGGCTCCCAACACAGAGTTACCTCTGATTTGGTAACGTAAGGTCAAAATCACAATCACTGGTTTGCAGACTTTATAGGATCGGATTCAACAGACGATAGGGTGAGCAATTGAACTCCAAAATTTTCAAACTATATGTCAAAAGAGAGGATTTCAAGTCTAGTTTCAAATAAACTCAGTTTGGTACAAATCAGAATTTTCAACAGGGAGTTATAGGCGTTTTAGTTTCGAAAGGTCAGAAATCTTGAACTCTGTTTTACAGCGTCTATAGGCTCTTTTGAAACAAATTTTTGGGTAAGTATTCGGTGTCCAAAATCTACAAAATCGGTGTCAAAAGAAAGACATACGAGTCTAATTTCAAACAAAAATAGTTCCTGCCTGAATTCTCATTCTGTACTAAAACTTAGGACCGAAACAGTGCTTAGGGGTCAGTTTACCGAAAACTTTCAGAATCCATAGTTCTATGTCCAAAGAGGAACTTATCAGTTTCTAAATAAAAATCTTCCAATTTATTTTAAATCAACATGAAAACAGAGTCTAATACATATGTAGGAAGGGGTTAGAACACTTGCCTTTGCAAATTTTGACCCGAAGTAACAAGATTAAAGCAAAAACCCTAAAAGCCCCAAATTTTCTTTCTCTTCTCCTTCTTCTTCTTCTTCTTCTTCTTCTTCTTTTCTTTCCCTGATCACCCACGAGCTGCCTCCTCTGCTTCCTTAACAACGAAGGCAGAGAGGCTTAAGCGGTGGAATTTGTCATTTGGTGCGTTTTGCAGTTTAGTCCTCGTTTTTATCATATTCACGATTAGGTCCTTAGGGTTTACATATAGGTCCTCAGATTCTTTCTTTTTCTTTTCTTTTTTTTTTTTTTTTGAACAGATCTCCCAAATCTTAAAAATAAGTTACCTCTGATTCATACTCTATTTCTTTTGTCAATTAAAATAGATGCTTACATTATCACCAAAAAAATTATACGAACATTCGGAAATGAGGGGTGTTACACAACCAATACATGCCTTTAACCCGACAATAAAAGAGAGATCTTAACATCACAGATTTGGTGGCATATACTATAGCATCTAAGTAGGTAATCAATGCTAAATTCGAAGCCTTCGAGGCACGAATGGAGGATAAGATTCGGACACTCTTTACCGAACTCAGATTGGGCCGACCACATCAAGGAGAGAGCTTTGCCCAATCGCACCAAGCCCGAAGATATAACTTCCAAGAGAGGGAAAGCTCTATGACCAAACCCAACTATCCATGCATTACAGTGGACTTCCTTAGATGGGAAGAAGGAGACCCGATTGGTTGGATCTCATGCGCGGAGCGATATTTTATATACCATAAAACCGTGGATGCATCTATGGTGAATATTACAGCTATACATCTTGAAGGGGATGCTATAGTGGTTTGACTGGTTTGAACATACTTATAGAATCCTTTAATGGTGACAATTCAAAGAAGGACTGCTGATCCACTTCAGACTAACCGATTACGAGAATATTGACGGACAACTAGCAAAGATCCGACAAACCTCTACCATTAAGGAGTACCAAACCAGGTTTGAAAGGTTATCTAATCAAACTCATGATTGGTCTCAAAAATAGCTATTGAGGACCTTCATTGAGGGCTTGAAGCTAGAGATCCGAGGAGAAGTTAAAGCACGACAACCGTATACGCTTATGGCAGCCATCTCTTTCACACGACATCAAGAGGAGCAAATGAACCATGAAGCTCGGAGGACTAGGGTCACTCCTCAACTAGTAATATTGAAGCCCTCATCCCCCCCTACTATCGACCAACTCCCTACACCAAAGAGGTTAACAAGAGAAGAGCTTCGGGAGCGATATACGAAGGGGTTATGTTGGCATTGTGACGAGTCGTGGAGCCGTGAGCATCGCAGTAGTAAAGGGAGACTTCTTATGATTGAACCAATGGAAGAAGAGGTCATTGAACATCCAGAAGAGAGCCTTGAACATGAAGAAGAAGATGCAAAAGAAGAGCCACAATCGACCGAAGTTACGGTACATACACTAGCCGGCTACTCAAACCCGCAAATGATGAAAGTTGGAGGCCTTCTCAAACAACAACCGATCATTGTTCTCATCGACACGGGCAGTACTAATAACTTTCTAAATAGTAAGGTTACTATCCAGATGGCCTTACCTATTGAGAATTGCAGCAAGTTTGATGTTAAGGTCATCGATAGATGGATTTTGAAGTATGATCGTAAGCGACCGCAAGTGAAACCATTGCTGATCATAAGGCCTTACCAAGAGATAATTGCATATTTCTTCCTTCTCCCTCTTGATGATCATGAGGCCATGCTCAAAATTAAATGGTTGATGACATTAGGTGATATTTCTTAGAATTTTATGTTGAATCTCGGATTTTGATGATGAAGTCAATTGTCATTTGTTGTCTAATCTATGTGTTGAGATAAGTGTGTAGGATTAACTACGATGAAAGTAAGACATACAGCAGGAGTTGCGCCGGAGTCATGACAATGATCACGTTGGGAGTTCGAGAGCTCGACGGAAGTTCGGACAGTCGTCGGAGGTTCTACGGGAACAAATCCGAGAAGTCCAGAAGCTTGCCAAAGAAGCTCGTCATAACTTGCCAAGTGGATCGTCGCAAGTCCAGGAGTTTGCCGGAAGTACACAGGAGCATCACCGAGGGTTCATTAGATGATCGACAGAAGTTCGTCGGAAACTCGCCGGAAGAAGTGATTGACGTACCGGAGCAAGCTGCAGAAATCGTCTTAGGATTTATCGTAGTTAGCACTAATGATGAAGTTGAAAATGGGAGGTGATCCCATTAGCTTAATCTTGGGGCAATTGGGCCCCTGAAAAACCCAAATTGGGCCGAATGGATCAACCCATTCGGACCCTGGTTGCTATGGGAGGTGCAACCGCCCAAGCCAAGAGGTAGCACCGCTTGGGCTAAGTCTCCCAGGGAGACTGGGCGATGCACCCGCCCCAGCCAGGAGGTGCAACCGCCTGGGCTCAATCTTCGAGCGAGACTGGGCGGTGCAACCTCTCTTGACACGAGGTGGCACCGCTTGAGATCAAGTTTCGAGCTCTGCTAGGCGGTGCAACCGCCCCAGTCAAGAGGTGCAACCACCTGAGCTCGGTCTTTGAGCTCTGGCAGAGATGTGCAACCGCCCCTGACAGAGGTGGCACCGCCCAGAGGCTCAGTCTTCGAGCTCTGCCAAGCAGTGCAACCGCCCCAATCAGGAGGTGCAACCACCTGATTCCGGAATTCCGGGAATTGACAGATTTGAGCTCCAAATTTGAACTGGGTTGGGGACTATAAATACCCCACCCATTCAGCACTGAAAGGTAAAAACATACACTCGAAATCTTGATATCTTTCTGTGATTCTTAGAGCTCAAAACTGTTGTAAAGACCAAAAGTTCTCCTCTTTCTGTTATTCAAAGTTTGTGTTGTAAAGAGAGGAGAGAAAACTTCTGTAAGGGTTGTCTCCTAAGCCCGTCAAAAGGAGTGAATCTATAAAAGGGTGGTTGGCCTTCGCCTATTGAAGGAAGGCCTCTAGTTGACGTCGGTGACCTTGTCGGTGGAGGAAGCCAAAAGTGGAGTAGGTCAAGATTGACCGAACCACTCAAAATCTTGGTTTGCATTTCCTTTGAGCATTTTACCTTCACTGCAAACTTCTCAATAGCTTACTGCCTTCTGTGATTTTACGAACGAGTTTATAAGTTCAGAGCTTTCCGAATCTGCGTTTAGACATAAATCGGTTTTTTTCATACTATCATCATATTTCAGTTTACATTTACGTTTTGATTTCAATCATAAATGTTTACTGCCTTCTGCGATCTTAGGAATAAGTTTCTAAGTTCAGAACTTTCTATATCTGCGTTTAGACGTAAATCTGCTTTTTCGTACGATCATCATATTATGGATTGCGTTTACGTTTTGAGCTTTACCATAACTGCACACTACCTTTATACTCTTGCTTAAACTGCATCTTGTCTAATCAAGTGATTTACGAATCAGCATTTAGACGTAAATCAGTTTCTTCGTACGAATGTCGGATTTCAGTTTGCTCCTATATTCTGGTTTTCATCATAGCTGCAAATTGCCTGCATAGATTGACTTTAATCTTGCTCAGTATCGACTTTCACATAGAAATTGTTTTTATCGTGCGAACGCAGCTTTCTATCCTAACAATTGGTATCAGAGCTCGGTTAACTCTCAAACGGATTAAAACCCAAGAGAGATGGCTTACGCCGGAAACCAAGAGGGCCATTCTATTACACGTCCACCCATGTTTAATGGGACGGACTACACCTATTGGAAGACCCGAATGAAGATCTTTCTTATCTCTATGGACGTTGAACTTTGGAATCTTGTCAAGAATGGTTTTTCGAAGTCTTCTCTTCCAATGATTGATTGGAATGATTTGGAGAAGAAGGCTTTCGCTCTTAATGCAAAGGCTATGAATGCCTTATTTTGTGCACTTGATAAAAACGAGTTTAATCGTGTTTCGATTTGTGAAACCGCAATTGATATTTGGCACACACTCGAAGTGACTCATGAAGGCACAAGTAGAGTGAAAGAGTCAAAAATCAATCTTTTGTTACACTCTTTCGAACTTTTCCGGATGAAACCGAGTGAGACTATTGGCGACATGTTTACCCGTTTCACGGATGTCGTCAACGGTCTAAAAGGACTCGAAAAAAGTTTTTCGGATTTTGAGCTCGTAAATAAGATTCTAAGATCCCTTCCTAAGAGTTGGGATCCTAAAGTCACTGCTATTCAAGAGGCAAAAGATCTAAACAACTTCCCTCTTGAAGAACTAATTGGGTCATTAATGACCTATGAGATGACTTGCAAAGCTCATGAAGAGCAAGAAGACATCCTTCCAAAGAACAGGAAGGATATGGCACTTAGAACTTTGGAAGACCACTAGAAAGAAAACTCAAGTGATGAGGATTGTGATGATGACTTGGCACTTCTAACAAGAAAATTTAAAAAATTCATTAAAAGAAACAACTTTAAGAATGACACTAAAAATAAACTTGAACCCAAGAAGGACCAAGTTATTTGCTATGAGTGCAAAAAGCCGGGACACTACAAGAGTGATTGTCCCCAAGCCAAAAAGAGAACAACAAAGAAGAAGGCGCTCAAAGCAACATGGGATGATTCGAGCACGTCCGAAGAAGAGGAGTCCAACACCGAGCAAGTTGCTCATTACGCCTTAATGGCCATCGGAGAGGAGGTAACAAATTTATTAGATGCAGATTTATCTTTCGATGAATTATTAAATGCCTTCCATTACTTGTTTGATGAATGCAAGATTATCAATAGAAAATATAAATTGCTAAAAAAGGAGCATGATAGTCTTACTTGTGATTTTGATAAGTTAAAAACTGAATATCATGATAGTTTAGATCCATGCATCAAATGCCATGATCTAGAAAATCTCCAAAAAGAAAACTTGCTACTTAAAGACACCTTGAAGAAATTCGAGGTTGGTAGCAAGTCATTAAACATGATCCTTGCAAACAAGGGTCACGTTCCAAAAAGGAGTGGAATTGGATTTGTGAGAAGTTCTCACCAAAATCCAACCACCTTCATAAAAGGCCCCATCTTACATATTCAACACCAAACCAAATGCAACTTTTGTTGCAAATTTGGACACAAGACGCATTATTGTCCATTCAAGAAAATAAGTCCAAACAAACAGATTTGGGTTCCTAAAGGAACCATAATAAACTCTATGCAACATGATAAACAATGTAGATCTATCTTTGAGGCACCCAAAAGCAAATGGGTACCTAGAAATTATCCCTTCTTGTAAAACATTAAAAACATAAAAAAAAATTTAAGCTGGAGCAAGAAATAATATTCTGCTCCTTGATTCTCGATAATCATAACTCAAAAAGGAACTCGCTATGCTCTCTGGCCTAAATTACAGACAGAGATTATACAATCACAAATGCAACTTAGATACAACCTTATTTGACTTTTCAGAATTAGAAACGTATGATTCCCAAATTCACATATCGTCTGAATTTTCGAACCCATCAATTTCATCCGTTCATAACCTTCAAATCTAACTCTGTATCATGAAGTGACTAAGTCTGTCATAAACTTGCAAGACTTACTAACTTGAAGAAACTATCACAAACATGCGTACGACATAGAGAGTATGCACGTTAAAAATCTATCTTGATCATGCAAAAGTCCTTGTCTTAAGATGAAAATTCTCCTCAAGAAAGAAAAACTCTCAGATCAGATCACACTGATCAGAACAAGTGCTCACCGCCTGTAGGCGGTGGCACCGCCCCAGTTGGAGGTAGCACCTCCAGCTGTCACATGTTGCAAGCGGTTGCACCGCTCCAGCCAGAGGTGCAACCGCCCGCAACTCTGCCCCTTTTTAACCCAAGCTAGGGCCGGCGGTGAAACCGACCCCAACTCACTTCCTTCCCTCCTCTACTCTCCCAAGCCTCCTCCATCCCCATTTCCCCCGTCTTACCATCCCAAATACCCCTCATTTCGAAGCAAAGCATCAATAATCCTTCCTTCTCTTGAAGATCTTACTAAGGTACTCTCTAAGAAGCCCTTAAACTCTATTTCTTGATTCATTTACTCTTGCTCATCACTATTATTCTAAACAGCAATAGTTATGGAATCTAGAAGATCCTCAAGGGACAAAGGAAAGAGGAGATTAGTAGAAGACTTTGATCCCACCCTTTTCGATTCAAAATACCATGTTGAAAAATTTTCCTCTTTTGAACTTAGGAGTGTCAATAAGGGAAAATATGTAGATTTAAGTGAACTAAGAGACTTAGAGACAATCCAATGGTTTGCAAACTTAGATCTACTTCCAATTTTGCAAATTAACGAACACATCTATCCAAGACTTGTCAGATTGTTTTACAACAACATACAAGTAGATGAAGAAGAAAGAATGTCCACCTATCTCTTAGGACAACACATTTCAATTACAGATAGATTCATTTGCGACATGATAGCCATTCCCATGAAAAGTAGAGGACTTTACTTTAGAGGATCATGGGATGATGAAACTATTGGAACAACATACGTTGATGCCCTAGGAACAATTTTTGCCAATCCCAACTTAGCATTTGTTCCTAAAAGTTATGAACATTTACTGTCTCTAAACACTAAGGTACTTCATCATATCCTAACTAGCATCATTCTCCCTAAACAATATCATCATGATGAAGTAAGCCAATTAGAATTAGGAACTATGTATTTGATCATGAAAGGACATGACATCTGTCTTGGTTATCTTATCCAACAAAACATGTTAGAACTATCTAAAAAGGACATAATGCTCCCATATGGTGGTATAATAACTAGAATAATGAAAGCCTACAATATTCTAATACCACCGGAAGAAGAAGTAATAAAAGTAGATAGATTCAGCATAATTAATAAAAATCTACTTCACCGATTAAGATGTTTTTATAGAAACGGTAACTGGGTTAGAATGCAAAGAAGAACTGATCCCCCTCAACCTGAACCAGAACCAGAAACACCAGTATTTAGGGGTACTCAATCTCCTTCAATTTGTCCCTTTGAGGAAACCCATCCATTTGAGCAAACTCACACATCATCTGTCGAAGATATTGGGATTCGGATGGACCGATTCGAACAAAGACAAGAACGGCTTAAACATCGATAAGATCGAATCCTATCTAAGCTGCAGCAAATTCATCGACAATTTGACTCTTTATTTAGGCACTTCAATTTTCCACCTCATGAATGAGCTTGTATGAACACAATCATCTATTGTTGTTGTAAACTCCTTATGTCACTCACCATGATGGGCTTTGCCTTAATCTTTGATATGGTTACCTGATATGTTGTAAACTCCTTATGTTACTCTTTATTTACCTTGATCTCTGAGCATATACAAAGTTACAAACATCTCTTGTTGTTTATCTCGGATTTTACATTGAAACTAAATGTTTTGAAAACCTTGTGCCTTGATAAATATAAAGTGACATACCAATGCAGTTGATAAGTCATTAATATGACATTGATACTGAAAACATCAACTAGCTGATATTTTTACAAAACCTCTAAGTGAAGAACAATTTGATTTTATAAGAAGAGAATTAGGAATGCTGATGTGTCCGAAAACTTAAACTAGTTAAAATTACTTTTCGGACTTTATTGAATAATCAAATCACTTGATTACCATTACATGCCTTGGTATCACTTGATCAAATAATATGTTGGAAATTATGCGTTGAATATAAAAATGTTTTGTCTTCATTTGAAAATCTGTAGCATAGTCTTGTCCGAATGCTTGAATGAGTTCATTTCATTTTCGGATTTGCTTAACAATTGGAATGCTAAAAATCAGATTTTCTTGTACACTCTTATGAAAAATATTTTTTCGAAATGGATTTGATAAAATGACTTTCCTCCTTCATGCACAAAGAATTATAACATACAAGGAGAAGAAAGTATTCAAAGCATTATACTTATCATGCCTTCCTTTATATGCTTGATAACTTGCTTACATTATTCTCCTGGTATCACATCTACTATGCTTTTTATTGATGACAAAGGGGGAGAAATATATGAATTGATTTGATGCTATAAACACTAATGCACTGATTAGGCCATGCTTGCATCACCAAAAAATATATGATTGCTATCATTGCTATAATTTGCATTATGCTCTGTGTCAAGATATCAAACAAAAACTTGCATTGTATGAGCTGATATCTTACCATGTGATGAAATGCAAATACTTGCTAAAATATTTGAAATGTGTGCATCATGTAATGATATCAAAATCTTACTTCACAGCTTTACATGTTGATATCTTACAAAGACACGAATTGCTACTATTATCATCATTCAAATTTGGAATGTAAAATTTGGAAATGAATGTCAAGCCTTGACATCATCTTCAAAGAGATACATCATGATAGGAATCATGATGGGAATATGTCTCTTGAATTCTTAAGGTTTTGAATTCAAGAATGACTTATCTCAAGTATGGCATATAGACAGGAGGAGTTAAGGTTAACTCCATTATCAATTGATTGTCATCATCAAAAAGGGGGAGATTGTTGAATCTCGGATTTTGATAAGGAAGTCAATTGTCATTTGTTGTCTAATCTATGTGTTGAGATAAGTGTGCAGGTTTAACTACGATGAAAGTAAGACATGCAGCAGGAGTTGCACCGGAGTCATGACAATGATCATGTTGGGAGTTCGAGAGCTCGACGGAAGTTCGGACAGTTATCGGAGGTTCTACGGGAACAAATCCGAGAAGTCCAGAAGCTTGCCAAAGAAGCTCGTCGGAACTTGCCAAGTGGATCGTCGCAAGTCCAGGAGTTTGCCGGAAGTCCGCAGGAGCATCACCGAGGGTTCATCGGATGATCGACGGAAGTTCGCCGGAAACTCGCCGGAAGAAGCGATTGATGTACCGGAGCAAGCTGCAGAAATCGTCTTAGGATTTATCGTAGTTAGCACTAATGATTAATTTGAAAATGGGAGGTGATCCCATTAGCTTAATCTTGGGGCAATTAGGCCCCTGAAAAACCCAAATTGGGCCGAATGGATCAACCTTTTCGGACCCTAGTTGTTATGGGTGGTGCAACCGCCTAAGCCAAGAGGTAGCACCGCCTGGGCTAAGTCTCCCAGGGAGACTGGGCGGTGCAACCGCCCCAGCCAGGAGGTGCAACCGCCTGGGCTCAGTCTCCGAGCGAGACTGGGCGGTGCAACCTCTCTTGACAAGAGGTCGCACTGCCTGAGCTCAAGTTTCGAGCTCTGCCAAGCGGTGCAACCGCCCTAGTCAGGAGGTGCAACCGCCTGAGCTCGGTCTTCGAGCTCTGGCAGAGAGGTGCAATTGCCCCTAACAGAGGTGGCACTACCCAGAGGCTCAGTCTTCGAGCTCTGCCAGGCGGTGCAACCGCCCCAGTCAGGAGGTGCAACCGCCTGATCTCAGAATTCCGGGAATTGACAGATTTGAGCTCCAAATTTGAACTGGGTTGGGGCCTATAAATGCCCCACACATTCAGCACTGAAAGGCAGAAACTTACACTCAAAATCTTGATATCTTTCTGTGATTCTTAGAGCTCAAAACTGTTGTAAAGACCAAAAGTTCTCCTCCTTCTGTTCTTCAAAGTTTGTGTTGTAAAGAGAGGAGAGAAAACTTCTGTAAGGGTTGTGTCCTAAGCCCGTCAAAAGGAGTGAATCTGTAAAAGAGTGGTTGGCCTTTGCCTATTGAAGGAAGGCCTATAGTTGACGTCGGTGACCTCGTCGGTGGAGGAAGCCAAAAGTGGAGTAGGTCAAGATTGACCGAACCACTCTAAATCTCGGTTTGCATTTCCTTTGAGCATTTTGCCTTCACTGCAAACTTCTCAATAGCTTACTGCCTTCTGCGATTTTACGAACGAGTTTCTAAGTTCAGTGCTTTCCGAATCTGCGTTTAGACGTAAATCGGCTTTTTTCGTACGATCATCATATTTCAGTTTAAATTTACGTTTTGATTTCAATCATAAATGTTTACTGCCTTCTGCGATCTTACGAATAAGTTTCTAAGTTCAGAACTTTCTATATCTGCGTTTAGACGTAAATCTGCTTTTTCGTATGATCATCATATTGCGGATTGCGTTTACGTTTTGAGCTTTACCATAACTGCACACTGCCTTTATACTCTTGCTTAAACTGCGTCTTGTCTAATCAAGTGATTTACGAATCAGCATTTAGATGTAAATCAGTTTCTTCGTACGAACGTCGGATTTCAGTTTGCTCCTATATTCTGGTTTTCATCATAGGTGTAAACTGACTGTATAAATTGACTTTAATCTTGCTCAGTATCGACTTTCACAAAGAAATTGTTTTTATCATGCGAACGCAGCTTTCGGTTTTAATCGCAAAAAGTTTTCCGTTGCATTAATTCACCCCCCCCCCCCCTCTTAGAGCTCTCGATACTAACATTTTATGCAACTAATTATGAAATTTTACAGTAAGGAGAAATAGGTTATACTGAACGGGAAACGTGGGGGCGACGTAACGACGATTTGCACACAACAGATGGAGAAGGTTTTGCATAAAGCATACAACGGCTTTTTGGTACAACTTGAGCAGCAAACTAAGGGAGAGCCAATAAAATTTGAAGATCTAAACCTACTTCCTTTGCTTGCTGAATTTTCAGATATATTTGACGAACCGCATAGCCTACCTCTTACCCATCGGCATGATCATTATATAATGATTCTTTCAGGCAAACCTCCTGCAAATACTCGGCCATATCAGTATCTACATCTCCAGAAGGATGAAATAGAAAGGATTGTAAAAGAGATGCTTGAAACATGACTTATTCGGCCAAGTTGCAACCTTTACTCTTCACCGGTGCTACTTGTACGCAAGAAGGATAGAATAAGGCGAATATGTGTTGATTACCGAGCTCTCAATGGCATAACCATCAAGGACAAATACCTTATTCCAATAGTAGATGAATTGCTAGATGAAAGGGAGCTCAAATCTTTACAAAGCTGGACCTTTGATCCGGGTATCATCAAATACGAGCATGCGAAGAAGACATACCGAAAACCACCTTTTGAACACACAACAACCACTACGAATTTTTGCTTTCTTCAACATAAGGTGGAATATCTTGGGCATATCATATCAGAGGAAGGTGTGGCAATGGACCACTTCAAAATTGGAGTAATGCAAAACTGGTCGACCCCGAGAAACATAAAATTGTTACATAGCTTTTTAGGTTTAACAGGCTACTACCGCAAGTTCATGAAAAACTATAGAAAGATTAATGCACCACTTACTTCCTTATTGGAAAAAGATATCTTCCAATGGTTGGATAGAGCCTCCGCTTCCTTTGACAAACTTAAGGCAGCCATGACGACGGCGCCGGTGCTAACACTAGTAAGATGGTCGACCACTCGCATACACTAGCAAGATATTATCTCCCTCCCATCAAAATAAGTCAATATATGATAAGGAGATGCTCGCCATTGTGCGCGCAGTAACGAGGTGGAGACCCTACTTGATTGGTCGACGATTTCAAATTAAAACCAACCATAAAAGCCTCAAGTACTTTTTGGAGCAAAAGATATCATCTCCTGAGCAGCAAAAATGGGTAACAAAACTTCTTAGATTTTATTATGAAATAACATACAAAAAGGGGAAAGAGAATATTCTTGCAGATGCGCTTTCGCAACTACCCGAGCAAGCTGAAGTTTTAGCCGTTTCACTTCCGACCAGCGACTTCCTTGAGGATATTAAGATGGAATGACAAGAAGATTCAGAGACTTGTAAGATTATAAAAAATTTGGAGGAAGCACCAAGCTCCGTAGCTCATTACAATTGGGACTCAAAAAAATTACACTATAAGGGACGCATCGTGCTTATGATAAATTCTACTTGCATCTTCATGAGTAGATTTTGGACAAAGTTATTCTATATGCAGGGTACTAAATTGAAAATAAGTATGGCATATCACCCACAAATCGACGGCGAGACAGAAGTTGTAAATAGGTGCTTGGAGACAGCCCAAAACCTCCCGCCAAATATGACTGTCCAAAGAGAACTCCAGACCCAACCAACTACCATTATTGATCGACGGATCATGACTCGATGACGACGACCCACTATGAAAGTGCTAATACAGTGGGTGAACCTACTAACAGAAGATGCCACTTGGGAGAACTATGATGACTTGAAGATCAAATTCTCAAAATTCATGAATCGTCAGCCTCGAGGACAAGGCTGATTTGAAGAGGGCGGGTCTATTAGGACTCTAGCTAATAGAGTCCTAATTGAGAGAGACATTCATGTAAAACCTACCTAAGTCGACATCTATTAAAGAGGTCAAGAGGCCGGCTAGGGTTAGGAGGTTGTTTCTTAGAGAAGAATAAGGAGTTGTAAAGGAATATGAGTCTTGAGTAGGAGTCCTATTAGGAGTTGGTTAGAAGTAGGAGTCTTGAGTAGGAGTCATATTAGGAGTTAGGGTTTAGAAGCCCAATAAATAGTCATGTATTCCTCATCTTTTCATAAGCAATAGATGAATCTTTTCTACAGCCTTTGAACAGCAACTTGGAGAGAGGAACCCCTATAGAGTTCCAAGGAGGCCGATCCCCTAAAGAGATCAACCCCAAGTTTAGAATCTGCAAGGGTTCTAACACAAAGCTTTCTCCACTTTTGTCAATGTCTAACTTAGTGGAGGTACTTATAGGAGTATTGATATCCTTTGAGCTATCTATATTATATCATTTTAGTAAGTCTAATGCATATTTTAATTGACTAAGAAAAGTATCATTACTAAGTTGTTTGATTTGTATGCCTAAATAGAAGGTTAGTTCCCCCATCAAACTCATTTCAAATTCTAGACTCATACTCTTTGCAAATGACTCGCATAAAGATTCATTGGTAGACCCAAAAATGATATCATCAACATAAATTTGAACAATAAAAAAATTATTTTTAAAATTTTTAATAAATAATGTGATATCAACCTTACTTTTAGAAAAAATATTTTGTATAAAAAAGGAGCTAAGTCTCTCATACCAAGTCGTTGGGGCTTGTTTCAATCCATAGAGAGCTTTAGTCAATTTAAATACATGATTAGGGAAATTATCATTCTCAAATCACGGAGATTGTTCAACATAAATTTCTTCAAAAATAAAGCCATTAAGAAAATCACTTTTAATATCCATTTGAAATAACTTAAAATTATTACTACTAGTATAGGCAAGGAGCATCCTTATGACTTCTAATCATGTCATAGGAGCGAAGATTTCTTCATAATCGATACCTTCTTCTTGGTTGAAACCTTTGGCCACTAATCTAGCCTTATTACTAACCACGATATCAAATTCATCTTGCTTGTTTCTAAAGAACCATTTAGTACCGATAACTAAATGGTCATTCGGCTTTGGAACAAGCTTACACACCTTATTTCTCTCAAATTAGTTTAACTCTTCTTGCATTGCGATAACCCATGAATCATCTTTCAAGGCCTTGTCAATGCATTTAGGTTCAATTTAGGAGAGAAAAACGGCATTGGCATAAAAATTCTTAAGAGAAGAATGAGTTTGAACCCCTTTTGTTATGTCTCCTATGATTAGCTCCTTAGGATGAGCATCTACATACTTCTATTCCTTGAGTAAAGATGTTTCGGAAGAAGATACATCCAAGTTTTTAGATAGAGAAAGGGTTTCATTTAAATTCAAAGCATCAAAATTAACATCATCATCAAGATCATTTTTCTTAACTTCGGAAACTTCATTGAAAACAACATGAATGGACTCTTCAATAACCAATGTTCTTTTGTGAAAAATACGAAAGGACTTAGAAATAAAAGAATAGCCAAGAAAAATTCCTTCATCGGATTTTACATCAAACTTTCCTAAGGCATCTTTTTCATTCAAGATAAAACATTTACAATCAAAAACTTTAAAAATATGAAACATTGGGTTTTTTATTGTTCCTCAACTCATAAAGAGGTTTGGAAAGTAATGGTCTTACTAGAACCCTATTCATGATATAGCATGTCGTATTTATGGTTTCGGCCCAAAAATATTTGGGTAGGCTATGTTCGTTTAACATGGTTCTTGTCATTTCTTGTAAATTTCTATTCTTTCTTTCTACTACTTCATTTTATTGAGGATTTCTTAGAGTAGAAAAATTATGGTTGTATCTATTACATTCTTAAAATTCTTTGAAATCACAATTTTGAAATTCACCACCGTGATCACTTCGAATTGATGAAATCATAAAACCCTTTTTATTTTGAATAAGTTTACAAATCTTAAAAAGATACCTAAAACAATCATTTTTGTGTGTCAAAAAGTAAATCCAAGTGTATCTACTATAATCACCTACGATGACAAAGGTGTATTTGTTACCTCCTAGACTTGATATTGGTCCGAACAAGTTCATATGGATCAATTACAACGGTTTAGATGTGCTTATTTGGTTCTTTGGTTTGAAACTACCTTTTATTTGTTTTCCTAGTTGACATACATCACACACATTGTCTTTGACAAATTTAATGTGAGGAATCCCTCTTACAAGTTCTTTGGATGAGATTTGAGAGGTTAGTTTCATGCTAGCAAGACCTAATCTCCTATGCCAAAGGCAAGCATCATCATTCAAAACTGAAAAACATATTTCATTACAAAGATCATCAATGTCGATAGTGTATACATTATTTTATTAAAGAACAATCATAGATGTGTTTTTGTGTAGTTTTTCAATAATGCAAGCAATGGATTCAAATCATTACTTTATCACACATTTGACTAATGCTCAAGAGGTTATGTTTTAATTTATCAACTAATTACACATCTTCAATAAAAAAGTTGGATGTGTTACCTATGGTTTCTTTGCCAATGATTTTACTCTTCTTGTTGTCTCAAAGTGACATATCCTTCGTCTAGGCTAGTGAGCTTAGAGAATGGAGATGGATCTTCGGTCAAATGCCTTGAGCATCTACTATTAAGTTACCATCTCTTGCTCCTAGCTTGTGATGGTAACCATTTCTAAAAAAAGGATAATTTTTAGGTACCCATTTGACCTTGGGTGCCTTAAAAATTGATCGGCTTAATTATCATTTTGCATGGAGTTCTTTATGGTTCCTTTAGGAACCCAAATCAATTTGTGTGGACTACATTTCTTAAATGAATAATGATAAGCTACATGTCCAAATTTGCAATAAAAGTTACATTTGTTTCAGGGTGAAACATATAAGGTAGAGCCTTTAACAAAGATGGTTGGATTTTATTGAGAGCTACTAACAAATCCAATTCTGCCTTTTCTATGAACGTGACCCTTATTGGCAAGGATCATGTTCAAGTACTTGCTACCAACCTCAAATTTTTCTAAGGTTTCCTTAAGTAGCAAGTTTTCCTTTTGAAGTATTTCTAAATCATCACATTTTGTACGTGGAGCTAAACTATCATTATGCTCAACTTTTAATCTATCAAAATTACTAATAAGAGAAGCATGCTCTTTTTTCAACAATTTATATTTTTTACTAATTAATTTATATTCATCAAATAGATCATGAAAAGCATTTAATAGTTCATCGAAGGATAAATTTGCATCAAATGAACTACTCACCTCATCTCCAATAACCATCAGTGCATAGTGAGCAACTTCCTTGGTGTCGGTTGGCTCCTCTTCTTCGGATGCACTTGAGTCGTCCCAAGTTGCTTTAAGAGCCTTCTTCTTCTTTGGTTGCTGCCTCTCTGCTTGGGGACATTCACTCTTGAAGTATCCCAGCTTCTTACATTCATAGCATATCACTTATTCTTTCTTGGGTTCAATTTTATTTTTAGTATCATTTTTAAATTTATTTCTTTTTATGAATTTTTTGAACTTTCTTATCAAGAGTGCCAAGTCTTCATCAAAGTCCTCATCACTTGAACTTTCTTATCAAGAGTGCAAAGTCCTCATAGGTCATTAGTGACCCGATTAGTTCTTTAAGAGGAAAGTTATTTAAATCTTTGGCCTCTTGAATGGCCATGATTTTAGGGTCCTAACTCTTTGGAACATATCTTAAAATTTTATTAATAAGTTCAAAATCTGAGAAACATTTATCAAGTCATTTTAGACCATTGACAATATCTATAAATCGGGTGTACATGTCTCCAATGGTCTCACTCGTCATCCGAAACAACTCATAAGTGTGCACTAAAAGTTTAATTTTTGACTCTTTCACTCTACTAGTGCCTTCATGAGTCACTTCGAGTGTGTGCCAAATATTAAAAGCTGTTTCACAAATAGACACACGATTGAACTCATTTTTATCTAAAGCACAAAACAAGGCATTCATAACCTTGGCGTTTAAAGCAGAAGTCTTCTTCTCCAACTCATTCTAATTGTTCATTAGAAGAGAAGACTTTTGAAACCCATTTTCTATAATATTCCATAATTCGAAATCCATTGAAATTAGGAAGATCCTCATTCAAGTCTTCCAATATGTGTAATCCGTTCCATTGAACATGGGCGGACATGTAATTGAATGACCCTCTTGGTTGACGACAAATGACATCTCTCTTGGGTTTTAAACCAAATGAGAGTAAACTTTGCTCTGATACCAATTGTTAGGATCAAGAGCGGCACTAAGAGGAGGGGGTGAATTAGTGTAGTAAAAAATTCTTCGATTTCGCATAATGTTCATCTCAATTCAAATCATTTCGGAAAGATATTGAACTTAAAAACTTTCGTAAGAATGTAAGGAGAAGCTCAAGGAGATTTGTAGTAAAGTAAATTGCACGACAGGAAAAGCAAACCAGAATTTAGAGTGGTTCGGTCAATGAGACCTACATCCACTTTGGATTCCTCCTCCGTCGAGGTTACTAGCATCCACTAAAGGCCTTCCTTCGATAGGCGAAGTACTAGTCATAAGTGCCCAGCAAGCCAATCACGTGAGTGATGGCACGTGTGACTTGATATAGAATCTTCTTGCTTATTATATTTTGGCGTATATCACTTTATAACTATTGCATAAATGCATATATATTGTGATGTCCTTGGATTTGTGCAATGGGAATCGGATCGTGATGAGATCACGATAATGAGATCGATTCACCTTTAAACACATATCCTAAATAATCCCGGTCATAGGTTACTCGAAAGGGACATCGTGATAACCGGATAGACTGGTGTGCTGTATACCCGTTCATATGATGGATGCAGCTGGTCTTATAGCTGCTCGTGTAGGGACACTAGGGATACAGTACAGGTGCTCATTGGAGAATGAGTTCACTGATTGATCCGCTTACGGAATGCTGGATGGTTGATGATGCCTTATTGTCAGACAGTGATTTCGTAGTCCTAGTGGTGTATCTGGTCCTTAGACTTGAGACACCAAGGATGTCCTGTATGAGTGCTCCACTCTTTGATACCAGACTTATAGGTTTGGCTGTCCCCAGATCTAGTACAACTGGTCATTGGGAGTGGTAGTCGACCTTACGAGGGCTATTGAGTGTCAATAGAGGATCATCCACTCTCGGCGTCATGAGAGGAATATCCTATGTGTTCTTGCTCAGACAAATCCCTGGCCAGGGTCATTCGGGTTGAGAGAGAAAGAGTTCTCCGGGAGAATCCGATTAGAGCGAGACTCGAGTAGAAACCGCATGGGTCTGACAGCACCATGCTCGATATACGGTCTCTGGGATATTAGATGGATGAGGGACTATAGGTACATGGTAACTGAGGACAGACAGGTCCAATGGATTGGATTCCCCTGTATCGTCTGGGGACTACGGCGTAGTGGCCTAGTACTTCCGTAGTCGATGAGTCGAGTGAATTATTACAGAGATAATAATTCACTGAGTTAGAAGGAGTTCTGACAGGTATGACTCACGGCCAGCTCGATATTGGGCCTAGAGGGTCACACACATATGGTAGGCATTGCGATGAGTAGAGGTTCGGATATGAGATATCCGACGGAGCCCTTGTCTTATTGGATGCAGATCCAATACCCACTAGGGAAAGGACCCATTAGGGTTTTGACACGGGATCTCTATAAATAGGAGGGATTCACAGCCTCATAGGCAAGAGTCTTTGCTTGCCCTTCCTATTCTCCTCTCCCTCTCCCCTCAGAGTAGGCCTGGAGTTTTGAGGAGCGTCGTCGCAACCCTGCTGTGTGGATCACCGCTAAAGAGGAGGACGCTTGACCTCCTTCACCCTCTCCTAACGATCTGCAAGGAAACAGGGATATACGATCTCCCTAGGTAACACAATCTCTATACGCAGTTTGTGTTTTTTGCGGATTTTGCGCACCAATCTTCGCACGACGATGAACATCTTTTTGGGAAGAAGGGGATTTTTGTTTTCTTGTTCTTCCACTGCGCATATGATGTCGCCCCCTATGATTTCCCAACAGTGGTATCAGAGCCAGGTTGTTCGTGCGAATGATTGGTTTTGAACTGCGTGTATTGTGTTTAGGAAGAATTTTGACGTCAAAATCGTTGACGCAAAAGCGAGGAAGGGCAGCAACAGTTGCTGCCCTCGATCTGCATGCCTGCAGCCTCCTGCAGCGGCAGCCGCAGTCGCAGCTAGGCAGCACAGCGCCGGCGCATGCGCAAGCGCTGTGTCTGCAGCAGCCGGCCGGCGGCCTGCTTGCAGCAGGCTTGCTGCCGGCGGGGCTGGCAGCCCGCGGGTAGAGGCGCCTGCGGCCGCTGAGCCCGCGGGTAGAGGCGCCGCGGGGCAGCAGCGCGGGCTGAGGCACCGCAGGGCAGCGGCGCCTGTGGCCGCTGCTCCCACGGGCAAAAACCCCGCAGGGGCGGCCGCCAGCGAGGCAGCACCGCCTGCGGGCGCTGCCTCGCCGGCAGAACTGCCCGCGGAGGCGGCGACGCCCGCGGGGGCCAGCGGGCGTGCCGCCCGCGGGGGCCAGCGGGCGTGCCGCCCGCAGGCGAGGGCAGCACCCTGCCCCTCGCCGCATAGGCCGCCGCCGGCAGGGTGGCGGCGGCGGCAGCAGCGAAAAGGGGAAAGGGCATTAGGGTTTTCTGGGAAAAAGATAGTTTTGCCCCTCGGAATTTGAGAAATTCCAGTTTCTGTCTTTTGTCCAAATTACGAAAATACCCTTAGGAATTGAGAAATTCCCTACATGTCCCTGATTTCAGAAAAATATTAATTAATTAAAAGGTTTAGTTGATTATTATTTTTATTATTATCTAGTAGTCCTACATGATGATGATTATTTATACATGTGATGTATGATGTGTGGACGGATGATCATGGACCGTGTGATGTGTGTACTTGTGATTATTATTATTGAGGTCTGCGAACCTCCATTATATTTCTCGTTTATTGTCGGGCCTGCGTGCCTCTGATTAAGTTGTAATCACATGAGGAGGCGCAGCGGGAGCGTGGATGCGACAGCGGGACCCACGAGACGGACGATCGTGTTGCATGGAGATGCATCAAGATGTCGACGAAACCGACGAGGACGAGATGGACGATCACAGGGCATGGAGATGCACCGTTGCACACATAGATCTTGATATGAGTGATTAGGCCTACTGGCTCGGGCCTAATCATATTAGGTTGTGGTCCATGATCATCTGGTGTGATTGCTTATACACATACTAGATATGTATATATATTTGCATGCGATGTAGATATATATTAAATATGTATATGTGTGACATGTCATATTAGGAGACCAAATTATAGAAACATCTCTCGATAATATTAAGTCGGTAAACGTGAGGCAATTAGATTGACCCGCGTGGCCTTCCATCGTTATGAGTAGGAACCGAATCCCGGTGTAGGTTGAGTTGGTCGAGTCCCTCGAGACTCACCTATATCGCGATTCGCTATCTTGCTTACGACATAGAGATGTCACCGGTGACCTGAGGGCATGATATGCTTGGTCGAGTCCCTCGAGGGTATATCATCAAATCAGACTCATCTTGTAACGAAGGTGTTGACTTAACCGAGCATCATGGTTGGTCGAGTCCCTCGAGGCCATGGTGATTCGGAGGCCGAACAGGACGGGAATCACAAGGAGTTGTGATCGGCAAGAGTTGCCTACCTTTTAGGCTTAGTGTGATTGGTCGAGTCCCTCGAGGTTACACTAAGACGCTGATTGGATCCTGATCCCCACTAGAAGTCTGTCGGAGACTTCCGTTTCACGTGCTGAGGGTGTTGCGTGACTCGTTAGTAAAATAGTGGGAGCATATTAAGATAGAAGTCCATATCTTGATAGTTTATTTCTTGCAAAATCTGCATGTTATTCATTTCTGCTACATCTTTATTTTCAGAAAATGTCGCTTTCAAATCCCTTACGTGGCATACTTGATGTCAACCGCCTCACTGGTCCAAATTATACGGATTGGCTCCGTAACTTGAGAATTGTTCTCACAGCGGAGAAAATCGTGTACGTCCTTGATACAGTGATGCCTACGCCCGAAGAAGGGGCAAGCGAGGATGAGATCGCTCGCTACGTGAAGTACATTGATGACTTCACTCTTGCTCAGTGCTATATGTTGGGCTCTATGATTCCAGAGTTACAGAGACAACATGAAAAGATGGATGCCAGATCCATTCTCCTACATGCCCGCAAATTGTTTGAGGAACAGGGAAGGACTCAACGATATGAGATATCCAAGAGTCTTTTCCGCGCTAGGATGACTGAGGGGACACCGGTTCAGAACCATGTCCTAAAGATGATTGAGTGGATAGAGAAACTCACAGGTCTAGGAATGGTCCTAGAGGATAACTTGTGTGTGGACATTGTGCTTCAGTCCCTACCAGATTCCTTTTCACAGTTCATAATGAACTTTAATATGAACAAGCTTGAGGTGACTCTCCCAGAGCTCCTCAATATGTTGAGGGAGGCAGAGAGTACTATTAAGAAAGAGAAGCCAATTCTCTACACTGGTGAGACCAGAAAGAAAAGGAAAGCAGAAAGGTCCCTTAAGAAGGGAAAGGGCAAGGGCAAACAAGGTAAAGCAAAGGTTGCTAAGAAAGACCCAACAAAGGACAAAGGCCAGTGCTTCCACTGTGGTAAAGATGGGCACTGGAAGAGAAACTGCAAAGAGTACCTTGCAGAAAGAGCGAAACAAAAGCTTGATGAAGCTTCAGGTACATTCATGATCAGTCTCCATTTGTCAGACTCTTATGATAACACATGGGTATTAGATACCGGTAGTGCTTATCATATATGCAATTCGTTGCAGGTTCTAGCAAGGCCTAGGAGACTAGAGAGAGGCGAGATGGACCTCAAGATGGGTAATGGAGCAAAAGTTGCTGTATTAGCTGTTGGCGAGGTCGCCCTACATCTGCCTAGTGGAGCTTTTATTGCATTAGATGCATGTTATTTTGTTCCTTCTATTATCAAAAACATTATCTCCATTTCATGTTTAACAGTTAGTGGATATAAATTTGTTTTTGAGAACAATGGTTGTTCGATATTATTAGATGATAAGATCATCACGAAAGGAACATTGCATAATGGTTTATTTATGTTAGACACCACTCCACATATCATGAATATAAATGTGTCCAAAAGGAAACGAGATGAGTTGAACAGTGCATACCTGTGGCATTGTAGGCTAGGTCACATCCATGAAAGAAGGATTCAAAAGTTGCTAAATGATGGATATCTAGATCCATTCGACTATGTGTCATATGCAACTTGTGAGCCTTGCATTCGTGGAAAACTGACCAACTCTCCATTTAGTGGAACTGGAGAGAGAGCCACTGAGTTGTTGGAACTCATACATAGTGATGTATGTGGACCCATGTCAACTCATGCCATTGGAGGTTACTCCTACTTCATTACATTTACTGATGATTTCTCAAGGTATGGATATGTGTACTTAATGAAGTACAAGTCCGAGGCCTTTGAGAAATTCAGAGAGTATAAGAATGAGGTGGAGAACCAGACTGGAAAGAGTATCAAAACTCTTCGATCAGATCGAGGAGGTGAGTACTTAAGTACAGAGTTTACTCACTTCCTCAAGGACCATGGGATATTATCCCAATGGACACCTCCTTATACACCTCAGCTCAATGGTGTCTCTGAAAGGAGAAATCGTACATTATTAGATATGGTACAGTCCATGATGAGTTTCGCTGACCTACCCATCTCATTCTGGGGATATGCCCTAGAAACCGCAGCTTACCTTCTGAACAGAGTTCCAACTAAGTCGGTGGTGTCTACACCATATGAGATATGGAAAGGGAAGAAGCTTGATCTTAAAGTAGTTAAGATTTGGGGCTGCTCTGCCCATGTTAAAAGACACAACCCCGATAAGTTAGAATCAAGGACAGGGCGATGTAAATATGTGGGATACCCCAAGGAAACTTGTGGGTATTACTTCTATCATCTCGAGGACTAAAAGGTCTTTGTAGCTAAGAGAGCAGTGTTCCTTGAGAAGGAACACATTCTTGGCGCAGACAGTAGGAGAATGATAGAGTTGAGCGAAGTTAGAGAACCAAGCTCAAGCACCACTCTACAGCCCAAGTCTGTTCAGGTACCTAATACACAATTTTCAACTTTACGCAGGTCTGATAGAGTATCTCATCCTCCTGAGAGATATGTTGGACATATTAGAGGAGAGGATGTTGAGGATATTGATCCTCAGACCTACAAGGAGGCTATTATGAGTATAGACTCCGGGAAGTGGCAAGAAGCCATGAATTCTGAGATGGATTCTTTGTACTCCAACAAGGTTTGGAACCTAGTTGATGCGCCCGAAGGTATTGTACCCATCGGTTGCAAGTGGATCTTTAAGAAAAAGATCGGAGTAGATGGAAAGGTAGAGACCTATAAAGCAAGGCTAGTGGCTAAGGGGTATCGTCAAAGGCAAGGTGTTGACTACGACGAAACTTTCTCACCCGTAGCAATGCTAAAATCCATCAGAATTCTATTGGCTATTGCAGCACATTATGATTATGAGATCTGGCAGATGGATGTGAAAACCGCATTCCTCAACGGGAACCTCGAGGAGGAGGTGTATATGATGCAACCTGAGGGATTCGTGTCCAAGAACTGCCCAGATAAGGTGTGTAGGTTGCTTAGATCCATTTATGGACTAAAGCAAGCTTCCCGAAGTTGGAACATAAGATTTGATGAGGCAATCAGATCTTATGACTTCGTTAAGAACGAAGATGAGCCTTGTGTATACAGAAAGGTAAGTGGGAGCGCTATCACCTTTTTGGTGTTATATATGGATGACATCCTCATCATTGGGAATGACGTAGGAATGCTATCCACTGTAAAGACTTGGTTATCTAGACACTTCTCCATAAAGGACTTAGGGGAAGCATCCTATATCTTGGGGATTAGAATCTATAGAGATAGATCCAAGAGGATGCTTGGCTTGTCCCAGTCCAGGTACATAGAAACCATTGTCAAAATGTTTGGCATTGAAAATTCTAAGAAAGGGCGAACATGGATATGATACCTTATGCCTCAGCAATATGGTATATCATGTATGCCATGCTATGTACTAGGCCTGATATAGCGCATGCTCTGAGTGTCACGAGCAGGTATCAGGCGGATCCAGGCTTGGAGCACTGGAAAGCAGTAAAGTGTATCCTTAAGTGCTTGAGAAGGACTAAGGATCTTTTACTAGTATATGGAGGTAATAGCCTTAAGGTTGAAGGCTACACTGACTCAAGTTTTCAGTCTGATGTCGATGATAGCAAGTCGAATTCAGGGTATGTGTACACCTTGAATGGAGGAGCAGTGTGCTGGAAGAGTTCCAAGCAAGATACCACTGCTGACTCGACCACAGAGGCGGAGTACATTGCCGCATTAGATGCAGCAAAGGAGGGAGTTTGGGAGTCGATACAGATAGCGACAAGTCGACTTCCTTATATTGCGACCACTATGGGGTGATTACTCAAATAAGGGAACCCGGGTCTTATCAGAAGTGTTCTGAGGAGGTTCCAGCTTATAAGAGAGATCGTAACCCGAGGAGATGTAGTAGTGGAAAGAGTTCCATCCGAAGATAACATTGCAGATCCACTGACAAAGCCGTTGTCTCATTTTGTCTTTGAGCGTCACAGGGGTCTGATGGGGATCAGACACATAGGTGATTGGCTTTAGGTCAAGTGGGAGATTGCTAGTCATAAGTGCCCAGCAAGCCAATCACGTGAGTGATGGCACGTGTGACTTGATACAGAATCTTTTTTCTTATTATATTTTGGCGTATATCACTTTATAACTATTGCATAAATGCATATATATATTGTGATGTCCTTGGATTTGTGCAATGGGAATCGGATCGTGATGAGATCACGATAATGAGATCGATTCACCTTTAAACACATATCCTAAATAATCCCGGTCATAGGTTACTCGAAAGGGACATTGTGATAACCGGGTAGACTGGTGTGCTGTATACCCGTTCATATGATGGATGCAGCTGGTCTTATAGCTGCTCGTGTAGGGACACTAGGGATACAGTACAGGTGCTCATTGGAGAATGAGTTCACTGATTGATCCGCTTACGGAATGCTGGATGGTTGATGATGCCTTATTGTCAGACAGTGATTCCGTAGTCCTAGTGGTGTATCTGGTCCTTAGACTTGAGACACCAAGGATGTCCTGTATGAGTGCTCCACTCTTTGATACCAGACTTATAGGTTTGGCTGTCCCCAGATCTAGTACAGTTGGTCATTGGGAGTGGTAGTCGACCTTACGAGGGCTATTGAGTGTCAATAGAGGATCATCCACTCTCGACGTCATGAGAGGAATATCCTATGTGTTCTTGCTCAGACAAATCCCTGGCCAGGGTCATTCGGGTTGAGAGAGAAAGAGTTCTCCGGGAGAATCCGATTAGAGCGAGACTCGAGTAGAAACCGTATGGGTCTGACAGCACCATGCTCGATATACGGTCTTTGGGATATTAGATGGATGAGGGACTATAGGTACATGGTAACTGAGGACAGACAGGTCCAATGGATTGGATTCCCCTGTATCGTCTGGGGACTACGGCGTAGTGGCCTAGTACTTCCGTAGTCGATGAGTCGAGTGAATTATTACAGAGATAATAATTCACTGAGTTAGAAGGAGTTCTGACAGGTATGACTCACGGCCAGCTCGATATTGGGCCTAGAGGGTCACACACATATGGTAGGCATTGCGATGAGTAGAGGTTCGGATATGAGATATCCGACGGAGCCCTTGTCTTATTGGATGCAGATCCAATACCCACTAGGGAAAGGACCCATTAGGGTTTTGACACGGGATCTCTATAAATAGGAGGGATTCACAGCCTCATAGGCAAGAGTCTTTGCTTGCCCTTCCTATTCTCCTCTCCCTCTCCCCTCAGAGTAGGCCTGGAGTTTTGAGGAGCGTCGTCGCAACCCTGCTGTGTGGATCACCGCTAGAGAGGAGGACGCTTGACCTCCTTCACCCTCTCCTAAGGATCTACAAGGAAACAGGGATATACGATCTCCCTAGGTAACACAATCTCTATACGTAGTTTGTGTTTTTTGCGGATTTTGCGCACCAATCTTCGCACGACGATGAACATCTTTTTGGGAAGAAGGGGATTTTTGTTTTCTTGTTCTTCCGCTGCGCATATGATGTCGCCCCCTATGATTTCCCAACACGAAGACCAACCACCTTTTACAGCTCTTTCTCCTTTTGATGGGTTTAGGAGACAACCCTTATAAGTCTCACTCCTCTTTCTTGGATGGTTACAAGGCTAAGAGAGGGAGGAGGAGAACTCTTCTCACTTTTACAATACTTTTCACACCCCAAACACTTAGAATTTTTCACACATATAATAGCACTTTGTTACCCTTTTATGCAGAAAAGGGTGGAGTATTTATAGGCCCTAATGACTTCAAAAATAGAGCCAAAAATTATCTCATCCTAGATTTCCGGGGTACTAGCGGTACCACCACCATTACTGAGCGGTACTACCACCTAGAGTCTAACACTGGGTAGCACCACTGTCTAGTCTGGGCGGTACGATCGTTTGACAGAGATCGGAGATCAAGCTCTGGCGTTACCACCGCTTAACAAGGGCGATACTACTACTAGCAACATTAACTACCAGTGGTACCACCGCCCAGTCTAGGTGGTACCATCACCCAGATCACTTGGGACACTGGGTCTCCCAAGCGGTGCCACCACCGGCCATGATTTCAAGTGTTGAATGGGCTATTCAATCTGGCCCAATTCAGCCCTATTAAGGGCCCAGTTGGCCCCTATTTAAGTTAGTTGGATTATCTCTCAATTCTAACTCAATCTACTGTCTAAGTACAATAACTAAGACATAATCAAAGCACTCTTATTCTGGTACGTCAATTGCTCTTCCGACAAGCTTCCGACGATCTTTTGATGAACTCTCAGCAATGTTCTAGCAAACTCCCGGCAAGCTCCCGGTCTTTACGACTATCTTCTTTGTGAGTTTCGACGAGCTTCTTTGCTAAGCTCTTGGACTTCTCGGTTGGTTCCGATAGAACTTTCATCGAGCGTCCGGACTTCCGATGAACTCTTGAACTCCTAACGAGATCTCGATCTTAACTCCAACACAACACCTGCTTTATATCTTACTACTATCGTAGTTAATCCTACACACTTTTCTCAACATATAGATTAGATCAAACAATTTATAATTGATTTCATCATCAAAATCTAAGATGCAATGGTCTCCTAATATGACATGCCACATACAAACATATTTAATATATATCTACATCACATGCAAATATATATACATATCTAGTAGGTGTATAAGGAATCACACATCACATGAGCAATCACACCAGATGATTATGTACCACAGCCTAATGTATGAAGCCTGAGCCAATGGGCTTAATTACTCATATCAAGATCTATGTGTGCAGCGATGCATCTTCATGCCCTATGATCATCCATCTCATCCTTGTCGGTTACGTCGGCATCTCGACGTATCTCCACATATCGCAATCGTCCGTCTCGTGGGTCCTGCTATCACATCCACGCTCTTGCCATGCCTCCTCGTGTAATTACAACTTAATCATAGGCACGTAGGTCCGACAATAAATGAGAAATAAAATAGAGGCTCATGGGCCCCAATAATAATAATCATAAGTACACACATCATACGGTCTATGATCATCCATCCACATACCATACATCACATATATAAATCAACATCATGCAGGATTACAACATAATAATAATAATAATAATCAATTAAATATTTTAATTAATTGATATTTTTTGAAATTAGGGACATGCAAGGAATTTTCTTAATTCTAAGGCGTATTTTGGTAATTTGGATAGAAAGGATAGACTTGGAATTTTTAAAATTCTAATGGGCAAAACTATCCTTTTGTCCGAAAACCCTAACCCTCTCCCTTGCTGTGTTGTCGTCGCCACCGCCACTCTACTAGCAACGGCCACTATAGGGGGCGGGGGGTGGTGCCCTTGCCCGCGGGCGACACCGCCCCTGCACGTGGGCACCCTACGGGCATACCACCCATAGGTGCTGCTGCCCGCGGGCACAGCGACCGCGAGCCCCGTTGCCCAGTGATGCCTCTGCCCATGAGCGTCGTTGCTCGCCGGTGCAGCACCTGCAAGCACCGCCCTTGCACACACGCATAGTGCCCGCGCGCAGGCAGCTTGCCTACGAGCGGACGGCCACCGACCGCCTACAGCCCCTACACGCAGGTGGCCTACTACAGGTGGCCAAAGGCTGTAAGTAGCCTTTAGTGAACCTGCAAGGGCATCAACAGTTGCTGCCCTCTCTCGCCTATTATGTCAATAATTTTAACGTCAAAGGATTTTCTAAAACACAACACACGCAGTTCAAAATCAATATTTCGCATGAACAACCTAGCTCTGATACCATTATTGAAAAATCTAGGGGTGACATCACATGCATAGCAGAAGAACATTAAAAATAAAATCTTCAATTTCCCAAAGATATGTTCGTCGTCGAGTGAAGATTGGTCCATAAAATTTGTAAAATAGAAAAATGCATATAGTAAAAATTATGTTACCTAGGGAGATCGTATATCCCTGAATCCTTGCAAATCTCTAGGAGAGGATGAAGGAGGTCAAACGCTCTCCTCAATAGTGATGATCCACATAATAGGGCTATGACAATGTTCCTCAAAACTCTAGGCCAGCTTTGAGGAGGAGAAGGGGAGAAGAATGGGAGAGGAAACCAAGAAGCTCTAACCTATGAACCATTAGTTCCCTCCTATTCATAGAGGTCCCCTATCAACTTAACCCTAATGGATCCTACCCTATTAGGTATTGGATCTCTATCCAACTGCCCAAGCCTCTTAGATTAGTGGATCTCTATCCAATAATCTCTTATTGGCTCTTATTAGATCTCATCCATAGGATCCAATAATTCAAGGGCTTATTGGAAATTAAATAAGATAGGGGCTCCGACGAATATATTATATCCGAACCTCTACTTATCGCAACGCCTACCATATATATGTGACCCTCTAGGCCTAATATCGAGCTGGCCGTGAGTCATATATGTTAGAACTCCTTCTGGCTTAGTGAATTATTATCTCCATAATAATTCACTCAACTCATCGACTACGAACATACTAAGTCACTACGCCATAGTCCCCAAACGATACAGGGGAATCTATTCCATTGGACTTGTCTGTCCTCAGTTACTGTGTACCTATAGTCCCTCATCCATTTAATATCTCAAAAGCCATATACTAGGTATGGTGCTATCATACCCATATGGTTTCTACTCGAGTCTTGCTTTAATCAGATTCTCCTTGAGAACTCTTTCTCTTTTAATCTGTATGACCCTAGCTAGGAATTTGTCTAAGTAAGAACACATGGAATATTCCTCTCATAACACCAAGAGTGGATGATCCTCTATCAACACTCAATAGTCCTCGTAAGGTTGGCTATCACTCTCAATTACTAACTGTGCTAGATCTGGAACCTCCAAACTTATAAGTCCAGTATCAAAGAGTGGAGTGCTTATATAGGACATCCTTGGTGTCTCAAGTGTAAGGACCAGATATACCACTAGGACTATGGAATTGCTATATGACAATAAGGCATCATCAACCATCTAACATCTCGTAAGCAGATCAATCAATTAACTCTTTCTCCAATGAGCACCTATACGGTATCCCTGGTATCCCTATATGAGCAGCTATAAGACTAGCTATATCCATCATATGGATGGGTATATAGCACACTAGTATGTCCGGTTATCTCGATGTCCCCCTCGAGTAACTTATGATCGGGATTATTTAAGATCTATGTTTAAAGGCGAATCGGTCTCATTGTCATAATCTCATCATGATGTAATTCTGATTACATAGACCCATGGACATCACAATATATTCAAGTAATAATCAATATAAAGGGTTAAAATTCTAAAATATAATAATAAGTAAAAGGACTACGTGTCAAGTCACACGTGCTATCACTCACGTGATTGGCTTGTAGGACACCTATGACTAGCAGATGATGATGATGACTTGGTAACCCTTACAAGAAATTTAAAAAATTTCTTAAAAATAAACTAAACAATACAAGACATTAAGAACTAAAATGAACTAAAAAATGACCAAATAATATACTACGAATACAAGAAGACGAGACACTTCAAAAATGAATGTCCCTAAGTGAAGAAGAAACTACCAAAGAAAAAGAAAGCACTCTAGGCGACTTGGAATGATTCAAGTGCATCCGAAGATAAGGAGCCAACTAAAGAAAAAGTTGCTAACTATGCATTAATAGCATTTGATGATAAGGTAAGTTTGATACGGGAGTGCCTAATTTGCTACAATCTGCTCATATGGACCTTGTTGATGCTATGATATATTTTTTTAGCCCATAATTTTGCCTCATAGTTTTATAACTCAGCCCACTCAATTATGATAACTCACGAGCATATTCCCTACACAAAGTTAAAATTGTTTCAAGGTTCTTTTCTTCATGGGTAAGGAATGCATTAAAGGAGTTAGTTAACAACTGCAAGACACTTAATCTCATAATTCCCTATGCATGAAAGGTTGTTTCATGTACTAGTACTTATTTTGGTGTTCTAGGGTTAGAAAGGAGTTTAGAAACTGATGATATTTTGGTAGAAGCTCTCTTTGAGTCTCCCTTAAACTTTGCATCTCTTGAATGCTTCCTTGAGTAGTGAGTCTTTTATTTTCAGTTTTGTATCCTTGTTTATTATCCTTAGGGTGGTGATATTTATGTATTCCTTTATGATTTTAAATTTAATAGTGAGATTTCTTTCGATTTTATTAAAGTTTTATTGTAAGTTCATTCCTTTTCTATCCGAAAATTATATTCCAGCACTATCAATTTTTCTATCAAAATATATTCTACTTTACACCACACTCCCTCCTCCCCCCCCCACCCAAATTCTGCATGAACCCTAGTATCAAAGTGACTCAATCGAAGCTTATTTATTTTTTGATAAATTATGAAGTATTTTTCATGATTTGATTGATGAATATAAATTAGTTGGTAAAAAAATATAAATTTTAAAAAAAATATTATGCTTCTCTTTTTAGTGAACTTGAAAAATTAAAACATAAGAATGATAAGTGTATGTTAACTCCTTGTACTTAATGTGAAGAGTTAGAGTAATTTAAAAAGAAAATTTTGTTGCTATAAGAGACATTAGAAAATTTTAAAATAAGTAACAAATCTTTAAACATATTCCTTGCTAACATGAGTCATGTTCATAGAATGAAAGGAATTGTCTTTGTGAGTAACACTCAACAAAAGCCAACTATCTTTGTTAAAGGACCTACATTATATGTCTCACCTAGAAAAAAAATATAATTTTTGTGAAAAACTGATCATTTTGCTTACAAATGTCTATTTAAAAGGTATAATCCATACAAATTAGTTTGGGTTCCTAAAAGAACTATAATTTACTCATTGATAGGTAGATCTATTTATGAGAGACCCAAAGTTAAATGGGTACCTAAAAGAAAATTTTCTTTCTTATAGATGTGTTTACAATCACAAGCTAGGAGCAAGAGATGGTACCTTGATAGTGGATGCTCAAGGCATATCACTAGAGATCCAACCCAATTCCCTAAGTTCACTAGCCAAGATGAAGAATATGTCACTTTCGGAGATAAAAACAAAGGTAAAATAATTATCAAAGGAACCATTAGTAAATGATTTAAAACGTAATCTACTAAGTATTAGTTAAATGTGTGACAAAGGATATATTATTATATTTGAATCTAATGCTTGTATAATTAAAATACCACACAAAAATAGATCTATAATTGTCTTAAAACATAATAATGTGTATATGATTGATATTGATGATTTTTGTAATGAAACGTGCTTTTCGGCTTTAAACGATGATGCTTAGCTTTAGCATAGGAGATTAGGTTATGATAGTATGAAATTTTTCTCTTAAATTTCAACTAGAAAACTTGTAAGAGAAATGTCTAGCATCATGTTTATCAGAGACAAAGTTTATGATGTATGTCAACAACGAAAATAAATAAAAAGTAGTTTCAAATCAAATAATCAAATAAGCATCTCTAGACCACTACAATTGATCCATATAGATTTATTTGGACCAATTGATACAACAAGCTTATGAGATAGAAAATATACCTTTGTTATTATTGATGATTATAGTAGATACACTTGGACATACTTCTTGGAACACAAAAGTGATTATTTTAAATATTTTTAAAAATTTGGTAAACTTGTTCAAAGTGAAAAAGGTTTTATGATTTCGTCTATTCATAGTGATCATGGTGGTGAGCTTCAAAATTATGATTTTCAAGATTTTTATGAGTCAAATGAGTGCAAACATAATTTTTCTACTCCACGAAATCCACAATAAAATAGAGTAGTTGAAAAAAAAAATAGGAACTTACAAGAAATGACAAGAACCATCTTAAACGAATATAGCCTACCCAAATATTTTTGGGCCGAAGCCATTAACATGACATGCTATATGATGAATAGGGTTCTCGTATGACCATTACTTTCCAAAACTCCCTATAAATTGTAGAACAACAGAATACCCAATATTTCATATTTTAAAGTTTTTGATTGTAAATATTTTATTTTAATGAAAAAGATGCCTTAAAAAAAATTGATACAAAATTCGATGGAGGCATTTTTCTTGTTTATTCCTCTATGTCTAAAGTTTTTTGTGTCTTCAATAAAAGAACTTTGGTTATAGAGGAATCTATTCATGTTGTTTTTAATAAAATTTTTAAATTTAAGAAAAATAATTTTAATAATGATTTTGATTTTGATACTTTGAATTCAAATGAAAATTCACCTCTCCCTAGCAACTTTGATGCATCTACTTCGAAGGAATCGCTACCTAAGGAATGGAAGTATATAGACACTCATCCTAAGGAGCTAATTATCAGACATACATCAAAAGGTGTTCAAACTCATTCTTTTTTTTTTTTTTTTTGTGCAAATGTAGCATTTTTATCTCAAATTGAACCAAAATGTATTAACAAAGCATCCCACTTTAAAGTTTTTAAAATGATTTTTAGATATCTAAAAGGAACTCCCAATCTAGGATTATGGTATCCAAAATCTAAAAATCCTAAGGAGCTAATAGTGCTTGCACATCCAAAGAGTAGTACTAGCTTACCCATTTCAAGAATCAAAAGTGGTTATCGCGCAAAGTTTTTGCTTAACTTCTCATTTCACAAATTTGCTAGCTTGTATAAAATGGTGTAAAACTTACTTGCATAGTTCGAATACTTGTTGAATTATTCTCTATTTTGTTGATGACTAAGGGGGAGAAATGATGAATGAAATTATGCCCAAAATGATGTTAATTTTGGTATCATGCATGAAGTGATGAATGCTTTAGTATCATGTAGGTTATGTCCAAAGTGATGTTGATTTGTCATCATGAATGAAGTGATGAAATTATGCATGTTATATATTAATAACTTGAAACTAAGATGATGCACAATGTATGAAATTTTAATATATTGCATTTGATCACTATGATCAAAATTGTTTTATTTGAATTCAAAGGTTTTGATTCCTTTTGAACTCAAGTTTACCTTTTCTCATTATGGTATATAGATAGGGGGAGTTAAGGTTAACTCTATCATCGATTGGTTATCATCATAAAAAAGGGAGAGATTGTTGAATCTCAGATTTTTGTAATAAAAATAATTGATGAATTAATAATATAATCCATATGTTGAGATAAGTGATGCAGGACTAACTCCGATCATGAAAATAACAAAACAACTAAAGAAGAATAGAATGTTGGGTCAGAGTCAATGATCGAGCATCAGGCCAAATGAATCGGGGGATACATCGAAGGATCCGATGATACAGTGAAAGCTCGCCGGAAGTTCATCGGGAGTTCGCTGAAAGCTCACAAGAAGTTCACCGTGTTAAGATCGAGTCGGCACTAAGAGGGGAGGGGGGCGAATTAGTACAGTGGTAAAATTGTCCATTTCGAAAAATATTCGTTCATTGAAAACTGATCGAAAAATGTTAACTTAAAAAACACTTTCATAAGCCTGCAATGAGGAAATGGAGCAGTGAGCAAGTAAAATAATTTGCAGCAAAGGTAAATGGCAAAGTAAAAGGCAATAAACCTATTTTATGGTGGTTTGGTCATCGTGACCTACATCCACTCTCGATTCCTCTTCACTCAAGGCCATCGGCTTCCACCACTAGTCTTCCTTCAATGGGCGAAGACCAACTACCCCTTTACACCCCTTTTCTCCTTTTCATAGGTTTAGGAGATAACCTTTTACAAGCACTCACTCGTCTCTAAACAGAATTCTAAACTTAGAATTAGATGAAGGGATCTTTTAAGTAATTACTACAGCATTTTCTCACTTTTAAATTCTCTGTGCTTGTGTTTGTTAACTAGGGATGAGAGGGGTATTTATAGGCCTCAAGTGGATTCAAACTTGGAGTCTAAAAGAGTCTCATCCCAAGTTCCCCAGGTCCTGGCCGTACCACCGCTTGTGTTGGGCGGTACAACCGTCTGTAACACTAACACTAGGTAGTACCACCGCCTAGTCTAGCGGTACTATCGCCTAACACCCTACCACTTGGCAGTATCACCATCTAGTCTAGTTGTACCACCACCTGACATTCTCTCAAAGATTGTATCTTGGTGGTATCACTGCTTGACATAGTCAAGGAGACTGTGCCATGATGGTTCCACCTATTGTGTCACTGTTTGGGCCTTTTCACTTATCCCGACACAACCCAAACTTGGGCCCAATTCCAACTTAATAATATGTTAACTACGAATTTTAAGGCATATACTAAGCAAATTAGGTCTGCTTAGTCTAGGTTTCTTTCGACGATCTATCGGTAATGTTCCAATGGACTCCCAGCAAGCGCCTGGACTTCATGATGATCTTCTTGGCAAGTTCCGATGAGTTTCTTTGGGAAGCCCCAAGACTTCTCGGTCAATTCCAACAGAATTTTTGACGAATGTCCGGACTTCCAACGAATCCTCGAACTCCTAACGAAATCTTATTCTTGACTTCAGGACTTTATTTTGCTTTATGCCTTGATTGCTATCATAGTTAATCCTACACACTGGAAACCTACTTAGATCTAGACAATTATTATAAGCCTAATCAAATATTATCCGACATGTCATTGGTTAATTGACGCCTTGTTCGATTCTTCGACGAATCGTCCTCTCTTGCAGCCTATTACCCAATCGACCAGTTGACCTCTACAACTTTGATTTCCTTAGTGCAATTTCCATTCTTCTTGGCCGAATGCCTGATCCTATGGCCCAAGGCCTTTTGTCGATTTGTCGATCGATCCTCCGGCTCGACGTCCAATCTTCTGACATGTTCCCCTCTGGTCCAACATGATTCTTCCTACTTTAATTGTCTCTCCCTGATCGAAGTTTCATGTGTCACTCAAAACGCAGATAAAATCATAAATAGTATCAATTGGTTTCGTTATCAAAATCCGAGATTCAACAATCTCCTCCTTTTTAATGATGATAACCAATTGATGATGGAGTTAACCTTAACTCCCTCTATCAATATGACATATTGATAGAACCCTGAATTCAAGTTCAATTCAAGTCAATATTTCATCATGAATATTTGCAACATGTGATCATGCATAATTAAATTTTCAATACATCATTCCATGCATGATTGTCATAATAACTTCTCCCCCTTTGTCATCAACAAAAAAGAGAAGTACAACCAGCAAGTTTTAGAAATATGAAAGTTTAGCAACATACAAGCTAGTTTGCAATTTTAGCTTCTATTTTTTAGATATGTAAGTTTGCAAGTTTTGCTTCTTGAGATAGGCAAGATAGTAGGTTCTTTCCTCTCTTTTGAGAAGTGCTAGCTAGCAATTTTGCTTCTACTTGAGATGTACATGCTAGTAATTCTTGCTTCTCTTTTGAGTTGGGCAAGCTAGCAAGTTTTAGATATACAAACTAGTAAGATAGCAAGTTTTATATTAAGCAAGCTAACAAATTTTGCATCAAGTAAGCTAGAAAATTTTACATATATAAAAGTTGGCAAAATTTTTGTATCTTTTGAGATGAGCAAGCTTTTTGCTTCTCTTTATGATGTGCAAACTAGCAACTTTTTCCATCTTCTTGAAGTATGCAAGCTAGCTAGTGAGCTAGCAAACTCCCATTAAATGTGCAAGTGTTATTTCTCTTTGAAGTACGAAGGCTAGTAAGTTTTTGAAAAAGAATACAAGATAGCAAGCTAGCAAGATTGTCTCCCCCTATGTCATTGTCAAATAGAAGGGCAGAATACAATGTTGTAATTCTTTTCCCTTTTAGCAAATAACAAAAAAAAATATGGAAGTTCAAAAATAAGGTCTTGATTCATAGAAAAATCTTATGTATGAAAATAATTCTTAACCCATAAAGTATTCTCGTAAAAAATGCCAAGTCATCATCATTATCACGTTGGGCATGATATTTATGATGATAAGATATCAAAATTTTTAAGGATTTATCACTTCATACATTAAATCAACAATTTGATCATGATACCAAGCATTCATCATTTATTTTTTCTCCCTTTGTCATCTATAAAAAGGAGGATCATTCAACAATGCAACTGTTTGAAAGCATGTCAAGTAAGTTTTACACCAATTTATCCAAGCTAGCAAAAATGAGAAGTTAAGCAAAAACTTTGCATGAAAAATGAGAAGCTAGCATTTTTGGTTCTTGTTAGCAAGTTTATTTCTTCCTTTGTCATAAAAAAAAGAAGAAGAGTAAAGGAGAAATTCATTCTAAAAAAAAAAATCAAGAACCAATTTCATGAAAAGATTTGAACCAAGTCAAATCCATAATAAATGAGTTTCATTGAATCAAGCTTCTATTTTAGCAAAGAGAAAGGATTCATTAAAAGGATAAAGATGTCTATACAAAATCAAATCCCTATTCTTGCAAATGATCATCACATACTAAAAGTTCATGAATAAAAATTCTTCTTTCATGAGAAGAGTGAGGAAAAATTCATGAAAAATGTTCATTAAATGAAGGATAAAAAATCCATGAATAAAACTTCATAAATAAAATCCCTTTTCTTGTAAATAGAAGGAATAATGATTCAAAAGAATTAATTAAGTCAATAATCCAAAAATCCATGAATCAAGGCTCTTCTTTTGCAAATAGAAAGATGATCTCGATTTAAAAAGAAAATCAAAGTTATGATGAACCAAGAAATCTGAAAAAGGAATTCATACATTTGGAAGATTTAGCATGCCTAATTCTCTTCTAATTAAATCAAACTATTCCTCATTCAATTTCAAATTGTCAAATCATCAAAATCACTTTTCAAGAGATTCTTTAAAAGTAACATAAATAGATTTATTAATCTCTTTTTGAAAAAATGATAAAGTAGAGAAATTTTTTTTTTTTAAGAACAAAGCTTTCCTCTTTTTAGTGTTTCAATTTATATGATTGATTTCATATAAGCATGCCCAAATTTTTATGCCAAAAAGAAAACATACATCAATGTTTAAAACCAAAAAAGAACTTTCATTACGTCAAAGATCGATAATCCATAAATCATAATAATCATCATTCATAATTATAAAATGTAAACTAATTAAACATGATATCAAACCTCTTAATATTTTCATTAAAACATCAAGCATGATTTCATTGAACATAAGACATCTTCAATCGAAATCGAAAAGCAATATGAAAATCAACATGATTACACATACATAAGATTAATCTTATTAGATGTACAAGCATTAGATCTAACATTTTGTTCTTTTATCATAAAACATATAATTTTCATGATCATTTTGAAAATAACTGGAAAAAGAAGCATGATTTTTATAATTTTTAATTTTTTTACTAACTAATTTAAAAATAACTCATAAAAAAAGCATCAAATAATTTTAAAATAAAGTAAATGAGTTTTGTTTGAGTTGTTTACGTCATTGTCAAAACTCACCAAAGCGAAGTTCGCCACTTCGTCTTCCTTGATTTGCTCCTCCTCTTCGGATGCACTCGTTTCATCCCAAGTCTCCTTAGTGCCATTTTCTTCTTTTTAAGTTTATTTTTAATTTTTAATTATTGTTTTATGAACTTTTTAAATTTTATAGTGAGAAGTTCAAAGTCATCATCATCATCATCACTTGAGCTTTCGCTCGAGTGGTCTTCTTGAGTTCTAAGTATCAAATCATTTCTATTCTTTAAAAGGTTGTTCTCAAATTTATCAAGTTCATCATGTGCCTTCCATGTCATTTCATAGGTCATTAATGACTCGATAAGTTCTTCAAGAGGGAAATAGTTCAAGATTTTTTATTCTTGAATAGCTATTACTTTCAAATCTCAATTTTTAAAAAGTGATTATAAAACATTATTCAAAAGTTCAAGATTCAAAAAACTTTTACTAAGAGCTTTTAGACTATTGTCGATATCCGTAAAATAGGTGTACATGTCTCCAATAGTCTCGCTTAGTTTCATTTGAAATAATTCAAAATTACGCATCAAAATATTTATTTTAGAGTCTTTAACTCTACTAGTGCCTTCATGTGTGATTTCGAGTGTATGCCAAATGTTAAAAACTGTTTCGCAAGCAGAAACCCAATTGAATTCATTTTTGTCTAAGGCGTAAAATAGAGCATTTAAAGAAAAATTTTTATTCTCCAAATCATTTCGTTCGTTCAATGGAGTAAAAGACTTTTGAAAACCATTTTCGACTATATTCCATAAATTTAAATCCAAGGAAAGCAAGAAAACTCTCATTCGAGTTTTTTAATAAGTGTAGTCCATCCCATTGAATATAGGATGATTAACGATAGAAAAGCTCTCTTGAAAGCCGAAAAGAGTTATTTCTCTTGGGTGTTAAACCAAGCGAGAAATAACGTGGCTCTCATACCAACTATTAGGATCGAGTCGGTGCCAAGAGAGAGGTGGGGGGGGGGGGGGGGGGGGGGGGGGGGGGGTGAATTAGTGCAGTTGTAAAAACTTCAATTTCAGAAAATATTCATACGTTGAAAACCGATCGAAAAGATGTTAACTTAAAAAACACTTTCGTAAGCATGTAATGAGGAAGTGGAGTAGTGAGCAAGTAAAATGATTTGCAGCAAAGGTAAAAGGCAAAGTAAAAGGCGGTAAACTGATTTTATAGTGGTTCGATCATCATGACCTACAACCACTCTCGATTTCTCTTAACTCGAGGCCACCGACTTCCACTACCGGTCTTCCTTCAATGGGTGAAGAACAACTATTCTTTTACACCCCTCTTCTCTTTTTCACATGTTTAGGAGATAACCTTTTACAAGCACTCACTCCTCTCTAAATAGAATTCTAAACTTAGAATTAGAGGAGGGGATCTCTCAAGTGATTACTACAACGTTTTCTCACTTTTAAATTTTCTATACTTGTGTGGTTAACCAGGGATGAGAGGGGTATTTATAGACCTCAAGTGAATTCTAACTTGGAGCCTAAAAGAGTCTCATCCCGAGTTTCCCGGGTCCTGGTGGTACTACCACCTGTAGCACTGACACTAGGCGGTACCATCGCCTAGTCTAGTGGTATCATCACTTGATAGTCTCTTGGAGACTATGTTTAGGCAGTACCACCGCCTGACGCTATCTCGAAGATTATGCCACAATGATTCCACCTGTTGGGTCTATTAGGATCAAGAGCAGCACTAGCAGGGGGAGTGAATTAGTAAAGTGGAAAACTTTTCTAATTTTAGAAAAATGTTTGTTTCGATTAAAACTGATTCCGACGAAAATGGTTTTGATTCAATCCATTTCGGAGATAATATGAAGTTGAAAGCTTTCATAAAAGTGCAAGAGAGGATTAAGGAGATTTGGAGTAATGTAAATTACACAAATGAAAAGCAAACCAGAATTCAGAGTGGTTCGGTCAATGTGACCTAAATCCACTTTCAGATTCCCCCTCCGACAAGGTCTCTAACGTCCACTAAAAGCCTTCCTTCAATAGGTGAACGCCAACCATGTTTTACAGCTCTTTCTCCTATTGTTGAGTTTAGGAGACAACCCTTACAAGTCTCACTCCTCTTTCTTGGATGGTTACAAGGCTAAGAGATGAAGGAGGAGATCTCTTTACTTTTGTAACACTTTAAGACTCAAGAACTTAAGATTATGCTAATAGCTTTCGTGTGCTTTCATATAGAAAAGGGTGGGGTATTTATAGACTCTAATGACTTTCAAAAATAGAGCCAAAAAATGTCTCATCTCGGATTTCCGGGGTACTAGCGGTACCACTGCCATTACTGGGTAGTACTATCACCTATAGTTTGACACTAGGCGGTACCATCGCCTGACAGAGCTCGGAGACCAAGCTCTGGCGATACCACCGCTTAACAAGGGCGATACCACCACTAGCAGAATTACCTACCAGTAGTACCATCGCCTAGTCTGGGTGGTACCACCACCTAGAAATCCTAGAGCACTGCTTTCTAAGTGGTGCCATCGCTGACCCTAGTAGTGCCACCGCCAATCATGTTTTCAGGAGCTGAATTAGATGCTCAATTCGGCCCAATTCAACCCTATTAAGGGCCTAGTTGGTCCCTAATTAAGATAGTGGGATTACCTCCCAATCCTAACTTAATTTACGCTCTAACTACGATAACTAAGACATAAATACAATGCTTCTTGTTCTAGTGCGTCAATTGGTCCGGCGTACTTTCGACGAACATCCGATGAACTCTTGGCAATGTTCCGATGGACTCCTGGCAAGCTCCTGGACTTTACGATAATCTTCTTGGTGAGTTCCGATGAGCTTCTTTGGCAAGCTCCTAGAATTTTCGATTGGTTCCGATAGAACTTTCGACGAACGTTTGGACTTCCGACGAACTCTCAAACTCCCAATGAGATCTCAATCTTGACTCTAGCATAACACCTGCTTTATATCTTACTACTATCGTATATAGATTAGATCAAACAAATTACAATTGACTTCATCATCAAAATATGAGATTCAACAATCTCTCCCTTTTTTATGATGACAATCAATTGATGACGGAGTTAACCATAACTCCCCCTATCTATATGCTATAATTGAGAAATGACATTCTTGAATTCAAGGCCTTTGAATTCAAGAAACAAACTGATAAGATAAGTTCATTAAACTTATCAACATGCACATCATGATTCCTATCATGATCTTACATTCTCAAAATACAATGCCAAGTATAATGTCAAGTCATGACATCCATTTTTAAGTATGATATTTCAAATATGAAAGATGATAAAGATAGCAATTCATCATTCTATGGCAAGATATCAATTGTAAAATAGCAGGTTAAGCTCTAGATATCTTATCATAATGAAAGAAATTTATCAAGAAAATATTTTAAGTATATATGATGAAATACATTGCATACATTTGTCATCAATTTACCATATTTTGGTATTATTTCTCCCCCTGTGTCATCAACAAAAAGGAGAACTCAATAATGCAAGTGTGGTAAAAAAAAATCAAGCAAGTTTCACACTCAAAAGTTCTCATCATTAAATGTTATCAACATTAAAGTGATAGATTCCAACAACTTCTCCCCATTTGTCATCGTAATTTTGTATAAAGAAGAGGAAAGAAGGTAAGGAAGGAATCTATTAAGAACTAAATTTATTAAATGATTTGAATCAAGTAAAAAATGATAGGTTTTCATTAAAGCATGCTTTCATTTTGACAAAGAGAAGGGATTCATGAAAAAGATCGAGATATCCATATGAAATCAAATCCACAATCTTGCAAATAATTATCAGAGATAAAAATTCATCTTTCAAGGATTAACATATCCATTGGAATTCCTTCATTTTTCATGAGAAGAATAAGGAAGAATTCATGGGAGAGGAGTATCACATGAAGGAGAAATTCACGAATAAAACTTCATAGTGAGAAGAGCATTACATCAAATACATTTCTCTTTAAAAATTCATAAGAATAAAATCCGTGAGAGATGCATTTATCAATGACTTCCATGTATCAAACATCAAGATATTTAAATGTATAAATACTTCATACATTTATAAAATGTTTCGTCATAGCCTTTCCTCACTACTTGCACGATGTAATATCATTAGTGCTTGTAACACTCAAAAGTTAAGAATCTGATATTGCATCATGTATGATTAAAACTTCTCAATAATAGAGATCATAATCATCATAGAAATTTTCAGCATCAAAGTAAATACAATATTGCATCATTGTATGATAACATGCTCATCATTTAAAGAGATCATAACATCATAGAAATTTTCAGCATCAAAGTAAACATGATATTGCATCATTGTATGATAACATACTTATCATTTAAAGAGATCACAACATAATAGAAATTTTCAGCATCATAAGAGGAGAAGATTTAAGTGAGTGATCCAAAGAATCAAGAAAAGTTTGAAAACAAAATTTAACAAATTCATGCATTTGGACAAATTAACATTCCTAATTCTCTTCTAATAAAATCAAATTGTTCTTCACTTAATGGCTTTGTAAAAATATCGACTAATTGATGTTTTGTATCAATAAACTCTAAGATTACATCATGATTATTAACATGATCTCATATAAAGTGATGTCTAATATCAATATGTTTAGTTCTAAAGTGTTGAATGAGATTTTTTGTTAAACATATTACACTTATGTTATCATATTTTATAGAAATATTTTTAAGATAAATCTTATAATCTTCTAAAGTGATTTTCATCCACACAACTTGTGCACAACATGCACTAGCTATAGTGTACTCAGCTTCGGTTGTAGATAGTATAACCGAGTTTTGTTTCTTGGAAGACTAAGAAACAAGTGCGTGTCCTAAAACTTAACATGTTCCAGATGTATTTTTTTTATCTAATCTATATCTAGTAAAATTCGTATCAGCATAAGCAATTAGTTCAAAGTTCTTGGATTTTGGATACCATAATCCTATATTTGTGGTTCCTTTAAGATATCTAAGTATTCTCTTAACTGCTTTAAGATGAGATATCTTAGGATTAGATTGAAACCTAGTACAAAGTCCTACACTAAATATGATATCTGGTCTAGTTGTGGTGAGGTATAGTAAACTTCCTATCATACCCTTATAAGCTTTTTTATCAAAGCTTTCTCAATTTTCATCAATGTTTAACTTAGTGGAGGTGCTCATAGGAGTCTTGATAGTCTTTGAGCTATCCATATTAAACATTTTTTAGCAAATCTAAAGCATAATTTGTTTGATTAAGAAAAATACTATTACTTAGTTGTTTGATTTGTAAGCCTAAAAAGAAAGTTAATTCCTCCATCAAACTCATTTTAAATTCAAGACTCACACTTTTAGCAAATAACTCACATAGAGATTCATTCGTGGAATCAAAAATAATATCATCAACATAAATTTGAATAATAAAAAAAATATTTTTAAAATTTTTAATAAACAATGTAGTATCGACCTTGCCTTTAGAGAAATTATTTTCGATAAGAAATTAGCTAAGTCTCTCATACCAAACCCTTGAGGCTTGTCTCAATCCATAGAGAGCTTTAGTCAATTTAAACACATAATTAGGAAGATTATCATTCTTAAATCTGGGAGGTTGTTCAACATAAACTTCTTCAAAAATAAAGCCATGAAGAAAATCACTTTTAACATTCATTTGAAATAACTTAAAATTGTTACTACTAGCATATGCAAGGAGCATCCTTATGGCTTCTAATCGTGCCATAGGAATGAAGTTTCTTCATAATTGATACCTTCTTCTTGGTTAAAACCCTTGGCCACTAATCTAGCCATGTTTCGAATCATGATACCAAATTCATCTTGCTTGTTTCTAAAGACCCATTTAGTACCGATAACTAAATAGTCATTTGGCCTCGGAACAAGCTTACACATCTCATTTCTCTCAAATTGATTTAACTCATATTACATTGTGATGACCCATGAATCATCTTTCAAGGTCTCGTAAATGCATTTAGTTCAATTTGGGAGAGAAAAGCAGCGTTTACATAAAAATTCTTAAGAGAGGAACGAGTTTGAACCCCTTTTGATATGTCTCCTATGATTATCTCCTTAGGATTAGCATCTATATACTTTCATTCCTTGGGTAAAGATGTTTCAGAAGAAGATGCATCCAATTTGCTAGATAGACAAGGGGTTTTATTTAAATTCAAAGCATCAAAATTAACATCATCATCGAAATCATTTTTCTTAACTTTAGAAACTTCATTAAAAACCACATGAATTGATTTTTCTATAACCAAAGTTCTTTTGTTATAAATACAAAAAAATTTAGAAATGGAAGAATAACCAAGAAAAATTCCTTCATCGGATTTTGCATCAAACTTTCCTAAGGTATCTTTTTCATTCAATATAAAATATTTACATCCGAAAACTTTAAAATATGAAACATTGGGTTTTTTGTTGTTCCACAACTCATAAGGAGTTTTGGAAAGTAATGGTCTTACTAAAACCCTATTTATAACATAGCATGCCGTATTTACGGCTTAGGCCCAAAAATATTTGGGTAGGCTATGTTCATTTAACATGGTTCTAATCATTTCTTGTAAGTTTATATTCTTTCTTTCTACTACTCCATTTTGTTAAGGATTTCTTGTAGTAAAGTTATGGTTGTATCCATTAGATTCACAAAATTCTTGGAAATCATAGTTTTGAAATTCACCACCATGATCACGTCATATTGACAAAATCATAAAACCCTTTTCATTTTGAACTAGTTTACAAAACATAGAGAAATACCTAAAGCAATCACTTTTGTATGCTAAAAACTAAGTCCATATGTATCTACTAAAATTATCCACAATGACGAATACCTATTTGCTACCTCCTATGCTTGATGTAGTAATTGGTCTGAACAAGTCCATATAGATCAATTGTAAAGGTCTAAAGATGCTTATTTGGTTCTTAGGTTTGAAGCTACTTTTTATTTATTTTCCTAGTTGACATGCATCACACACATTGTCTTTGATAAACTGGATATGAGGAATTCCTCTTACAAGTTCTTTAGAAGAAATTTGAGAGATTAGTTTAATGCTAGCATGACCTAATCTCCTATACCAAAGCCAAGCATCATCATTCAAAATCGAAAAGCACATTTCATTACATAGATCATTATTGTCGATAGTGTATACATTATTTTATTTTAAGACATTCATAGATGTGTTTTTATATGGTTTTTTAATAACGCAAGCATTGGATTTAAATTTAATGATATATTCTCTATCACACAATTGACTAATGCTTAAGAGATTATGCTTTAAGCTATCAACCAATAACACATCTTCAATAACGAAGTTGGATTTGTTACCTATGGTTCCTTTGCTAATGATTTTACCCTTGTTGTTGTCTCCAAAGGTGACATATCCTTCATCTATGCTAGTGAGCTTAGAGAATTGAGATGGATCTCTGATTATATGTCTTGAGTATCCACTATCAAGGTACCATCTCTTGCTCCTAGCTTATAATGGTACATTTTTCTACAAAAAAAGGTTAATTTTTAGGTACCCATTTGACCTTGGATGGCTCAAAAATTGATCTACATAGCTTATCATGTTGCATTGAGTCATTTGAGGTTCTTTTAGGAACCCAAATTAATTTATGTAGACTACATTTCTTGAATGGATAATGATAAGCTATATGCCCAAATTTGCAACAAAAGTTGCATTTGTTTTAGGATGAAACTTGCAAAGTGGGGGCCTTTAACAAAGGTGGTTGAATTTTGGTGAGATCTACTCACAAATCTGGTTTCGCCTTTTCTATAAGCGTAACCATTATTAGCAAGGATCATGTTTAAGGACTTGCTACCAACCTCAAATTTTTCTATGTTTTCTTTGAGTAGTATGTTTTCCTTTCTAAGTATTTCTAGTTCATCATATTTCGTACATGGAGCTAAACTATCATTGTGCTCAACTTTTAATCTATTGTAATCACTAATAAGAGAATCATGCTCCTTTTTTAATAATTTATATTTTTTACTAATTGATTTGCATTCATCAAATAAATCATGAAAAGCATTTAATATTTCATCAAAGGATAAATTTGCATCAAATGAACTTGTTATCTCATCTCCAATGGCCATTAGTGTATAGTGAGCAACTTGCTCGGTGATGGTAGGATCCTCTTTTTCGGATGCACTTGAGTCGTCCCATGTTGCTTTAACAGCCTTGTTCTTTGGTTGCCTCTTCTTGGCTAGGAGATATTCGCTCTTGTAATGTCCTTCCTTCTTGCATTCGTAGCATATTATTTAATCTTTTTTGGATTCAAATTTATTTTTACTATCATTTTTATATTTATTCCTTTTTATGAATTTTTTGAATTTCCTTGTTAGGAGTGCCAAGTCTTCATCAAGGTCCTCATCACTTAAGTTTTATTTCAAGTGGTCTTCTTGGATTTTTAGTGTCATATCATTCTTGTTCTTTAGAAGGGTGTCCTCAAGCTCTTCATGAGCTTTACAAGTCATCTCATAGGTCATTAGTGACCCAATTAGTTCTTCGAGAAGAAAATTATTTAGGTCTTTGGCCTCTTGAATGACCGTGAATTTTGGGTCCCAACTCTTTGGAAGGGATCTTAAAATTTTATTAATAAGTTCAAAATTCGAGAAACTTTTACCAAGTCCTTTTAGCATTAACGATATCTATAAATCGGGTATACTTGTCTACAATGGTCTCACTCGGTTTCATTCGAAACAACTCATAAATATGCACTAAAAGATTAATTTTTTACTTCTTCACTCTACTAGTGCCTTCATGATTCAATTCGAGTGTATACTAAATATCAAAAACAGTTTCACAAATAGACACATGATTAAACTCGTTTTTATCTAAGGCACAAAACAAGGCATTCATAGCCTTTGCGTTTAAAGCGAAAGTCTTCTTTTCCAACTCATTCCAATTGTTCATCGGAAGAGAAAACTTTTGAAAGCCATTTTCTATAATATTCTATAATTTGAAATCTATTGAAATTAGGAAGATCTGCATTCTAGTCTTCCAATATACATAATCTGTCCTATTGAACATGGGCAAACATGTAATTGAATGGCCCTCTAGGTTGTCGACAAATGCCATCTCTCTTGAGTTTAAAACCAAATGAGAGTGAACCTTGCTCTGATACCAATTGTTAGGATCAAGAGCAGTACTAATAGGGGGGGTGAATTAGTAAAGTGAAAAACTTTCCCGATTTCAGAAAAATATTCGTTTCGATTAAAACTAATTCTGACAAAAATGGTTTCGATTCAATCTGTTTCAGAGAGAATATGAACTTGAAAGCTATCGTAAAAATACAAGAGAGGATTAAGGAGATTTACAGTAAAGTAAATTGCACAAATGAAAAATAAACCAAAATTTAGAGTGGTTCGATCAATGTGACCTACATCCACTTTCGGATTCCTCCTCCGATGAGGTCTCCGGCATCTACTAAAAGCCTTCCTTCAATAGGTGAATGCCAACCACCTTTTACAACTCTTTCTCCTCTTGTCGAGTTTAAGAGACAACCCTTATAAGCAAGGTTCACTCCTGCTACAGTGCTACTGTACATTGCTATAGTGTTACTGTACACTGCTACAGTACTCGGTACGGTACGGGGCGGTCCGCGTACCGCTGGCCTGTCGGACCGGTACGTACCGCCCGTACCGGGCGGTACAGTCCGGTACGGCAAACCTTGCTTATAAGTCTCACTCCTCTTTCTTAGATGGTTACATGGCTAAGAGATGAAGGAGGAGAACTCTTTTACTTTTACAACACTTTAAGACTCAAAAACTCAAGATTATGCCAATAGCTTTCGTGCCCTTTCATGCAGAAAAGGGTGAGATATTTATAGACCCTAATGGCTTTCAAAAATAGAGCCAAAAAGTGTTTCATCCTAGATTTCCAAGATATTGGCGGTACCACTACCATTACTGGGCGGTACTACCACTAGCAGTCTGACACGGGCGGTACCACCACCTAATAGAGCTCAAAGACCGAGCTCTAGCGGTACCACCACTTGATAGGGGTGGTACCACCACTAGCAGTATTAATTGCCAGTGGTACCATCACCTAGTCTAGGTGGTACCATCGCCCAAAAATATTGGAGCACCGCTTTCCTAGCGGTGCCACCACCGGCCATATTTTCAGGGACTGAATTGGCTACTCAATTTAGAACAATTTAGCCCTATTAAGGGCCCAGTTGGCCCCTAATTAAGTTAGTGGGATTACCTCCCAATCCTAACTTAATTAACACTCTAACTATGACAACTAAGAAATAAATATAGCACTTCTTGTTCCGGTGCGTCAATTGCTCTTCCGGCGAGCTTCCGACGTAATTTCGGTGAACATCCGACGAACTCTCGGCAATGTTCCGACGAACTCCTGGCAAGCTCCTGGACTTCACGACAATCTTCTTGGAAAGTTCCGATGCGCGTCTTTGGCAAGCTCCTGGACTTCTCGGTTGGTTCCGATAGAACTTCCGACATATGTCCGGACTTCCGACGAACTCTTGAACTCCTAATGAGATCTCGATCTTGACTCCAACATAACACCTGCTTTATGTCTTACTGCTATCATAGTTAATCCTGCATACTTTTCTCAACATACTGATTAGATCAAACAAATTACAATTGACTTCATCATCAAAATCTGAGATTCAACAAGGTCAATATTTGAGCCTTTTCACTTGGCCCAACACAACCCAAACTTGGGCCCAATTGGTACCTAATTGAGTTTGCCCAATTCTAACCTATAACCACAAATTTTAAGGCATATACTAAGTAAAATCAGGTCTGGTTAGTCTTGGTTTCTTCTAGCGAGCTTCTAGTGATCTTCCGGCGAACTTTCGACGATCTCTCAGCAATGTTCCAGTGGACTCCCGGCAAGCTCCTAGACTTCACGAGGATCTTCTTAGAAAGTTCTAATGAGCTTCTTTGGCAAGCTCCTAGATTTCTCGATAAATTCTAGTAGAACTTCTTATGAACGTTCGGACTTATGATGAACTCTCGAACTCACAACGAAATCTCGTTCTTAACTTTGGGACTTCATTTTGCTTTATGCCTTAATCGCTATCATAGTTAATCCTACACACTTAAAACCTACTTTGATCTAGATAAATATTACAAGGCTAATCAAATGTTGTCTAATATGTCATTGGTTCATCAACGCCTCGTTTGATTCTTCGATGCATCATCCTCTCTTGTGGCCTATTACCCAATTGGCCAGTTGACCTCCGCAACTCTGATTTCCTTAGCATAATTTCGGCTCTTCTTGGCCCAATACCAGATCCCATTGCCCAAGGCCTTCTTTTGATATGTCGACCAATCCTCTAGCTCGACATCCAATCTTCTGACATGTTTCACTCCGGCCTAACATGATTCTTCCTACTTTAATTATCTCTCCCAAATCGAAGCTTCCTATATCACTCAAAATGCAGATCAAATCAGAAATAGTATAAATTGATTTTATCATCAAAATTCTAGATTCAACACACTAGGAGTTCACCGAAAGCTCATCAGAAGTTTGTTGAAAGCTCGTCGGAAGATCGTCCGGAGTTCACTAAAAGTTCACCAAGAATTCGGTTGAACAATTGATGAGACGAACAACATAGATTACTTATATCATAATTGCTTTGGCCTTAACTATCATAGTTAGGATTTTAATTTGAGTTAGTTTTGGGAGAAATCTTACTAACTTAATTAGGCACCAACTAGGCCCAAAATAGGGCTGAATTGGGCTGGTTGGTTGGCTCATTCAGCCACTTAGAGCCACATCAAGCAGTGGCACCGCCCAGACTGGGCGGTGGAACCACTTGAGGCTCGGCCTCCTAGGTGGTATGGGTGGTGGTACTGCATAGATTAGACGGTGGTACCAACGATAGTTAATGTTATCAGGTGGTGATACTACCATGTCAAGTGGTGGTACCACCCAAATTGGGTGGTGATACTGCTTAGTGTCGTTTGCAGGCGGTGGTACCATGTAGTAGTGGTACCATTAGTACCTTAGAAACCTAAAATGATATACTTTTTTGCTCCATTTTTGAATCCATTGGGGCCTATAAATACCTCACTCTTTCCTGCATGAAAGAGCATAAAAGTGTGTACAAAATTCTTGAGATTTTGGGTTGTAAAAATGTTGAAAAAGTGCTAAGTGTCCTCCTCCTCTTTCGTTAGCTTTATGATCATTCTAAGAGGGGTGTGAGGCTTGTAAATATTGTTTCCTAAACTTGTGAAAAAAGAACGAGTTGTAAGAGGGTAGTTAGTCTTCACCCATTGAAGAAAGACTATTAATGGATGCCAATAGCCTCAACGGAGGAGGAATCAGGAGTAGACATAGATCACGATGACCGAACCACTATAAATCTAGTTTACACTTTCTTTTTGCATTTCATTGCTATTACATTCTAAGTTAATTGCTTAGTTCACTTACTCTAAGTCAATCATGCTTTTATTATCATTTTTATCAAATGAAGATTTTCTAAAACTGATGTTTTTATCGAAAGCACTAATTCACCCCCCCTTTTAGTGCCAACTTAATCCTAATATAAAGTGGAGTGAGTAGCCAAATCAATAAGCAATATAAAGAAATAAGGCAATGAAGAGAAGGCATACTAATTTTATAGTGATTCGGTCATTGTGACCTATGTCCACTCCTGATTCCGCCTTTGTTGAGGTCATCATCTTCTACTATTAATCTTCTTTTAATGGGTGAAGATCAACTACCCTCTTATAGCTCTATTCTACTTTTCATAGGTTTAAGAGATAACATTCACAATTATTTTATCCCTCCCTTGAAACAGAAATCACACTCAGAGAAGAGGAGGGGAACTCTTAAAGAATTACAACAGTGTTTTCTCACTTAGATAACAAATTTTTTTATTCACTTTTCATCCTATTTCTTGCAGGAAAGTGTGAGGTATTTAAATGCCTCAAATGAATACAATAATGGAGCCAAAAAGTATCTCATCCCAGGTTTTCGAGGTACTAGTGGTACCATCGCCTGGTTTTTTGACAATTGGTAGTACTATTGCTAGTCTGACCGGTACGATCACCTAATAGAGCCTCGGAGATTAGGCTCTGGCGGTACCACCGCCTGACTAGGGCGATACCACCGCTGGCAGCATTAACTGCCAGTGGTACCATCGCCTAGTTTGGGTGGTACCATCGCCCAGAAATCCTGGAGCACTGCTTTCCTAGCGGTGCCACCGTCGGCCATGTTTTTAGGGACTGAATTGATAACTCAATTCAGCCCTATCAAGGGCCCAATTGACCTCTAATTAAGTTAGGGGGATTACCTCCCAATCCTAACTTAATTTACACTCTAACTATGATAACTAAGACAAATATATAGGGCTTCTTGTTTTGGTGCGTCAATTGCTCTTCTAGTGAGCTTCCGGTATACTTCCGACGAACATTCGACGAACTCTTGACAATGTTCCGATGGACTCTCGGTAAGCTCCTGGACTTTACGATGATCTTCTTGGCAAGTTCTGACTAGATTCTTTGGCATGCTCCTGGAATTCTCGGTTGGTTTTGACAGAACATTCGATGAATGTCTGGACTTTCGACGAACTCTCAAACTCCCTATGAGATCTCGATTATAGTTAATCCTACTTTATGACTCCGGCAAAATACCTATTTTATGACTTATTGCTATCATAGTTAATCCTGCACATGTTTCTCAACATATAGATTAGATCAAACAAATTGCAACTGACTTCATCATCAAAATCCGAGATTCCACAGGGTCACTATTTAGGCCTTTTCACTTGGCCCAACATAACCCAAACTTGGGCCCAATTGGTACCGAATTGAGTTTACCCAATTCCAACCCATAACTATAAATTTTAAGGCATACACTAAGCAAATCAGGTCGGGTTTGTCTAGGTTTCTTCCGGCGAGCTTCTAGTGATCTTTCGGTGAACTTTCGACGATCTCTCGGCAATATTCTAGTGGACTCCCGACAAGCTCCTAGACTTCATGGCGATCTTCTTGGAAAGTTTTGATGAGCTTCTTTGGCAACCTCTTAGATTTCTCGGTCAATTCTGTTGAATCTCAAATTTTGATGATGAAATCAATTGATGGGTTAATTGATCTAATCCATATTATTGAGTTAAGTGTGCAGAATTAACTACGATAGCCTAAAAACATAAAGCAAGTATACTAAAATCAAGTTCGATGGGTGTTCAAGAGTTTGAAGATTCATCGAGGATGCTACCGGAACCAACCGAGAAGAAATCGGGCACTTGTCGAAGTTTTGGGAAGTCTGCCGAAGAGATCGACGGAGGTTCACAGAGATCACCGAGAAGGCTCGGCTACTCGCTAAACTCACCACAAGATCGGGAGCCTATTGGGAGTCCGTCGGATCAAATCTGAGGGTGTATCGGAAGTCTACCGGAAGATCGTCGGAAAGCTCGCTGGAAGGAGACTCGATGTTTGTTGGTTAAAAACTTGCTTAGAACTATGGTTTCAGTTGCATAGTTTGCATATAATTAGGGTTAGGATTAAGTGATAATCCTATATCCTAGTTAGGGGCCAACTGGGCCTGAATATGGCTTGGTTTGAGCCAGATCTGAAGCCCAACTAGTGACATGTAAGGTCGGGTGGTGGAACCGCCGGACTAGGCGGTGGCACCGCCCAGAACCCGAAGGATCGGGCAGTTGCACCACCTAGCACCCGAGAGGTCCAGTGGTGGCATCGCTCAACACCCGAGAGGTCCAGCTGTGGTACTGCTAGTGTACTATCAGTGTTAGACACTAACAAGCAGTGGCACCGCCAACTTCGGGAACCTAAGAGAATTCAAATTTGGAGCTCAAATTTGAATCCTCTTGGGGTCTATAAATACCCCTTAATTCTCAACAGAGAAGATAACTTTTGAGAAGCAAGAGATTGAGATAAAAGCCTTAGCAATGTCTTTAGCAAGTTTTGTTTTTAATAGCTTGAGTGTTCACCTCCCTCTTTCTCTTTAAAAATTTGTAAGAGTGTGAACCACTTGTAAAAGGTTGTAAGAGGGGTATTTGTCCTTCCCCTTCAAAGTGATTTGCTAGTGAAAGTTGGGAGCCTCATTGAAGAAGGCTTCACAAGTGGACGTAGGTCATTTTGATTGAACCACTTTAAATTGGTGTGTTCCTTGAATGTGTGAGTATTTACTTTTCTGAAACCATTATTTACATAGCAGCAAGCTTTCGGTTTTCATCTTCTCACTTTACTCGAGCTACTTTCTCCAAGTCATTGACGAATTGAAATCTCTATGCATTTACAAAATCATTTTCAAATTTATAAGTTTTAATCCGCTGCATTAATTCACCCCCCCCTCTTAGTGCCGCTCTGATCCTAACAATTGGAATCAGAGCAAGGTTCACTCTTATATTTGGTTTAATATCCAAGAGAGATGGCTTACTCCGACATGCAAGAGGGTCACTCTATTATATGTCCGCCTTTGTTTAATGGGTCGGATTACACGTATTGGAAAACTCATATGAGGATCTTCCTTATTTCTATGGATTTTGAGCTTTGGAATATTGTCGAAAATGGATTTCAAAAATCTTCTCTTCCGATGAGCTAATGGGATGAATCCGAGAAGAAGGTTTTTGCTTTAAACGCAAAGGCTATGAATGTCTTATTTTGTGCACTTGACAAAAAAGAATTTAATCGCGTTTCAATTTGCGATTCGACTTTTGATATTTGGAGAACTCTTGAGGTCACTCATGAAGGCACTAACCGAGTGAAAGAGTCCAAAATCAACATTCTTATATATTCTTACGAACTTTTTCGGATGAAACCAAGTAAGTCCATCGGAGATATGTACACCTGTTTCACAGATGTCATCAATTGGACTCAAAGCTCTTAGTAAAGGTTTTTCTAACTTTGAACTAGTAACTAAAATTTTAAAATTCCTTCCAAAGAGTTGGGATCCAAACGTTACGGTCATTCAAGAGGCCAAGGACCTTAAAACATTTCCTCTCGAAGAACTTATTGGGTCTCTTCTGATCTACGAAATGACGTGCCATGCTCATGAAGAGCTCGACAACCCCCTTCCAAAGAACAGGAAGGATTTGACACTTAGAAAACAAGAAGACCACTTGAAAGGAACATCAAGTGATGAGGACAATGATGATGACATTGCACTTTTAACCCGAAAATTAAAAAATTTATAAGAAAGAAAAAATTTAAAAATGACACCAAAAATAAACTTGAACATAAAAAGGACCAAGTATTATGCTACTAATGCAAGAAGCCGGGGCACTTTAAAAATGAATGCCCCCAAGCCAAGAAGAAGCATCTAAAGAAGAAGAAAGCTTTAAAAGCGACTTGGGACGACTCAAGTGTTGAATCTCGGATTTTGATGATGAAGTCAATTGTCATTTGCTGTCTAATCTATGTGTTGAGATAAGTGTGCAGGATTAACTACGATGAAAGTTAGACAAGCAGCAGGAGTTGCGCCGGAGTCAAGATCATGATCACGTTGGGAGTTCGAGAGTTCGACGGAAGTTCGGACGGTCGTCGGAGGTTCTGCGAGAACAGATCCGAGAAGTCCGGAAGCTTGCCAAGCGAAGCTCGTCGGAACTCGCCAAGTGGATCGTCGCAAAATCCAGGAGTTTGCCGGAAGTCCGCAGAAGCATCACCGAGGGTTCATCGGATGATCGACGGAAGTTCGCCGGAAACTCGCCGGAAGAAGCGATTGACGTACCGAAGCAAAGCTGCAGAAATTGTCTTAGATTTAATCGTAGTTAGCACGTTGATTAAGTTAGAAATGGGAGGTGATCCCAATAGCTTAATCCTGGGGCAATTGGGCCCCTGAAGAACTCAAATTGGGTCGAATGGTTCAACCCATTCGGACCCAATTTGCTGTGGGAGGTGCAACCACCCCAGCCAAGAGGTGCAACCGCCCAGGGCTCAGTCTCCAAGCGAGACTGGGCGGTGCAACCTCCTATGTCAAGAGGTAGCACCGCCAGAGCTCAAGTTTCGAGCTCTGCCAAGAGGTGCAACCACGGAGCTCGGTCTTCGAGCTCTGGCAGAGAGGAGCAAGCTCTCTGGACAGGAGATGCACCGCCTGAGCTCGGTCTTCGAGCTCTGGCAGAGAGGTGCAACCACCTCTGGCAGAGAGGTGCAACCTCTCTGGTCAGGAGATGCACCGCCTGAGCTCGGTCTTCGAGCTCTGGCAGAAAGGTGCAACCACCCCTGACAGAGAGGTGCATCCGCTTGAGCTCAGTCTTCGAGCTCTGCCAGGCGGTGCAACCTCTCCAGTCAAGAGGTGCAACCGCCTGATCCCGAAATTCCGGGATTTGATCGTTTTGAGCTCCAAATTTGAACTGGGTTAGGGCCTATAAATACCCCACCCGTTCAGCACAGAAAGTATATAGATCCACTCCGAATTCCAGATCTTTTTCTGTGATTCTAAGAGCTCAAAATTGTGTAAAGTTCAAAAGTTCTCCTCTTTCTATTCTTCAAAGTCTTGAGTTGTAAAGAGAGGAGAGAAAGGATCTGTAAAGGTTGTCTCCTGAGCCTGTCAAAAGGAGAGAAACTGTAAAAGGGCAGTTGGCCTTCGCCTATTGAAGGAAGGCCTCTAGTTGACGTCGGCAACCTCATCGGTGGAGGAAGCCAAAAGTGGAGTAGGTCAAGACTGACCGAACCACTCTAAATCTCTGGTTTGCGTTTATTTTTTAGCACTTTATCATTACTGCAAACCTCCTACATAGCTACTGCCCTCTGAGCTTTTACGAACGATTCTCTAAGTTCAGATCTTTCCGAATCTGCATTGAGACGTAAATCGGTGTTTTCGTACGATCTTTACATCGCAGTTTACGCTTACGCTTTGATTCCATTCATAACTGCGAACTGCTTTCTGCACATTCACAAAAAGACTTTCAAAGTTCAGTTTCTGCGTTTAGACATAAAACTGCGTTTAGACGCAAAACTGTGTTTAGACGTAAAACCATGTTTAGACGCAAAACTACGTTCAGACGCAAAACTGCGTTCAAACGCAAAACTGCGTTTAGACGTAAAACTGCGTTCAGACGCAAAACTGCGTTTCGACGTAAAACTGTGTTTAGACGTAAAACTGCATTTAGACGTAAAACTGAGTTTAGACGTAAACTGCTCTTAGACGCAATATGCGCATAGACGCAAACTGCGCTTAAATACAAACTGTGAATCGGCTTTTGCATCATAATAGATTTTATTGATCGAACGCACCTTTCGGTTTTAAATTGCTGAAAGATTTCCGCTGCACTAATTCACCCCCCCCCCCTTTTAGTGCTCTCGATCCTAACAATTGGTATCAGAGCATGGTTAACTCTCTAACGGATTAAAACCCAAGAGAGATGGCATACGCCGGAAACCAAGAGGGGCATTCTATTACACGTCCACCCATGTTCAGTGGGACGGACTACACCTACTGGAAGACCCGAATGAGGATCTTTCTTATTTCTATGGATTTTGAACTGTGGAACCTTGTTGAAAACGGATTTTCAAAGTCTTCTCTTCCAATGATCGATTGGAATGAATTGGAGAAGAAGGCTTTCGCTCTTAATGCAAAGGCTATGAATGCCTTATTTTGCGCACTTGATAAAAACGAGTTTAATCGTATTTCAACTTGCGAAACTGCATTTGATATTTGGCACACACTCGAAGTGACCCACGAGGGCACAAGTAGAGTGAAAGAGTAAAAAATCAATCTGTTGTTATATTCCTTTGAACTTTTTCGAATGAAACCAAGTGAAACCATTGGCGACATGTTTACCCGTTTCACGGATGTCGTCAATGGTCTAAAAGGACTTGGAAAAAGTTTTTTGGATTTTGAACTCGTAAATAAGATACTAAGATCCCTTCCTAAGAATTGGGATCCTAAAGTCACTGCTATTCAAGAGGCAAAAGATCTGCGCAACTTCCCTCTTGAAGAACTAATCGGGTCATTAATGACCTACGAAATGACTTGTAAAGCTCATGAAGAGCAAGAAGACATCCTTCCAAAGAACAGGAAGGATATGGCACTTAAAACCTCTGAATGCCATTTGAGAGAAAACTCAAGTGATGAGGACTGTGATGATGACTTGGCACTTCTAACAAGAAAGTTTAAAAAGTTCTTTAAAAGAAACAAGTTTAAGAATGATGCAAAAAATAAACTTGAACCCAAGAAGGACCAAGTGATCTGCTATGAATGCAAAAAGCCGGGACACTACAAGAGTGATTGTCCCCAAGTAAAAAGGAGAACATCAAAGAAGAAGGCTCTTCAAGCAACATGGGATGACTCGAGCGCATCCGAAGAAGAGGAGTCCAACACCGAGCAAGTTGCTCATTACGCCTTAATGGCCATCGAAGACGAGGTAACAAATTCAATAGATGCAGATTTATCATTCGATGAATTATTAAATGCTTTCCATGAATTGTTTGATGAGTGTAAGACTATTAGTAATAAATACAAATTGCTAAAAAAGCAGCATGATAGTCTTATTTGTAATTTCGATAAGTTAAATGCTGAACATCATGATAGCTTAAGCTCATGCATAAAATGCCATGATCTAGAAACTCTCCAAAAAGAAAACTTGCTACTTAAGGATACCTTGAAGAAATTCGAGGTTGGTAGCAAGTCATTAAACATGATCCTTACCAACAAGGGTCACGTTCCCATAAGAAGTGGAATTGGATTCATGAGAAGTCCTCACCAAAATCCAACCACCTTCATAAAAGGCCCCATCTTACATGTTAGACATCAAAGCAAATGCAACTTTTGTTGCAAGTTTGGACACAAGACGCACTATTGTCCATTTAAGAAAATTAGTCCAAACAAATTGATTTGGGTTCCTAAAGGAACCATGACAAATTCTATGCAACATGATAGAAAATGTAGATCTATTTGTGAGGCACCCAAAAGCAAATGGGTACCTAAACATCATCCTTTCTTGTAGAAAACTAAACCATCGCAAGCTAGGAGCAAGAGATGGTACCTTGATAGTGGATGCTCAAGGCATATGACCAGAGATCCATCTCAATTCTCAAAGCTCACTAGCATAGACGAAGGATATGTCACCTTCGGAGACAACAACAAGGGTAAAATCATTGGCAAAGGAACCATAGGTAACAAATCCAACTTCTCTATTGAAGATGTTTTGCTAGTGGATAGCGTAAAACATAACCTCTTGAGCATTAGTCAATTATGTGATAAAGGATATATTATTAGATTTGAATCTAATGCTTGCATCATTGAAAAACCACACAAAAACATATCTATGATTGCATTAAAACAAAATAACGTATACACTATTGACATCAATAATTTATGTAATGAAATGTGTTTTTCTGCTTTGAATGAGGATGCTTGGATATGGCATAGAAGATTAGGTCATGCTAGCATGAAACTAATCACTCAAATATCATCCAAAGAACTTGTAAGAGGAATTCCTCATATCAAGTTCTTCAAAGACAATGTATGTGATGCTTGCCAATTAGGTAAACAAATTAAGAGTAGCTTCAAATCTAAAAACCAAATAAGCACCTCTAGGCCCTTACAATTGATCCATATGGATTTGTTCGGACCTATCTCCACATTAAGCCTAGGAGGTAGCAAATACGCCTTTGTCATAATGGATGACTATAGCAGATACACATGGACTTACTTCTTAAAACAGAAGAGTGAATGCCTTAGATATTTTACCAAGTTTTGCAAACTTGTTCAGAATGAGAAAGGTTCTATGATTTCGTCAATTAGAAGTGATCATGGTGGTGAATTTCAAAACCATGATTTCCAAGAATTTTGTGAACTCAATGGATACAATCATAATTTCTCTACTCCTAGAAATCCTCAACAAAATGGAGTTGTAGAAAGAAAAAATCGAAATTTACAAGAAATGGCAAGAACCATGTTGAATGAATACAACCTACCCAAATATTTTTGGGCTGAAGCCGTAAATACAGCATGCTACATTTTGAATAGAGTTCTAGTAAGACCTCTACTAACCAAAACTCCCTATGAGTTATGGAACAATAAAAAACCCAATGTTTCATATTTTAAAGTCTTTGGGTGTAAGTGTTTTACGCTAAATGAAAAGGACAACTTAGGAAAATTTGATGCTAAATCTGATGAAGGAATCTTTCTTGGTTATTCTACTGTTTCTAAAGCCTTTCGTATCTTCAATAAAAGAACTTTAATTATTGAAGAATCCATTCATGTTGTTTTCAATGAGATTTCCGAAAACATGAAAAATGATCTTGACGAAAATGTTAATTTTGATTCTTTGAATTTAAACGAGACCCCTTCTCCAACGAGCAACTTGGATGCATCCACTCCCGAAATATCCTTACCCAAGGATTGGAAGTATGTAGATGCTCATCCCAAGGAGCTAATCTTAGGAGACACGTCAAAGGGGGTTCAAACACGATCTTCTCTTAAAACTTTTTGTGCAAATGCCGCATTTCTCTCCCAAATTGAACCTAAATGCGTTGACGAAGCCATGAAAGATGATTCATGGATTATCGCAATGCAAGATGAATTGAATCAATTTGAGAGAAATGAGGTGTGGAAGCTTGTTCCTAGGCCAAATGACCATTTAGTTATTGGTACTAAATGGGTCTTCAGAAACAAGCAAGATGAAAATGGTATCGTGGTTAGAAACCAGGCTAGATTAGTGGCCAAAGGTTTCAACCAAGAAGAAGGTATTGATTACGAAGAAACCTTCGCTCCTGTGGCTCGATTAGAAGCCATAAGGATGCTCCTTGCTTACGTTAGTAGTAATAATTTTAAACTATTTCAAATGGATGTTAAAAGCGCTTTTCTAAATGGCTTTATTTCCGAAGAAGTTTATGTTGAACAACCTCCTGGATTTGAAAATAATAGCCTCCCTAATCATGTGTTTAGATTAACTAAATCTCTCTATGGTTTAAAACAAGCCCCAAGGGCTTGGTATGAGAGACTTAGTTCATTTCTTATCGAAAATAATTTCACAAAAGGCAAGGTTGATACTACATTATTTATCAAGAATTTTGAAAATAATTTTCTCATTGTTCAGATTTATGTTGATGATATTATCTTTGGCTCTACAAATGAATCTCTCTGTGAATCTTTTGCTAGAACCATGAGTCTTGAATTCGAAATGAGCTTAATGGGAGAATTAACATTCTTCTTAGGTTTACAAATCAAACAATTAAGCAACGGCATCTTTATTAGTCAAACTAAATATGCTATGAATTTATTAAAAAAGTTTAATATGAACAACTCAAAGGCTATTAGCACCCCTATGAGCACCTCCACTAAGTTAGAAATTGATGAAAGTGGAGAAAGCTTTAATCAAAAGACTTACAGGGGTATGATAGGAAGTTTACTTTACCTCACTGCCACCAGACCAGACATCATGTTCAGTGTAGGACTTTGTGCTAGATTTCAATCAAACCCTAAGATATCTCATCTCAAAGCAGTCAAAAGAATACTTAGATATCTTAATGGAACCACAAATCTAGGATTATGGTATCCAAAATCAGAAAATTTTGAGTTAACGGCTTATGCTGATGCGGACTTCGCTGGCTGTAGACTAGATAGAAAAAGCACATCAGGATCATGTCAATTTTTAGGACATGCCCTTGTTTCCTGGTCATCTAAGAAACAAAGCTCGGTTGCTCTATCAACAACCGAAGCTGAATATATTGCAGCAAGTGCATGTTGTTGTCACGCCCCTCAAAATATCCATGATTTTTAAAATTTTCGTCACAGGCCAATCCAGGATCCAAACTAACGTTTGAGGACACTGAAAACATTCTATTCATATTCACATCCATAAAACCTGTGCAGTTTATAATCATATATCACATCACTCGATAATTCACATTTATGGCAACCCAAGCCAACTTGACAAACATGAACAACATTTATAAATCCACAAGCTAAATAAATTATACAATCAGAACTCCAACTATTCACCACAAGTTCATATCACCATAAATTAGACTTAACATTCTGAAATTCCAAATAAGAGAGATCTCCTAATACTTGGACACAGTATATCTATTTCGGTTCATCGACAACATTTCATTATATACAAGACATACTTATACAACAATATCGTAATAACCAACCAGACTTGCCCATTATTCTGAATAGCTATCCACTGCCTCAGCCCAAATCAAACATCTCGAAGAGTGACAAGCTGACCTGAAAGATTTATATAACAACGGAGTGAGCCAAAAACGGCTCAGCAAGTGGCAAAGCATATTCAGAACAAAAGGAACGGTTTCAAACGAGTAAGGTATCATAATACAAGGCAGAATACAAGAATTCTCAAGGATACCATCTCAATAGATACCAAATCATACGTATCATGTCATTCAAAACATATTTGATCCATAACGAATGGGGCATAGAGTAATTGGAACATATCAATGGCAGATAGGACATTTCAGAACATATCAGTTCATAGCAAATGGAGCACAGAGTAATTGGAGCATATCAATGGCATATGAAATGTTCCGGAGCATATCAACGGCATATGGAACATTTCGAAGCATATCATCAGTGAATGAAGCATTTCAGAGCATATCGAAAACAAATATCGTGCAAAAGCTCAAACGTCGTCTTTGACGTTGCAAACATATCAATCTTATCCAAAGCATGTACAGAAACACATAACCAAAGCTCTGGATATCATATCAAACATACAGAAGGTGTAGTGGGATCTCAGTCAGCAATATCCCACAAAGCGGGACCCCACAAAGCGGGCAAATAAGCGCATACCAGAATATCCCACAAAGCGGGACCCCACAAAGCGGGCAAATCGCGCATACCAGAATATCCCACAAAGCGGGACCCCACAAAGCGGGCAAATCAGCGCATACCTTTTACCATTTCTGGCAAAGGTCCAGACGATCCCACACACCAGAGTACAAAAGGACAGTTTCAACAATAAGTAGCATATATCGGAAGCACACGCGGAACAACAAACATACATGTGCCTTTACGAGTCAAATATGATGCAAAGAACAAATCTCTCATAATGTATTCAGATTTGGAAACGAAATGAAAGCAAGAGCATTCAAGGATTCCAAACAATCATATATGGCTCAATTCAAATAAGAAGGTTAGATAAATTCAATGTCAAAATGAATGAACTGGAATAGGCACATATCGGGAGCAAATGCGGAACAATGGAATATACATGTGCCTATATGGGTCGATACGATATAGCATAAACGTTCCACAATGGTTTTCAAGAATGCAATAATTTTAAGGACAAGAGCATACAAGAATTCAAAGTAGTAATATAAAGCTCAATTGAATAAGAAGGCTAAAGGATATCAATTTCCAAAGGAATGAAACCAGAATATGAGAAATCGACCAAAGCTCGATTTCTGGCAGAATACAGAAGGCACATTGAACAAATGATTCAAACTATCAATCGTGCTCCAATTTACTCAGAAATAATCATTGGATAATACTTTCAGATAAGACAGGCTTCATATGAATTGAACTGTCCAACAGAGAGAGTTACAAATAATTTGGTAAGCAAGAGTCATAGAACAAAATCTCTGTTGGCAGAATTCATAATGTCAGATTCAACAGATAACTAGGCAGGTGTTTGGATTTCAGATCTTTCAATCCATATATCAAAGAAAGGTCTACGAGTCTAGTTTCCAATGAAATCAGTTTTGAACAAATCAGAGTTTCCACAAAGTCTTATAGGCAGCTCGGTATCAAAAGATCAGAATCTCAAAAGTTGCACAGATTCGAATCGTTACATGTAAACAGGAGATATAACAAATGCAAGGCTAGTACAATTTCAAGTTCCTCATAATCAAAGCAAATGTAGAGATAAAAATGGCAGTGGGGAAAGATCAGGATACTTGCAATAAGGTATATCAGAGCAATTATAGGAGAAACGAACAGGGAACTTGCAATAGAAAGGATCGAAACAAGTGGGAAACTTGCAATAAGGCATATCAGAGCAATTATAGGAGAAACGAACACGGAACTTGCAATATAAAGGATTGAAACAAGCGGGAAACTTGCAATAAGAAATATCAAAGCAATTATAGGAGAAACGATCAGGGAACTTGCAATAGAAAGGATTGAAACAAGCGGGAAACTTGCCTTTCAAAGATTTCGATCCGAAGATCCAAAGAAGGTGCCAGCCCAAATCCTTCTACTTTTTCTCCGTGTCCTCTCTCTCTGTTTCGTTTTGTGCCCCCGTTTTCTTCCTTTCTTCGCAACTACATCACGTGTCGAACATCGAGGCACAGTCACCTGCTCTCTCTTACTCTCATTCCTTCTTTTTCTTTCCCAAACGCAGCTGCCACAGCCGCCGCCGTTGCCGCTGCTACAATCGCAGCCACGACCGCAACTGCGGTCACAACCGCAGCCCCCTTCCACTGCACTATTTCCTTCTTCCCTTCTCTCGTTCCTACTCTTTCTCTTTCCCAAAAGCAGCTACTGCAGCTACTGCAGCCACCACCGCTGCCGCAGCTACCGCAACCAACGTTGCAGCCGCAGCCGGAGTCGCAGCCACGGCCGCAGCCACCACACTCGCAACCTCTTCTTCCTCCCCTGCTCATCTTCCTCTCCTTCTTCTTTTCCAACTGCAGCTGCTATCGCCGCAGCCGTAGCCCCTTCTCTTCTTCCTCTCCTTCCCTTCTTCCTTTCTCTTCTTCTTCCTTTCCTTTCCTTTCTTTCCCAGCTGCAACTGCCGCAGTCGCAGTCGCAGTCATGGCCGCAGCCACCACAACCGCAGCCTCTTCTTCCTCTGCTATTCTATTTCCTCTCCTACTTCTCTTCCAACTGCAGCTGCCACCCCTTCTCCTCTTCCCCTCTTCCCCTCTTCTTCCTCTCCTTCCCTTTCTCTTCTTCTTCCTTTCCTTCTCTTCTTTCCCAGCCACAGCTGCAGCTGCCATCACCGCAGCCGCAGCCCCTTCTCCTCTTCCTCTCTTCTTCCTCTCCTTCCCTTTCTCTTCTTCTTCCTTTCCTTTTTCTCTTTCCCTGCCACAGCTGCAGCTGCCATCGCCGCAGCCGCAGCCCCTTCTCCTCTTCCTCTCTTCTTCCTCTCCTTCCCTTTCTCTTCTTCTTCCTTTCCTTTTTCTCTTCCTCTTTCCCTGCCATAGCTGCAGCTGCCACAACCGCAGCCGCAGCTACTTCTTTCCCTTCTCCTCTTCCTTCTCCTTCCTTTCTTCTTCTTCTCTCCCCGCTGCAACTGCTGCAGTCGCGGCCGCAGCCACGGCCGCAACCTCTCCCTCCTCCCCTGCTCATCTTCCTCTTCTTCTTCTCTTCCAGCTGCAGCTGCCATCGCCGCAGCTGCAGCCCCTTCTTCCCCGGCGTCACACACACCCTCTCCTCTGTTTCCTCTGCAGGAAACAGAGGTATCACACCTCTTTCTCTTCCTCTTCTTCTTCTTCTCCTCTTCCCCTCTTCCCTTTTCCTCCCCAAGGCCACACATCTCCTCGCTGCAGCCTTGCCGCAGCTATCTTCTTCTTCTTCTTCTTCTTCTTCTTCTTCTTCTTCTTCTTCTTCTTCTTCCCTTTTCATCCTCAACGCCCCACACATCCTCTCCTCTGTTTCCACCTGCGGGAAACAGAGGTGCTGCAGCCCTGGCTGCTGCAGCTGCCTCTCTTTTCCCTCTTCTTCTCCTTCTCTTCTTCTCCTCTTCCCTTTTCCTCCCCAAAGCCACACACCTCCTCGCTGCAGCCTTGCCGCAGCTATCCTCCTCTCTTCTTCTTCTTCTTCTTCTTCTTCTTCTTCTTCTCTTCTCCCTCTTCTTCCTCTCTTCTTCTCCCCACGCCCCACAGCTCCTCGCTGCAGCCCTCGCTGCAGCCACCTCCTCTTCTTCTTCTTCTTCTCTTCTCCCTCTTCTTCCTCTCTTCTTCCTCCTCTCTTCTTTTCCCTCTTCTTCTTCTTTTCTTCACTCCTCATGCCCCACCGCTCCTCTCTGTTTCTCGAAGAAACAGAGAGTGCGTGGGAGGCGGTGGGATAATACCGAATTTTCGGTTTTCCCTTTTTTTTTTCTTTTTTTTTTGCAACTTAGCAGTTTAGTCCTTGTAATTTCTATATTTACATATAGGTCCTCCAATTTACATATAAATCTTTATTAATAATTTTTAAAAGCGAGGGATATTACACTCTCCCCCCCTTAAAAGAAAATTTAGTCCTCTAAATTGATCATAGCTCAATCGATGAAAAGATGAGGATTATGATATCTTTATTTCCTCCTCCTACTCTTAAATAGTTTCATCAATACAATACAATTACATAATTATCCACGAGTGACCGAAATATTCTCCTCCTTGATCCTCAATAGACGGTAACCCGACCTTTAATCAATTTCTAAAAATACTTGCGTACCCTGTAATTAATCGAACAAGTCGTTACTTCAGAAAATACTCGTTTTTTGATGGTCACCTAATTCAACTATCTATAATCAATACAAAGCCTCAATGTTCCATCCATCTTTTAACTAACACCGGAGCACCCCATGATGAAATATTAAGCCAAATAAAATCCTCATTTAATAATCCTTGTAGTTACTTTTCTAATTCCACTTACTCAAATGATATCTTTCTGTAGAGAGGCTTAGATTTTAGGATTGTCCCAAGGACCAAATCAAAAGCAAAATCACATTTGGAGGTAATCCAAACAAGTCATCCTGGGATACATTAGGCAAGGAGATAAATAATGTCCAATACTCTCAAAATAAAAGATCGGCTGATCAAATATGCAAAAAGTGATCATTTGTTATATACCAATCCATACTGGTATGTTAGGAAGATAGCCAATCCATACCAAGTATAATATCAAAACTCCAAATCTCTAGGAGAACTAAATCAGCAAAAGTTCAAGTTCTCCAATAAGAATCAGACAAGAGGACCAGATTCAACTTCGTTATCAAAGAATCTCCAATGATCGTATTTACTTATAGCACATAATGTAGTGGTCTAGGTTGAATACCCAAGTGATAAGCAAAATATTACGAATCAAATCGTAGATTGGACCCATGGTCGAACAAATATTTGCATTCTTTCATAAACATGCATAATACCTTTGACCACTAATTCAGAAGTTTCAGAATCATATTCAGTGATAGCATACACTCTTACATGGGCTGATGATTTATGAGGCAGTGACTCTTTCTTCTTGTTCAAAGGGCAAACTTTTATTTTATGATCCAACTTTCTACAAGCAAAATAGACTCCAATCACCCGAAAACACAAACTTGTTTCATAATTTAACTTGTAATTCACACATGATTAAGTCTTTGGTGGTGACTTTCCTTTTCAAATCCAAATGTCTTGACCCTCTTGTCATTACTTTCTGATTCATTTCCAATCATATTCTTATTGGTAAACTTGTCCTTATCATTCTTGTCACTGATCTCCAAAAATTCTTTTCATTATTGCCAATAATAATCAGCCTCTACTTCCAATATAAGGTGGCAAAAGAAATCTTTTGATCATCAAAACAATTTTGTACATCAAATATCTTCTCTGTTTGCATCATTCATTTTTCTACCACCAATGAAATTAGGTCCACCATGCTTCCGCTGCGCCACTCTGATTCAATATCCCCAATCAATCCTTTCATTCCCCTTAATTAATCAGAAACAATGAAATAGGAGGACCAAATGTCCTCATCATCCCAGATTCCTAAAATACATCAAAGAAAATTTCCACCAATCACTATAGTTCATTAGACCTCAATATATTTTGCACGTCAACATATCAAATATTTCAGTAATCCTCAAACAATGCTCTGATACCACCTCTGTCACGCCCCTCAAAATATCCATGATTTTTAAAATCTTCACCGTAGACCAATCCAGGATCCAAACTAACGTTTGAGGACACTGAAAACATTCTATTCATATTCACATCCATAAAACCTGTGCAGTTTATAATCATATATCACATCACTCGATAATTCACATTTATGGCAACCCAAGCCAACTTGACAAACATGAACAACATTTATAAATCCACAAGCTAAATAAATTATACAATCAGAACTCCAACTATTCACCACAAGTTCATATCACCATAAATTAGACTTAACATTCTGAAATTCCAAATAAGAGAGATCTCCTAACACTTGGACACAGTATATCTATTTCGGTTCATCGACAACATTTCATTATATACAAGACATACTTATACAACAATATCGTAATAACCAACCAGACTTGCCCATTATTCTGAATAGCTATCCACTGCCTCAGCCCAAATCAAACATCTCGAAGAGTGACAAGCTGACCTGAAAGATTTATATAACAACGGAGTGAGCTAAAAACGGCTCAGCAAGTGGCAAAGCATATTCAGAACAAAAGGAACGGTTTCAAACGAGTAAGGTATCATAATACAAGGCAGAATACAAGAATTCTCAAGGATACCATTTCAATAGATACCAAATCATACGTATCATGTCATTCAAAACATATTTGATCCATAACGAATGGGGCATAGAGTAATTGGAACATATCAATGGCAGATAGGACATTTCAGAACATATCAGTTCATAGCAAATGGAGCACAGAGTAATTGGAGCATATCAATGGCATATGAAATGTTCCGGAGCATATCAACGGCATATGGAACATTTCGAAGCATATCATCAGTGAATGAAGCATTTCAGAGCATATCGAAAACAAATATCGTGCAAAAGCTCAAACGTCGTCTTTGACGTTGCAAACATATCAATCTTATCCAAAGCATGTACAGAAACACATAACCAAAGCTCTGGATATCATATCAAACATACAGAAGGTGTAATGGGATCTCAGTCAGCAATATCCCACAAAGCGGGACCCCACAAAGCGGGCAAATAAGCGCATACCAGAATATCCCACAAAGCGGGACCCCACAAAGCGGGCAAATCGCGCATACCAGAATATCCCACAAAGCGGGACCCCACAAAGCGGGCAAATCAGCGCATACCTTTTACCATTTCTGGCAAAGGTCCAAACGATCCCACACACCAGAGTACAAAAGGACAGTTTCAACAATAAGTAGCATATATCGGAAGCACACGCGGAACAACAAACATACATGTGCCTTTACGAGTCAAATATGATGCAAAGAACAAATCTCTCACAATGTATTCAGATTTGGAAACGAAATGAAAGCAAGAGCATTCAAGGATTCCAAACAATCATATATGGCTCAATTCAAATAAGAAGGTTAGATAAATTCAATGTCAAAATGAATGAACTGGAATAGGCACATATCGGGAGCAAATGCGGAACAATGGAATATACACGTGCCTATATGGGTCGATACGATATAGCATAAACGTTCCACAATGGTTTTCAAGAATGCAATAATTTTAAGGACAAGAGCATACAAGAATTCAAAGTAGTAATATAAAGCTCAATTGAATAAGAAGGCTAAAGGATATCAATTTCCAAAGGAATGAAACCAGAATATGAGAAATCGACCAAAGCTCGATTTCTGGCAGAATACAGAAGGCACATTGAACAAATGATTCAAACTATCAATCGTGCTCCAATTTACTCAGAAATAATCATTGGATAATACTTTCAGATAAGACAGGCTTCATATGAATTGAACTGTCCAACAGAGAGAGTTACAAATAATTTGGTAAGCAAGAGTCATAGAACAAAATCTCTGTTGGCAGAATTCATAATGTCAGATTCAACAGATAACTAGGCAGGTGTTTGGATTTCAGATCTTTCAATCCATATATCAAAGAAAGGTCTACGAGTCTAGTTTCCAATGAAATCAGTTTTGAACAAATCAGAGTTTCCACAAAGTCTTATAGGCAGCTCGGTATCAAAAGATCAGAATCTCAAAAGTTGCACAGATTCGAATCGTTACATGTAAACAGGAGATATAACAAATGCAAGGCTAGTACAATTTCAAGTTCCTCATAATCAAAGCAAATGTAGAGATAAAAATGGCAGTGGGGAAAGATCAGGATACTTGCAATAAGGTATATCAGAGCAATTATAGGAGAAACGAACAGGGAACTTGCAATAGAAAGGATCGAAACAAGTGGGAAACTTGCAATAAGGCATATCAGAGCAATTATAGGAGAAACGAACACGGAACTTGCAATATAAAGGATTGAAACAAGCGGGAAACTTGCAATAAGAAATATCAAAGCAATTATAGGAGAAACGATCAGGGAACTTGCAATAGAAAGGATTGAAACAAGCGGGAAACTTGCCTTTCAAAGATTTCGATCCGAAGATCCAAAGAAGGTGCCAGCCCAAATCCTTCTACTTTTTCTCCGTGTCCTCTCTCTCTGTTTCGTTTTGTGCCCCCGTTTTCTTCCTTTCTTCGCAACTACATCACGTGTCGAACATCGAGGCACAGTCACCTGCTCTCTCTTACTCTCATTCCTTCTTTTTCTTTCCCAAACGCAGCTGCCACAGCCGCCGCCGTTGCCGCTGCTACAATCGCAGCCACGACCGCAACTGCGGTCACAACCGCAGCCCCCTTCCACTGCACTATTTCCTTCTTCCCTTCTCTCGTTCCTACTCTTTCTCTTTCCCAAAAGCAGCTACTGCAGCTACTGCAGCCACCACCGCTGCCGCAGCTACCGCAACCAACGTTGCAGCCGCAGCCGGAGTCGCAGCCACGGCCGCAGCCACCACACTCGCAACCTCTTCTTCCTCCCCTGCTCATCTTCCTCTCCTTCTTCTTTTCCAACTGCAGCTGCTATCGCCGCAGCCGTAGCCCCTTCTCTTCTTCCTCTCCTTCCCTTCTTCCTTTCTCTTCTTCTTCCTTTCCTTTCCTTTCTTTCCCAGCTGCAACTGCCGCAGTCGCAGTCGCAGTCATGGCCGCAGCCACCACAACCGCAGCCTCTTCTTCCTCTGCTATTCTATTTCCTCTCCTACTTCTCTTCCAACTGCAGCTGCCACCCCTTCTCCTCTTCCCCTCTTCTTCCTCTCCTTCCCTTTCTCTTCTTCTTCCTTTCCTTCTCTTCTTTCCCAGCCACAGCTGCAGCTGCCATCACCGCAGCCGCAGCCCCTTCTCCTCTTCCTCTCTTCTTCCTCTCCTTCCCTTTCTCTTCTTCTTCCTTTCCTTTTTCTCTTTCCCTGCCACAGCTGCAGCTGCCATCGCCGCAGCCGCAGCCCCTTCTCCTCTTCCTCTCTTCTTCCTCTCCTTCCCTTTCTCTTCTTCTTCCTTTCCTTTTTCTCTTCCTCTTTCCCTGCCATAGCTGCAGCTGCCACAACCGCAGCCGCAGCTACTTCTTTCCCTTCTCCTCTTCCTTCTCCTTCCTTTCTTCTTCTTCTCTCCCCGCTGCAACTGCTGCAGTCGCGGCCGCAGCCACGGCCGCAACCTCTCCCTCCTCCCCTGCTCATCTTCCTCTTCTTCTTCTCTTCCAGCTGCAGCTGCCATCGCCGCAGCTGCAGCCCCTTCTTCCCCGGCGTCACACACACCCTCTCCTCTGTTTCCTCTGCAGGAAACAGAGGTATCACACCTCTTTCTCTTCCTCTTCTTCTTCTTCTCCTCTTCCCCTCTTCCCTTTTCCTCCCCAAGGCCACACATCTCCTCGCTGCAGCCTTGCCGCAGCTATCTTCTTCTTCTTCTTCTTCTTCTTCTTCTTCTTCTTCTTCTTCTTCTTCTTCTTCTTCCCTTTTCATCCTCAACGCCCCACACATCCTCTCCTCTGTTTCCACCTGTGGGAAACAGAGGTGCTGCAGCCCTGGCTGCTGCAGCTGCCTCTCTTTTCCCTCTTCTTCTCCTTCTCTTCTTCTCCTCTTCCCTTTTCCTCCCCAAAGCCACACACCTCCTCGCTGCAGCCTTGCCGCAGCTATCCTCCTCTCTTCTTCTTCTTCTTCTTCTTCTTCTTCTTCTCTTCTCCCTCTTCTTCCTCTCTTCTTCTCCCCACGCCCCACAGCTCCTCGCTGCAGCCCTCGCTGCAGCCACCTCCTCTTCTTCTTCTTCTTCTCTTCTCCCTCTTCTTCCTCTCTTCTTCCTCCTCTCTTCTTTTCCCTCTTCTTCTTCTTTTCTTCACTCCTCATGCCCCACCGCTCCTCTCTGTTTCTCGAAGAAACAGAGAGTGCGTGGGAGGCGGTGGGATAATACCGAATTTTCGGTTTTCCCTTTTTTTTTTTTTTTTTTTTTTGCAACTTAGCAGTTTAGTCCTTGTAATTTCTATATTTACATATAGGTCCTCCAATTTACATATAAATCTTTATTAATAATTTTTAAAAGCGAGGGATATTACAGTTGTGCACAAGTTGTATGGATGAAAAACACTTTAGAAGATTACAAAGTTAATCTAAAAGATATTCCCATTAAATGTGATAACACGAGTGCAATATGCTTAACTAAGAATCCTATACAACAGTCAAGAACAAAATATATTGATATTAGACACCACTTTATACGAGATCATGTCACTAATCATGACGTAACCATAGAGTTCATTGATACTAAACATCAACTGGCCGACATTTTTACAAAACCTCTAAGTGAAGAACAATTTGATTTCATTAGAAGAGAATTAGGAATGTTGATGTGTCCGAATAAATAAACTTATTTTTCGGACTATATTGAATTATAAGATCACTTGATTGCCATGTTTATATATGAAAATCTGCAACAAAATCTTGTCCAAATGCATCTTATTTGTTCGAATGCTATAAAACAGATTTATTCGTACACTTTCATGAAAAATAAGTTCCTGAAATAAATCTGATAAAGTGATTCCTGTGTATGTATTTCATCCTGTAATATCTTTGCGGGTTAAATGGATTATAACAAAAAAGGGGAAGAAGTGTTCAAAGCAATCTTTTTGTTGATATTGTTTTCCTCTATAAGCTTGCTAATATTGTTTTCCTCGTATCACAATTACCATGCTTTTTGTTGATGACAAAGGGGGAGAAACATATGAATTGATAAACACTGCCATAATCATGTCTATGTTGCAAATACTTGAGTGATGCTATAAACTATGTTATGGTTATGCCATCCTTGCATCACCAAGAGATATATGAACGTGTGCTATAGTTTGCATTATGTCTTGAGTTGATATCCTATCTTGTGAAGTAAATGCAAACTTGCTAGAATGATAATATGTGTGCATCATGTAATAGTCCCTCGCAGCTTTAAATGATAATGTTCAATTACATGGTGAATAGTTACAAACACAATCATACAAACTTGATGATGTATGTCAAGCTTTGACATCATTCTTGAAGAGATACATCATGATGAGTATCATGATGGGAGTATTGATAAGTTTAACTGATCTAACTTATCAATACGTCACTTGAATTCTTAGGTCTTGAATTCAAGGTTGACTTATCTCAACAATAGCATATAGATAAGGGGAGTTAAGGATAACTCCATTATCAAATGATTGTCATCATCAAAAAGGGGGAGATTGTTGAATCTCGGATTTTGATGATGAAGTCAATTGTCATTTGTTGTCTAATCTATGTGTTGAGATAAGTGTGCAGGATTAACTACGATGAAAGTTAGACAAGCAGCAGGAGTTGCGCCGGAGTCAAGATCAAGATCACGTTGAGAGTTCGAGAGTTCGACGGAAGTTCAAACGGTCGTCGGAGGTTCTGCGAGAACAGATCCGAGAAGTCCGGAAGCTTACCAAACGAAGCTCGTCGGAACTCGCCAAGTGGATCGTCGCAAAATCCAGGAGTTTGCCGGAAGTCCGCAGAAGCATCACCGAGGGTTCATCGGATGATCGACGGAAGTTCGTCGGAAACTCGCCAGAAGAAGCGATTGACGTACCGAAGCAAAGCTGCAGAAATTGTCTTAGATTTAATCGTAGTTAGCACGTTGATTAAGTTAGAAATGGGAGGTGATCCCATTAGCTTAATCCTAGGGCAATTGGGCCCCTGAATAACTCAAATTGGGTCGAATGGTTCCACCAATTCGGACCCAAGTTGCTGTGGGAGGTGCAACCGCCCCAGCCAAGAGGTGCAACCGCCCAGGCTATGTCTCCCAGCAAGACTGGGCGGTGCAACCGCCCCAGCCGAGAGGTGCAACTACCCAGGGCTCAGTCTCCAAGCGAGACTTGGCGGTGCAACCTCCTCTGTCAAGAGGTAGCACCGCTAGAGCTCAAGTTTCGAGCTCTGCCAAGAGGTGCAACCACCGAGCTCGGTCTTCGAGCTCTGGCAGAGAGGAGCAACCTCTCTGGACAGGAGATGCACCGCCTGAGCTCGGTCTTCGAGCTCTGGCAGAGAGGTGCAACCACCTCTGGCAGAGAGGTGCAACCTCTCTGGTCAGGAGATGCACCGCCTGAGCTCGGTCTTCGAGCTCTGGCAGAAAGGTGCAACCACCCTTGACAGAGAGGTGCATCCGCCTGAGCTCAGTCTTCGAGCTCTGCCAGGCGGTGCGACCTCTCCAGTCAAGAGGTGCAACCGCCTGATCCCGAAATTTCGGGATTTGATCGTTTTGAGCTCCAAATTTGAACTGGGTTAGGGCCTATAAATACCCCACCCATTCAGCACAGAAAGTATATAGATCCACTCCGAATTCCTGATCTTTTTCTGTGATTCTAAGAGCTCAAAATTGTGTAAAGTCCAAAAGTTCTCCTCTTTCTGTTCTTCAAAGTCTTGAGTTGTAAAGAGAGGAGAGCAAGGATCTGTAAAGGTTGTCTCCTGAGCCTGTCAAAAGGAGAGAAACTATAAAAGGGCAGTTGGCCTTCGCCTATTGAAGGAAGGCCTCTAGTTGACGTCAGCAACCTCATCGGTGGAGGAAGCCAAAAGTGGAGTAGGTCAAGACTGACCGAACCACTCTAAATCTCTGGTTTGCGTTTATATTTGAGCACTTTATCATTACTGCAAACCTCCTACATAGCTACTGCCCTCTGCGCTTTTACGAACGATTCTCTAAGTTCAGATCTTTCTGAATCTGCATTGAGACGTAAATCGGTGTTTTCGTACGATCTTTACATCGCAGATTACGCTTACGCTTTGATTCCATTCATAACTACGAACTGCTTTCTGCACATTCACAAAAAGACTTTCAAAGTTCAGTTTCTGCGTTTAGACGTAAAACTGCGTTTAGACGCAAAACTGTGTTTAGACGTAAAACCACGTTTAGACGCAAAACTGCGTTCAGACCCAAAACTGCGTTCAGACGCAAAACTGCGTTTAGACGTAAAACTGCGTTCAGACGCAAAACTGCGTTTAGACGTAAAACTGCGTTTAGACGTAAAACTGCATTTAGACGTAAAACTGAGTTTAGACGTAAACTGCTCTTAGACGTAATCTGCGCTTAGACGCAAACTGCGCTTAAATACAAACTGTGAATCGGCTTTTGCATCATAATAGATTTTATTGAACGAACGCACCTTTCGGTTTTAAATTGATGTAAGATTTCCGCTGCACTAATTCACCCCCCCCCTCTTAGTGCTCTCGATCCTAACATCAAGTGATTCCGAGAATGAAGAAGCTAGTAACAAAGAGGAGGCAAACTATGCGCTAATGGCTTTAGGAAGAGAGGTATATGATTTAATTAATGAAGATTTATCTTTCGATGAACTTTCTATCGCTTTTCATGAATTATTTGATAAGTGTAGAACTATTAGTAAGAAGTTCAATCTATTAAAGAAAGCGCATGCCTTACTACAAAATAAGCTTGATAATCTTCAAACTCCTCAATGCACTAAGTGTGAACACTTAGAAGCAATAAAAGATGAGAATTTGCTACTTAAAGAGACCTTAAACAAGTTTAAGGTCGGTAGCAACGGCTTGGACATGATCCTTGCAAACAAGGGTCACATCGCAAATAGAAGTCGAATTGGTTTTGTGAGAGGATCTCATCAAAATCCTACTACCTTCATTAAAGGACCCACATTATATGTTTCACCTCATTTGAAATGTAACTTTTGTTGTAAATCTAGACATATTGTTTACAAATGTCCATTTATGAAAATTAGTCCACATAAGTTGATGTGGGTTCCTAAAGGAACTATAAATAATTCAATGATGAATAACAAAATTAGTAGATCAATTTTTGAGGCACCCAAAATCAAATGGGTACCTAAAAACCATTCTCTTTTGTAGACAAACTCATAAGTTAGGAGCAAGATATGATATCTTGATAGTGGATGCTCAAGGCACATGACCGGAGATTCATCTCATTTCTCTATGCTCACTAGCAAAGAAAAAGGGTATGTCATCTTCGGAGATAACAACAAAGGTAAAATTATTGACAAGGGAACCATAGGTAACAAATCAAGTTTTTCAACTGATGATGTGTTACTAGTTGATGGATTAAAACATAATCTCTTAAGCATTAGTTAATTATGCGATAAAAGTTACAATGTTAGATTTGAATATAATGTGTGCATTATTGAAAAACCAAACAATAACATATCAATGATTGCCTTAAAATAAAATAATGTTTACACCATCAACCTTGATGAACTTAATAATGAAATATGCTTTTCCGTTTTAAATGATGATGCTTGGCTTTGGCATAGGAGATTAGGCTAAGCAAGTATGAAACTAATATCTAAGATTTCATCTAGAGAGTTAGTATGAGGGATTCCCAATATGAAGTTTGTTAAGGACAAAGACTGTGATGCTTGATAACTAGGAAAACAAATAAAAACTAGTTTTAAACCAAAAAATCAAATTAACACCACTAGACCATTGCAATTGATTTATTTGGACTTATTTGGACCAATTGACATAACGAGTCTAGGAGGAAGCAAATATGTATTTGTAATTGTCGACGACTATAGTAGATATACTTGGACCTATTTCTTGGCTCACAAAAGTGATTGTTTCAAATGTTTCTGTAAATTTTATAAACTTACTCAAAACAAAAAAGGCTTCATGATTTCATCAATTCGGAGTGAAAACAGTGGCGAATTTCAAAACCGTGACTTCCAAAGTTTTTGTGAATCAAATGGATATAATCATAACTTTTCCACTCTGAGAAATCCTCAACAACATAGGGTAGTTATCACGCCCCCCAAATTTAATTTTCATTCAGGAGGTGTAAACCTAACTCAAAATTGATAATATTATAATTCAACAAACTATCCAGGTTCCAATCACACATATGAGGTCACTAAGAAAAACATTCAAGTCATTCACCTTTACAATCCACAATTCACAAAACCTGTGCAGTTTATAATCATACATCATGTCACTAGATGATTCTTAAAATCCAAATGCAGCTTAACTAAACCATAACCACATCATAAATCCATAGTTGTGAGAATCTATACAATTACAAAACCAACATGTACCATATGTTTATATCATTCATTATATAATTTTAATTTAACATTCCCAAAATCCTAATATGAGAGGTACTTTTCAAATATTTACAGGATACATCAATCTAGATTTGTCGTTGATACACACAAAAGGAACTTATACAATATCAACATATCAAGTACATAAGATTTGCCCCAAAATCTTCTAGCTTCCCACTTTCTCAACCCAAACTATATATTCTAGCGAGCGATAAGCTATCTTAAAAAATTTATATATCAACGGGATGAGCATATAAAGCTCAGCAAGCGACTAACATATCCATAGCAAAGAGGATAGTTTTTCAAATAAATAAGGTATCAAAAATACAAAGTAGAGATACAACATGAAACAGAAGCATGTGTTGTTTGAATGCAGAATTACGATGTCATTTCGTTCGAAGCATGTTTTGTTCATATAATCGAGGAAGGGTAATTGAAGTATATCATTGACATAAGGAGCATATCCATGGCATATGGTAATTTCAAGGTATAACAAATACTTATAATATTTCGAAAACATATCAAAGAACAAAACATGAATAGAAGCTCAAATGTCACATGACGTTGCAATCATTTCATTCTTATCCAAAGTATGTATAGAAACATGGCCAAAGCTTTGGATATCATATCAAACATATAGAAGGTGAAGTGGGATCATAACGTAATATGGTCCATCCATTTCTAAATGACTACAAAACATAAGTCTCCCACGTCTGTGAGCTCCATCCACCAACGTCTGAGTGAAGTCATAGGGGGCCGATAGAGCATCGCAGGCTCTAAGCATAACTCCCTTTACCATTTCTAGCAAAGGTTCACATTTATCCTACAAACACCAAAGTACAAAGGGATAGTATGAATAATAAATTAGCATATATCGGAAGCACATGCAGAACAACAAAATGTACATATGTCTTTCGAGTCAATACGATACAAACAGAATATTTCACAAATGTATTCAGATTTGAAAGGAAACAAAAGCAAAAGCATACAAGGATTTCAAGAAATCATATATAGCTCAATTGAAATAAGAAAGTTAGATGAATTCAATGTCCAAAGAAATGAAACTGGAAGAGGCATATATCGAAAGCAAATGCAGAACAATGGGATGTATGTGCCGAATCATTACGATGCAAACATGAACTTTAGATGATAGTTGCAGATGTACAAATAAATAAAGGACAAAATTATACAGGAATTTAAGGTAATAATGTAAAGCTTAACTGAAGTAAGAGTTTTTACCGAAATAGATTTCCAAAGAGAAGAAACAAGAAAAGCCGAAATCGACCAAAGCTCGATTCTAGCAGAATTTGATAGGAACATTGTATGAACTATTTGGATAATCAATTATGCTCCAATTTATATAAAATAGTTGTCATTAGAACGATTATCAATCTAGTTTTAGGTAAATTAAGTTTTACAAGAATTGGAATCTACAATAGGGAGGTACAGATAATTTCGTAGTGAAAGGTCTGAAAATATTAGCTCTGTTTTACTGAATCCAGAAAGTCGATAAAATAGATGTTTTAGTTAGCAATTGTACTCCAAAAATTTCAAATCAGGTATATATAGAAAGGATTTTGAGTCTACCTTCGAATAAATTATACTTTGTATAAATCTGAGTTCACAGTAGAATGTTATAAGCAGTTAAGCAATAAGAGGTCCGAAATTTCAGTCCCTATTTTGTAAAATATGTAGAGTTCATTTAAACAGAAGTCTTAGAATGCATTTAAACTCTAAATCATTCGATCTTTTTTGTTTTGTCTACTTTCAAATGGAATAGGTTTTATCTAAATCAGAGTTTTTTACAAAATGTTATGGCCGAAACATTGCAAAGAGGTCAGATTACCGAAAAATTATAGATTCATGGCTTTGTATCAAAACAAAAGAAGGTCTAGTTCTTAGTTGAAATCTCTCAAATTTTGCAGAATAAAAATGGAAATAGAGATTAAGGTTACTGTGTGATGGGGTTAGAACACTTACCTTAAAATTATTTGAATCCTAAATGTGAGAAAATTGATGAAAAACCTCAAGCTCTTCATCTTCTTCTTCTTCTTCCTCCCTTCTCTTCTCAAACTCATATTGGGCTTCAGGTTTGTTTTCTTGAACCTTTTATCTAATTCTTTTTTTTTTTTTGGGTTTTGGCTAATGCAAAAGTTGCAAGGTGTCATGCATGCATGAAAGTGGCTAGGTGTCATCTTTAGAGTAAACATAAGTGGCACCATTAGGTTAGATAGTGACACATGTCCACTATTTTTATTTTTTACTTAAATCTGTTAGGATCAGGAGCACTAAGAGGGGAGGGGGGCATGGGGTGAATTAGTGCAGTGGAAAACTTTCGATGATTAAAACTGCGTTTGTATGATAAAAGCGATTTCGATAGAAAAGCTGATTCGTAAATCACTTTAACTTATGATCAAGCGAGATGCAGTTAAAGCGAATCTATGAAGGCAATTTACAGTTATAATAGAAATCAGAATGTAAGCACAAACTGAAATATGATGTTCGTACGATAAAACTGATTTACATCTAAACGTCGATTCGGAAAATACTAAACTTTGAAACATGATCGTAAATGAGCAGAAGGCAATAAGCTATTGAGGAGGTTTGCAGAAAATATGATTTGCTCAAAGTAAAAGCAACCAGAGAGCACCGTAATTTTAGAGTGGTTCGGTGAATCTTGACCTACATCCACTTCTGGCTTCCTCCACCGACGAGGTCACTGACGTCCACTAGAGGCTTTCCTTCAATAGGCGAAGACCAACCACCCTTTTACAATTTCACTCCTTTTAACGGGCTTAGGAGACAACCTTTACAAACTTTTCTGCCCTCTCTTGAAAGATCAGAACTCAGAAGAAAAGAGGGAGGAGTACTTCTAGACTTTACAACACTTTTGAGCTCTAAAATTACAGAGTAAGATCCAACCCACTTTGAATTCCGAGCACAAAACTGTCAATTCTCGGAATTCCGAGGTCTAGCGGTTGCACCGCCTGATTGGGGCAGTTGCACCGCCTAGCAGAGCACGAAGACTGAGCCTCTGGTCGGTGCCACCTCCTATCAGGGGCGGTTGCACCTCCTGCCAGAGCTCGGAGTCCGAGCTCAGGCGGTGCCATCACCTGACTAGGGCGGTTACACCGCCCAGCCAAAGCTCAGAGACCGAGCTTGGAGATTGAGCCTTGGGCGGTGCCACCGTCGACCCAGGCGGTGCCACCTCTAGCCAAGTAATCTAGGTCCGAATGGGCTGATCCATTCAGCCTAATTTGGGTCTGTCAAGAGCCCAATTGCCCCAAGATTAAGTTAATGGGATCACCTCCCATTTCTAACTTAATCATCATGCTAACTACGAATTTCTTAAGACATTTACTGCAACTTGCTCTAGTGCATCAATCGCTTCTTCCGACTAGCTTCCGGCGAACTTCTGGCGAACATCCGACGAACCTTCTGCGATGCTCTGGCGAACTTCTGACAAACTCCTGGACTTGCAATGATCTACTTGGCGAGTTTCGACGAGCTTCTTTGGCAAACTCCTGGACTTCTCGGATTTATTCCCGTAGAACCTCCAATGACCGTTCGGACTTCCGTCGAACTCTCGAACTCCCAACGTGATCATAGTCTTGACTCCGGCACAACTCCTGCTGCATGCCTTACTTTCATCGTAGTTAATCCTGCACATGTAAAATAAAACTTCGATCGAGATAATTAATCCTAAGCAATTAACCAAGTTGTCTGGCATGTCATTGGTCCCTCGACACTTCGTCCGATTCTTCGACGCATCGTCCTCTCTTGCGGCCTATTGCCCAGTCGGCCAATTGACTCCGCGACTCTGTTATCCTTGTAACAATACCCGCTCTTCTTGGTCCGATGCCCGAGTCCACGACCCGAAGCCTTCTGTCGATACGTTGACCGATCCACCGGCCCGACATCCAATCTTCTAATATGTTCCTCCGGCATAGCATGATTTTTCCTGCTTTAATTGTCTCATCCTGATCGAAGCATCTTGCATCACTCAAAATGCAGATTAAAACATAAACACATATCAAGTGGTTTCATCATCAAAATACGAGATTCAACAAAATCTGAATCTCTCATAAATTATATCAAAATTCTAATATTTACTCTTCGGTCCCTAGCCATAAACTTTTAATATAATATTATTTAATATAAAATAATTATTAAATAATCCTTATTTTTACAAACAAACCTTTTACAAAATTTTCAAAAATGGAGGATGTTACACTCTCCCCTCCTTAAAGAAAAATTTAGTCCTCTAAATTTATCATACCTCATTCAACGAAAAAATGAGGATAAACTTTCATCATTTCTTCCTCCAGCTCCCAGGTTATTTCCTCTTAAGAATGATATCTCCATATCACTTTAACTAGAGGGATGTCCTGATTCCTCAAGATCTTTTCTTTTTTTATCAACAATCTGAGTGGGCTCTTCCATATAAGATAAGTCTTTATCAATCACCATCGGCTCATACTTAATGATATGAGAGGGATCAGGTATTTACTTTCTGATCATTGAAACGTGAAATATATCATGGATATGGCACAATGATGGTGGCAAGACAATCCTATAAGCGATAAAACCAACCCTCTCATGAATATCAAAAGGTCCAATAAATCTTGTGCTTAACTTTCCTTTCTTCCCAAATCTTACAATGCCTTTAGAAGGGGGGACCTTCAGGAATACAAAATCCCTGATTTGAAACTTAATATTTCGTCTTCTGTTATCAGCATAACTCCTTTGACGACTCTAAGTAGTCTTTAACCTTTTTCTTATAAGTTGAATTTTCTCAGTAGTCTCTTGTACTTTTTCTAGCGCTAAAAACTTTCTATCGCTAATTTCTTCCCAACATATAGGCATCCTGCACTTTCGCCCATATAAAGCTTCATAAGGAGCCATCTGAATACTTGAATAATAACTATTATTGCAAGTGAACTCAATAAAAGAAATATCTTTATCCCATTCACCTTTCCAATCTAGGCTGGAAGCAAATCCCCAAGTGTTTGAATGGTTCTTTCTGATTGACCATCAGTTTGAGGGTGATAAGTAGTGCTAAACTTGACTTTAGTGCCAATAGATTCCTGTAACCTTCTCCAAAATCTAGATAGAAATCTGGAGTCTCTATCAGAGATGATCTCCTTTGGAACACCATGAAGTCTCACTATTTCATTGATTTATAAATCTACAAGCCTATCAAGAGAATAAGTCATATTGATCGGTAGGAAATGTGTAGATTTCGTTAACCTATCAATGATAACCCAAATAGCATCATGCTTTCTAGAAGTTCGGGGTAGTCCTGAAATAAAGTCCATGGTAATACATTCTCATTTCCATTCAGGAATATCTAAAGGTTGCAACAAACCTCCAGGTCTTTGGTGTTCTGCTTTGATTTGCTGATAAGTCAAACACTTTGAAACATATATTACAATCTCCTTCTTCATGCCTTCCCACCAATAATGACTTTGGAGATCTCTATACATCTTAGTGCTACCAGAATGTATGGTGTACTTTGAATTATGACCTTCCCTTAATATTTGATTTTTGATATCTGAGTCATTTGGAACATATATTCTATCCCCAAATCTCAATAGGCCATCCTCTGAAACTCAAAAATTCTGTTTCAATCCCTTTTCTACTTCATTCCTTAAGCAGATCAAGCATTGATCTCATAGTTGTCTTTCTTTAATTTGTTGAATGAGATCATATTGCACTTGGATGGAGGCCATTAATATTATTGAGTCTTGCCCCTGCCAATTCCAAATCATGAGTTGGATAATTCAGTTCATAACTCTTTAGTTATCTAGAATCATAAGCAATCACTTTCCCTTCTTGCATCAAAACACATCCAAGGCCCTTTCTTGAGGCATCAATATAAACCATAAATCCCTCATCACCACTTGGAATAGTAAGAATAGGGGCACTAGTCAATCTCCTTTTAACTCTTGAAAACTTTGCTCACAATCATCACCCCATACAAATTTCACATTCTTTTGAGTGAGTTTGATGAGAGGTTAAGCGATTCGAGAAAATCTCTCCTGTAATAACCTACCATACCTACGAAGCTTCTAACTTCTGTCACATTTGTTGGTACTTCCCACTTAACCATAGCTTCCACTTTCTTTGGATCAACAGTTATACCCTTCCCTAAAATCACATGGCCTAAGAAAATAATTTTATTCAACCAAAATTCACATTTGCAGAACTTTGCATATAACTTCTTTTCTCTTAGTATGGACAATATATTTCTCAAGTGTTTCTCATGCTCCTGATTACTCCTTGAATATACAAATATGTCATCAATGAATACAATCACACAATCGTCCAAGAAAGGCTGAAATATCCTATTTTTCAGGTTCATAAAAGCTGTAGGGGCATTAGTTAAACCTAAAAGCATCACTAAGAATTCATAGTAACCATATCGAGTTCTAAAACCTGTTTTTGGAATATCCTCCTTCACGATCTTCAACTGATAGTAACCTAACCTTAAATCAATCTTGGAGAATACTTGTGCACCCTGCAATTAATCAAACAAATCATCAATTCTAGGTAGGGGATACTTATTTTTTGATGGTCACCTGATTCAATTGTCTATAATCAATACAAAGCCTTAATGTTCCATCCTTCTTCTTAAATAATAGCACCGGAGCACCCCATAGTGAAACACTGGGTCGAATGAAACCCTTATCTAATAGTTCTTGTAGTTGCTTTTTCAATTCCTCTAGCTCGAGTGGTGCCATTCTGTAAGGAGGCTTAGATATTGGGGTTGTCCTAGGGACCAAATCAATAGTAAATTCACCCTCTCTATCTGGAGGTAGACCAGGCAAGTCATCTGGAAATACATCAGGCAAGGAGGTAAATTATGCCCAATACTCTCAAAATAAAAGATCGGATAATCTAGTATGCAAAAAGTGATCATTTTGTATAACAATCTATACTGGTATGATTGAAAGATAGTCAATCCATACTTAGTATAATCTCAAAACTCCAAATATCTAGGAGAACTAAATTAGCAAGAAGTTCGTGTTCTCCAATAAATATCAAACAAGATGACCAGATCAAGTTTGTTATTAAACAATCCCCAATAGCTGTATTTACATATAGCATATAATCTAGTGGTTTAGGTTGAATGCCCATGTGATAAGAAAAATATTACGAATCAAATCATAGATGAGACACATAGTCAAACAAATATTTACATTCTTTTAGAAACATGAATAGTACCTTCGACCACTAATTCAGAAGCTTTAGAATCATATTCCGTGATAACATACACTCTGAAATGGGCTGATGATTTATCAGGCAGTGATTCTTTCATCTTGTTCAAAGGGCAGTCTTTTATTTTATGATCCAAATTTCCACAAGCAAAATAGGCTCCAGTCACCTTTAAATACAAACTTATTTCATAATCTAACTCGCATCGTACACAGGATTGAATCTTTTATGGTGACTTCCCTTTTCAAATCGATAATATCTTGACCATCTTATTATCACATTTTGATTCATTTCTAATCTTTTTTTTTTTTTGGTAAACTTGTCCTTGCTATTCCTGTTCTTGATCTCCAGAAATTGTTTTGATCATCAGAATAATTTCGTATATCAAATATCTTCTCTAATCGCATCATCTATTTTTCTGCTACCAATGTATTAGGTTCACTATGCTTCTACTACGCTACTCTGATTTAATATCCTCGATCAACCCTTTTATCGCGCTTAATTAATCAAAAGCAGATGTAGTAGGAGGACTAAATGTCCTCGTCATCCTAGATTTCTAAAATGCATCAAAGAAAATTTTCACCAATCACTATAGTTCACTAGATCTCAATATATTTTGCACGTTAACATATTAAATATTTTAGTGATCCTCAAACCATACTCTGATACCACTCTATCAAGCCCTCCGAATTTAATTTTCATTCAGGAGGTGTGAACCTAACTCAAAATTGATAATATTATAATTTAACAAACAAACTAGGATCCAATCACACATTTGAGGTCATTAAGAAAAATATTCAAGTCATTCACCTCTACAATCCACAATTCACAAAACCTATGCAGTTTATAATCATACATCATGTCACTAGATGATTCTTAAAATCCAAAGGCAACTTAACTAAACCATAACTACATCATAAATCCATAATTTTGAGAATCTATACAATTACAAAATCAACATGTACCATATGTTTATATATTCATTACATGATTTTAACTTAACATTCCCAAAATCCTAACATGAGAGGTACTTTTCAAATATTTACAGGATACATCAATGTAGATTTCTCGTTGATACACACAAAAGGAACTTATACAACATCAACATATCAAGTTCGAAATATTTGCTCCAAAATCTTCTAGCTTCCCACTATCTCAACCCAAACTACATATTTTAGCGAGTGATAAGCTATCTTGTAAAATTTATATATAAACGGGGTGAGCATATAAAGCTCAGCAAGTGACTAACATATCCATAGAAAAGATGATAGTTTTTTAAATAAATAAGGTATAAAAAATATAAAGTAGAGATACAAGATGAAACAGAAGCATATGTTGTTTGAATGCAGAATTACGATGTCATTTCATTCGAAGCATGTTTTGTTCATATAATCGAGGAAGGATAATTGGAACATATTATTGACATAAGGAGCATATCCATGGCATATGGTAATTTCAAGATATAACAAAGACTTATATCATTTCGAAAACATATCAAAGAACAAAACATGAATAGAAGCTCAAATGTCACATGACGTTGCCTTCATTTCATTCTTATCCAAAGCATGCATAGAAACATAGCCAAAGCTTTGGATATCATATTAAACACATAGAAGGTGAAGTGGGATTGTAACATAATATAGTTCATCCATTTCTGAATGACCACCAAACATAAGTCTCCCATGTCTGGGAGCACCATCCACCCACGACTAAGGGAAGTCATAAGGGGCCGACAGAGTATCACGGGCTCTAAGCATAACTTCCTTTACCATTTCTAGCAAAGGTTCATATTTATCCCACAAACATCAGAGTACAAAGGGACAATATGTGTCACGCCCCCTCAAAATATCCATGATTATTAAAATTTTCATCACAGACCAATCCAGGATCCAAACTAACGTTTGAGGACACTGAAAAACATTCTATCAAATTCACATCTATAAAACCTATGCAATTTATAATCATATATCACATCACTCGATAATTCACATTTATGGCAACACAAGCCAACTTAACAAACATGAACAACATTTATAAATCCACAAGCTAAGTAATTTATACAATCAGAACTCCAACTATTCACCACAAGTTCGTATCATCATAAATTAGACTTTGACACAGTATATCCATTTCGGTTCATCGACAACATTTCATTACATACAAAACATACTTATACAACAATATCATAATAACCAACCAGACTTGCCCATAATTCTGAATAGCTATCCATTGCCTCAGCCCAAATCAAACATCTCGAAGAGTGACAAGCTAACCTGAAAGATTTATATAACAACGGAGTGAGCCAAAAACGGCCCAACAAGTGACAAAGCATATTCAGAACAAAAAGAACGATTTCAAGCAAGTAAGGTATCATAATGCAAGGCAGAATACAAGAATTCTCAAGGATACCATCTCATTAGATACAAAATCATATGTATCATGTCATTCAAACATATTTGATTCATAACAAATGGAGCATAGAGTAATTGGAGCATATCAATGGCAGATAGGACATTTCAGAACATATCAGTTCATAGCAAATGAAGCACAAAGTAATTGGAGCAAATCAATGGCAGATAGGACATTTCAGAACATATCAGTTCATAGCAAATGGAGCACAGAGTAATTGGAGTATATCAGTAACGAATGAAACATTTCGGAGTTTATCAATGGCGTATGAAATGTTCCGGAGCATATCAACGGCATATGGAATATTTCGAAGCATATCAACAGTGAATGAACCATTTCAGAGCATATTAAAAACAAATACCGTATAGAAGCTCAAACATCGTCCTTGACGTTGCAATCATATCATTCTTATCCAGAGCAAGAACAGAAACAACTCACCAAAACTCTGGATGTCATATCAAACATATAGAAGGTGTAGTGGGATCTCAGTCAGAATGTGATTCATCCATTTCTGAATGATCACCTGACAAAAGTCTCCCACCTCTGGGAGCTCCATCCGCCAATGTCTAGGTGAAGTCAAAGGGGGCCGGCAGAGCATCGCAGGCTCTAAGCACATACCCTTTACCATTTCTGGCAATGGTCCAGAATATCCCACAGAGTGGGCAGTAAGCATATACCCTTTACCATTTCTGGCAAAGGTCCAGACAATCCCACACACCAGAGTACAAGAGGGCAGTTTTAACAATAAGTAGTATATATCGGAAGCACACGCGGAACAACAAAACGTACATGTGCCTTTACGAGTCAATACGAAGTAAGCAATAATCTTTCACAATGATATTCGGATTTTGAAAGGAAATGGAATAGGCACTCATCGAAAGCAAATGCGGAACAATGGGATACACATGTGCCTAAATGAGTCAATACGATATAACATAAACGTTACACAATAGTTTCCAAGAATGCAAATAACTTTAAAGATAAGAGCATACAAGAATTTAAAGTAGTATTATAAAGCTCAATTGAATAAGAAAGCTAAAGGATATCAATTTTGCAAAGGAATGAAACCAGAATATTAGAAATCGACCAAAGCTCGATTTCTGGCAGAATACAAGAGGCACATTGAACAAATGATTCAAACTATCAATCGTGCTCCAATTTACTTAGAAATATATCATTGGATTAAACTTTCAGATAAGACAGGCTTTATATGAATTGAATTGTCCAATAGAGAGAGTTACAAATAATTTGTTAAACATGGGTCGTAGAACAAAATCTCTATTTGGCAGAATTCATAATGTCAGATTCAACAGATAACTAGGCAGGTGTTTGGATTCCAAATCGTTCAATCCATATATCAAAAGAAAGATCTACGAGTCTAGTTTCCAATGAAATAAGCTTTGAATAAATCAACATTTGCAATAGGGACTTATAAGCAGTTAAGTATCAAAAGGTCAGAAATTACGATCCCTGTTTTGCAAAATCAGTAGGGTCATTTGAAACAGAAGTTTGGGTAGATAAACTTACTCCGAATTCTTAAAATAAGCTATCAAAACAAATATTTATGAGTCTGTATTATGATCAAATAAGTTTTGTCCAAATCAAAGGTCAATACATGAAGTTATAATCATAACAAGGATGAAAGGTCAGAATCTCCGAAGTGTTGAATCTCGTATTTTGATGATGAAACTACTTGATATATGTTTATGATTTAATCTGCGTTTTGAGTGACGCAGGATGCTTCGATCAGGATGAGACAATTAAAGCAGGAAAATCATGTTGTGCCGAAGGAACATGTCAGAAGATTGGGCGTCGGGCCGGTGGATCGGTCGACGTATCGACAGAAGGCTTCTGGCCGTGGACTCGGGCATCGGGCCAAGAAGAGCGGGTATTGTGCCAAGGATATCGGAGTTGCGGAGTCAACTGGCCGATTGGGCAATAGGCTGCAGAAGAGGACGATGCGCCGAAGAATCGGACGAAGCGTCGAGGGACCAATGACATGTCGGACAACTTGGTTAATTGCTTAGGATTAATTGTCTCGATCGAAGTTTTGATTTGTTGTGCAGGATTAACTATGATAACAATGAAGACATAAAGCGAAACAAAGTGTCGGAGTCAAGCGCGAAGGATTTGTTGCGAGTTCGAGAGTTCGACGGAAGTCCGAAGGTTCGTCGGGAATGCTACCGGAACTAGCCGAGAATGAGTTGGGAGCTTGCCGAAGGGTTTTTCGGAAGCTCGCCGGAAGGTTCGTTGGAAGTTCGCGGAGCTCACCGAGAAAGATCGGAGCTTGCCGACGAAGCTCGTTGAAACTCGCTAAGATCAAATCGTGAAGTCTAGGAGCTTGCCGGGAGTCCGCAGAATGGTTTCCGAGAGTTCATCGGAAGACCGCCGGAAGTTTGCCGGAAGCTCGCCAGAAGAAGTCTTGACTTGCGGACTTTGTAATAGCTTAGAAAATGTCTTTAAATTCATAGTTAGCACGTTGATTAAGTTAGAAATGGGATGTGATCCCAATAACTTAATCCTGGGGCAATTGGGCCCCTGAAGAACTCAAATTGGGTCGAATGGTTCAACCCATTCGGACCCAAGGTGCTGTGGGCGGTGCAACCGCCCCAGCCAAGAGGTGCAACCGCCCATACTATGTCTCCCAGCGAGACTTGGCGGTGCAACCGCCCCAGCCAAGAGGTGCAACCGCCCAGGGCTCAGTCTCCAAGCGAGACTGGGCGGTGCAACCTCCTCTGTCAAGAGGTAGCACCGCCAGAGCTCAAGTTTCGAGCTTTGCCAGGCGGAGCAACCACCGAGCTCAGACTTCGAGCTCTGCCAGGTGGTGCAACCACCGAGCTCAGTCTTCGAGCTCTGCCAGGCAGTGCAACCACCGAGCTCAGTCTTCGAGCTCTGGCAGAGAGGTGCATCAGCCTGAGCTCAGTTTCGAGCTCTGCTAGGTGATGCAACCACCGAGCTCAGACTTCGAGCTCTGCCAGCCGGTGCAACCACCGAGCTCAGTCTTCGAGCTCTGCCAGGTGGTGCAACCATCGAGCTCAGTCTTCAAGCTCTGGTAGAGAGGTGCAATCGCCTGAGCTCAGTCTTCGAGCTCTGCCAGGCGGTGCCACCTCTCCAGTCAAGAGGTGCAACCGCCTGATCCCGAAATTCCGGGATTTGATCGTTTTGAGCTCCAAATTTGAATTGGGTTGGGGACTATAAATACCCCACCCATTCAACACTGAAAGGATACAGATCCACACTGAATTCTTGATATTTTCAGTGATTCTAAGAGCTCAAATTTGTGTAAAGTCCTAAAGTTCTCCTCCTTCTGTTCTTCAAGTCTTGAGTTGTAAAGAGAGGAGAGAAAGGATCTGTAAAGGTTGTCTCCTGAGCCTGTCAAAAGGAGAGAAACTGTAAAAGGGCAGTTAGCCTTCGCCCATTGAAGGAAGGCAGCTAGTTGACGTCGGTGACCTCGTCGGAGGAGGAAGCCAAAAGTGGAGTAGGTCAAGACTGACCGAACCACTCTAAATCTCTGGTTTGCTTTTATCTTGAGCACTTTATCATTACTGCAAACCTCCTACATTGCTACTGCCCTCTGCGCCTTTACGAACGAGTTTCTAAGCTCTGATCTTTCAGAATCTGCATTCAAACGTAAATCGTGTTTTCGTACGATCTTCACACTACAGTTTACGCTTACATTCGGATTCCATTTATAACTGCAAATTGCTTTCTATGTAAAACGCTTTTCAAGGTTCAAAACTGCTTTTAGACGCAAAACTACATTTAGACGTAAAATTACGTTTAGACGTAAAATTGTGTTTAGACGCAAAACTGCGTTTAGACGCAAAACTGCGTTTAGACGTGAAACTGCGTTTAGACGTAAAACTGCGTTTAGACGTAAAACTGCGTTTAGACGCAAAACTGCGTTTAGACGTAAAACTGTGTTTAGACGTAAAACTGCGTTTAGACGTAAAACTGCGTTTGAACGTAAAACTGTGTTTAGACGCAAACTGCGCTTAGACGCAAACTGCGCTTAGACGCAAACTGCATTGTGATTCTGCTTTTATATCGAAATCGTCTTTTATCGGACGAACGCAGCTTTTGTTTTTAAAATCGCTGTAAGATTTTCGCTGCACTAATTCACCCCCCCCCTCTTAGTGCTCTCGATCCTAACAATTGGTATCAGAGCGGGGTATTTCTCATTTCGGATTTACACCCGAGAGAAATGGCTCTTCAAGAGGGCTTGTCGGTCTTTCGTCCACCGTTCTTTAACGGATTGGACTACACTTATTGGAAAACTCGAATGAGAGTTTTCTTGATTTCTCTAAATCTGGATTTATGGAATATCGTTGAAAACGGTTTTCAACTTCCCTCTAAACCGATGAACGAATGGTCGGATTTGGAGAAAAAGTATTTTTCTTTAAACGCAAAGGCTATGAATGCCTTATTTTGCGCTTTGGACAAAAATGAGTTCAATCGGGTTTCTTTGTGCGAAACGACTTTCGATATTTGGCGCACTCTTGAAATCACGCACGAGGGAACTAGTAGAGTCAAAGACTCGAAAGTTAATATTTTACTGCATGATTTCGAGCTTTTTCATATGAAACCAAGCGAAACCGTTGTTGACATGTACACTCGTTTTACGGATGTCGTCAATGGTTTAAAATCACTTGGTAAAAGCTTTTCGGATTTTGAACTCGTTAACAAAGTTTTGCGCTCACTTTCTAAAACTTGGGATTCAAAAGTAACTGCTATTCAAGAATCAAAAAATTTGAACCAATTTCCACTTGAAGAACTAATTGGTTCATTGATCACATATGAAATGACGTGCAATGCACGTGAAGAACTTGAGAACCACCTTCCAAAGAACAGGAAGGATTTGGGACATAGAACATTTGAAGACCACTCGAGCATAAGCTCAAGTGATGGTGAACTTAAACTACAAATGAAACGAAAACTAAAAAGCAAAAAGAATGGAACTATTTGCTTTAAACGCAAGAAGAAGAACAAAAATTGGGATGAATCGAGCTCATCTGAAGACGAGAAAGTCAACAAAAGCGAGGCGGCAAACTACGCCTTACCAGCCTACGACATTGAGGTAATTAAAATGCCTTTGGTTTATTTTAAAATTACTTGATGCTTTCATGATATATTTTCTTTTTTAGTTTAGAATTAATTTTCTTGAAAATTACATGTTTAAAAATAAAAATACAAAAATTATGATCATGCTGATAATTTCGAAAATGATAATATTGCATATTTTATGATAAACAAACAAAATGATTTTGATCATGGTTAAGAAGTAATAATGTGTATCATGTTTGATTAACATTGTTGAATGAAATCACGTTTGATTTAAAGTAATGCATAAAGATGTAATATTAAATGGTTATTAACAATTTTTATGCATGAGACTTTAAGTTATCCGTGATCATGAGCTTGTTTGATCTTCTTGATTTAATTTCAAGATCTATAACAAAAATCATGTCTGAATATATGAAAGTGTTAATTTCATTTTCGGATTCACTTAACAATTGGTATCCTAACAATCGCATTTTCTCATACACTTATAAAAAATATTTTTCTAAAATGGATTTGATGAAATGATTCCTGCTTATAAATTCCATCTCGAAATATGAATGATAGTGTTTTTGCTAAAGAGAATAATCATAATCATGATCTTGATAATTATAACATGAAGCTCTTTATAAATCAAGATCGTTCATTATGCTCCCTACATTTATCAAAAAGGAGTTCTTCAAATGAAATGCAATTCAATGAAGTGTCATATTGATATCTTGAAACTTGGAATATTTTAAAATGTGATCTTGACAAGAATGCTTCAAGTTGCTCTTTGTACTATATCTTTTCAAATGAATCATGAGCCTTGATATCATATATTTCATAATACAAGATTTCTTTGCCTTATGTCTTGAACTTTCATGCTTATCTTAATTTGGCATATAAAGACTAAGGCATGCTTAGATGAAAAAGAATCTCTTAAAAAAATGCTTTTCCCATCTGATCGAGATTAATGATTTCATGATATTTTGTGAATCTCGAAATTAATTTTAATGACTTGATTATGAATTTCAAGTTAATGATTTGATTTGAATAAGTTTTATCTAAATCATAATCTTGATCTTGCAAAATTGAAGTCACAAATAATATCTTGTGGTATTCATGGATTGAAACATTGTATGCTTAAATTAATCATTCTCCTATGTTTCAAAAAATTCCTTAAAAGCCTTATGTGATGATTGAAAACTAACTTGCTTTATGATGAATCACAAATCATGACTTGATCTATGATGTAAATGCCTTTAAATGATTGATATATTTAACACTTTTATGCTCTTCCCCCTACTTTCTTCTTGTTTTCAATGATAAAATGGGGAGAAGTTTTGATCATGCATGGTAGGATATAATTTGACAAAATTGATACCATCATGATATGAAACATTTATGATGTGCAATTATGCATGCAATACTTGTGATTTCTAATTATGATGTGATGTATTGCATATGATGTAAATCATGATTTAAAATGCTATGAGTGCCAAGTTACACATTTTGAGAAGAAATTGTTATATTGAAATATTAATGTAATTATGAATGGTGATATGATATCATGCATGTAATACTTCAATTTATGATAATGATGCATGCAATGATAAAATATTCATGATGAAAAATTATCTTGACATTCATAACTTGATTATTCATCATTTGTCATGATTTTGAAATCGTTGTAAAAGGAAAAGAGAACTACAAAACTGTATTCTCTCTTTCTTTTTTTTACAATGACAAAGGGGGAGATAGCTAGCTTGTACAAGTCAAGAAGATGCAAAAACTTGATTGCTAGCTTACCTATTTTAAGAAGCAAAGATTGCTAACTTGCTTATTTCAAGAAGAAAAATTGTCTTCTTGAACATCATTATCTTGAATATCTCAAGAAGCAAAACTTGCAATTTGCACATTGCAATAGGAAGCAAGAATCATGAGTTTACACAAGAAATTTATCTTGCATTTGCTTTCGAAATTTTTGCTAGCTTATATATTGTGAAACTTGTATATCATAAAAATTGCTAGCTTGTTGGTCTAAAGAGAAGCAAAAAGTTGCTATCTCAAAAGAAGCAAATGTGCTATCTTGCCTATCTCAAGAGGCAAAAATGCTAACTTGCGCATCTAGCAAAGTGAGCAAAATTTTCAAGAAGCAAGAGTTGCCTTCTTGAACATCTCTAATTTGCTAGCTTGCATGATATAGAACTTGCTATCTTGAACATTACCAAAAGTGCTATCAAACTTGAATATCTAAAACTTGATAGCATGAATGTTCTAAGCATGATATAACACTTGCTAAATCTTCCAGCTCCAAGATTGCATGATGATAAAACTTGATACTATGTTTTTCATGCAATGAGTTGAATCAATATCACAAACACTTGATTGTGATACTTCTCCTTTTTGTTGATGACAAAGGGGGAGAAGTATGTTGATGAAAGTATGTTGATGACATGACATGTGATGCATAAAGTTTATGCATATGTTCATGTTGACGTATTGCAAGTATTCATGATGAATATTGCAATGACTTGAATTCAGTTTGAATTCAAGGTTCTATCAATATGGCATATTGATAGGGGGAGTTTGTTTAAACTCCGGGAGTTAAGTTTAACTCCGTCATCAAGTGGTTGTCATCATCAAAAAGGGGGAGATTGTTGAATCTCGTATTTTGATGATGAAACTACTTGATATATGTTTATGATTTAATCTGCGTTTTGAGTGACGCAGGATGCTTCGATCAGGATGAGACAATTAAAGCAGGAAAATCATGTTGTGCCGAAGGAACATGTCAGAAGATTGGACGTCGGGCCGGTGGATCGGTCGACGTATCGACAGAAGGCTTCGGGCCGTGGACTCGGGCATCGGGCCAAGAAGAGCGGGTATTGTGCCAAGGATATCGGAGTTGCGGAGTCAACTGGCCGATTGGGCAATAGGCTGCAGAAGAGGACGATGCGCAGAAGAATCGGACGAAGCGTCGAGGGACCAATGACATGTCGGACAACTTGGTTAATTGCTTAGGATTAATTGTCTCGATCGAAGTTTTGATTTGTTGTGCAGGATTAACTATGATAACAATGAAGACATAAAGCGAAACAAAGTGTCGGAGTCAAGCGCGAAGGATTTGTTGCGAGTTCGAGAGTTCGACGGAAGTCCGAAGGTTCATCGGGAATGCTACCGGAACTAGCCGAGAATGAGTTGGGAGCTTGCCGAAGGGTTTTTCGGAAGCTCGCCGGAAGGTTCGTTGGAAGTTCGCGGAGCTCGCCGAGAAAGATCGGAGCTTGCCGACGAAGCTCGTTGAAACTCGCTAAGATCAAATCGTGAAGTCTAGGAGCTTGCCGGGAGTCCGCAGAATGGTTTCCGAGAGTTCATCGGAAGACCGCCGGAAGTTTGCCGGAAGCTCGCCAGAAGAAGTCTTGACTTACGGACTTTGTAATAGCTTAGAAAATGTCTTTAAATTCGTAGTTAGCACGTTGATTAAGTTAGAAATGGGAGGTGATCCCATTTGCTTAATCCTGGGGCAATTGGGCCCCTGAAGAACTCAAATTGGGTCGAATGGTTCAAACCATTCGGACCCAAGGTGCTGTGGGCGGTGCAACCGCCCCAGCCAAGAGGTGCAACCGCCCATACTATGTCTCCCAGCGAGACTGGGCGGTGCAACCGCCCCAGCCAAGAGGTGCAACCGCCCAGGGCTCAGTCTCCAAGCGAGACTGGGCGGTGCAACCTCCTCTGTCAAGAGGTAGCACCGCCATAGCTCAAGTTTCGAGCTCTGCCAAGCGGAGCAACCACCGAGCTCAGACTTCGAGCTCTGCCAGGCGGTGCAACCACCGAGCTCAGTCTTCGAGCTCTGCCAGGCAGTGCAACCACCGAGCTCAGTCTTCGAGCTCTAGCAGAGAGGTGCATCAGCCTGAGCTCAGTTTCGAGCTCTGCTAGGTGATGCAACCACCGAGCTCAGACTTCGAGATCTGCCAGGCAGTGCAACCACCGAGCTCAGTCTTCGAGCTCTGCCAGGCGGTGCAACCATTGAGCTCAGTCTTCGAGCTCTGGCAGAGAGGTGCAATCGCCTGAGCTCAGTCTTCGAGCTCTGCCAGGCGGTGCCACCTCTCCAGTCAAGAGGTGCAACCGCCTGATCCCGAAATTCCGGGATTTGATCGTTTTGAGCTCCAAATTTGAATTGGGTTGGGGCCTATAAATACCCCACCCATTCAACACTGAAAGGATACAGATCCACACCAAATTCTTGAACTTTTCAGTGATTCTAAGAGCTCAAATTTGTGTAAAGTCCTAAAGTTCTCCTCCTTATGTTCTTCAAGTCTTGAGTTGTAAAGAGAGGAGAGAAAGTATCTGTAAAGGTTGTCTCCTGAGCCTGTCAAAAGGAGAGAAACTGTAAAAGGGCAGTTAGCCTTCGCCCATTGAAGGAAGGTAGCTAGTTGACGTCGGTTACCTCGTCGGAGGAGGAAGCCAAAAGTGGAGTAGGTCAAGACTGACCAAACCACTCTAAATCTCTGGTTTGCTTTTATCTTGAGCACTTTATCATTACTGCAAACCTCCTACATTGCTACTGCCCTCTGCGCCTTTACGAACGAGTTTCTAAGCTCTGATCTTTCAGAATCTGCATTCAAACGTAAATCGTGTTTTCGTACGATCTTCACACTGCAGTTTACGCTTACATTCGGATTCCATTTATAACTGCAAATTGCTTTCTACGTAAAACGCTTTTCAAGGTTCAAAACTGCTTTTAGACGCAAAACTACATTTAGACGTAAAATTACGTTTAGACGTAAAATTACGTTTAGACGTAAAACTGCGTTTAGACGCAAAACTACGTTTAGACGTAAAACTGCGTTTAGACGCAAAACTGCGTTTAGATGCAAAACTGCGTTTAGACGTAAAACTGCGTTTAGACGTAAAACTGCGTTTGAACGTAAAACTGTGTTTAGATGCAAACTGCGCTTAGACGCAAACTATGCTTAGACGCAAACTGCACTGTGATCCTGCTTTTATATCGAAATCGTTTTTTATCGGACGAACGCAGCTTTCGTTTTTAAAATCGCTGTAAGATTTCCGCTGCACTAATTCACCCCCCCCCTCTTAGTGCTCTCGATCCTAACACGAAGTTGCACAGATTCGGATCGAAATGTCTAAACAAGAGATATATCAAATGCAAGGCTAGAACAATTCAAGTTCCACATATTCAAATCAAATGTAGAGATCAAATTACAGTAAGTAAAGATTAGGATACTTACAATAGGAACGATTAGAATAATTATAGGAGGAACGAATCGGGAACTTGCAATAAGAAATATCAGAGCAATTATAGGAGAAACGATCAGGGAACTTGCCTTTCAAGGATTTCGATCCGAAGATCCAAAGAAGGTGCTAGCCCAAATCCTTCTACTTTTCCTCCGTGTCCTCTCTCTGTTTCATTTTGTGCTCCCGTTTTCTTCCTTTCTTCGCAACTACACCATGTGTCGAACATCGAGGCACAGTCACCTGCTCTCTCTTACTCTCATTCCTTCTTTTTCTTTCCCAAACGCAGCTGCCACAGCCGCCGTCGCAGCCGCTGCCACAATCGCAGCCCCTTCCACCGCACTACCTTCCTTCCTCCCTTCTCTCGCAGACATAACTGCTGCATACGCAGTCGCTGCCGCTGCGGCTGCAGTCCCGTCCGCAGCCCCTTTTTCTCCCTTTCCTTTCTTTTCTTTCCCAACTGCACTGCTGCAGTCGCAGCCTCAGCCACGGCCACAGCCTATTCTTCCTCCCCTGCTCATCTTCCTCTCCTTCTTCTTTTCCAACTACAGCTGCCATCGCCGCAGCCGCAGCCCCTTCTCCTCTTCCTCTCTTCTTCCTCTCCTTCCCTTTCTCTTCTTCTTCCTTTCCTTTTTGTCTTTCCCTGCCACAGCTGCAGCTGCCACTGGCGCAACCGCAGCTACTTCTTTCCCTTCTCCTCTTCCTTCTCCTTCCTTTCTTCTTCTTCTTTCCCCGCTGCAACTGCTGCAGTCGCGGCCGCAGCCACGGCCGCAACCTCTTCTTCCTCCCCTGCTCATATTCCTCTTCTTTTTCTCTTCCAGCTGCAGCTGCCATCGCCGCAGCTGCTGCCCCTTCTTCCCCGACGTCACACACACCCTCTCCTCTATTTCCTCTGCAGGAAACAGAGGTATCACAACCTCTTCTCCTGCTTCCTCTTCTTCTTCTCTTTCTCTTCTTCTTCTTCTCCTCTTCGAATGCCCCACACCTCTCCTCTGTTTCCACCTGCAGGAAACAGAGGTGCTGCAGCCCTAGCTGCTGCCACCTCTCGCTCCTCTCCCTCGTCCCTCTCTTTTCCCTCTTCTTCTCCTTCTCTTCTTCTCCTCTTCCCTTTTCCTCCCCAACGCCACACACCTCCTCGCTGCAGCCTTGCCGCAGCTATCCTCCTCTCTTCTTCTTCTTCTTCTTCTTCTTCTTCTTCTTCTTCTTCTCCCCAATGCCCCACACATACTCTCCTCTATTTCCACCTGCGGGAAACAGAGGTGCAGCAGCCCTAGCTACTGCTGTTGCCTCTCCCTCTCCTCTCCATCTTCCCTCTCTTCTTCTTCTTCTTCTTCTTCTTCTTTTCTTCTCTTCTCCCTCTTCCTCCTCTCTTCCTTTCCATCTTCTTCTTCTTTCTTCTCTCCTCACGCCCCACCACTCCTCTCTGTTTCTTGAAGAAACAGAGAGTGCGTGGGAGGCGGTGGGATAAAACCGAAATTTTCGGTTTTCTTTATTTTCTTTTCATTTTGTAACTTAGCACTTTAGTCCTTGAAATTTTTATATTACATATAGGTCCTCAAATTTTCATATAAATCCTTATTAATAATTTTCAAAACTGAGGGATATTACACTCTCCCCTCCTTGAAAGAAAATTTAGTCCTCTAAATTGATCATAGCTCAATCGACGAAAAGATGAGGATTATGATATCTTTATTTCCTCCTCTTGCTCTCAAATAATTTCATCAATACAATATAATGACATAATTATCTAAAGGTGACCGAAATATTCTCCTCCTTGATCCTCAAAAGACGGTAACCCGACCTACAATCAATTTCTAAAAATACGTGCGCACCCTGTAATTAATCAAGCAAGTCGTTACTTCAGAAAATACTCGTTTTTGATGATCACCTGATTCAACTATCCATAATCAATACAAAGCCTCAATGTTCCATCCATCTTTTGAACTAACACAAGAGCACCCCATGATAAAATATTAAGCCAAATAAAATCCTCATTTAATAATCCTTGTAGTTGTTTTTCTAATTCCACTTACTCAAATGATATCATTCTGCAGAGAGGCTTAGATATTGGGATTGTCCCAAAGACCAAATCAAAAGCAAAGTCACGTTTGGAGGTAATCCAAGCAAGTCATTCTGGGATACATTAGGCAAAGAGATAAATCATGTCCAATACTTTCAAAATAAAAGATCGGCTGATCAAATTTACAAAAAAGTGATCATTTGTTATATACCAATCCATACTGGTATGATAGGAAGATAGTCAATCCATACCAAGTATAATATCAAAACTCCAAATCTCTAGGAAAACTAAATCAACTAAAAAGTTCAAGTTCTCCAATAAAAATCAGACAAGAGGACCAGATTCAAGTTCGTTATCAAAGAATCTCCAATGATCGTATTTTACATATATCACATATTACAGTGGTCTAGGTTGAATACCCAAGTGATAGGCAACATGTTACGAATCAAATCGTAGATAGAACCCATGTTCAAATAAATATTTGCATTCTTTCATAAACGTGCATAATACCTTCGACCACTAATTCAGAAGTCTTAGAATCATATTCAGTGATAGCATACACTTTGGCATGGGCTAATGATTTATGAGGCAGTGACTCTTTCTTCTTGTTCAAAGGACAGTCTTTTGTTTTATGATCCAACTTTCTACAAGCAAATAGACTACAGTCACCCACCAACACAAACTTGTTTCATAATTTAACTTGCAATTCACACATGATTGAGTCTTTTGTGGTGACTTTCCTTTTCAAATCCAAATGTCTCGACCCTCTTGTTAACACTTTCTAATTCATTTCTAATCATATTTTTATTGGTAAACTTGTCCTTATCATTCTTGCCATCGATTCTCCAAAAATTCTTTTCATTGTTGCCATTAATGATCAACCTCTACTTCCAATATAAGGTGGCAAAAAAAAAAAAATCATTCAATCATCAGAACAATTTTGTACATCAAATATCTTCTCTGTTTGCATCATCCATTTTTCTACCACCAATGAAATTGGGAGCACCATGCTTCTACTGCGCCACTCTGATTCAATATCTTTGATCAACCCTTTCATCCCACTTAATTAATCAGAAACAAATGAAATAGGAGGACCAAATGTCCTTATCATCCTAGATTCCTAAAATGCACCAAAGAAAAATTTCCACCAATCACTAAAGTTCATTAGACCTCAATATATTTTGCACATCAACATATCAAATATTTCAGTAATCCTCAAACCATGCTCTGATACCACATCTGTCACGACCCCTTAAAATATCCATGATTTTTAAAATTTTCATCACAGACCAATCCAGGATCCAAACTAACATTTAAGGACACTGAAAAATATTCTATCAAATTCACATCTATAAAACCTGTGCAATTTATAATCATATATCACATCACTCGATAATTCACATTTATGGCAACCCAAGCCAACTTAACAAACATGAACAACATTTATAAATCCACAAGCTAAGTAATTTATACAATCAGAACTCCAACTATTCACCACAAGTTCGTTTCATCATAAATTAGACTTTAACATTCTGAAATTCCAAATAAGAGAGATCTCCTCACACTTTGACACAGTATATCCATTTCGGTTCATCGACAACATTTCATTACATACAAAACATACTTATACAACAATATCATAATAACCAACCAGACTTGCCCATAATTCTGAATAGCTATCCACTCTCTCAGCCCAAATCAAACATCTCGAAGAGTGACAAGCTGACCTGAAAGATTTATATAACAATAGAGTGAGCCAAAAACGGCCAAGCAAGTGACAAAGCATATTCTGAACAAAAAGAACGATTTCAAGCAAGTAAGGTATCATAATGCAAGGCAGAATAAAAGAATTCTCAATGATACCATCTCATTAGACACAAAATCATATGTATCATGTCATTCAAACATATTTGATTCATAACAAATGGAGCACATAGTAATTGGAGCATATCAATGGCAGATAGGACATTTCAGAACATATCAGTTCATAGCAAATGGAGCACAGAGTAATTGGAGCATATCAGAAACGAATGAAACATTTCAGAGTTTATCAATGGCGTATGAAATGTTCCGGAGCATATCAACGGCATATGGAACATTACGAAGTATATCAACAGTGAATGAACCATTTCAGAGCATATAAAAAACAAATACCGTATAGAAGCTCAAACGTCGTCCTTGACGTTGCAATCATATCAGTCTTATCCAGAGAATTAACAAAAACAACTCACCAAAACTCTGGATGTCATATCAAACATATAGAAGGTGTAGTGGGATCTCAGTCAGAATGTGAATCATCCATTTCTAAATGACCACCTGACAAAAGTCTCCCACATCTGGGAGCTCCATCCACCCACGTCTAGGTGAAGTCAGAGGGGGCCGGCAGAGCATCGCAGGCTCTAAGCACATACCCTTTACCATTTCTGGCAAAAGTCCAGAATATCCCACAGAGCGGGCAGTAAGCATATACCCTTTACCATTTCTAGCAAAGGTCCAGACAATCCCACACACCAGAGCACAAGAGGGCAGTTTTAACAATAAGTAGCATATATCGGAAGCACATGCAGAACAACAAAACGTACATGTGCCTTTACGAGTCAATATGAAGTAAGCAATAATCTTTCACAATAATATTCGGAATTTGAAAGGAAATGGAATAGGCACACATCGAAAGCAAATGCGGAACAATGGGATACACATGTGCCTAAATGAGTCAATACGATATAACATACACATTACACAATAGTTTCCAAGAATGCAATTAACTTTAAGGACAAGAGCATACAAGAATTTAAAGCAGTATTATAAAGCTCAATTGAATAAGAAAGCTAAAGGATATCAATTTCCAAAGGAATGAAACCAGAATATTAGAAATCGACCAAAGCTCGATTTCTGGCAGAATACAAGAGGCACATTGAACAAATGATTCAAACTATCAATCGTGCTCCAATTTACTCAGAAATATATCATTGGATTAAACTTTCAGATAAGACAAGCTTCATATGAATTGAATTGTCCAATAGAGAGAGTTACAAATAATTTGGTAAACAAGGGTCGTAGAACCAAATCTCTGTTTGGCAGAATTCATAATGTCAGATTCAACAGATAACTGGGTAGGTATTTGGATTCCAAATCTTTCAATCCATATATCAAAAGAAAGATCTCCGAGTCTAGTTTCCAATGAAATAAGCTTTGAATAAATCAACGTTTGCAACAGGGACTTATAAGCAGTTAAGTATCAAAAGGTAAGAAATTACGATCCCTGTTTTGCAAAATCAGTAGGGTCGTTTGAAACAGAAGATTGTGCAAACAAACTTACTCCGAATTCTTAAAATAAGTTATCAAAATAAAGGTTTATGCGTCTATATTCTGATCAAATAAGTTTTGTCCAAATCAGAGGTCAATACATGAAGTTATAATCATAACAAGGACGAAAGGTCAGAATCTCAGAAGTTGCACAGATTCGGATCGATATGTCTAAACAAGAGATATATCAAATGCAAGGCTAGAACAATTCAAGTTCCACATATTTAAATCAAAAGTAGAGATCAAATTACAGTAAGGAAAGATCAGGATACTTACAATAGGAAAGATTAGAACAATTACAGGAGGAACGAATCGGGAACTTGCAATAAGAAATATCAGAGCAATTATAGGAGAAACGATCGGGGAACTTGCCTTTCAAGGATTTTGATCCGAAGATCCAAAGAAGGTGCCAGCCCAAATCCTTCTACTTTTCCTCCGTGTCCTCTCTCTGTTTCGTTTTGTGCTCCCGTTTTCTTCCTTTCTTCGCAACTACACCACGTGTCGAACATCGAGGCACAGTCACCTGCTCTCTCTTACTCTCATTCCTTCTTTTTCTTTCCCAAACGCAGCTGCCACACCCGCGGCCGTAGCCGCTGCCACAATCGTAGCCCCTTCCACCGCACTACCTTCCTTCCTCCCTTCTCTCACAGACATAATTGCTGCATACGCAGTCGCTGCCGCTACGGCCGCAATCCCGTCCACAGCCCCTTTTTCCCCCTTTCCTTTCTTTTCTTTCCCAACTGCACTGCTGCAGTCGCAGCCTTAGCCACGGCCGCAGCCTCTTCTTCCTCCCCTGCTCATCTTCCTCTCCTTCTTCTCTTCCAACTACAGCTGCCATCGCCGCAGCCGCAGCCCCTTCTCCTCTTCCTCTCTTCTTCCTCTCCTTCCCTTTCTCTTCGTCTTCCTTTCCTTTTTCTCTTTCCCTGCCATAGCTGCAGCTGCCACTACAGCAACCGCAGCTACTTCTTTCCCTTCTCCTCTTCCTTCTCCTTCCTTTCTTCTTCTTCTCTCCCCGCTGCAACTGCTGCAGTCGCGGCCGCAGCCACAACCGCAACCTCTTCTTCCTCCCCTACTCATCTTCCTCTTCTTCTTCTCTTCCAGCTGCAGCTGCCATCGCCGCAGCTGCAGCCCCTTCTTCCCCGGCGTCACACACACCCTCTCCTTTGTTTCCTCTGCAGGAAACAGAGGTATCACAACCTCTTCTCCTGCTTCCTCTTCTTCTTCTCTTCCTCTTCTTCTTCTTCTCCTCTTCGAACGCCCCACACTTCTCCTCTATTTCCACCTGCAGGAAACAGAGGTGCTGCATCCCTAGCTGCTGCCACCTCTCGCTCCTCTCCCTCGTCCCTCTCTTTTCCCCAACGCCACACACCTCCTCGCGGCAGCCTTGCCGCAGCTATCCTCGTCTCTTCTTCTTCTTCTTCTTCTTCTTCGTCTTCTTCTCCCCAATGCCCCACACATACTCTCCTCTATTTCCACCTGCGGGAAATAGAGGTGCAGCAGCCCTAGCTACTGCTGCTGCCTCTCCCTCTCCTCTCCATCTTCCCTCTCTTCTTCTTCTTCTTCTTCTTCTTCTTCTTCTTCTTCTTCTTCTTCTTCTTTTCTTCTCTTCTCCCTCTTCCTCCTCTCTTCTTTTCCCTCTTCTTCTTCTTTCTTCTCTCCTCACGCCCCACCGCGCCTCTCTTTTTCTCGAAGAAACAAAGAGTGCGTGGGAGGCGGTGGGATAAAACCGAAATTTTCGGTTTTCTTTATTTTATTTTCAATTTGTAACTTAGCAGTTTAGTCCTTGAAATTTTTATATTTACATATAGGTCCTCAAATTTTCATATAAATCCTTATTAATAATTTTCAAAAGTGAGGGATATTACAGTATGAATAATAAAATTAGCATATATCGGAAGCACATGCGGAACAACGAAATGTACATATGCCTTTCGAGTCAATACGATACAAACATAATCTTTCATAAATGTATTCAGATTTGAAAGGAAATAAAAGTAAGAGCATACAAGGATTTCAAGAAATCACATATAGCTCAATTGAAATAAAAAAGTTAGATGAATTCAATGTCCAAAGAAATGAAACTAGAAGAGGCACATATCGAAAGCAAATACGGAACAATGAGTTGCATGTGCCGATTCATTACGATGCAAACATGAACTTTAGATGATAGCTGCAGATATACAAATAAATAAAGGACAAAAGTATATAGGAATTTAAGGTAATAATGTAAAGCTTAAATGAAGTAAGAGTTTTTGCTAAAATCGATTTCCAAAGAGAAGAAACAAGTTTTTGATATGAATATTGTATGAACTATTTAGATAACCAATTATGCTCCAATTTATACAAAATAGGTGTTACTAGAATGATTTATCCATCTAGTTTTAGGCAAATCAAGTTTTACAAGAATTTCAATCTATAACAAAGAGTTACAGATAATTTCGTAGCGAAAGGTCTTAAAATATTAGCTATGTTTTACTAAATCCATAGGGTCAATGAAATCAGATGTTTTAGTTAGCAATTGTACTCCAAAAATTTCAAATCATATATATATAGAAAGTATTTTGAGTCTAGCTTCGAATAATTTAAACTTTGTATAAATCTGAGTTCACAACAGAAAGTTATAAGCAGTTAAGCAACAAGAGGTTATAAATTTCAATCCCTATTTTACAGAATCTTAGGGTTCATTTAAACAGAAGTCTTAGTATGCATTTAAACTCCAAATCATTTAATCTTAGTATCAAAATAAATGTTTTTTTGTCTACTTTCGAATGGAATAGTTTTGTCTAAATCAGAGTTTATTACAAAATGTTATGGCCAAAACATTACATAGAGGTCAAATTATCGAAAAATTATAGATTCATGGTTTTGTATCAAAATGAAAGAAGGTCTAGTTCTCAGTTGAAATCTCTTAAATTTTGCAGAATAAAAATGGAAACAAAGATTAAGGTTACTATGGGATGGGGTTAGAACACTTGCCTTAAAATTATTTGAATCCTAAATGTGGAAAAATTGATGAAAAACCTCAAGCTCTTCTTCTTCTTCTTCTTCTTCTTCTTCTTCTTCTTCTTCTTCTTCTTCTCTTCTCAAACTCACATTAGCTGCAACTCTTCTAGTTTATTTTCTTTAACCTTTCATCTAATTCTATTTTTTTTGGGTTTTGGCTAATGCAAAAGTTGCAAGGTGTCATGCATGCATGAAAGGGGCTAGGTGTCATCTTTAGAGTAAACATAAGTGGCACCATTAGGTTAGCTAGTGACACATGTTCACTATTTTTTTTTTAACTTAAATATGAATCTTTCATAAATTATATCAAACTTCTAAAATTTACTCTTAGGTCTCTAGCCATAAACTTTTAATATAATATTATTTAATATAAAATAATTATTAAATAATCCTTACTTTTACAAACAAACCTTTTACTAAATTTTCAAAAATGGGGGATGTTACAGTAGTTGAAAGAAAAAATAGAAATTTACAAGAAATGACAAGAACAATGTTAAATGAACATAGTCTACCTAAGTATTTTTGGGCCAAAGCCGTTAATATGGCTTGCTATGTCATGAATAGGGTTCTAATAAGACCATCTCTATCAAAAACTCCCTATGAATTATAGAGCAATAAAAAACCAAATGTTTCTTTCGGTTGCAAACACTTTATTTTGAATGAAAATGATGCCTTAGGAAAATTTGATGCTAAATCCGATAAAGGTATCTTTCTTGGTTACTCTTCCGTTTCTAAGGCTTTTCATGTTTTTAACAAAAGAACCTAAGTTATAGAAGAGTTAGTTTTTAATGAAATTTTCGAGTTAAAGAAAAATGATTTTGATGATGATCTTAGTTTTGATAATTTGAATTTAAATGAACCCCCTCCTCAAAATAGCAACTTGGATATATCTTCTTCCGAAATTTCCTTACCCAAGGAATGGAAGTATGTAGATGCTCATCCAAAGGAGCTAATTATAGAAGATACATTAAAAGGGGTTCAAACTCGTTCTTCCTTCAAGAATTTTTGTGCTAACGCCACCTTCCTTTCTAAAATTGAACCTAAATGCATTGACAAAGCCTTGAAAGATGATTCATGGGTTATTGTAATGCAAGAGGAATTGAACCAATTTGAGAGGAATGAGATATGGAAGCTTGTCCCTAGACCTAGTGACCATTTAGTCATAGGTACTGAATGGGTCTTTAGAAACAAGCAAGATGAATGCGGTATCATCGTTAGAAACAAGGCTAGACTAGTGGCCAAAGGTTTCAACCAAGAAGAAGGTATCGACTACGAAGAGATCTTTGCTCCTGTAGCTAGATTAGAAGCCATTAGGATGCTTCTAGCCTATGCTAGTAGTAATGATTTTAAACTATTTCAAATGGATGTCAAAAGTACTTTCTTGAATGATGTTATTTCCAAAGAAGCCGATCTTGGCGATGTCAAATGGATTTGATCTTGGTGATGTTCAAATGGATGTCAAATGGATTTGATCTTGGCGATGTTCAAGCCGATCTTGTCTTTGTTCAAAGTGATCCATCCGAATTCCTCTATCTTCGATAGATGATGCTGGAGATTACTCAAATGGACGTGATTCCTCAAAGGGACTATCTACCTTTCTGGTTCAGGGTGAGGGGGATTTGTTCTTCTAGGCATTCAATGTCACGCCCCTCAAAATATCCATGATTTTTAAATTTTTTATCACAGACCAATCCAGGATCCAAACTAACGTTTGAGGACACTGAAAAACATTCAATCAAATTCACATCCATAAAACCTATGCATTTTAAAATCATATATCACATCACTCGATAATTCATATTTATGGCAACCCAAGCCAACTTGACAAACATGAACAACATTTATAAATCCACAAGCTAAATAAATTATACAATCAGGACTCCAACTATTCACCACAAGTTCATATCGTGAAAAATTAGACTTAACATTCCGAAATTCCAAATAAGAGAGATCTTCTAACACTTTTACACAGTATATCCATTTCGATCATCAGAACAATTCCTTACATACAAAATATGCTTATACAACAATAGCATAACAACCAACAAGACTTTCCCATAATTCTGAATAGCTATCCACTGCCTCAGCCCAAATCAAACATCTCGAAGAGTGACACGCTGACCTGAAAGATTTATATAACAACGGAGTGAGCCAAAAACGGCTCAGCAAGTGACAAAACATATTCAGAACAAAAGGAACGGTTTTAAACGAGTAATGTATCATAATGTAAGGCAGAATACAAGAATTCTCAAGGATACCATCTCATTAGATACAAAATCATATGTATCATTTCATTCAAAACAGATTTGATTCATAACAAATAGAGCATAGAGTAATTGGAGCATATCATGGGCAGATAGGACATTTCAGAACATATTAGTTCATAGCAAATGGAGCACAGAGTAATTAGAGCATATCAATGGCAGATAGGACATTTCAGAACATATCAGTTCATAGCAAATGGAGCACAGAGTAATTGGAGCATATCAATGGCAAATAGGACAATTCAGAACATATTAGTTCATAGCAAATGGAGCACAGAGTAATTGGAGCATATCAATGGCAGATAGGACAATTCAGAACATATTAGTTCATACCAAATGGAGCACAGAGTAATTGGAGCATATCAATGGCAAATAGGACAATTCAGAACATATTAGTTCATAGCAAATGGAGCATAGAGTAATTGGAGCATACCAATGGCAGATAGGACAATTCAGAACATATTAGTTCATACCAAATGGAGCACAGAGTAATTGGAGCACATCAATGGCGTATGAAATGTTCCGGAGCATATCATCGACATATGGAACATTTCGAAACATATCAACAGTAGATGAAACATTTCAGAGCATATCAATAACAAATACCGTACAGAAGCTCAAACGACGTCTTTGACGTTGCAAACATATCAATCTTATCCAAAGCATGTACAGAAACACATAACCAAAGCTCTGGATATCATATCAAACATATAGAAGGTGTAGTGAGATCTCAGTCAGAATGTGATTCATCCATTTATGAATGACCACCTGACAAAAGTCTCTCACGTTTGGGAGCTTCATCCACCCACGTCTAGGTGAAGTCAAAGGGGGCCGACAGAGCATCGCAGGCTCTAATCACATACCCACATAGCGGGCAACAAGCGCATACCCTTTACCATTTCTGGCAAAGGTCCAGAATATCCCACATAACGGGACCCCACATAGCGGGCAAATAGCGCATACCCTTTACAATTTCTGGCAAAGGTCCAGACAATCCCACACACCAGAGTACAAAAGGGCAGTTTCAACAATAAGTAGCATATATCGGAAGCAAACGCGGAACAACAAAACGTACATGTGCCTTTTCAAGACAATATGCTGCAAGGAACAAATCTCTCACAAATGTATTCATATTAGGAATGAAATTGAAGCAAGAGTATACAGGGAATCGAAGCAATCATATTTAGCTCAATTCAAATAAGAAGGTTAGAAGAATTCAATATCCAAAGGAATGAAACTAGAATAGGCACACATCGAAAGCAAATGCGGAATCATGGGTTATACATGTGCCTATAGAAGTCAATACGATATAGCTTAAACGTTACACAATAGTTTTCAAGAATGCAAATAACTTTAAGGACAAGAGCATATTCAAGTATCCAAAGGAATGGAACAGAATATTAGAAATCGACCAAAGCTCGATTTCTGGCAGAATACAAGAGGCACATTGAACAAATGATTCAAACTATCAATCGTGCTCCAATTGACTCAGAAATATATCATTGGATTATACTTTCAGATAAGATAGGCTTCATATGAATTGAACTATCCAATAGAGAGGGTTACAAATAATTTGGTAAACAAGGGTCGTAGAACAAAATCTCTGTTTGGTAGAATTCATAATGTCAGATTCAACAGATAACTGGCCAGGTGTTTGGATTCCAAATCTTTCAATCCATATATCAAAAGAAAGATCTACGAGTCTAGTTTCCAATGAAATAAGCTTTGAATAAATCAACTTTTGCAATAGGGACTTATAAGCAGTTCAGTATCAAAAGGTCAGAAATTACGATCCCTGTTTCGCAAAATCAGTAGGCTCATTTGAAACAGAAGTTTGGGCAGACAAACTTACTCCGAATTCTTAAAATAAGCTATCAAAACAAAGGTTTATGAGTCTATATTCCGATCAAATAAGTTTTGTCCAAATCAGAGGTCAATACATGAAGTTATAATCATAACAAGGACGAAAGGTCAGAATCTCAGAAGTTGCACAGATTCGGATCGATATGTCTAAACAAAAGATATATCAAATGCAAGGCTAGAACAATTCAAGTTCCACATATTCAAATCAAATGTAGAGATCAAAGTACAGTAAGGAAAGATCAGGATACTTGCAATAGGAAAGATTAGAACAATTACAGGAGGAACGAATCGGGAACTTGTAATAAGAAATATCAAAGCAATTATAGGAGAAACGATCAGGGAACTTGCCTTTCAAAGATTTCGATCCGAAGATCCAAAGAAGGTGCTAGCCCAAATCCTTCTACTTTTCCTCCGTGTCCTCTCTCTGTTTCGTTTTGTGCTCCCATTTTCTTCCTTTCTTCGCAACTAAACCACGTGTCGAACATCGAGGCACAGTCAGCTGCTCTCTCTTACTCTCATTTCTTCTTTTTCTTTCCCAAACGCAGCTGCCACAGCCGCCGCCGCTACCGCTGCCACAATCGCAGCCCCTTTCACCGCACTACCTTCCTTCCTCCCTTCTTTCGCAGACAATACCTACTGCATACGCAGTCGCTGTCGCTGCGGCCGCAATCCCGTCCGCAGCCCCTTTTTCGCCCTTTCTTTTCTTTCCCAGCTGCAACTGCCGTAGTCGCAGTGAAATCCATGGCCGCAGCCACCATAGCCGCAACCTTTTCTTTCTCCCCTGCTCTATTTCCTCTCCTTCTCTTCTAGCTGCAGCTGCCACTACCATAGCTGCCTCTCCTTCTCCTCTTCCTCTCTTCTTCCCTTTTCCTTTCTCTTCTTCTTTGTTTCCTTCTCTTCTTTCCCAACTGCACGGTTGCAGTCGCAGCCTCAGCTGCGGCCACAACCTCTTCTTCCTCCCCTGCTCATCTTCCTCTCCTTCTTCTCTTCCAACTGCAGCTGCCATCGCAGCAGCCGCAGCCCCTTCTCTTCCCCTTCTCTTCTTCCTCCCCTTCCCTTCTTCCTTCCTCTTCCTCTTTCCCTGCCACATCTGCAGCTGCCACAGTCGCAGCCGCAGCTACTTCTTTCCCTTCTCCTCTTCCTCCTTCCTTTCTTCTTCTTCTCTTCTTCTCCTTCCTCCCCTTCTTCTCCCCGACGAACAGCACCTCCTTTCCTCTGTTTCCTCTTGCAGGAAACAGAGGTGCCGCCTCTTCACCCGCTTCTACTTCTTCTCTTCTTCCTCACCATCTCTTCCTCTCCTTCTCTTCCAGCTGCAGCTTCCACCGCCGCAGCCGCAGCTCCTCCTTCCCCTTCTCTTCTTCTCCTCTTCTTCTTCCCTCCTCCTCCCCGGCGTCACACACACCCTCTCCTCTGTTTCCTCTGCAGGAAACAGAGGTATCACAACCTCTTCTCCTGCTTCCTCTTCTTCTTCTCTTCCTCTTTTCCTTCCTTTCCTCTTCGAATGCCCCACACATCACCTCTGTTTCCACCTGCTGGAAACAGAGGTGCTGCAGCCCTAGCTGCTGCCACCTCTCGCTCCTCTCCCTCTTCCTTCTCTTTTCCCTTTCTTCTCCTTCTCTTCTTCTCCTCTTCCCTTTTCCTCCCCAACACCACACACCTCCTCGCTGCAGCTATCCTCCTCTCTTCTTCTTCTTCTTCTCCTTCTTCTTCTCTTCTCCTCCCCAACGCCCCACACATACTCTCCTCTGTTTCCACCTGCGGGAAACAGTGGTGCAGCAGCCCTAGCTGCTGCTGTTGCCTCTCCCTCTCCTCTCCATCTTCCCTCCTTCTTCTTCTTTTCTTCTCTTCTCCCTCTTCCTCCTCTCTTCTTTTCCCTCTTCTTCTTCTTTCTTCTCTCCTCATGCCCCACCGCTCCTCTCTGTTTCTCGAAGAAACAAAGAGTGCGTGGGAGGCGATGGGATAAAACCGAAATTTTCGGTTTTCTTTATTTTCTTCTCATTTTGCAACTTAGCAGTTTAGTCCTTGAAATTTTTATATTTACATATAGGTCCTCAAATTTACATATAGTATCTTTTTAATAATTTTCAAAAGTGAGGGATATTACACTCTCCCCTCTTTAAAAGAAAATTTAGTCCTCTAAATTGATCATAGCTCAATCGATGAAAAGATGAGGATTATGAAATCTTTATTTCCTCCTCCTGCTCTTAAATAGTTTCATCAATACAATACAATTACATAATTATCCACGAGTGACCGAAATATTCTCCTCCTTGATCCTCAATAGACGGTAACCCGACCTTCAATCAATTTCTAAAATTACTTGCGCACCCGGCAGTTAATCAGGCAAGTCGTTACTTCAGAAAATACTCATTTTTTATGGTTACCTGATTCAATTGTCTATAATCATTACAAAGCCTCAATGTTCTATACATCTTTTTAACTAACACCGGAGCACCCCATGATGAAATATTAAGCCAAATAAAATCCTCATTTAATAAATCTTGTAGATGCTTTTCCAATTCCACTTACTCAAATGATATCATTCTGCAGAGAGGCTTAGATATTGGGATTGTCCTAAAGGCCAAATCAAAAGCAAAGTCACGTTTGGAGGTAATCCAAGCAAGTCATTCTGGGATACATTAGGCAAGGAGATAAATCATGTCCAATACTTTCAAAATAAAAGATCGACTGATCAAATGTACAAAAAGTGATCATTTGTTATATACCAATCCATACTAGTATGATAGGAAGATAGTCAATCCATACCAAGTATAATATCATAACTCCAAATCTCTAGGAGAACTAAATCGGCAAAAGTTCAAGTTCTCCAATAAAAATCAGACAAGAGGACCAGATTTCAAGTTCGTTATCAAAGAATCTCCAATGATCGTATTTACATATAGCACATAATGTAGTGGTCTAGGTTGAATACCCATGTGATAAGCAAAATACTACGAATCAAATCGTAGATGGGACTCATGGTCAAACAAATATTTGCATTCTTTCATAAACGTGCATAATACCTTCGACCACTAATTCAGAAGTCTTAGAATCATATTCAGCGATAGCATACACTCTGACATGGGCTAATGATTTATGAGGCAGTGACTCTTTCTTCTTGTTCAAATGGCAGTCTTTTGTTTTATGATCCAATTTTCTACAAGCAAAATAGACTCCAATCACCCGAAAAACAAATTTGTTTCATAATTTAACTTATAATTCACACATAATTGAGTCTTTTGTGGTAACTTCCCATTTCAAATCCAAATGTCTTGACCCTCTTGTTATTACTTTATGATTCATTTTCAATCATATTTTTATTGCTAAACTTATCCTTATCATTCTTGTCACATATCTCAAAAAATTCTTTTCATTGCTGCCAATAATAATCAGCCTCTACTTCCAATATAAGGTAGCAAAAGAAATCTTTTGATCATTAGAACAATTTTGTATATCAAATATCTTTTCCATTTGCATCATCCATTTTTCTACCACCATTGAAATTAGATTCATCATTCTTCTACTGCGCCACTCTGATTCAATATCCCCAATCAATCCTTTCATTCCCCTTAATTAATCAGAAACAAATGAAATAGGAGGACCAAATTTCCTCATCATCCCAGATTCCTAAAATGCATCAAAGAAAATTTTCACCAATCACTATAGTTCATTAGACCTCAATATATTTTGCACGTCAACATATCAAATATTTCAGTAATCCTCAAACCATGCTCTGATACCACCTCTGCCACGCCCCTCAAAATATCCATGATTTTTAAAATTTTTATCACAGACCAATCCAGGATCCAAACTAACGTTTGAGGATACTGAAAAACATTCAATCAAATTCACATCCATAAAACCTTTGCATTTTAAAATTATATATCACATCACTCGATAATTCACATTTATGGCAACCCAAGCCAACTTGACAAACATGAACAACATTTATAAATCCACAAGCTAAATAAATTATACAATCAGGACTCCAACTATTCACCACAAGTTCATATCGTGAAAAATTAGACTTAACATTCCGAAATTCCAAATAAGAGAGATCTTCTAACACTTTTACACAGTATATCCATTTCGATCATCAGAACAATTCCTTACATACAAAATATGCTTATACAACAATAGCATAACAACCAACAAGACTTGCCCATAATTCTGAATAGCTATCCACTGCCTCAGCCCAAATCAAACATCTCGAAGAGTGACACGCTAACCTGAAAGATTTATATAACAACGGAGTGAGCCAAAAACGGCTCAGCAAGTGACAAAACATATTCAGAATAAAAGGAACGGTTTTAAACGAGTAAGGTATCATAATGTAAGGCAGAATACAAGAATTCTCAAGGATACCATCTCATTAGATACAAAATCATATGTATCATTTCATTCAAAACATATTTGATTCATAACAAATAGAGCATAGAGTAATTGGAGCATATCAAGGGCAGATAGGACATTTCAGAACATATCAGTTCATAGCAAATGGAGCACAGAGTAATTAGAGCATATCAATAGCAGATAGGACATTTTAGAACATATCAGTTCATAGCAAATGGAGCACAGAGTAATTGGAGCATATCAATGGCAGATAGGACAATTCAGAACATATTAGTTCATAGCAAATGGAGCATAGAGTAATTGGAGCATATCAATAGCAGATAGGACAATTTAGAACATATTAGTTCATACCAAATGGAGCACAGAGTAATTGGAGCATATCAATGACAAATAGGACAATTCAGAACATATTAGTTTATAGCAAATGGAGCACAGAGTAATTGGAGCATATCAATGGCAGATAGGACAATTCAGAACATATTAGTTCATACTAAATGGAGCACAGAGTAATTGGAGCATATCAATGGCGTATGAAATGTTCCGGAGCATATCAACGACATATGGAACATTTCGAAACATATCAACAGTAGATGAAACATTTCAGAGCATATCAATAACAAATACCGTACAGAAGCTCAAACGTCGTCTTTGATGTTGCAAACATATCAATCTTATCCAAAGCATGTACAGAAACACATAACCAAAGCTCTGGATATCATATCAAACATACAGAAGGTGTAGTGGGATCTTAGTCAGAATGTGATTAATCCATTTCTGAATGACCACCTGACAAAAGTCTCCCACGTCTGGGAGCTCCATCCACCCACGTCTAGGTGAAGTCAAAGGGGGCCGGCAGAGCATCGCAGGCTCTAATCACATACCCACATAGCGGGCAACAAGCGCATACCCTTTACCATTTCTGGCAAAGGTCCAGAATATCCCACATAACGTGACCCCACATAGCGGGCAAATAGCGCATACCCTTTACCATTTCTGGCAAAGGTCCAGACAATCCCACACACCAGAGTACAAAAGGGCAGTTTCAATAATAAGTAGCATATATCGGAAGCACACGCGGAACAATAAAACGTACATGTGCCTTTTTAAGACAATATGCTGCAAGGAACAAATCTCTCACAAATGTATTCATATTAGGAATGAAATGGAAGCAGGAGTATATAGGGAATCCAAGCAATCATATTTAGCTCAATTCAAATAAGAAGGTTAGAAGAATTCAATATCCAAAGGAATGAAACTAGAATAGGCACACATCGAAAGCAAATGCGGAATCATGGGTTATACATGTGCCTATAGAAGGCAATACGATATAGCTTAAACGTTACACAATAGTTTTCAAGAATGCAAATAACTTTAAGGACAAGAGCATATTCAAGTATCCAAAGGAATGGAACAGAATATTAGAAATCGACCAAAGCTCGATTTCTGGCAGAATACAAGAGGCACATTGAACAAATGATTCAAACTATCAATCGTGCTCCAATTGACTCAGAAATGTATCATTGGATTATACTTTCAGATAAGATAGGCTTCATATGAATTGAACTATCCAATAGAGAGGGTTACAAATAATTTGGTAAATAAGGGTCGTAGAACAAAATCTCTGTTTGGCAGAATTCATAATGTCGGATTCAACAGATAACTGGCCAGGTGTTTGGATTCCAAATCTTTCAATCCATATATCAAAAGAAAGATCTACGAGTCTAGTTTCCAATGAAATAAGTTTTGAATAAATCAACTTTTGCAACAGGGGCTTATAAGCAGTTCAGTATCAAAAGGTCAGAAATTACGATCCCTGTTTCGCAAAATCAGTAGTCTCATTTGAAACAGAAGTTTGGGCAGACAAACTTACTCCGAATTCTTAAAATAAGCTATCAAAACAAAGGTTTATGAGTCTATATTCTGATCAAATAAGTTTTGTCCAAATCAGAGGTCAATACATGAAGTTATAATGATAACAAGGACGAAAGGTCAGAATCTCAGAAGTTGCACAGATTCGGATCGATATGTCTAAACAAGAGATATATCAAATGCAAGGCTAGAACAATTCAAGTTCCACATATTCAAATCAAATGTAGAGATCAAATTACAGTAAGGAAAGATTAGGATACTTGCAATAGGAAAGATTAGAACAATTACAAGAGGAACGAATCGGGAACTTGTAATAAGAAATATCAAAGCAATTATAGGAGAAACGATCAGGGAACTTGCCTTTCAAAGATTTCGATCCGAAGATCCAAAGAAGGTGCTAGCCCAAATCCTTCTACTTTTCCTCCGTGTCCTCTCTCTGTTTCGTTTTGTGCTCCCATTTTCTTCCTTTCTTCGCAACTAAACCAAGTGTCGAACATCGAGGCACAGTCAACTGCTCTCTCTTACTCTCATTTCTTCTTTTTCTTTCCCAAACGCAGCTGCCACAGCCGCCGCCGCTACCGCTGCCACAATCGCAGCCCCTTCCACCGCACTACCTTCCTTCCTCCCTTCTTTCGTAGACAATACCTACTGCATACGCAGTCGCTGCCGCTGCGGCCGCAATCCCGTCCGCAGCCCCTTTTTCCCCCTTTCTTTTCTTTCCCAGCTGCAACTGCCGTAGTCACAGTCGCAACCATGGCCGCAGCCACCACAACCGCAGCCTTTTCTTTCTCCCCTGCTCTATTTCCTCTCCTTCTCTTCCAGCTGCAGCTGCCACTGCCACAGCTGCCTCTCCTTCTCCTCTTCCTCTCTTCTTCCCTTTTCCTTTCTCTTCTTCTTTCTTTCCTTCTCTTCTTTCCCAGCTGCACGGTTGCAGTCGCAGCCTCAGCTGCGGCCACAACCTCTTCTTCCTCCCCTGCTCATCTTCCTCTCCTTCTTCTCTTCCAACTGCAGCTGCCATCGCAGCAGCCGCAGCCCCTTCTCTTCCCCTTCTCTTCTTCCTCCCCTTCCCTTCTTCCTTCCTCTTCCTCTTTCCCTGCCACAGCTGCAGCTGCCACAGTCGCAGCCGCAGCTACTTCTTTCCCTTCTCCTCTTCCTCCTTCCTTTCTTCTTCTTCTCTTCTTCTCCTTCCTCCCCTTCTTCTCCCCGACGAACAGCACCTCCTTTCCTCTGTTTCCTCTTGCAGGAAACAGAGTTGCCGCCTCTTCACCCGCTTCTACTTCTTCTCTTCTTCCTCACCATCTCTTCCTCTCCTTCTCTTCCAGCTGCAGCTTCCACCGCCGCAGCCGCAGCTCCTCCTTCCCCTTCTCTTCTTCTCCTCTTCTTCTTCCCTCCTCCTCCCCGGCGTCACACACACCCTCTCCTCTGTTTCCTCTGTAGGAAACAGAGGTATCACAACCTCTTCTCCTGCTTCCTCTTCTTCTTCTCTTCCTCTTCTCCTTCCTTTCCTCTTCGAATGCCTCACACCTCACCTCTGTTTCCACCTGCTGGAAATAGAGGTGCTGCAGCCCTAGCTGCTGCCACCTCTCGCTCCTCTCCCTCTTCCTTCTCTTTTCCCTTTTTTATCCTTCTCTTCTTCTCCTCTTCCCTTTTCCTCCCCAACGCCACACACCTCCTCGCTGCAGCCCTGCTGCAGCTATCCTCCTCTCTTCTTCTTCTTCTTCTCCTTCTTCTTCTTCTTCTTCTTCTTCTTCTCTTCTCCTCCCCAACGCCCTACACATACTCTCCTCTGTTTCCACCTACGGGAAACAGAGGTGCAGCAGCCCTAGCTGCTGTTGTTGCCTCTCCCTCTCCTCTCCATCTTCCCTCCTTCTTCTTCTTCTTTTCTTCTCTTCTCCCTCTTCCTCCTCTCTTCTTTTCCCTCTTCTTCTTCTTTCTTCTCTCCTCACGCCCCACCGCTCCTCTCTGTTTCTCGAAGAAACAGAGAGTGCGTGGGAGGCAGTGGGATAAAACCGAAATTTTCGGTTTTCTTTATTTTCTTTTCATTTTGCAACTTAGCAGTTTAGTCCTTGAAATTTTTATATTTACATATAGGTCCTCAAATTTACATATAGTATCTTTTTAATAATTTTCAAAAGTGGGGGATATTACATTCAAACCCACATACCATTTCTAAATATATATCTCATTCGACGAAGTAGATTTTTATTTATGATGCTAAATCTATCTACCTTTATAACCTCTTTGTCGAGTGGTATTACAATATCGTAGGTATTAAGTATTCTAATGATTATGCCACCATATAGAAGTATCATGTCTTTTTTAGATATTTCTATTATATTTTATTGGATAAGGTAACCAAAACAATTGTTAAATCCTTTCATGATCCAATACATGGTTCCTAGTTCCATTTGACTTACTTTATCATGATGGTATTATTTAGGGAGAATGATACTAATTAGAATGTGATGAAGTATTTTAGTGTTTAATGGTAATAGATGTTCATAGCTTTTAGGAAGAACGATTAAGTTGGGATTATAAAAAATTATTCCTAAAGCATCAACATACGTGGTCCCAACTGTTTTATCATCATATTGTCCTCTAAAATAACAACCTCTATCTTTTACAGGGATGCATGTTATATTGTAAAGGGATCTATCCGTGATAGATATATGATGCCCTAGAAGATAAGTAGACACTTTCTTCTTCATCTATATATAGATTATTATAAAACAACCTAACAAGTCTAGGGTAGATAGGTTCACTTATTTGTAGGATTGGGAGAAGATTTTTGCAAACCATTGAATTAGCTCTGAATCACTTAGTTCATCTAAGTCAACGTACTTTCCCTTATGAACATTTTTAAATTCTATGGAAGCTAATTTTTTAGCATGTGGATTTAAATCAAAAAGTGTGGAATCAAAGTTTTCTTCTAATCTCCTCTTCCCGTTATCCCTAGAGGATCTTCTAGAGCCTATAACTACTGCTATTTAGGAAGATAATAATGAGCAAGAGTAGATGATACAAAACAGAAATCAAAAGCCTCTTAAAGATTACCTTAGTTAAGATCTTCAAGAGGATGAAGGATTGATTCTTGATATTGCACGAAATGGGCAGTTTTTGGGTAGCTAAAAGGGAGGAATGGAGGTGGAGGAGAGTTTAGAGCTATTAGGAGGAGAATAGAATGAGTTGGGGTCGGTTCTACTATTAGCCCTAGTTCGAGTTTAAAAGGGGCATATTGCGGGCGGTGGCACCGCTGGCTAGGCGGTGCAACCGCTTGCCACCCGTGACAGCCGATGGTGCTACCGCCAGCTGGGCGGTGCCACCAGCTATAGGCAGTGAGCACAGCTTTTAGGGCTGTGTGGGTTAATGTGGGTGTTTTTAATTTGAAGAGAGTTTTTATTTGTGGAGCAATCACCTTAATTGCATAATTACATAAAAGTTTCTATCACAAGATTAGAAATTTCGTACATTCATGATAGATCTTGTGAAGTGCATACTCTACTTCAAACATCATATTGAGCTTATATGTCTTCAATATGTTCATGACTTACATCATACAAAATTTGTATGCAGACTTAGCTTGTAAGACGTAAGTTCATGATCTTGTGAGATATAGTTGGATCCGAAAAAATTGAGGAAGGAATGTATCCGATGAATTCAGAAAATCCAAAGGATGTGTGAAGGGGAATTCATGCATAAGAGTCTATAGATTTCAAAATTTGAGGGATTAACTTAAGTGTTTATCATGCAAGATTGCATCATTAACATATGGTATATTAGTATCATTTTGTAATTGATTCTATTTATCCTCTTTTTTTCATTTTAGCAAGAGAGTGTTACGAGTTATTTTGGATCTCTAGTCAAAAACTTTGAGCACCCAAAAAGCAAGATATCATCTCTTGCTCCTAGCTTGTGATGGTATTGTTAGGATCAAGAGCATAAGAGGGGGGGGGGGGTGAATTATTGCAGTAGAAAACTTTCAACGATTAAAATTGCATTCGTACGTTGAAATCCAATTCCGACGTAAAAGTTGTTTCATGCAAATAATAACTTTGAAAGCTTACGGAAACGTATTTGAAGTAATGTAAGGAAGGCAGTTTGTAGTTAAGATAGAAATCAGAATGTAAGCGCAAACTAAAATATGATGTTCGTACGATAAAACCGATTTCCATCTTAATGCCGATTTGAAAAATACTTAACTAAGAAACACATTCGTAAATGAGCAGAAGGCAGTAAGCTACTGAGGAGGTTTACATTAAAGAAAAGATGCTCAAAGTAAATACAAACCAAGATTTAGAGTGGTTCGGTCAGTCTTGACCTACATCCACTTTTGGCTTCCTCCACCAACGAGGTCACCAACGTCCACTAGAGGCCTTCCTTCAATAGGCGAAAGCCAATCACCCTTTTACAGTTTCACTCCTTTTGACGGGCTTAGGAGACAACTCTTACAAACTTTTCCCTCCTCTCTTGAAAGATCAAAACTTGGAAGAAAAGAGGGAGGAGAACTTCTAGACTTTACAACACTTTTGAGATCTAAAATCATAGAGCAAGATCAAGCTTTCGGTTACCCTTTCATGAAGGAAAGGGTGGGGTATATATAGGCCCCAAACTAGTTTGAATTTGGCAAAAATGTCTTTTCCCAGATTTTCGGGGTCCTGGTAGTACCACCTCCTAACTGGGGCGGTACAACCGCTTGGCAGAGCTCGGAGACCGAGCTCTGGCGGTGCCACCGCCTGATAGGGGAGGTTGCACTGCCCATTCTCGCTCAGAGATTGAGCCTAGGCGGTGCCACCGCCTGATTGGGCGGTTGCATCGCTTGGCAGAGCTCGGAGACCGAGCTCAAGCGGTTCCACCACTTGTCAGGGGCCCAGCCTAGCTTGGAGACTGATCCCTGGGCGGTGCCACCGCCGACCCAGGTAGTGCCACCGTTGGCCAAGAGATCTGGGTCCAAATGGGCTGATCCATTCGGCACAATTTGGGTCTATCAAGGGCCCAATTGTCCCAAGATTAAATTAATGGGATCACCTCTCATTCCTAAATTAATCTACATGCTAACTATGACATTTCTTAAGACATTTACTACAACTTGTTCTGGAGCATTAATCACTTCTTCCGGTGAGCTTCCAGTGAACTTCCAGCGAACATCCGACGAACCTTCAGCGATGCTCCGACAGACTTCCAGCAAACTTCTGGACTTGGGATGATCCACTTGGCGAGTTTCGACGAGCTTCTTTGTTAAGCTCCTGGACTTCTCGGATTTGTTCCCGTAAAACCTCCGACGATCGTCCGGACTTCCGTCGAACTCTCGAACTCCCAACGTGATCATAGTCTTGACTCCGGCGCAACTCCTACTGCATGTCTTTCTTCCATTGTAGTTAATCCTACGCACTTATCTCAGCATATGGATTATATAACAAATGACAATCGACTTCTGTTAGAACTCTTGCAGATTCTAAATTTAGGGTTGGTCTCTTTAGGGGATCGGCCTCCTAGGAACTCTATAGGGGTTCCTCCCTCCAAGTTGCTGCTCAAAGGCTGCAGAAAAGATTCATCTATTGCTTAAGAAAAGAGAAGAAATACATGGTCATTTATAGGGCTTCTAAACCCTAACTCCTAATAGGACTCCTACTTAAGACTCTTACTTCTAACCAACTCCTAATAGGACTCCTATTCCCTTACAACTCCTAATTCTTCTCTAAGAAAATACCTACTACATGAATGCCCCTCTCATTTAGAACTCTCCTAGCTAGAGTCCTAATAAAATGTCCCTCTCAATTAGGACTCTCCTAGCTAGAGTCCTAATAGTTTTACATGAATGTCCCTCTCAATTAGGACTCTCCAAGCTAGAGTCCTAACAGACCCGCCCTCTTCAAATCAGCCTTGTCCTTGAGGCTGATGATACGTGAATTCTGGGAATTTCATCTTCAAGTCGTCATAGTTCTCCCAAGTGGCATCTTCTATTGGTAGGTTTGCCCACTGTATTAGCACTTCATTAGTGGGTCATCATCGTCGAGTCACGATCCGTCGATCAATAATGGCACTTGGCTGAGTCTGGAGTTCTCTTTGGGTAGTCATATTTGGTGGGAGGCTTTGGGCTATCTCCAAGCACCTATTTAAAACTTCCGTCTGGCTGTTGGTTTGTGGGTGATATATCATACTCTATTTCAATTTAGTACCCTGCATATGGAATAATCTTGTCCAAAATCTGCTCTTGAAGATGCAAGTAGAATTTGTCACAAGCACAATGCGTCCCTTATAGCATAATTCTTTTGAGTCCCGATTGTAATGAGCCACGGAGCTTGGTGCTTCCTCTAATTTTTTTTTTGATCTTATTGGTCTCCGAATCTTCTTGCCATTCCATCTTAATATCCTCAAGGAAGTCACTGGTTGGAAATAAAACGACCGAAAATTCAGCTTGCTCAAGTAGTTGTGAAAGCGCATCTGCAACAACATTCTCTTTCCACCTTTTGTAAGTTATTTCATAATCAAATCCAAGAAGTTTTGTTACCAATTTTTGCTGCTCGGGGGAAGATATCTTCTGCTCTAAGAGATATTTTAGGCTTTTATGATCAGTCTTGCTTTGAAAGTATCGCCTGATCAAGTACGATCTCCACCTCGTTACTGCGTGCATAATTGCGAGCATCTCCTTATCATACGTGAACATGTTTTGATAGGGGGGAGACAATGTCTTACTAATATATATGAGTGGTCGACCATCTTGCATGAGAACGTCTCCCATTCTATCTCTAGATGCATCGGCCTTAATGATGAAGGGTCGGTTGAAATATGGTAGCGCTAGTATCGGCGTCGTCGTTATGGCTGCCTTAAGTTTATCGAAGGCAGTGGAGGCTCTGTCCGACCATTGGAAGACATCTTTTTCCAATAAGGAAGTAAGTGGTGAACTGATCTTTCCATAGTGTTTCACAAACTTACGGTAGTAGCCTATTAAACCCAAAAAGCCATGTAGTAATTTTATATTCCTCGGGGTAGGCTAGTTTTGCATTGCTTCAATTTTGAAGGGGTCCACTATCACACCTTCCTCTAATATGATATGCCTAAGATATTTCACCTTTTATTGAAGAAAGTAAAAATTCGTAGTGGCTGTTGTGTGTTCGAAAGGCGATTTTCGGTATGACTTCTTCATACACTCGTATTTGATAATACCCGGATCGAAGGTCCAGCTTTGCGAAGATTTGTGCTCCCTTTCATCTAGCAATTAATCTGCTATTGGAATAAGGTATTTGTTCTTGATGGTTATGCCATTGAGAGCTCGGTAATCAACGTATATTCGCCATGTTTCGTCCTTCTTGCGTACAAGTAGCACCGGTGAAAAGTAGAGGTTGCAACTTGGCCGAATAACTCCTGTTTCAAGCATCTCTTTTAAAATCCTTTCTATTTCATCCTTCTGGAGATGTGGATACCGATATGGCTGAGTATTTGCTGGAGATTTGATTGGAAAAATCATTATACAATGATCATGCCGACGAGTAAGAGGTAGGTTGTGCAGCTCGTCAAATATATCTAAAAATTCAACAAGCAAAGGAAATAGGTTTGGATCTTCAAATTCTATTGGCTCTCCTTTAATTTGCTGCTCAAGTTGTACCAAAAAGCCCCTGCATGCTTTATGCAAAACCTTCTCCATTTGTTGTGTGCAAATCATCGTTACGTCGCCCTCACATTTCCTATGCAGTATCACCTATTTCTCCTTGCTATAAAATTTTATAAATAATTGCATAAAATTTTAAGAAATATCACCTAATGTCATCAACCATTTAATTCTGAGTATGGCCTCATGATCATCAAGAGGGAGGAGGAAGAAATCTGCAATTATCTCTTGGTCCTGCAGCAACAGTTTCACTTGTAGGCACCTATGATCACACTTCAAAATCCGTCCGTTGGTGACCTTAATGACAAACCTGCTGCAATTCTCAATAGGTAAGTTCATATGGACAGCAACCTTACTATTTAGGAAGTTATTAGTGCTGCTCGTGTCGATGAGAACAGTGATCAGTTGTTGTTTGAGAAGGCCTCCAACTTTCATCGTTTGCGGGTTTGAGTAGCCAGCTAGTGTATGTACCGTAACTTCGGTCGGTTGTGGCTCTTCTTCTGCATCTTTTTTTTCATGTTCAAGGCTCTCTTCTGAATGTTCAATGACCTCTTCTTCTATCGGTTCAATCATAAGAAGTCCTCCTTTACTACAGCAATGCTCACGGCTCCACGGCTCGTCACAATGCCAACATAACCCCTTCGCATATCACTCCCGAAGCTCTTCTCTTGTTAACCTCTTTGGTGTTGGGACTTGGTCAATAGTAGGGGGGGTTGAGGGTTTCAATATTACTAGTTGAGGAGCGACCCTAGTCCTCCAAGCTTCATGGTTCAATTGCTCCTCTTGATGTCGTGTGAAAGAGATGGCTGCCATAAGCGTATACGGTTGTCACGCTTTAACTTCTCCTCGGATCTCCGACTTCAAGCCCTCAATGAAGGTCCTCAATAGCTGTTTTTGAGACCAATCATGAATTTGATTAGATAACCTTTCAAACCTGGTTTGGTACTCCTGAATGGTGGAAGTTTGTCAGATCTTTGCTAGTTGTCCGTCAATATTCTCGTAATCAGTTGGTCTGAAGCGGATCAGCAGTCCTTCTTTGAATTGTTGCCATGAAAGGACTTCATAAGTATGTTCAAACTAGTCAAACCACTGTATAGCATCCCCTTCAAGATGTATAGTTGCAATTTTCACCATAGATGCAACCGCGGTTTTGTGGTACTGAAAATATCGCTCCGCGCGCGAGATCCAACCAATCGGGTCTCCTTCTTCCCATCTAGGGAAGTCCACTCTCATGCATGGATATTTGGGTTCAGTCATAGAGCCTCCCCTCCCTTGGAACTCATCTCTTCGGGCCTGATGCGATTGGGCAAAGCTCTCTCCGTGATATGATTTTTTTGGGCTTAGTGGTCAGCCCAATCTGAGTTCGGTAAAGAGCATCCGAATCTTATCCTCCATTCGCGCCTCCAAGGCTTCGAATTTTGCATTGATTGCCTCCTTAGATGCCATAGTATATGCCTCCAAATCTATGATGTTAAGATCTCTCTTTTGTTGTTAGGTTGAAGGCATGTATAGTTGAGAGAAGTGATGGTCGAAAGGATTGGTTGATCAGTGGATGTAGGCTACGATTTAGGCTTGTTTTGTGGCTGTTTTGGGTGCAGTTTGAGGGTGTGGTTTAGTGGAGTTTTAGGGCTATGGATGAAAGTTTTGGATCTGCGGTAGATGGCAGCAAAGGTTTGATAGAAATCAGTGGAAGTTGCAGCAAGTATGTGTTGTCTTGTAAGAGTAGAATTATCGTCGAAGAAACAATGGTATCTTGATGTAATTTCTATCAAAAACTTGAGAGAATTGAGGAGGAAATTGATAGAAAAATCATAGTTTATATAACAGAAAGGATGTCTAATTTAATCAAGAGAATTTCGACAGTATAATAGCAAGGAAATTGGTGCTAGTTGCGATTGCAGAATTCTCATCGAAAAATTTCAGTGGTTTACGACGAAAATTTGCAGCAACACAAAATCATTTTTAGAGATGAATTTCTCAATAGTTCAATCTTCGATGGAAGCCAAGATGATCTATGAAGTGTATAAGAAATTTTATTCAAAAAAGATTGCAAATAGATGGGTTAAGGCAACAATATGCGGTCGAAATTTTCTGCAACATAGATTTTCAAGTATAGCAGATTGGACATAAAATATCAGTAGTTTATATTGAGAATTTTTTGATGAAACCAAAGGGAAATCCACTGTTAGGAAGTGTCAAAGATGTCATAAAAATTTCGTAGAAATTTGGATAGAAAAAGTATAGTTGCAAGATCAAACAGATGGGTGCTATGCGGTTGAAATTTTACAGTGCAGATTTTCAAGTATAGCAGATTAGACGTAAAATATCAATGGTTTATATTGAGAATTTTTTAAAAAAACTAAAGGAAATCTGCTGTTAGGAAATGTCAAAGATGTCATAAAAATTTCATAGAAATTTGGATAGAAAAAATATAGTAGTAAGATCGAACAGATGGTGCTATGCGGTTGGAATTCTGCAATGTAACTTTCGTTGTAGAGATGAAAACTTTTTGACAAAAAGTTTATGTAGGAATATAGGAATAATTATTTTTTGGATTTCAAATAAGGATAACTAAATTACAGCAGTAGTAAGGTAGAAAACCAGAACCTGATGCAATTCACGGGGAGATCAAAGGATGATCCGTGGTGGTGGAGATGACGATAGAATTTGGTGACGATCTTTTAAGCAATTATGGGAATTGCTTTGGGCGGTTGTGGAGGGTTGATGGATGGCTGTGGAAGGATAGCGAGACGCCAAGAATGCTGCTCTGATACCAGGTGTTAGAACCCTTGCATATTCTAAACTTAGGGTTGATCTCTTTAGGGGATCGGCCTTCTAGGAACTCTATAGGGGTTCCTCCCTCCAAGTTGCTGCTCAAAGGCTGCAGAAAAGATTCATCTATTGCTTAAGAAAAGAGAAGGAATACATGGCTATTTATAGGGCTTCTAAACCCTAACTCCTAATAGGACTCCTACTTAAGACTCTTACTTCTAACCAACTCCTAATAGGACTCCTAGTCAAGACTCCTATTCCCTTACAACTCCTAATTCTTCTCTAAGAAAATACCTCGTACATGAATGCCCCTCTCAATTAGGACTCTCCTAGCTAGAGTCCTAATAGAATGTCCCTCTCAATTAGGATTCTCCTAGCTAGAGTCCTAACAGTTTTACATGAATGTCCCTCTCAATTAGGACTCTCCAAGCTATAGTCCTAACAACTTCATCATCAAAATCCGAGATTCAATAATCTCCCCCTTTTTGATGATGACAATCAATTGATAACGGAGTTAATCTTAACTCCCCCTATCTACATGCCATACTTGAGATAAGTCATTCTTGAATTCAAAGCCTTTGAATTCAAGAGATATATTGATAAGTTAAAATCATTTAATCTTATCAATACTCCCATCATGATTCCTATCATGATGTATCTCTCTGAAAATGATGTCAAGGCTTGACATCCATTTTCAAATTTCAAATGTGAATGATGGTAATGGTAGTAATTCATCATATGGTAAGATATCAACATGTAAAATTTCGAAGTAAGATTTTGATATCTTAACATGATGCACACATTTCAAGTGTTTTAGCAATCATAGCATTTTATCACATGGTAAGATATCAACACGTAAAATTACGATGCAAGTTCTTGATATCTTAACATGATGCAAACATGGCATGATGCAAATATGGCAATCATAGTTATCATCAATTCATATATTTTTGATGATGCAAGCATGGCATAATCATAGAATCAATACTCATAGCATCAATTCATATATCTCTCCCCCTTTGTCATCAACAAAAAGGAAAACGATATAAGCAAATTTTAAACATAAGTGCGGTAATTATTCATGCCATAACTTGGTTCATGTAATTTTCCAACAGTGAGTGATGGATACCAATTATGCAAACATCTCAAAGAAAACATGACATGGAGATAGCTTTGAATACTTCTTCCTTTTTATTTGTTATTATATTTTTGCATGAAGGAGGAAGGCTATTTGTGATACCAGCTATTTGTGAGTTTACTTTGAATAAAGATAAATCGATGAGAGAGTAAATCATACTTCATTTTTACAAGGATCAAGATATGTATGTGAAACAAATCCTTGCAAGTAAAAACACTATCATCCATATTTCAAGAAGGAATTTACAAGCAGGAATCATTTCATCAAATCAATTTCTCAAAAAATATTTTTCACATGGTAAGTGTAGGAGAGATGTATTTGCTAGTTGATTTCATATGTCAAAAATCAATGATGAGAATCAAACTCGATAAGTTCGGAAGAGAATAATGTATCGAGAAAATCCGATTGTTAGGATACCACTAGTTAAGAGAATAAGAAAATGAAATTAACACTTTCATGCATTCAGACAAGACTCTACTATAGATTTTCAAATACAATCATGAAGACAAAACATGCTCATTGTTATGAAAATTTTTGTATCCAAAACACATAATTTCTAACATGTAATTTTAGGCATGTAATGTCAATCAAGTGATTTGATCATTCAATCAATAAAGTCCGAAAAATAATTTTAACAAGTTTATGCATTCGGACACATTAATATTTCTAATTCTCTTCTAATGAAATCAAATTGTTCTTCACTTAGAGGTTTTGTAAAAATATCAGCTAGTTGATGCTTAGTATCAATGAACTCTATGATTACATCATGATTAATGACATGATCTTGTATGAAGTGATGTCTAATGTCAATATGTTTTGTTCTTGACTGTTGAATGGGATTATTTGTTAAACATATTGCACTTGTATTATCACATTTAATGGGAATGTTTTTAAGATGGACTTTATAATTTTTGAAGGTGTTTTTCATCCACACAACTTGTGTAAAGCATGCACTAGCTGCAATATACTCAGCTTCAGTTGTTGATGGTGTAACCAAGTTTTGTTTCTTTGATGACCAGGAAACAAGATTGAAAATCCGCATCTAATATAATCTACACCCAGCAAAATCCGCATCAGCATATGCAATTAACTCAAAATTCTCGGATTTTGGATACCATAATCCTAGATTTGTGGTACCTTTAAGATATCTAAGTATTCTTTTAACCGCTTTAAGATGAGATATCTTAGGGTTCGATTGAAACCTAGCACAAAGTCCTACACTGAACATGATATCTAGTCTAGTTGTAGTGAGGTAAAGTAAACTTTCTATCATACCCCTATAAGTTTTTTTATTGAAGCTTTCTCCACTTTCATCAACTTCTAACTTAGTGGAGGTGCTGATAGGAGTGTTAATAGCTTTTGAGCTATTCATATTAAATCTTTTTAGCAGATCTAAGGCATATTTAGGTTGACTAATAAAGATGTTGTTGCTTAGTTGCTTAATTTGTAAGCCTAAGAAAAAGGTTAATTCTCCCATCAAACTCATTTCAAATTTGAGACTCATGGTTTCAGCAAAAGATTCACAAAGAAATTCATTCGTAGAACCAAAGATAATATCATCAACATAAATATGAACAATGAGAAAATTATTTTTAAAATTTTTGATAAACACTGTAGTATCGACCTTGCCTTTTGTGAAATTATTTTCAATAAGAAAATAATTTTCAATAATTTTCAATATGAACAATAAAATTTTCAATAAGAAATTCATTGGTACTAACTCTATCATACCAAGCCCTTGGGGCTTGTTTTAAACCATAGAGAGCTTTAGTTAATTTAATTACATGACTAGGGAGGCTATTATTTTCAAATCCGGGAGGTTGTTCAACATAAACTTCTTTAGAAATAAAGCCATTAAGAAAAGCGCTTTTAACATCCATTTGAAACAACTTAAAATTATTATTACTAGCATAGGCAAGGAGCATACTTATGGCTTCTAATCTAGCCACAAGAGCGAAGGTTTCTTCGTAATCGATATCTTCTTCTTGGTTGAAACCTTTGGCCACTAAGATAGCCTTGTTTCTAACTACGATACCAGATTCATCTTGCTTGTTTCTAAAGACCCATTTAGTACCAATAATTAAATGGTCATTTGGCCTAGGAACAAGCTTCCACACCTCATTTCTCTCAAATTGATTTAACTCATCTTGCATTGCGATAATCCATGAATCATCTTTCATGGCTTCGTCAATATATTTAGGTTCAATTTGGAAGAGAAAGGCAGCGTTGGCACAAAAAAATTTAAGAGAAGAACGTGTTTGAACCCCCTTAGATGTGTCTCCTAGGATTAGCTCCTTAGGATGAGCATCTACATACTTCCAATCCTTGGGTAATGGTGTTTCGAAAGTGGATGCATCCAAGTTGCTAGTTGGAGTAGGGGTTTCATTTAAATTCAAAGAATCGAAATTAACATCATCATCAAAATCATTTTTCTTGATTTTAGAAATCTCATTGAAAACAACATGAAGGGATTCTTCTATAATTAAAGTTCTTTTATTGAAGATACGAAAAACTTTAGAAATCGAAGAATAACCAAGAAAAATTCCTTCATCGGATTTAGCATCAAATTTTCCTAAGACATCTTTTTCATTCAAGATAAAACACTTACTCCCAAAAACTTTAAAATATAAAACATTGGGTTTTTTATTATTCCACAACTCATAGGGAGTTTTAGTGAGTAAGGGTCTTACTAGAACTCTATTCAAAATATAGCATGTAGTGTTTACGGCTTCGGCCCAAAAGTATTTGGGTAGGCTATGTTCATTCAACATGGTTCTTGCCATTTCTTGTAAATTTCTATTCTTTCTTTCTATTGCTCCATTTTGTGGAGGATTTCTCGGAGTAGAGAAGTTATGGTTGTATCCATTAGATTCACAAAATTCTTGGAAATCATAGTTTTGAAATTCACCACCGTGATCACTTCGAATTGATGAAATTATAAAACCCTTTTCATTTTAAACAAGTTTACAAAATTTGGTGAAATGTCTAAAGCATTCATTTTTGTGTTTCAAGAAATAAGTCCATGTGTATCTACTATAGTCATCTACAATGACGAAGGCATATTTGCTACCTCCTAGGCTTGATGTAGAGGTTGGTCCGAACAAGTCCATATGGATTAATTGTAAGGGTCTAGAGGTGCTTATTTGATTCTTAGATTTGAAATTACCCTTAATTTATTTTCCTAATTGACAAGCATCACAAATATTATCTTTGATGAACTTGATATGAGGAATTCCTCGTACAAGTTTTTTTGGATGATATTTGAGTGATTAGTTTCATGCTAGCATGACCTAATCTCCTATGCCAAAGCCAAGCATCCTCATTCAAAATCGAGAAACACATTTCATTGAAAAGATCATTTATGTCAATAATGTATACATTATTCTGTTTTAATGCAATCATAGATGTGTTTTTGTGTGGTTTTTCAGTGATGCAAGCATTAGATTCGAATTTGACGATATATCCTTTATCACATAATTGACTAATGCTTAAGATGTTATATTTTAAACCATCAACTAACAAAACATCTTCAATAAAGAAGTTAGATTTGTTACCTATGATTCCTTTACCAATGATTTTACCCTTGTTGTTGTCTCTAAAGGTGACAAAGCCTTCGTCTATGCTAGTGAGCCTAGAGAATTGAGATGGATCTCCGGTCATATGCCTTGAGCATCCACTATCAAGGTACCATCTCTTGCTCCTAGCTTGTGATGGTGTATGTCTCTACAAGAAAGGATAATTTTTAGGTACCCATTTGCTTTGGGTGCCTCAAAAACTGATCTACATTATTTATTATGTTGCATAGAGTTTTTCATGGTTCCTTTAGGAACTCAAATTAATTTGTTCAGACTAATTTTCTTAAATGGACACTGATATGTTTTGTGTCCATATTTGTAACAAAAGTTGCATTTGCTTTGGTGTCGAACATGTAAAATATGGCCTTTTATGAAAGTGGTTGGATTTTGGTGATGACTTCTCACAAATCCGATTCCACTTCTTTTGGGAACGTGACCCTTGTTTGTAAGGATCATGTTTAAAGACTTGCTACCAACCTCGAATTTCTTCAAGGTGTCCTTAAGTAGTAAGTTTTCCTTTTGGAGAGTTTCTAGATCATGACATTTTTCACATTAAGCTAAACTATTATGATATTTAGTTTTTAATTTATCAAAATTGCTAAAAAGACTATCATGCTTATTTTTCAGTAATTTATATTTTCTACTAATTATTTTACATTCATCAAATAAGTAATGGAAGGCATTTAATAATTCATCAAATGATAAATCTGCATCAATTAAATTCGTTACCTCTTCTCCGATGGTCATTAACGCATAATGAGCAACTTGCTCGATGTTGGACTCCTCTTCTTCAAACGCTCTTGAGTCATCCCATGTTGATTTAAGCGCATTCTTCTTTGATGTTCTCTTCTTGGCTTGGGGACAATCACTTTTGTAGTGTCCTGACTTTTTGCACTTGTAGCAAATAACTTGGTCCTTTTTGGGTTCAAGTTTATTTTTTATGTCATTTTTAAACTTGTTTCTCTTAATGAATTTTTTGAATTTCCTTGTTAGAAGTGCCAAGTCATCGTTACAGTCCTTATCACTTAAGTTTTCTCTCAAGTGGTCATCTAAAGTTGTAAGTGCTATATCCTTCTTGTTCTTTGGAAGGATGTCTTATTGCTCTTCATGAGCCTTACAAGTCATTTCATAGGTCATTAATGACCCGATTAGTTCTTCAAGAGGGAGGTTGTTTAAATCTTTAGCCACTTGAATAGCAGTAAATTTAGGGTCACAACTCTTAGGAAGGGATCTTAGAATCTTATTTACGAGCTCAAAATCCGAAAAACTTTTGCCGAGTCCTTTTAGACCATTGACGACATCTGTGAAACGGGTGTACATGTCACCAATAGTCTCGTTCGGTTTCATTCGGAAAAGTTCAAAAGAATGTATCAAAAGATTGATTTTGACTCTTTCACTCTACTTGTGCCTTCGTGAGTCACTTCGAGTGTATGCCAAATATCAAACGCGGTTTCACAAATCAAAACACGATTCAACTCATTTTTATCAAGCGCACAAAATAAGACATTCATAACCTTTGCATTAAGAGCGAAAGTCTTCTTCTCCAATTCATTCCAATCAATCATTGGAAGAGAAGACTTTGAAAATCCATTTTCGACAAGATTCTAAAGTTCAAAATCCATTGAAATAAGGAAGATCCTCATTCGGGTCTTCCAATAGGTGTAGTCCATCCCATTGAACATGGGTGGATGTGTAATAGAGTGGCCCTCTTGGTTTTCAGCATATGCCATCTCTCTTGGGTTTTAATCCGTTTGAGAGTTAACACCGCTTTGATACCAATTGTTAGGATCAAGAGCACTAAGAAGGGGGGGGGGGGGGTTGAATTAGTGCAGCGGTAAACTTTCGACGATTAAAACTGCATTCGTATGTTGAAATCTGATTCCAATGTAAAAGTTATTTCGTGTAGATAATAACTTTGAAAGCATACGGAAACGTATTTGAAGTAAAGTAAGGAAGGTTGTTTGTAGTTAAGATAGAAATCAGAATATAAGCGCAAACTGAAATATGATGTTCGTACAATAAAACTGATTTCCGTCTTAATGCCAATTCGGAAAATACTTAACTAAGAAACACGTTCGTAAATGAGCAAAAGGCAGTAAGCTACTAAGGAGGTTTGCAGTAAAGATAATATGCTCAAAGTGAATGCAAACCAAGATTTAGAATAGTTCAGTCAGTCTTGACCTACATCCACTTTTGGCTTCCTCTACCAACAAGGTCACCGACGTCCACTAAAGGCCTTCCTTCAATAGGCGAAGGTCATTCACCCTTTTACAGTTTTACTCCTTTTGACGGGCTTAGGAGACAACCCTTACAAACTTTTCTCTCCTCTCTTGAAACATCAAAACTTGGAAGAAAAAAGGGAGGAGAACTTCTAGAATTTACAACAATTTTGAGCTCTAAAATCATAGAGGAAGATCAAGCTTTCGATTTCCCTTTCATGCAGGAAAGGGTGGGATATATATAGGCCCCAGAATAGTTTGAATTTAGAGCTCAAAAATGTCTTTTCCTAGATTTTCGGGGTCCTGGCGATACCACCTCCTAACTGGGGCGGTACAACCGCTTGGCAGAGCTTGGAGACCGAGCTCTGGTGGTGCCACTACCTGACAGGGCTGGTTGTCCCGCCTAGTCTCGCTCGGAGACTGAGCCCAAGCGATGCCATCGCCTGACTAGGGTAGTTGCACCACTTGGTAGAGCTCGGAGATCGAGCTCAAGTGGTTCCACTGCCTGTCAGGGGCGGTTGTTGAATCTCAGATTTTGATGATGAAGTCAATTGTCATTTGTTGTCTAATATATGTGTTGAGATAAGTGTGCAGGATTAACTACGATGAAAGTAAGACATGCAGCAGGAGTTGCGCCGGAGTCATGACAATGATCACGTTGGGAGTTCGAGAGCTCAACGGAAGTTCGAACAATCGTCGGAGGTTCTGTGGGAACAAATCCGAGAAGTCTAGAAGCTTGCCAAAGAAGCTCGTCGGAACTTGCCAAGTGGATCGTCGCAAGTCCAGGAGTTTGCCGGAAGTCCGTAGGAGCTTCACCGAGGGTTCATCGGATGATCGAGGGAAGTTCGCCGGAAACTCGCCGGAAGAAGAAATTGACGTACCGGAGCAAGCTGCAGAAATCGTCTTAGGATTTATCATAGTTAGCACTAATGATTAAGTTGAAAATGGGAGGTGATCCCATTAGCTTAATCTTGGGGCAATTGGGCCCCTAAAAAACCCAAATTGGGCCGAATGGATCAACCCATTCGGACCCTGGTTGTTGTGGGAGGTGCAACCGCTCAAGCCAAGAGGTAGCACCGCTTAGGCTAAGTCTCCCAAGGAGACTAGGTGGTGCAACCGCCCCAGCCAGGAGGTGCAACCACCTGGGCTTAGTCTCCGAGCGAGACTGGGCGGTGCAACCTCTCCTGACAAGAGGTGGCACCGCCTGAGCTCAAGTTTCGAGCTCTACCAGGCATTGCAATCGCCCTAGTCAGGAGGTGCAACGGCCTGAGCTCGGTCTTCGAGCTCTGGCAGAGAGGTGCAACCGCCCCTAACAGAGGTGGCACCGCCCAAAGGCTCAGTCTTCGAGCTCTGCCAAGCGGTGCAACCGCCCCAATCAGGAGGTGCAACCGCCTGATCCCGAAATTCCCGGAATTGATAGATTTAAGCTCCAAATTTGAACTGGGTTGGGGCCTATAAATACCCCACCCATTCAGCACTGAAAGGCAGCAACTTACACTCGAAATCTTGATATCTTTCTGTGATTCTTAGAGCTTAAAACTGTTGTAAAGACCAAAAGTTCTCCTCCTTTTGTTCTTCAAAGTTTGTGTTGTAAAGAGAGGAGAGAAAACTTCTGTAAGGGTTGTCTCCTAAGCCCGTCAAAAGGAGTGAATCTGTAAAAGGGTGGTTGGCCCTCGCCTATTGAAGGAAGGCCTCTAGTTGACGTCGGTGACCTCGTCGGTGGAGGAAGCCAAAAGTGGAGTAGGTCAAGATTGACCGAACCACTCTAAATCTCGGTTTGCATTTCCTTTGAGCATTTTACCTTCACTGCAAACTTCTCAATAGCTTACTGCCTTCTGCGATTTTACGAACGAGTTTCTAAGTTCAAAGCTTTCCGAATCTGCGTTTAGACGTAAATCGGCTTTTTTCGTACGATCATCATATTTCAGTTTATATTTACGTTTTGATTTCAAACATAACTGTTTACTACCTTCTGCGATCTTACGAATAAGTTTCTAAGTTCAGAACTTTCTAAATCTGCATTTAGACGTAAATCTGCTTTTTCGTACGATCATCATATTGTAGATTGCGTTTACGTTTTGAGCTTTACCATAACTGCACACTGCCTTTATACTCTTGCTTAAACTATGTCTTGTCTAATCAAGTGATTTTTGAATCAGCATTTAGACATACATCAATTTCTTCGTACGAACGTCGGATTTCAGTTTGCTCCTATATTCTGGTTTTCATCAAAGCTGCAAACTGCCTGCATAGATTGACTTTAATCTTACTCGGTATCGACTTTTACACAGAAATTGTTTTTATCGTGCGAACGCAGCTTTCGATTTTAATCGCAGAAAGTTTTTCGCTGCACTAATTCACCCCCCCCCCCTCTTAGTGCTCTTGATCCTAACAATTGGTATTAGAGCTCGATTAACTCTCAAATGGATTAAAACCCAAGAGAGATGACTTACGCCGGAGACCAAGAGGGCCATTCTATTACACGTCCACCCATGTTTAATGGGACGGACTACACCTATTGGAAGACCCGAATGAGGATCTTTCTTATCTCTATGGACGTTGAACTTTGAAATCTTGTCGAGAATGGTTTTTCGAAGTCTTCTCTTCCAATGATCGATTGGAATGATTTGGAGAAGAAGGCTTTCACTCTTAATGCAAAGGCTATGAATGCCTTATTTTGTGCACTTGATAAAAACGAGTTTTATCGTGTTTCGATTTGTGAAACCGCATTTGATATTTGGCACACACTCGAAGTGACTCATGAAGGCACAAGTAGAGTGAAAGAGTCAAAAATCAATCTTTTATTACACTCTTTCGAACTTTTTCGGATGAAACCGAGTGAGACTATTGGCGACATGTTTACCTGTTTCACGGATGTCGTCAACGGTCTAAAAGGACTTGGAAAAAGTTTTTCGGATTTTGAGCTCGTAAATAAGATTCTAATATCCCTTCCTAAGAGTTGGGATCCTAAAGTCACTGCTATTCAAGAGGCAAAAGATCTAAACAACTTCCCTCTTGAAGAACTAATTGGGTCATTAATGACCTACGAGATGATTTGCAAAGCTCATGAAGAGCAAGAAGACATCCTTCCACAGAACAGGAAGGATATGGCACTTAGAACTTTGGAAGACCACTTGAAAGAAAACTCAAGTGATGAGGACAGTGACGATGACTTGGCACTTCTAACAAGAAAATTTAAAAAATTCATTAAAAGAAACAAGTTTAAGAATGACACTAAAAATAAACTTGAACCCAAGAAGGCCCAAGTTATTTGCTATGAGTGCAAAAAGCCGGAACACTACAAGAGTGATTGTCCCCAAGCCAAAAAGAGAACAACGAAGAAGAAGGCGCTCAAAGCAACATGGGATGATTCGAGCGCGTCCGAAGAAGAGGAGTCCAACACCGAGCTAGTTGCTCATTATGCCTTAATGGCCATCGGAGAGGAAGTAACAAATTTATTAGATGCAGATTTATCTTTCAATGAATTATTAAATGCCTTCCATGACTTATTTAATGAATGCAAGATTATCAATAGAAAATATAAATTGCTAAAAAAGGAGCATGATAGTCTTACTTGTGATTTTGATAAGTTAAAACTGAATATCATGATAGTTTAGATCCATGCATCAAATGCCATTATCTAGAAAATCTCCAAAAAGAAAACTTGCTACTAAAAGACACCTTGAAGAAATTCAAGGTTGGTAGCAAGTCATTAAACATGATCCTTGCAAACAAGGGTCACATTCCAAAAAGGAGTGGAATTGGATTTGTGAGAAGTTCTCACCAAAATCCAACCACCTTCATAAAAGGCCCCATCTTACATGTTCAACACCAAACCAAATGTAACTTTTGTTGCAAATTTGGACACAAGACGCATTATTATCCATTCAAGAAAATAAGTCCAAACAAACTGATTTGGGTTCCTAAAGGAACCATGATAAACTCTATGCAACATGATAAACAATGTAGATCTATCTTTGAGGCACCCAAAAGCAAATGGGTACCTAAAAATCATCCTTTCTTGTAGAAACCCACACCATCGCAAGCTAGGAGCAAGAGATGGTACCTTGATAGTGGATGCTCAAGGCATATGACCGGAGATCCATCTCAATTCTCTAAGCTCACTAGCATAGACGAAGGCTATGTCACCTTCGGAGACAATAACAAGGGTAAAATCATTGGCAAAGGAACCATAGGTAACAAATCCAACTTCCTTATTAAAGATGTTTTGTTACTTGATGGTTTAAAACATAGCCTCTTGAGCATTAGTCAATTATGTGATAAAGGATACACTGTCAAATTCGAATCTAATGCTTGCATCATTGAAAAACCACATAAAAACATATCTATGATTGCATTAAAACAAAATAACGTATACACTATTGACATAAATGATCTGTGTAATGAAATGTGTTTTTTGGTTTTGAATGAGGATGCTTGGCTATGGCATAGAAGATTAGGTCACTCAAATATCATCTAAAGAACTTGTAAGAGGAATTCCTCATATCAAGTTCATCAAAGATAATGTATGTGATGCTTGCCAATTAGGTAAACAAATTAAGGGTAGTTTCAAAACTAAGAATCAAATAAGCACCTCTAGGCCCTTACAATTGATCCATATGGACTTGTTCGGACCAATCTCTACATCGAGTCTAGGAGGTAGCAAATACGCCTTTGTCATTATTGATGATTATAGCAGATATACATGGACCTACTTCTTAAAACAGAAAAATGAATGCTTTAGATATTTTACCAAGTTTTGTAAACTTGTTCAAAATAAGAAGGGTTCTATGATTTCGTCAATTAGAAGTGATCATGATGGAGAATTTCAGAACCATGATTTCCAAGAATTCTGTGAACTCAATGGATACAACCATAATTTTTCTACTCCAAGAAATCCTCAACAAAATGGGGTACTAGAAAGAAAAAATCGAAATTTACAAGAAATGGCAAGAACCATGTTGAATGAACATAGCCTACCCAAATATTTTTGGGCCGAAGCCGTAAACACTACATGCTATATTTTGAATAGAGTTCTAATAAGACCCCTACTCACCAAAACTCTTTATGAGTTAAGGAATAACAAAAAACCCAATGTTTCATATTTTAAAGTCTTTGGGTGTATGTGTTTTATCTTGAATGAAAAGGATAACTTAGGAAAATTGGATGCTAAATCCGATGAAGGAATCTTTCTTGGTTATTCTTCGGTTTCTAAAGCTTTTCGTATCTTCAATAAAAGAACTTTAATTATTGAAGAATCCATTCATGTTGTTTTCAATGAGATTTTCGAAATTAGGAAAAATGATCTTGATGATGATGTTAATTCTGAATCCTTGAATTTAAATGAAACCCCATCTCCAACTAGCAACTTGGATGCATCCACTTCCCAGATTTCCTTACCCAAGGATTGAAAGTATGTAGATGCTCATCCTAAGGAGCTAATCTTAGGGGACACATCAAAGGGGGTTCAAACACGATCTTCTCATAAAAATTTTTGTGCCAACGCCGCTTTTCTCTCCAAAATTGAACCCAAATGTGTTGATGAAGCCATGAAAGATGATTCATGGATTATCGCAATGCAAGATGAATTGAATCAATTTGAGAGAAATGAGGTGTGGACGCTTGTTCCTTGGCCAAATGACCATTTAGTTATTGGTACTAAATGGGTCTTTAGAAACAAGCAAGATGAAAATGGTATCGTGGTCAGAAACAAGGCTAGATTAGTGGCCAAAGGTTTCAACCAAGAAGAAGGTATCGATTACGAAGAAACCTTCGCTCTTGTGGCTCAATTAGAAGCCATAAGGATGCTTCTTGCCTACGCTAGTAGTAATAATTTTAAGTTGTTTCAAATGGATGTTAAAAGCGCTTTTCTTAATTGCTTTATTTCCGAAGAAGTCTATGTTGAACAACCTCCTGGATTTGAAAATAATAGTCTCCCTAATCATGTGTTTAGATTAACTAAAGCTCTCTATGGTTTAAAACAAGCTCCGAGGGCTTGGTATGAGAGACTTAGTTCTTTTCTTATTGAAAATAATTTCATGAAAGGCAAGGTTGATACTACATTATTCATCAAGAATTTTGAAAATAATTTTCTCATTGTTCAAATTTATGTTGATGATATTATCTTTGGTTCTACGAATGAATCTCTCTGTGAATCTTTTGCTAAAACTATGAGTCTTGAATTCGAAATGAGTTTAATGGGAGAGTTAACATTCTTCTTAGGTTTACAAATGAAACAACTAAGCAATGGCATCTTTATTAGTCAAACTAAATATGCTATGAATTTACTAAAGAAGTTTAATATGAATAACTCAAAAGCTATTAACACTCCTATGAGCACCTCCACTAAGTTAGAAATTGATGAAAGTGGAGAAAGCTTCGATCAAAAAACTTATAGGGGTATGATAGGAAGTTTACTTTACCTCACTGCAACTAGACCAGACATCATATTCAGTGTAGGACTTTGTGCTAGCTTTCAATCAAACCCTAAGATATCTCATCTTAAAGCAGTTAAAAGAATACTGAGATATCTTAATGGTACCACAAATCTAGGATTATGGTACCCAAAATCAGAGAATCTTGAGTAAATTGCTTATGCTGATGCGGACTTTGCTGGCTGTAGATTAGATAGAAAAAGCACATCAGGAACATGTTAATTCTTAGGACATGCCCTTGTTTCCTGGTCATCTAAGAAATAAAACTCGGTTGCACTATCGACAACCGAAGCTGAATATATTGCAGCAAGTGCATGCTGTGCACAAGTAGAATGGATGAAAAATACCATAGAAGATTATAAAGTTCATCTTAAAAATATTCCAATTAAATGTGATAACACAAGTGCAATATGCTTAACAAAGAACCCTATACAACACTCAAGAACAAAACATATTGATATTAGACATCATTTTATACGAGATCATGTTACTAATCATGATGTAATTATAGAGTTCATTGATACTAAACATCAACTAGCCGATATTTTTACAAAACCTCTAAGTGAAGAACAATTTGATTTTATAAGAAGAGAATTAGGAATGTTGATGTGTCCGAATACTTAAACTAGTTAAAATTACTTTTCGGACATTATTGAATAATCAAATCACTTAATTACCATTACATGCCTTGGTATCACTTGATCAAATAATATGTTGGAAATTATGTGTTGAATACAAAAATGTTTTGTTTTCATTTGAAAATCTGTAGCATAGTCTTGTCCGAATGCTTGAAAGAGTTTATTTCATTTTCGGATTTGCTTAACAATTGGAATGCTAAAAATCGGATTTTCTTGTACACTCTTATGAAAAATATTTTTTCGAAATGGATTTGATAAAATGACTTTCCTCCTTCATGCACAAAGAATTATAACATTCAAGGAGAAGAAAGTATTCAAAGCATTATACTTATCATGCCTTCCTTTATATGCTTGATAACTTGCTTACATTATTCTCCTGGTATCACATCTACCATGCTTTTTGTTGATGACAAAGGGGGAGAAATATATGAATTGATTTGATGCTATAAACACTAATGCACTGATTAGGCCATGCTTGCATCACCAAGAAATATATGATTGCTATCATTGCTATAATTTGCATTATGCCCTGTGTCAAGATATCAAACAAAAACTTGCATTGTACGAGCTGATATCTTACCATGTGATGAAATGCAAATACTTGCCAAAATATTTGAAATGCGTGCATCATATAATGATATCAAAATCTTACTTCACAGCTTTACATGTTGATATCTTACAAAGACATGAATTGCTACTATTATCATCATTCAAACTTGGAATGTAAAATTTGAAAATGAATGTCAAGCCTTGATATCATCTTCAAAGAGATACATCATGATAGGAATCATGATGGGAATATGTCTCTTGAATTCTTAAGGTTTTGAATTCAAGAATGACTTATCTCAAGTATGGCATATAGACAGGGGGAGTTAAGGTTAACTTCATTATAAATTGATTGTCATCATCAAAAAGGGGGAGATTGTTGAATCTCGGATTTTGATGATGAAGTCAATTGTCATTTGTTGTCTAATCTATGTGTTGAGATAAGTGTGCAAGATTAACTACGATGAAAGTAAGACATGCAGCAGGAGTTGCGCCAGAGTCATGACAATGATCACGTTGGGAGTTCGAGAGCTCGACGGAAGTTCGGACAATCGTCGGAGGTTCTGCGGGAACAAATCCGAGAAGTTTAGAAGCTTGCCAAAGAAACTTGTCGGAACTTGCCAAGTGGATCATCGCAAGTCCAGGAGTTTGTCAGAAGTCCACAGGAGCATCACCGAGGGTTCATCGGATGATCGACGGAAGTTCGCCGGAAACTCATCGGAAGAAGCGATTGACGTACCGGAGCAAGCTGCAGAAATCGTCTTAGGATTTATCGTAGTTAGCACTAATGATTAAGTTGAAAATGGGAGGTGATCCCATTAGCTTAATCTTGGGGCAATTGGGTCCCTGAAAAACCCAAATTGGGCTGAATGGATCAACCCATTCGGACCCTGGTTGTTGTGGGAGGTGCAACCGCCCAAGCCAAGAGGTAGCACCGCCTAGGCTAAGTCTCCTAGGGAGACTAGGCGGTGCAACCACCCCAGCCAGGAGGTGCAACCGCCTGGGCTCAGTCTCCGAGCGAGACTGGGCGGTGCAACCTCTCCTAACAAGAGGTGGCACCGCCTGAGCTCAAGTTTCGAGCTCTGCCAAGCGGTGCACCCGCCCCAGTCAAGAGGTGCAACCGCCTGAGCTCGGTCGTCGAGCTCTGGCAGAGAGGTGCAACCGCCCCTGACAGAGGTGGCACCGCCAAGAGGCTCAGTCTTCGAGCTCTGCCAGGCGGTGCAACCGCCCCAGTCAGGAGGTGCAACCACCTGATCCCGGAATTCCCGGAATTGACAGATTTGAGCTCCAAATTTGAACTAGGTTGGGGCCTATAAATACCCCACCCATTCAGCACTGAAAGGCAGCAACTTACACACGAAATCTTGATATCTTTCTGTGATTCTTAGAGCTCAAAACTGTTGTAAAGACCAAAAGTTCTCCTCCTTCTGTTCTTCAAAGTTTGTGTTGTAAAGAGAGGCGAGAAAACTTCTATAAGGGTTGTCTCCTAAGCCCGTCAAAAGGAGTGAATCTGTAAAAGGGTGGTTGGCCTTCGCCTATTGAAGGAAGGCCTCTAGTTGACGTTGGTGACCTCGTCGGTGGAGGAAGCCAAAAGTGGAGTAGGTCAAGATTGGCCGAACCACTCTAAATCTCGATTTGCATTTCCTTTGAGCATTTTACCTTCACTGCAAACTTCTCAATAGCTTACTGCCTTCTGCGAATTTACGAACGAGTTTCTAAGTTCAGAGCTTTTTGAATCTGCGTTTAGACGTAAATCGACTTTTTTCATATGATCATCATATTTCAGTTTACATTTACGTTTTGATTTCAATCATAACTGTTTACTGCCTTCTGCGATCTTACGAATAAGTTTCTAAGTTCAGAACTTTCTAAATCTGCATTTAGACATAAATTTGCTTTTTCGTACGATCATCATATTGCAGATTGCGTTTACGTTTTGAGCTTTACCATAACCGCACACTGCCTTTATACTCTTGCTTAAACTGCGTCTTGTCTAATCAAGTGATTTACGAATCAGCATTTAGACGTAAATCAATTTCTTCGTACGAACGTCGGATTTCAATTTGCTCCTATATTATGGTTTTCATCATAGCTGCAAACTACCTGCATAGATTGACTTTAATCTTGCTCAGTATCGACTTTCACACAGAAATTGTTTTTATCGTGCAAACGCAGCTTTCGGTTTTAATCGCAGAAAGTTTTCCGCTGCACTAATTCACCCCCCCCTCTTAGTGCTCTCGATCCTAACAGCGGTTGCACTGCCCAGCCTAGCTCGGAGACTGAGCCTTGGGCGGTGCCACCGCCGACCCAAGCGATGCCACTATTGGCCAAGAGATCTGGGTCCGAATGGGCTAATCCATTCGGCCCAATTTGCGTCTGTCAAGGGCCCAATTCCCCCAAGATTAAGTTAATGGGATCACCTCCCATTCCTAACTTAATCTTCATGCTAACTACGACATTTCTTAAGACATTTACTGCAACTTGCTCTAGTGCGTCAATCGCTTCTTCCGGCGAGCTTCCGGCGAACTTCCGACGAACATCTGACGAACCTTCGGCAATGCTTCGGCGGACTTCCGGCAAACTCCTGCACTTGCGATGATCCACTTGGCGAGTTCCGACGAGCTTCTTTGGCAAGCTCCAAGACTTCTTGGATTTGTTCACGTAGAACCTCCGACGATCATCCGGACTTCCGTCGAACTCTCAAACTCCCAACGTGATTAGAGTCTTGACTCCGGTGCAACTCCTACTGCATATCTTTCTTCCATCATAGTTAATCCTGCACACTTATCTCAATATATGGATTAGATAACAAATGATAATTGACTTCATCATCAAAATCCAAGATTCAACAGGTATACGTTTCTAACAAGGATGATTTTTAGGTACCCATTTAATCTTGGGTGCCCCAAAATCTGATCTAAATTGTTTATTATGTTGTATAGAATTTATCATAGTTCCTTTAGGAACCCAAATCAATTTATTCGGACTAACTTTCTTGAATAGACAATTATAAGTTCTATGTCCATATTTGCAACAAAAGTTGTATTTGCTTTGGTGTGAAACATGGAAGATAGGACCATTAATGAAGGTGGTTGGATTTTGGTGAGAACTTCTCACAAATCCAATTCCACTTCATTTAGGAATGTGACCCTTATTTGTAAGGATTATATTCAAAGACTTGCTACCAATCTCAAATTTCTTCAAGGTGTCCTTAAGTAGCAAGTTTTCCTTTTGGATAGTTTCTAGATGATGTCATTTCATACTTGGAGTTAAACTATCATTTAATTTATCAAAATTATTAATAAGAATATCATGGTCCTTTTTTAACAATTTATATTTTCTACTAATTATTTTGCATTCATCAAACAATTCATGGAAAGCATTTAACAATTCATGAAATGATAAATTTGCATCAATTAAATTCGTTATCTCCTCTCCGATGGCCATTAGGGCATAATGAGCAACTTGCTCAGTGTTGTACTCCTCTTCTTCGGATGCACTTGAGTCATCCCATGTTGTTTTAAGCGCCTTCTTCTTTGGTGTTCTCTTCTTGGCTTGGGGACAATCACTTTTGTAGTGTCCCGGCTTCTTGCATTCATAGCAAATAACTTAGTCCTTTTTGGGTTCAAGTTTATTTTTAGTGTCATTTTTAAATTTATTTCTTTTAATAAATTTTTAAATTTACTTATTAGAAGTGCCAAGTCATCATCATAGTCCTCATCACTTAAGTTTTCTCTCAAGTGATCTTCTAGAGTTCTAAGTGTCATATCCTTCCTATTCTTTGGAAGGATGTCTTCTTGCTCTTCATGAGCTTTGCAAGTCATTTCATAGGTCATTAATAACCCGATTAATTCTTCAAGAGGGAAGTTGTTTAAATCTTTAGCCTCTTGAATAGTAGTGACTTTAGGGTCCTAACTCTTTGGAAGGGATCTTAGAATTTTATTGATGAGCTCAAAATCTGAAAAACTTTTACCGAGTCCTTTTAGACCATTGACGACATCCGTTAAACGGGTGTACATGTCACCTATGGTCTCACTCAGTTTCATTTGAAAAAGTTCATAAGAATATACTAAAAATTGATTTTTTGACTCTTTCACTCTACTTATACCTTCGTGAGTCACTTTGAGTATATGCCAAATATCAAATGTAGTTTCACAAATTGAAACACGATTGAACTTGTTTTTATCAAGTGCACAAAATAAGACATTCATAGCCTTTGCATTAAGAGCAAAAGTTTTCTTCTCCAATTCATTCCAATTGATCATTAGAAGAGAAAACATTGAAAATCCATTTTCAACAATATTCCAAAGTTTAAAATCCATGGAAATAAGGAATATCCTCATTCGGTTATTTCAATAGGTATAGTCCGTCCCATTGAACATGGGCGGATGTGTAATAGAGTGGCCCTCTTGGTTTCCGGCGTATTCTATCTCTCTTAGGTTTTAATCCGATTGAGAGTTAACCCCACTCTGATACTAATTGTTAGGATCAAGAGCACTAAGAGGGGGGGGGGGGGGATGAATTAGTGTAGTGGAAAACTTTCGACGATTAAAGCGACGTTCATATAATAAAAGCGTTTCTGATGAAAAATCATTTTGAAAAGTTCTTCAACTTAAGATCAAGCGAAAGTATAGTTAAAGTAAAGCAACGGAGGTAGTATGCAGTTAAGATAGAGAATAGAATATAAATGCAAACCGAGATTTAGAGTGGTTCGGTCAATCTTGACCTACATCCACTTTTGGCTTCCTCCTCCGATGAGGTCACTGACATCCACTAGAGGCCTTCCTTCAATAGGTGAAGGCCAACCACTCTTTTACAGCTTTACTCCTTTTGACGGGCATAGGAGACAACTCTTACAGATTTTCACTCCTCTCTTAAATGATCAAAACTTAGAAGGAAAGTGGGAGAAGAACTTTTAGACTTTTACAACACTTTTAAGCTCTCAAATTCTCAGAATAAATGCAAGCTTTCTATGCCCTTTCATGCAGGAAGGGTGGGGTTTATATAGGCCCCAACTGGTTTGAATTTGGAGCTCAAAAGTGTCATCTCCCGGATTTCCAAGGTCTTGATAGTACTACCGCCATAACTAGGTAGTACTACCACTTGGCATCTAACATTGGGCAATACTACTGCTCAATTTGGGCGGTACCATCGCTTGGCAAAGCTCGAAGACCAAGCTCTGGCAGTACAATCGCTTGACTAGGGCGGTACCATCGCTTGACTAGGGCAGTACCACCGCCTAGCAGTAATAACTACCGACGGTACCACCGCCTGATAGGGGTGGTACTACCACCTAGAATTCCTAGGAGACCAAGTCTCTTGAGCAGTGCCACCACCAGCCCTGGTGGTGCCACCGCTAGCCAGAAATTCTAGGTCTGAATGAGCTGATCCATTTGGCCCAATTTGGGTCTATCAAGGGCCAAATTGGCCCCAGATTACGTTAATGAGATCACCTCCCATTCCTAACTTAATATTTATGTTAACTATGACATTTAAGACATTAATACTGTAACTCGTGTTCTAATGCATCAATCGCTTCTTCCGACGAGCTTCCAGCAAACTTCCGACGAATATCCGACGAACCCTTGGCGATGCTCTGACGGACTTTCGGCAAACCCCTGGACTTGCGACGATCCTCTTGGTGAGTTCCGACGAGCTTCTTTGGCAAACTCTTGGACTTCTCAGATTTGTTCCCATAGAACCTCCGACGACCATCCGGAGTTTCATCGAACTCTCAAACCCCCAACGTGATCTTGGTCTTGACTCCGGCTCAACACCTGCTGCATGTCTTACTACCATTGTAGTTAATCCTGCACACTTATCTTCACATATGGATTAGATAATCAAATGATAATTGACTTCATTATCAGAATCCGAGATTCAACACTAGTAAGTTTCTGAGATGTGAAGTTAACTAAAATTTTTGCTTCCTAAGATGTGCAAGATAACAACTTTTGCTTCTTGATATAGGTAAGCTAGCACTTCTCTTTAGATGTGCAAGCACTTTTAATTCTCTTGAGATGTGCAAACTAGCAATTTTACTTTTCTTGAGAAGTTAGTTTCTTTCTCCCATTTGTCACAAAAAGAAGAAGAAGAAGAAGAAGAAGAAGAAGAAGGGAGGAATTCATTCATCACACAAATAAAAGAATCAAGTCATAAGTGTTGAATCTCAAATTTTGATGATGAAGTCAATTGTCATTTGTTATCTAATCTATATGTTGAGATAAGTGTGCAAGATTAACTACAATGAAAGTAAGACATGCAGTAGGAGTTGCGCCGGAGTCAAGACAATGATCACGTTAGGAGTTCGAGAGTTCGACGGAAGTTCAAACAATTGTTGGAGGTTCTGCGGGAACAAATCCGAGAAGTCCATGAACTTGCCAAAGAAGCTTATCGGAACTTGCCAAGTGGATCGTCGCAAGTCCAGGAGTTTGCCGGAAGTCCGTAGGAGCATCACCGAGGGTTCATCGGATGATTTACAGAAGTTCGTCGGAAGAAGCGATTGACGCATCGGAGCAAGTTATAGTAAATGTCTTAGGGAATATCATAGTTAGCATAATAATTAAGTTGGAAATAGGAGGTGATCCCATTAACTTAATCTTGTGGTAATTGGGCCCTTGAAAAACCCAAATTGGGCTTAATGGATTAACCCATTCGGACCCTGATTTCTGCCAAGCGGTTGAACCGCCCAAGGCAGGAGGTTGCACCACTTGGGCTCAGTCTCCGAGCGAGACTGGGAGGTGCAACCGCTCTAGCAAGGCGGTGGCACCACCTGGGCTCATTCTCCGAGCGAGATTGGGCGGTGCAACCTCCCCTGACAAGAGGTGGCACCGCTTGAGCTCGGTCTTCGAGCTCTACCAAGAGGTGCAACCGCCTTAGTTAGGCGGTGGCACCACCTTAGCTCGATCTTTGAGTTCTGCCAAGAGGTGCAATCGCCCTTGACAGGAGGTACCACCGCCCAGAGGCTCAGTCTTCGAGCTCTACCAGGCGGTGCAACCGCCTTAGTCAGGAGGTGCAACCGCCTAATCCCGGAATTCCTGGAATTGACAATTTTGAGCTCCAAATTTGAACTGGGTTGGGGTCTATAAATACCCCACCCATTTAGCACTGAAAGGGCATAACTTACACTGAAATCCTAATCTTGTTCTGTGATTTTTAAAGCTCAAAATTGTTGTAAAGGCCAAAAGTTCTTCTCCCTCTTTTCTTCCACGTTTAAAGCTTTAAAGAGAGGAGAGAAAATTCTGTAAGGGTTGTCTCCTCAGCCCATCAAAAGGAGTGAAACTGTAAAAGGGTGGTTGGCCTTCGCCTATTAAAGGAAGGCCTCTTGTTGACGTCGGTAACCTTGTCGGTGGAGGAAGCCAAAAGTGGAGTAGGTCAAGATTGACCGAACCACTCTAAATCTTGGTTTGCATTTACTTTTAGCATCTTATCTTTACTGCAATCCTCCTCAATAACTTACTGCCTTCTGTGCTTTTACGAACGTGTTTCAAAGTTCAGTGCTTTCCGAATCGGCGTTTAGACGCAAATCAGTTTTATCGTACAAACGTCGTATTTCAGTTTGCGCTTATATTCTGATTTTCATCATAACTGCAAATTGCCTTCATAGATTGACTTTAACGTCATCTCGCTTGATCTTAAGTTAAAGTAATCTTAGAATCGGCTTTCACACCGAAATCGCTTTTATCGTTCGAATGTTTTTTAATCGTAGAAAGATTTCCGCTACACTAATTCACCCCCCCCCCCCCTCTTAGTGCTCTTGATCCTAACAATTAGTATCAGAGCGAGGTTAACTCTCAAACGGATTAAAACCCAAGAGAGATGGCATACGCCGAAAACCAAGAGGGCCATTCTATTACACGTCCACCCATGTTAAATGGGACGAACTACACCTATTGGAAGACCTGAATGAGGATCTTTCTTATTTCTATGGATTTTGAACTTTGGAATCTTATCGAAAATGGATTTTCGAAGTCTTCTCTTCCAATGATCTATTGGAATGAATTGGAGAAGAAGACTTTCGCTCTTAATGCAAAGGCTATGAATGTCTTATTTTGTGGACTTGATAAAAACGAGTTTAACCGTGTTTCGATTTGTGAAACCACATTTGATATTTGGTACACACTCGAAGTGACTCACGAAGGCACAAGTAGAGTGAAAGAGTCAAAAATCAATCTTTTCTTACACTCTTTCAAACTTTTCCGGATGAAACGGAGTGAGACTATTGGCGACATGTTTACCCGTTTCACGGATGTCATCAACGGTCTAAAAGGACTCGAAAAAAGTTTTTCGGATTTTGAGCTCATAAATAAGATTCTAAGATCCCTTCCTAAGAGTTGGGATCCTAAAGTCACTACTATTCAAGAGGCGAAAGAGCTAAACAACTTCCCTCTTGAATAACTAATCGGGTCATTAATGACCTACGAGAAGACTTGCAAAGCTCATGAAGAGCAAGAAGACATCCTTCTAAAGAACAGGAAGGATATTGTCACGCCCCCTGAATTTAATTCTCATTTAGGAGGTATGAACCTAATTCAAGATTGATAATATTTAATTCAACAAACAATCCAGGATCCAATCACACATTTGAGGTCACTAAGAAAAAACATTCAAGTCATTCACCTCTACAATCCACAATTCACAAAACCTGTGCAGTCTATAATCATACATCATGTCACTAGATGATTTTTAAAATCCAAAAGCAACTTAACTAAATCATGACTATATCATAAATCCATAAGTGTGGCAATTAATGTAATCACAAAACCAACATGTACTACATGTTTATATCAGTACACAGTTTAGACTTAACATTTTCAAAATTCTGACATAAGAGATACTTTTCAAATAGTTATAAGATACATTAATCTAGATTTGTCATTTATATTTCATTACACCCAAAAAGAACTTATACAACATCAACCTATCAAGTACAAAATATTTGCCCCAAAATCTTCTAGTCTTCCACTCCCTCAACCCAATTTACACATTTTAGTGAGCGATAAGCTATCCTAAAAAATTTATATAGCAACGGGGTGAGCATATAAAGCTCAGCAAATGACTAACATATCCATAGCAAAGAGGACAGTTTTCAAACAAATGAGGCATCAAAATACAAAGCAGAGATACAAGATGAAACAGTAGCATGTTTTGTTTGAATGCAGAATTACAATATCATATCGTTCGAAGCACGTTTTATTCATACAATCGAGGAAAGGTAATTGGAGCATACCATTGGCATAAGGAGCATATCGATGACATATGGTAGCTTTCAAGGTATAACAAAGACTTATAACATTTCGGAAATATATCAAAGAACAAAACATTAATAGAAGCTCAAATGTCACATGACGATGCATTCATTTCATTCTTATCCAAAGCATGCATAGAAACATAGCCAAAGCTTTGGATATCATATCAAACACATAGAAGGTGAAGTGGGATCATAACATAATTTGGTCCATCCATTTCTGAATGACCAACAAACATAAGTCTCCCACGTCTGGGAGCTCCATCCACCCACGTTTAAGTGAAGTCATAGGGGGCTGGCAGAGAATCGCGGGCTCTAAGCATAACTCCCTTTACCATTTCTAGCAAAAGTTCACATTTATCCCACAAACACCGGAGTACAAAGGGACAGTATGAATAATGAAATTAGCAAATATTGGAAGCACATGTGGAACAATGAAATGTACATATGCCTTTCGAGTCAATACGATACAAACATAATCTTTCACAAATGTATTCATATTTGAAAGGAAACAAAAGCAAGAGCATACAAGGATTTCAAGAAATCATATATAGCTCAATTGAAATAAGAAAGTTAGATAAATTCAATGTCCAAAGAAATGAAACTGGAAGAGGCACATATCGAAAATAAATGCGGAACAATGGGATGCATGTGCCGAATCATTACGATGCAAACATGATCTTTAGATGATAGCTGCGGATGTACAAATAAATAAAGGACAAAAGTATACAGGAATTTAAGGTAATAATGTAAAGCTTAACTAAAGTAAGAGTTTTTGCCAAAATCGATTTCCAAAGAGAAGAAACACGGAAAGCCGAAATCGACCAAAGCTTGATTCTGGCATAATTTGATAGGAACATTGTATGAACTCTTTGGATAACCAATTATGCTCCAATTTATACAAAATAGGTATCATGAGAAATATTTGTCAATCTAGTTTTAGGCAAATCAAGTTTAACAAGAATTGGAATTGACAATAGGGAGTTACAGATAATTTTGTAACAAAAGGTCTGAAAATATTAGCTCTGTTTTACTGAATCCATAGGGTCGACGAAAGCAGATGTTTTAGTTAGCAATTGTACTCCAAAAATTTCAAATCAGTATATATAGAAAGAAATTTGAGTCTAGCTTCGAATAAATCATACTTTTTATGAATCGGAGTTCACTGCAGAAAGTTATAAACAGTTAAGCAACAAGAGGTCAGAAATTTCAGTCCCTATTTTGCAGAATCTGTAGGGTTAAATTAAACAAAAGTCTTAGTAGGCATTTAAACTCCAAATCATTTGATTTTAGTATCAAAATGAAGATTGTTTTGTTTACTTTCAAATGGAATAGGTTTTGTCTAAATCAGAGTTTATTACAAAATGTTATGACCAAAACATTACATAGAGGTCAGATTACCGAAAAATTATAGATTCATGGCTTTGTATCAAAACGAAAGAAGGTCTGGTTCTCAGTTGAAATCTCTCAAATTTTGCAGAATAAAAATGGAAATAGAGATTAAGGTTACTGTGGGATGGGGTTAGAACACTTGTCTTAAAATTATTTGAATCCCAAATGTGGGAAAAATGATGAAAAACCTTAAGCTCTTCTTCTTATTCTTATTCTTCTTCTTCTTCTTCTTTTCTCAAACTCACGTTGGCTGCAACTCTTCAGGTTTGTTTTCTTTAACCTTTCATCTAATTATTTAGGTTTTGGCTAATGCAAAAGTTGCAAGGTGTCATGCATGCATGAAAGGGGCTAGGTGTCATCTTTAGAGCAAAGATAAGTGGCACCAACCTTAGGTTAGCTAGTGACACATGTCCACTATATATATTTTTTTTTCTTTTAACTTAAATCTGAATCTTTCATAAATTATATCAAACTTCTAATATTTACTCTTAGGTCCCTAGCCATAAACTTTTAATATAATATCATTAAATATAAAATAATTATTAAATAACCCTTATTTTTACAAACAAACTTTTACTAATTTTTCAAAAATAGGGGATGTTACACTCTCCCCTCCTTAAAAAAAATTTAGTCCTCTAAATTTATCATACCTCATTCGACGAAAAGCTCCCAAGTTGTTTCCTCTCCAGAATGATATCTCTATATCACTTTAACTAGAGGGATAACCCGATTCCTCAAGATCTTTTCTTCTTTTTATCAACAATCTGAGTGGGCTCTTCCACATAAGACAAGTCTTTATCAATCACCATCGGCTCATACTTAATGATATGAGAGGGATCAGGTATATACTTTCTGATCATTGAAACATAAAATATATCATGGATATGGCATAATGATGGTGGCAAGGCAATCCTGTAAGCGGCAGAACCAACCCTCTCAAGAATCTCAAAAGGTCCAATAAATCTTGGGCTTAACTTTCCTTTCTTCCCAAATCTTACAATGCCTTTAGAAGGGGAGACCTTCAGGAATACAAAATCCCCGATTTGAAACTCAATATTTCATCTTCTGTTATTAGCATAACTCTTTTGACGACTCTGAGCAGTCTTTAACCTTTTTCTTATAAGTTAAATTTTCTCAATAGTCTCTTGTACTTTTTCTAGTGCTAATAACTTTCTGTCGCCAATTTCTTCCCAACATATAGGTGTCCTACACTTTCACCCATATAAAGCTTCATAAGGAGCCATCGGAATACTTGAATGATAACTATTATTGTAAGTGAACTCAATAAGAGAGATATCTTTATCCCATTCACCTTTCCAATCTATAACATAGGCTCGAAGCAAATCCTCAAGTGTTTGAATAGTTCTTTCTGATTGACCATCAGTTTGAGGGTGATAAGCAGTGCTAAACTTGACTTTAGTACCAATAGATTCCTGTAACCTTCTCCAAAATCTAGATAGAAATCTAGAGTCTCTGTCAGAGATTATCTCCTTTGGAACACCATGAAGTCTTACTATTTCATTTATATATAAATCTACAAGCCTATCAAGAGAATAAGTCATATTGATCGGTAGAAAATATGCAGATTTCATTAACCTATCAATGATAACCCAAATAGCATCATGCTTTCTAGAAGTTCGGGGTAGTCCTGAAATAAAGTCCATGGTAATGCATTCCCATTTCCATTCAGGAATATCTAAAAGTTGCAACAAACCTCTAGGTCTTTGATGTTCTGCTTTGATTTGCTGACAAGTCAAACACTTTGAAACATATATTGCAATCTCCTTCATGTCTTCCCACCAATAATGACTTTGGAGATCTCTATACATCTTAGTACTACCAGGATGCATGGTGTACTTTGAATTATGACCATACCTCAGGATTTGATTTTTGATATCTGAGTCATTTGGAACACATATTCTATCCCCAAATCTCAATAGGCCATCCTTTGAAACTCGAAAATTTACTTTCAATCCCTTTTCTACTTCATTCCTTAAGAAGATCAAGCGTCGATCTCGTAGTTGTCCTCCTTTAATTTATTGAATGAGATCAAATTGCACTTGGATGGAGGCCATTAATATCATTGAGTCTTGTCCTTTTCTCATAACATTCGAATCATAATTCTCTTCTAATAACTTCTATTGCTTCACAACCAAAGTCGCCATAAGACTTGTAGATTTTCTACTAAGGGCATCTACTACAACATTAGCTTTACCCGGGTGATAACGAATGGTACAATCATAATCCTTTAGAAGTTCTATCCATCTCCGCTGTCTCATGTTTAACTCTTTTTGAGTAAAAATATACTTTAAACTCTTATGATCAGTAAAGATTTCAAATGTTCATCCATACAAGTAATGCCTCCAAATCTTTAGAGCAAAAACAATTGCTGCCAATTCCAAATCATGAGTTGGATAATTCAGTTCATAACTCTTTAGTGGTCTAGAAGCATAAGCAATCACTTTCCCTTCTTGCATCAAAACACATCCACGGCCCTTTCTTGAGGCATCAATGTAAACCATAAATCCCTCATCACCACTTGGAATAGTGAGAATAGGGCACTAGTCAATCTCCTTTTTAACTCTTGAAAACTTTGCTCGCAATCATCACCCCATACAAATTTCACATTCTTTTGAGTGAGTTTGGTGAGAGGTTGAGCGATTCGAGAAAATCCCTCCACAAATCTCCTATAATAACCTGCCATGCCCAAGAAACTTCTAACTTCTGTCACGTTTGGTGGTACTTCCCACTTAACAATAGCTTCCACTTTCTTTGGATCAATAGATATACCCTTCCCTGAAATCACATGGCTTAAGAAAGCAATTTCATTCAACCAAAATTCATATTTGCTGAAATTTGCATACAACTTCTTTTCTCTTAGTATGGATAATACATTTGTAAGTGTTCCTCATGCTCCTGATTACTCCTTGAATATACTAATATGTCATCAATGAATACAATCACACAATCGTCCAAGAATGGCTGAAATATCCTATTCATCAGTTCCATAAAAGCTGCAGGGGCATTAGTTAAACCAAAAGGCATCACTAAGAATTCATAGTGACCATATTGAGTTCTAAAAGCTATTTTTGGAATATCCTCCTTCATGATCTTCAACTGATAGTAACCTGACCTTAAATCAATCTTGGAGAATACTTGTGCACCTTGCAATTGATCAAACAAATCATCAATTCTGAGTAGGGGATACTTGTTTTTGATGGTCACCTGATTCAATTGTCTATAATCAATACAAAGCCTTAACATTCCATCCTTCTTCTTAACTAATAGCACCGGAGCACCCCATGGTGAAACACTGGATCGAATGAAACCCTTATCTAATAGTTCTTGTAGTTGCTTTTTCAATTCCTTTAGCTTGAGTGGTGCCATTCTATAAGGAGGCTTAGATATTGGGGTTGTCCCAGGGACCAAATCAATAGTAAATTCACCCTCTCTATCTGGAGATAAACTAGGCAAGTCATATGGAAATACATCAGGGAACTCTTTGACCACTGTAATTTCATTTAGGTGAGTTTCTTGATTTGAATGCTCCTTTACACATACCATATAACAAAAATAACCCTTCTGCATAAAACGATAAGCTTGAAGTGCTGATATCAAGCAAGGAGGCAAATCATGCCTAATACCCTCAAAGTAAAATATAGGCTGATATGGTATGCAGAAAGTAATTATTTTTGTACAGCAATCAACACTAGCATGATAGGAAGATAGTCAATCCATGCCAAGTATAATATCAAAACCCTGGATCTCTAGGAGAATCAAATCAGCAAGAAGTTCACATTCTCTGATAGAAATCAAACAAGATGGATAAACCAAGTTTATTGTCAAGGAATCCCCAATAGCAGTAGTTACATATAACATATAATCCAATGATCTAGGTTCAATGCCCAAGTAACAAGCAAAGTGTTGTGAAACAAAAGATAAGTTGGAACCAGGATCAAACAAAACTTTTGCATTTCTTTTAGAAACATGAAGAATACCTTCAACCACTGATTTAGAGGCTCTGAAATCTTGTTCAGTAATAGCATATACTCTAGCATGGGCTGTTGACTTAGGAGGCAGTGATTCTTTCTTCTTGTCCAAAGGGCAGTCTTTTATTTTATGATCCAAATTTTCATAAGCAAAATAGGCTCCAGTCACCTACAAATACAAACTTATTTCATAATTTAACTCGTATCATACATAGGATTGAATCTTTTGTGGTGACTTCCCTTTTCAAATCGATGATGTCTTGACCCTCTTATTATCACATTCAGATTCATTTCTAATCTTTTTTTTTTTTTCGGTAAACATGTCCATTCTATTCCAGTCCGTGATCTCCAGAAATTCATTTGATCATCAAAACAATTTCGTGCATCAAATATCTTCTCCAATCGCATCATCTATTTTTCTGCTACAAAAGTATAAGGTTCACCATGCTTCTACTGCGCTACTCTGATTTAATATCCTCGATCAATCCTTTTATCGCACTTAATTAATCAAAAGTAGATGAAGTAGGAGGACTAAATGTCCTCGTCATCCTAGATTCCAAAAATGCATCAAAGAAAATTTGTACCAATCACTATAGTTCACTATACCATAATATATTTTGCACGTCAACATATCAAATATTTTAGTGATCCTCAAACCATGCTCGGATACCACTCTGTCACGCCCCCAAAATTTAATTCTCATTTAGGAGGTGTGAACCTAATTCAAGATTGATAATATTTAATTCAACAAACAATCCAGAATCCAATCACACATTTGAGTTCACTAAGAAAAAACATTCAAGTCATTCACCTCTATAATCCACAATTCACAAAACCTATGCAGTCTATAATCATACATCATGTCACTAGATGATTTTTAAAATCCAAAAGCAACTTAACTAAACCATGACTATATCATAAATCCATAAGCGTGACAATTAATGTAATCACAAAACCAACATGTACTACATGTTTATATTAGTACACAGTTTAGACTTAACATTTCCAAAATTCTGACATAAGAGATACTTTTCAAAAATTTATAAGATACATTAATCTAGATTTGTCATTAATATTTCATTACACCCAAAAAAAACTTATAAAACATCAACGTATCAAGTACAAAATATTTGCCCCAAAATCTTCTAGTCTTCCACTACCTAAACCCAATTTACACATTTTAGTGAGCGATAAGCTATCCTGAAAAATTTATATAGCAATGGGGTGAGCATATAAAGCTCAGCAAATGACTAACATATCCATAGCAAAGAGGATAGTTTTCAAACAAATGAGGTATCAAAATACAAAGCAGAGATACAAGATGAAACAGTAGCATGTTTTGTTTGAATGCAGAATTACAATATCATATCGTTCGAAGCACGTTTTATTCATACAATCGAGAAAAGGTAATTGGAGCATACCATTGGCATAAGGAGCATATCGATGACATATGGTAGCTTTCAAGTTATAACAAAGACTTGTAACATTTCGGAAATATATCAAAGAACAAAACATTAATAGAAGATCAAATGTCACATGACGATGCATTCATTTCATTCTTATCCAAAGCATGCATAGAAACATAGCCAAAGCTTTTGATATCATATCAAACACATAGAAGGTGAAGTGGGATCATAACATAATATGGTCCATCCATTTCTGAATGACCAACAAACATAAGTCTCCCACGTCTGGGAGCTCCATCCACCCACGTCTGAGTCATATCATAGGGGGCCGGTAGAGCATCGCGGGCTCTAAGCATAACTCCCTTTACCAATTCTAGCAAAGGTTCACATTTATCCCACAAACACCGGAGTACAAAGGGACAGTATGAATAATGAAATTAGCATATATTGGAAGCACATGCGGAACAATGAAATGTACATATGCCTTTCGAGTCAATACGATATAAACATAATATTTCACAAATGTATTCAGATTTGAAAGGAAATAAAAGCAAGAGCATACAAGGATTTCAAGAAATCATATATATCTCAATTGAAATAAGAAAGTTAGATAAATTCAATGTCCAATGAAATGAAACTGGAAGAGGCACATATCGAAAGCAAATGCGGAACAATGGGATGCATGTGCCAAATCATTACGATGCAAACATGATCTTTAGATGATAGCTGCGGATGTACAAATAAATAAAGGACAAAAGTATACAGGAATTTAAGGAAATAATGTAAATATTAACTGAAGTAAGAGTTTTTTCCAAAATCGATTTCCAAAGAGAAGAAACACGAAAACCCAAAATCGACCAAAGCTCGATTCTGGCAGAATTTGATAGGAACATTATATGAACTATTTGGATAACCAATTATACTCCAATTTATACAAAATAGGTATCATTAGAAAACTTTGTCAATCTAGTTTTATGCAAATCAAGTTTAACAAGAATTGGAATTTACAACAGGGAGTTACATATAATTTTGTAATAAAAGGTCTCAAAATATTAGCTCTATTTTACTGAATCCATAGGGTCGATGAAAGCAGATGTTTTAGTTAGCAATTGTAATCCAAAAATTTCAAATCAGTATATACAGAAAGAAATTTAAGTCTAGCTTCGAATAAATTATACTTTGTAGGAATCGGAGTTCACAGCAGAAAGTTATAAACAGTTAAGCAACAAGAGATCAGAAATTTCAGTCCCTGTTTTGCAGAATTTGTAGGGTTAAATTAAACAGAAGTCTTAGTAGGCATTTAAACTCTAAATCATTTGATCTTAGTATTAGAATGAAGATTGTTTTGTTTACTTTCAAATGGAATAGTTTTGTCTAAATCAGAGTTTATTACAAAATGTTATGACCGAAACATTGCATAGAGGTCAGATTACCGAAAAATTACTGATTCATGGCTTTGTATCAAAACGAAAGAAGGTCTAGTTCTCAGTTGAAATCTCTCAAATTTTGCAGAATAAAAATGGAAACAGAGATTAAGGTTACTGTGGGATGGGGTTAGAATACTTGCCTTAAAATTATTTGAATCCCAAATGGGGGAAAAATGATGAAAAACCTTAAGCTCTTCTTCTTCTTCTTCTTCTTCTTCTTTTCTCAAACTCACGTTGGCTGCAACTCTTCAGGTTTATTTCTTTAACCTTTCATCTAATTATTTAGGTTTTGGCTAATGCAAAAGTTGCAAGGTGTCATGCATGCATGAAAGGGGCTAGGTGTCATCTTTAGAGCAAAGATAAGTGGCACCAACCTTAGGTTAGCTAGTGACACATGTCCACTATATTTTTTTTTTCTTTTTTTTTTCTTTTAACTTAAATCTGAATCTTTCATAAATTATATCAAACTTCTAATATTTACTCTTAGGTCCCTAGCCATAAACTTTTAATATAATATCATTGAATATAAAATAATTATTAAATAACCCTTATTTTTACAAACAAACCTTTTACTAAATTTTAAAAAATAGGGGATTTTACAGATATGGCACTTAGAACTTCAGAAGACCACTTGAGAGAAAACTCAAGTGATGAGGACTATGACAATGATTTGACACTTCAAACAAGAAAATTTAAAAAATTCATTAAAAGAAACAAGTTTAAGATTGAAACAAAAAATAAATTTGAACCCAAGAAGGACCAAGTTATTTGCTATGCGTGCAAAAAGCCGGGACACTACAAGAGTGATTGTCCCCAAGTCAAAAAGAGAATTTTAAAGAAGAAGGCGCTCAAAGCAACGTGGGATGAATCGAGCGCGTCCGAAGAAGAGGAGTCCAACATTGAGCAAGTTGCTCATTACGCCTTAATGGCCATCGGAGAGGAGGTAACGAATTTAATAGATGCAGATTTATCATTTGATGAATTATTAAATGCCTTCCATGACTTATTCGATGAATGCTAGATTATTAGTAGAAAATATAAATTGCTAAAAAAGGAGCATGATAGTCTTACTTGTAATTTTGATAAGTTAAGAATTGAATATCATGATAATTTAGGTTCATGCATAAAATGTCATGATCTAGAAACTCTCTAAAAGGAAAACTTGCTACTTAAGGACACCTTGAAGAAATTCGAGGTTGGTAGCAAGTCCTTGAACATGATCCTTGCAAACAAGGGTCACGTTCCCAAAAGAAGTGGAATCGGATTTGTGAGAAGTCCTCACCAAAATCCAACCACCTTCATAAAAGGCCACATCTTATATGTTCGACACCAAACCAAATGCAACTTCTGTTGCAAACTTGGACATAAAACACATTATTGTCCATTCAAGAAAATTAGTCCGAACTAATTAATTTGGGTTCCTAAAGGAACCATGATAAATTCTATGCAATATGATAAACAATGTAGATCTATTTTTGAGGCACCCAAAAGCAAATGGGTACCTAAAGATCATTCTTTCTTGTAGAAACCTATACCATCGCAAGCTAGGAGCAAGAGATTGTACCTTGATAGTGGATGCTCAAGGCATATGATCGGAGATCCATCTCAATTCTCTAAGCTCACTAGCATAGACGAAGGCTATGTCACCTTCGGAGACAACAACAAGGGTAAAATCATTGGCAAAGGAACTATAGGTAACAAATCCAACTTCTTTATTGAAGTTGGTTTGTTAGTTGATGGTTTAAAACATAACCTCTTGAGGGTTAGTCAATTATGTGATAAAGGATATATTGTCAGATTCGAATCTAATGCTTGCATCATTGAAAAACCACATAAAAACACGTCTATGATTGCATTAAAACAAAATAACGTATACACTATTGACATCAATGATTTGTGTAATGAAATGTGTTTTTCGGTTTTTAATGAGGATGCTTGGCTATGGCATAGAAGATTAGGTCATGCTAGCATGAAACTAATCACTCAAATATCATCTAAAGAACTTGTAAGACGAATTCCTCATATCAAGTTCATCAAAGATAATGTATGTGATGCTTGCCAATTAGGTAAACAAATTAAGGGTAGTTTCAAATCTAAGAATCAAATAAGCACCTCTAGGCCCTTACAATTGATCCATATGGACTTGTTCGGACCAATCTCTACATCAAGCCTAGGAGGTAGCAAATGCGCCTTCGTCATTATGGATGACTATAGCAGATACAATGGACTTACTTCTTAAAATAGAAAAATGAATGCTTTAGATATTTTACCAAGTTTTAAAAACTTGTTCAAAATGAGAAGGGTTCTATGATTTCGTCAATTTGAAGTGATCATGGTGGTGAATTTCAAAACCATGATTTCCAAGAATTTTGTGAACTCAATGGATACAACCATAATTTCTCTACTCCAAGAAATCCTCAAAAAAATGTAGTAGTAGAGAGAAAAAATCGATATTTACTAGAAATGGCAAGAACCATGTTGAATGAACATAGCCTACCCAAATATTTTTGGGCCGAAGCTGTAAACTCTGCATGCTATATTTTGAATAGAGTTCTAGTAAGACCCTTACACACCAAAACTTCCTATGAGTTATGGAACAACAAAAAACCCAATGTTTCATATTTTAAAGTCTTTGGGTGTAAGTGTTTTATCTTGAATGAAAAACATAACTTAGGAAAATTTGATGCTAAATCCGATGAAGGAATCTTTCTTGGTTATTCTTCGGTTTCTAAAGCTTTTCGTATCTTTAATAAAATAACTTTAATTATTGAAGAATCCATTCATGTTGTTTTCAATGAGATTTCCGAAATCAGGAAAAACGATTTTGATGATGATGTTAATTTTGATTCCTTGAATTTAAATGAAACACCGTCTCCAAGTAGCAACTTGGATGCATCCACTTCCGAAACATCCTTACCCAAGGATTGGAAGTTTGTAGATGCTCATCCTATGGAGCTAATCTTAGGAGACACATCAAAGAGGGTTCAAACACGTTCTTCTCTTAAAAATTTTGGTGCCAACGCCGCTTTTCTCTCCCAAATTGAACCCAAATGTGTTGACGAAGCCATGAAAGATGATTCATGGATTATCGCAATAAAAGATGAATTAAATCAATTTGAGAGAAATGAGGTGTGGAAGCTTGTTCCTAGGCCAAATGACCATTTAGTTATTGGTACTAAATAAGCTTTAGAAACAAGCAAGATGAATATGTTATCGTGGTTAGAAACAAGGCTAGATTAGTGGCCAAAAGTTTCATCTAAGAAGAAGGTATCGATTACGAAGAAACCTTCGCTCCTGTGGCTCGATTAGAAGCCATAAGGATGCTCCTTGCCTATGCTAGTAGAAATAATTTTAAGTTGTTTCAAATGGATGTTAAAAGTGCTTTTCTTAATGGCTTTATTTTCGAAGAAGTCTATGTTGAACAACCTCCTGGATTTGAAAATAATAGCCTCCCTAATCATGTGTTTAGATTAACTAAAGCTCTCTATGGTTTAAAACAAGCTCCGAGGGCTTGGTATGAGAGACTTAGTTCTTTTCTTATTGAAAATAATTTCACGAAAGGCATGGTTGATACTACATTGTTCATCAAGAATTTTGAAAATAATTTTCTCATTGTTCAGATTTATGTTGATGATATTATCTTTGGTTCTACGAATGAATCTCTTTGTGAATCTTTTGCTAAAACTATGAGTCTTGAATTCGAAATGAGTTTAATGGGAGAATTAACGTTCTTCTTAGGCTTACAAATCAAACAACTAAGCAATGGCATCTTTATTAGTCAAACTAAATATGCTATGAATTTGCTAAAAAAATTTAATATGAATAACTCAAAAGCTATTAACACTCCTATGAGCACCTCCACTAAGTTAGAAATTGATGAAAGTGGAGAAAGCTTTGATCAAAAAACTTATAGGGGTATGATAGGAAGTTTACTTTACCTCACTGCAACTAGACCAGATATCATGTTCAGTGTGGGACTTTGTGCTAGATTTTAATCAAACCCAAAGATATCTCATCTCAAAGCAGTTAAAAGAATACTTAGATATCTTAATGGTATCACAAATCTAGGATTATGGTACCCAAAATTAGAGAATCTTGAATTAATTGCTTATGCTGATGCGGACTTTGCTGGCTATAGACTAGATAAAAAAAACACATCAGGAACATGTCAATTTTTAGGACATGCCCTTGTTTCCTGGTCATCTAATAAACAAAACTCAGTTGCACTATTAACAACCGAAGCTGAATATATTGTAGCAAGTGGATGCTGTGCACAAGTTGTATGGATGAAAAACACCTTAGAAGATTATAAAGTTCATCTTAAAAATATTCTTATTAAATGTGATAACACAAGTGTAATATGCTTAACAAAGATTCCTATACAACACTCAAGAACAAAACACATTGATATTAGACATCACTTTATACGAGATCATGTTACTAATCATGATGTAATCATAGAGTTCATTGATACTAAACATCAATTAGCTAATATTTTTACAAAACCTCTAAGTGAAGAACAATTTGATTTCATAAGAAAAGAATTAGGAATGTTGATGTGTCCGAATACATAAACTAGTTAAAATTATTTTTCGGACTTAATTGAATGATCAAATCACTTGATTGCCATGATTGTATTTGAAAATATGTAGCATAGTCTTGTCCGAATGCATAAAAGTGTTCATTTCATTTTCGGATTCACTTAACAATTGGTATCCTAAAAATCGGATTTTCTCATACACTTATGAAAAATATTTTTCTGAAATGGATTTGATAAAATGATTCCTGCTTATGAATTCCATCTTGAAATATGGATGATAGTGTTTTTACTTGCAAAGAGTTGTTTCACACACATATCTTGACTCAAAGTAAACTCACAAATAGCTGGTATCACAAATGGCTTTCCTCCTTAATGCAAAAAGATTATAACAAATAAAAAGGAAGAAGTATTCAAAGTGATCTACATATCATGCTTTCCTTTATATGCTTGTATAATTGATTTCCTATCACTTACTATTGGAAAATAACATAAATCGAGTAAAGGCATGAACAATTATCACACTTATGCTCAAAATTTGCTTATATTGTCCTCCTGGTATCACAATTACCATGCTTTTTGTTGATGACAAAGGGGGAGAAATATATGAGTATTAATGCCATGCTTGCATCACCAAGAGATATATGAATAGATGCTATGATTTGAATTATGCCTTGTATCATGTCAAGATATCAAACAAAAAACTTGCATCGTAATTTTACGTATTGATATCTTACCATGTGATGAAATGCTCAAATTGCTAAAACATTTGAAATGTGTGCATCGTGTAATGATATCAAAATCTTACTTCGCAGTTTTACATGTTGATATCTTACAATATGATGAATTGCTACTATTACCATCATTCAAACTTGTAATGTAAAATTTGAAAATGAATGACAAGCCTTGACATCATCTTCAGAGAGATACATCATGATGGGAATCATGATGGGAGTATTGATAAGTTTAAATGATTTTAACTTATCAATATGTCTCTTGAATTCAAAGGTTTTGAATTTAAAAAAGACTTATCTCAAGTATGACATATAGACAGGGGGAGTTAAGGTTAACTCCATTATCAATTGATTGTCATCATAAAAAATGGGGAGATTGTTGAATCTCGGATTTTGATGATGAAGTCAATTATCATTTGTTATCTAATCTATATGTTGAGATAAGTGTGCAGGATTAACTACGATGAAAGTAAGACATGCAGCAGGAGTTGCGCCGGAGTCAAGACAATGATCACGTTGGGAGTTCGAGAGTTCGACGGAAGTTCGGACAATCGTTGGAGGTTCTGCGGGAACAAATCCGAGAAGTCCATAAGCTTGCCAAAGAAGCTCGTCGGAACTCGCCAAGTGGATCGTCGCAAGTCCAGGAGTTTGCCCGAAGTCCGCAGGAGCATCACCGAGGGTTCATCGGATGATCGACGAAAGTTTGCCGGAAGAAGCGATTGACGCTCCGGAGCAAGTTGTAGTAAATGTCTTAGGGAATATCATAGTTAGCACAATGATTAAGTTGGAAATGGGAGGTAATCCTATTAACTTAATCTTGGGGCAATTGAGCCCTTGAAAAACCCAAATTAGGATGAATGGATCAACCCATTCGGACCCTAATTTCTGCCAGGCGGTTGAACCGCCCAAGGCAAGAGGTTGCACCACCTGGGCTCAGTCTCCGAGCGAGACAGGGAGGTGCAACCGCTCCAGCCAGGCGGTGGCACCGCTTGGGCTTAGTCTCTGAGCGAGACTGGGCGGTGCAACCTCCCCTGACAGGAGGTGGCACCGCCTGAGTTCAGTCTTCGAGCTCTGCCAGGAGGTGCAACCGCCTCAGTCAGGCGGTGGCACCGCTTGAGCTCGATCTTCGAGCTATGGTAGGAGGTGCAACCTGTTAGGATCAAGAGCACTAAGAGAGAGGGGGGGGTGAATTAGTGCAGCGGAAAACTTTCTGCGATTAAAAGGAAACTACGTTCGAACGATAAAAATGATTTCTGTGTGAAAGTCGATTCTAAGCAAGATGGTGTTAAAGTCAATTTATGAAGGCAGTTTGCAGCTATGATGAAAACCAGAATATAGGCGCAAACTGAAATACGACGTTCGTACGAAGAAACTGATTTACGTCTAAATGCTGATTCGTAAATCACTTGATTAGGCAAGATGCAGTTTAAGCAAGAGTATAAAGGTAGTTTGCAGTTATGGTAGAGCTCAAAACGTAAACGCAATCTGAAATATGATGATCGTACGAAAAAATAGATTTACGTCTAAACGCTAATTCGTAAAGTGAAAGACTTGAAACCCGATCGTATATGCGCAGAAAGAAATAAGCTTCAGAGGAGGTTTACCATAAAGATAATATGCTCAAAATAAATGCAAACCGAGATTTAGAGTGGTTCGGTCAATCTTGACCTACTCCACTTTTGGCTTCCTCCACCGACGAGGTCACCGACGTCAACTAGAGGCCTTCCTTCAATAGGCGAAGGCCAACCACCCTTTTATAGTTTCACTCCTTTTGACGGGCTTAGGAGACAACCTTTACAGAATTTTCTCTCCTCTTTTTACAACTCAGAACTTGGAAGAACAAAGGGAGAAGAACTTTTAGCCTTTACAACAATTTTGAGCTCTAAGAATCACAGAAAAAGATCAAGATTTCGGTGTAAGTTCATGCTCTTTCAGTGTTGAATGGGTGGGGTATTTATAGGCCCCAACCCAGTTCAAATTTGGAGCTCAAAACTGTCAATTCCCGGAATTTCGGGATTAGGCGGTTGTACCTCTTGACTAGGGCGGTTGCACCTCCTGACTGGGGCGGTTGCATCGCCTGGCAGAGCTCGAAGACTAAGCCTCTGGGCGGTGCTACCTCTTGTCAGGGGTGGTTGCACCTCTTGACAAAGCTCGAAGACCGAGCTCAGGCAGTTGCACCTCTTGACTGAGGCGATTGCACCGCTTGGCAGAGCTCGAAGACCGAGCTCAAGCGGTGCCACCTCTTGTCAGGGGAGGTTGTACCGCCCAGTCTCGCTCAGAGACTGAGCCAAGGCGGTGCCACCTCCTGGTTGGGGTGGTTGCACCGCCCAGTCTCCTTGGGAGACTTAGCCCAAGCGGTGCCACCTCCTGGCTTGGGCGGTTGCACCTCCCACAGCAATTAAGGTCCGAATGGGTTGATCCATTTTGCCCAATTTGGGTTTGTTTAGGGGCCCAATTACCCCAAGATTAAGTTAATGGGATCACCTCCCATTTCCAACTTAATCAATGTGCTAACTACGATAATTCCTATGACAATTTCTGCAGCTTGCTCCGGTGCGTCAATCGCTTCTTCCGGCGCGTTTCCGGTGAACTTACGTCGATCATCCGATGAACCCTCGGTGATGCTCCTGCGGACTTCCGGCAAACTCCTGGACTTGCGACGATCCACTTGGCGAGTTCCGACAAGCTTCTTTGGTAAGCTTATGGACTTCTCGGATTTGTTCCCGCAGAACCTCCGATGACTGTCCGAACTTTCGTCAAACTCTCGAACTCCCAACATGATCTTTGTCTTGACTCCGGTGCAACTCCTGCTGCATGTCTTACTTTCATCATAGTTAATCCTGCACACTTATCTCAACACATAGATTAGATAACAAATGACAATTGACTTCATCATCAAAATTCGAGATTCAACAATCTCCCCCTTTTTGATGATGACAATCAATTGATAATGGAGTTAATCTTAACTCCCCCTGTCTATATGTCATACTTGAGATAAGTCAATCTTGAATTTAAAATCTTAAGAATTCAAAATCATTTGAACTTATCAATACTCCCATCATGATTCCTATCATGATGCATCTCTCTGAAGATGATGTCAAGGCTTGACATTCATTTTCAAATTTTCCATTTCAAGTTTGAATGATGGCAATAGTAGCAATTCATCATATTGTAAGATATCAATATGTAAAACTGTGAAGTAAGATTTTGATATCATTACATGATGTACACATTTCATATATTTTAGCAAGTATTGCATTTCTTCACATGGTAAGATATCAACTCAAGGCATAATGTAAATTAATGCATGGCATCTGTTCATATATCTCTTGGTCATGCAAGCATGGCATAATAATAGCATCAATGTTTATAGCATCAATTCATATATTTCTCCCCCTTTGTCATCAACAAAAAGCATGGTAGATGTGATACCAGGAGAACAATATGAGCAAGTTATCAAGCATATAAAGGAAGGCATGATACGTAGATTGCTTTGAATACTTCTTCCTTCTTATTTGTTATAATCTTTTTGCATGAAGGAGAAAAAGCCATTTGTGATACCAGTGATTTGTGAGTTTACTTTGAGTCAAGATATGTGTGTGAAACATCTTTTAGCAAGTAAAAATATTATCATCCATATTTCAAGATGGAATTCATAAGCAGGAATCATTTCATCAAATCCATTTCAGAAAAAATATTTTTCATAAGAGTGTATGAGAAAATCTGATTTTTAACATTCCAACTGTTAAGCGAATCCGAAAATGAAATGAACTCTTTCATGCTTCGGACAAGACTATACAATCATGAAGACAAAACACATGTAATGTAATGGCAATCAAGTGATTTGATCATTCAATAAAGTCTAAAAAATGATTTTAACTAGTTTATCTATTCGGACACATCAATATTCCTAATTCTCTTCTTATGAAATCAAATTGTTCTTCACTTGGAGGTTTTGTAAAAATGTCAGCTAGTTGATGTTTAGTATCAATGGTAATGACTTACCAACTGCATTGGTATATCGCTTTTTCAAACTATATTTATCATGGAAATCAAGGCACAAGGTTTTCAAAACATGTAAAATCCGAGATAAACAATGATAGATGTTTACAACTCTGCATATGCTCAAAATATATCAGGTAACCATATCAAGGATCAAGGCAAAAGCTCATCATGGTGAGTAACATAAGGAGTTTAAATAACAATAGATGATTGTGTTCATACAAGCTCATTCATGAGGTGGAAAATTAAAGTGCCTAAACAAAGAGTCAAATTGTCGATGAATTTGCTGCAGCTTAGATAGGATTTGATCTTGTCGATGTTCAAGCCGCTCTTGTCTTTGTTCGAATCGGTCCATCAGAATCCCAATATCTTCAACAGATGATGAATGAGTTTACTCAAATTGATGTATTTCCTCAAAGGGACAGATCAGAGGAGATTGGGTACCCCTAAAGACTAGTGTTTCCGGTTCTGGTTCAGGTTGAGGGGGATCGGTTCTTCTTGGCATTCTAACCCAGTTACCGTTTCTATAAAAACATCTTAATCGGTGAAGTAGATTTTTATTTATTATGCTAAATCTATCTACTTTTATTACTTCTTCTTCCGGTGGTATTAGAATATCGTAGGCTGTCATTATTCTAGTGATTATACCACCGGGAGCTTCATGTCTTTCTTAGATAGTTCTAACATATTTTGTTGGATAAGATAACCAAGACAGATGTCATGTCCTTTCATGATCAAATACATAGTTCCTAATTCTAATTGGCTTACTTCATCATGGTGGTATTGTTTAGGGAGAATGATGCTAGTTAGGATATGACGAAGTACCTTAGTGTTTAGAGGTAGTAGATGTTCACAACTTTTAGGAACAAATGCTAAGTTGGTATTGGCAAAAATTGTTTCTAAGGCTTCAACATATGTTGTTCCAACAGTTTCATCATCCCATGATCCTCTAAAGTAAAGTCCTCTACTTTTCATGGGAATGCCTATCATGTTGCAAATGAATTTATCCGTAATTGAGATGTGTTGTCCTAAAAGATAGGTAGACATTCTTTCTTCTTCATCTATTTGTATGTTATTGTAAAACAGTCTAACAAGTCTTGGATAAATGGGTTCGTTAATTTGCAAAATAGGAAGTAGATCTAAGTTTGTAAACCATTGGATTGTCTCTAAGTCTCTTAGTTCATTTAAATCTATATATTTTCCCTTATTGACACTCCTATGTTCGAAAGAGGAAAAATTTTTAGCATGGTATTTTGAATCGAAAAGGGTGAGATCAAAATCTTCTACTAATCTCCTCTTTCCTGTCCCTTGAGGATCTTCTAGATCCCATAACTACTGCTGTTTAGAAAAATAGTGATGAGCAAGAGTAAATGAAAATAAATTTAAGGGCTTCTTAGAGAATACCTTAGTGAGATCTTCAAGAGAGGGAAGGATTGTTGATGTTTTGCTCCGAAATGAGGGGTATTTGGGATGCTATGAGGGGAAAAATGGGGATGGAGGAGGCTTGGAAGAGTAGAGAGGGGAAGGGAGTGAGTTGGGGTCGGTTTCACCGCCGGCCCTAACTTGGGTTAAAAAGGGCAGAGTTGCGGGTGGTTGCACCTCTGGCTGGAGTGGTGCAACCGCTTGCAACACGTGATAGCTGGAGGTGCTACCTCCAGCTGGGGCGGTGCCATCACCTGCAGGCGGTGAACACTTGTTTTGATCGTAGTTTAATCTGATTTAAGAGTTTTTGTCTTGAGAAGAATTTTCATTCAGGGCAATCAACTTTACTTACGTAATTACGTAAGAGTTTTCATTTTAAGGCAAGAACTTTTGCACGATCAAGATAGATTTTTTAACGTGCATACTCTCAATGTCGTACACATGTTTGTGACAGTTTGTTCAAGTTGGTAAGTCTTGCAAGTTCATGACAGACTTAGTTAGTTCATGATACAGAGTTGGATTCGAAAGTTATGAACGGATGAAGTTGATGGGTTCGAAAATCCAAAGGATATGTGAATTGAGAATCATACGTTTCTAATTCTGAAAAGTCAAATAGGATTGTATCTAAATTGCATTTGTGATTTTTAAATTTATAATCTCCATCTGTTATTTAGGCTAGAGAGCATTGCGAGTTCCTTTTTGGATCTTGGGTCATGAATATCGAGAATCCAAAGAGTAGAATATTATTTCTTGCTCCAACATATTATTATTATTTTTTATGTTTTTACAGGAAAGGATGATTTTTTAGGTACACATTTGCTTTTGGGTGCCTCACAAATAGATCTACAATGTCTATCATGTTGCATAGAATTTATCATGGTTCCTTTAGGAACCCAAATCAGTTTGTTTGGACTAATTTTCTTGAATGGACAATAATACGTCTTGTGTCCAAATTTGCAACAAAAGTTGCATTTGTTTTGGTGTTGAACATGTAAGATGGGGCCTTTCATGAAGGTGGTTGGATTTTGGTGAGGACTTCTCACAAATCCAATTCCACTTCTTTTGGGAACGTGACCCTTGTTTGCAAGGATCATGTTCAATGACTTGCTACCAACCTCGAATTTTTTTAAGGTGTCCTTAAATAGCAAGTTTTCCTTTTGGAGAGTTTCTATATCATGGCATTTTATGCATGAGCCTAAACTATCATGATATTCAGCTTTTAACTTATCGAAATTACAAGACTATCATGCTCCTTTTTTAGCAATTTGTATTTTCTACTAATTGTCTTACATTCATCAAATAATTCATGGAAAGCATTTAATAATTCATGATAAGGTAAATCTGCATCAATTAAATCCGTTACCTCTTCTCCGATGGCGATCAGGGCGTAATGAGCAACTTGCTTGGTGTTGGACTCCTCTTCTTCGAATGCGCTTGAATCATCCCATGTTGCTTTGAGCGTCTTCTTCTTTGATGTTCTCTTTTTTACTTGGGGACAATCACTCTTGTAGTGTCCAGGCTTTTTGCACTCATAGCAAATGACTTGGTCCTTTTTGGGTTCAAGTTTGTTTTTTGTGTCATACTTAAACTTGTTTCTTTTAATGAATTTTTTAAATTTTCTTGTTAGAAGTGCTAAGTCATCGTCACAGTCCTCATCACTTGAGTTTTCTCTCAAGTGGTCTTCTGAAGTTCTAAGTGTCATATCATTCTTGTTCTTTGGAAGGATGTCTTCTTGCTCTTCATGAGCTTTGCAAATCATCTCGTAGGTCATTAATGACCCAAATAGTTCTTCAAGAGGGAAGTTGTTTAGATCTTTCGCCTCTTGAATAGCAGTGACTTTAGGATCCCAACTCTTAGGAAGGGATCTTAGAATCTTATTTACGAGCTCAAAATCCGAAAAACTTTTTTCGAGTCATTTTAGACCGTTGATGACATCCGTGAAATGGGTAAACATGTCGCCAATAGTCTCACTCGGTTTCATCTGGTAAAGTTCAAAAGAGTGCAACAAAAGATTGATTTTTGACTCTTTCACTCTACTTATGCCTTCATGAGTCACTTCGAGTGTGTGCTAAATATCAAATGCGGTTTCACAAATCGAAACACGATTAAACTCATTTTTATCAAGTGCACAAAATAAGGCATTCATAGCCTTTGCATTAAGAGCGAAAGCCTTCTTCTCCAAGTCATTCCATTCGATCATTGGAAGAGAAGACTTCGAAAAACTGTTTTTGACAAGATTCCAAAGTTCAACATCCATAGAAATAAGAAAGATCCTCATTCGGGTCTTCCAATCGGTGTAGTCCGTCCCATTGAACATGGGTGAACGTGTAATAGAATAGCCCTCTAGGTTTCCGGGGTAAGCCATCTCTCTTAGGTTTTAATCCATTTAAGAGTTAACCCCACTCTGATACCAATTGTTAGGATCAAGAGCACTAAGAGGGGGGGGGGGTGAATTAGTGCAGCAGAAAACTTTCTGCGATTAAAACGAAACTGGGTTCGAACGATAAAAATGATTTCTGTGTGAAAGCCGATTCTAAGCAAGATGATGTTAAAGTCAATTTATGAAGGCAATTTGCAGCTATGATGAAAACCAGAATATAGGCGCAAACTGAAATACGACGTTCGTATGAAGAAACTAATTTACGTCTAAATGCTGATTCGTAAATCATTTGATTAGGCAAGATGGAGTTTAAGCAAGAGTATAAAGGCAGTTTGCAGTTATGGTAGAGCTCAAAACGTAAACGCAATCTGAAATATGATGATCGTACGAAAAAATATATTTACGTCTAAACGCTGATTCGGAAAGTGAAAGACTTGAAACCCGATCGTATATGCACAGAAAGCAATAAGCTTCAGAGGAGGTTTGCAGTAAAGATAATATGCTCAAAGTAAATGCAAACCGAGATTTAGAGTGGTTCGGTCAATCTTGACCTACTCCACTTTTGGCTTCCTCCATCGACGAGGTCACTAACGTCAACTAGAGGCCTTCCTTTAATAGGCAAAGGCCAACGACCCTTTTACAGTTTCACTCCTTTTGACGGGCTTAGGAGACAACCCTTACAGAATTTTCTCTCATCTCTTTACAATTCAGAACTTGGAAGAATAGAGGGAGAAGAACTTTTGACCTTTACAACAATTTTGAGCTCTAAGAATCACAGAAAAAGATCAAGATTTCGATGTAAGTTCATGCTCTTTCAGTGCTGAATGGGTGGGGTATTTATAGGCCCCAACCCAGTTTAAATTTGGAGCTCAAAACTATCAATTCCTGGAATTCCAGGATCAGGCGGTTGCACCTCCTGACTGGGGTGGTTGCACCGCTAGGTGGAGCTCGAAGACTGAGCCTCTGGGCGGTGCTACCTCTTGTCAAGAGCGATTGCACCTCCTGACAGAGCTCGAAGACTGAGATCAAGCGGTTGCACCTCCTGACTGAGGCGGTTGCACCGCTTGGCAGAGCTCGAAGACCGAGCTCAGGCGGTGCCACCTCCTGTCAAGGGAGGTTGCACCGCCCAGTCTCGCTCGGAGACTGAGCCCAAGTAGTGCCACCTCCTGGCTGGGGCGGTTGCACCACCCAGTCTCCCTGGGAGACTTAGCCCAAGCGGTGCCACCTCCTGGCTTGGGCGGTTGCACCTCCCGCAGCAATCAGGGTCCGAACGGGTTGATCCATTCGGCCCAATTTGGGTTTGTTTAGGGGCCAAATTGCCCCAAGATTAAGTTAATGAGATCACCTCCCTTTTCCAACTTAATTAATGTGCTAACTATGATAATTCCTAAGACAATTTCTGCAGCTTGCTCCGGTGCGTCAATCGCTTCTTCCGACGAGTTTCTGGCAAACTTCCGTCGATCATCCGATGAACCCTCGGTGATGCTCCTACGGACTTCCGGCAAACTCCTGGACTTGCGACGATCCACTTGGCAAGTTCCGACGAGCATCTTTGGCAATCTTATGGACTTCTCGGATTTGTTCCCGCAGAACCTCCGACGACTGTCCGAACTTTCGTCGAACTCTCGAACTCCCAACGTGATCATTGACTCCGGCGTAACTCCTACTGCATGTCTTACTTTTATCGTAGTTAATCCTGCACACTTATCTCAACACATAGATTAGACAACAAATGACAATTGACTTCATCATCAAAATCCGAGATTCAACACAACCGCCCCTGACAAGAGGTAGCACCGCCTAAAGGCTTAGTCTTCGAGCTTTACCAGGCGGTGCAACCGCCTCAGTCAGGATGTGCAACTACGTGATCCCGGAATTCCACGAATTTACAGTTTTAAGCTCCAAATTTGAACTGGGTTGGGGCCTATAAATACCCCACCCATTTAGCACTGAAAGGGCACAACTTACACCGAAATCCTGATCTTGTTCTATGATTTTTAGAGCTCAAAATTGTTGTAAAGGCCAAAAGTTCTTCTCCCTCTTTTCTTCCAAGTTCTAAGCTTTAAAGAGAGGAGAGAAAATTCTGTAAGGGTTGTCTCCTAAGCCCATCAAAAGGAGTGAAACTGTAAAATGGTAGTTGGCCTTCGCCTATTAAAGGAAGGCCTCTAGTTGACGTCGGTGACCTCATCGGTGGAGGAAGCCAAAAGTGGAGTAGGTCAAGATTGACCGAACCACTCTAAATCTCAGTTTGCATTTACTTTGAGCATCTAATCTTTACTACAAACCTCCTCAATAGATTACTGCCTTTTGTGCTTTTACGAACGTGTTTCAAAGTTCAGTGCTTTCCGAATCGGCGTTTAGACGCAAATCAGTATATTTTGGTTTCGTCAATATATTTTGGTTCAATTTAAGATAAAAAGGTAGCATTAGTATAAAAATTTTTAAATGAAGAGCTAGTTTGAACACCTTTTGATGTATCTCCAATTATTAGCTTCTTAGGATGAGCATTTACATATTTCCATTCCTCATGTAAGGATTCTTTAAAAGAAGATGTATCCAAGTTTCTTGAGAGAGGAGAGTTTTTGTTCAAATTTAAAGCATCAAAATCAAAATCATCGTCAAAATTATTTTTCTTAAATTTAAAAAACTCATTAAAAACAACATGAATATATTCCTCAATGACTAAAGTTCATTTATTAAAGACATGATATGCTTTAGAAATAAAAGAATATCCAAGAAATATGCCTTTTTCGAATTTTGCATCAAATTTTTCTAAGGCATCTTTTTCATTTAAAATAAAATATTTACAACTAAAAACTTTAAAATATGAAATGTTGGGTCTTTTACTATTCTATAATCCATAAAGAGTTTTAGAAAGTAATGGTCTTACTAGAACCTTATTCATATTATACATGTCGTATTAATGGCTTCGACCCAAAAATATTTGGGTAGGCTATGTTGGTTTAACATAGTTTTTGACATCTCTGTTAGGAATGAGTCGACACTAAGAGAGGGGGGGTGAACTAGTGCAGCAGATAAAAATGTTAGTTTTATAAAATCTTCGTTCATCAAAAATCGATCTCGGAAAATGTTTAACTTTATAGCTTTTGCAAGAATGTAATGAGCAAATAAAGTAAGTAAATCAGTTTATAATTTGAGAGTTAAAAGCAAAACAAGAATGCAAACCGATTTAGAGTAGTTCGGTTATCGTGACCTACATCCAATCCACCGATTCCTCTTTCGTCGAGGCCAACGGCATCCACTATCGATCTTTCTTTAATATGCAAAGATCAAGCACCTTATTACACCCCTCTTCTCCTTTCAATAGGTTTAAGAGACAACCTTTATAAGCACTCACTCCTCTTTCAAACTATTCTAACACTTAGATTAGTAGAGGAGGATTCTCTAAAAGAGATTACTATAGCGTTTTTCCCTTTTTAAATTCTCTGTGCTTGTGTTAAGTTAACCAGGGATGAGAGGGGCATTTATAGGTCTCAAGTTGATTCAAACTTAGAGCCTAAAAATATCTCATCCCCAATTTTCTAGGTGCTAGCGATACCACCACCTAGTTTGGCGATAGTACCGCCTAACACCCTGCACTGGATGGTCACCACTTAACAACCTCTCGGAGACTGTATCTGGGCAGTACCACCATTTGACATGGTCTCGGAGATTATGCCACGACGGTATCACATATTGGGTCATTGTTTGGGCCTTTCATGGGGCCAAACATAGTCCATACATGGGCCCAACTGGCCCCTAATTGGGTTGGCCTAATTCCAATCTCAATTATATGTTAACTATGAAATCTAAGACATTTACTAAGCTAAACAAGTCCGTAAGTCTACGTTTCTTCCGGCGATCTTCTTGCGAACTTCCGACAATCTCTCAACAATGTTCCAGCGGACTCCCGACAAGATCTTGGACTTCACGATGATCTTCTTGGTGAGTTCTGATGAGCTTCTTTGCCAAACTTCTAGACTTCTCGATCAATTCTATCATAACTTCTTATGAGGAACGAGTCGGCACTAAGAGGGGGGGGGGTGAATTAGTACAATGGTAAAATACATCGGTTTCAAAAAATTCTTGTGCATGATAAAAGCCGAACTTAGAAATGCTTAACTTGAAAGCGTGTTCATAAATGTATTGAAGGTAGTAAGTAAGTAAAAAGGTTTGCAGTAAAGTAAATTACTCAAGACGAAATGCAAACTAGATTTTAGAGTGGTTCGGTCATCATGACCTTCATCCACATCGCCGATTCCTCTTCCGTCAAGGCCACCGGCATCCACTATCAATCTTTCTTTAATAGGAGAAGATCAACCTCCTTTTTACACCCCTCTTCTCCTTTTACTGGGTTTAGGAGACAACCCTTACAAGCACTCACTCCTCTCTTAAACTATTCTAACACTTTGACTAGAAGAGGAGTATTCTTATAAGAGATTACAACAGCGTTTTACCCTCTTTAAATTTTATGTGCTTATGTATTTTAACCAAGAATAAGAGGGGTATTTATATACTTTAAGTTGATTCAAACTTGGAGCCTAAAAACATCTCATCCTGGGTTTCCTGGGTCCGCAGCGGTCCCACCGCTTGTGCTGGCGATACAACCGTCAGTTTCAGTGTAACATTGACGCTGCACTGGGTGGTACCACTGCTCAATCTAATAGTACCACTGCCTAGTCTAGTGGTACCATTGCCTGGCACCCTGCCAGGGGCGGTACCACCACCCATACTAGTGGTAACATCGCCTGACATAGTCTCAGATACTATGCCACAACGGTGTCACCTCTTGGGTTACTGTTTGGGCCTTTCATTGGGCCTAACATAGTCCTTACATGGGCCCAACTGGCCCCTAATTGAGTTGACCCAAATCCAATCTCAATTATGTGCTAACTACGAAATCTAAGGCATACTTAAGCTAAACAAGTCCTTAGGTCTTGGTTTCTTCCAGCGAGCTTCCGGCGATCTTCCGGTGAACTTCCGATGATCTCTCGGCAATGTTCCAACGGACTCCCGGCAAGCTCCTGGGCTTCATGATGATCTTCTTGGTGAGATCTGATGAGCTTCTCTGGCAAGCTCTGAGACTTCTTGGCTAGTTCCTGTAGAACTTCTGACGAACGTTTGGACTTCCGACGAACTCTCGGACTCCCAACGAAATCGCGTTCTTGACTCCATGACTTCATTTTGCTTTATGCCTTGCTATCATAGTTAATCCTACACATATAAAAATACACTTCAATCTAGACAATTATTACTAAGCTTGAATCATGTTGTTCGGTATGTCATTGGTCCATCGACGCTTCGTTTGATTCTTCGGCGCATCATCATCTCTTGCGGCCTATTGCACAATCAGCCAGTTGACTCCGTAACTCTAATATCCTTGGCTCAATATCCGCTCTTCTTGGCCCAATACCTGAATCCATGCCCCGAAGCTTTCTATCGATACATCGACCGATCCTCCTACCCGACGTCCAATCTTCTGACATGTTTTCCTCCGGCCCAACATGATTCTTCTTGCTTTAATTGTCTCATCCTGATCGAAGCATCCTGCATCACTCAAAATGCAGATCAAATCATAAACACTTATCAATTGGTTTCATCATCAAAATCTAAGATTCAACAATCTCTCCCTTTTTTATGATGACAACCAATTAATGACGGAGTTTAAACAAACTCCCCCTATCAATATGCCATATTGATAGAAACTCTTGGATTCAAAAATCCAAGCAACATGTTATCATAAAACTTATGCATAACATCATACTTCTCCCCCTTTGTCATTAACAAAAAAGAGAAGTGCATCATCTACGCAAGTGTTTAGACATAATTTCATATCATTGCATAACAAACAGTTTTATCATCATGCAAGCTAGCAAGCCTTGGTGATGTTCAAGATAGCAAGTTCTACATCATGCAAGCTAGTAGTAATTAAAGATATGCAAGTTTAGTATGTTTGCTTTTCTTTTGCAATGTGCAAGTTGCAAGTTTTTCTCCTTACAATTTGTGAGCTAGCAAATTTTATATATATGAAAGGTGGTAAAGTTTTGCATCTTTTGAGATAAGCAAGCTTTTTGCTTCTCTTTATGATGTCCAAACTAGCAACTATTTTTTTTCTTTGCGATGAGCAAGTTAGCAAATTTTACTTTATTCTTTAATTATGTAAGCTAGTATCTTTCTCTTTGAAATGTGCACATTAGCAACTCTTTCTCCCCCTTTGCCATTGGCAAAAAAGAGGGAAAAAATATAATTTTGTAGTTCTTTTCCCTTTACATCAATTTTCATATTAAGAGAACAATAAATTTGCATTATAAACATAATCTCATGTTTATCATTCAAGCTAGCATATATTTTTTGTTCTCTTTTGCAATGTGCAAGCTAACAATCTCCTTTTTCTTTTGCAGTAATGATTCAATCATATCATGCAATATATAAATCATAGATATTTTAAATCATGATGGTATCAAAAAGTCAAATTACTTTACATCCTACCATGCATGATCATAACTTTATATTTGTATGCATCAAAATAATATCAAGAGTATTTCATGCATAATTTTATATCATCACATGAAAAATATCAAGAGAATTTTGGTGATGAGATGCATAAATAATGAAGATAAATTATGAATATCAAGAGACATATTATGATTCTTTTTTAATAACTCAAATAGTGAAAAGAGAGAATCATAGTAGATAATCTTCATTTATAATAAAACATGTAATTTTAATAACCCAAATATGGTCAAAATCATTTTGTTTGTTCATCATAAAACATGTAATTTTTAAAATCACTAGAAAGGTAAGCATGATCCAATTTTATTTTTGTATTTTCATTAAACATTATTAAACATATAATTTTCAAGAAAAACAACTAAACTAAATTAAAAATAACTCATGAAAAAACATCATATAATTTTGAAATAAACTAAAGGAATATTGATTATCTCATCGTCGAATACCGTTAAGGCATAGTTTGACACCTCGCCTTTATTTTTCTCCTCATCTTCGGATGAGCTTGATTCATCCAAAGTCGCCTTCTTCTTCTTTTTAAGTTTATTTTTATTTTTTGATTTTTTTTAAAAAAATTTCATGAGTTCAAGTCCACCATCACTTGAGCTTATGCTCGAGTAGTCTTTAATTATTCTAAGTCTGAAATCCTTCCTGTTCTTTGGAAGGTGGTTCTCAAGTTCTTCACGTGCATTGCATATCATTTCATAGGTCATCAAGGACCCTATAAGTTCTTTGAGTGGAAAACGGTTCAAATCCTTGGCCTCTTATATGGCCATTACTTTAAAGTCCCAAGTTTTAGAAAGTGATCGTAAAATCTTGTTTACAAGTTCAAAATCCAAAAAACTTCTACCAAGTGCTTTTAAATTATTGACAACATCTGTAAAATGGGTGTACATGTCAACAATGGTTTCACTTGGTTTTATACGATATAATTCGAAATCATACATTAAAAGATTATTCTTTGAAACTTTTAATCTACTAGTGCCTTCGTGTGTGGTTTCAAGAATGTGCCAAATATCGAAAGTCGTTTCGCACAAAAAAACCTGATTGAATTTGTTTTCGTCTAAGGCACAAAATAGAGTATTCATAGCTCTAGCATTTAGAGAAAACGTCTACTTCTCCAAGTCATTCCAATCGTTCATTGGAAGAGAAGACCTTTGAAATCTGTTTTTGACCATATTCCATAAATTTAAATCAATCAAAAGTAAGAAAACTCTCATTCGAGTTTTCCAATATATGTAGTTCATCCCATTAAATAAGGGAGGATGAATGAGAGAAAGTCCCTCTTAAAAGCTGAAAAAAGCCATTTCTCTTGGGTGTTAAACCAAATGAGAAAACGAGGCTTTGATACCAATTGTGAGGAACGAGTCGGCACTAAGAGGGGAGGGGGGGATTAGTGCAGTGGTAAAATACATCGATTTCGGAAAATTCTTTCATACGATAAAAATCGAACTCGAAAATGCTTAACTTGAAAGCATGTTCATAATTGTATTGAAGGCAGTAAGCAAGTAAAAAGGTTTGCAATAAAGTAAATTGCTCAAGACAAAATGCAAACCATATTTTAGAGTGGTTCGGTCATCATAACCTACATCCACTTTGTCAATTCCTCTTCCATTGAGGCTACCGGCATCCTCTATCAATTTTCCTTTAGTAGACAAAGATCAAACTCATTCTTACACCCCTCTTCTCCTTTTACCGGGTTTAGAAGATAAGCCTTACAAGCACTCACTCTTCTCTCAATCTATTCTAAAACTTAGACTAGAAGAGGAGGATTCTCACAAGAGATTACAATAGCGTTTTACCCTCTTTAAATTCTCTGTGCTTGTGTATGTTAACCAGGGATGAGAGGGGTATTTATAGGCTTCAAGTTGATTCAAACTTGGAGCCTAAAAACATCTCATGTCGGGTTTCCTAGGTTCGGGCGGTACCATTACCTGTGCTAGGCAGTACCACCGCTAGTGTCAGTCTGACACTAACACTACACTGGGCGGTACCATCGCCTAGTCTAGCGATACCATCACCTGGCACTGGGCCATTGGGCGGGACCACCGCCCAGACTAGCGGGACCACCGCCCAGACTGGCGGTACCACCGCCTGGCACCCTGCTAGGGGCGGTACCACTGCCTAACATAGTCTCAGAGACTGTGCCACGATGGTGTCACCTCTTCGGTTACTGTTTAAGCTTTTTATTGGGCCTAACATAGTCCTTACATGGGCCCAACTGGCCCCTAATTAGGTTGGCCCAAATCCAATCCCAATTACATGCTAACTATGAAATCTAAGGCATACTTAAGCTAAACAAGTCCCTAGGTCTTGGTTTCTTCCGGTGAGCTTCCAGTGATCTTTCGGCGAACTTTTGATGATCTCTCGGTAATGTTCCAGCAGACTCCTAGCAAGCTCCTAGACTTCACGAGTATCTTCTTGGCGAGTTTCAATGAGATTCTCTGGCAAGCTCCGAGACTTCTCTGCTGGTTCCTACAGAACTTCCGACGAACGTTTGGACTTCTGACGAACTCTCGAACTCCTAACAAAATCCCGTTCTTAACTCCAGAACTTTATTTTACTTTATGCCTTACTATCATAGTTAATCCTTCACATGTAAAATCACACTTCGATCTAGACAATTATTACTAAGCTTGAATTATATTGTTCGGTATGTCATTGGTTCATCGACTCTTCGTCCGATTCTTCGACGCATCATTCTCTCTTGCGTCCATTACCCAATCGGCCAGTTGACTCCACAACTCCAATATCCTTGGCGCAATATCCACTCTTCTTGGCCCGAAGCCTTCTGTCGATATGTTGACTGATTCTCTAGCCCGACGTCCAATCTTCTGACATGTTTTCTTTCGGCCCAACATGATTTTTCATGCTTTAATTGTCTCATCCTGATCGAAGCATTTTGCATCACTCAAAACATAGATCAAATCATAAACACTTATCAATTGGTTTCATCATCAAAATATGAGATTCAATACTTCCGACGAACATCCGGACTTCCGACGAACTTGCGAACTCCTAACGAAATCACGTCCTTGACTCTGAGACTTCAGTTTGCTTTATGTCTTGCTATTGTAGTTAATCATGCACACATAAAACCTAATTCGATCTAGATAATTAATACTAAGCTAATTAGATGTTGTTTGGCATGTCATTGGTTTATCGATGCCTCGTTCGATTGTTCAATGCATCATCCTCTCTTGCGGCCTATTGCCCAATCGGCTAGTTGACCTCTTCAACTCCGATTTCCTTGGCATAATATATGCTCTTCTTGGCTCGATGCCCGAACTCATGGCCCGAAGCTTTCTGTCGATACGTCGATCGATCCTTCAGCTCGATGTCTAATCTTCTGACATGTTTTTCTCTAGTCCAACATGATTCTTCCTACTTTAATTATCTCTCCCTGATCAATACATCCTGTGTCACTCAAAATTCGAGACTCAATAATCTCCCCCTTTTTAATGATGACAACCAATTGATGACGAAGTTACTCTTAACTCCCCCTATCAATATGTTATATTGATAGAACTCTTAGATTCAAAAATCTAAGTAATATGTTATCATAAACTTATGCATAACGTCATCATACTTCTTCCCCTTTGTCTTCAACAAAAAGGAGAAGTTCAATTAACAAGTGTTTGAGATATTACAATTCAAATCATTGCATAATAAACATTATCTTCAGTTTTATCATCATATAAAAATTTTGAGTTTTCCAAGTTTATAAATTTTGCTATATGTGCAAGTTTAGCATGTTTTGCTTTTTGAGATAGGTAAGATAGCACTTTTGCTTCTCTTGAGATTGCAAGCTAGCAATTCTTGTTTATGTTCAAGATTGCAAGTTCTTTCTTCTCTTTTAAGAAGTGCAAGCTATCAATTTTGCTTTCTAGTATGTTTTGCTCCCCCTTTGTCATTGTCAAATAGAAGGGAAGAATATAATGTTGTAATTCTTTTCCCTTTACATCAATTTCCAAATCATGACAAAGGTAAATAACAAAAATGAATGTCCAAAGATCATATATCATTTTTGACAAGTTTCTTCTTTTTGTAAATAGAAAGCATGATAGGAAACAATCTTGATTCAAAAAGAAAACTCAAGTTATAGTTCTAAGAATTCACAAGAAAAATCATGATTCATTTGACAAAAAGATTGTTGATAAATATATTTAAATAAATATTTTTTAAACCAATATCACTTCAACTCATCATGCATTATTTCAAAATGTAAAATCATCAAACATGATAGAAACATTTGTTTTCAAAACCTTCATTCATGCATGATAATAAAGCATTTATGATACCAAACATTAAATCAACTTTAAGCATTTATCACATCATGATTGTTGGTACCAAACATTCATCATTTATTTTGTCCACTTTAGTAAAGGATAAGAAGAAATAAGGCGAAGAAATGATATAATATCTTTATTGATGCATAAGAAATCTCTTGTTATAAATCTCAAAAAATGAAGATAAAGCTCATTCAAATTCAAATCGTCAAATCAAAATTAGTTTTTAAGATTTATAAAAAGGACATAGATAGATTCATTAATCTCTCCTTTTTAGAAAAAATGGTAAGAAGAAACATTGGAGTTCAAAAACAAGATCTTGATTCATAGAGAAATCTCATGTATCAAATATCGAGAAATCAAGATGACGATTCATATAAAAAAAATATCACAAGTTATAATCAAGAGAAAAATCATCATTTATCTTCGAATTATTCAACTTATTAAATCAACAAAGTCACTTTTAAGAGATTTATAAAAATAATACAAATAGATTCATCAAAATCAATAAGATAGAGAAAAAAAATTTTCAAAAAAATGTTTTCCTCATTTTAGTTGTTTCAATTTAAGTGATTGATTTCATATAAGCATGCTTAAGTTTTTCATATAAAAACCATACATCATGGTTTAAAATTGGAAGAATAAATCTCATCATTGAAATCATCAAGATCAATAAACCATAAATTACCCAAAAATCATCATGCATAATTGCGAAATACAAACTTATTAAGCATGATCATTATGCATTACTTCAAATCAAATATGATTTTATTAATCATAGAGCATCTTCAATCAAAATCGAGAAATAATATGGAAATCAACATGATACACATTAATGCTTCTTAAAAATATACATTGAATTTATCTTAAGCATTAGATTTAAGTCTAACATTTTGTTCCTTTATTATAAAGCATGTAATTTTCATTATCATTTTCAAAATTAGCTAGAAAAAGAAAAGCATGATCCCCAATTTTTTTAGCATTTTCATTACATTATTAAACATGCAATTTTCAAGAAAATATAATTTTTCTAAACTAAATTAAAAATAACTTATGAAAAGCATCATGTAATTTCGAAATAAACTAAGAGAATTTTGATTACCTTATCGTCGAAAGCCGTTAAGGCATAGTTTGCCGCCTCGCCTTTGTTGGTTTGTTCTTCATCGGTTTCCTTCTCGTCATCGGATGAGCTTGATTTATTCCAAAGTGCTTCTCTTCTTGCATTCATAGTAAGTAGTTACATTCTTTTTGTTCTTTAATTTTTATTTCATGAACTTTTTAAATTTCATAGTGAGGAGCTCAAGTTCACCATCACTTGAGTTTATGCTCAAGTAGTCTTCAATTGTTCTAAGTTTGAAATCCTTTCTGTTCTTTGGAAAGTTATCCTTAAGTTCGTTTTGTGCCACATTGGTCATTTCATAGGTCATTAAAGACTCATAAGTCCTTCGAGTGGAAACTTATTCAAGTCTTTTGCCTCTTATATGGCAATTACTTACCAAGTGCTTATTAAGAGAATGTAAAATCTTAGTTCTTATTAAAAGAACATAAAATTTTGTTTATAAGTTCAAAATCCGAATAGTTTTACTAAGTGCTTTTAAACCATTGACGACATCCGTAAAACGAATATACATATCTCCAAAGGTTTTACTTGGTTTCATATAAAACAATTCAAAGTCATGCATTAAAAGATTAATCTACTAGTACCTTTGTGTATTGTTTTAAGAATGTGTCAAATATCAAAAGTCATTTCGCAAGTAGAAACCCGATTGAATTTATTTTTGTCTAAGGCGCAAAACAAATCATTCATTATTGAATCTCGGATTTTGATGATCAAACCAATTGATAGTGTTTATTTGATTTATGTTTTGAGTAATGGAGGAAGCTTCGATCAGGGAGAGAATTGAAATAGGAAGAATCATGTTGGGTCAGAGTGGAACATATCAGAAGATTGTACGTCGAGCCGGAGGATCGATCGACGTGTCGGCAGAAGATTGCGGGCCAAGAATTCAGGCATCGGGCCAAGAAGAGCGAAAATTATGCCAAGAAAATCGGAGTTGTGGAGGTCAACTAGCCAATTGGGCAATAGGCCGTAAGAAAGGATGATGCACCGAAGAATCGGATGAAGCATCGAACCAATGACATGACCGAACAATATTTGATGAGCTTTGTAATAATTGTCTAGATCAAAATATGTTTCAGGTCTAATTGAGTCGATATTGGGGTGAAACAATGTCAACTCAATTAGGGGCCAATTGAGCCTAAATTGGAAGTTATTTAGGCTCATTGGTAGATCCATTCAATGACCAAAAAGTTGGTCCAAGCGATGGCACCACCAGAATTAGCGGTAGAACCGCTTGTGAGTTGGAAAACTAGAAAAACCTAGTCTCCAAGACTGTCAGGCAGTGGTACCACCCAAACACATTCTCCTAGGTGATAGTACAACCAGATTGGGTGATGGTACAGCCCAATGTCAGGCTCAGGCAGTGGTACCGCTTGTACCCTAAAATCTCGGGGATTTAAATTTTTGGCTCCAAATTTGAATCCATTTGGGGCCTATAATGTAATCAAATCAAATATTTGAGATTGAGATTTAAATTTTGTTTTCCTTACTTGCCATCATAATTTAGGAAATCTTAATCTACTTCCTTGTTTGTTGATATGAATTAAGGAAATAACTATTAAGTATTCCAAATATGATGATATCATATTTGTTAGTATATTAAATGGAAATAATTTATATTAAATAAATACAAAAATTAAATTTTATTTCCATTAATAGAGGCTCACCACCTCCTATTTAAAGGGGAGGGATTTCTCTCTTTCGTTCCTTACCTAGTCGAGCCTGACAACGAGAGGAACGAGGAGTTACACCCTATTGACAAGAGAACGAGGAGTTACACCCTATTGACAAGAGGTAGGTTTTCCTACCTTTCTTAAAAGTTTTAGCTTTTATTTTGATTCTTTAAATGTTGAAAGTTTTATAGTTTGAAAAATATGCATCAATTCTTTAAATGTCAATTTTTTTTGTATTAAAATAATCAGTTAAAGTTTTCATAATATTATTTGACCCATGATTAAGGTTTTTATTGTAGAATTAAATATGTTAAAAAGGTATATGTTTTATATGATATATTTTCTGTATTACAGCTTATCTTTAATCTTATCTGGATTAAAATCTTGTTAGACTAGAATATGTTATCTAAAATCCCTTTTTGATATTCTTTGATCTGAAATTTAAAATATATTATTCTAAATGATTTAAAATATGACTAGAATATGTTGAAATCTTATGTGTTAAAAACATGATTTTTATTTGAATTTAGAAAGCTATTTCCTTGTGTTAAAACTTATCTCCTAGTCCCTCTTTTAATGTCTTATGGTTTCTAGTCAAATTGAGAATGTTATTTCTTTGTATTAATGCTTTTCTCCTCATCTATCTTTTAATGCATTATTATGTTTTCATTTATGTTGTTAATGGGTATATACTATGACTAGTCCATGGGCCAGGGCAGTTTTATGTAATGCATGCTCAATCATGTATAATGCACATGACCAGTAGATGAACTGGCTCAATCTAGCCCAATATTATTGTTGAACTTGAGCCCAAATATTGATTGAATTAAACTAAACTTGATTAGTCTTGATCAATTCAGGGTGATTCGAATTGATTGACTTATTCAAGTCAGTTTAACCTAAATTGAACTTAATCTAGTCTAAATTATACTAGTCTAGGGTGGTTCCAGACCAGTTAAATAAGGATTAGAGATCAGTTCAGTTAGGCTCTAGTAAATCGAGTTCAATTGAATCGATTAAACTAGAGTTCAAGTAAATTGAGGGTTAATTTATATTATTTGATATTGATGATTTTTGAAAGAGATGTTTTAAATATGTTATTTCATCCCGAAATGGATATGACCAGTGTGAGATTATATTCCTGCCGAGAGCAGGTAGGGCGATTCCCTTCGGGGATTAGCGGGCCGTCAGACGTGGCGGTTGGACGGTTCCTCCATCCGCTGTTGGGAGGAACGTGTCCCCACTTTGGCGGGTGTGGGACACCACTCCATCCGCTGTTGGGAGTGTGATATGAGTTTGCCTCCATCCGCTGTTAGGAGAACACAAACTCATCCCGTAGGATAAAGCCTCTCCATCCGCTGTTGGGGGAGTGCTCCTTCGGGTACTTGATATATGCCAATAGGATGATTGATTGAATTTTGATCATGTATTTATTTTGATTTGACTTTTGGGATTCCTACTCAGCATTGCTGAATTTTCTTTGTTTTTGATTTTCAGAGCAGCCTCCCTCTAGTACTAAATCGGATTCCAGTGGAGAGCGAACCTTCCTCTACCGCTAGGTAGAGCCACTTGGATGACTCTTGAAGTTAACTTTTCTATTTGTAATTTGATGAATAAATGAATTGTAATAAATGGTTATAGATGATGAATAAAGTGATGTTTATTTATTTGGCCTGTGTGAAAAAAAAAAAAAAAAAAAAATCCAGGATGTGACAATTTTTATGGTATCAGAGCATGGTCTAGGGCCTGTAGGTGTATTAGGTCCCTTGATTGACTTTAACCAATGATTGTCTTTAATCTATTATAGGAGTAATGGAGCCAATTCCAGAGATTAGTGGTCCTGTCACTCGGGGTGCTCATGGTCGTAATGCTACTGGTGTACACACTCGGAGAGGTGTTCAAACAAACAATAACTTGGAAGCTCCACGCATCGTAGAGCAAACTCAGTCCTCCCGTACACCTGTCACCAATTATGGGCCAGCTTCTCCGACTTCGCAGAATGCCCCTTATGCCCCAGCACCCGTCAATGCTCAAGGTGACGTACACGGAATCCTCAATGCTATTAGAGGATACTTTGAGCGTCAAGAGGAACGAGATGAAATTCCACGGGGTAGGAATAATACTTTAGATCACTTTAAGAGATTGGGACCACCGGTTTTTGAAGGCAAGCCAGATCCAATCTTTACTGAACGTTGGATTCGTCAAGTGGAAAAGACATTCGAAGCTATCGAATGTAGGGAAAATCAGAAAGTGCCTTTCGCTTCTTTCATTTTGGAAGGGAAGGCAGACACTTGGTGGACCTCAAAAAGGAGGATGTTAGAGGCTGGAGGTAATGTGGTAACTTGGGAACATTTTAAAGATGCATTTTATGAGCAGTTCTTTCCTGATTCAGTTCGCTTTGAGAAACAACAAGAGTTCCTTAGCATCCACCAAGGAAATAGAACTGTAATGGAATATGATCATCATTTCACTGAGTTGGCTCAGTTCTCTCCACATATTGCTTTTAATGAAAGTCAAAGAGCTCGTCATTTTGAGAGGGGACTTCGATCATCAATTAGAAAGTCTGTTGCAGTACTGATTTTACCAACATATGCTGAAGTGTTAAATCAAGCTTTGGTAGTAGAGAAATTGGATAATGAATTACAGCAAGCAAAGGATCGAAAGCGACCTTTTAGTGCTGCACCATTTACGTATGGGGGATCACATTCTGGACCCTCAAAGAAAGGAAAAGGCAAACAGTTCGGGCATCAACAAGCAGGAGCTCCTAGCAATCAAGTTGTTATAAGATGTTATTTCTGTGGGAAGACAGATCATGTTTCCACCTCATGCCCCATGGGACAACGCGTATGTTTTTATTGTCAACAACCGGGGCACATGTCGAAGGATTGCCCACGGAAGCAATATCAATGCCGAGCTCCACCCCAAACAACTGGACAACAACAGCTACGACCCAGAGAGGAAGGACAGGCAAGAGTCTATGCACTGACTCATCAAGATGCTGAAGCCTCGGGATATATTATTAAAGGTATCATCACACTCTGTGGTATGCCAGCATCTGTGCTTATTGATTCTGGTTCTACGCATTCTTTTATATCACCTTGTTTTGCTATGAAACTGCATAAGAATCGTGAGACAATGAATAATGCATTAATGGTAGTAACACCGGTTGGAAACTCTTTGATAGTTGATCAGATATATAGAAACTGTGTTATTACTATTGAAAGTCACGATTTGCTAGTAGATCTTATTCTACTAGAATTTCAAGATTTCGACGCTATCTTGGGTATGGACTGGCTTTCCGCATACCATGCAAGTGTCGATTGTTTTCGGAAGACTATTACTTTCTCACCTCTAGATCAACCACATTTCAAGTTCATCGGGATTCAAGAAAAGTTCCCTTCTATTATTTCAGCCTTGAGTGCTACCCAACTATTACTAAAGGGATGTCAGGGATACTTGGCCTTTATTTCTGGAGAAGAAGCTAAGAAGCCAGTATTAAAGGACATCCCCATTGTACGGGATTTTCCAGATGTTTTTCCTGAAGATCTACTTGCACTGCCACCAAATAGACAGATTGAATTTACAATTGATCTTCTACCTGGTACTGCACCTATTTCTAAACCTCCATATAGAATGGCACCAATTGAGTTGGAGGAGTTAAAGAAACAGATCCAAGAGCTTTTGGACAAGGGTTTTATTCGACCTAGTGTATCACCTTGGAGTGCCCCTGTCCTATTTGTGAAGAAGAAAGATGGATCTATGCGACTATGCATTGATTATAGACAACTCAACCAAGTGACCATAAAGAATAAATATCCTCTTCCTCGAATAGATGACTTGTTTGATCAACTTCAAGGTACTCAGGTATACTCAAAGATTGATTTGAGATCCGGGTATCATCAACTAAAGATAAGGGAAGGAGACATACAGAAAACTGCCTTTAGAACAAGATATGGTCATTATGAATTCTTAGTAATGCCTTTTGGACTCACAAATGCACCAGCTGCCTTCATGGATCTCATGAATAGAGTGTTCCACCCTTATCTCGATAAATTTGTAATTGTGTTTATTGATGATATCTTGATCTACTCCAAAAGCATAGCAGAGCATGAACACCATCTTAAGACAGTTCTGGAAGTCCTAAGGCGAGAGAAACTATATGCCAAGTTAAGTAAATGTAACTTTTGGCTCAATGAAATTATGTTTCTCGGTCATGTAATTTCGAGCATTGGCATATCTGTTGACCCTCACAAGATTGAAGCTGTGATAAAATGGAAGCAGCCTTCTAATGTTTCAGTGATTAGAAGCTTCTTGGGTTTGGCTGGATACTATAGAAGATTCGTAGAAGGCTTTTCAAAAATAGCAGCACCATTGACCAAGTTGACACAAAAGAACATAAAATTCATATGGGATGATAAATGTCAACAAAGTTTTCAAGAATTGAAGAAGAAATTAACCAGTGCTCCTATCTTGGTGATTCCTTCAGGGGGGAAGGTTTTGTAGTGTATAGTGATGCCTCACTACAAGGGCTTGGTTGCGTTCTAATGCAAAACGAGAGGGTAGTTGCTTATGCATCGAGGCAATTAAAGCCTCATGAAAAGAACTATCCTACTCATGACTTAGAGCTAGCAGCTATCATTTTTGCACTGAAAATTTGGAGGCATTATCTATATGGACAGACTTTCGAAATCTTCACAGATCATAAGAGTCTCAAATATATTTTCACACAGAAAGATTTAAATATGAGACAAAGAAGGTGGTTGGACTTTCTAAAGGATTATGATTTTAATATCAACTACCATCCTGGGAAAGCTAATGTAGTTGCTGATGCCTTAAGCAGAAATACCTACAGTCTTGTAGCCCATATGAATATTCAAAGGAATTCTATGATGACGGAGTTGGCAGACTTACAACTTAAACTTTTATCGGAGACAAATAAAGGTTTTCTTGCGTGTCTGATGGCACAATCATATTTAGTGGAAAAGGTTAAAGAAAATCAGAAGGAAGATACATATCTTCAAATGATAGTTAAGGACATAGCTCAAGGATCTAGATCTGAATTCCTCCAAGCCGAAGATGGTTCTATTACATTCCACAATCGACTTTGTGTTCCCGAAAGCCATCCAGTAAAGATGCAATTATTAGAGGAGTCACATAGATCAAAATTTAATATCCATCCCGGGACTACTAAGATGTATCGAGATTTACGCCAAAACTATTGGTGGCGTGGTATGAAGAGAGATATAGCAGAGTTTGTTTCTAAATGTCTGATATGTCAACAGGTGAAGATAGAACATCGAGTACCTGCAGGAAAGTTGCAAAGGATTTCGATTCCTGAATGGAAGTGGGAGCAAGTCACTATGGATTTTGTGATAGGATTACCCAAGACTGTGAAAGGATATGATGGAATTTGGGTAATAGTAGACAGACTTACTAAATCTGCTCACTTCCTTCCTATTAACAAGAAGTATTCATTGGATAAACTAGCAAGCTTATATATTAAGGAAATCATTCGATATCATGGGGTGCCAGTTAGCATTATCTCAGATAGAGATCCAAGATTCACCTCTAAATTTTGGGGAAGTCTACAAAAATCTTTGGGCACGCAGTTAAAATTTAGTACAGCTTTTCACCCCCAAACTGATGGCCAATCTGAAAGGACAATACAAACTCTTGAAGATCTCTTAAGAGCATGTGCTTTAGACTTTGGTGGGAGTTGGGATATGCACTTGCATCTAATTGAGTTTTCTTATAATAATAGTTACCACTCTAGCATACAGATGGCTCCATTTGAAGCTCTTTATGGAAGAAAGTGCAGATCACCTGTATATTGGGATGAGGTGGGAGAACGGAAGCTTTTGGGGCCTCAATTAATTCAAAAAGATGCTGATAATATTCGAATTATACGCCAAAGATTATTAACAGCTCAAAGTCGTCAGAAAAGTTATGCAGATCGAAGGCGAAGAGATCTAGAGTTCGAAATTGGTGAGCACGTCTTCTTAAAGGTGTCGCCAACCAAGGGAGTTATGAGGTTTGGTCAAAGGGGAAAGTTAGCCCCAAGATTTATTGGCCCATTTGAGATCTTACAAAAGGTTGGGCCTGTAGCATACAGATTGGCATTGCCCCCGGCTTTGGCTAGCATCCATGATGTATTCCACGTGTCAATGCTTCGAAGATATATCAGGGATCCATCACATGTCATTTCTTACGAACCTCTACAACTACAAGATGATGCCACTTTTAGAGAACAACCAACCCAGATCTTGGAAAGGAAAGAACATGTTCTAAGGAACAAAATTATACCTTTGGTAAAGATTTGTTGGCAATACCATTCAGACCGAGAGGCAACATGGGAAAGAGAAGAAGATATACGAGAGCAGTATCCTCATCTATTCTACTAAGGTAAGCTAAATTTGGGGACCAAATTTCCTATAGGAGGGGAGAAATGTAATCAAATCAAATATTTGAGATTGAGATTTAAATTTTGTTTTCCTTACTTGCCATCATAATTTAGGAAATCTTAATCTACTTCCTTGTTTGTTGATATGAATTAAGGAAATAACTATTAAGTATTCCAAATATGATGATATCATATTTGTTAGTATATTAAATGGAAATAATTTATATTAAATAAATATGAAAATTAAATTTTATTTCCCTTAATAGAGGCTCACCACCTCCTATTTAAAGGGGAGGGATTTCTCTCTTTCGTTCCTTACCTAGTCGAGCCTGACAACGGGAGGAACGAGGAGTTACACCCTGTTGACAAGAGAACGAGGAGTTACACCCTATTGACAAGAGGTAGGTTTCCCTACCTTTCTTAAAAGTTTTAGCTTTTATTTTGATTCTTTAAATGTTGAAAGTTTTATAGTTTGAAAAATATGCATCAATTCTTTAAATGTCAATTTTTTTTGTATTAAAATAATCAGTTAAAGTTTTCATAATATTATTTGACCCATGATTAAGGTTTTTATTGTAGAATTAAATATGTTAAAAAGGTATATGTTTTATATGATATATTTTCTGTATTACAGCTTATCTTTAATCTTATCTGGATTAAAATCTTGTTAGACTAGAATATGTTATCTAAAATCCCTTTTTGATATTCTTTGATCTGAAATTTAAAATATATTATTCTAAATGATTTAAAATATGACTAGAATATGTTGAAATCTTATGTGTTAAAAACATGATTTTTATTTGAATTTAGAAAGCTATTTCCTTGTGTTAAAACTTATCTCCTAGTCCCTCTTTTAATGTCTTATGGTTTCTAGTCAAATTGAGAATGTTATTTCTTTGTATTAATGCTTTTCTCCTCATCTATCTTTTAATGCATTATTATGTTTTCATTTATGTTGTTAATGGGTATATACTATGACTAGTCCATGGGTCAGGGCAGTTTTATGTAATGCATGCTCAATCATGTATAATGCACATGACCAGTAGATGAACTGGCTCAATCTAGCCCAATATTATTGTTGAACTTGAGCCCAAATATTGATTGAATTAAACTAAACTTGATTAGTCTTGATCAATTCAGGGTGATTCGAATTGATTGACTTATTCAAGTCAGTTTAACCTAAATTGAACTTAATCTAGTCTAAATTATACTAGTCTAGGGTGGTTCCAGACCAGTTAAATAAGGATTAGAGATCAGTTCAGTTAGGCTCTAGTAAATCGAGTTCAATTGAATCGATTAAACTAGAGTTCAAGTCAATTGAGGGTTAATTTATATTATTTGATATTGATGATTTTTGAAAGAGATGTTTTAAATATGTTATTTCATCCCGAAATGGATATGACCAGTGTGAGATTATATTCCTGCCGAGAGCAGGTAGGGCGATTCCCTTCGGGGATTAGCGGGCCGTCAGACGTGGCGGCTGGACGGTTCCTCCATCCGCTGTTGGGAGGAACGTGTCCCCACTTTGGCGGGTGTGGGACACCACTCCATCCGCTGTTGGGAGTGTGATATGAGTTTGTCTCCATCCGCTGTTGGGAGAACACAAACTCATCCCGTAGGATAAAGCCTCTCCATCCGCTGTTGGGGGAGTGCTCCTTCGGGTACTTGATATACGCCAATGGGATGATTGATTGAATTTTGATCATGTATTTATTTTGATTTGACTTTCGGGGTTCCTACTCAGCATTGCTGAATTTTCTTTGTTTTTGATTTTCAGAGCAGCCTCCCTCTAGTACTAAATCGGATTCCAGTGGAGAGCGAACCTTCCTCTACCGCTAGGTAGAGCCACTTGGATGACTCTTGAAGTTAACTTTTCTATTTGTAATTTGATGAATAAATGAATTGTAATAAATGGTTATAGATGATGAATAAGTGATGTTTATTTATTTGGCCTGTGTGAAAAAAAATAAAAAAAAATAAAAAAAAAATCCAGGATGTGACATATAAATACCCCACTCTTTCCTGCTTATAATAGCAAGAATTGGGTAGAAGTGGAAAATAATCCTTGACAAAAAAGAGTTAAAAAAGCTTGATAAGTGTTGGGTGTTCCCCTCCACCTCTTATAGTTTAGAGTTTATTCTAAGAGAGTTGTGAAACATGTAAAGGTTCTCTCTTAAGCCTATAAAAAGGAGAATAGAGTGGTAAAGAAGTGGTTGGTCTTTGTCTATTGAAGGAAGACTAATAGTAGATTCTGATGGCCTCGACGGAAGAGGAATCAGTGGAGAGGATGTAGGTTATGACAACTTAACCACTATAAAAATCTGGTTTATATTTCTTTTGAGCAATTTACTTAAACTACAAACTTCCTTCACTGCTCTACTTTCTCATTACACTCTTCTATATACTTTCAAAGTTTAGCATTTTTAATATCGATTTTTATCGAAATATGAAAATTTCAAAACCAACGTAAATTTGTTTGCTGCACTAATTCACCCCCCTTTTAGTGCTGACTTGTTCCTAACATTCATAGCTTTCACATTTAAAAAAAAAGTCTTCTTCTCCAACTCATTCCAATCATTCATTAGAAGAGAAGAGTTTTGAAAACCAAATTCGATTATATTCCATAAATCGAGATTCAACGAAAGCAAGAAAACTCTCATTATGTGTAGTCTGTCTCATTGACCATGGGAGGATGAATAAGAGAGTGACTCTTGAAAGCTAAAAAGAGTCATTTCTCTTTGGGTGTTAAACCAAATGAGAAAAATATGGCTCCGATCCGAATTGTTAGGAATGAGTCGGCACTAAGAGGTGGGAGTGAATTAGTGCAGCGGAAAAAACGTCAGTTTTGTAAAATCTTTGTTCGTCGAAAATCGATCTCAAAAAGTGTTTAACTTTAAAGCATTTGCAAGAATGTAATGAGCAAATAAAGTAAGTAAATTAGTTTGTAATTTGAGAGTTAAAAGTGGAACAAGAATGCAAACTGATTTATAGTTGTTCCGTTTTCGTGACTTACATCCACTCCGTCGAATCCTCTACCGTTGAGGCCACCGGCATCTACTATTGATCTTCCTTTAATAGGCGAAGGTTAACCTCCTTATGCCCCTCTTCTCCTTTCCATAGGTTTAGGAGACAACCTTTACAAGCACCCACTCCTCTCTTAAACTATTCTAACACTTAGATTAGAAGAGGAGTATTCTTATATGAGATTACTATAGCATTTTTCCCTTTTTAAATTCTCTATACTTGTGTTAAATTAACTAGGGATGAGAGGGGTATTTATAGGCCTCAAGTTGATTCAAACTTGGACCCTAAAAATATCTCATCCCTAGTTTTTAGGATCTTGGTGGTACTACTGGTTGTGCTGGGTGGTACCACTGCCTACATCATTGACACTTAGCGGTACCACTGCCCAAACTAACGGTACCACCGCTTGATAGCCTCTCGGAGATTATATCTAGGCAGTACTATAATATCCCTCGCATTTGAAAATTATTAATAAAAAAAATTATTTATAAATCGGAGGACCTATATATAAATATAGAAATTTCAAGGACAAACTGTTAAGTTACAAAAAAAAAAAAAAAAAAACCAAAAATTTCGGTTTTATCTCACTACCTCGCACACTCTCTATTTCTCGAGAAACAGAGAGAGGAGTGGTGGGGCGTGGGGAGAAGAAGAGAGGAAGAAGAGGGAGAAGAGAAGAAAAAAAGAAGAAGAGAGGGAAGAGGGAGAGGAAAGAGAGATAGTTGCAGCAGCTAGGGCTGCAGCGCCTCTGTTTCGTGTAGGAGGAAACAGAGGAGTTCATGCGTGGGGCATCGGGGAGGAGAAGGGAAGAAGAGGAGAAGAAGAGAAGTAGAAGAAGAGAAGAAGAAGAAGAAGAAGAAGAAGAGAAGGAGGTGGCTGCTGCAAGGGCTGCAGCAAGGAGTTGTGGGGGCGTGGGGGAGGAGAAAGGAAGAAGAGGAGAAGAAGAGGGAAAAGAAGAGAGGAGGAAGAAGAAGAAAAAGAGAGGGAAGTGGGAGAGGAGTGAGAGGTGGCAGCAGCTAGGGCTGCAGCACCTCTGTTTCCAGCAGGCGGAAACAGACGAGAGGAGGTGTGGGCCGTTGGGGAGGAGAAGAAGAAGAAGAGAAAAAGAAAAAAAAGAAGGATGGCTGCAGCATGGGCTGTAGTGAGAAGGTGTGGGTGCTAGTCATAGGTGCCCAGCAAGCCAATCACGTGAGTTATGGCACGTGTGACTTGATACAGAATCTTTTTGCTTATTATATTTTGGCGTATATCACTTTATAACTATTGCATAAATGCATATATATATTGTGATGTCCTTGGATTTGTGCAATGGGAATCAGATCGTGATGAGATCACGATAATGAGATCGATTCACCTTTAAACACATATCCTAAATAGTCCCGGTCATAGGTTACTCGAGAGGGACATCGTGATAACCGGATAGACTAGTGTGCTGTATACCCGTCCATATGATGGATGCAGCTGGTCTCATAGCTGCTCATGTAGGGACACTAGGGATACAGTACAGGTGCTCATTGGAGAATGAGTTCACTGATTGATCCGCTTACGGAATGCTGGATGGTTGATGATGCCTTATTGTCAGACAGCGATTCCGTAGTCCTAGTGGTGTATCTGGTCCTTAGACTTGAGACACCAAGGATGTCCTGTATGAGTGCTCCACTCTTTGATACCAGACTTATAGGTTTGGCTGTCCCAAATCTAGAACAGCTGGTCATTGGGAGTGGTAGTCGACCTTACGAGGGCTATTGAGTGTCGACAGAGGATCATCTACCCTCGACGTCATAAGAGGAATATCCCATGTGTTCTTGCTCAGACAAATCCCTGGCCAAGGTCATTCGGGTTGAGAGAGAAAGAGTTCTCCGGGAGAATCCGATTAGAGCGAGACTTGAGTAGAAACTGTATGGGTCTGACAATACCATGCTCGATATACGGTCTCTGGGATATTAGATGGATGAGGGACTATAGGTACATGGTAACTGAGGACAGACAGGTCCAATGGATTGGATTCCCCTGTATCGTCTGGGGACTACGGCGTAGTGGCCTAGTACGTCCGTAGTCGATGAGTCGAGTGAATTATTACAGAGGTAATAATTCACTGAGTTAGAAGGAGTTCTGATAGGTATGACTCACGGCCAGCTCGATATTGGGCCTAGAGGGTCACACACATATGGTAGGCATTGCGATGAGTAGAGGTTCGGATATGAGATATCCGACGGAGCCCTTGTCTTATTGGATGCAGATCCAATACCCACTAGGAAAGGACCCATTAGGGTTTGACACGGGATCTCTATAAATAGGAGGGATTCACAGCCTTATAGGCAAGAGTCTTTGCTTGCCTTTCCTATTCTCCTCTCCCTCTCCACCTCAGAGTAGGCCTGGAGTTTTGAGGAGCGTCGTCGCAACCCTGCTGTGTGGATCACCGCCAGAGAGGAGGACGCTTGACCTCCTTCACCCTCTCCTAAGGATCTGCAAGGAAACAGGGATATACGATCTCCCTAGGTAACACAATCTCTATACGCAGTTTTGTGTTTTGCGGATTTTTGCGCACCAATCTTCGCACGACGACGAACATATTTTTGGGAATCAAGGATTTTTGTTTTCTTGTTCTTCCGCTGCGCATATGATGTCGCCCCCCCATGATTACCCAACAGTGGTATCAGAGTCAGGTTGTTCGTGCGAATGATTGGTTTTGAATTGCGTGTATTGTGTTTAGGAAGAATTTTGACGTCAAAATCGTTGACGCAAAAGCAAGAAAGGGCAGCAACAATTGCTGCCCTCGATCTGCGTGCGTGCAGCGCAACCGAAGGCGAGCAGCACAAGAGCTGCGTCTGCAGCAGCCGGCCGGCGGCCTGCCTGCAGCAGGCTTGCTGCCGGCGGGGCTGGCAACCCACGGGCAAAGGCGCCGCAGGGCAGCGGCGCCTACCGCCGTAGGGCAGCGATGCGCGACGCTTGCCGCCGCTGCTCCCGCGGGCGAAACCCCCCCCACAGGTGCGGCCGCCCGGCGAGACAGCACCGCCTACAGAGGCAGCGATGCCCAAAAGGGGGAGCCCACCTACAGCGACAGCGCCGCCAGCGAGCGTGCCGCTTGCAGGCGAGGGCAGCGCCCTCGCCCCGCCGCACAGGTTGCCGCCGGCAAGATGGCGGCGGCGGCAGCAGCGTAAAGGAGAAAGGCTATTAGGGTTTTCTGGGCAAAAGATAGTTTTGCCCCTCGGAATTTGAGAAATTCCAATTTTTGTCTTTTCCCAAATTACGAAAATACCCTTAGGAATTGAGAAATTCCCTACATGTCCCTGATTTCAAAAAGATATTAATTAATTAAAAGGTTTAGTTGATTATTATTTTTATTATTATCTAGTAGTCCTACATGATGATGATTATTTATACATGTGATGTATGATGTGTGGACGGATGATCATGGACCGTGTGATGTGTGTACTTGTGATTATTATTATTGAGGTCTGCGAACCTCCATTATATTTCTCGTTTATTGTCGGGCCTGCGTACCTATGATTAAGTTGTAATCACATGAGGAGGCGCAGCGGGAGCGTGGATGCGATAGCGGGACCCACGAGACGGACGATCGTGATGCATGGAGATGCATCAAGATGTCGACGGAACCGACGAGGACGAGATGGACGATCATAGGGCATGGAGATGCACCGTTGCACACATAGATCTTGATGTGAGTGATTAGGCCTATTGGCTCGGGCCTAATCATATTAGGTTGTGGTCCATGATCATCTGATGTGATTGCTTATACACATACTAGATATGTATATATATTTGCATGCGATGTAGATATATATTAAATATGTATATGTGTGACATGTCATATTAGGAGACCAAATTATAGAAACATCTCTCGATAATATTAAGTCGGTAAACGTGAGGCAATTAGATTGACCCACGTGGCCTTCCATCGTTATGAGTAGGAACCGATTCCCGATGTAGGTTGAGTTGGTCGAGTCCCTCGAGACTCACCTATATCGCGATTCGCTATCTTGCTTATGACATAGAGATGTCACCGGTGACCAGAGGGCATGGTATGCTTGGTCGAGTCCCTCAAGGGTATATCATCAAATCAGACTCATCTTGTAACGAAGGTGTTGACTTAACCGAGCATCATGGTAGGTCGAGTCCCTCGAGGCCATGGTGATTCGGAGGCCGAATAGGACGGGAATCACAAGGAGTTGTGATCGGCAAGAGTTGCCTACCTTTTAGGCTTAGTGTGATTGGTCGAGTCCCTCGAGGTTACACTAAGACGCTGATTGGATCCTGATCCCCACTAGAAGTATGCCGGAGACTTCCGTTTCACGTGCTGAGGGTGTCGCGTGACTCGTTAGTAAAATAGTGGGAGCATATTAAGATAGAAGTCCATATCTTGATAGTTTATTTCTTGCAAAATCTGCATATTATTCATTTCTGCTACATCTTTATTTTCAGAAAATGTCGTTTTCAAATCCCTTACGTGGCATACTTAACGTCAACCGCCTCACTGGTCCAAATTATACGAATTAGCTCCGTAACTTGAGAATTGTTCTCACAGCGGAGAAAATCATGTACGTCCTTGATATAGTGATGCCTACGCCCGAAGAAGGGGCAAGCGAGGATGAGATCGCTCGCTACATGAAGTACATTGATGACTCCACTCTTGCTCAGTGCTATATGTTGGGCTCTATGACTCCAGAGTTACAGAGACAACATGAAAAGATGGATGCCATATCCATTCTCCTACATGTCCGCAAATTGTTTGAGGAACAGGGAATGACTCAACGATATGAGATATCCAAGAGCCGTTTCCGCGCTAGGATGACTGAGGGGACACCGGTTCAGAACCATGTCCTAAAGATGATTGAGTGGATAGAGAAACTCACAGGTCTAAGAATGGTCCTAGAGGATAACTTGTGTGTGGACATTGTGCTTCAGTCCCTACCAGATTCCTTTTCCCAGTTAATAATGAATTTTAATATGAACAAGCTTGAGGTGACTCTCCCAGAGCTCCTCAATATGTTGAGGGAGGCAAAGAGTAATATTAAGAAAGAAAAGCCAGTTCTCTACACTGGTGAGACCAGAAAGAAAAGGAAAGCAGAAAGGTCCCTTAAGAAGGTAAAGGGCAAGGGCAAACAAGGTAAAGCAAAGGTTGCCAAGAAAGACCCAACAAAGGACAAAGGCCAGTGCTTCCATTGTGATAAAGATGGGCATTGGAAGAGAAACTGCAAAGAGTACCTTGCAGAAAGGGTGAAACAAAAGCTTGATGAGGCTTCAGGTACATTCATGATCAGTCTCCATTTGTCAGACTCTTATGATAACATATGAGTATTGGATACCGGTAGTGCTTATCATATATACAATTCGTTGCAGGTTCTGGCAAGGCCTAGGAGACTAGAGAGAGGCGAGATGGACCTCAAGATGGGTAATATAGCAAAAGTTGCTGTATTAGCTGTTGGCGAGGTCGCCCTACAACTGCCTAGTGGAGCTTTTATTGCATTAGATGCATGTTATTTTGTTCCTTCTATTATCAAAAACATTATCTCCATTTCATGTTTAACAGTTAGTGGATATAAATTTGTTTTTGAGAACAATGGTTGTTCGATATAATTAGATGATAAGATCATCACGAAAGGAACATTGCATAATGGTTTATTTATGTTAGACACCACTCCACATATCATGAATGCAAATGTGTCCAAAAGGAAACGAGATGAGTTGAACAGTGCATACCTGTGGCATTGTAGGCTAGGTCACATCCATGAAAGAAGGATTCAAAAGTTGCTAAATGATGGATATCTAGATCCATTCGACTATGTGTCATATGCAACTTGTGAGCCTTGCATTCGTGGAAAACTGACCAAATCTCCATTTAGTAGAACTGGAGAGAGAGCCAATGAGTTGTTGGAACTCATACATAGTGATGTATGTGGACCCATGTCAACTCATGCCATTGGAGGTTACTCCTACTTCATTACATTTACTGATGATTTCTCAAGGTATGGATATGTGTACTTAATGAAGTACAAGTCCGAGGCCTTTGAGAAATTCAGAGAATATAAGAATGAGGTGGAGAACCAGACTGGAAAGAGTATCAAAACTCTTCGATCAGATCGAGGAGGTGAATACTTAAGTACAGAGTTTACTCAGTTCCTCAAGGACCATGGGATATTATCCCAATGGACACCTCCTTATACACCTCAGCTCAATGGTGTCTCTGAAAGGAGAAATCGTACATTATTAGATATGGTATGGTCCATGATGAATTTTGCTGACCTACCCATCTCATTCTTGGGATATGCCCTAGAAATCGCAGCTTACCTTCTGAACAGAGTTCCAACTAAGTCGGTAGTGTCTACACCATATGAGATATGGAAAGGGAAGAAGCCTGATCTTAAGGTTGTTAAGATTTGGGGCTGCCCTACCCATGTTAGAAGACACAACCCCGATAAGTTAGAATAAAGGACAGAGCGATACAAATTTGTGGGATACCCTAAGGAAACTTGTGGGTATTATTTCTATCATCTCGAGGACCAAAAGGTCTTTGTAGCTAAGAGAGTAGTGTTCCTTGAGAAGGAACACATTCTTGACGGAGATAGTGGGAGAATGATAGAATTGAGCGAGGTTGGAGAACCAAGCCCAAGCACCACTCTACAGCCCGAGTCTGTTCAGGTACCTAATACACAAGTACAAACTTTACACAGGTCTGATAGAGTATCCCATCCTCTTGAGAGATATGTGGGACATATTAGAGCAGAGGATGTAGAGGATATTGATTCTCAAACCTACGAGGAAGCTATTATGAGTATAGACTCCGGGAAGTGGAAAGAAGCCATGAATTCTGAGATGGATTCTATGTACTCCAATAAGGTTTGGAACCTAGTTGATGCGCCAGAAGGTATTGTACCCATCGGTTGCAAGTGGATCTTTAAGAAAAAGATCGGAGTAGATGGAAAGGTAGAGACCTATAAAGTAAGGCTAGTGGCTAAGGGGTATCGTCAAAGGCAAGGTGTTGACTACGACGAAACTTTCTCACCCGTAGCAATGCTAAAATCCATCATAATTCTATTGGCTATTGCAGCACACTATGATTATGAGATCTGGCAGATGGATGTGAAAACCGCATTCCTTAACGGGAACCTCGAGGAGGAGGTGTATATGATGCAACATGAGGGATTCATGTCCAAGAACTGCCCAGATAAGGTGTGTAGGTTGCTTAGATCCATTTATGGACTAAAGCAAGCTTCCCGAAGTTAGAACATAAGATTTGATGAGGCAATCAGATCTTATGACTTCGTTAAGAACGAAGATGAGCCTTGTGTATACAGAAAGGTAAGTGGGAGCGCTATCACCTTTTTAGTGTTATATGTGGATAACATCCTCATCATTGGGAATGACATAGGAATGCTATCCACAGTAAAGGCTTGGTTATCTAGACACTTCTCCATTAAGGACTTAGGGGAAGCATCCTATATTTTGGGGATTAGAATCTATAGAGATAGATCCAAGAGGATGCTTGGCTTGTCCCAGTCCAGGTACATAGAAACCATTGTCAAAAGGTTTGGCATGGAAAATTCCAAGAGAGGTCTCATACCGATGAGACATGGGATATCGCTTTCTACGAGTATATCCCCAAAGACTCCAGAAGAAAGGGCGAACATGGATATGATACCTTATGCCTCAGCAATAGAGTCTATCATGTATGCCATGCTATGTACTAGGCCTGATATAGCGCATGCTCTGAGTGTCACGAGCAGGTATCAGGCGGATCCAGGCTTGGAGCACTGGAAAGCAGTAAAGTGTATCCTTAAGTACTTGAGAAGGACTAAGGATCTTTTACTAGTATATGGAGGTAATAGCCTTAAGGTTGAAGGCTACACTGACTCAAGTTTTCAGTCTGATGTCGATGATAGCAAGTCAAATTCAGGGTATGTGTACACCTTGAATGGAGGAGCAGTGTGCTGGAAGAGTTCCAAGCAAGATACCACTACTGACTCGACCACAGAGGTGGAGTACATTGCTGCATCAGATGCAGCAAAGGAGGGAGTCTGGGTGAAGATGTTCATCACAGATTTGGGAGTCGTTCCGAATAGCGAGAAGTCCACTTCCTTATATTGCGACAACTAAGGGGCGATTACTCAAATAAGGGAACCCGAGTCTCATCAGAAGTGTTCTGAGGAGGTTCCAGCTTATCAGAGAGATCGTAACCCGAGGAGATGTAGCAGTGGAAAGAGTTCCATCCGAAGATAACATTGCAGATCCATTGACAAAGCCGTTGTCTCAGATTGTCTTTGAGCGTCACAGGAGTCTGATGGGGATCAGACACATAGGTGATTGGCTTTATGTCAAGTGGGAGATTGCTAGTCATAGGTGCCCAGCAAACCAATCACGTGAGTGATGGCACGTGTGACTTGATACGGAATCTTTTTGCTTATTATATTTTGACGTATATCACTTTATAACTATTGCATAAATACATATATATATTGTGATGTCCTTGGATTTGTGCAATGGGAATCGGATCGTGATGAGATCACGATAATGAGATCGATTCACCTTTAAACACATATCCTAAATAATCCCGGTCATAGGTTACTCGAGAGGGACATCGTGATAACCGGATAGACTGGTGTGCTGTATACCCGTCCATATGATGGATGCTGTAATATCCCTCACTTTTGAAAATTATTAATAAAGATTTATTTATAAATCGGAGGACCTTTATGTAAATATGGAAATTTCAAGGACTAAACTGTTAAGTTGTAAAAAGAAGAAAATAAAGAAAACCAAAAATTTTGGTTTTATCCCACTGCCTCCCACGCTCTCTCTGTTTCTTCGAGAAACAGAGAGAAGCGGTGGGGCGTGGGGAGAAGAAGAAGAGAAGTAGAGGGAGAAGAGAAGAAGAGGGAAAAGAAGAGAGGAAGAGGGAGAAGAGAAGAAAATAAGAAGAAGAAGAAGAGAGGGAAGATGGAGAGGAGAGGGAGAGGCAGCAACAGCAGTTAGGGCTACTGCACCTTTATTTCCCACAGGTGGAAACAGAGGAGAGGATGTGTGGGGCATTGGGGAGGAGAAGGGAAGAAGAAGAAGAAGAAGAAGAAGAAGAAGAAGAAGAAGAGAGGAGGATAGTTGCGGCAAGGCTGCAGCGAGGAGGTGTGTGGCGTTGGGGAGGAAAAAGGAAGAGGAGAAGAAGAGAAGGAGAAGAAGAGGGAAAAGAGAGGGAAGAGGGAGAGGAGCGAGAGGTGGCAGTAGCTAGGGCTGCAGCACCTCTATTTCCTGCAGGTGGAAACATAGGAGAGGTGTGGGGCGTTCGAAGAGGAGAAGAAGAAGAAGAGGAAAAGAAGAGGAAGAGGAAGCAGGAGAAGAGGTTGTGATACCTCTGTTTTCTGCAGAGGAAACAGAGGAGGGAAGTAGAAGAGGAGAAGAAGAAGAGAAGGGAAAGGAGGAGCTGCGGCTGTGGCTGTGGAAGCTGCAGCTGGAAGAGAAGGAGAGGAAGAGATGGTGAGGAAGAAGAGAAGAAGTAGAAGCGGGTGAAGAGGCAGCACCTATGTTTCCTGCAGGAGGAAACAGAGGAAAGGAGGTGCTGTTCGTCGGGGAGAAGAAGGGGAGGAAGGAGAAGAAGAGAAGAAGAAGAAAGGAAGGAGGAGGAAGAGGAGAAGGGAAAGAAGTAGCTGCGGCTACGGCTGTGGCAGCTGCAGCTGTGGCAGGGAAAGAGGAAGAGGAAGGAAGAAGGGAAGGGGAGGAAGAAGAGAAGGGGAAGAGAAGGGGCTGCGGCTGCTGCGATGGCAGCTGCAGTTGGAAGAGAAGAAGGAGAGGAAGATGAGCAGGGGAGGAAGAAGAGGTTGTGGCCGCGGCTGAGGCTGCGACTGCAACCGTGCAGCTGGGAAAGAAGAGAAGGAAAGAAAGAAGAAGAGAAAGGAAAAGGGAAGAAGAGAGGACGAGGAGAAGGAGAGGCAGCTGTGGTAATGGCAGCTGCAGCTGGAAGAGAAGGAGAGGAAATAGAGTAGGGGAGAAAGAAAAGGCTGCGGCCATGGTTGCGACTGCGACTGCGGCAGTTGCAGCTGGGAAAGAAAAGAAAGGAAAGGGGGAAAAAGGGGCTGCAGAAGGGATTGCGGCCACAGCGGTAGCGACTGCGTATGCAGCAGCTGTGTCTGCAAAAGAAGAGGAGGAAGGAAGTAGTGCAGTGGAAGGGGCATCGATTGTGGCAGCGACAGCGGTGGCAGTTGGGTTTGGGAAAGAAAACGAAGGAATGAGAGTAAGAGAGAGTAGGTGACTATGCCTCTATGTTCTGCATGAGCTACAATTGTGAAGGAAAAGTAGAAGGATTTGGGCTGGCACCTTCTTTGGATCTTCGGATCGAAATCTTTGAAAGGCAAGTTCCCTGACCGTTTCTCCTATAATTGCTTTGATATTTCTTATTGCAAGTTCCAGATTCGTTCCTCCTGTAATTGTTCTAATCTTTCCTATTGCAAGTATCTTGATCTTTCCTTACTGTAATTTGATCTCTACATTTGATTTGAATATGTGGAACTTGAATTGTTCTAGCCTTGCATTTGATATATCTCTTGTTTAGACATATCGATCCGAATCTGTGCAACTTCTGAGATTCTGACCTTTCGTCCTTGTTATGATTATAACTTCATGTATTGACCTCTGATTTGGACAAAACTTATTTGATCAGAATATAGACTCATAAACCTTTGTTTTGATAGCTTATTTTAAGAATTCGGAGTAAGTTTGTCTGCCCAAACTTCTATTTCAAATGAGCCTATAGATTCTGCAAAATAGGGATCATAATTTCTGACCTTTTGATACTGAACTGCTTATAAGTCCCTGTTGCAAACATTGATTTATTCAAAGCTTATTTCATTGGAAACTAGACTTGTAGATCTTTCTTTGATACCTGGATTGAAAGATTTAGAGTCCAACTGCTTGCCCAGTTTTCTATTGAAACCAACCATGTGAATTCTGTAAAATTGAGATTTGTTCTTTGATCTTGGGTTACTAAATCTATTGTAACTCTTTGTTGGAAACTTCGATTCATACGAGTCTTATTTTATCTGAAAAAAAATTGAAATATCTTTCCAATGATATATTTCTGAGTAAATTGGAGCACGATTGATAGTTTGAATCATTTGTTCAATGTGTCTCTTGTATTCTACCAGAAATCGAGCTTCGGTCGATTTCTAATATTCTAGTTTCATTCCTTTGGAAATTGATATCCTTTAGCTTTCTTATTCAATTGAGCTTTATAATACTGCTTTGAATTCTTGTATGCTCTTGTCCTTAAAATTATTTGTATTCTTGAAAACTATTGTGTAACGTTTAAGCTATATCGTATTGACTCCTATAGGCACATGTATAACTCATTGTTCCGCATTTGCTTTTGATGTGTGCCTATTCTAGTTTCATTCCTTTGGATATCGAATTCATCTAACCTTCTTATTTGAATTGAGTTATATATGATTGTTTGGAATCCGTGTATACTCTTGCTTTTATTTCATTCCAAATCTGAATACATTTGTGAGAGATTTGTTCCTTGCATCATATTGTCTTGAAAAGGCACATGTATGTTTTGTTGTTCCGCGTGTGCTTCTGATATATGCTACTTATTGTTAAAACTGCCCTCTTGTACTCTGGTGTGTGGGATTGTCTAGACCTTTGCCAGAAATGGTAAAGGGTATGCGCTTATTACCCGCTCTGTGGGGTCCCGCTCTGTGGGATATTCTAGACCTTTGCCATAAATGGTAAAGGGTATGTGCTTAGAGCCTGCGATGCTCTGCCGGCCCCCTCTGACTTCACCTAGACGTGGGTGGATGGAGCTCCCAAACGTAAGAGACTTTTGTCAAGTGGTCATTCCGAAATGGATGAATCACATTCTGACTGAGATCCCACTACACCTTCTGTATGTTTGATATGATATCCAGAGCTTTGGTTATGTGTTTCTGTACATGCTTTGGATAAGATTGATATATTTGCAACATCAAAGACGACGTTTGAGCTTCTGTACGGTATTTGTTATTGATATGCTCTGAAATGTTTCATCCACTGTTGATATGTTTCGAAATGTTCCATATATCGTTGATATGCTCCGGAACACTTCATACGCCATTGATATGCTCCAATTACTCTGTGCTCCATTTGCTATAAACTGATATGTTCTGAAATGTCCTATCTGCCATTGATATGCTCCAATTACTCTGTGCTCCATTTGCTATGAACTGATGTGTTCTGAAATGTCCTATCTGCCATTGATATGCTCTAATTACTCTATGCTCCATTTGTTATGAATCAAATATGTTTTGAATGACATGATACATATGATTTTGTATCTAATGAGATGGTATCCTTGAGAATTCTTGTATTCTGCCTTACATTATGATACCTTACTCGTTTGAAACCGTTCCTTTTGTTATGAATATGTTTTGTCACTTGCTGAGCCGTTTTTTGCTCACTCCGTTGTTATATAAATCTTTCAGGTCAGCGTGTCACTCTTTGAGATGTTTGATTTGGGTTGAGGCAGTGGATATCTATTCAGAATTATGGGCAAGTCTTGTTGGTTGTTATGCTATTTTTGTATAAGCATATTTTGTATGTAATGAATTGTTCTGATGATCGAAATGGATATACTGTGTAAAAGTGTTAGAAGATCTCTCTTATTTGGAATTTCGGAATGTTAAGTCTAATTTATGACGATATGAACTTGTGGTGAATAGTTAGAGTTCGATTGTATAATTTATTTAGCTTGTGGATTTATAAATGTTGTTCATGTTTGTCAAATTGGCTTGGGTTGCCATAAATGTGAATTATCGAGTGATGTGATATATGATTTTAAAATGCAAAAGTTTTATGGATGTAAATTTGATTGAATGTTTTTCAGTGTCCTCAAACGTTAGTTTGGATCCTGGATTGGTCTGTGATGAAAATTTTAAAAATCATGGATATTTTGAGGGGCGTGACAGATGTAGCTGGTCTCATAGCTGCTTGTGTAGGGACACGAGGGATACAGTACAGGTGCTCATTGGAGAATGAGTTCACTGATTGATCCGCTTACGGAATGCTGGATGGTTGATGATGCTTTATTGTCAGATAACGATTCCGTAGTCCTAGTGGTGTATATGGTCCTTAGACTTGAGACACCAAGGATGTCCTGTATGAGTGCTCCACTCTTTGATACCAGACTTATAGGTTTGGCTGTCCCAGATCGAGTACAGCTGGTCATTGGGAGTGGTAGTCGACCTTACGAGGGCTATTGAGTGTCGACAGAGGATCATCCACTCTCGGTGTCATGAGAGGAATATCCCATGTGTTCTTGCTAAGACAAATCCCTGGCCAGGGTCATTCAGGTTGAGAGAGAAAGAGTTCTCCGGGAGAATCCAATTAGAGCGAGACTTGAGTAGAAACCGTATGGGTCTGACAACACCATGCTCGATATACGGTCTCTGGGATATTAGATGGATGAGGGACTATAGGTACATGGTAACTGAGGACAGACAGGTCCAATGGATTGGATTCCCCTATATCGTTTGGGGATTACGGCGTAGTGGCCTAGTACGTCCGTAGTCGATGAGTCGAGTGAATTATTACAGAGATAATAATTCACTGAGTTAGAAGGAGTTCTGACAGGTATGACTCACAGCCAGCTCGATATTGGGCCTAGAGGGTCACACACATATGGTAGGCATTGCGATGAGTAGAGGTTCGTATATGAGATATCCGACGGAGCTCTTGTCTTATTGGATGCAGATCCAATACCCACTAGGGAAGGACCCATTAGGGTTTGACATGGGATCTCTATAAATAGGAGGGATTCATAGCCTCATAGGCAAGAGTCTTTGCTTGCCTTTCCTATTCTCCTCTCCCTCTCCACCTCAGAGTAGGCCTGGAGTTTTGAGGAGCGTCGTCGCAACCCTGCTGTGTGGATCACCACTAGAGAGGAGGACGCTTGACCTCCTTCACCCTCTCCTAAGGATCTGCAAGGAAATAGGGATATACGATCTCCCTAGGTAACTCAATCTCTATACGCAGTTTTGTGTTTTGCGGATTTTTGCGCACCAATCTTCGCACGACGACGAACATCTTTTTGGGAATCGGGGATTTTTGTTTTCTTGTTCTTCCGCTGCGCATATGATGTCGCCCCCCCATGATTACCCAACAGTGGGGTGTCGGGTAGGAGAAGGGAAGAAGAGGAGAAGAAGAAGGAGAACAAGGAGAAGAGGAAGAGAAGAAGTAGATGAGGGTGAAGAGGCGGCACCTCTGTTTCCTGAAGGAGGAAACAGAGGAGAGGAGGTGCTATTCGTCGGGGAGAAGAAGGGGAGGAAGGAGAAGAAGAGAAGAAGAAGAAAGGAAGGAGAAGGAAGTGGAGAAGGGAAAGAAGTAGCTGCGGCTGCAGCTGTGGCAGTTGCAGCTGTGGCAGGGAAAGAGGAAGAGGAAGGAAGAAGGGAAGGAGAGGAAGAAGAGAAGGGGAAGAAGGGGCTGCGGCTGCGGTGATGGAAGCTGCAGCTGGAAGAGAAGAAGGAGAGGAAGATGAGCAGGGGAGGAAGAAGAGGCTGCAGTCGTGGCTGAGGCTACGACTGCAGCAGTGCAGCTGGGAAAGAAGAGAAGGAAAGGAAGAAGAAGAGAAAGGAAAAGGGAAGAAGAGAGGAAGAGGAGAAGGGGAGGTAGCTGCGACAGTGGCAGTGGCAGTGGCAGCTGCAGCTGGAAGAGAAGGAGAGGAAACAGAGTAGGGGACGAAGAAGAGGCTACGGCTGTGGTGGCTGCGGCCATGGCTGCTACTGCGGCTGTGGCTGCGACGTTGGCTGCGGTAGCTGCGGCAGTGGTGGTGGCTCCAGCAATTGCTTTTGGGAAAAAGAAAGAAAGGAAAGGGCAAAAAAAAAAAGGGGTTGTTGCCGTGATTACGGTTGCGGTGGTGACGGCTGCGTCTGCGGCAGCTGTGTTTAGGAAAGAAAAAGTAGGCACGAGAGAAGGGAGGAAGGAAGTAGTGCAGTGGAAGGGGATGCAGTTGTGACAGCAGCTGCGGTCGTGGCTACGACTGTGGTAGTGGCAGCAGCGACGACTGCGACAGCTGTGTTTGAAAAAGAAAACGAAGGAATGAGAGTAAGAGAGAGCAGGTGACTATGCCTCTATATTCTGCATGAGCTGGAGTTGTGAAGGAAAAAGAGAAGACATATGTAGAAAACGAAATAGGGAGATGACATGGAGGAAAAGTAGAAGGATTTGGGCTGACACATTCTTTGGATCTTCGGATCAAAATCTTTGAAAGGCAAGTGTTCCGATCCTTCCTATTGTAAGCTTTCTAATCTTTCCTATTGCAAGTATCCTAATCTTTCCTTACTGCAATTTTATCTCTATATTTGCTTTGAATATGAGGAACTTTGAATTGTTCTAGCCTTGTATTTGATATATCTACAGCTTAGACGTAACGATTCGAATCTGTGCAACTTCTAAGATTCTAACATTTCTACCATGTTATGGTTATAACTTCATGTATTGACCTCTGATTTGGACAAAAATTATTTGATCAAAATATCGACTCCTAAACCTTTCTTTTGATAGCTTATTTTAAGAATTCATAGTAAGTTTGCCTACCCAAACTTCTGTTCCAAATAAGCCTACAGATTCTGCAAAACAGTAATTTTGTTTTTGACCTTTGGTTACTAAATCAATGGTAACTCCTTGTTGGAAACCTTGATTTGTACGAAACTTATTTAATCAGAAACTAGATTGAAATATCTTTCTAATGATATATTTTATTAGTAAAATTGAAGCATGATTGATAGTTTGAATCATTTATTCAATGTGCCTCTTGAATTCTACCAGAAATCGAGCTTTGGTCGATTTCGCATATTCTAGTTTCATTCCTTTGGAAATTGATATCCTTTAGCTTTCTTATTCAATTGGGCTTTATATTATTGCTTTGAATTCTTGTATGCTCTTGTCCTTAAAATTAATTGCATTCTTGAAAACTATTGTGTAACGTTTATGCTATATCGTATTGACTCATATAGGCACATGTATATCCCATTATTCCGCATTTACTTTCGATATGTGCCTATTCTAGTTTCATTCCTTTAGACATTGAATTCTATTGAATCTTGTATTTTGATCATGAAACCACTTGATATGTGTTTATGTTTTAATCTGTATTTTGAGTGACGCAGGATGCTTCGATCAGGATGAGACAATTAAACAGCCGATGGATCGGTCGACATTGTTGAATCTCAGATTTTGATGATGAAACTAATTGATTGTGTTTAGATGTTTAACTGCATTTTGAGTGATGCAGGTCTACTCGATCAGGATTAGATAGTTAATGCAGGAGGAATTGACGTTGCACCAGAGGAGATCACATTAGAATATTGGATGGCAGAAAGCTTCGGACGTCAAGCATCGGGCCAAGAGTGAAATTGTGCCAAGAATATCGGGGTTGCGGAGGTCAATCGCCGATTGGGCAACAAGCCACAAGAGAGGACGATGCGCTGAAGAATCGGATGAAGCGCCAACCAATGATGTGCCGGGCAATAGAATGTCAATTCACGTTGTAATAATTGTCTAGATCGGAGTAGAGTTTTGGCTTGTGTGTGTAGAATTAACTATGATAATGACAAAGTCATAAAGCGAAACAAAGTGTCGGAGTCAAGCACAAAGGATTTGTTGCAAGTTCGAGAGTTCAACGGAAGTCTGAAGGTTCATCGGGAATGCTGTCGGAACTAGCCAAGAATGAGTAGGGAGCTTGTCGAAGGGTTTTTCGAAAGCTCGCCGGAAGGTTCGTTGGAAGTTCGCGGAGCTCGCTGAAAAAGATCGGAGCTTGCCGAAGAAGCTCATTGGAACTCACCAAGATCAAATCGTGAAGTCTAGGAGCTTGCCGGGAGTCCGTAGAATAGTTTCCGAGAGTTCATCGGAAGACCACCGGAAGTTCGCTGGAAGCTCGCCGAAAAAAGTCTTGACTTGCGGACTTTGTAATAGCTTAGGAAATGTCTTTAAATTCGTAGTTAGCATGTTAATTAGGGTTAAGATTAGGTGTTAATCCTATAACCCTGGTTAGGGGCCAACTTGTTAGGATCAAGAGCACTAAGAGGGAGGGGTGAATTAGTGCAGTGGGAAGCTTTCGATGATTAAAAAAGTGTTCGTACGATAAAAGTGATTTCAGTAAGAAAGCCGATTCATAAATCACTTTAACTTTTGATTAAGCGAGATGCAGTTAAAGCAAGGATATAAAGGTAGTTTGCAGTTATGATAGAAATCAAAACGTAAGCGCAAACTGAAATATGATGATCGTACGATAAAACTGATTTACGTCTAAACGCCAATTCGGAAAGTGCAAAGCTTGAAACCCAATCATATGTGCGCAGAAAGCAGTAAGCTTTTGAGGAGGTTTGCAGTAAAGATAATATGCTCAAAGTAAATGCAAACCGAGATTTAGAGTGGTTCGGTCAATCTTGACCTACTCCACTTTTGGCTTCCTCCACTGACGAGGTCACCGATGTCCACTAGAGGCCTTCCTTCAATAGGCGAAGGCCAACCACCCTTTTACAGTTTCAGTCCTTTTGAAGGGCTTAGGAGACAACCATTACAAAATTTTCTCTCCTCTCTTTAAGGATAAAAACTTGGAAGAAAAGAGGGAGAAGGACTTTTGGCCTTTACAATAATTTTGAGCTCTAAGAATCATAGAATAAGATCAGGATTTCAGTGTGTTTGAGTGCCCTTTTAGTGCTGAATGGGTGGGGTATTTATAGGCCCCAACCCAGTTTGAATTTGGAGCTCAAAACTGTCAATTCCAGGAATTCCAAGATCTAGCGGTTGCACCGCCTGACTGGGGCGGTTGCACCGCCTGGCAGAGCTCGAAGACTGAGCCTCTGGGCAGTGCCACCTCTGTCAGGGGCAGTTTCACTTCCTGCCAGAGCTCGAAGACCGAGCTCAGGCGGTGCCACCGCTTGACTAAGGCGGTTGCACCGCTCAACTAGAGCTCGGAGACCGAGCCCAAGCGGTGCCACCTCTTGGCTAGGGCGATTGCACCGCCCAGTCTCGCTCGGAGACTGAGCCCAAGCGGTGCCACCGCTTGGCTTGGGCGGTTCAATTGCTTGGCAGAAATCAGGGTCCGATTGGGTTGATATATTCGGTCCAATTTGAGTTTTTCAGGGGCCCAATTGCCCCAAGATTAAGTTAATGGGATCACCTCCCATTTCCAACTTAATCATTATGCTAACTACAATATTCCCTAAGACATTTATTGCAACTTGCTTCGGTGCGTCAATCGCTTCTTCCGGCGAGCTTCCGGCGAACTTCCGTCGATCATCCGATGAACCCTCGGTGATGCTCCTGCGGACTTCAGGCAAACTCCTGGACTTGCGATGATCCACTTGGCGAGTTTTGACGAGCTTCTTTGGCAAGCTCATGGACTTCTCGGATTTGTTCCCGCAGAACCTCCGACGACTAGCCGAACTTCCGTCGAACTCTCGAACTCCCAACGTGATCATTGTCTTGATTCAGGCGCAACTCCTACTGCATGTCTTTCTTCCATCGTAGTTAATCCTGCACACTTAAAACAAAACTTCGATCGAGACAATTAATCCTAAGCAATTAACCAAGTTGTCAGGCATGTCATTGGTCCCTCGACACTTCGTCCGATTCTTTGACGCATCATCCTCTCCAGCAGCCTATTGCCCAATCGGCCAGTTGACTCCATAACTCCGATATCCTTGGCACAATACCTGCTCTTCTTGGCCCGATGCCCGAGTCCACGGCTCGAAGCCTTCTGTCGATACGTCGACCAATCCACTGGCCCGACGTCCAATCTTCTAACATGTTCCTCCAGCACAACATGATTTTCCTGCTTTAATTGTCTCATCCTGATCAAAGCATCCTGCGTCACTCAAAACGCAGATTAAATCATAAACATATATCAAGTAGTTTCATCATCAAAATACCAGATTCAACACAACTATACCCAAAATTAGACTTGGTTTGGGCTGAACTTAAAGCCTAACCAGTGAACCGAAGGGTCTGGCGGTGGCACCGCCCAGCACCCAAGAGCCAAGCGGTGGCACTGCTTGGCTGGGCGATGGCACCGCTAGTACACTATCAGTGTCAGACACTGACAGGCGGTGGCACCGCTAGCATCGGGAACCAAAGAGAATTCAAATTTTGGAGCCCAAATTTGAATCCTCTTGAGGCCTATAAAGACCCCTCAATTCTTAGCAGAGAATACAACCTTTGAGAAGCAATAGATTGAGAAAAAGGTCTTAGAAAAGTCTTAACAAGTCTTGTTTTCAATTTGCTAGAGTGTTCACCTCCTTCTTCCTTGCTGAAAATTTGTAAGAGTGTGAACCGCTTGTAAAAGGTTGTAAGAGGGGTATTTGTCCTTCCCCTTCAAAGTGATTTGCTAGTGGAAGTTGGGAGCCTCTTTGAAGAAGGCTTCGCAAGTGGATGTAGGTTATTTTGACCGAACCACTTTAAATTAGCGTGTTCCTTGAATGTGTAAGTTCTTACTTTCCTAAAATTATTATTTACACTACAGCAAGCTTTTGGTTTTCATCTACTCAAGTTACTATCGAAACAAAATCTCCTCGCATTTACGAAATCATTTTCAAACTTATGAGTTTTAATCTGCTGCACTAATTAACCCCCCCCCCCTCTTAGTGTCACTCTGATCCTAACAATTGGTATTAGAGCCCGGTATTTCTCATTTCGGATTTACACCCGAGAGAAATAGCTCTTCATGGCTTTCAAGAGGGCTTATCGGTTGTTCCTCCACCGTTGTTTAACGGATTGGACTACACTTATTGGAAAACCCGAATGAGAGTTTTCTTGATTTCTATGAATTTGGATTTATGGAATATCATTGAAAACGGTTTTCAACTTCCCTCTAAACCGATGAACGAATGGTTGGATTTGGAGAAGAAGTATTTTTCTTTAAACGCAAAGGCTATGAATGCCTTATTTCGCGGTTTGGATAAAAATGAGTTCAATCGGATTTGTACATGCGAAACAGCTTTTGATATTTGGCGAACACTTGAAATCACGCACGAGGGAACTAGTAGAGTCAAAGACTCGAAAGTTAACATTTTATTGCATGATTTTGAGCTTTTTCGAATGCAACCAAACGAGACTATAGGCGACATGTACACCCGTTTCACGGATGTCGTCAATAATCTAAGAGTTCTTGGTAAATCTTTTTTGAATTTTGATCTCGTAAGCAAGATCTTAAGATCCCTTCCAAAAAGGTGTGATCCTAAAATAACCGTAATACAAGAAACAAAAGATTTAAATACTTTTCCACTTGAAGAACTAATTGGTTCGTTGATGACATATGAAATGGTGTACAATGCACATGACGAATATGATGAACAAAATCACATTCCAAAGAACAAGAAGAAGTTGGAACCTGGACAAATGAATACCACTTGAGCAATGACTCAAGTGATGAGGACAATGATGAACTTGAACTTCGAACACTATATCTTAATAAGTTTATTAAACAAAAATCTAAAATAAACAATGAACCTGAACGGAGGAAGAGGCCAAAGAAGAGGAGGGCAACCAAGGATGAATCAAAAACTTCCAAAGGTGAAACGACGAATTGGGCTTTGACGAGCTTCGACTACAAGGTAAGTAACTCAACTCTCTTGAATTATTTTGAAATTACATAATACTTTTCATGAGTTATTTTTAATTTCGTTTAGGATTAATTTTCTTAAAAATTACATGAAAATAAAAAATTAGAAATCATGCTTATCATTCTAGTAATTTTGAAAATAATCATGAAAATTGTATGTTTATGATAAACAAAATGATTTTGATTAAAAATGCCTTATGAAATATGATATCATGCCTAATAAATTTATTTTTTGAAGCTATGCATGATGATGATGAGTTTTGGGTAATTTATAGTTTATTGATTGTTGATGATTTCCATAATGATCTTTTACAATTTATGGATTATCGATTTATACCATGATGAAAGTTGCTTTCGAAAATGATGCATGGCTTTTGTATGCAAACTAAGCATGGAAAGATAGATTAACCTAAAAAGAAAAATGTATGACTACAACAAATAACAAATGATTTTGGTTGAAAATACTTTATACTCAATGAAACCATCATTGATAAATATGCTTTATGTTTAATAGTTTCTTTGGCTTATATGCTCTATCATGATAAATATTTTGAAAATAAATGAAATCATGTTTGATTTGAAGTAATGCATAATGATCATGCTTAAAGATGCATTTTTTTATTTGACATAAAAGTGGCTTTAAAAAATGATATATGTTTTGATTTGAAATAAATGAAATAGGCATGCTCGACAATTGTATTCTTAATGATACATAAAGTTGTAATGAAAATATTAATATTTTAACACTATGATTTGACGATTTTATGCATGACATAGTAAAGTTATATATAATAATACATAATGATGAAATTATATAATAAAAATATTAAACATTTTGAAACCATGTTTTAGTGTCATGCATATTAATCATGCTTAATAAAATTTGAAATTATGCATGATGAATCTTACGATTTATGGATTATTGATTTTTACCATAATGAAAGTACCTTATTGATCTTTGTTGTAATAAATCTTACTCTTTTGGTTTTAAACATGATACATGTTTTTATTTGGCATAAATGAAAAAAAATCATATGTTTTGAAACAATCGAAAAGAGGAAAACATTCTTGAAAATTATTTTGCTCAATCTTATTGATTTTGATGAATCCATTTGTATCATCTTTGTGAATCTCTTGGATTTTGATAATGATTTTAATGATTTATATTTGAATAAATTTTTATCGAAATCATGATCTTGATCTCTTAAAATTTATAATATGAAATCCTTTATGAATCAAGATTGTTTTCTATTTAAAAGGAGATTTGTCGAAATGTTTCATAGTCTTTTGGTATTCATGATCTTGATAATTATGTTTTGAAACTTTATCTAAACCAAGAATGTTCATTATGATTCTCTCTTTGAAAATTTAAAGAGGAGAATTTTCTAGATGAATCATGATTTTGATGATTGAATATTTGATGTGTATGAATTGAGATCTTGCTCTCCTACTATTCTTTTTGCTATTCACCAAAAGGAAGACTAATTCTAATAAACCATGATATGCTATATGAATTTTATTGTATTCATGAAGTAATATCTCATCACTAATTTTTGTTTATATTCCTTCATGTGATGATATGAATGTATGAAACACTTATGATATGATTTTTTATACAATTCCATGTATTCGTGAAATATTTATCTCATCACCCAATTAATTCCTCTTGATACTCCTAATGTGATGAAGTGAAATTATATATGAAATACAAATGGGGAGAAGTTTTGATCATGCATGGTAGGATATAATTTGACAAATTGATACCATCATGATATGAAACATTTATGATTTGCAATGATGTATGCAATACTTGTGCTTTCTAATTATGATGTGATGTATAACATATGATGTAAATCATGATTTAAAATACTATGAGTTGTTGCTAAAATGATGTATTATAAATATTGATTTAATGTTTTGTATCATGAATACTCCAAATGATGAATGTTTGGTATCATGATCAAAATGTTGATAAATAGTTAAAAATTTTAGTATCATGTATGATATCCTCATAATGTTGATCGATTTATTCAATATGATGATGCACAAATAAGATTGATACTTACCTTTGTCATAATTGATGTAAAGGGTCTTCCCTTCTTTTTGACAATGACAAAGGGGGAGATAGCTAGCTTGCACAAGTCAAGAAGATGCAAAAACTTGATTGCTAGCTTGCCTATCTTAAGTAGCAAAGATTACTAACTTGCTTATTTCAAGAAGCAAAAGTTGTCTTCTTGAACATCACTATTTTGCCTATCTCAAGAAGCAAGACTTGCAACCTACACATTACAATAGGAAGCAAGAATCGATAGCTTACACACTTCAACAAGAAAGCTATCTTATATTTGCTTTCGAAATTTTTGCTAGCTTGTATATTGCAAAACTTGCTCACATTTTCAAACACTTTGCTAGCACTTTGTAAAGGAAGCAAAAATAGCACTTCTCAAAAGAGAAGAAAGAACTTACTATCTTGAACATCACAAAAATTTGCTACCTTACATGATGTAAAATTTGCTAAGATCACTATCTCAAAAGAGTTGCTATCTCAAAAAAAAAAAAAACAAATGTGTTATCTTGCCTATCTCAAAATACAAAACATGCTAACTTGTTACGGAAGCAAAATTGCTCACTCAAACATTGCAAAGGAAGTAAAAATTTGCTAGCTTGCAACTTGCATATCATGAAAATTGCTAGCTTGTAGTCTAAAGAGAAGCAATTAGTTGTTATCTCAAGAAAAGCAAAAAAGCTAAACTTGCACATCTTTAATTGCTACATTGCATGATGATAAAACTTGATATTATATTTTTTTTCATACAATGTATTGAACTTTTTACCTCTAAACACTTGATACTTAGAATATTTTAAAATGTGATCTTGATAAGAATGTTTCAAGTTGCTCTTTGTGCTATATCTTTTCAAATGAATCATGAGCCTTGATATCATATATTTCATAACATAGAAATAACAAGATTTCGTTGACTTATATGCCTTATGTGATGATTGTACATCAATTTGCTTTATTATGAATTATATGAATCTTGATCGTGAACTTATTAAGAAGAATTTTAATGAACCATGAATCATATCTTTGGTATTCATGAATTGATCCTTATTGATATATTTCATGAGTTCTTTGCATATTTAGCTTGTTGAATGGTTGAAATTTTTAGCCATTGAGTCCTCCCTTTCTTTTTGACTTTGATAAAGGGGGACAAGGTTTTGCTAGCTTGTGCATTGAAAATGAAAGTAAACTTCCTAGCATGCTAAGGAAGTAAAACTTGCAAGCTTGCACTTCTCAAAAAGAGAAGAAAGATCTTGCCTATCGAAAGAAGCAAAAAAGTGCAAAACTTCAAAATCTTGCAACAAAATTGCTCTTGTCATGCTTTGTATCAAAAATAGGTTGATATCCTTAAATGCATCGCATTAAATTTTTTAGTATCGCAATGTATCACATGTATCGCAAATTAAAATTTTTGAGACTATTATCATATCATGTTTAACAATTGATGTCTTTCATGACATGATTTCTTTGCATTTTTGTCTTGTATATATCATGTGATGATTGAAATATTGATTGATGCAAATTCATAATTGATGTAAAAGTCTAAATCATTGGTTCCTCTCCTTTTTGACATTGACAAAGGGGGAGAAAGTTATTGCTAGCTTGCACACTTGAATGAAGAATTTGCTAGATCGATAATTGTAATGAAGAAATTTGCTATATCAAACATCATAAATATTGTTACTTACAAAGAAAAGCAAAGTGCAATCTTGCACAAAAATTCAAGTGTTGAATTGCCATGATTGAACTTAAGAATCTAGGTATGCTTTTGTGCTTATATGTTGTGATGAAAATCTAGCTTCATGTTATAAAAACTTGAATATATTTTAAAATAGCTAGAGCTACTTCTTCTTTTTGTTGATGACATAAGGGGAGAAGTATATTGATGACTTCATGTATTGAATTGAATATTTTGTATATATATTTGCATGATGGTTTAAATGTTTTTCATAACATGTGATGAATGTTACTTGGATTTGGATAATCCAAGTGTTCTATCAAAGACATATTGATAGGGAGAGTTTGGTTAAACTCTGGGGATTTAAGGTTAACTCTGTTAGTCATCAATTAGTTGTCATCATCAAAAAGGGGGAGATTGTTGAATCTTGAATTTTGATGATGAAACTAATTGATTGTGTTTAGATGTTTAACTGCATTTTGAGTGATGCAGGTCTACTCGATTAGGATTAGACAGTTAACACAGGAGGAATTGACATTGCGCCGGAGGAGATCACGTTAGAATATTGGATGGCAGAAGGCTTCGGACGTCGGACATCGGGCCAAGAGCGGAATTACGCCAAGAATATCGGGGTTGCTGAGGTCAACTACCGATTGGGCAACAAGCCGCAAGAGAGGACGATGCGCTGAATAATCGAACGAAGCGCCAACCAATGATATGCCGGGCAATAGAATGTCAATTCGCGTTGTAATAATTGTCTAGATCGGAGTAGAGTTTTGGCTTGAGTGTGCAGGATTAACTATGATAACGACAAAAACATAAAGCGAAACAAAGTGTCGGAGTCAAGCGTGAAGGATTTGTTGCAAGTTCGAGAGTTCGACGGAAGTCTGAAGGTTCATCGGGAATGCTGCCGGAACTAGCCAAGAATGAGTAGGGAGCTTGCCGAAGGGTTTTTCAGAAGCTCGCCGGAAGGTTCGTTGGAAGTTCACGAAGCTCGCTAAAAAAGATCGGAGCTTGCCGAAGAAGCTCGTTGGAACTCGCCAAGATCAAATCGTGAAGTCTAGGAGCTTGCCTGGAGTCCGTAGAATGGTTTCCGAGAGTTCGTCGGAAGACCACCAGAAGTTCGCCGGAAAAAATCTTGACTCGCGGACTTTGTAATAGCTTAGGAAATGTCTTTAAATTCATAGTTAGCATGTTAATTAGGGTTAGGATTAGGTGTTAATCCTATAACCCTGGTTAGGGGCCAACTGGGCCCAAAATTAGACTTTGTTTGGGCTGAACTTAAAGCCTAACTAGTGAACCGAAGGGTCTGGCAGTGGCACCGCCCAACACCCGAGAGCTAGGCGATGGCACCGCTTGGCTGGGCGGTGGCACCGCCTGTACACTGTCAATGTCAGACACTGACAAGCGGTGGCACCGCCAACATCGGGAACCAAAGAGAATTCAAATTTTGGAGCCCAAATTTGAATCCTCTTGAGGCCTATAAATACCTCTCAATTCTCAGCAGAGAATACAACCATTGAGAAGCAATAGATTGAGAAAAAGGTCTTAGAAAAGTCTTAGCAAGTCTTATTTTCAATTTGCTAGAGTGTTCACCTCATTCTTCCTTGCTGAAAATTTGTAAGAGTGTGAACTGCTTGTAAAAGGTTGTAAGAGGGGTATGTGTCATTCCCCTTCAAAGTGATTTGCTAGTGGAAGTTGGGAGCCTCTTTGAAGAAGGCTTCGCAAGTGGATGTAGGTCATTTTGACTGAACCACTTTAAATTAGCGTGTTCCTTGAATGTGTGAGTTCTTACTTTCCTAAAATTATTATTTACACTACTGCAAGCTTTTGGTTTTCATCTACTTAAGTTACTATCGAAATGAAATCTCCTTGCATTTACGAAATCGTTTTCAAACTTATGAGTTTTAATCTACTGCACTAATTCACCCCCCCCCCCCCCCCCTTAGTGCCACTCCGATCCTAACACTCATCACTTGAGTCATCGCTCAAGTGGTATTCATTTGTCTGGGGTTCCAAATCTTTCCTGTTCTTTGGAATGTTGTTTTGTTCATCATGTTCATCATGTGTATTGTGCACCATTTCATATGTCATCAACGAACCAATTAGTTCTTCAAGTGGTAAGTTGTTTAGGTTTTTAGCTTCTTGTATTTCAGTTACTTTTGAATCCCACTTCTTAGAAAGAGAACGCAAAATCTTGTTTATGAGTTCAAAATCCGAAAAACATTTGCCAAGAGCTCTTAAACCATTGACGACATCCGTAAAATGGGTGTACATGGCACCAGAGATTACGTCGATTTTAGAGTGGTTCGGTCAAATGACCTACATCCACTTGCGAGGCCCCTCTTCGATGAGGCTCCCACCTTCCACTAGCAAATATCTTGAAATGGAAGGGTAAATACCCCTCTTACAACCTTTTACAAGCAGTTCAACCTCTTACAAATTTTCAATGAGAAAGAATGAGGAGAACTCTCTAGCAAATTGAAAACAAGACTTACTAAGACTTTCTAAGACTTTACTATCAATCAAATGCTTCTCAAAAGTTATAATCTCAGCTGAGATTTGAGGGGTATTTATAGGCCTCAAGAGGATTCAAATTTGGGCTCCAAAATTTGAATTCTCTTTGGGTTCCCGATGCTGGCGGTGCCATCGCCCAACGTTCGGGTGCTGGGAGGTGCAACCGCCTAGCCCAGGAGGTGTCACCGCCCAGCTCTCAGGTGCTGGGCAGTGCTACCACCCAGCCAGGCGGTGCCACTGCTTGGCTCTCCGATTTCACTGGTTTGGCTTAATTTTAGCCCAAACCATATCTGACTTTGGGCCTAGTTGGCCCCTAACCAGAATATAGGATTATCTCTTAATCCTAATCCTAATTACAAGTGAACTACATAACAAAAACACATCCTAAGCAAGCTTTCAACCGCGAACGTCGAGTCTTGTTTCGGCGAGCTTTCCGACGAACTTCTTCCGACGGACTCCCATCAAGCTCCCGATCTTGTGATGACTTTAACGAGTAGCCGAGCCTTCTCGGTGATCTCCGTGAACCTCCGACGATCTCTTCGGCGAACTTTCAAAAATTCCGATAGGTTCCCGATTTCTTCTCGGTTGGTTCCGGTAGCATCTCCGACGATTCTTCGGACTCTTAAACGTCCATCGATCTTGACTCTAGTATTCTTGCTTTGTGTTTTCTGGTTATCGTAGTTAATCCTGCACACTTAACTCAATAATATGGATTAGATCAATTAACCCATCAATTGATTTCATCATCAAAATCCGAGATTCAACAATCTCCCCCTTTTTGATGATGACAATTAATTGATGACAGAGTTAAACATAACTCCCCCTATCTATATGTCATATTATGAGAAGATGAAAACACTTGAATTTCATCCATTGAATTCAAGCATAAACCGATAAGTTCTAACCGTAGAACTTATCGTTATTCTCATTAAGCAATAGTAAATGCGAAACTTCGATGAAAATCACAAGTCAAATGATATCGGACGATTTTTACTATGATAGGAGATAAAGATTTTCAACATGAATTTTATTATATCGATGTAAGGCATGCTTTCAATATGATCAATCAATCTTGTGATATTTTCAAGGATTTTACAAGGCATATAAGACATTCATATCACACAAGCTTTTGCAATTCATATAAGTCATGCTATTAAAATGATACAAGTCACCATTTTTCTCCCCCTTTGTCATCAACAAAAAGGGAATGAGACTTGAAGCACATAATTTATCATACAAAGATTTTATCATTGATCATACATCACTTATCTATATTATCATTGATCATACAAAGATTTTATCATTCAAAATTAAGTATACTAAAATATTTACGCAGAGTTCATCTTAAAGGAAAATTCAGCATTCATCCATATTATCAAATCTCTTCTTTTTATAAATAACAAAAATTGTAGATGTACAAAGAAGAGATTGGGATAAGAAAAAATTTTAAGTAGTAACTCCAATAAGTCAAGATCATAATTCGAATACAAATCCATTCAAATTCAATTCGTCAACTTGAAACTGATAATCAAGCCATCAAAATCAATTTCGAGATTCAAAATGTCATAAAATCATTAATCTTGATCACATGGAAGCGGTGTTTGACTCAAGATAGGATAAGATAATTTAACAAGTCACCGAGGAACGGAGAGAGAATGAAAAACTTTACGAAAAATCCATTCAAACAAGTTATTCTTAGGGACAATTTTGTTAGGATCGAGAGCACTAAGAGGGGGGGGGGTGAATTAGTGCAGCGGAAATCTTACAGCAATTTAAAAACGATAGCTGCGTTCGTCCGATAAAAAATGATTTCGATATAAAAGCAGAATCACAGTGCAGTTTGCGTCTAAGCGCAGTTTTGCATCTAAGCGCAGTTTGCGTCTAAACACAGTTTGCGTCTAAGCACAGTTTGCGTTTAAGCACAGTTTGCGTCTAAGCGCAGTTTGCGTCTAAACTCAGTTTTACGTCCAAACGCAGTTTTACGTCTAAACGCAGTTTTACGTCTAAACGCAGTTTTGCGTCTAAACGCAGTTTTGCGTCTAAACGCAGTTTTACGTCTAAACGCAGTTTTACGTCTAAACGCAGTTTTACGTCTAAACGCAGTTTTGCGTCTAAACGCAGTTTTACGTCTAAACGTAATTTTACGTCTAAATGTAGTTTTGCGTCTAAAAGCAGTTTTGAACCTTGAAAAGCGTTTTACGTAGAAAGCAATTTGCAGTTATAAATGGAATCCGAATGTAAGCGTAAACTGCAGTGTGAAGATCGTACGAAAACACGATTTACGTTTGAATGCAGATTCTGAAAGATCAGAGCTTAGAAACTCGTTCGTAAAGGCGCAGAGGGCAGTAGCAATGTAGGAGGTTTGCAGTAATGATAAAGTGCTCAAGGTAAAAGCAAACTAGAGATTTAGAGTGGTTCGGTCAATCTTGACCTACTCCACTTTTGGCTTCCTCCTCTGACGAGGTCACCGACGTCAACTAGCTGCCTTCCTTCAATGGGCGAAGGCTAACTGCCCTTTTACAGTTTCTCTCCTTTTGACAGGCTCAGGAGACAACCTTTACAGATCCTTTCTCTCCTCTCTTTACAACTCAAGACTTGAAGAACAGAAGGAGGAGCACTTTAGGACTTTACACAAATTTGAGCTCTTAGAATCATTGAAAAGATCAAGAATTCGGTGTGGATCTGTGTCATTTCAGTGCTGAATGGGTGGGGTATTTATAGGCCCCAACCCAGTTCAAATTTGGAGCTCAAAACGATCAAATCGATCAAATCCCAGAATTCTGGGATCAGGCGGTTGCACCTCTTGACTGGAGAGGTGGCACCGCCTGGCAGAGCTCGACGACTGAGTTCAGGCGATTGCACCTCTCTGCCAGAGCTCGAAGACTGAGCTCGATGGTTGCATCGCCTGGCAGAGCTCGAAGACTGAGCTCGGTGGTTGCACCGCCTGGCAGAGCTCGAAGTCTGAGCTCGGTGGTTGCATCACCTGGCAGAGCTCGAAACTGAGCTCAGGCTGATGCACCTCTCTGCCAGAGCTCGAAGACTGAGCTCGGTGGTTTCATCACCTGGCAGAGCTCGAGACTGAGCTCAGGCTGATGCACCTCTCTGCCAGAGCTCGAAGACTGAGCTCGGTGGTTGCACCGCCTGGCAGAGCTCGAAACTTGAGCTCTGGCGGTGCTACCTCTTGACAGAGGAGGTTGCACCTCTTGGCTGGGGCGGTTGCACCGCCCAGCCTCGCAGCCCTAGCGGTTGCACCTCCTGGCTGGGGCGGTTGCACCGCCCAGTCTTCGCTGGAAGACATAGCCTGGGCGGTGCTACCTCCAACCCTGGCGGTGGCACCTCTTTCACTATTCCAGCTCACTTGGTTTGGCTCCAAACTTGGTCCAAACCAGTCCGAACTTTGGCCTAATTGGCCCCTACTTGGGTTATAGGATTAACACCTAATCCTAACCCTAATTAACATGCTAACTATGAATTTAAAGACATTTTCTAAGCTATTACAAAGTCCGCAAGTCAAGACTTCTTCTGGCGAGCTTCCGGCAAACTTCCGGCGGTCTTCCGATGAATTCTCGGAAACCATTCTGCGGACTCCCGGCAAGCTCCTAGACTTCACGATTTGATCTTAGCGAGTTTCAACGAGCTTCGTCGGCAAGCTCCGATCTTTCTCGGCGAGCTCCGCGAACTTCCAACGAACCTTCCGGCGAGCTTCCGAAAAAGCCTTCGGCAAGCTCCCAACTCATTCTCGGCTAGTTCCGGTAGCATTCCCGACGAACCTTCGGACTTCCGTCGAACTCTCGAACTCGCAACAAATCCTTCGCGCTTGACTCCGACACTTTGTTTCGCTTTATGTCTTCATCGTTATCATAGTTAATCCTGCACAACAAAACAAAACTTCGATCGAGACAATTAATCCTAAGCAATTAACCAAGTTGTCCGACATGTCATTGGTCCCTCGACGCTTCGTCCGATTCTTTGGCGCATCATCCTCTCCTGCAGCCTATTGCCCAATCGGCCAGTTGACTCCGCAACTCCGATATCCTTGGCACAATACCCGCTCTTCTTGGCCCGATGCCCGAGTCCACGGCCCGAAGCCTTCTGTCGATACGTCGACCGATCCACCGGCCCGACGTCCAATCTTCTGACACGTTCCTTCGGCATAACATGATTTTCCTGCTTTAATTGTCTCATCCTGATCGAAGCATCCTGCGTCACTCAAAACGTAGATTAAATCATAAACATATATCAAGTAGTTTCATCATCAAAATACGAGATTCAACAATCTCCCCCTTTTTGATGATGACAACCACTTGATGACGGAGTTAAACTTAACTCCCGGAGTTTAAACAAACTCCCCCTATCAATATGCCATATTGATAGAACCTTGAATTCAAACTGAATTCAAGTCATTGCAATATTCATCATGAATACTTGCAATACGTCAACATGAACATATGCATAAACTTTATGCATCACATGTCATGTCATCAACATACTTTCATCAACATACTTCTCCCCCTTTGTCATCAACAAAAAGGAGAAGTATCACAATCAAGTGTTTGTGATATTGATTCAACTCATTGCATGAAAAACATAGTATCAAGTTTTATCATCATGCAATCTTGGAGCTGGAAGATTTAGCAAGTGTTATATCATGCTTAGAACATTCATGCTATCAAGTTTTAGATATTCAAGTTTGATAGCACTTTTGGTAATGTTCAAGATAGCAAGTTCTATATCATGCAAGCTAGCAAATTAGAGATATTCAAGAAGGCAACTCTTGCTTCTTGAAAATTTTGCTCACTTTGCTAGATGCGCAAGTTAGCATTTTTGCCTCTTGAGATAGGCAAGATAGCACATTTGCTTCTTTTGAGATAGCAACTTTTTGCTTCTCTTTAGACCAACAAGCTAGCAATTTTTATGATATACAAGTTTCACAATATATAAGCTAGCAAAAATTTCGAAAGCAAATGCAAGATAAATTTCTTGTGTAAGCTCATGATTCTTGCTTCCTATTGCAATGTGCAAATTGCAAGTTTTGCTTCTTGAGATATTCAAGATAGTGATGTTCAAGAAGACAATTTTTCTTCTTGAAATAAGCAAGTTAGCAATCTTTGCTTCTTAAAATAGGTAAGCTAGCAATCAAGTTTTTGCATCTTCTTGACTTGTACAAGCTAGCTATCTCCCCCTTTGTCATTGTAAAAAAAAGAAAGAGAGAATACAGTTTTGTAGTTCTCTTTTCCTTTTACAACGATTTCAAAATCATGACAAATGATGAATAATCAAGTTATGAATGTCAAGATAATTTTTCATCATGAATATTTTATCATTGCATGCATCATTATCATAAATTGAAGTATTACATGCATGATATCATATCACCATTCATAATTACATTAATATTTCAATATAACAATTTCTTCTCAAAATGTGTAACTTGGCACTCATAGCATTTTAAATCATGATTTACATCATATGCAATACATCACATCATAATTAGAAAGCACAAGTATTGCATGCATAATTGTACATCATAAATGTTTCATATCATGATGGTATCAATTTTGTCAAATTATATCCTACCATGCATGATCAAAACTTCTCCCCATTTTATCATTGAAAACAAGAAGAAAGTAGGGGGATAGAGCATAAAAGTGTTAAATATTTCAATCATTTCAAGGCATTTACATCATAGATCAAGTCATGATTCGTGATTCATCATAAAGCAAGTTAGTTTTCAATCATCACATAAGGCTTTTAAGGAATTTTTGAAACATAGGAGAATGATTAATTTAAGCGTACAATGTTTCAATCCAATTCAAGTCATGAATATCAATGCTTTCATATTGTGAGTATCAATTCATGAATACCACAAGATATTATTTGTGACTTCAATTTTGCAAGATCAAGATTATGATTTAGATAAAACTTATTCAAATCAAATCATTAACTTGAAATTCATAATCAAGTCATTAAAATTAATTTCGAGATTCACAAAATATCATGAAATCATTAATCTCGATCAAATGGGAAAAGCATTTTTTAAGAGATTTCTTTTCATCTAAGCATGCCTTAGTCTTTATATGCCAAATTAAGATAAGCATGAAAGTTCAAGACATAAGGCAAAGAAATCTTGTATTATGAAATATATGATATCAAGGCTCATGATTCATTCGAAAAGATATAGTACAAAGAGCAACTTGAAATATTCTTATCAAGATCACATTTTAAAATATTCCAAGTTTCAAGATATCAATATGACACTTCATTGAATTGCATTTCATTTGAAGAACTCCTTTATGATAAATGTAGGGAGCATAATGAACGATCTTGATTTATAAAGAGCTCCATGTCATAATTACCAAGATCATGATTTTAATAATTATTCTCTTTAGCAAAGAATCACAAAAGCACTTTATTTTTGCATAAGAAATCTCATTGTATTATGATTTATAAATTCTTTTTCTGCACATGAATCATAGGAGATATGAACGTGAAACAAATCTTTGCAAGCAAAAACACTATCATTCATATTTCAAGATGGAATTTATAAGCAGGAATCATTTCATCAAATCCATTTTAGAAAAATATTTTTCATAAGTGTATGAGAGAATCTGATTGTTAGGATACCAATTGTTAAGTGAATCCAAAAATGAAATTAACACTTTCATATATTCAGACATGATTTTTGCTATAGATCTTAAAATTAAGTCAAGAAGATCAAACAAGCTCATGATCATGGATAACTTAAAATCACATGCATAAAATTGTTAATAACCATTTCATATTACATCTTTATGCATTACTTTAAATCAAACGTGATTTCATTCAACAATGTTAATCAAACATGATACACATTATTACTTCTTAACCATGATCAAAATCATTTTGTTTGTTTATCATAAAATATGCAATATTATTTTCGAAATTATCAGCATGATCATAATTTTTGTATTTTTATTTTTAAACATGTAATTTTCAAGAAAATTAATTCTAAAAGAAAATATATCATGAAAGCATCAAGTAATTTCAAAATAAACCAAAGGCATTTTAATTACCTCAACGTCGTAGGCTGGTAAGGCGTATTTTGTCGCCTCGCTTTTGTTGACTTTCTCGTCTTCAGATGAGCTCGATTCATCCCAATTTTTGTTCTTCTTCTTGCGTTTAAAGCAAGTAGTTCCATTCTTTTTGCTTTTTAATTTTCGTTTCATTTGTAGTTTAAGTTCACCATCACTTGAGCTTATGCTCGAGTGGTCTTCAAATGTTCTATGTCCCAAATCCTTCCTGTTCTTTGGAAGGTGGTTCTCAAGTTCTTCACGTGCATTGCACGTCATTTCATATGTGATCAATGAACCAATTAGTTCTTCAAGTGGAAATTGGTTCAAGTTTTTCGATTCTTGAATAGCAGTTACTTTTGAATCCCAAGTTTTAGAAAGTGAGCGCAAAACTTTGTTAACGAGTTCAAAATCCGAAAAGCTTTTACCAAGTGATTTTAAACCATTGACGACATCCGTAAAACGAGTGTACATGTCAACAACGGTTTCGCTTGGTTTCATATGAAAAAGCTCGAAATCAAGCAGTAAAATATTAACTTTCGAGTCTTTGACTCTACTAGTTCCCTCGTGCGTGATTTCAAGAGTGCGCCAAATATCGAAAGCCGTTTCACACGTAGAAATCCGATTGAACTCATTTTTGTCCAATGCGCAAAATAAGGCATTCATAGCCTTTGCGTTTAAAGAAAAATTCTTCTTCTCCAAAACCGACCATTCGTTCATCGGTTTGGAGGGAAGTTGAAAACTGTTTTCAATGATACTCCATAAGTCTAAATTCGTAGAAATCAAGAAAACTCTCATTCGAGTTTTCCAACAAGTGTAGTCCAATCCGTTAAACAACGGTGGACGAAAGACCGAAAAGCCCTCTTGAAGAGCCATTTCTCTCAGGTGTAAATCCAAAATGAGAAATACCCTGCTCTGATACGAATTGTTAGGATCGAGAGCACTAAGAGGGGGGGGGTGAATTAGTGCAGCGAAAATCTTACAGCAATTTAAAAACGAAAGCTGCGTTCGTCCGATAAAAAACGATTTCGATATAAAAGCAGAATCACAGTGCAGTTTGCGTCTAAGCGCAGTTTTGCGTCTAAGCGCAGTTTGCATGTAAACACAGTTTGCGTCTAAGCGCAGTTTGCGTCTAAGCACAGTTTGCTTTTAAGCACAGTTTGCGTCTAAGCGCAGTTTGCGTCTAAACTCAGTTTTACGTCCAAACGCAGTTTTACGTCTAAACGCAGTTTTACGTCTAAACGCAGTTTTACGTCTAAACGCAGTTTTGTGTCTAAACGCAGTTTTACGTCTAAACGCAGTTTTACGTCTAAACGCAGTTTTACGTCTAAACGCAGTTTTGCGTCTAAACGCAGTTTTACGTCTAAACGTAATTTTACGTCTAAATGTAGTTTTGCGTCTAAAAGCAGTTTTGAACCTTGAAAAGTGTTTTACGTAGAAAGCAATTTGCAGTTATAAATGGAATCCGAATGTAAGCGTAAACTGCAGTGTGAAGATCGTACGAAAACACGATTTACGTTTGAATGCAGATTCTGAAAGATCAGAGCTTAGAAACTCGTTCGTAAAGGCGCAGAGGGCAGTAGTAATGTAGGAGGTTTGCAGTAATGATAAAGTGCTCAAGGTAAAAGCAAACCAGAGATTTAGAGTGGTTCGGTCAATCTTGACCTACTCCACTTTTGGCTTCCTCCACCGACGAGGTCACCGACGTCAACTAGCTGCCTTCCTTCAATGGGCGAAGGCTAACTGCCCTTTTACAGTTTCTCTCCTTTTGATAGGCTCAGGAGACAACCTTTACAGATCCTTTCTCTCCTCTCTTTACAACTCAAGACTTGAAGAACAGAAGGAGGAGAACTTTAGGACTTTACACAAATTTGAGCTCTTAGAATCACTGAAAAGATCAAGAATTCGGTGTGGATCTGTGTCATTTCAGTGCTGAATGGGTGGGGTATTTATAGGCCCCAACCCAGTTCAAATTTGGAGCTCAAAACGATCAAATCGATCAAATCCCAGAATTCTGGGATCAGGCGGTTGCACCTCTTGACTGGAGAGGTGGCACCGCCTGGCAGAGCTCGACGACTGAGCTCAGGCGATTGCACCTCTCTGCCAGAGCTCGAAGACTGAGCTCGATGGTTGCATCGCCTGGCAGAGCTCGAAGACTGAGCTCGGTGGTTGCACCGCCTGGCAGAGCTCGAAGTCTGAGCTCGGTAGTTGCATCACCTGGCAGAGCTCGAAACTGAGCTCAGGCTGATGCACCTCTCTGCCAGAGCTCGAAGATTGAGCTCGGTGGTTGCATCACCTGGCAGAGCTCGAGACTGAGCTCAGGCTGATGCACCTCTCTGCCATAGCTCGAAGACTGAGCTCGGTGGTTGCACCGCCTGGCAGAGCTCGAAACTTGAGCTCTGGCGGTGCTACCTCTTGACAGAGGAGGTTGCACCTCTTGGCTGGGGCGGTTGCACCGCCCAGCCTCGCAGCCCTAGCGGTTGCACCTCCTGGCTGGGGCGGTTGCACCGCCCAGTCTTTGCTGGAAGACATAGCCTGGGCGGTGCTACCTCCAACCCTGGCGGTGGCACCTCTTTCACTATTCCAGCTCACTTGGTTTGGCTCCAAACTTGGTCCAAACCAGTCCGAACTTGGGCCTAATTGGCCCCTACTTGGGTTATAGGATTAACACCTAATCCTAACCCTAATTAACGTGCTAACTATGAATTTAAAGACATTTTCTAAGCTATTACAAAGTCCGCAAGTCAAGACTTCTTCTGGCGAGCTTCCGGCAAACTTCCGGCGATCTTCCGATGAATTCTCGGAAACCATTCTGCGGACTCCCGGCAAGCTCCTAGACTTCACGATTTGATCTTAGCGAGTTTCAACGAGCTTCGTCAGCAAGCTCCGATCTTTCTCGGCGAGCTCCGCGAACTTCCAACGAACCTTCCGGCGAGCTTCCGAAAAAGCCTTCGGCAAGCTCCCAACTCATTCTCGGTTAGTTCCGGTAGCATTCCCGACGAACCTTCGGACTTCCGTCGAACTCTCGAACTCGCAACAAATCCTTCGCGCTTGACTCCGACACTTTGTTTCGCTTTATGTCTTCATCGTTATCATAGTTAATCCTGCACAACAAAACAAAACTTCGATCGAGACAATTAATCCTAAGCAATTAACCAAGTTGTCCGACATGTCATTGGTCCCTCGACGCTTCGTCCGATTCTTTGGCGCATCATCCTCTCCTGCAGCCTATTGCCCAATCGGCCAGTTGACTCCGCAACTCCGATATCCTTGGCACAAAACCCGCTCTTCTTGGCCCGATGCCCGAGTCCACGGCCCGAAGCCTTCTGTCGATACGTCGACCGATCCACCGGCCCGACGTCCAATCTTCTGACACATTCCTTCGGCACAACATGATTTTCCTGCTTTAATTGTCTCATCCTGATCAAAGCATCCTGCGTCACTCAAAACGCAGATTAAATCATAAACATATATCAAGTAGCTTCATCATCAAAATACGAGATTCAACAAATTTAACATACCTAATTCCCTTCGAATGAATTCAATTTGGTCTTCATTCAAAGATTTTGTAAATATATATGCTAATTGATGCTTTGTGTCAATGAATTCTAGAACAACATCATTGTTAAGGACATGATCGCGTATGAAATGATGCCTAACGTCGATGTGCTTAGTTCTAGAGTGCTGAATTAGATTTTTAGTAAGACATATGACACTAGTATCATCACATTTTATGGGAATATTTTTAAAGTGAATTCCATAGTTTTCTCATGTATTTTTCATCCAAATGACTTATGCACAACATGCACTTGCAGCAATGTATTCGGCTTCCGCTGTAGATAGTGCAACTGAATTTTGTTTCTTGGAAGTCCAAGAAACAAGTGCATGTCCTAAAAATTGGCATGTTCCGGATGTACTTTTTCTATCTATCCTGCATCCGCCAAAATCGGCATCTGCATAAGCTATTAGATCGAATTTTTTAGATTTTGGATACCACAATCCTAAATTTGGAGTTCCTTTAAGATACCTAAATATTCTTTTAACACTCTTTAGATGAGATAATTTAGGATTAGAATGAAACCTAGCGCAAAGTCCTACACTAAACATAATATCTGGTATAGTCACGGTGAGGTAGAGTAGACTACCTATCATTCCCCTATATGTTTTTTGATCGAAATTTTCACTATTTTCATCTATATCTAACTTAGTCGTAGTACTCATAGGGGTGTTTATTGCTTTTGAGTTATCCATGTTAAATCGTTTTAACAATTCTAATGTATATTTGGATTGGTTAAGAAATATACCATCACTAAGTTGTTTGATTTGTAATCCTAAAAAGAAAGTTAATTCACCCATTAAACTCATTTCAAATTCATGACTCATACATTTGGCAAATGATTCACATAGTGATTCATCCGAAGAGCCAAAAATAATATCGTCAACATAAATTTGCACAATAAGAAAATTATTTTCAAAATGTTTAATAAACAATGTAGTATCAACCTTGCCTTCGGTAAAATTATTCAAAATAAGAAAGGAACTAAGCCTTTCATACCAAGCTCTAGGAGCTTGTTTCAAGCCATAGAGAGCTTTAGTCAATTTGAATACATGATTAGGAAGAAGAGAATTTTCAAATCCGGGAGGTTGTTTGACATATACTTCTTCGGAAATAAAACTATTCAAGAAAGCACTTTTGACATCCATTTGAAATAGTTTAAAATTATTACTACTAGCATAGGCAAGGAGCATCCTTATGGCTTCTAATCGAGCCACGGGAGCGAAGGTTTCTTCGTAATCGATACCTTCTTCTTGGTTGAAACCTTTGGCCACTAATCTAGCCTTATTTCTAACCACGATACCATTTTCGTCTTGCTTGTTTCTAAAGACCCACTTAGTACCTATGACTAAGTGGTCACTTGGTCTAGGAACAAGCTTCCATACCTCATTCCTCTCAAATTGGTTCAATTCTTCTTGCATTGCAATGACCCAAAAATCATCTTTTAAGGCTTCGTCAATGCATTTAGGTTCAATTTGAGAAAGGAAAGCGGGGTTAGCACAAAAATTCTTGAAAGAAGAACGAGTTTGAACCCCTTTTGTTGTATCTCCTATAATTAGCTCCTTTGGATAAGCATCTACATACTTCCATTCTTTAGGTAAAGAAATTTCAGAAGAAGATGCATTCCAATGGCTATTTTGAGGAGGGGGTTCGTTTAAATTCAAATTATCAAAACCAAGATCATCATCAAAATCATTTTTCTTTAAATCAGAAATTTCATTAAAAACTACATGAATACTCTTCTATTACTAAGGTCCTTTTGTTAAAGACACGAAAGGCCTTAGAAACGGAGGAGTAACCAAGAAAAATGCCTTCATCAGATTTAGCATCAAATTTACCTAGGGCATCCTTTTCATTTAAAATGAAGCATTTATAACTAAAAACTTTAAAATAAGATATATTTGGTTTTTTATTATTCCATAATTCATAGGGAGTTTTTGATAGAGATGGTCTTATTAGGACCCTATTTATGATATAACAAGCCGTATTTACGGCTTCGGCCCAAAAATATTTGGGTAAACTATGTTCATTTAACATAGTTCTTGCCATTTCTTGTAGGTTTCTATTTTTCCTTTCAACTACTCTATTTTGTTGAGGATTTCTTGGAGTTGAGAAGTTATGATTGTATCCATTAACTTCGCAAAAATTTTGAAAGTCACAGTTTTGGAATTCACCACCGTGATCACTACAAAATTTAGAGAAACACTTGAAGCAATCACTTTTGTGAGCTAAGAAATAGGTCCAAGTGTATCTAGAGTAGTCATCCACAATCACAAAAGTATATTTGCTTCCACCTAGACTTGTTGTATCAATTGGTCCAAATAAGTCCAAATAGATCAATTGTAATGGTCTAGTGGTGCTAATTTGATTTTTTGGTTTGAAGCTTGTTTTTATTTGTTTGCCTAGTTGACATGCATCGCATACCTTATCCTTAATAAACTTCATATTCGGAATCCCTCGTACTAATTCTTGAGATGAGATTTTAGATATTGTTTTCATGCTTGCATGACCTAATCTCCTATGCCAAAGCCAAGCATCATCATTTACGGCGGAGAAACACATTTCATTACTTAGTTCATCAAGATTGATGGTATAGACATTATTTTGTTTTAAAGCAATCATAGTCATGTTATGATTTGGTTTTTCAATAATGCACATATTTGATTCAAATCTAACGATATAACCTTTATCGCATAGTTGACTAATACTTAAGAGATTGTGTTTCAATCCATCAACTAGTAAAACATCATTAATGGAAAAACTAAATTTGTTACCAATAGTTCCCTTGCCAATGATTTTGCCTTTGTTGTTGTCTCCGAAGGTGACGTACCCTTCTTCTTTGCTAGTGAGCATAGAGAAATGAGATGGATCTCCAGTCATATGTCTTGAGCATCCACTATCGAGATACCATCTCTTGCTCCTAGCTTGTGGGTTTGTCTACAAAAGAGGATGATTTTTAGGTACCCATTTGATTTTGGGTGCCTAAAAAATTGACCCACTAATTTTGATATTTATTATTGAATCCTTTATAGTTCCTTTAGGAACCCATATTAATTTTTGTGAACTAATTTTCCTAAATGGACATTTGTAGGCAATATGTCCGGATTTGCAACAGAAGTTGCATTTCATATAAGAGGAAACATGTAATGTAGGTCCTTTTATGAAAGTGGTAGGATTTTGATGTAATCCTTTTACAAATCCAATTCCATTTCTATTTGCGATGTGACCCTTGTGTGCAAGGATCATATCTAATCCTTTGCTACCAACCTTAAACTTGTTTAAGGTTTCTTTAAGAAGCAAGTTTTCATTTTTTATTGCTTCTAAATGCTCACACTTAGAGCATGGAGGAGTTTGAAGATTCTCAAACTTATCTTGTAGCAAAGCATGCTCTTTCTTTAAGATACTTAACTTCTTGCTAATAGTTCTACATTCATCAAATAATTCATGAAAAGCGATAGAGAGTTCTTCAAAAGATAAATCTTCATCAAATAAATCACATACCTCTTCTCCTAAAGCCATTAGCGTGTAATGAGCAACTTGCTCGGGGTTGGACTCCTCTTCTTTGGACGCGCTTGAATCATCCCACGTTGCCTTGAGCGCCTTCTTCTTTGATGTTCTCTTTTTGGCTTGAGGACAATCGTTCTTGTAGTGGCCCGGTTTTTTGCATTCATAGCAAATCACTTGGTCCTTCTTTTGTTCAAATTTATTTTTTATGTTATTTTTAAATTTGTTCTTTCTTAAATATTTTTTAAATTTTTGAGTCAAAAGTGCAATGTCATTATCACTGTCCTCATCACTTGATGTTCCTTTCAAGTGGTCTTCTTGTGATTTAAGTGCCATATCCTTTCTGTTCTTTGGAAGGGGGTTCTCGAGCTCGTCATGAGCTTGACATGTCATTTCGTAGGTCATTAGAGACCCAATGAGTTCTTCAAGAGGGAATGCTTTAAGGTCTTTGGCCTCTTGAATGGTCGTAACTTTTGGATCCCAACTTTTAGGGAGGGATCTTAAGATTTTAGTTACTAGTTCAAAGTTAGTAAAATCTTTACCAAGAGCTTTGAGTCCATTGATGACATCCGTAAACCGGGTTTACATGTCTCCGATGGACTCACTTGGTTTCATTCGGAAAAGTTCGTAACAGTGCACAAGGATGTTGATTTTGGACTATTTCACTCGGCTAGTGCCTTCATGAGTGACCTCAAGAGTTCTCCAAATATCAAAAGCCGAATCACAAATTGAAACACGATTAAATTCGTTTTTGTCTAGTGCACAAAACAAGGCATTCATAGCCTTTGCATTTAAAACAAAAACCTTCTTCTCTTATTCATTCCATTCGCTCATCGGAAGAGAAGATTTTTGAAACCCATTCTCAACAATAGACCAAAGCTCAAAGTCCATAGAAATGAGGATTTCCTTTGGTTTCATCAAAAAATTCTCAATATAAACTACTGATCTTTTATGTCCAATCTGCTGCACTTAAATTGCAGAATTCAAGTCGCATAGCACCATCTGTTTGATCTTGCTACTGTGCTTTTTCTATCCAAATTTCTACGAAATTTTTATGAAATCTTTGACACTTCCTAACAGTAGATTTCCCTTTGGTTTTATCGAAAAATTCTCAATATAAACTACTGATCTTTTATGTCCAATCTGCTACACTTGAAAATCTATGCTGCAGAAAATTTCAGCTGCATATCGTTGCCTTAACCCATCTATTTGCAATCTTTTTTGAATGAAATTTCTTATACACTTCATAGATCATCTTGGCTTCCATCTAAGATTGATCTATTAAGAAATTCATCTCTAAAAATGATTTTATGTTGCTGCAAATTTTCATTGTAACCCGCTGAAATTTTTCGACGACAATTCTGCAATTGCAACTTGCACCAATTTCCTTACTGTTATACTACCAAAATTTTCTTGATTAAATTAGATATCCTTGCTGTCATACAAACTGTGATTTTTCTATCAATTCCCTCCTCAATTCTCTCATGTTTTTGGTGGAAATTACGTCGAGATACCGTTGTTTCTTCGACGACAATTCTACTCTTACAAGACAGCACATACTTGCTGCAACTTCCACGGATTTCTGTCAAACCTTTGCTACCATCTACCATAGATCCAAAACTTTCATCCACAGCCCTAAAACTCTACCAAACCACACCCTCAAACTGCACCCAAAACAACCACAAAACAAGCCTAAATCGTAGACTACATCCATCGATCCACCAACCCTTTCGACCATCACTTCTCTCAACCTATACATGCCTATAACCTGACAACAAAAGAGAGATCTTAACATTATAGATTTGGAGGCATATACTATGACATCTAAGGAGGCAATCGATGCTAAATTCAAAGCCTTGGAGGCGCGAATGGAGGATAAGATTCGGACGCTCTTTACCGAACTCAAATTGGGCCGACTACTAACCCCGAAAAAATCATATCACGGAGAGAGCTTTGCCCAATAGCACCAGGCCCGAAGAGATGAGTTCCAAGGGAGGGGAGGCTCTATGATCGATCCCAACTATCCACGCATAAGGGTGGACTTCCCTAGATGGGAAGAAGGAGACCCGATTGGTTGGATCTTGCACGCGGAGCGATATTTTCGGTACCACAAAACCACGGATGCATCTATGGTGAAAATTGCAGCTATACATCTTGAAGGGGATGCTATACAGTAGTTTGACTGGTTTGAACATACTTATGGAGTCCTTTCATGGCAACAATTCAAAGAAGGACTGCTGATCCGCTTCAGACCAACCGATTATGAGAATATTGACGGACAACTAGCAAAGATCCGACAAACCTCCACCATTCAGGAGTACCAAACCAGGTTTGAAAGGTTATCTAATCAAACTCTTGATTGGTCTCAAAAACAGCTATTGAGGACCTTTATTGAGGGCTTGAAGCCAGAGATCCGAGGAGAAGTTAAAGCACGACAACCGTACACGCTTATGGCAGCCATCTCTTTCGCACGACATCAAGAGGAGCAATTGAACCATAAAGCTCGAAGGAACAGGGTCACTCCTCAACCAGTAATATTGAAGCCCTTAGCCCCCCCTACTATTGACCGAGTCCCTATACCAAAAAGGTTGATAAGAGAAGAGCTTCAGGAGCGATCTGCAAAGGGGTTATGTTGGGATTGCGACGAGCCGTGGAGCCATGAGCATCGCTGTAGTAAAGGGAGACTTTTTATCATTGAACCAGTAGAAGAAGAGGTCATTGAACATCTAGAAGAGAGCATTGAACATAAAGAAGAAGATGCAGAAGAAGAGCCACAACCGACCGAAGTTACGGTACATGCACTAGCCGGCTACTCAAACCCGCAAATGATGAAAGTTGGAGGCCTTCTCAAACAACAACTGATCACTGTTTTCATCGACACGGGCAGCACTAATAATATCCTAAACAGTAAGGTTGCTATCCGAATGGCATTACCTATCAAGAATCGTTGCAGGTTTGATGTTAAGGTCATCGACAGACGGATTTTGAAGTGTGATCGTAGGCGCCCGCAGGAGAAACTATTGCTGCAGAACCAAGAGATAATTGCAGATTTCTTCCTTCTCCCTCCTGATGATCATGAGGCCATGCTCAGAATTAAATGGTTGACAACATTAGGTGATTTTTCTTGGAATTTTATGAAACTAATTATGAAATTTTACAGTAAGGAGAAACGGGTGATACTGCACGGGAAACGTGGGGGCGACGTAATGATGATTTGCACATAACAAATGAAGAAGGTTTTGTATAAAGCATGCAGTGGCTTTTTGGTACAACTTGAGCAGCAAACTAAGGGAGAGCCAACAAAATTGGAAGATCCAAATCTACTTCCTTTGCTTGCTGAATTTTCAGATATATTTGACGAACTACGCAACCTACCTCTTACCCGTCGGCATGATCATTGTATAACGATTCTTCCAGGCCAATCTCCAGCAAATGCTCAGCCATATCAGTATCCACATCTCCAGAAGGATGAAATAGAAAGGATTGTAAAAGAGATGTTCAAAACAGGAGTTATTCGGCCATGTTGTAGCCCCTACTCTTCACCGGTGCTCCTCATACGAAAGAAGGATGGAATATGGCGATTATGTATTGATTACCGAACTCTCAATGGCATAACCATCAAGGATAAATACCCTATTCCAATAGTAGATGAGTTGCAAGATGCAAGGGAGCACAAATCTTCACAAAGCTGGACCTTCGATCCAGGTATCATCAAATACGAGTATGCGAAGAAGACATATCGAAAACCACCTTTCGAACACACAATAACCACTATGAATTTTTGCTTTCTTCAAAAGAAGGTGGAATATCTTGGGCATATCATATCAGAGGAAGGTGTGGCAGTACACCCCTTCAAAATTGGAGCAATGCAAAATTGGCTGACCCCGAGGAACATAAAATTGCTACATGGCTTTCTGGGTTTAACAGGCTACTACTGCAAGTTTGTGAAAAACTATGGAGAGATCAGTGCACCACTTACTTCCTTTCTGAAAAAAGATGTCTTCCAATGGTCGGACAGAGCCTCCGTTGCCTTCGACAAACTTAAGGCAGCCATGACGATGACGCCGGTGCTAACACTACCAGATTTCAACCGACCCTTCATTATTGAGGCCGACGCATCTGGAGTCGGAATTGGAGCAATTCTCATGCAAGATGGTCGACCACTCGCATACACTAGTAAGGCATTATCTCCCTCCCATCAAAATAAGTCAACATATGATAAGGAGATGCTCGCCATTGTGCGCGCAGCAATGAGGTGGAGACCCTACTTGATTGGTCGACGATTTCAAATTAAAACCGACCATAAAAGCCTCAAGTACTTTTTGGAGCGAAAGATATCATCCCCTGAGCAGCAAAACTGGGTAACAAAACTTCTTAGATTTGATTATGAAATAACTTACAAAAAGGGGAAAGAGAATGTTCTTGCAGATGCGCTTTCGCAGCGACCCGAGCAAGCTGAAGTTTTGGCCATTTCACTTCCAACCAGCGACTTCTTTGAGGATATTAAGATGGACTGGCAGGAAGATTCAGAGACTAGTAAGATTATAAAAAAATTGGAGGAAGCACCAAGCTCCGTAGCTCATTACAATTGGGACTCAAAAGAATTACACTATAAGAGTACTAAATTTAAAAGGAGTATGGCATATCACTCACAAACCGACGGCCAGACAGAAGTTGTAAATAGGTGCTTGGAGATAGCCCAAAGCCACCCACCAAATATGACTACCCAAGGAGGACTTCAGACTCAGCCAAGTGCAATTATTGATCGACGGATTATGACTCAACGACGACGATCCACTACTGAATTGCTAATACAGTAGGCAAACCTACTAATAGAAGATGCCACTTTGGAGAACTATGATGACTTGAAGATCAAATTCCCAAAATTCATGAATCGTCAGCCTCGAGGACAAGGCTGATTTGAAGAGGACGGGTTTGTTAGGACTCTAGCTAGGAGAGTCCAAATTGAGAGGGACATTCATGTAAAACTGTTAGGACTTTAGCTAGGAGAGTCCTAATTGAGAGGGACATTCTGTTAGGACTCTAGCTAGGAGAGTCCTAATTGAGAGGGACATTCTGTTAGGACTCTAGTTAGGAGAGTCCTAATTGAGAGGGACATTCATGTAGGAGGTTTTTTCTTAGAAAAGAATTAGGAGTTGTAAGGGAACAAGAGTCTTGAGTAGGAGTCCTATTAGGAGTTGGTTAGAAGTAAGAGTCTTAAGTAGGAGTCCTATTAGGAGTTAGGGTTTAGAAGCCCTATAAATAGCCATATATTCCTCCTCTTTTCTCAAGCAATAGATGAATCTTTTCTGCAGCCTTTGAGCAGCAACTTGGAGGGAGGAACCCCTATAGAGTTCCAAGGAGGCCGATCCCCTAAAGAGATCAACCCCAAGTTTAGAATCTGCAAGGGTTCTAACATCTGACCCATTAAACAAAGGTGGTCGTGCAATAGAATGACCCTCTTGCATGCCGGAGTAAGCCATCTCTCTTGGGTATTAAACCAAATATGAGAGATAACCTCGCTCTGATACCACTTGTTAGGATCGGAGCGGCACTAAGAGGGGGGGGTGAATTAGTGTAGCGGATTAAAACTTCGGTTTTAGAAAAATCTTTCGTACGATAAGAACGGAACTTGAAAAGCTTAACTTGAAAGCGTATTCTTGAAGTTGCGCAGCAAAGGTAACAAGGAACTAAAGCATGTAAGATGGAATGCAGTAATGTAAATAGCAATAATGAAATGCAAACCAGAGATTACGTCGATTTTAGAGTGGTTCGGTCAAATGACCTACATCCACTTGCGAGGCCCCTCTTCGATGAGGCTCCCACCTTCCACTAGTAAATCTCTTGAAATGGAAGGGTAAATACCCCTCTTACATCCTTTTACAAGCAGTTCAACCTCTTACAAATTTTCAATGAGAAAGAATGAGGAGAACTCTCTAGCAAATTGAAAATAAGACTTGCTAAGACTTTCTAAGACTTTTCTCTCAATCAAATGCTTCTCAAAAGTTGTAATCTTAGCTGAGATTTGAGGGGTATTTATAGGCCTTAAGAGGATTCAAATTTGGGCTCAAAAATTTTAAATTCTCTTTGGGTTCCCGATGTTGGCGGTGCCATCGCCCAGCCAAGCGGTGCCACCGCCCAGCGTTCGGGTGCTAGGAGGTGCAACCGCCCAGCCCAGGAGGTGTCACCGCCTAGCTCTCGGGTGCTGGGCGGTGCTACCACCCAACCATGCGGTGCCACCGCCTGGCTCTCCGATTTAATTGGTTTGGCTTAATTTTAGCCCAAACCATATCTGACTTTGGGCCCAGTTGGCCCCTAACCAGGATATAGGATTATCTCTTAATCCTAATCCTAATTACAAGTGAACTACATAACAAAAACACATCCTAAGCAAGCTTTCAACCGTGAACGTCGAGTCTTGTTTCGGCGAGCTTTCCGACGAACTTCTTCCGACAGACTCCCATCAAGCTCCCGATCTTGTGATGACTTTAACGAGTAGCCGAGCCTTCTCGGTGATCTCCATGAACCTCCGACGATCTCTTCGGCGAACTTCCGAAAATTCCGATAGGTTCCCGATTTCTTCTCGGTTGGTTCCGACAACATCTCCGACGATCTTGACTCCGGTATTCTTGCTTTGTGTTTTCTGGTTATCGTAGTTAATCCTGCACACTTAACTCAATAATATGGATTAGATCAATTAACCCATCAATTGATTTCATCATCAAAATCCGAGATTCAACAATGAGGATAATGATGAACTTGAACTTCGAACGCTAAATCTTAATAAGTTTATTAAACAAAAATCTAAAATAAACAATGAACTTGAACGGAGGAAGAGGCCAAAAAAGAGGAAGGCAACCAATGATGAATCAAGAACTTCCAAATGTGAAATGGCGAATTAGGCTTTGACGGGCTTCGACTACAAGGTAAGTAACTCAACTCTCTTGAATTATTTTGAAATTACTTGAAGTCCTTCATGAGTGCTTAATTTAGATAGTAGGAATAGGAAATAAATAAATTATTTTTTAAAAATTATATCATGTTTTTCTTTTTAGCTTCTTTGAAAAATTAAAAATTTGATCATGAAAAGTATATTGCTAAGGTTTCATGCATGTTATGTTTGGAAATGTTGAATGATGTATTTAACATTAGGGATGATAATATGATATGTGATAATGCTTAGGATTAATCAATGCATGTGTATCTTGATGATTTTATGTCATGCATGCGTTTTTGAAGTAAATGTTGATTTGAAACTCTCCTTTTAGATTAATATGTTTTTGGTCTAATCGTTTCTATGACGAATTAAGATGACATTCTCATGACATATTAAGATGACATATGCATGTACATCTATGTAAGAATTTCTTGATAGTCTTTTGATGATAGATGTGAGATTATGATGTGTTTGGTCTTGACGGTTTATGACGAAACTTATGTTTCGATTTTAAATGATGATACATGTTTTCACAAAAGACTTGAATACCCTCACATGAAATCAATTGTATGAAATGGAAATAATTTTCTATCCTATTGAGATTAATGAATTTATTTTACCAATCTTGTGAATCTCATGAAAATAAACATGATGAATATTTTAAAAATAAATGAGTGTATCATGTATTTGGTCTTAATGATTTCTCTTTAACATACTTTGTGAAATCATACTTGATGATGAATATCAAGATATTAAAAGCATGTTATTATGGAATCATGCTTGATGATTTGTTTTTTACCTTTCTGTCTTAAATGTTGACACTTGTTTTATTAAAGGTAAAGGCATGCTTATAAGAAGCAAATCACATGAATAGAAATTTATAAAAACAAAATGTGATCCTCTATCTCATCGTCTTTTCAATAAATCTATGTTTGTCATGTATGAATTTATTGAATGTGACTTTGAGGATGATTTCAGATTTTACAAATGCTTAATTTATACTTATGACATGAGACTCAATTTAAATATGAATCATGTTCAATGCTTCAATCATGTTACATCTCCTTAATTCATTTTGTTCTCCTACATTTATTTACCAAAGAGGAGAATCTTCTGAATGAATGAAATGATACAAATGAATCATTTATTGATATATCTTTTTGAAATATCTTTTTAATGTGATGTTGATATTTTGAGATGCCTATTGGAATTAATGACATGAGATAATTGAATCCTTGACTTACTCTTTATATGGCTTGAAAATGGATGTTTAAAATCTTGCTTGATGAGTTGTTTTATAAGATTTTGCCTTTACATCTTGAACTTTCATGCTTATCTTGATTTGGCATATAAAGACTAAGGCATGCTTAGATGAAAAAGAATCACTTAAAAAATGCTTTTCCCATCTGATCGAGATTAATAATTTCATGATATTTTGTGAATCTCGAAATTGATTTTGATGACTTGATTATGAGTTTCAAGTTAACGATTTGATTTGAATGAGTTTTATCTAAATCATAATTTTGATCTTGCAAAATTGGAATCACAAATAATATCTTTTGGTATTCATGAATTGATACTCACAATATGAAAGTATTGGTATTCATGACTTGAATTTGATTGAAACATTGCATGCGTAAATTAATCATTCTCCTATGTTTCAAAAATTCTTTAAATGCCTTATATGATGACTGAAAATTAATTTGCTTTATGAAGAATCACGAATCATGACTTGATCTATGATATTGATATATTTTAATCATGATCCTTGGTTGTATAATTCTTTTGCTCTATTAAAAGGATTTGTCGAATGAATCATGTCCTTCTTGAATTTTCTTGATATCATGATATGATTTTGTAATATGGCATGTATAATGATTAAAACTTTTTTGGCCATTGATTTCTCCCTTCTTTTCGATAATGACATAGGGGGAGAAAGATTGCTAGCTCAAGGAAAATGCTGGCTAGCTTGTACTCTTCCCTTCTTTTCAACAAAAACAACGGGGAGAAAGCTTTTAGAACATGCAAAGAAAAGCAAAGTGCAATCTTGCACAAGAAGCAAGTGTTGAATTGCTATGATTGAACTTAAGAATCTTGCTATGCTTTTGTGTTTATATGTTGTGATGAAAATCTAGCTTCATGTTACAAAAACTTACATATCTTTTAAAATAGCTAGAGCTACTTCTCGTTTTGTTGATAACAAAGGGGGAGAAATATATAAATTGATACTATGAGTGCTATATTTGAATAAGAAATATATGAATTAATGCTATAAGTGCCATATTTGAATTTGAATTATGTTAAGATATCAAAAGAAGCTTGTATCGAAGTATGTTGATGACATGACATGTTAATGCATAAGTCTATGCATAAGTTCATGATGACGTGTTGCAAGTATTCATGATGAATATTGCAATGACTTGAATTCAGTTTTAATTCAAGGTTCTATCAATATAGCATATTGATAGGGTGAGTTTTTTAAAATTCGGGAGTTAAGGTTAACTCCGTCATCAAGTGGTTGTCATCATCAAAAAAGGGGAGATTGTTGAATCTCATATTTTGATGATGAAACCATTTGATATGTGTTTATGTTTTAATCTGCGTTTTGAGTGATGTAGGATGCTTCGATCAGGATGAGAAAATTAAAGCAAGAAAAATCATGTTGTGTCGGAGGAACATGTCAGAAGATTGGACGTCGTGCCGATGGATCGGTCGACTTATCGACAGAAGGCTTCGGGCCATGGACTTGGGCATCGGGCCAAGAAGAGCGGGTATTATGCCAAGGATATCGGAGTTGCGGAGTCAACTAGCCAATTAGGCAATAGGCCGCAAGAGAGAACGATGCGCCGAAGAATCGGACAAAGCGTCGAGGGACCAATGACATGCCAAACAACTTAGTTAATTGCTTAAGAGTAATTGTCTCGATCGAAGTTTTGCTTTAAGTGTGCAGGATTAACTACGATGAAAGAAAGACATGCAGTAGGAGTTGCGTCGGAGTCAAGACTAGATCACGTTGGGAGTTCGAGAGCTCGACGAAAGTCCGGACGGTCATCGGAGGTTCTGCGGGAACAAATCCAAGAAGTCCAGAAGCTTGCCAAAAGAAGCTTGTCGGAATTCACCAAGTGGATCGTCGCAAGTCCCGGAGTTTGCCGGAAGTCCGTCAGAGCATCGCCGGAGGTTCGTCGGATGTTCGCCGAAAGAAGCGATTGACGCACCGGAGCAAGTTGTAGTAAATGTCTTAAGAATTGTCGTAGTTAGCATGTTGATTAAGTTAGGAATGGGAGGTGATCCCATTAACTTAATCTAGGGGCAATTGGGCCCTTGATAGACCCAAATTGGGTCGAATGGATCAACCCATTCGGACCAGAATTCCTACTAGGCGGTGGCACCACCTGGGTTGGCGGTGGCACCGCCCAAGAGAGGGTCTCCCAGGAAAGTTGGGCGGTGCAACTGCCCCAGGCAAGCAGTGGCACCGCTTGGGCTTAGGGTCGAAGCGAGACTGGGCGGTGCAACCGCCCTTGACAAGCGGTGGCACCGCTAGGGCTCAGTCTCCGAGCGAGATTGGGCGGTGCAACCACCCCTGTCAAGTGGTGGCACCACCCAGAGGCTTAGTCTCCGAGCTCTGCCAAGCGGTGCAACCACCCCTGATAAGCGGTGGCACCGCCTAGAGGCTCACTCTCCGAGCTTTGCCAGGCGGTGCAACCGCCAGACCCCGGAATTCTGGGAGATGACAGTTTTGAGCTCAAAATTCAAACTGGTTTGGAGCCTATAAATACCCCTCCCATCCTTGGGTAAGAAACAACAAGCATAGAAAGATTAAAAGAGAGAAAACGCTACTGCAATCTCTAGAATTTTCCTCCTCTAGCGTAAGTGTTAGAATTATGTTTAAGAGAGGAGAGTGAGTGCTTGTAAGGGTTGTCTCTAAACCCGGTAAAAGGAGAAGAGGGGTGTAAGAAGGAGATTGATCTTCGCCTAGTAAAGGAAGATCGTTAGTGGATGTCGGTGGCCTCGACGGAAGAGGAATCAGAGGAGTGGATGTAGGTCATGATTGACCGAACCACTATAAACTCTCGTCTTCTTTGGTTTGCATTTACTTTGAGCATCTTATCTTTACTGCAAACCTCCTCAGTAGCTTACTGCCATCTGCTCATTTACAAATGTGTTTCTTAGTTAAGTATTTTCCGAATCGGCGTTAAGATGGAAATCAGTTTTATCATACGAACATCATATTTCGGTTTGTGCTTACATTCTGATTTCTATTTTAACTGTAAACTGCCTTCCTTACTTTACTTCATATATGTTTCTGTAAGCTTTCAAAGTTATTATCTGCATGAAATGATTTTTACATCGGAATCGGATTTCAACGTACGAACGTAGTTTTAATCGTCGAAAGTTTTCCGCTGCACTAAATCACCCCCCCCCATCTTAGTGCTCTTGATCCTAACAAATTCATCTAACCTTCTTATTTGAATTGAGTTATATATGATTCCTTGGAATCCTTGAATGCTCTTGCTTTCATTTCCTTTCAAATCTGAATACAATTGTGAAAGATTATTGTTTACTTCGTATTGACTCGTAAAGGCATATGTACATTTTGTTGTTCCGTGTGTGCTTCCGATATGTGTTATTCATTGTTCATACTATCCTTTTGTACTTTGGTGTTTGTAGGATATTGTGAACCTTTACTAGAAATAGTGAAGGGAGTTATGCATAGAGCCTGTGATGCTCTACCGGTCCTTATGACTTCACTCAGACGTGGGTGGATGAAACTCCCAAACATGGGAGACCTCCCAAACGTGGGAGACTTATGTTTGGTGGTAATTCAGAAATGGATGTACCATATTATGTTATGGTCCCACTTCACCTTCTGTATGTTTGATATAGTATCTAGAGCTTTGGTTATGTGTTTCTATATATGCTTTGGATAAGAATGAAATGAATGCAACGTCAATTCGATATTTGAACTTCTGTTTCGTATTCATTCTTTGAAATGCTCCGAAATCATCCATACGCCATTGATATATTCTGAAATGTTTCATTTATCATTGATATGCTCCGAAACATTTCATACGCCTTTGATATGCTCCGAAATATTTCATTTGCTATTGTTATGCTTCGAAATGTTCCATATGTAGTTGATATGCTCCGGAACATTTCATACGCTATTGATATGCTCAAATTACTCTATGCTCCATCTGTTATGAACCAAATACATTTTGAATGACATTACACATATGATTTTGTATCTAATAATATGGTATCTTGAAAATTCTTGTTTTCTGCCTTGCATTATGATATCTTACTAGTTTGAAACCATTCCTTTTGTTCTGAATATGCTTTGTCACTTGCTGAGTTATTTTTAGCTCACTCCATTGTTATATAAAATCTTTTAGGTTAGCTTGTCACTCTTTGAGATGTTTGAATTGGGCTGAGGTAGTAGAGAGCTATTCAGAATTATGGGCAAGTCTCGTTAGTTATTATATTATTGTTGTATAAGTATATTTTGTATGTAATAAAATGTTGTCGATGAACCAAAATGAATATACCTTGTAAAAGTGTTAGAAAATCTCTCTTATTTGGAATTTCGGAATGTTAAGTCTAGTTTATAATGATATGAACTTGTGGTAAATTGTTGGAGTTATGATTGTATAAATTAGATAGCTTGTGGATTTATAAATATTGTTTATGTTTGTTAAGTTGGCTTGGGTTACCATAAATATGAATTATCGATTGATGTGATACATGATTATAAACTACACAGGTTTTATAGATATGAATTTAATAGAATGTTTTTCAGTGTCCTTAAATGTTAGTTTGGATCCTGGATTAGTTTGTGATGAAAATTTTAATATTATCGATATTTTTGAGGGGCGTGACAGAGGTGGTATCAGAGCATGGTTTAAGGATTACTGAAATATTTGATATGTTGACGTGCAAAATATATTGAAGTATGATGAAATTTAATGATTGGTGGGAATTTTCTTTGATGCATTTTAGGAATCAAGGATGATGAGGCAATTTGATCCTCCTATTTCAATTGTTTTTAATTAATTAAGTGAGATGAAAGGGTTGATTGGGGATATCAAATCAGAGTGGCATAGTAAAAGCATGGTGAACCTAATTTCGTTGGTGACAAAAAAATGGATGATGGGAATGGAAAAGATATTTGATGTACGAAATTATTTCAATGATCAAAAGATTTCTTTTGCCACCTTATATTGAAAGTAGAGACTTATTATTAATGGGAACAATGAAAAAAATATTTTCTGGAGATTAAGGACAAGAATAGCTAGGATAAGTTTACCAATAAAAATATGATTAGAAATGAATCAGAAAATAATAACAAGACGGTCAAAACATTTGGATTTGAAATAGAAAGTCACCATAAAAGACTCAATCATGTGTGAATTACAAGTTAAATTATGAAACAAATTTGTATTTTCGGGTGACTGGAGTCTATTTTGCTTGTAGAAAGTTGGATCATAAAATAAAAGACTGCCCTTTGAACAAGAAGAGAGAGTCACTACCTCTTAAATCATCAGCCCATGTCAAAGTGTATACTATCACTGAATATGATTCTAAAACTTCTGAATTAGTAGTTGAATGTATTATGTATGTTTATGAAAGAATACAAATATTTGTTTGACCATAGGTCCCATCTATGATTTGATTCGTAATATTTTGCTTATCACTTGGGTATTCAACCTAGACCACTGCATTATGTGCTATATGTAAATACGATCATTGAAGATTCTTTGATAACGAACTTGAATCTGGTCCTCTTGTCTGATTTTATTGGAGAACTTGAACTTTTTGCTGATTTAGTTCTCCTAGAGATTTAGAGTTTTGATATTATACTTGGTATAGATTGGCCATCTTCCTATCATTCCAGTATGGATTGATATATAACAAATTATCACTTTTTGCATATTTGATCAGTCGATCTTTTATTTTGAGAGTATTGGACATGATTTATCTCCTTGCATAATGTATCCCAGGATGACTTGCTTGGATTACCTTCAAATGTGACTTTGCTTTTGATTTGGTCCTTGACAATCCCAATATCTAAGCCTCTCTATATAATGATATCATTTAAGTAAGTGGAATTGAAAAAGCAACTACAAAGACTATTAAATAAGAATTTTATTTGGCTTAATATTTCATCATGGGGTGTTCCGATGTTAGTTAAAAAGATGGATGGAAAATTGAGATTTTACATTAATTTTAGACAATTGAATCAGGTGACCATAAAAAATGAGTATTTTCTGAAGTAACGACTTGTTTGATTAACTATAGGGTGCACAAGTATTTTCAAAGATTGATTGAAGGTCGGGTTACCATCTATTGAGGATCAAGGAGGAGAATATTTCGGTCACTCTTGGATAATTATGTAATTGTATTGTGTTGATGAAATTATTTGAGAGTGGGAGAAGGAAATAAAGAAATCATAATCCTCATCTTTTCATCAATTGAGTCATGATCAATTTAGAGGACTAAATTTTCTTTTAAGGGGGGAGAGTGTAATATCCCTCACTTTTAAAAATTATTAATAAAAAAATTTATTTATAAATCGGAGGACCTATATGTAAATATAAAAATTTCAAGGACTAAATTTATTTATCCCACCGCCTCGCATGCTCTCTATTTCCCGAGAAACAGAGAGAGGAGCGGTGGGTCGTAGAGAGAAGAAGAGAGGAAGAAAAGGGAGAAGAGAAGAAAAAAAGAAGAAGAGATGGAAGAGGGAGAGGAAAGAGAGATAGTTGCAGTAGCTAGGGCTGCAGCACCTCTGTTTCGTGTAGGAGGAAACACATGAGTTCATGTGTGGGGCGTCAGGGAGGAGAAGGGAAGAAGAGGAGAAGAAGAGAAGCAAAAGAAGAGAAGAAGAAGAAGAAGAAGAAGAAGAAGAAGAAGAAGAAGAAGAGGTGGCTGCGGCAAGGGTTATAGCGAGGAGCTGTGGGGCATTGGGGAGGAGAAAGGAAGAAGAGGAGAAGAAGAAAAGAAGAAGAGGGAAAAGAAGAGAGGAGGAAGAAGAGGGAGAAGAGAAGAATAGAAGAAGAAGAAAAAGAGAGGGAAGTGGGAGAGGAGCGAGAGGTGGCAGTAGCTAGGGCTGCAGCACCTCTGTTTCCTACAAGCAAAAATAGACGAGAGGAGGTGTGGGCCATAGGGGAGGAGAAGAAGAAGAAGAGAAAAAGAAAAAAAAAGAAGGATGGCTAGGGCATGGGCTGCATGTTGAATCTCATATTTTGATGATGAAACTACTTGATATATGTTTATGATTTAATCTACGTTTTGAGTGACGTAGGATGCTTCGATCAGGATGAGACAATTAAAGTAGAAAAATCATGTTGTGTCGGAAGAACATGTCAGAAGATTGGACATCGGGCCGGTGGATCGGTCGACGTATCGATAGAAGGCTTCGGGTCGTGGACTCGGGCATCGGGCCAAGAAGAGTGGGTATTGTGCTAAGGATATCGGAGTTGTGGAGTCAATTAGCTGATTGGGCAATAGGCTGCAGGAGAGGACGATGCGCCGAAGAATCGGACGAAGCGTCGAGGGACCAATGACATGCCGGACAACTTGGTTAATTGCTTAGGATTAATTGTCTGGATCGAAGTTTTGTTTTAAGTGTGCATGATTAACTACGATGGAAGAAAGACATGTAGCAGGAGTTGCGCCGGAGTCAAGACAATGATCACATTGGGAGTTCGAGAGTTCGAGAGTTCGACGAAAGTTCGGACAGTCATCGGAGGTTCTGTGAAAACAAATCCAAGAAGTCCATAAGCTTGCTAAAGAAGCTCGTCGGAAATCGCCAAGTGAATCGTCGCAAGTCCAGGAGTTTGCCGGAAGTCCGCAGGAGCATCAGCGAGGGTTCATCGGATGATCGACGGAAGTTCGCCGGAAGCTCGCCGGAAGAAGCGATTGACGCACCAGAGCAAGTTGTAGTAAATGTCTTAGGAAAAATCATAGTTAGCACAATGATTAAGTTGGAAATGGGAGGTGATCCCATTAACTTAATATTGGGGCAATTAGGCTCTTGAAAAACCCAAATTGGGCCGAATGGATCAACCCATTCGGACCCTGATTTCTACTGGGAAGTGCAACCGCCGAAGCCAGGACGTAACATTGCCTAGGCTAAGTCTCCAAGCGAGACTGGGCGGTGCAACCGCCCCAGCCAGGAGGTGGCACCGCCTGGGCTCAGTCTCTGAGCGAGACTAGGCGGTGCAACCTCCCCTGACAGAGGTGGAACCGCTTGGGCTCGGTCTCCGAGCTCTGGCTGAACGGTGCAACCGCCTTAGTCAGGAGGTTGCACCGCCTGAGCTCGGTCTTCGAGCTCTGGCAGGAGGTGCAACCGCCCTTGACAAGAGGTGGCACCGCCCAGAGGCTCAATCTTCGAGCTCTGCCAAGTGGTGCAACTGCTCCAATCAGGAGGTGCAACCGCCTGATCCCGGAATTCCGGGAATTGACAATTTTGATCTCCAAATTTGAACTGGGTTGGGGCCTATAAATACCCCACCCATTCAGTACTGAGAAAGCACAGAACCTCCACCGAAATCTTGATATTTTTTTGTGATTCTTAGAGCTCAAAATTGTTGTAAAGGCCAAAAGTTCTTCTCCCTCTTTTCTTCCAAGTTCTGAGTTGTAAAGAGAGGAGAGAAAATTCTGTAAGGGTTGTCTCCTAAGCCCGTCAAAAGGAGTGAAAATGTAAAAGGGTGGTTGGACTTCGCCTATCGAAGGAAGGCCTCTAGTTAACGTCGGTGACCTCGTCGGTGGAGGAAGCCAAAAGTGGAGTAGGCCAAGATTGACCGAACCACTCTAAATCTCGGTTTGCATTTACTTTGAGCATATTATCTTTACTGCAAACCCCCTCTATAGCTTACTGCTTTCTGCGCATATACGATCTGGTTCCAAGCGTTGCACTTTCTGAATCAGCATTTAGATGTAAAACTATTTTTTCATATGATCATCATATTTTAGTTTGTGTTTACATCTTGATTTCAATCATAACTGCAAACTACCTTTATGTCCTTACTTAAACTGCATCTAGCCTAATCAAGTGATTTACGAATCAGCATTTAGACGTAAATTAGCTTCTTCGTACGAACGTCGTATTTCAGTTTGTGCTTATATTCTGGTTTTCATCATAACTGCAAACTGCCTTCATAAGATTGATTTTAACGTCATCTCTCTTGATCTTAAGTTAAAGTAATCTTAGAATCCGCTTTCACAACGAAATTGTTTTTATCGTTCGAACGTGTTTTATCGCTGAAAGATTTCCGCTGCACTAATTCACCCCCCCCCCCCCTCTTAGTGCTCTTGATCCTAACAATTGATATCAGAGCGGGGTTAACTCTAAAATGGATTAAAACCCAAGAGAGATGGCATACGCCAGAAACCAATAGAGCTTATTGGTTGTTCGTCCACCGTTGTTTAACGGATTGGACAACACTTATTGAAAAACTTGAATGAGAGTTTTCTTGATTTCTATGAATTTGGATTTTTGGAATATCATTGAAAACGGTTTTCAACTTCCCTCTAAACCGATGAATGAATGGTCGGATTTGGAGAAGAAGTATTTTTCTTTAAACGCAAAGGCTATGAATGCCTTATTTTACGCTTTGGACAAAAATGAGTTCAACCGGATTTCTATGTGCGAAACAGCTTTTCACATTTGGCGAACACTTGAAATCACGCACAAGGGAACTACTAGAGTCAAAGCCTCGAAAGTTAACATTTTATTGCATGATTTTGAACTTTTTCGAATGCAATCAAGCGAGACTATAGGCGACATGTACACCCGTTTCACGGATATCGTCAATAGTTTAAGAGCTCTTGGAAAATATTTTTCGGATTTTAAACTCGTAAACAATATTTTGCGTTCTCTTTCTAAGAAGTGGGATTCAAAAGTAACTGCAATACAAGAAGCTAAAAACCTAAACAACTTACGAATCAAGTGATATATGAAATGGTGCACAATGCACATGATGAGGACAATGATGAACTTGAACTTCGAACACTAAATCTTAATAAGTTTATTAAACAAAAATCGAAAATAGACAATGAACTTGAACAAAGGAAAAGGCCAAAGAAGAGGAAGGCAACCAAGGATGATTCAAGAACTTTCAAAGGTGAAACGGCAAATTGGGCTTTGACGGGCTTCGACTACATGGTAAGTAACTCAACTCTCTTGAATTATTTTGAAATTACTTGAAGTTTTTCATGAGTGCTTAATAGGAATAGGAAATAAAAAATTATTTTTCAAAAATTATATCATGTTTTTATTTTTAGCATCTTTGAAGAATTAAAATTTTGATCATGAAAAGTATATTGTTAAGGTTTCGTGCATGTTTTGAAATGTTGAATGATGTATGCAACATTATGGATGATAGTTATATGATATGTGATAATGCTTTTGATGATTTTATGTCATGCATGAGCTTTTGAAGTAAATGATTTGAAACTCTCATTTTGGATTAACATGTTTTTGGTTTATTCATTTTTATGACGAATTAAGATGACATTCTCATGACATATTAAGATGACATAGTGCATGTACATCTATGTATGAATTTCTTGATAGTCTTTTGATGATAGATGTGATATCATGATGTTTTATTTTTGATGTGTTTGGTCTTGACGGCTTTATGACGAAACTTATGTTTCGATTTTAAATGATGATACATGTTTTCACAAAAAGACTTGAACACCCTCACATGAAATCAATTGTAATGAATTTTATATCCTATTGAGATTAATGAATTTATTTTACCAATCTTGTGAATCTCATGAAAATAAACATGATGAATATTCTGAAAATAAATGAGTATATCATGCATTTGGTCTTAATGATTTCTCTTGAACATACTTTTTGAAATCATATTTGATAATGAATATCAAGATATAAAAAGGATGTTATCATGGAATCATGCTTGATAATTTATTTTACGAAATTTACCTTTCTATCTTGAAGGTTGACATCTTTTTTTAAAGCAAAGGCATGCTCATAAGAAGCAAATCACATGAATAGAAATTTATAAAAATGAAATGTAATCTTCTATTTTATTGATTTTTCAAAAATCTATACTTGTCATATAAGAATTTATTGAATGTAATTTTGAGGATGATCTCAGACTTGACAAATGCTTGATTTATATTTATGACATAAGATACATTTTAAATATGAATCATGCTTCAATCATGTTAAATGCTTCAATCATTTTCTATCTCTAGAGTTCTCGATTTTGATGAAATACAAGTGATAAATTTATTTATGATATCTTGTAAATCACTTGAATTATGAATGAGTTTTTTATGATGTGTTAAAAGAATCACTTAAAAAGAAAATGCTTTTCCCATCTTATCGAGATTAATGATTTCATGATATTGTGTGAATCTCAAAATTGATTTTGATGAAATAGTAATAACGTTATTCATGTTATGAATGTCAAAAATGATAATATGCTTCATGTGATAATATGAATACATGAAACACTTATGATATGATTTTTATACAATTCCGTGTATTCATAAAATATTTATCTCATCATCCAATAACTCTTCTTGATATTCCTTATGAGATGAAATGAAATAATGCATGAAATACAAATGAAGAGTTAATGATCATGCATAATAGGATGTAATGAATTCTGACATTTAGATACCATCGTTTGAATATCTATGATCATGTTGCCAAAATGATATATCATGAATGCTTGAATATCATGTTTGATATGCTCATAATGATGATTGATTTTTCGGTATCGTGCATAAAAAATGAAATGTAATGTTAATGAATTTGTGCATTTAAACTATAATGATGCACAAATAAGAATGATTACTTACCTTTGTCATGATTTAGAAATTGATGTAAAGGGTTTTTCCCTTCTTTTTGCCAATGACATAGGGGGAGAAAGAGTTGCTAATGTGCATATCTCAACGAGAAAATTGCTAGCTTGCGTGTCTTAAAATGTTGAAAATTTTTTGCTAGCTTGTATATTGTAAACTTGCTATCGTACTATCATGATGATGAGTATGTCTTATCTTCATGATTGTATTTGAAAAACTATGACAAAAATATGTCCGAATGATTGAACTTGTTAAAATTAATTTTCGGACTTTCTTGATTGAATGATCAAATCACTCGACTACCATGATGATTTTACACAATTACATGCCCTAATAACAGGTTGGAAATTATGTGCTTTGGATACAAAAATTTTCATGATAATAAGCATGTTTTGTCCTCATGATTGTATTTGAAAATCAATAGCACAGCCTTATCCGAATGCATGAAAGTGTTAATTTCATTTTCGGATTCTCTTAACTATTGGTATCCTAACAATTGGATTTTTGAATTATCCTCTTCTAGACTTAATAAGCATATGTCATATCAAGTTTAATTCATATCATTGATTTTTGACATATGGAATCAACTAGCAAATACATCTCTTATCATGTGAACAATATTTTGTTTTGAGAAATGGATTTAATAAAATGATTCCTGCTTATAAATTCCTTCTTAAAAAAGGAAGTCATTTTTACGTACAAGGATTTGATACATATCTTGATACTTGTAAAAATGAAGCGTGCTTTAATATCTTATCGATTTTAACTTCATTCGAGTAAGCTCAGAAATAGCTTTCCTCCTTCATGCAAAAAGAAAATAACAAATAAAATGGAAGAAGTTTTCAAAGCTATCTCCATGTCATGTTTTCCTTGAAATGTTTGAATATTTGGTATCTTATCACTCTTTGTTGAAAAATGACATGAACCTGCTTATGGCATCGCACTTATATTTAAAATTTGCTTATATCGTTCTCCTTTTTGTTGACGACAAAGGGGAAGAAATATATGAATTGATGCTATGAACACTGATGCTATGATTGCCAAATTTGCAATATGCCATGTTTGCATCATGTGTTAAGATGTCAAGAACTTGTATCATAATTTTACACGTTGATATCTTACCATGTGATGAAATGCTACAATTGATAAACACTTGAAATGTTTGCGTTATGATATCAAAAGCTTACTTCGCAGTTTTATATGTTGATATTTGATAATAGCAAACTTGCATGATGATAAAACTTGATATTATGTTTTTCATGCAATGAGTTGAACCAATATCACAAACACTTGATTGTGGTACTTCTCCTTTTTGTTGATGACAAAGGGGGAGAAGTATAATGTTATATATAAGTTTATGCAAAAGTTCATGATGACGTGTTGCAAGTATTCATGATGAATATTGCAATGACTTGAATTTAGTTTGAATTCAAGGTTCTATAAATATGGCATATTGATAGGGGGAGTTTGTTTAAACTCTAGGAGTTAAGTTTAACTCCGCCATCAAGTGGTTGTCATCATCAAAAAGGGGGAGATTGTTGAATCTCGTATGTTGATGATGAAACTACTTGATATATGTTTATGATTTAATCTGCGTTTTGAGTGACGCAGGATACTTCGATCAGGATGAGACAATTAAAGCAGGAAAATCATGTTGTGCCGGAAGAACATGTCAGAAGATTGGACGTCGAGCCGGTGAATCGGTCGACGTATCGATAGAAGGCTTCGAGTCGTGGACTCGGGCATCGAGCCAAGAAGAGCGGGTATTGTGTCAAGGATATCGGAGTTGCGGAGTCAACTGGCCGATTGGGCAATAGGCTGCAGGAGAGGACGATGCGCCGAAGAATCGGACGAAGCGTCGAGGGACCAATGACATGCCGGACAACTTGGTTAATTGCTTAGGATTAATTGTCTCGATCAAAGTTTTGTTTTAAGTGTGTAGGATTAACTACGATGGAAGAAAGACATGCAGCAGGAGTTACGCCGGAGTCAAGACAATAATCACGTTGGGAGTTCGAGAGTTCGACGGAAGTTCGGACAATCGTCGGAGGTTCTGCAGGAACAAATCCGAGAAGTCCATAAGCTTGCCAAAGAAGCTCGTCGGAACTTGCCAAGTGAATCATCGCAAGTCCAGGAGTTTGCCGGAAGTCCGCAGGAGCATCACCGAGGGTTCATCGAATGATCTCGGAAGAACCGATTGATGCACCGGAGCAAGTTGCAGTAAATGTCTTAGGAAAAATCGTAGTTAGCACAATGATTAAGTTGGAAATGGGAGGTGATCCTATTAACTTAATCTTGGGGCAATCGGGCCCTTGAAAAACCCAAATTGGGCCGAATGGATCAACCCATTCGGACCCTGATTTCTGTTGGGAGGTGTAACCGCCCAAGCCAAGAGGTAGCACTGCCTGAGCTAAGTCTCTGAGCGAGACTGGGCGGTGCAACCACCCCAGCAAGGAGGTGGCACCGCTTGGGCTCAGTCTCCGAGAAAGATTGGGTGGTGCAACCTCCCCTGATAGAGGTGGCACCGCCTAGGCTCGGTCTCCGAGCTCTGGCTGAGCGGTGCAACCGCCTCAGTCAGGAGGTTGTGTAATATCCCTCACTTTTCAAAATTATTAATAAAGATTTATATGTAAATTGGAGGACCTATATGTAAATATAGAAATTTCAAGGACTAAACTGCTAAATTGCAAAAAGAAAAAAAATAAAGAAAACCGAAAATTTCGGTTTTATCCCACCGCCTCCCACGCTCTCTTTGTTTCTTCGAGAAACAGAGAGAGGAGCGGTGGGGCATGGGGAGAAGAAGAAGAGAAGTTGAGGGAGAAGAGAAGAAAAGAAGAAGAAGAGGGAAAAGAAGAGAGGAGGAAGAAGAGGGAGAAGGGAAGAAAAGAAGAGCTAGGGCTGCAGCACCTCTGTTTACCGCAGGTTGAAACAGAGGAGAGGATGTGTGGGGCGTTGGGGAGGAGAAGGGAAGAAGAAGAAGAAGAAGAAGAAGAAGAAGAAGAAGAAGAAGAAGAAGAAGAAGAGAGGACGATAGCTGTGGCAAGGCTGCAGTGAGGAGATGTGTGGCGTTGGGGAGGAAAAGGGAAGAGAAGAAGAAGAGAAGGAGAAGAAGAGGGAAAAGAGAGGGAAGAGGGAGAGGAGCAAGAGGTGGCAGTAGCTAGGGCTGCAGCACGTCTATTTCCTGCAGGTGGAAACAAAGGAGAGGTGTGGGGCGTTCGAAGAGGAGAAGAAGAATAAGAGGAAGAGAAGAGGAAGAGGAAGCAGGAGAAGAGGTTGTGATACCTCTGTTTCCTACAAAGGAAACAGAGGAGAGGGTGTGTGTGACGCCGGGGAGGAGGAGGGAAGAAGAAGAGGAGAAGAAGAAGAGAAGGGAAAGGAGGAGCTGCGGTTGCGGCGGTGGAAGCTACAGCTGGAAGAGAAGGAGAGGAAGAGATGGTGAGGAAGAAGAGAAGAAGTAGAAGGGGAGGAAGGAGAAGAAGAGAAGAAGAAGAAAGGAAGGAGAAGGAAGGGGAGAAGGGAAAGAAGTAGCCGCGGCTGCGGATGTGGCAGCTACAGCTGTGGTAGGGAAAGAGGAAGAGGAAGGAAGAAAGGAAGGAGAGGAAGAAGAGAAGGGGAAGAAGGGGTTGCGGCTACGGCGATGGCAGCTGCAGTTGGAAGACAAGAAGAAGAGGAAGATAAGCAAGGGAGGAAGAAGAGTCTGCGGCCATGGCTGAGGCTGCGACTGCAGCAGTGCAGCTGGGAAAGAAGAGAAGGAAAGGAAGAAAAACAGAAAGGAAAAGGGAAGAAGAGAGGAAGAGGAGAAGGGGAGGCAACTGTGGCAGTGGCAGTTGCAGCTGGATGGAAGGAGAGGAAACAGAGCAGGGGAGGAAGAAGAGGCTGTGGGTGTGGTGCCTGCAGCCGTGGATGCGACCGTGGCTGTGACTGCGGCTGCAGCTGCGACGTTGGTTGCGGTAGCTGCGGCAGCGGTGGTGGCTGCAGTAGCTGCTTTTGGGAAAGAGAAAGAAAGAAAAAGGGAAAAAAAAAAGGGGCCATCGTCGTGACTGCGACTGTGGTAGCGGCAGCGGCGGTGGCTGTGGTAGCTGTGTTTGGGGAAAAAAAAAAAAGGAATGAGAGTAAGAGAGAGCAGGTGACTGTGCCTCGATGTTCGACACATGGTGTAATTGCGAAGAAAGGAAGAAAACGAGAGCACAAAACGAAACAGAGAGAGGACACAGAGGAAAAGTAGAAGGATTTGGGCTAGCACCTTCTTTGGATCTTCGGATCGAAATCTTTGAAAGGCAAGTTTCCCGATCGTTTCTCCTATAATTGTTCTAATCTTTTCTCTTGCAAGTATTCTAACCCTTTCTATTGCAAGCTTTCTAATCTTTTCTCTTGCAAGTGTTTCGATCCTTTCTATTGCAAATATTTCGATCCTTTCTATTGCAAGTTTCCCGATCGTTTCTCATGTTATTGTTCTAATCTTTCCTATTGCAAGTGTCTTGATCTTTCCTTACTGTAATTCTATCTCTACATTTGATTTGAATATGAGGAACTTTAAATTGTTCTAGCCTTGAATTTGATATATCTCTTGTTTAGACATATTGATCCGAATCTGTGCAATGTTTGGGATTCTGACCTTTCTACCTTGTTATGATTATAACTTCATGTATTGACCTCTGATTTGGATAAAAATTATTTGATCAGAATATAGACTCATAAACCTTTCTTTTTATAGCTTTCTTGAGTATATTGGAGCACGACTGATAGTTTGAATCATTTGTTCAATGTGATTCTTGAATTCTGCCAGAAATCGAGCTTTGGTCGATTTCACATATTCTGGTTTCATTCTTTTGGAAATTGATTTCATCTAACCTTCTTATTTGAATTGAGCTATATGTGATTGCTTGGAATCCTTGTATACTCTTGCTTTCATTTCCTTTCAAATCTGAATACATTTGTAAAGGATTATGTTTGCATCGTATTGACTCATAAAGGCATATGTACATTTCATTATTCTGCATGTGCTTCCGATATGTCCCAATTTATTGTTCACAATACCCTTTTGTACTCTGGTGTTTGTGGGATTATTTGGACTTTTGCCAGAAATGGTAAAGGGTATGTGCTTAGAGCCCGTGATGCTCTAGATTATGTTTGGTGGTCATTCAGAAATGGATGGATCATATTATGTTTGGAATCCCACTTCACCATTTATCTGTTTGATATGAAATTCAGAACCGACCTAGCACTTGGGTAGGGTGAGAGGGCTCGAGTAGGAAAGGGCTACCCGTGGATGGAGTCGAGAACTCATCACGACGTGGAGCCACCACTGAGTTAAACCTCACATGCACTATGCTAGGGTACGACGTCTGAGCTTCTATTTCGTATTTGTTCTTTGATATGCTTCGAAAGGGTCCATATGCCATTGATATGTTCTAAGATGTTTGATTTGTCATTGATATGCTCCGAAACATTCCATACGCCTTTGATATGCTCTGAAATGTTTCATTTGTTATTGTTACGCTTCGAAATGTTCAATATGTCATTGATATGCTCTGGAACATTTCATACGCTATTGATATGCTCCAATTACTCTGTGCTCCATTTGCTATGAACTGATATGTTCTGAAATGTCCTATCTGCCATTGATATGCTTCGGAACATCTCGTACGCTATTGATATGCTCCAATTACTCTATGATCCATTTGTTATGAACCAAATATGTTATGAATGTAATGACATTTGCGATTCTGTATCTAATGAGATGATATCCTTGAATCTGTTAGATTATGTCTTGCATCGTGATATCTTGTTTGTTTGAACTGTCCCTTTTCATGCTATATATGCTTTGTTACTTGCTGAGCTATTTTTAGCTCACTCCATTGTTATATAAATCTTTTAGGTCAGCTTGTTACTCTTTGAGATGTTTGAATTGGGTTGAGGCAATGGAGAGTAATTCTGAATTATGGGCAAGTCTTGTTGGTTATTATGTTATTGTTGTATAGGTATATTTTGTATGAAATGAAATGTTGTCGATGAATCGAAATGGATATACTATGTAAAAGTGTTAGAAGATCTCTCTTATTTGGAATTTCAGAATGCTAAGTCTAATTTATTATGATATGAACTTGTGGTGAATAGTTGGAGTTCTGATTGTATAATTTATTTAGCTTGTGAATTTATAAATGTTGTTTATGTTTGTCAAGTTGGCTTGGGTTGCCATAAAAGTAAATTATCGAGTGATGTGATATATGATTATAAATTGCACAGGTTTTATAGATGTGAATTTGATAGAATGTTTTTCAGTGTCCTCAAATGTGTGTTTGGATCCTGGATTGGTTTGTGTTAAGAATTTTAATATCATGGATATTTTGAGGGGCGTGATAGGTTGCACCGCCTGAGCTCGGTCTTCGAGCTTTGGTAGGAGGTGCAACCGCCCCTAACAGGTGGTGGCACCGCCCAGAGGCTCAGTCTTCGAGCTCTGCCAAGCGGTGCAACCGCTCCAGTCAGGAGGTGCAACCACCTGATCCCGGAATTCTGGGAATTGACAATTTTGAGCTCGAAATTTGAACTAGGTTGGTGCCTATAAATACCCCACCCATTCAGCATTGAGAAAGCACAGAACTTACACCAAAATCTTGATCTTTTTCTGTGATTCTTATAGCTCAAAATTGTTGTAAAAGCCAAAAGTTCTTCTCCCTCTTTTCTTCCAAGTTCTGAGTTGTAAAGAGAGGAGAGAAAATTTTGTAAGGGTTGTCTCTTAAGCCCATCAAAAGGAGTGAAACTATAAAAGGGTGGTTGGCCTTCGCCTATTGAAGGAAGGCCTCGAGTTGACGTTGGTGACCTCGTCGGTGGAGGAAGCCAAAAGTGGAGTAGGTCAAGATTGACCGAACCACTCTAAATCTCGGTTTGCATTTACTTTGAGCACATTATCTTTATTGCAAACCTCCTCTAAAGCTTACTGCTTTCTGCGCATATACGATCAGGTTTCAAGCTTTGCACTTTCCGAATCAGCGTTTAGACGTAAAACTATTTTTTCGTACAATCATCATATTTCAATTTGCGTTTACGTCTTGATTTCAATCATAACTGCAAACTGCCTTTATGTCCTTACTTAAACTGCATCTAGCCTAATAAAGTGATTTATGAATCAGCATTTAGACGTAAATCAACTTCTTCGTACGAACGTCGTATTTCAGTTTACGCTTATATTCTGGTTTTCATCATAACTGCAAACTGCCTTCATAAGATTGATTTTAACATCATCTCGCTTGATCTTAAGTTTAAGTAATCTTAGAATCGGCTTTCACAACAAAATCGTTTTTATCGTTGAAAGATTTCCGCTGCACTAATTCACCCCCCCCCCCCTCTTAGTGCTCTTGATCCTAACAAATACGATGTAAGCAATAATCTTTCATAATTGTATTCAGATTTGAAAGGAAATGAAAGCAAGATCATTCAAGGATTCCAAACAATCATATAGAACTCAATTCAAATAAGAAGGTTAGATGAATTCAATGTCCAAAGGAATGAAACTGGAATAGGCACATATCAAAAGCAAATGCGAAACAATGAGATATACATGTGCCTATATGAGTCAATACGATATAGCATAAACATTACACAATAGTTTTCAAGAATGCAAAACACGTTCGAACGATAAAAATGATTTCGGTGTGAAAGCCGATTCTAAGATTACTTTAACTTAAGATCAAGCGAGATGACGTTAAAATCAATCTATAAAGGCAGTTTGCAGTTATGATGAAAACCATAATATAAGCGCAAACTGAAATACGACGTTCGTACGAAGAAGCTGATTTACGTCTAAATGCTGATTCATAAATCACTTGATTAGGCGAGATGCAGTTTAAGCAAGGATATAAAGGCAGTTTGTAGTTATGATTGAAATCAAAACGTAAACGCAAGCTGAAATATGATGATCGTACGAAAAAATAGATTTACATCTAAACGCTGATTCGGAAAGTGCAAAGCTTGAAACCCGATCGTATATGCGCAGAAAGCAGTAAGCTTTAGAGGAGGTTTGCAGTAAAGATAATATGCTCAAAGTAAATGCAAACCGAGATTTAGAGTGGTTCGGTCAATCTTGACCTACTCCACTTTTGGCTTCCTCCAATAACGAGGTCACTGACGTCAACTAGAGGCCTTCCTTCAATAGGCGAAGGCCAACCACCCTTTTACAGTTTCATTCCTTTTGACGGGCTTAGGAGACAACCCTTACAGAATTTTCTCTCCTCTCTTTACAACTCAGAACTTGGAAGAATAGAGGGAGAAGAACTTTTGGCCTTTACAACAATTTTGAGCTCTAAGAATCACAGAAAAAAATCAAGATTTCGGTGTAAGTTCATGCTCTTTCAGTGCTGAATGGGTGGAGTATTTATAGGCCCCATCCCAGTTCAAATTTGGAGCTTAAAACTGTCAATTCCCGAAATTTCGGGATCAGGCGGTTGCACCTCCTGATTGGAGCGGTTGCACCGCCTGGCAGAGCTCGAAGACTGAGCCTTTGGGCGGTGCTACCTCCTGATAGAGCTCGAAGACTAAGCTTAGGCGGTGCAACCTCTTGACTAAGGCGGTTGCACTGCTCAGCCAATGCTCGGAGACCGAGCCCAAGCGGTGCCACCTCCTGTCAGGGGAGGTTGCACCGCCCAATCTCGCTCGGAGACTGAGCCTAGGCGGTGCTACCTCCTGGCTGGGGTGGTTGCATCGCCCAATCTCGCTCGGAGACTTAGCCCAAGCAGTGCTACCTCTTGGCTGGGGCAGTTGCACCTCCCAACAGAAATCAGGGTCCGAATGGGTTGATCCATTCGGCCCAATTTGGATTTTTCAGGGGCCCAATTGCCCCAAGATTAAGTTAATGGGATCACCTCCCATTTCCAACTTAATCATTGTGCTAACTATGATATTCCCAAAGACATTTACTGCAACTTGCTCCGGTGCGTCAATCGCTTCTTCCGGCGAACTTTCGTCGATCATCCGATGAACCCTCGGTGATGCTCCTACGGACTTCCGGCAAACTCCTAGACTTGCGACGATCCACTTGGCGAGTTCCGACGAGCTTCTTTGGCAAGTTTATGGACTTCTCGGATTTGTTCCCGTAGAACCTCCGACGACTGTCCAAACTTCCGTCGAACTCTCGAACTCCCAATGTGATCATTGTCTTGACTCCAGCACAACTCCTGCTGCACGTCTTACTTTTATCGTAGTTAATCCTGCACACTTAAAACAAAATTTCGATCGAGACAATTAATCCTAAGCAATTAACCAAGTTATCCGACATGTCATTGGTCCCTCGACGCTTCGTCCGATTCTTCGGCGCATCGTCCTCTCCTGCAGCCTATTGCCCAATCGGTCAGTTGACTCCACAACTCCGATATCCTTGGCACAATACCTGCTCTTCTTGGCCGGTTGCCCGAGTCCACGGCCCGAAGCCTTCTGTCGATACGTCGACTGATCCATCGGCCTAACGTCCAATCTTCTGACATGTTCTTCCGGCACAACATGATTTTCCTGCTTTAATTGTCTCATCCTGATCGAAGCATCTTGCGTCACTCAAAACACAGATTAAATCATAAAGATATATCAAGTAGTTTCATCATCAAAATACGAGATTCAACAATCTCACCCTTTTTTATGATGACAATGCTAGTCATAGGTGCCCAGCAAGCCAATCACGTGAGTGATGGCACGTGTGACTTGATAAAGAATCTTTTTGCTTATTATATTTTGTCGTATATCACTTTATAACTATTGCATAAATGCATATATATATTGTGATGTCCTTGGATTTGTGCAATGGGAATCGGATCGTGATGAGATCACGATAATGAGATCGATTCACCTTTAAACACATATCATAAATAATCCCGGTCATAGGTTACTCGAGAGGGACATCGTGATAACCGGATAGACTGGTGTGCTGTATACCCGTCCATATGATGGATGCAGCTGGTCTCATAGCTGCTCGTGTAGGGACACTAGGGATACAGTACAGGTGCTCATTGGAGAATGAGTTCACTGATTGATCCGCTTACGGAATGCTGGATGGTTGATGATGCCTTATTGTCAGACAGCGATTCCGTAGTCCTAGTGGTGTATCTGGTCCTTAGACTTGAGACACCAAGGATGTCCTGTATGAGTGCTCCACTCTTTGATACCAGACTTATAGGTTTGGTTGTCCCAGATCTAGTACAGCTGGTCATTAGGAGTGGTAGTCGACCTTACGAGGGCTATTGAGTGTCGACAGAGGATCATCCACTCTCGGCGTTATGAGAGGAATATCCCATGTGTTCTTGCTCAGACAAATCTCTGGCCAGGGTCATTCGGGTTGAGAGAGAAAGAGTTCTCTGGGAGAATCCAATTAGAGCGAGACTTGAGTAGAAACCGTATGGGTCTGACAGCACCATGCTCGATATACGGTCTCTGGGATATTAGATGGATGAGAGACTATAGGTACATGGTAATTGAGGACAGACAGGTCCAATGGATTGGATTCCCCTGTATCATCTGGGGACTACGGCGTAGTGGCCTAGTACGTTCGTAGTCGATGAGTCGAGTGAATTATTATAGAGATAATAATTCATTGAGTTAGAAGGAGTTCTGACAGGTATGACTCACGGCCAGCTCGATATTGGGCCTAGAGGGTCACACACATATGGTAGACATTGCGATGAGTAGAGGTTCGGATATGAGATATCCGACGGAGCCCTTGTCTTATTGGATGCAGATCCAATACCCACTAGGGAAGGACCCATTAGGGTTTGACACGGGATCTCTATAAATAGGAGGGATTCACAACCTCATAGGCTAGAGTCTTTGCTTGCCTTTCCTATTCTCCTCTCCCTCTCCACCTCAGAGTAGGCCTGGAGTTTTGAGGAGGGTCGTCGCAACCCTACTGTGTGGATCACTGCTAGAGAGGAGGACGCTTGACCTCCTTCACCCTCTCCTAAGGATCTACAAGGAAACTGGGATATACGATCTCCCTAGGTAACATAATCTCTATACGCAGTTTTGTGTTTTGCGGATTTTTGCGCACCAATCTTCGCACGACGACGAACATCTTTTTGGGAATCGGGGATTTTTGTTTTCTTGTTCTTCCGTTGCGCATATGATGTCGCCCCCCATGATTTCCCAATAGACAACCACTTGATGACGGAGTTAAACTTAATTCCCGGAGTTTAAACAAACTCCCCCTATCAATATGCCATATTGATAGAACCTTGAATTCAAACTGAATTTAAGTCATTGCAATATTCATCATGAATACTTGCAACACGTCATCATGAATTTATGCATAAACTTATGCATAACATGTCATTTCATCAACATACTTCTCCCCCTTTGTCATCAACAAAAAGGAGAAGTACCACAATCAAGTGTTTGTGATATTGGTTCAACTCATTGCATGAACAACATAATATCAAGTTTTATCATCATGCAAGTTTGCTATTATCAAATATCAACATGTAAAATTGTGATGTAAGCTTTTGATATTATAACTCAAACATTTCAAGTGTTTATCAATTGTAGCATTTCATCACATGGTAAGATATCAACGTGTAAAATTATGATACAAGTTCTTGATATCTTAACGCATGATGCAAACATGGCATAATGCAAATTTGGCAATCGTAGCATCAATTCATATATCTCTTGATGATGCAAGCATTACAAATATGGCAATCATATTAATTCATATCTCTTGATGATGCTAGCATGGCATAATCATAGCATTAGTGTTCATAGCATCAATTCATATATTTCTCCCCCTTTGTCATCAACAAAAAGGAGAACGATATAAGCAAATTTTAAATATAAGCGCGATGCCATAAGCAGGTTCATGTCATTTTTCAACAAAGAGTGATAAGATACCAAATATTTAAACATCTCAAGGAAAACATGACATGGAGATAGCTTTGAAAACTTCTTCCATTTTATTTGTTATTTTCTTTTTACAAGAAGGAGGAAAGCTATTTCTAAGCTTACTCGAATGAAGTTAAAATTGATAAGATATTAAAGCATGCTTCATTTTTACAAGTATCAAGATATGTATGTGAATCAAATCCTTGTGCGTAAAAATGACTTCCTTTTTCAAGAAGGAATTTATAAGCAGGAATCATTTCATCAAATCCATTTCTCAAAACAAAATATTGTTCACATAATAAGTGTATGAGAGATGTATTTGCTAGTTGATTCCATATGTCAAAAATCAATGATATGAATTAAACTTGTTATAACATATGCTTATTAAGTCTGGAAGAGGATAATTCGAAAATCCAATTGTTAGGATACCAATAGTTAAGAGAATCCGAAAATGAAACTAACACTTTCATGCATTCGGATAAGGTTTTGCTATAGATATTCAATTACAATCATGAAGGTAAGGCATGCTCATTATCATGATAGTACGATGGCAAGTTTACAATTTTAAGACACGCAAGCTAGTAATTTTGAGATGTTCAAGAAGGCATTTCCTTTTCTTTTGAGAAGTGTAATTATTTTCTTTCTCCTTTTTTTTGAATTATATGAGCTAGCAAATTAGCTTTCAAGCATGTTTTGCTCCCCCTTTGTCATTGTCAAAAAGAAGGGAAGACCCTTTATGTTAATTTCTAAATTTTGACAAAGGTAAATAGTATTGATGAAAATTCAAGTCTTGAATGTCAAAACAATTATTTTATCATGAATATTTCATCATTGCATGCATCATTATCATCATATATAGTTTTAAAACATATAAACTCATTATTATATGATTCCAAATCATCATTCCTATTATTTCAATCATTGTTTCAATCATCTTTTGTAGCTTATCATGCACAATATGTCAAACCATCTAACATGATACAAACATTTATTTTCAAAGTATTTATCACTATTTTCATGTATGATAATAAAGTGCTCATGATACCGAACATTAAATCAATATTTTTTAAGTATTTATCACTTCATTTTGATCATGATACCAAACATTCATCATTTAGAGCATTCATGACATTAAATCAACATTTATAATACTTCATTTTAGCAACAACTCATAGCATTTTAAATCATGATTCACATCATATGCAATACATCACATCATAATTAAAAAGCTCAAGTATTGCGTGCATCATTGCAAATCATAAATGTTTCATATCATGATGGTATCAATTTTGTTAAATTATATCCTACCATGTATGATCATAACTTTTCATTTGTATACATCAAAATAAATTAATAAATATTTTATGTATTCATATCATCACATAAGGAATATTAAGAAGAAAATAATTGGGTGATGAGATAAACCTTTCATGAATATAAAGAGTTGCATAAAAATCATATCATGAATACAAGGAATACAGGTCACAATCATTCAAGAGAAAAATCATCATTCATTTTCAATTCATTCAATTTGACAAATCATGATCATGATTTTGATAAAACTCATTTCAAATTTAAATCATCAAAATCATTTTTATGGCTCACAAAATTTATAACATAAATAGATTCATGATTTCGTTGATAATATATTTTTCCCCCTTTTTTAAATGTTTCATCTTAAGTGATCGATTTCATGTTAGCATGCCTTTTCATTTATGTCAAATCAAAACATGCATCAATTTTTAAAGCCACTATTATTATCATGAAAATCGATAATCCATAATTATCAAGAATCATCATACATAATTTCAAAAATATATACTCATTAATCATAACTTCAAATTAAACATGATTTAATATACTCAAAATCGAGAAATAACAATGGACATCAACATGATTATTATTTCATATTTTCAATCAAAATCATTTTGTTTGTTTATCATAAAATATGCAATATTATCATTTACTAGCATGATTATAATATTTTTTTAAACATTAATTCTAAACTAAAAAAGAAAATACATCATGAAAGCATCAAATAATTTCAAAAAAAATTAGGGGGATTTCGATTACCTCATCATTGAAAATGGTTAAGGCGTAGTTTGCCACCTCGTCTTTCTTGATTTTCTCCTCGTCTTTAGAGGAGCTCGATTCATCCCACTTTGTGTTCTTCTTTTTTGGCCTCTTCCTTCGTTCAAGTTTATTGTTTATTTTAGATTTTTGTTTAATAAACTTATTAAGATTTAGTGTTCGAAGTTCAAGTTCATCATTGTCCTCATCACTTGAGTCATCGCTAAGTGGTATTCATTTGTCTGGAGTTCCAAATCCTTCCTGTTCTTTGGAAGGTGATTTTGTTCATCATGTTCATCATGTGCATTGTGCACCATTTCATATGTCATCAACAAACCAATTAGTTCTTCAAGTGGTAAGTTGTTTAGGTTTTTAGCTTCTTGTATTGCAGTTACTTTTGAATCTCACTTCTTAGAAAGAGAACGCAAAATCTTGTTTATGAGTTCAAAATCCAAAAAATATTTTTCAAGAGCTCTTAAACTATTGACGACATCCGTGAAACGGGTGTGCATGTCGCCTATAGTCTCGCTTGGTTGCATTCGAAAAAGCTCAAAATCATGCAATAAAATATTAACTTTCGAGTCTTTGACTCTACTAGTTCCCTCGTGCGTGATTTCAAGTGTTCGTCAAATGTCAAAAGCCGTTTCGCATGTAGAAATCCGATTGAACTCATTTTTTTCCAAAGCATAAAATAAGGCATTCATAGCCTTTGCGTTTAAAGAAAAATACTTCTTCTCCAAATCCGACCATTCGTTCATCGGTTTAGAGGGAAGTTGAAAACTGTTTTCAACGATATTCCATAAATCGAAATTCATAGAAATCAAGAAAACTCTCATTCGAGTTTTCCAATAAGTGTAGTCCAATCCGTTAAACAACGGTGGACAAAAAATCGATAAGCCTTCTTGAAAGCCATGAAGAGTCATTTCTCTCGAGTGTAAATCCGAAATGAGAAATACCAGGCTCAGATACCAATTGTTAGGATCAAGAGCACTAAGAGGGGGGGTGAATTAGTGCAACGAAAATATTTCAACGATAAAACACGTTCGAACGATAAAAACGATTTCGGTGTGAAAGCCGATTCTAAGATTACTGTAACTTAAAATCAAGCGAGATGACATTAAAATCAATCTATGAAGGTAGTTTGCAGTTATGATGAAAACTAGAATATAAGCGTAAACTGAAATACGACGTTCGTACGAAGAAGCTGATTTACGTCTAAATGCTGATTCGCAAATCACTTGATTAGGCGAGATGCAATTTAAGCAAGGATATAAAGGCAGTTTGCAGTTATGATTGAAATCAAAACGTAAATGCAAACTGAAATATGATGATCGTACGAAAAAACAGATTTACGTCTAAACGCTAATTCGGAAAGTGCAAAGCTTGAAACCCGATCGTATATGCGTAGAAAGCAGTAAGCTTTAGAGGAGGTTTGCAGTAAAGATAATATGCTCAAAGTAAATTCAAACTGAGATTTAGAGTGGTTCGATCAATCTTGACCTACTCCACTTTTGGTTTCCTCCACCGACGAGGTCACCGACGTCAACTAGAGGCCTTCCTTCAATAGGCAAAGGCCAACCACCCTTTTACAGTTTCACTCCTTTTGACGGGATTAGGAGACAACCCTTATAGAATTTTCTCTCCTCTCTTTACAACTCAGAACTTGGAAGAACAGAGGGAGAAGAACTTTTGGCCTTTACAACAATTTTGAGCTCTAAGAATCACATAAAAAGATCAAGATTTCAGTGTAAGTTCATGCTCTTTCAGTGCTGAATGGGCGGGGTATTTATAGGCCCCAACCCAGTTCAAATTTGGAGCTCAAAACTGTCAATTCCCGAAATTCCGGGATCAGGCGGTTGCACCTCCTGACTAGAGCGGTTGCATCGCCTAGCAGAGCTCGAAGATTGAGCCTCTGGGCGGTGCTACCTCCTGTCAAGGGCGGTTGCACCTCCTAACAGAGCTTGAAGACCGAGCTCAAGCGGTGCAACCTCCTGACTGAGGCGGTTGCACCGCTCAGCCAGTGCTCGGAGACCGAGCCCAAGCGGTGCCACCTCTTATCAGGGGAGGTTGCACCGCCCAGTCTCGCTCGGAGACTGAGCCCAGGCGGTGCTACCTCCTGGCTGGGGCAGTTGCACCGCCTAGTCTTGCTTAGAGACTTAGCCTATTGCCCAATCGGCCAGTTGACTCCGCAACTCCGATATCCTTGGCACAATACCTGCTCTTCTTGGCCCGATGCCCGAGTCCACGGCCCGAAGCCTTCTATCCATACGTCGACCGATCCACTGGCTCGACATCCAATCTTCTGACATGTTCTTCTGGCATAACATGATTTTCTTACTTTAATTGTATCATTTTGATCGAAGCATCCTACGTCACTCAAAACGCAGATTAAATCATAAACATATATCAAGTAGTTTCATCATCAAAATACGAGATTCAACAGTATTGACTCGTAAAGACACATGTACATTTTGTTATTCCACGTGTGCTTCCGATATGTGCTATTCATTGTTCATACTATCCTTTTATACTCTGGTGTTTGTGGGATATTGGGAACCTTTGCTAGAAATGGTGAATGGAGTTATGCATAGAGCTTGTGATGCTCTGTCGGCCCTTATGACTTCACTCAGACGTGGGTGGATGGAGCTCCCAAACGTGGGAGACTTCTGTTTGGTGGTCATTCAGAAATAGATGTACCATATTATGTTATGGTCCCACTTCACCTTCTATATGTTTGATATGGTATCCAGAGCTTTGGTTATGTGTTTCTATACATGCATTGGATAAGAATGAAATGAATGCAATGTCAATTCGACATTTAAGCTTATGTTTCGTATTCGTTCTTTGAAATGCTCCAAAATTGTCCATACGCTATTGATATATTCTGAAATATTTCATTTATCATTGATATGCTCCGAAACATTTCATACGCCTTTGATATGCTCTGAAATGTTTCATTTGCTATTGTTATGCTTTGAAATGTTCCATATGTAGTTGATATGCTCTGGAACATTTCATACGCTATTGATATGCTCAAATTACTCTATGCTCCATTTGTTATGAACCAAATACATTTTGAATGACATGACACATAAGATTTTGTATCTAATGATATGGTATCTTGAAAATTCTTATATCCTGCCTTGCATTATAATATCTTATTGGTTTGAAATCATTCCTTTTGTTCTGCATATGCTTTGTTACTTGTTGAGCTGTTTTTAGCTCACTCCGTTGTTATATAAAATCTTTCAGGTTAGCTTGTCACTCTTTGAGATGTTTGAATTGGGCTAAGGTAGTGGAGAGCTATTTAGAATTATGGGCAAGTCTTGTTGGTTATTATGTTATTGTTGTATAAGTATATTTTGTATGTAATGAAATGTTGTCGATGAACCAAAATGGATATACCTTGTAAAAGTGTTAGAAGATCTCTCTTATTTGAAATTTCAGAATGTTAAGTCTAGTTTACGATGATATGAACTTGTGGTAAATGGTTGGAGTTATGATTGTATAAATTACATAGCTTATGGATTTATAAATGTTGTTCATGTTTGTTAAGTTAGCTTGGGTTACCATAAATATGAATTATCGAGTGATGTGATATATGATTATAAACTACACAAGTTTTATAGATATGAATTTGATAGAATATTTTTCAGTGTCCTCAAATGTTAGTTTGGATCCTGGATTAGTTTGTGATGAAAATTTTAATATTATCGATATTTTTGAGGGGCGTGACAAGTATCATTGCCTGACATAGTCTTGGAGACTGTGCCACAACGATGCCACCTATTGGGTCACTGGTTAGGCCTTTCATGTTGAATCTCGGATTTTGATGATGAAGTCAATTATCATTTGGTTATCTAATCTGTATATCGAGATAAGCGTACAGGATTAACTATGATGGCAGTAAAACATACAGTAGGTGTTAAGCCGGAGTCAAGACTAAGATCATGTTGGGGGTTTGAGAGTTCGTCAGAGGTTCTGAGGGAACAATCCGAGAAGTCCAGGAGATTGCCAAAGAAGCTTGTCGAAACTTGCTAAAAGGATCGTCACAAGTCCAAGAGTTTGTCGGGAGTCCGGCGAAGCGTCGTCGAGGGTTCATCGGATGCTTGCCGGAAGTTCGTTGGAAGCTCGTCGGAAGAAGCGATTGATGCACTGGAACACGATCTGCAGTATTGATGTCTTAATTGTAGATTAAGTTAGGATTGGGAGGTGATCCCATTAACTTAATCTGAGGCCAACTAGGCCCTTGGTAAACCCAAATTGAGCCGAATGGATCAGCCCATTCGGACCCAGTATTCCTGGGCGGTGCCATGCCCTTGTCAGGTGGTGGTACCGCCGGCAGTTATTATTGCCAATAATGGCACTACCCTTGTCTAGTAGTGGTACCGCTTGAGCTCGATCTCCGAGCGATGTAAAGCGATAGTACCGCCCAGACTGAGTGGTAGTACTGCTTAGTGATAGATGACAGGTGGTAGTACTGCCCAATTATGGCGGTGGTACCTCTAGGACCTCGGAAATCTAGGAATGGACACTTTTAAGCTCCGAATTCAAACTGATTGGGACCTATATAAACTCCACCCTTTCCTGCATGAAAGGGTACCAAAATCTTGCTTTTATTTTGAGTATTTGAGAGCTTAAAAGTGTTGTAAAAGGCTAGAGTTCCTCTCCCTCTTTTCTTTCTAAGTATTGATTATTCAATAGAGGATTGAAAACTTGCAAGGGTTGTCTCCTAAGCCCGTCAAAAGGAGAAAAGTTATAAAAGGGTGGTTGGCCTTCGCCTATTAAAGGAAGGCCTCTAGTGGACATCGTTGACCTCGTCAGAGGAGGAAGACAAAAGTGGATGTAGGTCAAGATTGACCGAACCACTCTAAATCTCAGTTTGCATTTACATTCTGCTCTTTATCTTGACTGCAAACTGCCTCCTATTGGAAGACCCGAATGAGGATTCCTTATTTTCATGGATTTTGAACTTTCGAATATTGTTGAAAATGGATTTTCAAAGTCTTCTCTTCCAATGATCAATTAGAATAAATTGGAGAAGAAGACTTTTGCTCTAAGTGCAAAGGCTATGAATGCCTTAGTTTATGCACTTGATAAAAACGAGTTTAACCTTGTTTCGATTTGTGAAACTACATTTGATATTTGGCATACACTCGAAGTGACTCATGAAGGCATGAGTAGAGTGAAAGAGTCAAAAATCAATCTTTTAGTATATTCTTATAAATTTTTTTGAATAAAACCGATTGAGACCATAGGTGACATATACACCCGTTTCACGAATGTCATCAATGGTCTAAAAGGACTCGGTAAAAGCTTTTCAGATTTCGAACTCATTAATAAAATTCTAAGATCCCTTCCAAAGAGTTGGGACCCTAAAGTCATTGTTATTCAAGAGACTAAAGATTTAAACAACGTCCCTCTTAAAGAATTAATCAGGTAATTAATGACCTACGAAATGACTTGCAAAGCTCATGAAGAGCATGAGGACACCTTTCCAAAGAACAGGAAGGATATGACACTTAGAACTCAAGAAGACCACCTAAGAGAAAACTCAAGTGATGAGGACTTTGACGATGACTTGGCACTTCTAACAAGGAAATTTAAAAAATCATTAAAAGAAACAAATTTAAAAATGATGCTAAAATTAAATTTGAACCCAACAAGGACCAAGTTATTAACTACAAATGCAAGAAGCTGGGACACTATAAAAGTAATCCCCAAGCCAAGAAGAGAACACCAAAGAAGAAGGCACTCAAAGCAACGTGGGATGACTCAAGCGCATCCGAAGAAGAGGATTCCAACGCCGAGAAAGTTGCTCATTATGCACTCATGGCCATTGGAGAGGAGGTATCAAATTTAATTAATGTAGATTTATCATTTGATAAATTGTTAAATGCTTTCCATGATTTATTTGATGAATGCAAAACAATTAGTAGAAAATATAAATTATTAAAAAAGGAGCATGATATTCTTGTTAGTAATTTTGATAAATTAAAAATTAAACATAATGATAGTTTAATTCCATGTATGAAATGTCATGACTTAGAAGTACTCCGAAAGGAGAACTTGCTACTCAAGGACACCTTAAAGAAATTCGAAATTGGTAGCAAGTTCTTGAACATGATCCTTACCGATAAGGGTCACGTTCCTAAAAGAAGTGGAATCATATTTGTGAGAAGCTCTCACCAAAATCCAACCACTTTCATTAAAGGCCCTATCTTACATGTTTCGCATCAAAATAAATACAACTTTTGTTGCAAACTTGGACATAGAACTTATTATTGTCCATTCAAGAAAGTTAGTCCAAACAAATTGATTTGGGTTCCTAAAGGAATCATAAAAAATTTCATGCAACATGATAAGCAATTTAGATCAGTTTTTTAGGCACCCAAGATCAAGTGGGTACCTAAAAATCATCCTCCTTTTTAGAAATGTATATCATCACAAGCTAGGAGAAAGAGATAATATCTTGCTTTTTGGATGCTCAAGGTTTTTGACCAGAGATCTAAAATGAATCATAATGCTCTCTAGCTAAAATGACAAAAAGAGGATCAATAGAATCAATTACAAAATGATACTTATATTCCATATGTTAATAATAAACACTTAAGTTTGATCCCTCAAATTTTGAAACTTGTAAACTCTTATGCATGAATTCTCCTTCACACACCCTTCGGATTTTCCGAATTCATCGGATACATTCCTTCCTCAATTTATCCAGATCCAACTATATCTTACAAGATCATGAACTTATGTCTTGCAAGCCAAGTTTGCATACGAATTCTTGTATAATATAAATCATAAACTAGCAAGGCTTACAAGCTTGCATGATGAGTAATGAATATATTGAATACTCTATATGACATTTGAGTAGAGTATACATTTCACAAGATAACGTACAAAATTTCTCATCTTATGATAAAATTTTTTTATATAATTATGTAATTAAGGTTGGTTGCTCTACAAATAAAAACTCTCTTCAAATTGAAAACACCCACATCAGCCCAGCCCTGAAAGCAGTGCTCACTGCTTGTAGGCGGTGGCACCGCCTAGTTGGCGGTAGCACTGCCAGCTGTCACGGGTGGCAGGCGGTTGCACCGCCCAGCCAGCGATGCCACTGCCCACAACCTGCCCCCTTTTTTAAACTCGAGCTAGGGCCAACGGTAGAACCGACCCCAACTCATTCTCTTCTCCTCCTTGCAGCTCTAAACTCTCATCCAACTCCATTCCTCCCCTTTATCTGTCCAAAAATTACCTATTTCCTGCAAGATCAAGAATCAATCCTACTTCCTCTTAAAGATCTCAACTAAGGTATTCTAAAAAAAAACTTTTAATTTTTCTTTTATTTGATCTACTCTTGCTCATTATTTATCTTCCTAAATAGTAGCATTTATGGGTTTTAGAAGATCCTTTAGGGACAAAGAAAAGAGGAGATTAGAAGAAAACTTTGATTCTATACTTTTTAATTCAAATCTACATGCCCAAAAATTTGCTTTCATATAATTTAGAAATGTTCATAAGGGAAAGTATGTTGATCTATATGAACTAAGTGATTTAGAGCTAATTCAATGGTTTGCAAATCTAGATCTTCTTCCAAACCTACAAATAAGTGAACTCATCTACCCTAGACTTGGTAGGTTGTTTTATAACAATCTACATGTAGATGAAGAAGAAAGATTGTCTACCTATCTTTTAGGACATCACATATCCATTATAGATATATCCCTTTGCGACATCATAGGCATCCCTGTAAAAGATAGAGGTTGTTATTTTAGAGGACAATGGGATGTTGAAACAGTTGGGACCACGTATTGTCACGGACTTAGCTGGTTTTGCCTAAGTCGTGTGGCACCCTCGCGTATCCATCTGCAAAGTTCAACCTCCCCGAAACCTCCCATGGTTCCTTAGGACCCACAAAAGAGAGAACAGGTTAGAGAAAACACTTCATTCGGGATCCATAAGCAAACATCTCCGAAAACACTTCATAGACAATGCAAATTACAAATAGACTTTACAAGCTTTGAATAGTTGCACAACAAAGGGTCAAAATGGTCTATTACAGATCAAGAATCTCTCACACGTGTCCACCTGACATAATCTTTTATTTACAAGCCTAAAGCAGCCACCAATCTAACTAAAATGAAACTATTAAGCCTTCGGCCGTCCCTCTACATGTTGTACAGAGCATGAACATACCAAAAGATAGGGACATACATAAGCATTACATCAAACATCCTGTTTCGAAGTTTGTTCGTGACATTCTCCCCCACTTATTCCTTCGACGTCCTCGTCGAAGCCTTTATCGACACTGTAATTCCTCGCCTTTGCTGAGTCTTCAATCTTCTGCTCCAGCTACAATACGCCTCTTGGCTCCCAACTACTCTCCGCTGTTGTTTTTGAGTAGTCAAACATTTGATTCGCCATGCTGCTTCAACTCGCCAATGACTCTGACTCTAGTGTAGGGTTGGCTGAGTTATGTTCATCCCTATTGGTTCCTGCGGATCCTCCAAATGAAGGAAAATACCATCCTTACTACACGCTAGTCTCTCAAATGCTCATGTTGCTTAAATTGGGTGGATGCTTTTTGGAGCTTTAACGAGCATCGTCTCGCAAACTTCTGAAGTTTTTTTGGGTCCTTCCTCCATAAAATTTACTCATTGACTCTTCTTTCACTTAGTTGTCACTTCCAAGCAGGTTCGCATCACTTCTGCTTTCGATTGGTAGTTCGTTGGGAAATGAAGCGGACAATCTACTCTCTGTAGCACTAATCACTGTTAGTGAGGATTTGACAACTATTGTCTTCCATTATCTTCGAAGGGTCTTTGAACATATGCAGAGCTCCTCTGCTGGATAGATAAGAGAATTGGGGTACTCGGTTTCGCTCATTTTCTTAAGAGTTGAGAAGGCAAAGGTTACTTGACTTTGCCCGCCTCCTCAAGGTTGTTCTCTATGCATCGAGCTGGTTACTAGCCTTCGCCTGCTCTTTGCTCATACTTCTGAAGCACTTGAAGTGTTTACACTCCTTGCGTTAAGTTAGCTACTATAATTCACCTTCTCAATGCCATCGAACATCTGGAATGCAAGAAGTCTTCACCCCAACTTGGAGTAATTCTCTAATAGATTTGGTCACCTCTGGGATTGTACCATCTTCGCCTACTCCCCTAAGTAGCAAAGGTACAACACCGCATACTACATGCTTCGTTCCTTGGTCGTGCACTCTTACATAACCCGAAGTCCTTCACTTTCGGCTATCTTGATGAGAAGCTCGTTGACACCGGTCTTACGAAGTTCCTTGGCCTCTGCCCTTTAGCCTTGTCTCGGTACTTGGAATTTGCCTCTGCATGCTCTACCTCCTCAGCCCCTTTCACGACCAAGCGCTCTCCCTCCATGAGAGCAAGAGATCAATGACTTTCATGGAAGTCCCACCTCTACGGTACCAAGGCGCTGTCATGCCCATGGCCCTACTATCCGTCGCCTCGCATCTGCATCCCTTTTCTTCACGATCAGTAGATATGTCTCTGTGGCACTCCTCCGAGTCCACCTCTATTCTAACTGATGCTTGATTTTGGGTAGCTAAGTCCCTCTGGACTCGTCGTCGCTTTCTCGCCCCTTTCGGCCCCCCTACTTCAACACCTCTGTGTTCTCCAAGCAGCTCCCTTTGGTCGATGAAAAAACAGACTGCAACTCCCATGCATGGCCTCTGCCATCACGTTGTAGGGTTTAAACCGATTCTGTTCTCCTTAACTTCCTTGGTAGCAACGTTCGCTTACTCGACCTTGTCCTCTGACTTGTCGGGCTCCCTTAAGCGAATATGGGCTCTAGAGTAGTCCAACTCTCTAACTGCTTCGATCATACCTCTGTATGGTCAAGTCCCTCCCATGGGATTCACTGGTACGTACATTCGAACTTTTCCCTTGGTGGAATACAATCCCCATATGCTGATGACCAAGGCTTTCATTCGATGCACGCACGGAAGACCCGCCTCTACGGTACCATGGCCTTCACTCCTTGAATCCATAGCCCTTCTTACCGTCGTGTTGTTCACCGAAGTGGAGCTTCTAGTAGCTTCCGATCATACCTCCGTATGATCTAGTCCCTCACGGGACTATGTTGTGTCTATCGCATTGCCACGAACTGTTCCACCACGATCCGCTGCACCATGTCGCCTCCTGGTGACATCTCTATTGCATTATGATCCTTGTGGGATGAACTCGAATTATGAACCCTTCATGTGTGGCCTCTGCCAATACATCATAGGGTCTCTTCCACCTTCAATTTTGTTCGCTCCTTTGGCAATCGACCTTCATCCACCCACTCTTGGGTCACACCTAGATGAAGCACCACTCTAGGACAGTCCATTGCCTAGTAGCTCCCAAAGTCCCCCGACTTCGCTGCAATTAGTGCACCATTGTCTGGATCCTAGGCCTCTATCCCTACCAGCACAATTTTCGCTGTACACCGCTTCCTTCATGGCAACTTGAATGACAACACTGTGGTATATTCTTCAAGAGTACCCGCCTCCGCGTCCTCTTACCCGGTGCCAAGGCCTTCTAAACCCAACTTCGCCTCCACAAATTGAGTCGCCTTAGTTCCTCCATCAAATGCTTTTACGAGATAAGGTGCTTCTGCCCAAAAGATCCCTTCATCTTTGGCACCATGCAAGATGAGTCTGCTCCGTCAGAATGAAGGACCCATGGAACACTTCTCTTGCCTCTGCAAGAGTTCATGTCTTTGACCTCTGTCCAAGGAAAGCACTGTGCCTCCACTCCATGTTCCATCTTCTATGCTGGCTCCCTTCATGCGGCTTGGGTACTTTGCTAAGTTACACCCAAGTTGCTCCGCTCCACGTTTTTGCATTGAGTTGATGGTGGCCCTCGCGCCCACCATTCCACGGGTCAGCCCTCCCTTGAGTCCGATCTCTATATCGACTCCAAATATGCCTTCATTTGTGTTGCTTTGGGTCGCTCCCCCACTTGATCTCGCAATGCATCCACCAATGCATTCTCTCGAGCGAGATCATGTGACGACTCCTCGTCGCTTGCTTAGTCTATTGAGCTTTATGGAGTTGTTGTTTGTTGAGGTACTCCTCCTCAACATGTGAGGTCCGTCCCACATGATTCTTCCTCTGGAGAGCCGGGACTTATCCCTCCTGGATAACTATCCCATTGGAGCAATATCTCTCTTCGTTTCGGAGACCACCATCCCCTTAGACTACTCTGATTTGCTGAACAAACTGTGCATTATTCTGCCTCCTGCAAAAATACTTACTAGATTGTAACTCCACGTCAATACAGCCCATACTGCACCACTCAAGGCCTATACTGCACCAATCAAGGCCTAGCAACATGCTGAACTCATTACACACTTTAGCCTCCTACGGACGTATCCTTCACATGCCGAAGAGAAAGTTTCAATGCTCCATGGCGCCGAGTTTCGATCGCCTTGGGATGGCTACAAACATTCCATCGTCCGCATACAAGCCCATGCATGAGTATTGAATTCTTTGAGTTAGCAATTTCCCTCACCTCTGTGAGTTTTGCACAACTCTTTCGATCGCTGAGCAACTCATTCCACCTTGCATGGTCTCATCCTTTACCAAGCACCTCGCTTGCCTTGAGCACCATCAAGTATAGTTGTCAACGTTGAGCCATAGCTCAAACTCAGCCATCCCACCCTTTGTGCGCTCCACATTCTTCCAAGCTTGCCTGTTCTCATGGTGCCTCTTACGCGAAGGGTTGGCCATTCCTCTTAATGCCAATCTTAGATGCCCGCTCCTCTAAGCGACTCTTTTCCCTACATCTCCATACTCGTTTTCCCCTAAACGGTCGCGCGTGTGCTGACTGCCTTCAACGCAGCCCCGCTAGGTCCCCCACGTTTGCATGCTATGTGTTTCTATAAGAGCTTGTCCCGCTCTTATACCATCTGTCACGGACTTAGCTGGTTTTGCCTAAGTTATGCGGCACCCTCGCATGTCCGTCCGCAAAACTCAGCCTCCCCGAAGCCTCCCATGGTCCCTTAGGACCCACAAAAGAGAGAACGGGTTAGAGAAAATGCTTCATTCGAGATCCATAAGCAAACATCTCCGAAAATACTTCATAGACAATGCAAATTACAAACAGGCTTTACAAGCTTTGAACAATTACACAACAAAGGGTCAAAATGGTCCATTATAGACCGAGAATCTCTCACACGTGTCCACCTGACACAACGTTTTATTTACAAGCCTAAAGCGGCCATTAACCTAACTAAAATGGGACTATTAAGCCTTCAACCGTCCCTCTACATGTTGTGTAGAGCATGAACGTACCAAAAAACACGGACATACATAATCATTACATCAAATATCCTGTTTCGAAGTTTGTCCGTGACAGTATGTTGATGCCTTAGGAACAATTTTCGGTAATCCCAACTTAATGGTACTTCCTAAAAGCTGTGAACATCTATTACCCTTAAACACCAAAATACTTCATCACATCTTAATTAGTATCATTCTTCCTAAATAATATCATCTTGATGAAGTAAGTCAAATGGAACTAGGAACCATGAAAGGATTTAGCATCATAAATATGATAGAGATATCTAAAATGGATATGATACTTCCATATGGATCATGAAAGGATTTAACAATTGTTTTGGTTGCCTTATCCAACAAAACATGATAGAGATATCTAAAAAGGATATGATACTTCCATACGGTGGCATAATTACTAGAATACTTAATGCCTATGATATTGCAATACCACCCGATGAAGACGTTATAAAGGTAGATAGATTTAGCATCATAAATAAAAATCTACTTCATCGAATGAGATGTATATTTAGAAATGATATATGTGTTAGAATGCCTAGAAGAATCGATCCCCCTCAACCAGAACCAGAACTAGAAACACTAATCTTTAGGGGTAATCAATCTCCTCCAACTGGTCCATTTGAGGAATCACACCCAATTGAGCAAGCTCCTTCATTATCTATCGAAGACATAGGGATTCGGATGAATTGCTTTGAACAAAGACAAGATCGGTTTGAATATCACCAAGATCAAATCCTATCTGAGCTGTAGTAGATTCATCGACAGTTTGACACTCTGTTTTTGCATTTTAATTTTCGACCACCTAGATGAGCATATGTATAATGTAGACACAATTCCTTTTTGTCATGTTGTAAAACTATGTTGTTGTAAACTCTTTATGCTACTCACCTTGGTCACAATACCACTTGCTTTGATATGTTTAAACTATTGTTATCTATGACTTGATGTATTATTTGGTGAGTACTTACGGAATTAGGAATGTTAATGTTGATTGAACTTCGTTTTTGGATTTTCTTGATTCTATGATCAATCACTTAATGTTGAAAATCTTATAATATGAATTTTACATAACTATATGCTTCAATAACATGTTGAAAATTGTGTCTTGATTTCCATGATGATAAGCATGTTTTACCTTCATGATTGTGTTTGAAAAGCTATGGTAAAACTTTGTACGAATGCATGAACTTATTAAATTGGTTTTTCGGACTTTCTTGATTCTATGATCAATCACTTAATGCTAAAAATCTTATGATATGAATTTTACAAGACTATATGCTTGAATAACATGTTGGAAATTGTGTCTTGATTTCCATGATGATAAGCATGTTTTACCTTCATGATTGTGTTTGAAAAGCTATGGCAAAACTTTGTCCGAATGTATGAATTTGTTAAACTTTATTTTCGGACTTTCTTGATCCTAACAATGCATGATTTTGTATTTCTCTTCCGGATTAAATGTATTTCTTGAATGAAGCTTTCATGAGCCTATGTCACATCAAGTTTATTTCATATCAATGCTCCATGATTTTTGACATATGGAATTGATTAACAAATGCATCTCTCATGGATTTACCTTGTGAAAAATAATTTTTAATCGAGAAATGGATTTGATGAAATGAATTCCTTCTTAACGAAGGAGGACTTTTTTTTTAATGAACACTTGCAAGAATTTAATTTCATATGTATATCTTAATTCTTGTAAAAATGAAACATGATTTAATCTCTTATCATTTTTAACTTCATTCAAAGTTAGTTCACATTAGCTTTTCTCCTTCATGCAAAACAATAACGACAAATAAAGAAGAAGTAATGAAAGCTATCTCCTTAATGGACTTTTGAATGATACCACATCATGATTGCTTGAAAAATAATTTGTGTGAATGATATCTTATAGTTAAAAATAATATAAATATTTACCACACTTACTACTATGCTTGAAATACGCTTGAATCATACTCCTTTTTGTTGATGACAAAGGAGGAGAAATATGTGGTAAATTGATGATAGAATGAATTGCTATGATTGTCCTATTTGCATTAATGATAAGATATATAGAGCTTACATTGTAATTTTACAATGTTGATATCTTGCCATATGATGAATTGCTGTGATTGTCATATTTGCATCATGTTAAGATATCTAGAGCTTACATCGTAATCTTACAAATTGATATCTTGTCATGTGATGAATTGCTACGATTGCTACCTTTCACATATGAAATATAAGACTTGAAAATGGATGTCAAGCCTTGACATCATTTTCAGAAAGATACATCATGATAGGAATCATGATGGGGGTATTGATAAGTTTAAATGAACTTAACTTATCAATATGTCTCTTGAATTCAAAGACTTTGAATTCAAGAATGACTTATCTCAAGTATGGCATATAGATAGGGGTAGAGTTAAGGTTAACTCCGTTATCAATTGATTGTCATCATAAAAAAGGGAGAGATTATTGAATCTCAAATTTTGATGATGAAGTCAATTGTCATTTGGTTATCTAATCCATATGTTGAGATAAGTGTGCAAGATTAACTACGATGGCAGTAAGACATGCTGCAAGTGTTAAGCCGGAGTCAAGACCAAGATTACGTTGGGGGTTTGAGAGTTCGTCGGAAGTCCGAACGGTCATCGGAGGTTCTGAGAGGATAATCCGAGAAGTCCAGGAGCTTGCCAAAGAAGCTCATTAGAACTCACCAAGAGGATCGTCGCAAGTCCAGGAGTTTGTCGGGAGTCCGCCGAAGCATCGCCGAGGGTTCATCGGATGTTCGCCGGAAGTTCATCGGAAGCTCACCGGAAGAAGCGATTGATACACTAGAACACGATCTGTAGTATTAATGTCTTAATTATCATAGTTAGTATGTAGATTAAGTTAGGATTGGGAGGTGATCCCATTAAGTTAGGATTATTTAGAGTTTGTGTTTAGAGGTGAATCGGTCTCATTATCATGATCTCATCACGATCCGACTCCCATTGAACATATCCATAAGCATCACAATATATGTATGAAACAAGTAATATAAAGTGAGAAAATATAATAATAATAATAAATAAAAGAACGCGTGTCATATCACACATGTCATCACTCACGTGATTAGCTTATAGAGTACCTATAACTAGTATATCATTCATATTCTTTGGAAGGTTGTTCTCATGTTTGTCATGTGTCAAACAAGTCACTTCATAGGTCATTAATGATCCCAACTTTTTAGAAGAGATCTTAAAATTTTATTAACAAGTTCAGGATTAGAAAAACTTTTATCAAATGCTTTCAAACCATTAACGACATCCGTAAAATGGGTATACATATTTCCAATAGTTAGGCTTGATTTCATTCAAAATAATTCAAAACTATGTATCAAAAGCTATGAATGCGTAAAATAAAGCATTCATAACTTTCATATTTGAATAAAATGATTTTTTCTCTAGATCATTCCATTCATTTATTAGTCTATAGGAATTTTTAAAACCACATTCTACAATGTTCCATAAATCAAAGTATATAGAAATTAAAAAAATCCTCACATGTGTTTTCGAATACGTATAGTCCGTCCTATCGAACATATGAGGACGAGTGATAGATTAACCCTCTAGATTGCCAACAAAAAGTCTCTCTTTAGTGTTAAATTAATGGAGAGAAATTTGACTCCGATACCAACTATTAGGACTATTTTGACACTGAGAGGGAGGGGGAGGGGGGGGGGAGTGAGTTAGTGCTTTCACAAAACTTCGATGATTTAGAAAATTTCGTTCGATGAAACTATATCATAAATACATTTAACTTAAATGCGTTCGTAAGTGTAGCAAGTAAGAGTAGTAGACAATTAAATCAACAAGTAATGATAATTAAAAGCAGAACATAAATTGCAAACCGAGTGTATAGTGGTTCGGTTGTCGTGACCTACGTCCACTCCCAATTTGTCTTTCGTCAAGGCTACCTGTGTTCACTAATGATCTTTTTTCAATGGGCGAAGACCAACTACCCGATCTTCTTTCAAGTATGAAAAGAGAACAAAAAACTTAAAGAGGAGAGGAACACTTAGCACTTTTCATAATTTTACAATTTAGAATCACAAAGCTTTTTGTTCTCTTTTCATGCCTCCTCAAGCAAAAAAGAGTGGGATATTTATTAGCCCCAAATGACTTCAAAAATAGAGTAAAGAAAGGTTTTATCATAGGTTTCCAAAGTATACTAGCGGTACCACCACTAGTACTAGGCAGTCCTACCATTTGCCAAACTAACAACTAGCGATACTACTGTCTACTCTGGGCAGTACTATCGCTTGACACATGGGAGACTGTGTGTACTAGTGGTATCATTGTCAATCTAAGCGATACTACCACCTGACACTGGCGTTACCACCGTTGGGTCTTCCAGAAAACATACACTTCATATATTCCAACTCAAAGGCAGTTCCACTGCCTGATCTAACTCTGGATCACTGAATGGGCCTGTCAATGGGCTTAACTTAGCCCTAAATTAAACCCAATGGACTCCTAATTGAGTTAGTAGGATTATACTAAAACTAACTCAATTTAAGACCATAATTAAGATCTAAATAATTACAAGATAAAAAATCTAAGTTGTCTGGCATATCATTTGTTCATCCGAACTTCCGAAAAACTTCCAACGCGTCGTCCGAACCTTTAGCACATCGCCCAATCCATCGACATGTTGACTTCTACAATATTCGATCTTGGTACAATGTCCGATTCTTCCAGCCCGATACCCGATTTCTGAGTCCGACCCAACGTTTGATTCTTCTTGCTTTAATCGTTTTGTCTTTTCTGGTCGAAATTAGTCCTGTATCACTTTTCTCAAAGCACATATTAAATCATAAACTCATCAATTAATTTTATCATCAAAATCTAAAATTTAATATTAATAACCAATTTATACGACATAAATTCGATCTATAGGTCCTTTTCGTAAGTTCCCCATCTACTTTAACTCACTCAAATAACATTAGGAATTATCGTCTTACAAATTTTAAACTCTGATGATATAGATTTAATTTATTTATTAAAAATTAAAGGTTCGAGATCTTATCTAACAAATTTATACGTAACAAATGCATTCGACTCCTCTTAAGAGTTATAAATCTGAATATAATGTCTATCGAGTATCTAAATTCATTTCAAATCTAAATTGACTATCTATTTTCTAAGTTTAGTTATCCAAAAAAACCCACTGCTATCATTAATAATTAACGAATTTATATTTGCAGACCCTAAACTCTTTCTTGGTTGAGATCAAAGTAACCCTTTGTGCTTGGCTAGTTGATTTGATGTTTGCGGAAGAACACATAAGCAGCAAGCTATTCCATGAGTGAAATCAAAAGGCATTCCAATGATGTGAAGCACCAAAAAAATATTCAGAAAACATAGTAAGCACACAAATTGATGAACATTAAACTGGATTAATGAAGCACTAAAATATCACTAGGTATACAGTGGATAATCTAATATAGGGACACAAACGGCCTCATCGCAGCCTACCATTGACCAAACAAATGGCCCACTTAGGTTGAATGGCACTCCAAGCTATGTCCGATCCCATCAGTCATTATCTAATCTCATCAATTAGTAGCCACATTCATCAATCAGCACCGGCTCTAAATGTGGAAGCAAACTGGGAGAACTGGACAAATGACTCAGCATAGTGTGTTTGTTTAGATTATCTACCCTCTTCTCTACCTTTCATTTTATTTTTAGAAGATAGCGAAATTAAAAAGAAAAAAAGAGTTAGCAAGATTCAAAAGCATGGAGAGAGAGAAGGAAGTTGAAGAGGAGTATTTAAGCTAGGTCCAAAGGATGTGTCATTTTCTAACCCTCACAAGGCTCTTTAAATGTCAAACAAGGGATGTAAAGTTGTTGACATATGAAACAAATAATTGAGATGGAGAAAGGAACTCACTGATAATTATGTTATCTCTATTGAGGAACACTGTTGTCCATATAAGGGGGTCTAAATAACAGTGTTTATATTTCTAGATAAATTAGAGTCTATTGTATATACTAAGAATATCTTGTATCTTGTACATACTTCAATATAATGAAAGATTTTATAAAAAACTATAAAATTATATTCATATAACAACTTGGAGTTATATATATATATATATATATATATATATATTCTGATGAATATATATATATATATATATATATACATATATATATTCTGATGAAATTTTGATTCAACAATCGACCAACATCACTTTGTAAAAACCTGATGTTCAATATATATATATATATATATTCTGATGAAATTTTGATTCAACAATCGACCAACATCACTTTGTAAAAACCTGATGTTCAAACATGTGAATACGGACTAACATGTAAGTGATTCAAATGTCCCACACCTCCGATGTTAACTCAAATATTCGTGGGGAAATTGTTAGACTCGGAACAACTTTTCCACCACAAATTATAGAATAAGCAAACTCAACCAATATTTGGTGCTCCCCGTCTACCCAAGAGGCGTATCGAAAACCCTCTCATTATGCTTACAGCAGAAAGAAGAGCAGAGAACGAGATGATACAACCACATCCTCTCATAACAATCAACGGATGCCACAGCTTCCTTGGGAGACTGGGCATTTAGAGGGAGTGGCCCCCACGCTCCACCGCACCCACGGACCATACCACTCCACTTATGAAAGCACGATACCATTTTTGTGTAATTAAAAGAATTAGTAATACACAATTTTTTTTATAAAAGTAGTAATGATAAAATATCCTACAGCTGAAGTATGAGTCTTTTGGACTGGAAAAGCGTGATAATATAAGGTAATAGAAACCCCACCCTTTTACTCCTCCGAACGCCCCCCTCCCGACCTGCCCCACTCTCGGTCCACCTCCGTCTCCAGGTTGCTCCATCTGGCGATGGAAACGGCGGTAGCCGCCGCCGTCAGCGGAGGAGGCCTGGGCTACGCAGACTCCGTCGACTCCTCCCCCCGCTCCCGTGGTGGCGACTCGTGGGACGAGCCACCCTTCCCCTCCGCTGCCGCCGGCCGCCTCCGCCTGATGTGCAGCTACGGCGGCCGTATCGTCCCCCGGCCCACCGATAAGACCCTCTGCTACCTTGGTGGCGAGACCCGCATCGTGGTAGTCGACCGCCACTCGTCCCTCTCCGACCTCTCCGCCAAACTCTCCCGGACCCACCTCCGCGGTCGCCCCTTCTCCCTCAAGTACCAGCTCCCCAACGAGGACCTCGACTCCCTCATCTCCGTCGCCACTGACGAGGACCTTGAAAACATGATTGACGAGTACGACCGCATCCTTACTGCCGCCTCCACCGGTACCAGCGGCGGCTCCAACCGCTCCTCCCGTCTCCGCCTCTTCCTGTTCCCTTCTAAGCCCGAGTCGTCGCCTACGTCCTCGATCGGATCGCTTCTGGATGACTCTAAGTCGGAGACTTGGTTCGTGGACGCGCTCAATAGCACCATGGGCGGGATGGGAATTGACGACCTTCCCCGCGGCCTCTCCTCCGACTCCACCTCTGTCAACTGCCTCCTCGGTCTCGAGGACGACTCTTCCATCCACTCCCGCGGCGTCGCTGCAGTCGCCGCCGCGCCAGGTATAGGCGGCGAAGGCACTCACTCGGAGCTGCCCGAGCAGCTTGTACTCCCGCGCCCGGATTCGTCCGGCAAGCTCGCCCGTCATGTCCAGGACGTCCACTCAGTCCCCGACTCGCCGATGCTCGACACTACTTCCTCCTTTGGATCTGCCTCCTCCGTCCCTTCTCTCTCCAATCTCCCGCCTATCCGCGTCCGCCCCGACCATCGCCCTTCCGATCCCCGGATCGCGGGCCTCGATGACCACTTCGCCCACATGAACCTCTCCTCCGGCGGCGGACAGAGGCTGGGCGACGATTTTAAGGAGCCATCGTACGCTCCTCAGCTCCAACCCCCTCCGCCGATCCCCTTCTCCGCTTCTTCCGCTTCCAACTTGACCATCTCCCCTACCGAAAACCCTAGCAGAGCTTTCTCCTCCGATGACGATAAGTCCGACCAGGGCGGCATCCGAAAGCCGCAGCAGCCACCGAAACCAACCGGGATCGAAGCGCCCAACTCCGACTTAGGTTCAAGGTATTATCTATCCTATTCGTAGCCTCTCTGAATAAAACTTCCATCTTTGAGGGTTTTAACGTAAAAAAAAAAAGATGCTATTTTCTCTTCGTCTAGAACGGCTTATGTGAGTGGCACTGAACCAAAACGAGAGCTCCCGGTCTCTTCCGATCCCAGCTATCGCATCCCGATTCCAGTCATCGATGCCGCGGGATACCAATTGCCTTCGATACAACCGGAGCAATTCCATGAGCAGCAGCTCCATCCCCAGCTTCATCGTCATCAGCAGCATCAGTACATTCCTGCGAATCCTCATTACATCCACCACCCTGCCACTGGTGGTGTCATTCCTGTCCCGTCTTACTTTCCAGTCGCCGCCCACGCTATACAGCAACCACCGCAAGCTCACCCGTACGATCCCCAGATGCCCGTGTACTACTATCCGGTTCGGCAGCCTCCATCATACAACCTGGCGGCGGTGCAGCCCGGAATGGGGGATCCCAATTTGATATCTTCAGGCGGAAAGCCCGCTATGCCTGCGAATTCTGAATTGCCTGCAAACTTATATAGGACAGCCGCTCCATCCCCTGCTGCCACACTGCAATCGCAGGTGATCCACGTCGCGGCTGACCAAGCCCGCTCGTTTGCTGCAGGAATGGGATATCATGTGGTGCCGCAGCAGCAGCAGCAACAGCATATTTCGCATTCCCCTGCAACGATGTCTAATTATGGCTACGAATTCGCTGCCGATCATACCCGCCCTCAGATGTACTACTCTAAGGCCACTCCGGTGCCCTTGAGCTCGGGGGTCGTCATCGCGGACGCGACCGCAACGGCTGATGCTAAGGCAACAAGAGCAACCTGATCCTGATCGAGCAACTCTGGTAAAGGAAATAAGTGATAGAGGAAGAGCTTCTGCTGGATGTGACGGAAACTGCAGTAAGCTGTTGTGTACGTAGTCTATTTACTATTGAGTTATGTTAATTGATCTATGTTGGATGTGTCATTGTGTTCCTTCTGATGTCTGTTGTGATAGGAATAAGTGAGGTGATATTAGGAAGTGTCTCTGTTCTTGTGTGATCTGCGAGCCCCGAGTCGCCACGATCTTTGCACTTGGAGCAGATAAATGTCATGTTGGTCTCGAATTGTTATCTACTAATAAATTATTCAGCAGTATGTGTGAGTGCAGCCTTGTGCTGATAAATGCTTAGTGCTCCTGTGTATGATTCGTGGCCTGCCTCATGTTTTTTGTGAGTTATTTGCTGACAGTTAAGAGTTACACAGTCAGATTGGTCCCAGGAAGACTTTCCCGGAATGTGAACTTTGGTTTATCACTGTCTGCATTGTGATTAAGCCCTAAATTGTGTTGCTTACCTCCAGATGAGATATCTGTGTCTACCTCCAGCTTTCATATCAAGTAGAAAAGACAGTGATGTAACCTTTTGTTGCCAGGTCATTCGGTTGCATTCAGCTGTGACATTCTTTGTTCTTTATAAGCCGGGGACTGGGACGAGGGTGTGACACTCTCCGGTAGCAGTACAATCGAACCTGGATTGCAGTGACTGCTGCTCACAACTCTAGTGAGTTCTGCGGAGGGTTTGATGTTTATTTTACAGAACCAGAGAGAGCCAGGTGGCGTGCAGCACCAGTCGGTACTTGTGAGTTTCACGTGACAATGTTCTTTCTTTAGCAGAGTATTGGCAGGGATTCAGTAGCTTACACCACACACATCAGAGGCCTCAGACATGACGCACCGCCGCTCCTGCTATCTATGAAACATCTGATGTTGATTCGAACCCTCTTGTTGTTGTTACCTTAATATTTCCAATGATCAAATTCAGTAAGTAGTTGCAACTTTGCAAAGATCATTTCTTTTCTTACATAAGGTTGAGCTGGAGCTGAGTACTCCTTGTGGAATGTGGATCCCATTCAAAGGGACTGGAATTGCTTCTGGTCAAAGATGAAGGCTTTTTATCTCAGCATCAAACCGTGCTATTTCTTCTTGGATGGCGTGCTTGTCCTCTCTTCATCTTGCACAAGGAACCTTTTACAAGCTCCCTGGTCGAACCAACATGGCTTTGGACCACTTAATCCAATCCGTTTTCTGACCCCTCGTGTTCTCCACTTCGCCCTACTTATCATGTTATGGACTTGGAGGAAAGAGCAGTGAACTTGAACCAACATGGTAGGAGCAGTGAACTTGGAGGAAAGAGCATGAGCTCCAGCATCAGGCAACGCCATTTGCTTTCTGCTTGGATGATCCACAAGTTTTGTGCTTTCCCTTTGATCAGATGTTAAGCGAGACCAGGTGGAAACGCCATTTACTTATCATGTGCCAATGGTTTAGGTTCATTAAATTAATAAATCAGTTCTTCCATTAGATCAGGTCACAATAATTTTACTCCTCAAATAAATTCAAATTACAGTTAATAAGACCCATTATTTTGATACTACTTTAGTCCAACTATATTTGATTGGGATCAAATGTTGTTTAAAATTATACTCACTAGAATACTAGACTGGATGTAATTTAAGACCTAAAAAGTATTTTTTTCATGAGATGTGACTCTAGGCACATCTCTTGTAGATATAATGACAGATGTTATATTTCGATAATGAAATGTTATATATAAGAGTATTTACAATCTGTGTTTAATATAAATAATGGCATTTACATTATATTAATAATGGTAAATATAATAATGGTATATATCATAACTATTTTGCATTTCAAATATATAACTAAATAGTCTGATATAATAACAAACTAAATAGTCTGGAAGTTCTATTTAGCATTTATATTTGTGTTTACTTACAAATATAAATACTAGCACTTGCATTTCTTATTCCTTATCAAGTGTTTTCTTTTCTCAATTCTGGCGTGGGATGAGTGGGGGGTTTACCCTTGTAGGTTGTTGACCACCTTACCCCATACTTCCTCTCGGGCTTATTGTAGTATCCTATGATAGGGATTTCACTGTAGAATGATAAATCCTTTAATGCTCTTTTGAATGCAGCATCCTTGCATTCCGCTTCCAGGTATTTGTAGGAGAAGAGTATCCTTGGGGTTACTCTTATAGTGTTTCCCCTGTATTTTGCTTCAAACGCCTCCTTGATTCTTTTTCCTAGCTCTCCAGGCATTTTGGACCATAGCTTTTCGGAGAGTTCTGGGCCTATGAACAGCCTTCCTGTCTTGGATACAAGCCTCATGTAATCGTTTAAGAATTGAATAATATACTTGAGGTTCGTGCAGGATAACCTTTCAAGGTCTCTGTAGGCTTCTTCTTGCGCCGTTGTTGAACCCTGGAATGGGTCTTCTAGTATGAAGATTGTCCTTAGCTGTGAGAGGATATTCTGCGTTCCTCCGGTTCCATTTGCGTTGGCCATCAGCAGTTGGTATTCTTCCGGATAGGCCATTCGCCACTGAATCCATGCTAATTTTTCTGCTTCCCCAAGCAGATTTTCAATGAACTCCATCTTTGCTAAGGGATCTGTAAATTCTTGTAATGAGACCAAATTCTTTGTTATTGATTCCCATCTCATGAAAACTTCATCAAACATCCCTAATTGGGATGGGATTATGAATATTGCTCCTTGCTGTTGAAAAGCTGAAGGGAGGTTCCAGGTTTCTGAAAAATCCTTTGCCTTAAACCTTGGTTGTCTTGAGTACCCTTCATATGCCGGCCTTTGGCTTGTGGATTCTATATTCACCGCCGGGGGGTAATTTGCTGGCCCCATAGTTGAATCCGTAGGTGGCCTGTAATTTGACATAGTAGATGATGAATATACCTGTTGTGATAATTTTGCTAGTTGGGGGTATTCCATTACTAGTTCTTCTTCTAGTCCTACTGCAATCACTTCCTTTTGGGGCTTCTGGGGGTATGGCGTCTCCCCTTCCCCTTCTGAGATGTAGGTATCTTGAAAGTAGGAATTAAGGTTTTTGCGTAGTTCCTCCATCTCATTGTCGCTGTCGTTTGATAATTGAATGTTGACAGCTATTATGTGACTCATGATTTCTTCTTCATCGCTGAATGCTTCGTTGTCCGCGACATTATAGTTGATCCAGCTGGATGTTGATGCGGCTTTGTTGATCCAGCTGGAGATCCTTCCATCAATTAGGTTTCGAATTCTGAGTTCGGCAGGCTGCATTGGGATTGAGACCTAAGTCGGCCTAATCATCCAGTCCCTTCCTCTAATTTCTGTTGTGGAATACCTTCTACCAGGTAGAGCTCTTACGCCATGGCTTGTCAGGTAATCTACCACCCCAGAAATTTCATAAGCAAAGGCGACATTCGGGGTATTTGAAAGTCGCCCCACCATTCCCCTAGTGATCAACAAATTTGCTTCTCCATTCTGCCATGTATCATATCCACGGGTCAGTATGGAGATTTGTATATTGTGGTAAAAATCTCCCACCGTCATCATAGTATCTGGTATGACATAGACCAGTTGACTTCCTCTGGTCAGGTCTACTTCCATGGTTGCAATGATGGACCTGTCATCGGTCCACCTATTGTCTCGGAATACTAATAGTGCTAGTGTTCCTTCTTCCTGTCTGTGGAGCGTTTGGATTCTAGTTTGTAGGATCCCGAGATGAATATATCTCATTCCGCTTCTGACCAGTTGGTCAAAGCTTTGCTCCTGTATGAAGGCCCTGTGTTCCTGGTTACTGGTGACTAGCATGGCCTCTTCTGATCGATGCGTGTAAACCCTGTGATGTGCATCGTCTCTTCTTGAGTGATACAGTATTTCAGGTGGTGCTATTGCCGCTCTTTCCCTCATGGATAGCTGTAGTTGTGCTTGAGGGTAAATTTGTTGTTCTAGAACTTGTATGCTTGGGTCTGGGCTCCTGAGAATGGATTGCCCAAGTCGCCGTCAGGCGTTAAATATTCTCCTCTGGTTTCTTCTATAGCTTCTGATCTGATCTTCTATAAGAGGAGTTGATGTGGATACTTCTTGGGTTTGCGTTCTAGAGGTCATCTTTTTACTTCTTGAAGGATTTTTATAGGATCCTTGAAAAACAGAATTTTGCCTTTTGTTTCCTTAGGCCTTTCTGAGGGGCCTAGGTTAAAATTCGCTAATTTGGTGATCAGATCGTCAGGCACCACCTGAGATTATGTTGATCTTGTTTGTTGTAACTCCCGTATTGTTTGTAGTTCTGTTCGTATTCCCTTTATGTCTTCGGCTATTTATATCAGGAGTTGTATCTGTACGTTGTGCTGCTTGATTACAGCAACTTGATGGCTAAGAGTTCCCGGAAAGTCACTTGTTTTAAGGAATCCAAGTGATGGGGGGTCAATGGACTCAGTAGCCTTAAGAGCTTCTTTGTAGGATTCTATGTTCCTAAAGGATATGTGATTCATCCAAAGATCTGTCTTTCTATTTTGGACAAGAGGATTTCGATTCTTTGGAGTTTTTGATTAAGGTCCTGCGACAACCTTAAAGCTTCCTCTTCAATAAGCTTGGGCTGTTTGGATATTTCTAGGACCAATTTTTGAACCTCAGATTGGGTGAGAGGCTTGTTCTCAGAAAATAAGGAGGATAATATTTTTACAGAAGATTCAAGTTTCTTATTTCTCTGTTCAAGGTTATGGTTTTCTTCAAGCAAGAGTTTAAAATTTTTCAGATTTACTCGACTTGATAAACAAGTTCTATCACAAATGACAGAGATATTGTGGGCTAGTTCTTTCCTGGTGGGTTTTGTGGTTTCGGCTAGATTCAAATAGTCAAGATGAGAGGTGTGAGAATCTGTATACCACTTTTGAATAGCTTCTTCCCAAAGTTTAGACATATGCTAAAACTGCATAGTTTTAAATCTTTTTACTCCCTTAACCTTGAAAGCTTGCGTCAAAGGTCTTCCTACGGCACCCCTGGCCTTGTTGCCTTCCTCGGGCTCCTCATAGGTTTTGGACCGCAAGAGATGTTATTATCCAGCAATTTTAGCACTAATATCAAAACGGTTTAGTAGGAAACTATTTTTAAAATGGCATACAAGGAACTCTTTCTAGCAATGTAACATAAATATCAAGGCTCTGATACCATTATATTTAACAAAAAGCGTGCTTCCAAACACAATTTCAGAGATATGTAATAAGAACTAGAAAGAAACTTACAGACTCTGATCTTGCACTTGGGACTCAAAGTAGAACTTCGGATCTCTTCCGTCTGTTCTGCAATGAGCTGGTCTAAGGCTTATATAGAGAAACCGAAAGAGGATCGGGAGGTCATTGGCCCCCATCGATATCCTTTTCCTAGTTTTCTATTTTGCCTCTACTTAAAACCAGGGGCGCAAAACTACAGGCACCGGCGGTTTTTATTAAAACCAGAGGCGCAAAAAGGCGCCGACACTAGGTTCCAATCTATGCACAGCTCCCCGAGGCTCAGTGCAAAGAGAGGTACTCACCTTTTCTCAAAGGCAGAAACTATTTCTCCTTTGGGCGGAATCTTCGGTGAGTGCTAGCGCCCTTTCCAGCTGTTGTTGTTGTTGGAGGATAGTTGGCAGCCAGTCTCTGTACCATTTATCCCTTACCCCACTCCTCCTTTGGTACTCTCTTGCTTTTGCCGAGTGAATATCGTGGAGGCAGCATAGTGCTTTACAGGCTTGTCGGTCGGCCTCCTTCTGAATGGCTCTGAGCTCTCCTTCGGTGGCCTAGATCTGGCTGAGAGGGGTTCCTCTCTGCATCCTTGATCTGAGCTCATCCAGTTTCTGTTGGTACTGTTGGACATGGTCTTCAATAGTCGGTTGAGACATGCCGTTGCCTTCGGGTTCGGGTTTATTTGAACTTCCTGAGTGGCTTCCAGTAGTAAAAACACTTGCTCGTTTGGCCATCCTGAAACTAAAATATTTATTAGTCTGGATAAAGAATCGGCAAGGATATTACTTGCTCCTTCGATGTGCTCAAATTTTATCTCTACGCCGCTCCCTGTTATATAGTCTACGAAAGCCATCCACCATACCCTGGAAGGTTTGTTCTGGGTAGACTTGTTGAAGAAGCTGATAATTGCTTGACAGTCTGTCCTGATAATTATCTCCCTTTTATCCAGAAAATATATTTTTAAGGATTCTAGGGTCTTCATGACCGCATGCATCTTTGCATCAATAGTGGACTTGATGGGACTGAATTTTCCACTAGCATATGCACAGACCTTCTCAGTGTTTTAGGGGTCATTTTCATGTTTTTTCCATTTGCATACCCCGCCCCATCCTTCCATACATCCGTTAGTTTCGAGGATGATAAAACTTCCTTCAGGAGGTACCTCCAGATCTGGGAGGTTTTTAACAAGATTTTTGATGTTTCTGATGAGCTTCTAATCTTGCTCATTAAGCCTCCTTTCTCCAGTTGGGCTGGTCTTAGCGTAGAGTGGGCCAAGCAGTCTGCCCAAGTTAGGTATATAGTTTCGGGCGTAGTTGAGTATCCCTAACTAGGACCTGAGCCCCTTTTTGGTAGTGAGATCTTTCTCTTGATACTCAGTGATTTTCTTAATGATATGGGGTTGTAGTTTGATTTTTGAATTCCCTAATATTGCTCCGAGGAATTCTATTTCCTTGACTGCTATCTTCATCTTTGATGGGCTTAATACCAGGCCATTTTCCTGGCAGATTTTTAGCATTTGGGCCAAGTGTCGGGCATGGTCGCTTTCATTCTCAAAGAAGACCAGGATATCATCAATGTATACTGCTATATATTCTTCTGTGCCTTTGAAGCATTCATCCATCTTTCTCTGGAATATTTCTGGTGCATTCTTTAGCCCAAATGGCATAGCAAGCCATTCATATAGTCCATCAGGAACCCAAAAGGTAGTCCATTCAATTGAATCCGAGTGCATAGCAACCTGATGGAAACCAGACTTTAGGTCAAATTTCGAATATACTTTGCTATTGCTGACCTTTTTTAGGATGGTGTTGATTCCGGGAAGACTATATTGGTCTTTTTCCGTAATGTCATTTAGCCTTTTGTAATTGAAAACCATCCTTTCTTTGCCCTTTTTCTCTATTCCAGTAGTTAGATCAATAGTTGTCCCTGAGTTGACAATTATGGCCGTCGTCCGGTGTCTGCTCTTGCTGGGCCTTATCACTCCTATTTCCAGTAGGGCCCTTATGTGCTTTGAAAATACTTCCTTGGCCTACGGTGTAAGGTGTTTCAGGGGCTTGTCTTCTACTGTGAAATCAGGGTTTTTGATCTCTAGTTTGCACTGAATTTTGTTCTTTCCCCAGTGCTTAAGGGGGTCCTCTCCGATGTATCCTTGGGCTTTTAGTTGATTTAGTAGGCCTCCAAATTTTGCCCTGATAGTACTGTCGCTCTGTTGGGCTTCAGTTGAGAAGTACACTGCTTCTTGAATCTGGATGTAGTCATCTTCTTCGAGATCCAATTCCTCTATGGCTGCTGCGGCTGGGATGTAGGGTAGTGTGTTAACCGTAGTAAGGTTCTTATAAAAAGTGACTATGTTACCTTCTATCCTTACTCCTCCTTGCATTGCCCTTGTGAAATTGCATCCGATTATCATCTGTCATTTACCTATTTGGATAAGTAAATGACAGAAAATATAATGGTATTTTTCTGTTATTATAAGTAATTGGATATTTACTTATAATGTGCCTAGAGTCATTTACAAATATAATACTTTCTGTATTATATTTGTAATTATATAAGAACTAGAAATACCATTTCAAATATATAACTAAATAGTCTGATATATAACATTCACTAAAAAGAAATAGTTTAGTCTGATATATAACATTTATTTGTATTTAGTCATTTACAAATATGCTATTGCCTAGAGTCAATTACAAATGGTATTCCCCAATTACAAATATACTTTCTTATATTTGTAATTATATTATATTTTCATTATAAGTAATTGGATATTTGTATTTGTAAATGCTTTCTGTTAAATATAATGAAATTGGATATTATATTATAAGTAAATGCACGCTTACATATAAGAGTATTTGTATATGGCTGCATCTAAGAAATTAGATAATTCGTAGAAGCTCACATTAATAATTCATCATCTATTCAAGTAGTTCTCTTGTATCTTTGAGTACAAGACCATAATGAGGCTAATAAAACCAAGCATGCAATTAAACTCGATGGCCTTTATCTTGCAAGACTACTTTATCTTTATTTTTCATGCTTTTATTTTAAAAAATAATATATTTTAAATATTATTTCAAATATTAAGAAGATAATAGGTGTATTGAGATCCATAGTAGTTACATCACAAGTAAAGATGAAGATTGAATTAGACTTTTAATATCCCTACTAACAAATATACACTCTTTTTTTTTACTAATAATTAAGACTTTTTATACTGTATCTTTAAGTACAATACACACATATGGACTTACTGTATTTGATTTTGATAAGAAAAGCTAATCTTGAATTTCATAGAGATTTGGACATAAACTGTACTATGCAGGTGAAATTTTACTGTGCAGATTTTGAAGTATAACAGTTTAGACGTAAAAGATCAATGGTTTATATTCAAAATTTTTTGACAAAACCAAAGAAAAATCTGCTATTAGGAAGTGTCAAAGTTGTCCTAAAAATTTCATAGAGATTTGGATAAAAAAAATACAATAGCAAGTTCAAATAGACTGTGCTATGCGGTTGGAATTCTGCAATGTATCTTTCGTCGTAGAGATGAAAACTTTGTGATGAAAAGTTTATGCAGCAATTTTGGAACAATTTTTTTTGGATTTTCAAATAAGGATAACTAAATTCCAGTAGTAGTAAAGTAGAAAACCAGAATTTTTTGCAATTCATGGGGAGATCAAAGGATGATCTGCGGTGGTGGAGATGACGACGGAATTTAGCGACGATCTTTTAAGCAATTATGGGAATTGCTTTGGGTGGCTGTGGAGGGCCCATGGAAGGGTAGCGAGATGCCAAAAATGCTGCTCTGATACTAGGTATTAGAACTCTTGCAGATTCTAAACTTGTGGTTGATCTCTTTAGGGGATCGACGACCTACTTAGAACTCTATAGGGGTTCCTCCCTTGGAGTTGCTACTCAAAGGTTGTCGAAAAGATTCATCTATTACTTATCAAAAGATAAGAAATACATAACTATTTATAGGGCTTCTAAACCCTAACTCATAATAGGACTCCTACTTAAGACTCCTACTTCTAACTAACTCCTAATAGGACTATACTCAAGACTCCTATTACTTTATAACTCCTTATTCTTCTCTAAGAAACAACCTCCTAACCCTAGTTGGCCTTTTCACATCTTTAATAGGGGTCTGCCTAGGTAGGTTTTACATGAATGTCCCTATCAATTAGGACTCTCCTAGCTAGAGTCCTAACAAGTGACTTGGGACAAATCGATAAAAGCGATGTGACAAACTATGCCTTAACAGCTTTCGATGATAATGTTGAATCTCATATTTTGATGACGAAACTACTTGATATATGTTTATGATTTAATCTGCATTTTGAGTGACGCAGGATGCTTCATTCAGGATGAGGCAATTAAAGCAGAAAAATCATGTTGTGCCGGAAGAACATGTCAGAAGATCGGACGTCGGGCCGGTGGATCGATCGACGTATTGACAGAAGGCTTCAGGTCGTGGACTCGGGCATCAGGCCAAGAAGAGCGGGTATTGTTCCAAGGATATCGGAGTTGCGGAGTCAACTGGCCGATTGGGCAATAGGCTGCAGGAGAGGACGATGCGCCGAAGAATCGGACGAAGTGTCGAGGGACCAATGACATGCCGGACAACTTGGTTAATTGCTTAGGATTAATTGTCTCGATCGAAGTTTTGTTTTAAGTGTGCAGGATTAACTACGATGGAAGAAAGACATGCAGCAGGAGTTGCGCTGGAGTCAAGACAATGATCACGTTGGGAGTTCGAGAGTTCGACGGAAGTTCGGACAGTCGTCGAAGGTTCTATGGGAACAAATCCGAGAAGTCCATAAGCTTGCCAAAAGAAGCTCATCGGAACTCGCAAAGTGGATCGTTGCAAGTCCAGGAGTTTGCTGGAAGTCCGCAGGAGCATCACCGAGGGTTCATCGGATGATCAACGGAAGTTTGCCGGAAACTCGCCAGAAGAAGTGATTGACGCACCGGAGCAAGCTACAGAAATTGACTTAGGAATTATCGTAGTTAGCACAATGATTAAGTTGGAAATGGGAGGTGATCCCATTAACTTAATCTTGGGGCAATTGGGCCCCTAAAAAAACCCAAATTGGGCCGAATGGATCAACCCATTCGGACCCTGATTGCTGTGGGAGGTGCAACCGCCCAAGCTAGGAGGTGGCACCGCCTGAGCTCGATCTTCGAGCTTTGCCAGGCGGTGCAACCGCCTCAGTCAGGAGGTGCAACTGTCTGAGCTTGGTCTTCGAGCTCTGGCAAGAGGTGCAACTACCCCAGTTAGGAGGTGCAACCGCCTGATCCCGGAATTCCGAGAATTAATAGTTTTGAGCTCCAAATTTGAACTGGGTTAGGGCCTATAAATACCCCACCCATTCAACATTGAAAGAGCATGAACTTACATCGAATTCTTGATCTTTTTCTGTGATTCTTAGAGCTCAAAATTATTGTAGAGGCCAAAAGTTCTTCTCCATCTGTTCTTCCAAGTTCTGAGTTGTAAAGAAAGGAGAGAAAATTCTGTAAGGGTTGTCTCGTAAGCCTGTCAAAAGGAGTGAAACTATAAAAGGTTGGTTGGCCTTCGCCTATTGAAGGAAGACCTCTAGTTGACGTCGGTGACCTCATCGGTGGAGGAAGCCAAAAGTGGAGAAGGTCAAGATTGACCGAACCACTCTAAATCTCGGTTTGCATTTACTTTGAGCATATTATCTTTACTGCAAACCTCCTCTATAGCTTACTGCTTTCTGCGCATATACGATCTAGTTTCAAGCGTTGCACTTTCCGAATCAGCATTTAGACGTAAAACTATTTTTTCATACGATCATCAGATTTCAGTTTGCGTTTACGTCTTGATTTCAATCATAACTGCAAACTACCTTTATGTCCTTGCTTAAACTACATCTAGCCTAATTAAGTAATTTACGAATCAACATTTAGATGTAAATCAGCTTCTTCGTACGAACGTTGTATTTCAGTTTGCGCTTATATTCTGGTTTTCATCATAACTGCAAACTGCCTTCATAAGATTGATTTTAACGTCATCTCGCTTGATCTTAAGTTAAAGTAATCTTAGAATCAGCTTTCACAACGAAATCGTTTTTATCGTTCGAACGTGTTTTATCGTTGAAAGATTTCCGCTGCACTAATTCACCCCCCCCCCCCCTCTTAGTGCTCTTGATCCTAATAATTGGTATCAGAGCGGGGTTAACTCTCAAACGGATTAAAACCCAAGAGAGATGGCTTACGCCGGAAACTAAGAGGGCCATTCTATTACACGTCCACCCATGTTCAATGGGACGGACTACACCTATTGGAAGACCCGAATGAGGATCTTTCTTATTTCTATGGATGTTGAACTTTGGAATCTTGTTGAAAACAGTTTTTCAAAGTTTTGTCTTCCAATGATCGATTGGAATGATTTGGAGAAGAAGTATTTTTCTTTAACCGCAAAGACTATGAATGCCTTATTTTGCGCTTTGGACAAAAATGAGTTTAACCGGATTTCTATGTGCGAAACAGCTTTTGACATCACGCACGAGGGAACTAGTAGAGTCAAAGACTCGAAAGTTAACATTTTATTGCATGATTTTGAGCTTTTTCGAATGCAACCAAGCGAGACTATAGGCGACATGTACACCCGTTTCACGGATGTCGTCAATAGTTTAAGAGCTCTTGGAAAATGTTTTTCGGATTTTGAAATTGTAAACAAAATTTTGCGTTCTCTTTCTAAGAAGTGGGATTCAAAAGTAACTGCAATACAAGAAGCTAAAAACCTAGACAACTTACCACTTGAAGAAGTAATTGGTTCGTTGATGACATATGAAATGGTGCACAATGCACATGATGAACATGATGAACAAAATCACCTTCCAAAGAATAGGAAGGATTTGGAACTCCGGACAAATGAATACCACTTGAGCGATGACTCAAGTGATGAGGACAATGATGAACTTGAACTTCGAACACTAAATCTTAATAAGTTTATTAAACAAAAATCTAAAATAGACAATGAACTTGAATGAAGGAAAAGACCAAAGAAGAGGAAGGCAACCAAGGATGATTCAAGAACTTCCAAAGGTGAAACGACAAATTGGGCTTTGACGGGTTTCGACTACATGGTAAGTAACTCAACTCTCTTGAATTATTTTGAAATTACTTGAAGTTTTTCATTAGTACTTAATTTAGATAGTAGGAATAGGAAATAAAAAATTATTTTTAAAAAAATATATCATGTTTTTCTTTGAAGAATTAAAAATTTGATCATGAAAAGTATATTGCTAAGGTTTCGTGCATGTTTTGAAATGTTGAATGATGTATGCAACATTATGGATGATAGTTATATGATATGTGATGATTTTATGTCATGCATGAGCTTTTGAAGTAAATAATTTGAAACTCTCATTTTGGATTAACATGTTTTTGGTTTAATCATTTTTATGACGAATTAAGATGACATTCTCATGACATATTAAGATAACATAGTGCATGTACATCTATGTATGAATTTCTTGATAGTCTTTTGATGATAGATGTGATATCATGATGGTTTATTTTTGATGTGTTTGGTCTTGACGGCTTTATGACGAAACTTATGTTTCGATTTTAAATGATGATACATATTTTCACAAAAAGACTTGAACACCCTCACATGAAATCAATTGTAATGAATTTTATATCCTATTGAGATTAATGAATTTATTTTACCAATCTTGTGAATCTCATGAAAATAAACATGATGAATATTCTGAAAATAAATGAGTATATCATGCATTTGGTCTTAATGATTTCTCTTGAAAATACTTTTTGAAATCATATTTGATAATGAATATCAAGATATAAAAAGGATGTTATCATGGAATCATGCTTGATAATTTATTTTACGAAATTTACCTTTCTATCTTGAAAGTTGACATTTTTTTTTAAAGCAAAGGCATGCTCATAAGAAGCAAATCACATTAATAGAAATTTATAAAAATGAAATATAATCCTCTATCTTATTGATTTTTCAAAAATCTATGCTTGTCATATATGAATTTATTGAATGTAATTTTGAGGATGATCTCAGACTTGACAAATGCTTGATTCGTATTTACGACATAAGATACATTTTAAATATGAATCATGCTTCAATCATGTTAAATGCTTCGATCATTTTCTATCTCTAGAGTTCTCGATTTTGATGAAATACAAGTGATAAATTCATTTATGATATATTGTAAATCACTTGAATTATGAATGAGTTTTTTATGATGTGTTAAAAGAATCACTTAAAAAGAAAATGCTTTTCCCATCTTATCGAGATTAATGATTTCATGATATTGTGTGAATCTCAAAATTGATTTTGATGAAATAGTAATAACGTTATTCATGTTATGAATGTCAAAAATGATAATATCCTTCATGTGATAATATGAATACATGAAACACTTATGATATGATTTTTATATAATTCCGTGTATTCATAAAATATTTATCTCATCATCCAATAACTCTTCTTGATATTCCTTATGAGATGAAATGAAATAATGCATAAAATACAAATGAAGAGTTAATGATCATGCATAATAGGATGTAATGAATTCTGACATTTAGATACCATCGTTTGAATATCTATGATCATGTTGCCAAAATGATATATCATGAATGCTTGAATATCATGTTTGATATGCTCATAATGATGATTGATTTTTTGGTATCGTGCATAAAAAATGAAATGTAATGTTAATGAATTTGTGCATTGAAACTATAATGATGCACAAATAAGAATGATTACTTACCTTTGTCATGATTTAGAAATTGATTTTTTCCCTTCTTTTTGCCAATGACATAGGGGGAGAAAGAGTTGCTAATGTGCATATCTCAAAGAGAAAATTGCTAGCTTACTTGTCTTAAAATGTTGAAAATATTTTGCTAGCTTGTATATTGTAAACTTGCTATCGTACTATCATGATGATGAGCATGTCTTATCTTCATGATTGTATTTGAAAAACTATGGCAAAAATATGTCCGAATGATTGAATTTGTAAAATTAATTTTCGGACTTTCTTGATTGAATGATCAAATCACTCAACTGCCATGATGATTTTACACAATTACATGCCCTAATAACAGGTTGGAAATTATGTGCTTTGGATACAAAAAATTTCATGATAATAAGCATGTTTTGTCCTCATGATTGTATTTGAAAATCAATAGCACAGCATTGTCCGAATGCATGAAAGTGTTAATTTCATTTTCAGATTCTCTTAACTATTGGTATCCTAACAATTGGATTTTCGAATTATCCTTTTCCAGACTTAATAAGCATATGTCATATCAAGTTTAATTCATATTATTGATTTTTGACATATGGAATCAACTAGCAAATACATCTCTCATACACTTATCATGTGAACAATATTTTGTTTTGAGAAATGGATTTGATAAAATGATTCCTACTTATAAATTCCTTCTTAAAAAAAGGAAGTCATTTTTACGTACAAGGATTTGACACATATCTTGATACTTGTAAAAATGAAGCGTGCTTTAATATCTTATCGATTTTAACTTCATTCGAGTAAGCTCAGAAATAGCTTTCCTCCTTCATGCAAAAAGAAAATAACAAATAAAATGGAAGAAGTTTTCAAAGCTATCTCCATGTCATGTTTTCCTTGAAATGTTTGAATATTTGGTATCTTATCACTCTTTGTTGAAAAATGACATGAACCTGCTTATGGCATCGCACTTATATTTAAAATTTTCTTATATCGTTCTCCTTTTTGTTGACGACAAAGGGGGAGAAATATATGAATTGATGCTATGAACACTGATGCTATGATTGCCAAATTTGCATTATGCCATGTTTGCATCATGTGTTAAGATGTCAAGAACTTGTATCGTAATTTTACGCGTTGATATCTTACCATGTGATGAAATGCTACAATTGATAAACACTTGAAATGTTTGCGTTATGATATCAAAAGCTTACATCGCAGTTTTATATGTTGATATTTGAAAATAGTAAACATGCATGATGATAAAACTTGATATTATGTTTTTCATGCAATGAGTTGAACCAATATCACAAACGCTTGATTGTGGTACTTCTCCATTTTGTTGATGACAAAGGGGGAGAAGTATGATGATATGCATAAGTTTATACATAAGTTCATGATGACGAGTTGCAAGTATTAATGATGAATATTGCAATGACTTGAATTCAGTTTGAATTCAAGGTTCTATCAATATGGCATATTGATAGGGAGAGTTTGTTTAAACTCCGGGAGTTAAGTTTAACTCCGTCATCAAGTGCTTGTCTTCATCAAAAAGGGGGAGATTGTTAAATCTCGTATTTTGATGATGAAACTACTTGATATATATTTATGATTTAATCTACGTTTTGAGTGACGCAGGATGCTTCGATCAGGATGAGACAATTAAAGCAGGAAAATCATGTTGTGCCGGAAGAACATGTCAGAAGATTGGACGTCGGGCCGGTGGATCGGTCGACGTATCGACAGAAGGCTTCGGGTCGTGGACTCGGGCATCAGGCCAAGAAGAGCAGGTATTGTGCCAAGGATATCGGAGTTGCGGAGTCAACTGGCCGATTGGGCAATAGGCTGCAGGAGAGGACGATGCGCCGAAGAATCGGACGAAGCGTCGAGGGACCAATGACATGCCGGACAACTTGGTTAATTGCTTATGATTAATTGTCTCGATCGAAGTTTTATTTTAAGTGTGCAGGATTAACTACGATGGAAGAAAGACATGCAACAGGAGTTGCGCCGGAGTCAAGACAATGATCACGTTGGGAGTTCGAGAGTTCGACGGAAGTTCGGACAGTCGTCGGAGGTTCTGCGGGAACAAATCCGAGAAGTCCATAAGCTTGCCAAAAGAAGCTCGTCGGAACTCACCAAGTGGATCGTCGCAAGTCCAGGAGTTTGCCGGAAGTCCGCAGGAGCATCACCGAGGGTTTATCGGATGATCGACGGAAGTTCGCCGGAAACTCGCCGGAAGAAGCGATTGACGCACCGGAGCAAGCTGCAGAAATTGTCTTAGGAATTATCGTAGTTCGCACAATGATTAAGTTGGAAATGAGAGGTGATCCCATTAACTTAATCTTGGGGCAATTGGGCCCCTAAAAAAATCCAAATTGGGTCGAATGAATCAACCCATTCGGACCCTAATTGCTGTGGGAGGTGCAACCGCCCCAGCCAGGAGGTGGCACCGCCTGGGCTAAGTCTCCCAATGAGACTGGGCAGTGCAACCTCCCCAGCCAGGAGGTGGCACCACTTGGGCTCAGTCTCCGAGCGAGACTAGGCGGTGCAACCTCCCCTGACAGGAGGTGGCACCGCTTGAGCTCGATCTTCGAGCTTTGCCAGGCGGTGCAACTACCTCAGTCTGGAGGTGCAACCATCTGAGCTCGGTCTTCGAGCTCTGGCAAGAGGTGCAACCGCCCCAATTAGGAGGTGCAACCGCATGATCCTGGAATTCCAGGAATTGACAGTTTTGAGCTCCAAATTTGAACTGAGTTGGGGCCTATAAATACACCACCCATTCAGCACTGAAAGAGCATGAACTTACATCGAATTCTTGATCTTTTTCTATGATTCTTGGAGCTCAAAATTGTTGTAAAGGCCAAAAGTTCTTCTCCCTCTGTTCTTCCGAGTTCTGAGTTGTAAAGAGATGAGAGAAAATTCTATAAGGGTTGTCTCCTAAGCCCGTCAAAAGGAGTGAAACTGTAAAAGGGTAGTTGGCCTTCGCCTATTGAAGGAAGGCCTCTAGTTGACGTCGGTGACCTCGTTAGTGGAGGAAGCCAAAAGTGGAGTAGGTTAAGATTGACCGAACCACTCTAAATCTTGGTTTGCATTTACTTTGAGCATATTATCTTTACTACAAACCTCCTCTATAACTTATAGCTTTCTACGCATATACGATCCGGGTTCAAGCATTGCACTTTCCGAATCAGCGTTTAGACGTAAAACTATTTTTTCGTACGATCATCATATTTCAGTTTGCGTTTACGTCTTGATTTCAATCATAACTGCAAATTGCCTTTACGTCCTTACTTAAACTGCATCTAGCCTAATCAAGTGATTTACTAATCAGCATTTAGATGTAAATCAGCTTCTTCGTACGAACGTCGTATTTCAGTTTGCGGTTATATTCTGGTTTTCATCATAACTGCAAACTGCCTTCATAAGATTGATTGTAACGTCATCTCGCTTGATCTTAAGTTAAAGTAATCTTAGAATCAGCTTTCACAACGAAATCGTTTTTATCGTTCGAACGTGTTTTATCGTTGAAAGATTTCCGCTACACTAATTCACCCCCCCCCCCCCCCCCCTCTTAGTGCTCTTGATCCTAACATATGAGGTAATCAAAATGCCCTTAGTTTACTTTGAAATTACATATTACTTTCCATGAGTTATTTTTTTAGTTTAGAATAATTATTTTTCTTTAAATTTACATGTTTAATAAATGATAATGCAAAAAACTAGGAATCATTCTTATCTAGTAATTTTGAAAATAATCATGAAAATTACATGTGTTATGATAAAAGAACAAAATGTTAGACTTAAATCATGCTAGATGTTTTAATGATAATGTGTATCTTAATGATTTCCATATTATTTTTGATTGAAAGCACTTTATGAAATCATGTTTGATGAAATAATATAATGATGCATAATGATCGTGCTTAATGAATTTATCTTTTAAAATTATGCATGATGATTTGAAGTAATGATGATTTTTGGGTAATTTATGCCTTACTGATCTTTGTCGTAATAAATCTTGCACTTTTGGTTTTAAACATGATATATGTTTTTTTTTGACATAAATGAAATAAATCATATGAATTGAAACAACTAAAAAGAGAAAAAAAATTTCTTGTCTTATTGATTTTGATGAATCTATTTGTATCATTTTGACAAATCTCTTTGACTTTACAAATGATTTTGATGATTTAAATTTGAATAAATTTTTATCCAAATTATGATCTTGATTCCTTGATATTTACAAATTAAGATTTATTATGAATCAAGATTTTTCATTAATCGTTCTTCTACGATTCTTCTTGATATTTTATTTAAAGAAGAGATTTACTATATGAATCATGTCTTTTGGTATTTAAGTGGTCTTATCTTTCATGACATGATCGTTTTGTATTTATGGCTTGTATGTCTTAATGATTAAAATATTTTATACCATTATGTTCTTCCCTTATTTTTTCTTATTTATAATGACAAAAAGGGGAAAGAAAATAGCTAACATCTCAAGAGAACCATGTTTGCTAGCTTGAATGATAAACTTAAACATGTTAGATCTCCCAAATGCATAAATTCTTCTTATACATTTTTTGGATTATGATCTTGATTTCTTGAATTTAGAACTTGATCTTTCATTTCTGATGATTGAAATAATGATTGGAATATTGATGTACTTATGAATGATGATTTAGAATCATACATGTAATGATGATTTTATATTTTAAAAATATATATGATGATTTGGTATTATGCATGCAATATTTTAAAAATATATATGATGATTTGCAATACATGCAATGATAAATTATTCATGATGAAAAATTATTTTGACATTCATGACTTAATTTTACATCTTTGTTATTTATCTTTGTCATGCTTTGAAAATTATTGTAAAGGGTAAAAGAGATACAAAATTGTATTCATCCATTCTTTTTGAAAATGACAAAGGAGGAGATAGCTAGCTTGCACAAGTCAAGAAGATGCAAAGACATGCTAGCTTGCTTATCTCAAAAGAGAAGCAAATATTGCTAACTTGCAAAACTCAAAATTTTTGCTAGATTGCATAGAGATTATGTTTATTATGCAATGATATGAACTTGTATGTCCAAAGACTTGAAAGTTACACTTCTCCTTTTTGTTAAGAATAAAGGGGGAGAAGTATGATCATATTATACATGATGATGTGTTGCAAATATTCATGATGAAATTTGCAATGACTTGAATTCAAGGTTTTATCAATGTGGTATATTGATAGGGGGAGTTAAGGTTAACTCCGTCATCAATTGGTTATCATCATTAAAAAGGGGGAGATTGTTGAATCTCGTATTTTGATGATGAAACTAATTAATATGTGTTTATGATTTGATCTGCATTTTGAGTGATGCAGGATGCTTCGATCAGGGAGAGACATTTAAAGCAAGAAGAATCATGTTGGGCCAGAGAAACATATCTGAAGATTGGATGTCGCGTCGAAGGATCGATCAACGTAACGACAGAAGGCTTCGGGCCATAAGTTCGAGCATCAGGCCAAGAAGAGTGGATATCGTACCAAGGATATCGGAGTTGCAGAGGTCAACTGATTGATTGTGTAGTAGGCTACAAGAGAGGACGATGCGTTGAAGAATCGGACGAAGCGTTGAAGAATCGGACGAAGCGTTGATGGACCAATGACATGTTAGACAAAATGATTCATGCTTAGTAATAATTGTCTAGATTGAAGTGAGTTTTACATGTGTAGGATTAACTACGATAGCAAGGAATAAAGTAAAATGAAGTCCTGGAGTCAAGAATGCGATTTTATTGGGAGTTCATGAGTTCATTAGAAGTCCAGATGTTCATCAGAAGTTCTACCGAAATTGACCGAGAAGTCCAAGAGCTTACCAAAGAAGCTCGTCGAAACTTGCCAAGAAGATTGTCATAAAGTCTAAGAGCTTGCTAGGAGTTCGTTGGAATATTGCCGAGAGATCGTCGGAAGTTCACCGGAAGATCGTCGGAAGCTCGCCGAAAGAAACTAGACTTACAAAATTATTTAGCTTAGTAAATGTCTTAGAATTCATAGTTATCACATAATTGGGATTGAAATTGGGCCAACCCAATTAGGGGTCAGTTGGGCCCATGTATGAACTGTGTTGGGCCTAATGAAAAGGCCCAAATAGTGACCTAAGAGGTGGCATCATCATGGCATAGTCTCCAAGACTATGTCACGTGGTGGTACCGTCAGTCTGGGCAGTGGTACCATAAAGACATAGTCTCCTAGAGGCTGCAGGCGGTGGTACTGTCCAGTGGCAAGGTGTCAGGCGGTGGCACCACCCTTGTCAGGCGATGGTATCGCCTAGTGTCAGACTGACACTAGTGGTGGTACTGCCCATTATAGGCGGTGATACCGCCCGTACCCAGGAAACCTTGGATGGTATATTTTTAGGCTCCAAGTTTGAAATCAACTTAAGGCCTATAAACACCCCTCTCATCCCTAGGTAAGACATACAAGTATTAAGATGAAAAAGAAAAGAAATACTGCTATAATCTTGTGTGAACTCCTCTCATACAAGTATTAAGTGTTAGAATAGTTTGAGAGAGGAGTAAGTGAGGGTGTAAGGGTTATCTCCTAAACCTAGTAAAAAAAAAAAGAGCTATTAAAGGTGGTTGGTCTTCGCCTATTGAAGAAGACCGATAATGGATGCTGGTGGCCTCGACGAAAGAGGAATCAGTGGAGTGGATGTAGGTCACGACGATCGAACCATTATAAAAATCCGGTTTACATTTTATCTTGAGCAATTTACTTTAACTGCGAACCACTTTACTTGCTTATTTCTTTCAATACATTTACGAACGTGTTTCAAGTTAAGATCTTTACGAAACGATTTTCATCGGAATAAGTTTTAATTGAAACGAAACGATTTGAAGAGAAGACTTTTGAAAACCATTTTTAACAATGTTCTATAGCTCAAAATCCATAAAAATCAGAAAAAATCCTCATTCTAGTCTTCCAATATATGTAATATGTTCCATTGAACATAGGCTAACGTATAATTGAGTGACTCCCTTGGTTTCCATCAAATGCCATCTCTCTTGAGTTTCAAACCAAATGAGAGTGACCTTGCTCTGATACCAATTGTTAGGATCAAGAGTGGCACTAAGAGGGGGCTGGGGGGTGGGGGGGGGGGGGGGGGGGGGGTGAATTAGTGCAGCCGAAAAATTATCTGTTTCAAAAGTCTTCGTTTCGATTAAACCCAATTTTGACGAAAATCATTTCGTAAAGATTTTAACTTGAAAGCATATGAGAGCATAGAGAAAGCAGTAAGAAGGTAAAGTAGATTGCAAGAAAGGTAAATTGCTCAAGACGAAATGCAAACTAGAATTTAGAGTGGTTTGATCGTTGTGACCTACATCCACTTTTAGATTCCTCATCCATCGAGGTCATCAACGTCTACTAATGGCCTTTCTTCATTAGGCGAAGACCAACCACCTTTTATAGCACTTTCTCCTTTTCATGGGTTTAGGAGATAACCCTTACAAGTTTCACACCTCTCTTGAATGATCTCAAAACTTAGAAAGGGAAGAAGAGGACTCTAGCACTTTTACAACACTTTAACACTTCAAGGATTCAAGATTATACCAATACTTTCATTCCCTTTCATGCAAAAAAGGGTGGTATTTATAGGCCCCAATGGCTTTAAAATTGGAGCAAAAAAGTGTTACATCCCTGGATTTCTGGGTATTGGTGGTACCACCGCTATTACTGGGCGGTACTACTGCCAGTAGTTTGACACTAGGTGGTACCACCGCCCAGTTTGGGCGGTATGACCACCTGACAGAGCTCGAAGACCGAGCTCTAGTGGTACCACTATTTGACAAGGGTGGTACCACCACCTGACAGGGGTGGAACCATCACTTGACAACATTAACTGTCGACGGTACCATTGCTTGACAACATTAACTATCGACGGTACCACCGCCCAGACCACCTGGGAGATTGGATCACCTGGGAGTGCCACCGTCGGTCGTGGTTTCAGGTGCTGAATGAGCTATTCAATCAAGCCCAATTCAGCCCTGTAAAGGGCCCAGTTGGCCCCTGACTGAGTTGTGGGATTACCTCTTGATCCTAATTCAACTAATATTATAACTATGATTAAGGCAAATAATTAATCTGGTATGTCAATTTTTCTTTCAGCGAGCCTCCGACAAACTTCTCGGCAAGTCTTCTAGTGAGTTTCTGGTGAACTCCTGATGAACTCTCGGTGATCTTCTGACAAACTCTCAACAATCCTTCGACGAGCTTTCGGTGATGAACTCTCGGTGATCTTTCGATGAACTCTTGGCGATCTTTAGACGAGCTCTTAGCGAGCTCCCGGTACATCATCTGAATCTTCGACTTCGGCCCTTTATCCGCTTTACACCTTACCGCTATCGTAGTTAATCCTACACACTTATCTCAACACATAGATTATGCCAAACAATTTACCAATTGATTCCATTATCAAAATCCGAGATTCAATAGATAATACAAACATGTTAGATATAATATGCTCAAAGTTTCTTTAAAGTTTTGGTCAAAATAGATATTTAAAAAAATAAAAATTAATTAAAAATAAATATGATTACGATATCTAACGGCCAATCTTATCACACCTAAGAGTGCATAGCATCGTATATAACCCACAAATGACTCAAGTGATTCATACGAAAAAAACTCATGAGAATTATGTGAATATGATGTATTTCCTTTTCGCACATCGATTTAGACTAACTTCATAATTGGTGAGTAAGATTTCTCGGATTTACCCAAATGGGTGAGGGAATTCTAAAATCTCAAAGCACATCCAAATAAAGTGAATGTATGATAAAGTGATGGAACAACTCTATAGCACAGTATAATACCCTTTGAGAGTGTCCACAATAACTTGTGTATTAGATCAAAGATGAACCGAGTGATTTTTTTGCTTCTAGCATAGATTTAAATGGATGGTCTGTAATTCATTTATTAGAATAAAACCTTATTTTAATCTATTTTTGACTAAAGCAAAATGTGATTTCCAAAATGATCTAAAAAAATATCCCAACTCAGCTTTGGAAGCAAAGATAGTAACATAAATATGTATGATGATAATTGCTAGCTATGACACATATATCACATAAGTGATGATACGTATGATATGCTTATATTATATAATCTCTTTTGGTTGATGTTAATAATGATATTTTTTCACTTTATATTATACGATAAATGTATATTGTGATATTCTTGAATCTGTATAACGAGAATTGGATCATGATGAGATCAGAAGAATGAGACCAATTTATCTTTAAATACAGATCCTAAATATTCTTGGTCATAGGTTACTCAAGAAGAACACTGAGGTAACCAGATAGACCAGTGTACTATATACTTATTCATATAATAGACTTATTTAATAAATCTCTTTGGACTTATTAAAATCTGGTTTGCATTTCTTTGTATCAAGTTTGCATTTATCAACATGATTCAGGTTTTAGAAAGAGATCGTAAAACTTTTTAACAAGTTCAAAATTTGAAAAACTTTTACCAAGAACTTTTAAACTATTAACGACATTCATAAAACGGGTGTATATATCTCCAATAGTCTCATTTGGTTTCATTCAAAAATATTCAAAATCATGCATCAAAAGATTTATCTTAGAATCCTTTACTCAACTAGTGCCTCCGTGTGTGATTTTAAGAATGTGCCAAATGTCAAAAGTCGTTTCGCAAGTAGAAACCTGATTGAATTCAGTTTTATCCAAAGCACAAAATAGAGCGTTCATAGCTCTAGCATTTAAAGAAAAAGTTCTTTTCTCCAAATCATTCCATTCTTTTATTGGAGTAGAAGACTTTTTAAATCCGTTTTCAACGATATTCCATAAGTTTAAATCCATTGAAAGTAAGAAAACTCTCATTCGAGTTTTTCAATTAGTGTAGTCCATCCTATTGAACATAGGAGGATGAACGATAGAAAAACCGTCTTGAAATATAGAAAGAGCCATTTCTCTTGGGTGTTAAACCAAATGAGAAATAACGTGGCTCTGATACCAACTATTAGAAATGAGTCAACACTAAGAGGAGAGGGGTGAATTAGTGCAGTGGTAAAATCATATCGGTTTGAAAAATCATTCGTATGTTGAAAAATTTCTTTATCGAATTTTCAAAAATGGATATTGATGAATATATTTGTATCAATTTTATGAATCTCTTGGATTTTGAAAATGATTTTGATGATTTGATGATTTGAATTTGAATGATTTTTATTCAAATCATGATCTTGATTTCTCGGAATTACTTGAGATTTTTTCTTAATCAAGATCTCTTCTTTGTACTCCTACGATTTTTTCTTGGTATTTAAAGTAGAGATTTACTATATGAATTATGTCTTTTGGTATTCACATGATCATATCTTTCATGCCATGATTTATTTATGATACTTTCTTTTATTTATTTAGTGTATATCTCATCACCCAATTAATTTTTCTTTATATTCTTCATGTGATGAAATGAATGTGATGAAATGAAATTATGTATGAAATACTCATGAGAAGTTATGATCATGCATAATAGGATGTAATGAAATTTGATATTTTGATATCATCACGATATGAAATATTTATAATTTGGAATGATGCATGTAATACTATGATTTGTTGCTAAAATGATGTATCATGAATGCTTGAGTATCATATATGATATGCCCATAGTGATGATTTATTTTTACTATCATACATAAAGTAAGGATAATATGTAAGGTTTTAAAATTGTGTATGTTTTAATTTGAAACTATAATGATATACAAACATATTGAAATAAGATTGATACTTTACCTTTGTCAGAATTTGAAAATTGTTGTAAAGGAAAAAAGAATTACAAAAGTATATTATTCCCATCATTTTTACAATGAAAAAGGGGGAGATAAAATTTGCTTGCTTGCACAATTCAAGAATATGAAAAAACATGCTAGCTTGCTCATCTCAAAAGAGAAGCAAAGATTACTAATTTGTATATTTCAAGAAGTTAAAGTTGCTTTCTTGAATATCTCAAATATTGCTATCTTACATATTTTTTAAAAATGATATAAAAATTTGCTAGCTTGTATGTTGTAGAACTTGCTATCTTGAACATCAACAAGAATTGCTAGCTTGTAATCTCAACAGAAGCAAAAGTGCTATCTTACCTATCTCAAAAAGCGAAACATGCTAATCTAGCAAAATTTACTAATTTGCAAAAGTCAAAATTATTGCTATCTTGCATATAAAATGATGTAAAATTTTGCTAGCTTGTGCTTTGCTAAAGAAGCAAAACATTGCACTTCTCAAAAGAGAAGAAAGAAAATTACTTGCTTGCATAATGATTAAATTGGAGATTATGCAATGATTTGAACTTGTATGTCTAAACACTTAATAGCTTCTCCTTTTTGTTGATGACAAAGGGGAAGAAGTATGATGTTATGCATGATTTTATCATCACATGTTGCTTGAATTTTTGAATCCAAGAGTTCTTTTAATATGCTATATTGATAGGGGGAGTTAAGGTTAACTCCGTCATTAATTGGTTGTCATCATCAAAAAAGGAAAGATTGTTGAATCTCGAATTTTGATGATGAAACCAATTAAGAATGTTTATGATTTAATCTATATTTTGAGTGATTCAGGAAGCTTCGATTAGGGAGAGACAATTAAAGTAGGAAGAATCATGTTGGGCAAAAGAGAAACATGTCAGAAGATTGGACGCGGAGTCGGAGAATCGGTCGACGTATCGATAGAAGGTTTTGAGCCATGGATTCTGGCATTGAGGCAAGAAGTGCAAAAATTACTCCAAGGAAATCGGAGTTGCGGAGGTCAACTATGTCAAGAAAGGGGTCGGCACTAAGAGGGGGGGTTAAATTAGTGTAGTGGTAAAATTACGTTGGTTCAAAAAAACCTTCGTATGATAAAAATCGATTTCGACGAAAATTATTTCGGAGAGAGGTTAACTTAAAAGCGTTTTCGTAAAGATAGCTTGAAAGCGTATGGAAGATGCATAGTAGATGTAAAGCAAGTTAAGAGGTTTGCAGTAAAGAAAATTGCTCAAATATAGAAATGTAAACCGGAGAAGAACACGTCGATTTTATAGTGGTTCATCGTGACCTACATCCACTCCACCGATTCCTCTTCTGTCGAGGCCACCGGCATCCACTATCGATCTTTCTTTAATAGGCAAAGATCAATCTCCTTCTTACACTCCTCTTCTCTTTTTACTAGGTTTAGGAGACAACCCTTATAAGCACTCACTCCTCTCTTACAGAATTCTAAACTTAGAGTGGAGGAGAGAATTTCTCAAGAGATTACAGCAATATTTTCTCACTTTTAAATTCTCTATGCTTGTGTATATTAACTAGGGATGAGAGAGGTATTTATAGGCCTCAAGTTGATTCAAACTTGGAGCCTAAAAATATCTCATCCCGATTTTCTTGGGTCCAAGTGGTACCAACGCTTGTATTGGGCAGTACCATCGCCTATGCTGGCCAATGCCATCGTTTGTGCTAGGTAGTACTATCACCTGTGCTAGGCAGTACCATCGTCAGTGTCAGTTTGACACTAACACTGTACTAAGAGGTACTAATGCCTAGTCTAACAGTATCATCGCCTGACACTAGGTGGTACCATCGCCCAGATTGACGGTACCACCGCTTGCTGCCTCTCGGAGGTTGTGTCTGGGCAATACCACCGCCCAGACCAGTGGTACCACTGCCTGACATAATCTCGGAGACTATGCCATGATAGTGTCAACTCTTGGGGCATTGTTTGGGCTCTTTCATTGGGCCCAACACAATTCTTACATGGGCCCAATTGGCCCCTAATTGGGTTGGCCAAATCCAAACCCAATTATGTGCTAACTATGATTCCTAAGACATATTCTAAGCTAAACAAGTCTATAAGTCTTGGTTTCTTCCGACGAGCTTCCGGCAATCTTCCGGCGAACTTCTGACGATCTCTCGGCAATATTCCAGTAGACTCCCGGTATGCTCTTGGACTTCATGACGATCTTCTTGGTGAGTTCCGATGAGCTTCTCTGGAAAGTTCCGAGACTTCTTCGCTAGTTCTGAAAGAACTTCTGACGATTGTCCGGACTTCCGACGAACTCCCAACAAAATCACGTCATTGACTCTGGGACTTTATTTTGCTTCATGCCTTGCTATCTAGTTAATCCTGCACATATAAAACATACTTTGATCTAGAAAATTAATACTAAGCATGAATCATATTGTCCGACATGTCATTGGTCCCTTGACGCTTCGTCCGATTCTTCGGCGTATCATCCTCTCTTGTGGCCTATTACCCAATCGACCAGTTGACTCCACAACTCTGATATCCTTGGCACAATATCCACTCTTCTTGGCCCAATGCCCGAATCCATTGCCCGAAGCCTTCTGTCGATACGTCGACCGATCTACTAGCTCGACGTCCAATCTTTTGACATGTTTTCCCCAACCCAACATGATTCTTCCTATTTTAATTGTCGCATCTTGATTGAAGCATCCTGCATCACTCAAAATATAGATTAAATCATAAACACTTATCAATTGGTTTCATCATCAAAATTCGAGATTCATAATCTACCCCTTTTTGATGATGACAACCAATTGATGATGGAGTTAACCTTAACTCCTGTAGTTTAAATAAACTCCCCCTATCAATATGCCATATTGATAGAATCTCGAATTTAGGCTGAATTCATGTCATTGCAAATTTCATTATGAATATTTGTAACACATCATCATGCATAACATGATCATACTTCTCCCCCTTTGTCATCAAGAAAAAGGAGAAGTGCAACTTTCATGTGTTTGAGATGTAAGTTCAAAACGTTGCATAATAAACATAATCTTAAGTTTTATTATCATGCAAGCTAGCAATAATTTTACAACATTTTAATACATGCAAGCTAGCAATTTTGAGATGTTCAAGAAAGCAACTCTTGCTTCTTGAAATATACAAGTTTATAAATTTTGCCAGATGCACAAGTTAGTATGTTTTGCTTCTTGAGATAAGCAAGATAGTACTTCTTTTTCAGTGCAATTTGTAAGCTAGCAAAATTTTGCTTTCTTTGGAATGTTTGAGCTAGCAATTTTATTTCTTTTGCAAAGTGCAAGTTTCTAAATTTTGCAAGATGAGCTAGCGATATTTCTCCCCCTTTGTCAATATCAAAAAGAAGGGAAGAATACAATATTGTAATTCTTTTTCTTTTTACATCAATTTCTAAATCATGACAAAGGTAAGTAATCATTTTTATTTCAAAATGCCATAATTAAGATAAACCTTGAATTCAAATCAAAGCAATCATGATTCACATCATATGCAATACATCACATTTATCATCATAATTAAAAAGCATAAGCATTGTTTGCATATTACCAAATTATCATATATATTTTTAAAATATATAAAATCATCATTATATGCATGATTCCAAATCATCATTCATATTATTCTAATCATTATTTCAATCATCACTATAACTCATCATGCACAAAATATAAAATCATCTAACATGAGACAAATATTTATTTTTAGAATATTCATCATTATTTTCTCCCCCTTTGTCATAGGCAAAGAGAGGAGAATAAAAATATAATGGTGCAATTCATTTCCCTTTTCATCAATTTTTAAATCATCACATAAAGAATAACAAGAGAAATTTTTGTGATGAGATATACTTCATGAATACAAGGAATTGTACATAAAAATCATATCATGAGAGATAAAATATCAAAGATCATGAAGATAAATCATGAGTATCAAGAGACATATTATGATTCTATTTGGATAACTCAAATAGTAAAAAAAAAGAATCATAGTAGACAATCTTGATTAATAAAAAGAATTTTTAAGTTAAAATTCTGAGAATTCAAGAGAAACCATGATTCATTTTAGCAAATATCCTCTTAAATAAATAACGAAAATAATTCTTAGAAGATCATGATATAGATAGAATTCATTCAATCTTGTAGGAGAAAAAGATCACAATTCATGCATATGAAATCTAAAGTTTTAAATATCAAAAAATCAAGATAAATCTCATTCAAATTCAAATCATCAAATCAAAATCATTTTCTAGTGTTTCAATTCATAAGATTGATTACATAGATGTATGTGTCATGCCCCCCTGAATTTAATTTTCATTCAGGAGGTATGAACCTAACTCAAAATTGATAATATTATAATTCAACAAACAATCTAGGATCCAATCACATATTTGAGGTCACTAAGAAAAACATTCAAGTCATTCACCTCTACAATCCACAATTCACAAAACCTATGCAGTTTATAATCATACATCATGTAACTAGATGATTCTTAAATCCAAAGGCAACTTAACTAAATCATAACCACATCATAAATCCATAGTTGTGAGAATCTATACAATTATAAAACCAATATGTACCACATGTTTATATCATTCACTACATAATTTTAACTTAACATTCCCAAAATCCAAACATAAGATGTACTTTTCAAATATTTACAGGATACATCAATCTAGATTTGTCGTTGATAAACATAAAAGGAACCTATACAACATCAACATATCAAGTACGAAAGATTTGCCCCAAAATCTTCTAGCTTCCCTCTACCTCAACCCAAACTACATATTTTAGCGAGCGATAAGCTATCCTAAAAAAATTATATTTCAACGGGGTGAGCATATAAAACTTAGCAAGCGACTAATATATCCATAGCAAAGAGGATAGTTTTTTTTTCAAATAAATAAGGTATCAAAAATACAAAGCAGAGATATAAGATGAAATAGAAGTATGTGTTGTTTGAGTGCAGAATTACGATGTCATTTCGTTCGAAGCATGTTTTGTTCATAAAATCAAAGAAAGGTAATTGGAGCATATCATTGACATAAGGAGCATATCCATGGCATATGGTAATTTTAAGGTATAACAAAGACTTATAATATATCGGAAACATATCAAAGAACAAAACATGAATAGAAGCTCAAATATCACATGACGATGTATTCATTTCATTCTTATCCAAAGCATGCATAGAAACATAGCCAAAGCTTTGGATATCATATCAAATATATAGAAGGTGAAGTGGGATCATAACATAATATGGTCCATCCATTTCTGAATGACCACCAAACTTAAGTCTCTCACGTTTGGGAGCTCCATCCATCTACGTCTAAGTGAAGTCATAGGGGGTCGATAGAGCATCACGGGCTCTAAGCATAACTCTCTTTACCATTTCTGGCAAAGGTTCACATTTATCCCACAAACATCAGAGTACAATGGGATAATATGAATAATGAAATTAGCATATATTAGAAGCACATGCAGAACAACGAAATGTACATATGCCTTTCGAGTCAATATGATACAAACATAATCTTTCACAAATGTATTCAGATTTGAAAGGAAACAAAAGCAAGAGGAACATATCGAAAGCAAATGCGGAACAATGGGATGCATGTGCCGAATCATTACGATGCAAACATGAACTTTAGATGATAGCTGCAGATGTACAAATAAATAAAGGACAAAAGTATATAGGAATTTAAGATAATAATGTAAAACTTAACTGAAGTAAGAGTTTTTGCCGAAATTGATTTCCAAAGAGAAGAAACAAGGAAAGCTGAAATCGACCAAAGCTCGATTCTAGCAAAATTTGATAGGAACATTGTATAAACTATTTGGATAACAAATTATTCTCTAATTATACAAAATATGTGTTATTAGCTTTATCAATCTAGTTTTAGGCAAATCATGTTTTACGAGAATTGGAATTTACAACAGGGAGTTACAGATAATTTCGTAGCGAAAGGTCTAAAAATATTAGCTCTATTTTACTGAATCCATAGGGTCAATTAAAGGAGATGTTTCAGTTAGCAATTGTACTCCAAAAATTTCAAATCAGATATATACAAAAATCATTTTGAGTCTAGCTTTGAATAAATTATACTTTGTATGAATATGAGTTCACAACAGAAAGTTATAAGTAGTTAAGCAACAATAGGTTAGAAATTTCAGTCCCTATTTTTTAGAATCTAAAGGGTTAATTTAAATAGAAGTCTTAGTGGGTATTTAAACTCCAAATCATTTGCTCTTAGTATCAAAATAAAGATTTTTTTTTTTCTACTTTCAAATGGAATAAGTTTTGTCTAAATCAGAGTTTATTACAAAATGTTATGACCGAAAAATTACTTAGAGGTCATATTACCAAAAAATTACAGATTCATGGCTTTGTATCAAAACGAAAGAAGGTCTGGTTCTCAGTTGAAATCTCTTATATTTTGCAGAATAAAAATGAAAACAGAGATTAAGGTTACTGTAGGATGGGGTTAGAACACTTGCCTTAAATTTATTTGAATCCTAAATGTGGGAAAATTGTTGCAAAACCTCGAGCTCTTCTTCTTCTTCTTCTTCTTCTTCTTCTCTTTTCAAACTCACGTTGGCTGCAACTCTTCAGGTTTGTTATCTTTAACCCTTCATCTAATTACTTGTGTTTTGGCTAATGCAAAAGTTGTAAGGTGTCATGCATGCATGGAAGGGGCTAGGTGTCATCTTTAGAGCAAAGATAAGTGGCACCAACCTTAGGTTAGCTAGTGACACATGTCCACTATTTTTTTAAATTAAATCTAAATCTTTCATTAATTATTTCAAACTTCTAATATTTACTCTTAGGTCCCTAGCCATAAACTTTTAATATAATATCATTTAATATAAAATAATTATTAAATAATCCTTATTTTTACAAACAAATCTTTTACTAAATTTTTAAAAATGGGGGATGTTACACTCTCCCCTCTTTAAAGAAGAATTTAGTCCTCTAAATTTATCATACCTAATTCGATGAAAAGATGAGGATAAACTTTCTTCATTTCTTCCTCAAGCTCCTAGGTTGTTTCCTCTCCAGAATGATATCTCCAAATCACTTTAACTAGAGGGATGACCCGATTCCACAAGATCTTTTCCTTTTTATATAAAATCTGCGTGGGCTCTTCCAGATAAGACAAGTCTTTATCAATCACCATCGGCTCATACTTAATGATATGAGAGGGATCAGGTATATACTTTTTGATCATTGAAACATGAAATATATCATGGAAATGACACAATGATGGCGGCAAGGCAATCCTGTAAGCGACAGAATGAACCCTCTCAAGAATCTCAAAAGGTCAAATAAATATTGGGCTTAACTTTTCTTTCTTCCCAAATCTTACAATGCCTTTAGAAGGGGATACCTTCAGGAATATAAAACCCCTGATTTGAAACTCAATATTTTATCTTCTGTTAACAACATAACTCCTTTAATGACTTTGAGCAGTCTTTAACCTTTTTCTTATAAGGTGAAATTTTTTAGTAGTCTCATGTACTTTTTCTGGTGCTAAAAACTTTCTATCGCCAATTTCTTCCCAACATATAGGCGTCCTGCACTTTCGCCCATATAAAGCTTCAGAAGGAGCTATCTGAATACTTGAATGATAACTATTATTGTAAGTGAACTCAATAAGAGAAATATCTTTATCTCATTCACCTTTTCAATCCATAACATAGGCTCGAAGCAAATCCTCAAGTGTTTGAATGATTCTTTCTGATTGACCATCAGTTTGAGAGTGATAAGTAGTGCTAAACTTGACTTTAGTGTCAATAGATTCCTATGACCTTCTCCAAAATCTAGATAGAAATATGGAGTCTCTGTCAGAGATGATCTCCTTAGGAACACCATGAAGTCTTATTGTTTCATTGATATATAAATCTGCAAGTCTATCAAGAGAATAAGTCATATTGATCGGTAGGAAATGTACAAATTTTGTTAACCTATCAATGATAAATCAATTAGCATCATGCTTTCTAGAAGTTCGGGGTAGTCCTGAAATAAAGTCCATGGTAATACATTCCCATTTCCATTCAGGAATATCTAAAGGTTGCGACAAACCTCTAGGTCTTTGGTGTTTTGCTTTGATTTGCTAACAAGTCAAACACTTTGAAACATATATTGCAATCTCCTTCTTCATGCCTTCCCACCAATAATGACTTTGGAGATCTCTATACATCTTTAGTGCTACCAGGATGCATGGTGTACTTTGAATTATGACATTCCCTCAGGATTTGATTTTTGATATCTGAGTAATTTGGAACACATATTCTATCCCCAAATCTTAATAGGCCATCCTCTGAAGCTCGAAAATTCAGTTTCAATCCCTTTTCTACTTCATTCTTTAAGTAGATCAAGCGTCGATCTCGTAGTTGTCCTTCTTTAATTTGTTGAATGAGATCAGATTGCACTTGGATGGAGGCCATTAATATCATTGAGTCTTGCCCTTTTCTCATAATATTCAAATCATAATTCTCTTCTAATAACTTCCATTGGTTCACAACCAAAGTAGTCATAAAACTTGTAGATTTTCTACTAAGGGCATCTGCTACAACATTAGCTTTACCCGGGTGATAACGAATGGTACAATCATAATCCTTTAGAAGTTCTATCCATCTCCGTTGCCTCATGTTTAACTCTTTTTGAGTAAAAATATACTTTAAACTCTTATGATTAGTAAAGATTTCAAATGTTCACCGATACAAGTAATGCCTCCAAATCTTTAGAGCAAAAATAGTTGCTGCCAATTCTAAATCATGAGTTGGATAATTCAATTCATAACTCTTTAGTTGTCTAGAAGCATAAACAATCACTTTCCCTTCTTGCATCAAAACACATCCAAGGTCCTTTCTTGAGGCATCAATATAAACCATAAATCCCTCATCACCACTTGGAATAGTGAGAATAGGGGCACTAGTCAATCTCCTTTTTAACTCTTGAAAACTTTGCTCACAATCATCACCCCATACAAATTTCACATTCTTTTGAGTGAGTTTGGTGAGAGGTTGAGCGATTCGAGAAAATTCCTCCACAAATCTCGTGTAATAACCTACCATGCCTAAGAAGCTTCTAACTTCTGTCACGTTCATCGGTATTTCCCACTTAACCACAGCTTCCACTTTCTTTGGATCAACAGATATACCCTTCTCTAAAATCACATGGCCTAAGAAAGCAATTTCATTTAACCAAAATTCACATTTGCTAAACTTTGCATACAACTTCTTTTCTCTTAGTATGGACAATATATTTCTCAAGTGTTCCTCATGCTCCTGATTACTCTTTGAATATACTAATATGTCATCAATGAATACAATCACACAATCGTCCAAGAATAGCTGAAATATCCTATTCATCAGTTCCATAAAAGCTGTAGGGGAATTATTTAAACTAAAAGGCATCACTAAGAATTCATAGTGACTATTATCGAGTTCTAAAAGTTGTTTTGGGAATATCCTCCTTCATGATCTTCAACTAATAGTAACTTGACCTTAAATCAATCTTCGAGTATACTTATGCACCCTGAATTAATCAAACAAATCATCAATTCTGGGTAAGGGATACTTGTTTTAATAGTCACCTGATTCAATTGTCTAAAATCAATACAAAGCCTTAATATTCCATCATTCTTCTTAACTAATAGCACCGGAGCATCCCATGGTGAAACACTAGGTCAAATGAAACCCTTATCTAATAGTTCTTGTAGTTGCTTTTTCAATTCCTTTAGCACGAGTAGTGCCATTCTGTAAGGAGGCTTAGATATTGGGGTTGTCCTAGGGACCAAATCAATAGTAAATTCACCCTCTCTATCTGGAGGTAAATCAGGCATGTCATCTGGAAATACATCAGGCAAGGAGGTAAATCATGCCCAATACTCTCAAAATAAAAGGTGGGATGATCTAGTATGCAAAAAGTGATCATTTTGTATAACAATCTATACTGGTATGATAGAAGATAGTCAATCCATACTTAGTATAATATCAAAACTCCAAATATCTAGGAGACCCAAATCAATAAGAAGTTCATGTTCTCGAATAGAAATCAACAAGATGACCAGATCGAATTTGTTATCAAACAATCCCCAATAGCCGTATTTACATATAGCATATAATCTAATGGTTTAGGTTGAATGCCCATGTGATAAGCAAAATATTATAAATTAAATCATAGATAAGGCACATGGTCAAACAAATATTTGTATTCTTTCAGAAATATGAATAGTACCTTCGACCACTAATTTAGATGCTTTAGAATCATATTCTGTGATAACATACACTCTAACATGGGCAGATGATTTATGAGGCAATGATTCTTTCTTCTTGTTCAAAGGGTAGTCTTTTATTTTATAATCCAAATTTCCACAAGCAAAATAGGCTCTAGTCACCTACAAATACAAACTTATTTCATAATCTAACTTGCATCATACACAGGATTGAATATTTTGTGGTGACTACCCTTTTTCAAATCGATGATGTCTTGACCCTCTTATTATCACATTCTGATTAATTTTTAATCTTTTTTTTTTTTGTAAACTTGTCCTTGCTATTTTTGTCCTTGATCTCCAAAAATTCTTTTGATCATCAGAACAATTTCGTACATCAAATATCTTCTCTAATTGCATCATCTATTTTTCTGCTACTATTGTATTAGGTTCAGCATGCTTCTACTGCGCCACTCTGATTTAATATCCTGATCAACCCATTATCGTGCTTAATTAATCATAAACATATGAAGTAGGAGGAATAAATGTCCTCGTCATCCTATATTCCTAAAATGCATCAAAAATAATTTTCACCAATCTCTATAGTTCACTAGACCTCAATATATTTTGTATATCAACATATCAAATATTTTAGTGATCCTCAAACCATGCTTTGATACCACTCTGTCATGCCCCCCGAATTTAATTTTCATTTAGGAGGTATGAACCTAACTCAAAATTGATAATATTATAATTCAACAAACAATCCAGGATCCAATCATACATTTGAGGTCACTAAGAAAAACATTCAAGTCATTCACCTCTATAATCTACAATTCACAAAACCTGTGCAGTTTATAATCTTACATCATGTCACTAAATGATTCTTAAAATCCAAAGGCAACTTAACTAAATCATAACCACATCATAAATCCATAGTTGTGAGAATCTATACAATTACAAAACCAACATGTACCACATGTTTATATCATTCACTACATAATTTTAACTTAACATTCCCAAAATCCTAACATAAGAGGTACTTTTCAAATATTTACAGGATACATCAATCTAGATTTATCGTTGATACACACAAAAGGAACTTATACAATATCAACATATCAAGTACGAAAGATTTGTCCCAAAATCTTCTAGCTTCCCTTTGCCTCAACCCAAACTACATATTTTAGCGAGCGATAAGCTATCCTGAAATATTTATATATCAACGGGGTGAGCATATAAAGCTTAGTAAGGTATCGAAAATACAAAGCAGAGATATAAGATAAAACAGAAGCATGTGTTGTTTGAGTGTAGAATTATGATGTCATTTCGTTCGAAGCATGTTTTGTTCATAAAATCGAGGAAAGGTAATTGGAGCATATCATTGACATAAGGAACATATCCATGGCATATGATAATTTCAAGGTATAATAAAGACTTATAACATTTAGGAAATATATCAAAGAACAAAACATGAATAGAAGCTCAAATATCACATGACGATGCATTCATTTCATTCTTATCCAAAGCATGCATAGAAACATAGCCGAAGCTTTGGATATCATATCAAACATATAGAAGGTGAAGTGGGATCATAACATAATATGATCCATCCATTTTTGAATGACCATCAAACATAAGTTTCTTACGTCTTGTCATGGACTTAGCTGGTTTTGCCTAAGTCGTGCGGCACCCTTGCGTGTCTTTCCGCAAAGGTCAACCTCCCGGAAGCCTCCCATGTCCCTTAAGACCCACAAAACAGAGAACGGGATAAAGAAAACGCCTCATTCGGGATCCACAAGCAAACATTTCCGAAAATATTTCATAGACAAAGTAAATTATAAACATACTTTACAAGCTTTGAACAATTGCACAACAAAGGATAAAATTATTCATTATAGATCGAAAATCTCTCACACGTGTCCACATGACACAACTTTTATTTATAAGCCTAAAGAGGCCACCAACCTAACTAAAATATGACTATTAAGCTTTCGGTCATCCCTCTACATGATGTACAAGGGATGAACATACCAAAAGACACGGACATACATAAGCATTACATCAAACATCCTGTTTAGAAGTTTGTCTGTGACATTCTCCCCCACTTATTCCTTCGACGTCCTAGTCGAAGTCTTTGTGAGCATTGCAACTCCTTGCCTTTGCTGAGTCTTCAATCTTCCGCTCCAACTACAATGCGCCTCTTGGCTCCCAATTGCTCTCTACTGCTATTTTTGAGTAGTCAAACCTTTGATCTGCCATGCTGCTTCAACTCACCAATGACTCTGACTCTGGTATGGGGTTGGCTGAGTTGTGTTGATCCTTGTTGATTCCTGTGGATCCTTCAAATAAAGGAAAAGACCATCCTTACTATGTCAGTCTCTCAAATGCCTCATTCTGCTTGAACTGGGTGGATGCTTGTTGGAGTTTTAACAAGCATCATCTCGCAAACTTCTGAAGTTTTGGGTCCTTCCTCCACAAAATTTGCTCATTGACTCTTCTTTCACTTAGTTGTCACATCCAAGTAGGTTCGCATCACTTCCGCTTTCGATTAGCATTTCGTTGGGAAATGAAGCAGACAATCTACTCTCAGTAGCGCTAATCACCGTTGGTGAGGATTTGACAACTATTGTCTTCCATTATCTTCGAAGGGTCTTTGAACATATGCAGAGCTCCTCTGCTGGATAGATAAGAGAATTGGGGTACTCGGTTTCGCTCATTTTCTTAAGAGTTGAGAAGGCAAAGATTACTTGACTTCGCCCGCCTCCTCAAGGTTGTTCTCTATGCGTCAAGCTGGTTACTAGCCTTCACCTGCTCTTTGCTCACACTTCTGAAGCACTTGAAGTGTTTATACTCCTTGCGTTGAGTTAGTTACTGTGATTCACCTTCTCAATGCCATCAAACTTCTGGAATGCAGGAAGTTTTCACCCCAACTTGGAGTAATTCTCTCATAGGTTTGGTCGCCTCTGGGATTGTACCGTCTTCTCCATCAACCCTGTCGCCTACTCCACTGAGTAGCAAAGGTACAACACCAAGTACTACCTGCTTCGTTCCTTGGTTATGCACTTTTGCATGACCCGAAGTCCTTCACTTTCAGGTATCTTGATGAGAAGCTCATTGACACTGGTCTTACGAAGTTCCTCGGCCTCTGCCCTTCAGCCTAGTCTTGGTACTTGGAGATTGCCTCTGCATGCTCCACCTCCTCGGCCCCTTTCACGACCAAGTGCTCTCTCTCCATAAGAGCAAGGGATCAATGACTTTCACGGAAGTCCCGCCTCTGCGATACCATGGCGCTGCCCTGCCCATGGTCCTACTATTCATCGCCTCGCATCTGCATCCCTTTTCTTCACGATCAGTAGATATGTCTCCATGGCACTCCTTTGAGTCCACCTACATTCTATCTGATGCTTGATTTTGGGTAGCTATGTTCCTCTGGACTCGTCGTCGCTTCCTCGCCCCTTTCGACCCCCTACTTCAACACCTCTGCATTCTCCAAGCAGTCTGTTTGGTCGATGGAAAGATAGACTATAACTCCCATGCATGGCCTCTACCATCATGTTGTAGGGTTTGCACCGATTCTGTTCTCCTTAGCTTCCTTGATAGTAACGTTCGCTTACTCGACCTTGTCCTCTGACTTGCCGGGCTCCCTTAAGCGAATATGAGCTCTGGAGCAGTCCAACTCTCCGGCTGCTTTAATCATACCTCTGTGTGATTAAGTCTCTCCCATGGGACTCATTGGTACTTGCATTCGAACATTTCCCTTGGTGGAACCTAGCCCCCATATGCTGATGATCAAGGTTTTCATCCAATGCAAAATTCGATGCATGCACGAAAGACCCGCCTTTGCGGTACCATGGCCTTCACTCCTTGAATCCATAGCCCTTCTTGCCATCATGTTGTTCACCGAAGTGGAGCTTCCAGTAGCTCCCGTTCATACCTCCATATGATCTAGTCCCTCACGGGACTATGTCGTATGTATCGCATTGCCACGAACTGTTCCACCACGATCCGCTGCACCATGTCGCCTCCTGGTGACATCTCCATTGCATTCTGATCCTTGTGGTATGAACTCGAATTGTGGTCCCTCCATGTGTGGGCTCTGCCAATACATCACTGGGTCTCTTCTACCTTCGATTTTGTTCGCTCCTTTGGCAATCAACCTTCATCCACCCACTCTTGGGTCATACCTAGATGAAGCACCGCTCTAGGATAGTCCGTCGCCTAGTAGCTCCCGAAGTCCCCCAACTTCGCTATAATTAGTTTCCCATTGTCTGGATCCTGGGCCTTTGCCTATACCAGCACAATCTCCGTTACGCACCGCTTCCTTTATAGCAACTTGAATAACAACACTGTGGCATATTTTTCAAGAGTACCCACCTCTACATCCTCTTGCCCCATGCTAAGGCCTTCTAAACCCAACTTCGTCTCCGCAAATTGAGTCACCTTAGTTCCTCCATCAAATGCTTTTCCGAGATAAGGTGCATGTGCCCAGAAGCTCCCTTCGTCTTTGGCACCATGCAAGATGAGTCCGCTCCGTCAGAATTAAGGACCCATGGAACAACATGATCCTACTCATGCCTCTACAAGAGTTCATGTCCTTGACCTCTGTCTAAGGAAAGCACAGTGCCTCTGCTCCATATTTCAACTTCTATGCTGGCTCCCTTCATACGGCTTGGGTACTTCGCCATGTTACACCCAAGTTTCTCCTCTCCTCGTTTTTGCTTTGAGTCGATGGTGGCCCTCGTGCCCACCATTTCACGGGTCAGCCCTCCCTTGAGTCTGATCTCATATCGACTCTAAGTGTACCTTCATTTGTGTTGCTTTGGGTCGCTCCCCCACTTGATCTCATAATGCATCCACCAATGCATTCTCTCAAACAAGATCATGTGACGACTCCTCGCCGCTTGTTCAGTCCATTGAGCTTTGTGGAGTTGTTTGTTGTGGCACTTCTCATCAACATGTGAGGTCTGTCCCACATGATTCTCCCTCTAGAGAGCAGGGACTTATCCCTCTTGGATAACTATCCCATTGGAGCAATATCTCTCTTCGTTTTGGAGACCACCATCCCCTTGGACTACTCCGATCTGCTGAACAAACTGTGCATTGTTCTGCCTCCTGCAAATGCACTTGCTAGATTGCGACTCCACGTCAATACAACCCCCGCTGCACCACTCAAGGCCTAGCAACATGCTGAACTTGTTGCACACTTCAACCTCCTACGGACGTATCCTTTACATACCGAAGAGAAAGTTTCAATGCTCCATGGCGCCGAGTTTCGGTCGCCTTGGGATGGCTGCGAACATTCCATCGTCCACATATAAGCCCATGTATGAGTACCGAATTCTTTGAGTTAGCAATTCCCCTCACCTTTGTGAGCTTTGCACAACTCTTACGATCGCTAAGCAACTCATTCCACCTTGCATGGTCTCATCTTTTACCAAGCGCCTCGCTTGCCTTGAGCACCATCAAGTATAGTTGTCAACGTTGAGCCATAGCTCAAACTCAACCATCCCAACCTTTGTGCGCTCCACATTCTTTCAGGCTGATACCATCTGTCACGGACTTAGCTGGTTTTGCCTATTCTTATGGTTCCTCTTGCGCGAAGGGTTGGCCATTCCTCTGAATGCTAATCTCAGATGCCCGCTCCTCCGAGCGACTCCTTTTCCCTATATCTCCATGCCCGTTTTCCCCCAAACGATTGCGCGTGTGCTGACTACCCTCAACGCAGCCCGACTAGGTCCCCCACATTTACATGCTAAGTGTTTCTATGAGTGCTTGTCCCGCTCTGATACCACCTGTCACAGACTTAGTTGATTTTGCCTAAGTCGTGTGGCACCCTTGCGTGTCCGTCCGCAAATGTCAGCCTCCCCGAAGCCTCCCATGTCCCTTAGGACCCACAAAAGAGAGAACGGGATAGAGAAAATGCCTCATTCGAGATCCACAAGCAAACAATTCCGAAAACACTTCATAGACAAAGCAAATTACAAACAGACTTTACAAGCTCTGAACAGTTACACAACAAAGGGTAAAATGGTCTATTATAGATCAAAAATCTCTCACATGTGTCCACATGACACAACCTTCATTTACAAGCCTAAAGAGGTTACCAACCTAACTAAAATGGGACTATTAAGCCTTCGGTAGTCCCTCTACATGTTGTACAAGGCATGAACATACCAAAAGACATGGACATACATAAGCATTACATCAAACATCCTGTTTAGAAGTTTGTCCGTGATAGTCTGGGAGCTCCATCCACCCACGTCTGAGTGAAGTCATAGGGGGCCGATAGAGCATCGCGGGCTCTAAGCATAACTCCCTTTACCATTTCTAGCAAAGGTTCACATTTATCCCACAAACACTAGAGTACAAAGGGATAGTATGAATAATGAAATTAGCATATATTGGAAGCACATGCGGAATAATGAAATGTACCTATGCCTTTCGAGTCAATACGAAACAAACATAATCTTTCACAAATGTATTCAGAGTTAAAAGGAAACAAAAGCAAGAGCATACAAGGATTTCAAGAAATCACATATAGCTCAATTGAAATAAGAAAGTTAGATGAATTTAATGTCTAAAGAAATGAAACTGGAAGAGGCACATATCGAAAGCAAATGTGGAACAATGGGATGCATGTGTCGAATCATTACGATGCAACCATGAACTTTAAAAGATAGCTGCATATGTACAAATAAACAAAGGACAAAAGTATATAGGAATTTAAGGTAATAATGTAAATCTTAACTGAAGTTAGAGTTTTTGCCAAAATCGATTTCCCAAGAGAAGAAACAAGGAAAGCCGAAATCGACCAAAGCTCGATTCTGGTAGAATTTGATAGGAACATTTTATGAACTATTTGGATAACCAATTATACTCTAATTTATACAAAATAGGTGTCGTTAGAAAGCTTTGTCAATCTAGTTTTAGTCAAATCATGTTTTACAAGAATTGAAATTTACAACAGGGAGTTACAGATAATTTCGTAGCGAAAGGTATAAAAATATTAGCTCTATTTTACTGAATCCATAGGGTCAATTAAAGTAGATGTTTCAGTTAGCAATTGAACTCCAAAAATTTCAAATCAGGTATATACAAAAAGCATTTTGAGTCTAGCTTCGAATAAATCATACTTTTTATGAATCTAAGTTCACAACAGAAAGTTATAAGCAGTTAAGCAACAATAGGTTAGAAATTTCAGTCTCTTTTTTGCAGAATCAAAAGGGTTAATTTAAATAGAAGTCTTAGTAGGCATTTAAACTCCAAATCATTCGATCTTATTATCAAAATAAATATTTTTTTTTCTGCTTTCAAATGGAATAGGTTTTGTCTTAATCAGAGTTTATTACAAAATATTATGACCGAAACATTGCATAGAGGTCAGATTACCAAAAAATTATAAATTCATGGCTTTGTATCAAAACGAAAGAAGGCCTGGTTCTCAGTTGAAATCTATCAAATTTTGTAAAATAAAAATGAAAACATAGATTAAGGTTACTGTGAGATGGGTTAGAACACTTGCCTTAAAATTATTTGAATCCCAAATGTAAGAAAATTGTTGAAAAACCTCAAGCTCTTCTTCTTCTTCTTCCCTTCTCTTCTCAAACTCACGTTGGCTGTAACTCTTCAGGTTTGTTTTCTTTAACCCTTCATCTAATTACTTGGGTTTTGGCTAATGCAAAAATTGTAAGGTGTCATGCATGCATAAAAGGGGCTAGGTGTCATCTTTAAAGCAAAGATAAGTGGCACCAACCTTAGGGTTAGCTAGTGACACATGTCCACTATTTTTTTTTTAATTAAATCTGAATCTTTCATAAATTATATCAAACTTCTAATATTTACTCTTAAGTCCCTAGCCATAAACTTTTAATATAATATTATTTAATATAAAATAATTATTAAATAATTCTTATTTTTACAAAAAAACCTTTTGCTAAATTTTTAAAAATCGGGGATGTTATAGTTTGTCTTTTTTATTTATGCCAAATAAAAACATGCATCATACATTAACACCGAAAAAAACTTTCAAAATCGTAAAAGTTGATAATCTATAAATCTCAAGAATCATTATGCATAATTTCAAAAAATAAACTCATTAAACATGATCATTATGCATTAAATTATTAAGCATGATTTCATTAAAAATGAAACATTTATAATCACAAGGAATACAAAAATCATCAAGATACACATTATTACTTCTTAAACACATATAGCATGGTTTTATAAGGTATTTTTAATCAAAATCATGCTTGAGTGGTCTTCGATTATTCATAGTCTGAAATCCTTCCTGTCCTTTGGAAGGTGGTTCTCAAGTTCATCATGTGCATTGCACGTCATTTCATAGGTCATTAGAGACCCGATAAGTTCTTCGATAAAAAAAGTATTCAAATTTTTTGATTTTTGAATAGTCGTTATTTTCGAATTCTAATTTTTAGAAAGTGATCGTAAAATCTTATTAACGAGTTCAAAATTAGAAAAGCATTTGCCAAGAGCTTTTAAACCATTGACGACATCCGTAAAATGGGTGTATATGTCAACAATGGTTTTTCTTGGCTTTATTCGAAATAGTTCAAAAACGTGCATTAAAAGATTGACCTTCGAAACTTTTAATCTACTTGTACCTTCGTGAGTGGTTTCAAGAATGTGCCAAATGTCGAAAGCCATTTCGCAAGTAGAAACCTGATTAAACTCATTTTTCTCTAAGGCATAAAATAGAGCACTCATAGCTCTAGCATTTAAAGAAAAAGTCTTCTTCTCCAAATCATTCCAATTATTCATTAGAAGAGAAGACCTTTGAAATCTATTTTCAACCATATTCTATAAATTTAGATCAATAGAAAGCATGAAAACTCTCATTCGAGTTTCCAATATGTGTAGTCCATCCCATTGAAAAAGGGAGGAGGAATGAGAGAAAGTCCCTCTTGAAAGCTGAAAAGAGCCATTTCTCTTGGGTGTTAAACCAAATGAGAAATACGAGGCTCTAATACCAATTATCAGGAAAGGGGTCAGCACTAAGAGAGGAGGGGAGGGGGGGGGGGGAGGGGGGGGGGGGGGGTGTGGTGAATTAGTGTAGCGGTAAAATTATGTCAATTCAAAAAAACCTTCGACGAAAACCGTTTCGGAGATAAGTTAACTTGAAAGCGTTTTCGTAAAAATAGCTTGAAAGCATACAGAAGATACATAGTGGATGTAAAGCAAGTTAAGAGATTTGTAGCAAAGTAAATTGCTCAAATATAGAAATGTAAACCAGAGAAGAATACACCGATTTTATAGTGGTTCGGTCATTATGACCTACATCCACTCCACTGATTCCTCTTCCGTCAAGGCCACCGGCATTCACTATCGATCTTCTTTTAATAGACAAAGGTCAACCTCCTTCTTACACCCCTCTTCTCCTTTTACTGGGTTTAGGAGACAACCCTTACAAGCACTCACTCCTCTCTTACAGAATTCTAAACTTAGAGTGGAGGAGGAAATTTCTCAAGAGATTGCAGCAACGTTTTCTCACTTTTAAATTCTCTGTGCTTGTGTATGTTGACCAGAGATGAGAGGAGTATTTATAGGCCTCAACTTGATTCAAACTTAAAGCCTAAAAATATCTCATCCTAGGTTTCCTAAGTCCGGGTGGTACCACCGCTTGTGTAGGACGATAGCACCGCCAGTGTCAATCTAACACTAACACTGCACTAGGCAATACCACCGCCTAGTCTGGTGGTAACACCACCTGACACTGGGTGGTACCACCACCTAGACTGGTGGTACCATCGCCTGTAGCCTTTCGGAGGCTGTGTTTGGACGGTGCCATTGCCTGACACAGTCTCGAAGATTGTGCCATGATAGTGTCACCTCTTAGGGCACTATTTGGGCTTTTTCATTGGACCCAACATAGTTCTTACATGGGCCCAACTAGCCCCTAATTAGGTTGGCCCAAATCCAAACCCAACTACGTGCTAACTACGATTCCTAAGACATATTTTAAGCAAAACAAGTTCGTAAGTCTTGGTTTCTTCTAGTGCGCTTCCGGCGATCTTCCAAAGAACTTTTTACGATCTCTCGGTAATGTTCCAACGAACACCCGGCAAGCTCCTGGACTTCACGATGATCTTCTTGGCAAGTTCTGATGAGCTTCTCTGATAAGCTCTAAGACTTCTTGGCTAATTCCGACAAAACTTTCGACGAACGTTCGGACTTCCGACGAACTCTCGAACTCCTAATGAAATCACGTCCTTGACTCCAGGACTTCATTTTGCCTCATGCCTTGCTATCATAGTTAATCCTGCACATGTAAAACATACTTTGATCTAGATAATTAAAACTAAGCATGAATCATGTTGTCTAACATGTCATTGGTCCCTTGACGCTTCATCCGATTCTTCGACGCATCGTCCTCTCTTGTGACCTATTGCCCAATCCGCCAGTTGATTCCATAACTCCGATATCCTTAGCGCAATATACGCTCTTCTTGGTGTTGAATCTCGGATTTTGATGATAAAATCAATTGATGGGTTAATTGATCTAATCCATATTATTGAGTTAAGTGTGCAGGATTAACTATGATAACCAGAAAACATAAAGCAAGAATACCGGAGTCAAGTTCGATGGACGTTTAAGAGTCCGAAGAATCATCGGAGATGCTGCCGGAACCAACCGAGAAGAAATCGGGAACTTCTCGAAATTTTTGAAAGTTCGCGGAGAACACCGAGAAGGCTCGGCTACTCGTTGAAGTCTGTTGAATCTCGGATTTTGATGATGAAGTCAATTGTCATTTGTTGTCTAATGTATGTGTCGAGATAAGTGTGCAGGATTAACTATGATCAAAGTAAGACATGCAGCAGGAGTTGCGCCGAAGTCATGGCAATGATCACGTTAGGAGTTCGAGAGCTCGACGGAAGTTCGGATAGTCGTCGAAGGTTCTACGGGAACAAATCCGAGAAGTCCAGAAGCTTGCCAAAGGAGCTCGTCGGAACTTGCCAAGTGGATTGTCGTAGTCCAGGAGTTTGCCGGAAGTCCGCAGGAGTATCACCGAGGGTTCATCGGATGATCGACGGAAGTTTGCCAAAAACTCGCCGGAAGAAGCGAGTGACGCACCAAAGCAAGCTGCAGAATATGTCTTAGGAAATAATCATAGTTAGCACTTTGATTAAGTTAGAAATGGGAGGTGATCCCATTAGCTTAATCCTGGGGCAATTGGGCCCCTGAAGAACTCAAATTGGGTCGAATGGTTCAACCCATTCGGACCCAGGTTGCTGTGGGAGGTGCAACCGCCCAGGCAGGGAGGTAGCACCGCCCAGGCTATGTCTCCCAGTGAGACTGGGAGGTGCAACTGCTCCAGCCAAGAGGTGGCATCGCCCCGGGCTCAGTCTCCGAGCGAGACTGGGCAGTGCAACCTCTTCTGTCAAGAGGTAGCACCGCCAGAGCTCAAGTTTCGAGCTCTGCCAAGCGGTGCAACCTCTCCAGTCAGGCGGTGCAACCGCCTGAGCTCGGTCTTCGAGCTCTGGCAGAGAGGTGCAACCGCCCCAGTCAGGAGGTGCAACCGCCTAATCCCGGAATTCCGGGATTTGATCATTTTGAGCTCCAAATTTGAACTGGGTTGGGGCCTATAAATACCCCACCCATTCAGCACTGAAAAGATATAGACCTACACTGAATTCTTGATCTTTTATGTGATTCTAAGAGCTCAAATTTGTGTAAAGTCCAAAAGTTCTCCTCTTTCTGTTCTTCAAGTCTTGAGTTGTAAAGAGAGGAGAGAAAGGTTCTGTAAGGGTTGTCTCCTGAGCCCGTCAAAAGGAGTGAAACTATAAAAGGGCAGTTGGCCTTCGCCTATTGAAGGAAGGCCTCTAGTTGACGTCGGTGACCTCGTCGGTGGAGGAAGCCAAAAGTGGAGTAGGTCAAGACTGACCGAACCACTCTAAATCTCTGGTTTGCTTTTATTTTGAGCACTTTATCATTACTGCAAACCTCCTACATAGCTACTGCTCTCTGCGCTTTTACGAACAAGTTTCTAAGTTCTAATCTTTCCGAATCTGCATTCAGACATAAATCGGTGTTTTCGTATGATCTTTACATTGCAGTTTACATTTACGTTTTGATTCTATTTATAACTGCAAACTGTCTTCTGCGCTTTTACGAACGAGTTTCTTTGCAGTTTACGTTTACGTTTTGATTCCATTTATAACTGCAAACTGGCTTCTGCGCTTTTACGAACGAGTGTCTAAGTTTCGATCTTTCCGAATCTGAGCTTAGACGTAAACTGCGCTTAGACGCAAACTGTGTTTAGACGCAAACTGCGCTTAGACGCAATCTGCGCTTAGACGCAAACTGCGCTTAGATGCAAACTGCGCTTAGACGCAATCTGCATTTAGACGCAAACTGCGTAAACTGCGCTTAGACGCAAACTGTGTTTGGACGTAAACTACACTTAATCATAAGTAATCTTAGAATCGGCTTTTGCATCAAAATAGTTTTTATCGAACGAACGCAGCTTTCGTTTTTAATCGCTGAAAGATTTCCGCTGCACTAATTCACCCCCCCCCCCCCCTCTTAGTGTTCTCGATCCTAACAATTGGTATCAGAGCCCGGTTAACTCTCAAACGGATTAAAACCCAAGAGAGATGGCTTACGCCGGAAACCAAGAGGGCCATTCCATTACACGTCCACCCATGTTTAATGGGACGGACTACACCTATTGGAAGACCCGAATGAGGATCTTTCTTATTTCTATGGACGTTGAACTCTGGAATCTTGTCGAGAATGGTTTTTCAAAGTATTCTCTTCCAATGATCGATTGGAACGATTCGGAGAAGATGGCTTTCGCTCTTAATGCAAAGGCTATGAATGCCTTATTTTGCACACTTGATAAAAATGAGTTTAATCGTGTTTCGATTTGTGAAACTGCATTTGATATTTGACACACATTCGAAGTGACTCATGAAGGCACAAGTAAAGTGAAAGAGTCAAAAATCAATCTTTTGTTACACTCTTTTGAACTTTTTCGGATGAAACCGAGTGAGACTATTGGCGACATGTTTACCCGTTTCACGGATGTTGTCAACGGTCTAAAAGGACTCGGAAAAAGTTTTTTGGATTTTGAGCTCGTAAATAAGATTCTAAGATCCCTTCCTAAGAGTTGGGATCCTAAAGTCACTGCTATTCAAGAGGCAAAAGATCTAAACAACTTCCCTCTTGAAGAACTAATTGGGTCATTAATGACCTACGAGATGACTTGCAAAGCTCATGAAGAGCAAGAAGACATCCTTCCAAAGAACAGGAAGGATATGACACTTAGAACTTTGGAAGATCACTTGAAAGAAAACTCAAGTGATGAGGATTGTGATGATGACTTGGCACTTCTAACAAGAAATTTTAAAAAATTCATTAAAAGAAACAAGTTTAAGAATGACACTAAAAGTAAACTTGAACCCAAGAAAGACCAAGTTATTTGCTATGAGTGCAAAAAGCCGGGACACTACAAGAGTGATTGTCACCAAGCCAAAAAGAGAACAACAAAAAAGAAGGCGCTCAAAGCAACATGGGATGATTCGAGCGCGTCTGAAGAAGAGGAGTCTAACACCGAGCAAGTTGCTCATTACGCCTTAATGGCCAGCGGAGAGGAGGTAACGAATTTATTAGATGCTGATTTATCTTTCGATGAATTATTAAATGCCTTCCATGACTTATTTGATGAATGCAAGATTATCAATAGAAAATACAAATTGCTGAAAAAGGAGTATGATAGTCTTACTTGTGATTTTGATAAGTTAAAAATTGAATATCATGATAGTTTAAATTCATGTATCAAATGTCATGATCTAGAAACTCTCCAAAAAGAAAACCTGCTACTTAAGGACACCTTGAAGAAATTCGAGGTTGGTAGCAAGTCATTGAACATGATCCTTGCAAACAAGGGTCACGTTCTAAAAAGAAGTGGAATTGGATTTGTGAAAAGTCCTCACCTAAATCCAACCACCTTTATAAAAGGCCTCATCTTACATGTTCAACACCAAGCAAAATGTAACTTTTGTTGCAAAATTGGACACAAGACGCATTATTGTCCATTCAAGAAAATTAGTCCAAACAAATTGATTTGGGTTCCTAAAGGAACCATGATAAACTCTATGCAATATGATAAACAATGTAGATCTATCTTGGAGGCACCCAAAAGCAAATGGGTACCTAAAAATCATCCTTTCTTGTAGAAACCCACACCATCGCAAGCTTGGAGCAAGAGATGGTACCTTGATAGTGGATGCTCAAGGCATATGACCGGAGATCCATCTCAATTCTCTAAGCTCACTAGCAAAGACGAAGGCTATGTCACATTCGGAAACAACAACAAGGGTAAAATCACAAATGCGACCTAGATACAATCCTGTTTAACTTTTCAAGAATTAGAAACGTATGATTCCCAAATTCACATATCCCTGGATTTTCGAACCCATCAATTTCATCCTTTCATAACCTTCTAATTTAACTCGTATCATGAAATGACTAACTCTGTCATGAACTTGCAAGACTTATCAACTTGAAGAAACTATCACAAACATGTGTACGACATTGAGAATGTGCACATTAAAAAATCTACCTTGATCGTGCCAAAGTCCCTATCTTAAAATGAAAATTCTTACGTAATTACGTAAGTAAAGTTGATTACTGGGAATGAAAACTCTCCTCAAGACAGAAAAATTCTCAAATCAGAACAAGTGTTCACCAGGCGGTGGCACCGCCCCAGCTGGAGGTAGCACCTCCAACTGTCACGTGTTGCAAGCGGTTGCACCGCTCCAGCCAGAGGTGCAACCGCCCGCAACTCTGCCCCTTTATAACTCAAGCTAGGGCCGACGGTGAAACCGACCCCAACTCATTTCCTTCCCTCCTCTACTCTCCTAAGCCTCCTCCATCCCCATTTCCCCCATCTTAGCATCCCAAATACTCTTCATTTCGAAGCAAAGCATCAACATTCCTTTCCTCTCTTGAAGATCCCTCTCTTGAAGATCTCATTAAGGTACTCTCTAAGAAGCCCTTAAACTATGTTTCTTGATTCATTTACTTTTGCTCATCACTATTATTCTAAACAGCAGTAGTTATGGGATCTAGAAGATCCTCAAGGGACAAAGGAAAGAGGAGATTAGTAGAAGACTTTGATTCCACCCTTTTCGATTCAAAATACTATGCTGAAAAATTTTCCTCTTTTGAACTTAGGAATGTCAACAAGGGAAAATACGTAGATTTAAGTGAGCTAAGAGACTTAGAGACAATCCAGTGGTTTGCAAACTTAGATCTACTCTCTATCTTACAAATTAATGAACCCATCTATCCAAAACTAATAAGATTGTTTTACAACAACATACTAGTAGATGAAGAAGAAAGGATGTCCACCTATCTCTTAGGACAACATATTTCAATTACGGATAGATTCATTTGCGACATGATAGGCATTCCCATGAAAAGTAGAGAACTTTACTTCAGAGGATCATGGGATGATGAAAATGTTGGAATAACATACGTTGAAGCCCTACAAACAATTTTTGCCAATCCGAACTTAGAATTTGTTCCTAAAAGTTGTGAACATTTACTACCTCTAAACACTAAGGTACTTCATCACATCCTAACTAGCATCATTCTTCCTAAACAATATCATCATGATGAAGTAAGCCAATTAGAATTAGGAACTATGTATATGATCATGAAAAGAAATGACATCTGTCTTGGTTATCTTATCCAACAAAACATGTTGGAACTATCTAAGAAAGACATGATGCTCCCATATGGTGGTATAATAACTAGAATAATGAAAGCCTATGATATTCTAATACCACCGGAAGAAGAAGTAATAAAAGTAGATAGATTCAGCATAATTAATAAAAATCTACTTCACCGATTAAGATGTTTTTATAGAAACGGTAACTGGGTTAGAATGTCAAGAAGAACTAATCCCCCTCAACCTGAACCAGAACCAGAAACACCAGTCTTTAGGGGTACCCAATCTCCTCCGATCTGTCCCTTTGAGGAAACACATCCGTTTGAGCAAACTCACACATCATCTGTCGAAGATATTGGGATTCGGATGGACCGATTCGAACAAAGACAAGAACGGCTTGAACTTCGACAAGATCAAATCCTAACTGAGCTGCAGCAAATTCATCGACAATTTGACTCTTTATTTAGGCACTTTAACCTTCCACCTCATGAATGAGCTTGTATGAACACAATCATCCGTTGTTGTTATAAACTCCTCATGGACTTTGTCTTTGATATGGCATGTTGAAAACTCCTTATGTTACTCATCATGAAGAACTTTGTCTTTGATATGGTTACCTGATATGTTGTAAACTCCATATGTTACTCTTTACCTTGATCTGTAAGCATATGCAAAGTTACAAACATCTCTTGTTGTTTATCTCGGATTTTACATTGAAACTAAATGTTTTGAAAACCTTATGCCTTGATAAATATAAAGTGACATACCAATGTAGTTGATAAGTCAGCAATATGAGATTGATATGAAACATCAACTAGCTGATATCTTTACAAAACCTCTAAGTGAAGAACAATTTGATTTCATAAGAAGAGAATTAGGAATGTTGATGTGTCCGAATACTTAAACTAGTTAAAATTATTTTTCAGACGTTATTGATTACTATTACATGCCTTGGTATCACTTGATCAAATAACATGTTGGAAATTATGTGACAAAAGTTTTTGAAAATCAGTAGCTTACTCATATCCGAATGCATGTAAGAAGTTCATCTTATTTTCGGTTTGAATGCTAAAAATAGGATTTTCCTGTACACTCTTATGAAAACTTTTTGAAAAATGAGTTTCCTCCTTCAAGCAACGAACTATAACATAACAAGGAGAAGATATATTCAAAGTATTATATGTGTCATGCCTTCCCTTATGTGCTTGATAACCTGCTGGAATCATATCTACCATGCTTTTTGATAATGCTACCATGCTTTTTGTTGATGACAAAGGGGGAGAAAAATATGAATTGATATGGTTGCTATTACTAATGTTATGATTAGGCCATACCTGCTATCACTGATAATGATATGGTTGCTATTACTGATGTTGATATGGTTGCTATCACTGATGCTATGATTAGGCCATACTTGCATCACCAAGAAATATATGATTGCCATATACCCTGTATCAAGATATCAAACAAAAATTTGCATCGTACGAACTGATATCTTACCATGTGATGCAATGCTACAGTTGCTAAAATATTCGAAATGTGTACATCATGTAATGATATCCAAATCTTGCTTCACAGCTTTACATGTCGATATCTTACAATATGATGAATTGCTACAATAACCATCATTCAAACTTGTTAAATTTGAAAATGTATGTCAAGCCTTGACATCATCTTCAAAGAGATACATTATGATAGGAATCATGATGGGAATATATCTCTTGAATTTATAAAGTTTTTAAATTCAAGAAGTATGGCATATAGACAGGGGGAGTTAAGGTTAACTCCATTATCAATTGATTGTCATCATAAAAAAGGGGGAGATTGTTGAATCTCGGATTTTGATGATGAAGTCAATTGTCATTTGTTGTCTAATGTATGTGTCAAGATAAGTGTGCAGGATTAACTACGATGAAAGTAAGACATGCAGCAGGAGTTGCGCCGAAGTCATGACAATGATCACGTTGGGAGTTCGAGAGCTCGACGGAAGTTCGGACAGTCGTCGGAGGTTCTGCGGGAACAAATCTGAGAAGTCCAGAAGCTTGCTAAAGGAGCTCATCGGAACTTGCCAAGTGGATCGTCGCAGTCCAGGAGTTTGTCGGAAGTCCGTAGGAGTATCACCGAGGGTTCATCGGATGATCGACGGAAGTTCGTCGGAAACTCGCCGGAAGAAGCGAGTGACGCACCGAAGCAAGCTACAGAATATGTCTTAGGAAATAATCATAGTTAGCACTTTGATTAAGTTAGAAATGGGAGGTGATCCCATTAGCTTAATCCTAGGGTAATTGGGCCCCTGAAGAACTCAAATTGGGTCAAATGGTTCAACCCATTCGGACCCAGGTTGCTGTGGGAGGTGCAACCGCCCAGGCAGGGAGGTAGCACCGCCCAGGCTATGTCTCCCAGTGAGACTGGGAGGTGCAACCGCTCCAGCCAAGAGGTGGCATCGCCCCGGGCTCAGTCTCCGAGCGAGACTAGGCAGTGCAACCTCTTCTGTCAAGAGGTAGCACCGCCAGAGCTCAAGTTTCGAGCTCTGCCAGGCGATGCAACCTCTCTAGTCAGGCGGTGCAACCGCCTGAGCTCGATCTTCGAGCTCTGGCAGAGAGGTGCAACCGCCCCAGTCAGGAGGTGCAACCGCCTAATCCCGGAATTCCGGGATTTGATCATTTTGAGCTCCAAATTTGAACTGGGTTGGGGCCTATAAATACCCCACCCATTCAGCACTGAAAATATATAGACCTACACCAAATTCTTGATCTTTTATGTGATTCTAAGAGCTCAAATTTGTGTAAAGTCCAAAAGTTCTCCTCTTTCTGTTCTTCAAGTCTTGAGTTGTAAAGAGAGGAGAGAAAGGTTCTGTAAGGATTGTCTCCTGAGCCCGTCAAAAGGAGTGAAACTGTAAAAGGGCAGTTGGCCTTCGCCTATTGAAGGAAGGCCTCTAGTTGACGTCGGTGACCTCGTCGGTGGAGGAAGCCAAAAGTGGAGTAGGTCAAGACTGACCGAACCACTCTAAATCTCTGGTTTGCTTTTATTTTGAGCACTTTATCATTACTGCAAACCTCCTACATAGCTACTGCTCTCTGCGCTTTTACGAACAAGTTTCTAAGTTCTAATCTTTCCGAATCTGCATTCAGACATAAATCGGTGTTTTCGTACGATCTTTACATTGCAGTTTACATTTACGTTTTGATTCTATTTATAACTGCAAACTGTCTTCTACGCTTTTACGAACGAGTTTCTTTGCAGTTTACGTTTACGTTTTGATTCCATTTATAACTGCAAACTGGCTTCTGCGCTTTTACGAACGAGTGTCTAAGTTCAGATCTTTCCGAATCTGAGCTTAGACGTAAACTGCGCTTAGACGCAAACTGTGTTTAGACGCAAACGGCGCTTAGACGCAAACTGGGCTTAGATGTAAACTGCGCTTAGACGCAATCTGCATTTAGACGCAAATTGCATTTAGATGCAAACTGCATTTAGATGCAAACTGCGTAAACTGCGCTTAGACGCAAACTGTGTTTGGACGTAAACTGCACTTAATCATAAGTAATCTTAGAATCAGCTTTTGCATCAAAATAGTTTTTATCGAATGAACGCAGCTTTCATTTTTAATCGCTGAAAGATTTCTGCTGCACTAATTCACCCCCCCCCCCCCCTCTTAGTGCTCTCGATCCTAACAAAGTCGTCACAAGATCGGGAGCCTGCTAGGAGTCCGTTGGAAGAAATCCGATGGCATATCGGAAGTCCGCCGAAAGTTCGTCGGAAAGCTCGCCGGAACAAGACTCGACGTTCGCGGTTGAAAACTTGCTTGGGATGTTTTTAGTTACGTAGTTCACATGTAATTAGGATTAAAAGATAATCCTGTATCCAGGTTAGGGGCCAATTGAGCCCAAAATTAGACTTGGTTTGGGCTGGACTTAAAGCCCAACTAGTGAACTAAAGGGTTTGGCGGTGGCACCGCCCAGCACCCGAGAGCTAGGCGGTGGCACCGCCCAGCACCCGAGAGCCAAGTGGTGGCACCGCTTGGCTGGGCGGTGGCACCGCAAGTACACTATCAGTGTCAGACACTGACAGGTGGTGGAACCGCCACTGACAGGCGGTGGCACCGCCAACATTGGGAACTAAAGAGAATTCAAATTTTGGAGCCCAAATTTGAATCTGCATGAGGCCTATAAATACCCTTCAATTCTTAGCTGAGAAGATAACTTTTTGAGAAGCAAAGATTGAGAAAAAGGTCTTAGAAAAGTCTTAGCAAGTCTTGTTTTCAATTTGCTAGAGTGTTCACCTCCTTCTTTCTTGCTAAAAATTTATAAGAGTGTGAACTGCTTGTAAAAGGTTGTAAGAGGGGTATTTGTCCTTCCCCTTCAAGAGATTTGCTAGTGGAAGGTGGGAGCCTCATCGAAGAGGGCCTCGCAAGTGGATGTAGGTCATTTGACCGAACCACTTTAAAATCGGCGTGATCTCTGGTTTGCATTTTCTTATTGCTATTTACATTATTGCAAACCTTCTTACGTGCTTTATTTCCTCATTACCTTTGCTGCACACTTTTACGAACACACGTTCAAGTTAAGCTTTTCAAGTTCGGTTTTTATCGTATGAAAGATTTTTCGAAACCAACGTTTTAATCCGCTGCACTAATTCACCCCCCCCCTCCCCCCCCCCCCCCCCTCTTAGTGCCGCTCCGATCCTAACAGTTGGTATCAGAGCAAGGCTCACTCTCATATTTGGTTTGATACCCAAGAGAGATGGCTTACTCCGGCATACATGAGGGTCATTCTATCACACGTCCACCCATGTTTATGTTGGGAAATCATGGGGGCGACAACACATGCACAGCGGAAGAACAAGAAAATAAAATCCCCGATTCCCAAAAAGATGTTCGTCGTCGTGCGAATATTGGTGCGCAAAATTCCGTGAAACATGAAACTGCGTATAGAGTAGATCGTGTTACCTAGGGAGATCGTATATCCCTGTTTCCTTGCAGATCCTTAGGAGAGGGTAAAGGAGGTCGAGCGTCCTCCTCTCTAGCTGTGATCCACACAGCAGGGTTGCGACGACGCTCCTCAAAACTCCAGCCCTGATCTGAGATGGAGAGGAAGAGGAGAATAGGAAAGGCAAGCAAAGGCTCTAGCCTATGAGGCTCTAAATCCCTCCTATTTATAGAGGTCCCCTATCAAACCCTAATGGGTCCTCCCCTAATGGGTATTAGATCTGCATCCAATAGAACAAGGGCTCCGTCGGATATCTCATATCTGAACCTCTACTCATTGCAATGCCTACCATATGTGTGTGACCCTCTAGGCCCAATATCGAGCTGGCCGTGAGTCATACCTGTCAGAACTCCTTCAAACTCAGTGAATTATTATCTCTGTAATAATTCACTCGACTCATCGACTACGGACGTACTAGGCCACTACGCCGTAGTCCCTAGACGATACAGGGGAATCCAATCCATTGGACCTGTCTGTCCTCAGTTATCGTTTACCTATAATCCCTCATCCATCTAATATCCCAGAGACTATATATCGAGCATGGTATTGTCAGACCCATACGGTTTCTACTCGAGTCTCGCTCTAATTGGATTCTCCCGGAGAACTCTTTCTCTCTCAACCCGAATGACCCTGGCCAGGGATTTGTCTGAGCAAGAATACATGGGATATTCCTCTCATAACGCCGAGAGTGGATGATCCTCTATCGACACTCAATAGCCCTCGTAAGGTCGACTACCGCTCCCAATGACCAGCTGTACTAGATCTGGGACAGCCAAACCTATAAGCCTGGTATCAAAGAGTGGAGCATGTTAGGATCGAGAGCACTAAGAGGGGGGGGGTGAATTAGTGCAGCGGAAATCTTTCAGCGATTAAAAACGAAAGCTGTGTTCGTTTGATAAAAACTATTTTAATGCAAAAGCCGATTCTAAGATTACTTATGATTAAGTGCAGTTTACGTTTAAACACAGTTAGCGTCTAAACGCAGTTTGCGTCTAAATGTAGATTGCGTCTAAACTCAGATTGCGTCTAAGCGCAGTTTGCGTCTAAGCGCAGATTGCGTCTAAGCGCAGTTTGCGTCTAAACACAATTTGCGTCTAAGCGCAGTTTAAGCAGAAGTATACAGACAATGTGCTGCTATTGTACAGCTCAAAAAGTAATATGCAAAAAGCAGATTTACGTCTAAATGCAGATTTACGTCTAAACGCAGATTTACGTCTAAACGCAGATTTACGTCTTAAACGCAGATTTACGTCTGAACTTTGAAACTCATTTGTATACTCGCAGAAGATAGTATGCAGTTGAAATCAAGACGTAAACGTAAACTGAAATCTGATGATTGTGCGAGGAAAGCCGATTTACGTCTAAATGCAGTTTTACGTCTAAATGTTGAAACTCGTTCGTAAAATTGCAGAAGACAGTTTGCAGTTATAAATAGAATCAAAATGTAAATGTAAACTGCAAAGAAACTCGTTCGTAAAAGCGCAGAAGACAGTTCGCAGTTATAAACAGATTCAAGACGTAAATGTAAGCTGCAATGTAAAGATCGTACGAAAACACCTTTTGACGTCTGAATGCAGATTCGGAAAGATTAGAACTTAGGAACTTGCTCGTAAAAGCGCAGAGAGCAGTAGCTATGTAGGAGGTTTGCAGTAATGATAAAGTGTTCAAAATAAACGCAAACCATAGATTTAGAGTGGTTCGGTCAGTCTTGACCTACTCCACTTTTGGCTTCCTCCACCGGCGAGGTCACCGACGTCAACTAGGGGCCTTCCTTTAATAGGCGAAGGCCAACTGCCCTTTTACAGTTTCTCTCCTTTTGACGGGCTCAGGAGACAACCCTTACAGATCCTTTCTCTCCTCTCTTTACAACTCAAGACTTGAAGAACAGAAAAGAGGAGAACTTTTGGATTTTACACAAATTTGAGCTCTTAGAATCACTAAAAAGATCAAGAATTCGGTGTAGATCTGTTTCACTTCAGTGCTGAATGGGTGGGGTATTTATAAGCCCCAACCCAATTCAAATTTGGAGCTCAAAACGATCAAATCCCGGAATTTCGGGATCAGGCGATTGCACCTCTTGACTGGAGAGGTTGCACCGCCTGGCAGAGCTCGAAGACCGAGCTCAAGCGGTGCCACCTCTTTGTGAGGGAGGTTGCACCGCCCAGTCTTGCTCGAAGACTGAGCTCAGGCGGTGCCACCTCTCTGTCAGGGAGGTTGCACCGCCTAGTCTTGCTCGAAGACTGAGATCAGGCGGTGCCACCTCTCTGTCAGGAAGGTTGCACCGCCCAGTCTAGCTCGAAGACTGAGCTCAGGCGGTGCCACCTCCTAGCTGGGGAGGTTGCACCACCCAGTCTCGCTGGGAGGCTTAGCCCAGGCGGTTGCACCTCCTGGTGCAATCAGGGTCCGAATGGTTAGCTCCATTCGACCCAATTTCAATCTTTTCAGGGGCCCAATTGCCCCAAGATTAAGCTAATGGGATCACCTCCCATTTTCCAACTTAATCAATGTGCTAACTATGATTAAATCTAAGACAATTTCTGCAGCTTTGCTCTAATGCGTCAATCGCTTCTTCCGGCGAGTTTCCAGCGAACTTCCGTCAATCATCCGATGAACCCTCGGTGATTCTTCTGCGGACTTCCGGCAAACTCCTGGACTTTGCGACGATCCACTTGGCAAGTTCCGACGAGCTTCGCTTGGTAAGCTTCTGGACTTCTCGGATCTGTTCTCGCAGAACCTCCGACGACCGTCCGAACTTCCATCGAACTCTCGAACTCCCAACGTGATCATGAACTTGACTCTGGCGCAACTCCTGCTGCTTGTCTAACTTTCATCGTAGTTAATCCTGCACACTTATCTCAACACATAGATTAGACAACAAATGACAATTGACTTCATCATCAAAATCCGAGATTCAACAGAGCACTCATACAGGACATCCTTGGTGTCTCAAGTCTAAGGACCAGATACACCACTAGGACTACGAAATCGCTGTCTGACAATAAGGCATCATCAACCATCCAGCATTCCATAAGCGGATCAATTAGTGAACTCATTCTCCAATGAGCACCTGTATTGTATCCCTAGTGTCCCTATACGAGCAGCTATGAGACCAGCTGCATCCATCATATGGACGGGTATACAGCACACCAGTCTATCCGGTTATCACGATGTCCCTCTCGAGTAACCTATGACCTGGATCATTTAGGATATGTGTTTAAAGGTGAATCGAACTCATTATCGTGATCTCATCACGATCCGATTCCCATTGCACAAATCCAAGGACATCACAATATATGTATGCATTTATGCAATAGTTATAAAGTGATATACGCCAAAATATAATAAGCAAAAAGATTCTGTATCAAGTCACACGTGCCATCACTCATGTGATTGGCTTGCTGGGCACCTATGACTAGCAGTTTAATGGGTCAGATTATTCTTATTGGAAGACTCATAAGAGGATCTTCCTCATTTCTATGGATTTCGAGCTTTGGACTATTGTCAAAAATGGATTTCAAAAATCTTCTCTTCCGATAAGCGAATGGAATGAATTGGAGAGGAAGATTTTTGCTTTAAACGCAAAGGCTATGAATGCCTTGTTTTGTGCACTAGACAAAAATGAATTTAATCGTGTTTCCATTTGTGATTTGGCTTTTGATATTTAGAGAACTCTTGAGGTCACTCTTGAAGGCACTAGCCGAGTGAAAGAGTCCAAAATCAACATCCTTGTGCACTCTTATGAACTTTTCCGAATGAAACCAAGTGAGTCCATCGGAGACATGTACACCCGGTTCACGGATGTCATCAATGGACTCAAAGCTCTTAGTAAAGATTTTACTAACTTTGAACTAGTAACTAAAATCTTAAGATCCCTCATTAAAAGTTGGGATCCAAAAGTTATGGCCATTCAAGAGGCCAAAGACCTTAAAACATTCCCGCTTGAAGAACTTATTGGGTCTCTAATGACCTATGAAATGACATGTCAAGCTCATGACGAGCTCGAGAACCCCCTTCCAAAGAACAGGAAGGATATGACACTCACATCACAAGAATATCACTTGAAAGGAACATCAAGTGATGAGGATAGTGACAATGACATTGCACTTTTGACTCAAAAATTTAAAATTTTTTTAAGAAAGAACAAATTTAAAAATAATACAAAAAATAAATTTGAACACAAGAATGACCAAGTTATTTGCTATGAGTGCAAAAAACCGGGACACTACAAGAACAATTGTACCCAAGCCAAAAAGAGAACATCAAAGAAAAAGGCGCTCAAGGCAATGTGGGATGATTCAAGCACGTCCGAAGAAGAGGAGTCCAACACCGAGCAAGTTGCTCATTACGCCCTAATGGCCATCGGAGAAGAGGTAACGGATTTAATTGATGTAGATTTATTATATCATCAATTATTAAATGCCTTCCATGAGTTATTTGATGAATGTAAGACAATTAGTAGAAAATATAAATTGCTAAAAAACAAGCATGATAGTCTCACTTATTATTTTGATAAAGTAAAGACTGAATATCATAATAGTTTAGCTCCATGTATAAAATGCCATGATATAGAAACTCTCCAAAAGGAGAACTTGCTACTTAAGGACACCTTGAAGAAATTTGAGGTTGGTAGCAAGTCTTTGAACATGATCCTTACAAATAAGGGTCACGTTCCTAAAAGAAGTGGAATCGGATTTGTGAGAAGTCCTCACCAAAATCCAACCACCTTCATTAAAGGCCTTGTCTTACATGTTCGACACCAAAGCAATTGCAACTTTTGTTACAAATATGGATATAAAACTTATAAATATCCATTCAGGAAAATTAGTCCGAACAAACTAATTTGGGTTCCTAAAGGAACTATGATCAATTCTATGCAATATGATGAATAAGTCAGATCAGTTTTTAAGGCACCCAAAAGAAAATGGGTACCTAAATATAATCCCTTCTTGTAGAAACATATACCATCACAAGCTAGGAACAAGAGATGGTATCTCGATAGTGGATGCTCAAGACATATGATTAGAGATCCATCTCATTTCTCTAATCTCACTAGCAAAGAAGAAGGGTACGTCACCTTCGGAGACAACAACCAAGGCAAAATCATTGGCAAGGGAACCATAGGTAACAAATTAAAATTTTCTATTGATGATGTCTTACTAGTTGATGGATTGAAATATAATCTCTTGAGTGTTAGTCAATTATGCGATAAAGGTTATATCGTTAGATTTGAATCAAATGTGTGTATTTTTGAAAAACCAAACCATAACATAACTATGATTGCATTAAAACAAAATAATGTCTACACCATCAACCTTGATGAACTAAGTAATGAAATGTGCTTCTCCGCATTAAATGATGATGCTTGGGTTTGGCATAGGAGACTAGGCCATGCTAGCATGAAACTAATATCTAAGATCTCATCTAGAGAATTTGTACGAGGAATTCCAAATATGAAGTTTATTAAGGACAAAGTATACGATGCATGTCAACTAGGTCAATAAATAAAAACTAGTTTCAAACCAAAAATTCAAATTAGCACCACTAGACCATTATAATTGATTCATTTGAACTTATTTGGACCAATTGACACGACAAGTCTAGGAGAAAGCAAATATGCATTTGTAATTATGGATGACTATACTAGATACAGTTGGACCTATTTCTTAGCTCACAAAAGTGATTGTTTCAAGTGTTTCTCTAAATTTTGTAAACTCACTCAAAAGGAAAAAGGCTTCATGATTTCATCAATTCGGAGTGATCATGGTGGCAAATTTCAAAACCGTGACTTTCAAAATTTTTGTGAAGTTAATGGATACAATCATAACTTCTCCACTCCGAGGAATCCTCAACAAAATGGAGTAGTTGAAAGAAAAAACAGAAACCTACAAGAAATGGCAAGAACGATGTTAAATGAACATAGTCTACCCAAGTATTTTTGGGCCGAAGCCGTGAATACGGCTTGCTACATCATAAATAGGGTTCTAATAAGACCGTTCCTATCAAAAACTTCCTATAAATTATGGAATAACAAAAAATCAAATGTTTCCTATTTTAAAGTTTTCGGTTGTAAATGCTTTATTTTGAATGAAAGGGATGCCATAGGAAAATTTGATGCTAAATCCGATGAAGGCATCTTTCTTGGTTACTCTTCCGTTTCTAAGGCTTTTCGGGTTTTTAACAAAAGAACCTTAGTAATAGAAGAATCTATTCATGTAGTTTTTAATGAAATTTCTAATTTAAAGAAAAATGATTTTGATTATGATCTTGGTTTTGATAATTTGAATTTAAATGAACCCCCTCCTCAAAATAGCAACTTGGATGCACCTTTTTCCGAAATTTCCTTACCCAAGGAATGGAAGTATATAGATGCTCATCCAAAGGAGCTAATTATAGGAGATACATCAAAAGGGGTTCAAACTCATTCCTCTTTCAAGAATTTTTGTGCTAACACAGCCTTCCTTTCTCAAATCGAACCTAAATGCATTGACGAGGCCTTAAAAGATGATTTTTGGGTTATTACAATGCAAGAAAAATTAAATCAATTTGAGAAGAATAAGGTATGGAAGTTTGTTCCTAGACCTAGTGACAATTTAGTCATTGGTACTAAATGGGTCTTTAGAAATAAGCAAGACGAAAATGGTATCGTGGTTAGAAACAAGGCTTGATTAGTGGCCAAAGGTTTCAACCAAGAAGAAGGTATCGATTACGAAGAAACCTTCGCTCCCGTGGCTCGATTAGAAGCCATAAGGATACTCCTTGCCTATGCTAGTAGTAATAACTTTAAACTATTTCAAATGGACGTCAAAAGTGCCTTTTTGAATGGTTTTATTTCAGAAGAAGTATATGTTGAACAACCTCCCGGATTTGAAAATTCTCTTCTACTTAATCATGTATTCAAATTGACTAAGGCTCTCTATGGTTTAAAACAAGCTCCTAAAGCTTGGTACGAAAGGCTTAGTTCCTTTCTTATTTCAAATAATTTTACCAAAGGCAAGGTTGATACTACATTGTTTATCAAACACTTTGAAGATATTTTTCTTATTGTGCAAATTTATGTTGATGATATTATTTTTGGTTCTTCGGATGAATCACTATGTGAATCATTTGCCAAATATATGAGTCATGAATTTGAAATGAGTTTAATGGGTGAATTAACCTTCTTTTTAGGATTACAAATCAAACAACTTAGTGATGGTATATTTCTTAACCAATCTAAATATACATTAGAATTGTTAAAATGATTTAACATGGATAATTCAAAAGCAACAAACACTCCGATGAGTTCTTCGACTAAGTTAGATTTGGATGAAAATAATAAAAATTTCGATCAAAAAACATATAGGGGAATGATAGGTAGTCTACTCTAACTCTCCGCGACTAGACCGGATATTATATTTAGTGTAGGACTTTGCGCTAGATTTCAATCCAATCCTAAATTATCTCATCTTAAGAGTGTTAAAACAATATTTAGGTATCTTAAAGGAACTCCAAATTTAGGATTGTGGTATCCAAAATATGATAAATTTGATTTAATAGCTTATGCAGATGCCGATTTTGGTAGATGCAGGATAGATAGAAAAAGTACTTCTGGAACATGTCAATTTTTAAGACATACACTTGTCTCTTGGACTTCCAAGAAGCAAAATTCAGTTGCACTATCTACGGCGGAAGCTGAATACATTGCTACAAGTGCATGCTGTGCACAAGTTGTTTGGATGAAAAATACATTAGAAGACTATAGAATTCACTTAAAAAATATTCCCATAAAATGTGATAATACAAGTGCCATATGTCTTATTAAAAATCCAATTCAGCACTTTAGAACTAAGCACATCGACGTTAGGCATCATTTCATATGTGATCATGTCCTTAACAATAATGTCGTTTTAGAATTTATTGACACAAAGCATCAATTAGCAGATATTTTTACAAAAGCCTTAAATGAAGACCAATTTGAATTCATTAGAAGGAAACTAGGCATGTTAAATTATCCCTGAAAATAAGCTTGTTTGAATATGACAAATATCTCATCCTTTTCGTTCCTTTGTGAATTTGACTTCATCATTCTCCTTCAATTCCAAACGACATATTATCCTTCTCCTTCTGCTTTTGAACAATAACTAAACCCTCCTTTGAGATGTATTTTTAAATTCGGGATAAATACTTTTTTTTTCTGAATGAATGCTGATTTTTTTTTTTTAGACGAATGCTGATTTTTTTATGAATTCAGGATAAATATCTTTAGCAAATTTGAATGATGAATTTTATATGATTAATCTTAATACTAAATTCTTTTTCTAATGATTTTATGATCATAAATTGTGTGCTTCACGTCTCATCTCCTTTTTGTTGATGACAAAGGGGGAGAAAAGTGATGACTTGTACCATTTTGATAGCATGACTTATATTAATTGCAAAAGCTTGTGTGATACGAATGTCTTATATGCCTTGCAAAATCTTTGAGAATATCGCAAGATAGGTTGATCATATTGAAATCATGCCTTACATCTATATCATGAAATTTATGTTGAAAATCTTTATCTCCTATCGTAGTAAAAATTGTCCCTTATCATTCGACTTGAAAATGATTTTCATTGAAGTTTCGTATTTACTTATGCTTAATGAGAATAGTGATAAGTTCAATGGTTAGAACTTATCAATTTATGCTTGAATTCAATGGGATGAAATTTTCTTCTCAAAATTCAACGGTTAGAACTTAATGAGAATAGTGTTTTTATCATCAAAAAGGGGGATATTATTGAATCTCGGATTTTGATGATAAAATCAATTGATGGGTTAATTGATCTAATCCATATTATTGAGTTAAGTGTGCAAGATTAACTATGATAACCAGAAAACATAAAGCAAGAATACCGGAGTCAAGTTCGATGGAAGTTTAAGAGTCCAAAGAATTGTCGGAGATGCTGCCGAAAACAACCGAGAAGAAATCGGGAACTTGTCGGAATTTTCGGAAGTTCGCCGAAGAGATCGTCGGAGGTTCGAGGAGATCAGCGAGAATGCTCGGCTACTCGTTGAAGTCATTGTTGAATCTTGTATTTTGATGATGAAACTACTTGATATATGTTTATGATTTAATCTGCGTTTTGAGTGACGCAGGATGCTTCGATCAGGATGAGACAATTAAAGCAGGAAAATCATGTTGTGCCGGATGAACATGTCAGAAGATTGGACGTCGGGCCGGTGGATCGGTCGACGTATCGACAGAAGGCTTCAGGCCGTGGACTCGGACATCGGGCCAAGAAGAGCAGGTATTGTGCCAAGGATATCGAAGTTGCGGAGTCAACTGGTCGATTGGGCAATCGGCTACAGGAGAGGACGATGCGCTGAAGAATCGAACAAAGCGTCGAGGGACCAATGACATGCCGGACAACTTGGTTAATTGCTTAGGATTAATTGTCTCGATCGAAGTTTTGTTTTAAGTGTGCAAGATTAACTACGATGGAAGAAAGACATGCAGCAGGAGTTGCACCGGAGTCAAGACAATGATCACGTTGGGAGTTCGAGAGTTCGACGAAAGTTCGGACAGTCGTCGGAGGTTCTACGGGAACAAATCCGAGAAGTCCATAAGCTTGCCAAAGAAGCTCGTCGGAACTTGCCAACTGAATCGTCGCAAGTACAGGAGTTTGCCGGAAGTCCATAGGAGCATCACCGAGGGTTCATCGGATGATCGATGGAAGTTCGCCGGAAGCTCGCCAGAAGAAGCGATTGACGCACCGGAGTAAGTTGCAGTAAATGTCTTAGGGAATATCGTAGTTAGCACAATGATTAAGTTGGAAATGGGAGGTGATCCCATTAACTTAATCTTGGGGCAATTGGGCCCTTAAAAAACCCAAATTGGGCCGAATGGATCAACCCATTCGGACCCTGATTTCTGTTGGGAGGTGCAACCGCCCAAGCCAGGAGGTAGCAACACCTGGGCTAAGTCTACGAGCGAGACTGGGCGGTGCAACCGCCCTAGCCAGGAGGTGGCACCGCCTGGGCTTAGTCTCCGAGAGAGACTAGGCAGTGCAACCTCCCTTGACAGGAGGTAGCACCACCTAAGCTCGGTCTTCGAGCTCTGGGAGGAGGTGCAACCGCCTCAGTCAGGCGGTGGCACCGCTTGAGCTCGGTCTTCGAGCTCTGGCAGGAGGTGCAACCGCCCCTGACAGAGGTGGCACCGCCTAGAGGCTCAGTCTTCGAGCTCTGCCAAGCGGTGCAACCGCCTCAGTCAGGAGGTGCAACCGCCTAAGCTCGGTCTTCGAGCTCTAGTACGAGGTGCAACCGCCCCTGACAAGAGGTAGCACTGCCTAGAGGCTCAGTCTTCGAGCTCTGCTAGGCGGTGCAACCGCCTCCGTCAGGAGGTGCAACCGCCTGATCCCGAAATTCTGGGAATTGACAGTTTTGAGCTCCAAATTTGAACTGGGTTGGGGCCTATAAATACCCCACCCATTCAGCACTGAAAGAGCATGAACTTACACCAAAATCTTGATCTTTTTCTGTGATTCTTAGAGCTCAAAATTGTTGTAAAGGTCAAAAGTTCTTCTCCCTCTTTTCTTCCAAGTTCTGAGTTATAAAGAGAGGAGAGAAAATTCTATAAGGGCTGTCTCCTAAGCCCGTCAAAAGGAGTGAAATTGTAAAAGGGTGGTTGGCCTTCGCCTATTGAAGGAAGGCCTCTAGTTGACGTCGGTGACCTCATCGGTGGAGGAAGCCAAAAGTGGAGTAGGTCAAGATTGACCGAACCACTCTAAATCTCGGTTTGCATTTACTTTGAGCATATTATCCTTACTCCAAACCTCCTCTAAAGCTTACTGCTTTCTTCGCATATACGATCGGGTTTCAAGCTTTGTATTTTCTAAATCAGCATTTAGACGTAAATCAGCTTTTTCGTACGATCATCATATTTCAATTTGCGTTTACGTTTTGATTTCTATCATAACTGCAAACTGCCTTTATATCCTTGCTTAAACTGCATCTCACTTAATCAAGTGATTTATGAATCATCATTTAGACGTAAATCAGTTTCTTCGTACGAATATCATATTTTAGTTTGCGCCTACTATCTGATTTGAATCATAACTGCAAACTTCATTTATATCATTGCTGCATTTCACTTAATCAAAAGTTGAAGTGATTTACGAATCGGCTTTCTTACCGAAATCACTTTTATCGAACGAACGCAGTTTTTATCGTAAAAGGTTTTCCACTGCACTAATTCATCCCCCCCCTCTTAGTGCTCTTGATCCTAACAATTGGTATCAGAGCTCGGTTTTTCTCATTTCGGATTTACACCCGCGAGACATGACTCTTCATGGCTTTCAAGAGGGCTTATCGGTTTTTGGTCCACTGTTGTGTAGCGGATTGGACTATACTTATTGGAAAACTCGAATGAGAGTTTTCTTGATTTCTATGAATTTGAATTTATGGAATATCATTGAAAACAATTTTTAACTTCCCTCTAAACCGATGAACGAATGGTCGGATTTGGAGAAGAAGTATTTTTCTTTAAACGCAAAGGCTATGAATATCTTATTTTGCGCTTTGGACAAAAATGAGTTTAACCGGATTTCTATGTGCGAAACAGCTTTTGACATTTGGCGATCACTTGAAATCACGTACGAGGGAACTAGTAAAGTCAAAGACTCGAAAGTTAACATTTTATTGCATGATTTTGAGCTTTTTCGAATGCAACCAAGTGAGACTATAGGTGACACGTACACCTGTTTAACGGATGTCGTCAATAGTTTAAGAGCTCTTGGAAAATGTTTTTTGGATTTTGAACTCGTAAACAAGATTTTGCGTTCTCTTTCTAAGAAGTGTGATTCAAAAGTAACTGCAATACAAGAAGCTAAAAACCTAAACAACTTACCACTTAAAGAACTAATTGGTTCGTTGATGACATATGAAATGGTGCACAATGCACATGATGAATATGATGAACAAAATCACCTTCCAAAGAACAGGAAGGATTTGGAACTCCGGACAAATGAATACCACTTGAGCGATGACTCAAGTGATGAGGACAATGATGAACTTGAACTTCGAACACTAAATCTTAATAAGTTTATTAAACAAAAATCTAAAATAGACAATGAACTTGAACGAAGGAAGAGGCCAAAGAAGAGGAAGGCAACCAAGGATGATTCAAGAACTTCCAAAGGTGAAATGGCAAATTGGGCTTTGACGGGCTTCGACTACATGGTAAGTAACTTAACTTTCTTGAATTATTTTGAAATTACTTGAAGTTTTTCATGAGTGCTTAATTTAGATAGTTGGAATAGGAAATAAAAAATTATTTTTTAAAAATTATATCATGTTTTTCTTTTTAGGATCTTTGAAGAATTAAAAATTTGATCATGAAAACTATATTGCTAAGGTTTCATGCATGTTTTGAAATGTTGAATGATGTATGCAACATTATGGATGATAGTTATATGATATGTGATAATGCTTAAGATTAATCCATGCATGTGTATTTTGATGATTTTATGTCATGCATGAGCTTTTGAAGTAAATGATTTGAAACTCTCATTTTGGATTAACATGTTTTTGGTTTAATCATTTTTATGACGAATTAAGATGACATTCTCATGACATATTAAGATGACATAGTGCATGTACATCTATGTATGAATTTCTTAATAGTCTTTTGATGATAGATGTGATATCATGATGTTTTATTTTTGATGTGTTTGGTCTTGACGGCTTTATGACGAAACTTATGTTTCGATTTTAAATGATGATACATGTTTTCACAAAAAGACTTTAACACCCTCACATGAAATCAATTGTATGAAATGGAAATGAATTTTATATCCTATTGAGATTATTGAATTTATTTTACCAATCTTGTGAATCTCATGAAAATAAACATGATGAATATTCTAAAAATAAATGAGTATATCATGCATTTGGTCTTAATGATTTCTCTTGAACATAATTTTTGAAATCATATTTGATAATGAATATCAAGATATAAAAAGGATGTTATCATGGAATCATGCTTGATGATTTATTTTATGAAATTTACCTTTCTATCTTGAAGGTTGACATTTTTTTTAAAAGCAAAGGCATGCTCATAAGAAGCAAATCACATGAATAGAAATTTATAAAAATGAAATGTAATCCTCTATCTTATTGATTTTTCAATAAATCTATGCTTGTCATATATGAATTTATTGACTGTAATTTTGAGGATGATCTCAGATTCGACAAATGCTTGATTCGTATTTACGACATAAGATACATTTTAAATATGAATCATGCTTCAATCATGTTAAATGCTTTAATCATTTTCTATCTCTAGAGTTCTCGATTTTGATGAAATACAAGTGATAAATTCATTTTTGATATCTTGTAAATCACTTGAATTATGAATGAGTTTTTTATGATGTGTTAAAAGAATCACTTAAAAAGAAAATGCTTTTCCCATCTTATCAAGATTAATGATTTCATGATATTGTGTGAATCTCAAAATTGATTTTGATAAAATAGTAATAACGTTATTCATGTTATGAATCTCAAAAATGATAATATGCTTCATGTGATAATATGAATATATGAAACACTTATGATATGATTTTTATATAATTCTGTATATTCATAAAATATTTATCTCATCATCCAATAACTCTTCTTGATATTCCTTATGAGATGAAATGAAATAATGCATGAAATACAAATGAAGAGTTAATGATCATGCATAATAGGATGCAATGAATTCTAACATTTAGATACCATCGTTTGAATATCTATGATCATGTTGCCAAAATGATATATCATGAATGCTTGAATATCATGTTTGATATGCTCATAATGATGATTGATTTTTCGGTATCGTGCATAAAAAAATGAAATGTAATGTTAATGAATTTGTGCCTTGAAACTATAATGATGCACAAATAAGAATGATTACTTACCTTTGTCATGATTTAAAAATTGATGTAAAGGTTTTTTCCCTTCTTTTTGCCAATGACATAGGGAAAAACACAACCCCAATATATTAGGGTTGTGTTTTTTAACGTGGGCAAGACAGTCTCAAATCTTAACAATCTTAAGATTAGGCTTTTACCCTTTTCATATCTCATATGGTGTAGACACTATTGACTTAGTTGGAACTCTATTCAGAAGGTAAGTTGCGGTCTCTAGGGCGTATCCCGAGAATGAGGCTGGTAGGTCAGCGAAACTCATCATGGACTGCACCATGTATAACAATGTACAATTCCTCCTTTTAAATACACCATTGAGCTAAGGTGTATAAGGAGGTGTCCATTAGGATAGAATCTCATGGTCCTTGAGGAACCGGATAAACTCTGTACTTAAGTATTTACCTCATCGATCTAATCGAAGAGTCTTGATACTCTTTCCAATTTAGTTCTCCACTTCATTCTTATACACTCTAAATTTCTTAAAGGCCTCAGACTTGTACTTTATTAATACATATGTCCATACCTTGAGAAATCATCAGTAAAGGTAATGAAGTAGGAGTAACCACTAATGACATGAGTTGACATAGGTCTATATACATCACTATGTATGAGTTCCAACAGCTTATTGACTCTCTCTCTAGTTTCACTAAATAGAGAGTTGGTCAGTTTTCTACGAAGGCAAGGCTTGCAAGTTGCATATGACTCATAGTCGAATGGATCTAGATATCCATCCTTTAGCAACTTTTGAATCCTTCTCTTATGGATGTGACCTAGCCTATAATGTCATAGGTATAGACTATTCACCTTATCTTATCTCCTCTTTGACACACTTACATTCATGATATGTGGAGTAGTATCTAGTATAAACAAACCATTATGCAATGTTTCTCTCGTGATGATCTCATCATCTAATAATATTGAACAACCATTATTCTCAAAAAATAATTTATATCCACTTTCAAACATAAAATGGAAATAATATTTTTGATAATAGAAGGAATAAAATAGCATGCATCCAATGTAATAATAGCTCCACCAAATAAATGTAGGGTGACCTCGCCAATAGTTATTGTAGTAGCTTTTGCTCCATTGTCCATCTTGAGGTCTATCTTACTTCTCGTCAATCTCTTAGGTCTTGTCAGAACCTACAACAAATTGTAAATATGATAAGCACTACCGGTTCAATACTCATGTGTCATCATAAAAGTCTAACAAATGGAGACTGATTATGAATGTACTTGAAGCTTCTCCAAGCTTCTGTTTCGCCCTCTCTACAAGGTACTCTTTATAGTTTCTTTTCCAGTCTCAATCTTTGTCGTAGTGGAAGCACTGGCCTTTTTCCTTTATTGGGTCTTTCTTAGCAACATTTGCTTTACCTAGTCTGCCCTTGCCCTTGCCCTTGTTAAGGGACTTTTCTGCTTTCCTTTTCTTTCTGGTCTCACTAGTGTAGAGAAGTGGCTTCTCTTTCTTGATAGTGCTCTCTACCGAGGAGCTCCGAGAGAGTCACCTTAAGCTTGTTCATATTAAAATTTATTATAAATTATGAAAAAGAATTTGGTAGGGACTAAAGCACAAGATCTACACACATGTTATCCTCTATGATCACTCCTAGACCTATGAGTTTCTCTATCCACTCAATCATCTTTAGGACATGGTTCTGAACCGATATCCCCTTAGTCATCCTAGCATGGAAGAGGCTCATGGATATCTCATATCGGTGAGTCCTTCCTTGTTCCTCAAACAGTTTACGGACATGTAAGAGAATGAATCTAGCATCCATCTTTTCATGCTATCTTTATAACTCAGGAGTCAAGGAGCCCAATATATAACATTGAGCAAGAGTGGAGTCATTTATGTACTTTACATAGCGAGCGATCTCATCCTCGCTTGCCCCTTCCTCGGGCATAGGCATCAATGTATTAAAGATGTACGTGATTTTCTCTGCCGTGAGAACAATTCTCAAGTTACAAAGCCAATCTATATAATTTGGACCAATTAGGTAGTTAATATCAAGAATGCCACATAAAGGATTTGAAAGCGACATATTTCTGAAAATAAAGATGGAGTAGAAATAAATAACATGTAGATTTTATAAAAATAAATAATCAAGATATGGACTTCTATCTTAATCTACTCCCACTATTTTACTACCGAGTCACCTGACACCCTCAGCATGTGAAATAGAAGTCTCTAGCAAACTTCTAATGGGGATCGAGACCCAATCAACTTCTTAGTGTAACCTCGAGGGACTCAACCAATCACACTAAGCCCAAAAGCTAGGCAACTCTTGCCGATCACAACTCCTTATGATTCTCGTTCTGTTTGGTCTCCGAACTACCATGGTCTCGAGGGACTTGACCAACCATGATGTTCAGTTAAGTCAATACCATCATTATAAGATGAGTATAATTCAATGATATCCTCGGGTTAGCGATGACATCTCTATTTTATAGGCAAGATAGCAAATCGCGACATAAGTGAGCCTCGAGGGACTTGACTAACTCAACCTACATCGAGAATCGGCCCCTACCTATGACGATGAAAGGCCACGTGGGTCAATCTAATTGTCTCATGTTTACCGACTTAATATTATCGAGAGAGGGGTTTCTTTGATTTGGTCTCCTAATATGATATGTCACACACATACATATTTAATATATATCTATATCATATGCAAATATATATATATATATATATATATATATATATATATATATATAGTAGGTGTACAAGCAATCGCACAACACATGAGCAATTACACCAGATGATCATGGACCATAGCCTAATGTGATCAGGCTTGAGCTAGTGGGCCTAATCATTTACATCAAGATCTATGTGTGCAGTAGTGCATCTCCATACCGTATGATTATCCATCTCATTCTAATGGGTTCCGTCAGCATCTCGATGTATCTCGATGTATCACGATCGTTTGTCTCGTGTGTCCTGCTATCGCTTCCACGCTCCAACTACGCCTCCTCATATGATTACAATTTAATCATAGGCATGAAGGCCTAACAATAAATGAGAAATAAAATGGAGGCTCGCATACCCCAATAATAATAATCATAAATATACACATCACACGGTCTATGATCATCCGTCCACACATCAAACATCACATGTAAATATTATTATCTAAGACTACTAGATAATAATAATAATAATAATAATAATAATAATAATAATAATAATAATAATAATAATAATAAATTAAACTTTTAATTAATTAATATTTTCTGAAATTAGAGACATGTAGGGAATTTTCTGAATTATAAGGGGTATTTCGTAATTTGGATAAAGGACAAAACTTAGAATTTTTGAAATTCTGAGGGGCAAAACTATCTTTTGCCCAAAAAACCCTAACCCTCTTCTCTTCTCCCCTACTATGTTGTAGCCATCGCCACCCTACTGGAGGTGGCCACTACAAGGGGCGAGGGGCGACGCCCCTGCCCACGGGCACTATTCCTATAGGCGGCGCCGCCCTTATGGGCACTACCACCCTCACGAGCAGCTATGCTCGCGGGCGCTGTGCCCATAAGCGATGTTGCCCTACGGCGCCTTAGCTAGCAGGAGCAGCGCCCGCAAGCACCGTTGTCGTTTGTGCCTCTGCTCGCGGGTGTAGCTCCTGTAGGCACTACTATGGGCGCATTGCCCGTGGGCAGTGCCACACTAGCAGGCCAGGGTTGCCCATTGGGACTTGCTACCACCTTTGTTGGTGGCTTGCACGTGGGCCCAGTAACGGCAGGCATCGCTTGTGCTCGTGGGCCCAACAGCAGTAGGCACCGCTTGTGCCCATGAGCCCAGGACTTGCAAGCGTTGCCCTTGCACGTGGGTGCAGTGCCTGAGGGCAAGCGGTCGTTGTGTCGTAGCCCTACCTGTGTTAGGATTAGAGGGGCATTAAGAGGAAGGGGGGGTGGGGGGTGGGGGGGTGAATTCGTGCAACAGATTAAAACTCGTAAGTTTGAAAACGATTTCATAAATGCGTAGAGATTTCGATTCAACAATGAATGACTTGGTGAAAGTAGCTCGAGTAAAGTGAGAAGATAAAAACTGAAAGCTTGTTACTATGTAAATAACGATTTAAAAAAGGTAAACACTCACACATTCAATGAGCACATTAATTTAAAGTGGTTCGGTCAAAATGACTTATATCCACTTGCGAAGCCTTCTTCGATGAGGCTCCTAACTTCCACTAGCAAATCACTTTGAAGGGGAAGAACAAATACCCCTCTTACAACCTTTTACAAGTGGTTCACACTCTTACAGATTTTTTAAAGAGAAAGAGGGAGGTGAACACTTAAGTTATTGAAAATAAGACTTGCTAAATACTTTGCTAAGGCTTTTTCTCAATCTCTAACTTCTCAAAGGTTGTGTTCTCTGCTGAGAATTGAGAGATATTTATAGGCCCCAAGAGGATTCAAATTTGGGCTCCAAATTTGAATTGCTTTTGGGTTTCTCAGTGCTAACGGTGCCACCGCTTGTCAGTGTCTAACACTAACGGTGTATTAGCGATGCCACTGCCCAGTCCGGCGGTGCCACCGCTAGACCTCTCGGGTGCTACGCGGTGCCACCACCCAATCCAAAAGTTTGTTGGCGGTGCCACCATCGGAACTCTCGAGTTTTGGGCGGTGCCACCGCCTAGACTATTTCAACTCACTAGTTGGGCTCCAAATTTGGCCCAAACCAGTCCGAACATGGGCCCAATTGGCCCATAATCGGGTTATAGGATTAACCTTTAATCTAACCCTAATATATGTAAACTATGAAATTAATACATAGTCCTAAGCAAGTTTTTAACCGGCAACATCGAGTTTCCTTCCGGCGAGCTTTCCAGCGATCTTCCGGTGGACTTTCGATACACCCTCGGATTTCTTCCGGCAGACTCCTAGTAGGCTCCTAATCTTGTGGCAAGTTCAGCAAGTAGCTGAGCCTTCTTGGTGATCTTCGTGAACCTCCGATGATCTCTTCGACGGACTTCTGAAAACTCCGACAAGTCCCCGATTTCCTCTCGGTTGGTTCTGGCAGCATCTTCGACGAATCTTCGAACTCTCGAACACCCATCGAACTTGACTCCGGTAGACTTGCTTTATGTCTTCAAGCTATCATAGTTAATCCTACACATGTAAAACAAAACTTCGATCGAGACAATTAATCCTTAGCAATTAATCAAGTTGTCCGGTATGTCATTAGTCCCTCGATGCTTCGTCTGATTCTTCGGTGTATCGTTCTCTCTTGCGGCCTATTGCCCAATCGGCCAGTTGACTCCGTAACTTCGATATTCTTGGTGTAATACCCGCTCTTCTTGACCTGATGCCCGAATCCATGGCCCGAAGCTTTCTATCGATATATCGACCGATCCACTAGCCCAACGTCCAATCTTCTGACATATTCCTCTAGCACAACATGATTTTCCTACTATAATTATCTCATCCTGATTGAAGCATCCTACATCACTCAAAACGTAGATTAAAACATAAACACATATTGATTGGTTTCATCATCAAAATCCAAGATTCAACAATCTCCCCCTTTTTGATGATGACAATCAATCGACGACAGAGTTAACCTTAACTCCCGGAGTTTAAACAAACTCCCCCTATCAATATACCATATTAATAGAACCTTGAATTCAAGCCAAATTCAAGTCATTGCAAATATTTATCATGCATAATATGATCATACTTCTCCCCCTTTGTCATCAACAAAAAGGAGAAGTGTCACTTTCTCTGTGTTTGAGAGATATGAATTCAACTTATTGCATGAAAAACATAGTATTAAATTTTATCATCATGCAATCTAGCAATTAAAGATGTACAAGTTTAGCATGTTTGCTTTTCTTAAGATAGCAACTGTTTGCTTCTCTTTAGACTACAAGCTAGCAATTTTTATGATATGCAAGTTTTACTACATACAAACTAGCAAAAATTTCGAAAGCAAATGCAAGATAGCATTTCTTGTGTAAGCTCATGATTCTTGCTTCCTATTGCAATGTGCAAGTTGCAAGTTTTGCTTCTTGAGATAGGCAAGATAGAACATTTTCTTGAGATTACAAGATAGCATTTCTTGCTTTTGAGATGAGCAAGCTAATAAGTTTTGCCCCTTTTTGCGATGTGTTTTACAATTTTTTGCTTCTCTTGTCTTGTGCAAGCTAGCTATCTCCCCCTTTGTCATTGTCAAAAAGAAGGAAAGACTCTTTACATCAATTATGACAAAGGTAAGTATCAATCTTATTTGTGCATCATTATATTTTCAAATTAAAACATGTACTATTTCAAAAACCTTATATTTCATTAATGCACGATATCGATTAAATCAATCAACATTATGAGCATATCATACATGATACTAAAATTTTTAACTATTTATCAACATTTTGATCATGATACCAAACATTCATCATTTAGAGCATTCATGATACAAAACATTAAATCAACATTTATGATACATCATTTTAGCAACAATTCATAGCATTTTAAATCATGATTCACATCATATGTGATACATCACATCATAATTAAAAAGCATAAGTATTGCATGCATCATTGCAAATCATAAATATTTCATATCATGATGGTATCAATTTTGTCAAACTATATCCTACCATGCATGTTCATAACTTTTCATTTGTATGCATCAAAATAATATCAAGAGTATTTTATGCATAATACAAAATCATCATTTATAATTACATCAATATTCTAATCATTATTTCAATCTACACATCATGATAACAATAAATTTGCACTATAGACAATCTCATGTTTTATCATTCAAGCTAACGTATATTTTTACAATTAGCAAGCTAACAATTTCCTTTTTCTCTTATAACAATGATTCAATCATATCAAGGCATTTGTATCATAGATACAAAGAAATCATATCATCAAAGATAAGACCATTTGAATACCAAAAGACATGATTTATTTCAACAGATCTCCTTTATTTTTATAAATGTCAAAAAAAAATGTAGGAGAACAAATTTTATAGTACCTTGATTCTTACATAAGAAGTTTAAGTTATAAATTTTGAAAAATCAAGATAAGTCTTATTCAAATCATCAAATCAAAATCATTTTCAAGAGATTCAAAAACATAGATAATTTTTTTTAATCTCTCAATTCTTTATGAATCATAAAAATTATAATTAAAATAACAAATCATGATTCATTTCAAAAATTTTCTTCTTTAGTAAACAATAAAAAGAGATATGGGAGTTTAAAGAACAAGATCTTGATTCACAATAAAATTTCATGTATCAAATATCGAGAAATCAAGATGATGATTCATAAAGAATATCACAAGTTATATTCAAGAGAAAAATCATCATTAATTTTCAAATCATTTAATTTATCAAATCAACATTTCTTGGGTATGCATGATATCAAAACATGGTTTCAAATCTTCAACATATAATATGCATGAATTCAAAAATCGAAAGGAGAAGGAAAGAATTCAAAGGTACAAAGATTTCAACCATCTCATAAACAAATGAAGGATCAAGTCATGAATCGAAAATTCCATGAATCATTTCGACAAATCTCCTTTTAAATAATCAAAATGATCATAAAAGGAAATCTCATATTATTCCAAAAAATCAAGATCATGATTTTGATAAAACTCATTTCAATTTCAAATTATCAAAATCATTTTTATGGTTCACAAAATTCATAACATAAGTAGATTCATGATTTCATTAATAATAGATTTTCTTCCATTTTTTTTTAAGTGTTTCATTTTAAGTGATTGATTTCATGTTAACATGCTTTTCAAACATGCATCAACATTTAGGATCAAAAAATGAATTTCGTTATAAAACCATCACGACCAATAAATTACAAAAATCATTATGTATTACTTTAAAATCTCATGCTGAAAGTTATTAATCATGGTATCAAAACTTCAATATTTTCATTACAACATCAAGCATTATTAAGTATACAATCGTCAAGCATGACACTTATACTATTTCATATAAGCATGCCTATTTTATTTATGTCAAATCAAAACATGCATCAATTTTTTTTTAAACCCAAAAAGCCACTTTTAATATCATGAAAATCGATAATCTATAAATCACAAAAATCATTATGCATTATTTCGAAAGAAAACTCATTAAACATCATCATTCTATATTACTTCAAATCAAACATGATTTCATTTATTTTTAAAATATTTATCATGATAGGACATACAAGGCAAAGAAATTATTAAATATAAAGCATATTCATCAAGATGGTTTCATTGGGCATAAGGTATTTTCAACCAAAATCATTTTGTTATTTGTTGTAGTCATGCATTTTTCTTTTTAGATTAATCTATCTTTTTATGCTTAGTTTTCTATACAAAAGTCATACATCATCATTAAGCATGATGTTAAATTTCTTAATATTTTCATTATGACATCAAGAATAGTTTCAATCAAAATCGAAAATCATCAAGATACACATTTTTTCTTCTTAAGAAAAACATACATATGATCATTAGATTTAAATCTAACATTTTATTCTATTAACATAAAACATGCAATTAAAAAAAAAAAGATTATTAAAAAAAATACATCATGGAAAACATCAAGTAATTTCAAAATAAATTAAGGGGGTTTCGATTACCTCAACATTCCATTGAGGCGTAGTTTGCGACCTCACCTTTCTTGATTTTCTCCTCATCATTGGAGGAGCTTGGTTCATCCTAATTTTTGTTCTTCTTCTTGTGTTCAAAGCAAATAGTTTCGTTCTTTTTGTTTTTTAACTTTTGTTTCATTTGTAGTTTAAGTTCACCATCACTTGAGCTAATGCTCGAGTGGTCTTCATGTGTTCTATGTCCCAAATCCTTCCTATCCTTTGGAAGGTTGTTCTCAAGTTTCCTTTTTGTCATATTGTTCATTTCGTAGGTCATTAATGACCCAATTAGTTCTTCGAGTGGAAATGTTTTAAGATCCTTGGACTCTTGAATGGCCGTAACTTTTGGATCCCAACTTTTTGGAAGAGATCTTAGAATTTTAGTTACTAATTCAAAGTTAGAAAAATCTTTATCAAGAGCTTTGAGTCCATTGATGACATCCGTGAAACTAGTGTACATGTCACCGATGGACTCACTTGGTTTCATCCGGAAAAGTTTGTAAGAATGCACAATAATATTGTTTTTGGACTCTCTCACTCGACTAGTGCCTTCATGAGTGACCTCAAGAGTTCTCCAAATATCAAAAGCCGAATCATAATTCGAAACGGGATTAAATTCATTTTTGTCAAGTGCACAATATAAGACATTTATAGCCTTTGTATTTAGAGAAAACATCTTCTTCTCCAAATCATTCCAATGGTTCATTAGAAGAGAAGACATTTCAAATCCATTTTTGACTATGTGCCATAAATTCAAATCCAAAGAATGTAAGAAAACTCTCATTCGAGTTTTCCAATAAGTGTAGTCCGTACCATTGAAAAAGGGAGGACGAATGAGAGAGTAACCCTCTTGAAGGTCGTAAAGAGTCATTTCTCTTGGGTGTTAAACTAACTGAGAAATAACAAGGCTCCGATACCAATTGTTAGGATCGGAACGGCATTAAGAGGGGGGGGGGGGGGGGGGGGGGTGAATTAGTGCAACGGATTAAAACTCGTAAGTTTGAAAATGATTTCATAAATGCGTAGAGATTTCGATTCGACGTTGAATAACTTGGTGAAAGTACCTCGAGTAAAGTGATAAGATAAAAACTGAAAGCTTGCTGCTATGTAAATAACAGTTTAAGAAAGGTAAACACTCACATTCAAGGAGCACACCAATTTAAAGTGGTTCGGTCAAAATGACCTATATCCACTTGCGAAGCCTTCTTCGATGAAACTCCCAACTTTCACTAGAAAATCATGATGAAGGGGAAGGACAAATACCCCTCTTACAACCTTTTATAAGTGGTTCACACTCTTACAGATTTTTCAAAGAGAAAGAGGGAGGTCAATACTTAAGCTATTGAAAACAAGACTTGCTAAATACTTTGCTAAGGCTTTTTCTCAATCTCTAACTTATCAAAAGTTGTGTTCTCTGCTGAGAATTGAGGGGTATTTATAGGCCCTAAGGGGATTCAAATTTGGTCTCCAAATTTAAATTACTTTTGGGTTTCTCGATGCTGGCAGTAACACCGCCTGTCAGTGTCTGACACTGACAATGTACTGGCGGTGCCACCACCCAGTATGGCGGTACCACCGTTGGACCTCTCGGGTGCTGGGCAGTGCCACCACCCAATCTAACAGTTTGTTGGCGGTGCCACCGTCGGAACTCTCGGATTCTAGGCGGTGCCATCGCCTATACTATTTCAACTTATTGGTTGGGCTCCAAACTTGGCCCAAACCAGTCTGAACTTGGGCCCAATTGGCCACTAACCGGGTTATAGGATTAACCCTTAATTTTAACCCTAATTATATGTAAACTATCAAATTAAGACATAGTCCTAAGCAAGTTTTTAACCAGCAACGTCGAGTTTCCTTCCTGCGAGCTTTCTGGCGATCTTCCGGTGGACTTCCGATACACCCTCGGATTTCTTCCAACGGACTCCTAGCAGGCTCCCGATCTTATGGCAAGTTCTGCGAGTAGCCGAGCCTTCTCGGTGATCTCTGTGAACCTCCGACAATCTCTTCGGTGGACTTCTGAAAACTCCGACAAGTCCCTGATTTCCTCTCGGTTGGTTCCGACAGCATCTCCAACGAATCTTCAGACTCTCAAACACCCATCGAACTTGACTCTGGTAGATTTGCTTTATGTCTTCAAGCTATCATAGTTAATCCTACACATGTAAAATAAAACTTCGATCGAGACAATTAATCCTAAGCAATTAATCAAGTTGTCCGGTATGTCATTGGTCCCTCGACGCTTCGTTTGATTCTTTAGTGCATCGTCCTCTCTTGCGGCCTATTGCCCAATCGGCTAGTTGACTCTACAACTTTGATATCCTTGGCGCAATACCCGCTCTTCTTGGCCTGATACCCGAATCCATGGCCTGAAGTCTTATGTCGATACGTCAACTGATCCACTGGCCTGACATCCAATCTTCTTACATGTTCCTCCGACACTATATGATTTTCCTACTATAATTATCTCATCCTGATCAAAGCATCTTGCGTCACTCAAAACACAGATTAAAACATAAACACATATTGATTGGTTTCATCATCAAAATCCGAGATTCAATAGCCTGCGGACATCGCTGTAGGCAACCGTACCTTCATGCACAGTGCTAGCGCGTAGGTGTCTGCCACTGCAATAACTTGCCAGCCGCTAGCCAAGAGCCTACACGTAGATGGCAGCGCAGCCATCTGTGAGGGTAGTAAGGCTAGCAACAGTTGCTACCCTTTCTCGCTTTTACGTCAATGATTTTGACGTCAAAAGCTTCTCCAAAACACAACATATGTAGTTTAAAGCTAATCTTTCGTATAAACAACCTAGCTCTGATACCACTATTGGGAAATCTAGGGGGCGACATCACATGCGCAATGGAAGAACATAAAAATAAAATACCCAATTCCCAAAGATGTGTTCATTGTCGTGCGAAGATTGGTGCATAAAATCTATGAAACAAAAAAACTATTTATATTAAAGATTGTATTACCTAGGGAGATCGTATATCCTTGAATCTCTATAGATCTCTAGGAGAGAGTGAAAGAGGTCAAGTGCCCATGAATGTACCTGAAACTTCTCCAAGCCTTTGTTTCGCTACAAGGTACTTTTTGTAGTTCCTCTTCTAGTGCCCATCTTTATTGTAATGGAAGCACTAGCCTTTGTTCTTTATCAGGTCTTTCTTAGCAACCTTTGCTTTACCCGGTCCGCCCTTACCCTCACCCTACTTAAGGAACTTTTCTGCTTTCATTTTCTTTCTAGTCACACCAGCATAGAGAACTAGCTTTTCTTTCTTTATCTGCCTCCCTCAACATATTGAAGAGTTTAGAGAGAGTCATCTCAAGCTTGTTCATATTAAAATTCATTTTGAACTGAGAAAAAAATCTGGTAGGGACTGAAGTATAAGGTCTACACACAGGTCATCCTCTAGGGTCATCCCTAGACCTGTGAGTTTCTCTATCTACTCAATCATCTTTAGGATATGGTTCTAAACTAATGTCCCCTCAATCATCCTAGCATGGAAAAAACTCTTGGATATCTCATATCACTAAGCTCTTCCTTGTTTCTCAAATAATTTGCGGGGATGCAAGAGAATAGATCTGGTATCCATCTTTTTATGCTGTCTCTATAACTCAAGAGTCACAAAGTCCAACATGTAACACTGAGCAAGAGTGGAATTGTCTATGTACTGCACATAACAAGTGATCTCATCCTCACTTGCCCCATCCTCGAGCGTAGGCATTACTGTATTAAGGACATACACGATTTTCTCCGTCGTGAGAACGATTCTGAGGTAGTAGAGCCAATCGATATAATTTGGACCAATGAGGTGGTTGACATCAAGTATGCTATATAAGAGATTTGAAAGTGACATATTCTGATAATAGAGATGCAGTAGAAATAAATAACATGCAGATTTTATAGAAAAATACAAAATTAAGATAAGGACTTCTATCTTAATCTACTCCCACCATTTTCTCGCAAATCACACAACTCCCTCCAGTATGTGAATCGTAGACCCTCGGTAGATCTCTAGTAGGGATCGGGATCTAGTCAGCGTCTTAAAGTAACCTCGAGTGACTCAACCAATCACGCTAAGCTCGTAAAGGTAGGTAGGCAACTCTTGCCAATCATAACTTCTTGTGATTCCTGCTATGTTCGGCCTCCGAACCACTATAGCCTCGAGTTACTTGACCAACCATGGTGTTTGGTTAAGTCAACACCATCGTTATAAGATGAGTCTGATTTGACAATATGCTCTCGAGTGACTCGACCAAGTATATCATATCCTTAAGTCATCAGTGACATCTCTATGTTGTAGGCAAGCGAATCACAAAATAGGTGAGCCTCAAGTGACTCGACAAACTCAACCTATGTTGAGAATCGGTCCCTACCTATAATGATGGAAGGCCATGTGGGTTAATTTAATTACCTCACGTTTATCAATTTAATATTATAGAGAGAGGAGATTTTTTATTTGGTCTTCTAATATGTGTTGAATCTCATATTTTGATGATGAAATCACTTGATATGTGTGTATGATTTAATCTACGTATTGAGTGATATAGGATGCTTCGATCAGGATGAGACAATTAAAGCGAGAAAATCATGTTGGGCCAGAGGAACATGTCAGAAGATTGGACGAAAGGCTGGTGGATCGGTCGACGTATCGATAAAAGACTTCGGGCCATGGATTCGGGCATTGGTCCAAGAAGAGCGGGTATTGCGCCATGGATATCAAAGTTGCAGAGTCAACTAGCCGATTGGGCAATAGGTCGCAAGACAGGACGATGCGCCGAAGAATCAGACGAAGCGTCGTAGGACCAATGACATGTCGGACAACTTGATTATTGCTTTGTATTAATTATCTCGATCGAAGTTTTGTTTTACATGTGCAGAATTAACTATGAAAGCTTAAAGACATAAAACAAGTATACCAAAAGTCAAGTTCGATGGGTGTTCGAGAGTCTAAAGATTCGTTGGAGATGCTGTCGGAACCAATCGAGAAGAAATTGGGGACTTGTCAGAGTTTTTGAAAGACCATCGAAGAGATCGTCGGAGGTTCGCGAAGATCACCGAGAAAGCTTAGCTACTCACTAAACTCACCACAAGACTGGGAGCCTACTGGGAGTCCGCCGGAAGAAATCCGAGGGTGTATCAGAAGTCCATCGGAAGTTCGTCGAAAAGCTCACCAGAAGGAAACTCGATGTTGCCGGTTAAAAACTTGCTTAGGACTATCTCTTAAGCTTATAGTTTATATGTAATTAGGATTAGGATTAAAGGTTAATCATATAACCCGGTCAGGGGCCAATTGGGCCCGAATTTGAACTAGTTTGGGCCAAGTTTAGAGCCCAACTAGTGAGTTGAAATAGTGTAGGCGGTGGCACCGCCATACTAGGCGGTGGCACCGCCCAGAACCCGAGAGTTGAGCGGTGGCACCGCCAGATTGAGCAGTGGCACCGCCTAGAACCCAAGAGGTCGGGCGGTGGCACCGTTGGACTGGGCGGTGGCACTGCCAGTACACTATCGACACTGATAGGTGGTGGCACTGCCACCGACAGGCGATGGCACCGCTAGCCTCGGAAACCCAAGAGAATTCAAAATTTGGAGCCCAAATTTGAATCCTCTTGGGGCCTATATATACCCCTCAATTCTCAGTAGAGAACATAACTTTTTGATGAGTAAGAAATTGAGATAAAGCCTTAGCAAAGTCTTTAGCAAGTCTTATTTTCAATAGCTTGAGTGTTCACCTCCTTCTTTCTCTTTGAAAATTTGTAAGAGTGTGAACCACTTGTAAAAGGTTGTAAGAGGGGTATTTATCCTTCCCCTTCAAAGTGATTTGCTAGTGGAAGTTGGGAGCCTCTTCGAAGAAGGCTTCGCAAGTGGATGTAGGTCATTTTGACCGAACCAATTTAAATTAGTGCGTTCCTTGAATGTGTGAGTATTTACCTTCCTAAAATTGTCATTTACACTACTACTAGCTTTTGGATTTCATTTTCTCATTTTACTCAAGTTACTATCAAAATGAAATCTCCTCGTATTTACAAATTTGTTTTCAAAATTACGAGTTTTAATCCGCTGCACTAATTCACCCCCCCTCTTAGTGCCGCTCTGATCCTAACAATTGGTATCAGAGTCTGGTATTTCTCATTTCGGATTTACACCAATGAGAAATGACTCTTCATGGCTTTTAAGAGGGCTTATCGGTTATTCGCCCATCGTTGTTTAACGGATTGGACTACACTTATTGAAAAACTCGAATGAGAGTTTTCTTGATTTCTATGAATTTGGATTTATGGAATATTGTTGAAAACGGTTTTCAACTTCCCTCTAAACCGATGAACGAATGGTTGGATTTGGAGAAGAAGTATTTTTCTTTAAATGCAAAGGCTATGAATGCCTTATTTTACGCTTTGGACAAAAATGAATTCAATCGGATTTCTACGTGCGAAACGACTTTTGATATTTGATGAAAACTTGAAATCACGTATAAGGGAACTAGTAGAGTTAAAGACTCAAAAGTTAATATTTTATTGCATGATTTTGAGCTTTTTTGAATGCAACCAAGCGAGACTATAGGCGACATGTACACCCGTTTCATGGATGTCATCAATAATCTAAGAGTTCTTGGTAAATCTTTTTTGAATTTTGATCTCGTAAGCAAGATCTTAAGATCCCTTCCAAAAAGGTGGGATCCTAAAATAACCGCAATACAAGAGATAAAAAATTTAAATGATTTTCCATTAGAAGAATTAATCGGGTCATTAATGACCTATGAAATGACACTTTTGGAATATTTTGAACCCAATGAGCACTTGAACCACCATCCAAAGAATAGGAAGGATTTGGAACTCCGGACAAATGAATACCACTTGAGCGACGACTCAAGTGATGAGAACAATGATGAACTTGAACTTCGAACACTAAATCTTAATAAGTTTATTAAACAAAAATCTAAAATAAACAATGAACTTGAACGGAGGAAGAGGCTAAAGAAGAGGAAGGCAACCAAGGATGAATCAAGAACTTCCAAAGATGAAATGGTAAATTGGGCTTTGACTGGCTTCGACTACAAGGTAAGTAACTCAACTCTCTTGAATTATTTTAAAATTACTTGAAGTTTTTCATGAGTGCTTAATTTAGATAGTAGGAATAGGAAATAAAAAAATTATTTTTCAAAAATTATATCATGTTTTTCTTTTTAGCATCATTGAAAAAATTAAAAATTTGATCCTGAAAAGTATATTGCTAAGGTTTCATGCATGTTATGTTTTGAAACGTTGAATGATGTATACAACATTAGGGATGATAATTATATTATATGTGATAATGCTTAGGATTAATCTATGCATGTGTATCTTGATGATTTTAAGTCATGCATGAGTTTTTGAAGTAATGTTGATTTGAAACTCTCATTTTAGATTAACATGTTTTTGGTCTAATCATTTTTATGACGAATTAAGATGACATAGTACATGTATATCTATGTATGAATTTCTTGATAGTCTTGATGATAGATATGATATCATGATGTGTTTGGTCTTGACGGCTTCATGACGAAACTTATGTTTCGATTTTAAATGATGATACTACTAGTCATAGGTGCCTAGCAAGCCAATCACATGAGTGATGGCACGTGTGACTTGATACAGAATCTTTTTGCTTATTATATTTTGGCGTATATCACTTTATAACTATTGCATAAATGCATATATATATTGTGATGTCCTTGGATTTGTGCAATGGGAATCGGATCGTGATGAGATCACGATAATGAGATCGATTCACCTTTAAACACATATCCTAAATAATCCCGGTCATAGGTTACTCGAGAGGGACATCGTGATAACCGGATAGACTGGTGTGCTGTATACCCATCCATATGATGGATGCAGCTGGTCTCATAGCTGCTCGTGTAGGGACACTAGGGATACAGTACAGGTGCTCATTGGAGAATGAGTTCACTGATTGATCCGCTTACGGAATGCTGGATGGTTGATGATGCCTTATTGTTAGACAGCGATTCCGTAGTCCTAGTGGTGTATCTGGTCCTTAGACTTGAGACACCAAGGATGTCTTGTATGAGTGCTCCACTCTTTGATACCCGACTTATAGGTTTGGCTGTCCCAGATCTAGTACAGCTGGTCATTGGGAGTGGTAGTCGACCTTACGAGAGCTATTGAGTGTCGATAGAGGATCATCCACTCTCAGCGTCATGAGAGGAATATCCCATGTGTTCTTGCTCAAACAAATCCCTGGCCAGGGTCATTCGGGTTGAGAGAGAAAGAGTTCTCCGGGAGAATCCGATTAGAGCGAGACTCGAGTAGAAACCGTATGGGTCTGACAACACCATGCTCGATATACGGTCTCTGGGATATTAGATGGATGAGGGACTATAGGTACATGGTAACTGAGGACAGACAGGTCCAATGGATTGGATTCCCTTGTATCGTCTGGGGACTACGGCGTAGTGGCCTAGTACGTTCGTAGTCGATGAGTCAAGTGAATTATTACAGAGATAATAATTCACTCAGTCAGAAGGAGTTCTGACAGGTATGACTCACGGCCAGCTCGATATTGGGCCTAGAGGGTCACACACATATGGTAGGCATTGCGATGAGTAGAGGTTTGGATATGAGATATCCGACGGAGACCTTGTCTTATTGGATGCAGATCCAATACCCACTAGGGAAGGACCCATTAGGGTTTGACAAGGGATCTCTATAAATAGGAGGGATTCACAGCCTCATAGGCTAGAGTCTTTGCTTGCCTTTCCTATTCTCCTCTCCCTCTCCACCTCAGAGTAGGCCTGGAGTTTTGAGGAGGGTCGTCGCAACCCTATTGTGTGGATCACCGCTAGAGAGGAGGACGCTTGACCTCCTTCACCCTCTCCTAAGGATCTGCAAGGAAACAGGGATATACGATCTCCCTAGGTAACACAATCTCTATACGCAGTTTTGTGTTTTGCGGATTTTTTGCTCACCAATCTTCGCACGACGACGAACATCCTTTTGGGAATTGGGGATTTTTGTTTTCTTGTTCTTCCGCTGCGCATATGATGTCGCCCCCCATGATTTCCCAACAGATACATGTTTTCACAAAAGACTTGAATACCCTCACATGAAATCAATTGTATGAAATGGAAATGAATTTTCTATCCTATTGAGATTGATGAATTTATTTTACCAATCTTGTGAATCTCATGAAAATAAATATGATGAATATTTTGAAAATAAATGAGTGTATCATGCATTTGGTCTTAATGATTTCTCTTGAACATACTTTTTGAAATCATACTTGATGATGAATATCAAGATATTAAAAGGATGTTATTATGGAATCATGCTTGATGATTTATTTTTTACCTTTCCATCTTAAATGTTGACACTTGTTTTATTAAAGGTAAAGACATGCTTATAAGAAGCAAATCACATGAATAGAAATTTATAAAAATGAAATGCGATCCTCTATCTTATCGTCTTTTCAATAAATCTATGCTTGTCATGTATGAATTTATTGAATGTGACTTTGAGGATGATTTCGGATTTCACAAATGCTTAATTCATACTTATGACATGAGACACATTTTAAACATGAATCATGTTACATCTCTCTTAATTCATTTTGTTCTCCTAGATTTATTGACCAAAGAGGAGAATCTTCCGAATGAATGAAATGATACAAATGAATCACTTATCGATATATCTTTTTGAAATATCTTTTTAATGTGATGTTGATAATTTGAGATGCCTGTTGGAATTTATGACATGAGATAATTGAATCCTTGACTAACTCTTTATATGGCTTGAAAATAGATGTTTAAAATCTTGCCTGATGAGTTGTTTTATAAGATTTTGCCTTTATGTCTTGAACTTTCATGCTTATCTAGATTTGACATATAAAGACTAAGGCATACTTAGATGAAAAAGAATCACTTAAAAAATGCCTTTCCCATCTGATTGAGATTAATGATTTCATGATATTTTCTGAATCTCAAAATTGATTTTGATGATTTGATTATGAGTTTCAAGTTAATGATTTGACTTGAATGAGTTTTATCTAAATCATAATCTTGATCTTGCAAAATTGGAATCACAAATAATATCTTTTGGTATTCATGAATTGATACTCACAATATGAAAGTATTGGTATTCATGACTTGAATTTGATTGAAACATTGCATGCTTAAATTAATCATTATCCTATGTTTCAAAAATTCTTTAAATGTCTTATATGATAATTGAAAATTAATTTGCTTTATGATGAATCATGACTTGATCTATAATATTGATATATTTTAATCATGATCCTTGGTTGTATAATTCTTTTGCTCTATTAAAAAGATTTGTCAAATGAATCATGTCCTTCTTGAATTTTCTTGATATCATGACATGATTTTGTAAATGGCTTGTATAATGATTAAATTTTTTAGCCATTGATTTCTCCCTTCTTTTCGATAATGATAAAGGGGTAGTTAGTTTACTAGCCTACATATTTCAAAGGAAGGAAAATTTGCTAGCTCGATCATTTCATTGAAAAAACTTGCTATCATGAACACTACCAATGAATTGCAAATCTTGCAATATAAAGAGAAGCAAAGAATTGCTATATCGAAAGAAGCAAAAAATGCAAAACTTAGAAAACTTGCAATATAATTGCTCTTGCCATGCTTGGTATCAAAAATAGGTTGATATCCTTAAAAGCATCGCATTAAATTTTTTAGTGTATCGCAATGTATCACATGTATCGCAAATTGAAAATTTTGAGACTATTATCATATCATGTTTAACAATTGATGTCTTTCATGATATGATTTCTTTACATTGTTGTCTTGTATGTATCAAGTGATGATTGAAATATTGATTAATGCAAATTCATAGTTTATGTAAAAGTCTAAATCATTTGTTCCTCTCCTTCATTTCGGCAATGACATAGGGGGAGAAAGATTGCTAGCTCAAGGCAAATGCTGGCTAGCTTGTACTCTTCCCTTCTTTTTGACAAAAACAAAGGGGAGAAAGCTTTTGCTAATTAGAACATGCAAAGAAAAGTAAAGTGCAATCTTGCACAAGAAGCAAGTGTTGAATTGTCATGATTGAACTTAAGAATCTTGATATGCTTTTGTGCTTATATGTTGTGATGAAAAGCTAGCTTGTATGTAGTAAAACTTGCATATCGTAAAAATTGCTAGCTTGTAGTCTAAAGAGAAGCAAACAGTTGCTATCTCAAGAAAAGAAAACATGCTAAAACTTGCACATCTTTAATTGTTAGGTTGCATGATGATAAAATTTGATACTATTTTTATCATGCAATGATTTGAACTTTTTATTTCTAAACACATAAGAGTTGGAACTTCTCCTTTTTGTTGATGACAAAGGGGGAGAAGTATGTTGAGGTCATGTCATGATTTGATTATGACATGTTGCATGGATTTTTGAATCCAAGAGTTTCTATCAATACAGCATATTGACAGGGGGAGTTTGTTTAAACTCCGGGAGTTAAGGTTAACTCCATCATCAAGTGGTTGTCATCCTCAAGAAGGGGGAGATTGTTGAATCTCGTATTTTGATGATGAAATCACTTGATATGTGTGTATGATTTAATCTACGTTTTGAGTGACGTGGGATGCTTTGATCAGGATAAGACAATTAAAGCAGGAAAATCATGTTGGGTCGAAGGAACATGTCAGAAGATTGGATATCGGGTCGGTGGATCGGTCGACGTATTGATAGAAGGCTTCGGGCCGTGGATTTGAGCATCGATCCAAGAAGAGCGGGTATTGCACCAAGGATATCAGAGTTGCAGAGTCAATTAGCCGATTGAGCAATAGGTCACAAGAGAGGACGATGTGCCGAAGAATCGGACGAAGCGTCGTAGGACCAATGACATGCCGGACAACTTGATTATTACTTTATATTAATTGTCTCGATCAAAGTTTTATTTTACATGTACAGGATTAACTACGAAAGCTTGAAGACATAAAGCAAGTATACCGGAGTCTAGTTCGATGGGTGTTTGAGAGTCTGAAGATTCGTCGGAGATGCTGCCGGAACTAACCGAGAAGAAATCGGGGACTTGTCGGAGTTTTTGAAAGACTGCCGAAGAGATCGTCAGAGGTTCGCAAAGATCACCGAGAAGGCTCGGCTACTCACTAAACTCGCCACAAGACCGGGAGCCTGCTGGGAGTCCGTCGGAAAAAATCCGAGGGTGTATCGAAAGTCCATCGGAAGTTCGCCGAAATGCTCGCCAAAAGGAAACTCGACGTTGTCGGTTAAAAACTTGCTTAGGACTATCTCTTAAGCTCATAGTTTGCATGTAATTATGGTTGGATTAAGGGTTAATCCTATAACCCGGTCAGGGGCCAATTGGGCCCGAATTCGGATTGGTTTGGGCCAAGTTTGGACCCCAACCAGTGAGCTGAAATAGTATAGGCGGTGGTACCGCCGGATTGAGCGGTGGCACCACCCAAAACATGAGAGGTCGGTCAGTGGCACCGCTGGATTGGGCGGTGGTACCGCTAGTACACTATCAGTGTTAGACATTGACAAGCGGTGGCACCGTCAACCTCGAAAACCTAAGAGAATTCAAATTTGGAGCCCAAATTTGAATCCTCTTGGGGCCTATAAATACCCCTCAATTCTCAGTAGAGAACACAACCTTTTGATGAGTAAGAAATTGAGATAAAGCCTTAGCAAAGTCTTTAGCAAGTCTTATTTTCAATAGCTTGAGTGTTCACCTCCTTCTTTCTCTTTGAAAATTTATAAGAGTGTGAACCACTTATAAAAGGTTGTAAGAGGGGTATTTGTCCTTCGCATGTGGATGTAGGTCATTTTGACCGAACCACTTTAAATTAGTGCGTTCCTTAAATGTGTGAGTATTTACCTTCCTAAAATTATCATTTACACTACTGCTAGCTTTCGGATTTTATTTTCTTATTTTACTCAAGTTATTGTCAAAACGAAATCTCCTCATATTTATGAATTTGTTTTCAAACTTATGAGTTTTAATCCGCTGCACTAATTCACCCCCCCTCTTAGTGCTGCTCCGATCCTAATAATATGACGTGTCACACACATACATATTTGATATATATCTACATCGCATGCAAATATAAACATATCTAGTAGGTGTACAAGTAATCACACCAGATTGATCATGGACCACACCCTAATATGATTAAGCCCAAGCCAATGGGCTTAATCACTCACATCAAGATCTATATGTGTAGCAACAAATCTCCATGCCCTGTGATCATCCATCTTATCCTCATCGGTTTCGTCGGCATCTCGGCGCATCTCCATACGTCGCGATCATCCGTCTCGACCTGATGGGCCCCGCTATTGCCTCTATGCTCACGTTGTGCCTCCTCGTGTACTTATAACCTAATCACAGGTACATAGGCCCAACAATTAACGAGAAAAATAGAGACTTGAGAGCCCCAATAATAATAATAATAATCACATCACATGTACATACACATCATACGGTCCATGATCATCCATCCACATTGTACATCACATCATCATCATGTAACACTACAAGATAATAATAATAATTAAACTTTTTAATTCACTAATATTTTTTGAAATTAGGGATATGTAATGAATTTTTTGAATTGTGAAGGGTATTTTGATAATTATGAAGGGTATTTTGATAATTTGCCCAAAACCCTAACACCATCGCCTTCCCTACCGATGACGGCTATTGTAAGGGGGGGGTGGGGGGTGGGAGGGGGAGGTGGGTGGCATGGGGTGTGGGGTGGGCATCCATGCGGGCATCGCCACCCCTACTGGCAGATTTTCTTGTGGGTAGCTCCTACAATCACCACCCGTATGGGCGGTTGCGCTTGTGGGCACCGCCGTAGGTGGCGACCACCCTTGCGGGCCGCTCACCTATAGGCGAGGGCTGCTGCAAGCGTTGCACCCACAGGTAGAGCCCACGGGAGCCACCACTTGCGATACTGGTGTAGTGCTTGTGCACAGCCGACTTTGCCTGCCGTCGGTCGGCCTTACGACTGCCGCTGCAAGCGGCCTGCCTAAACGTAGATGGCAGCAAGGCTGCCATCTTCAAGGGCAACAAGGGCTACAATAATTGTTGTCCTTTCTCACTTTTGTGTCAATGATTTTGATGTTGAAAACTTTTATAAAACATAACACACGCAATTTAAAACTAATCTTTCACACGAACAACCTGGCTCTGATACCGCTATAAGGAAATCTAGGGGTGACATCACATACGCAGTGGAAGACCATAAAACAAAAACTTTAAATTTTCCAAAAGGGTGTTCGTCGTCGTGTGAAGATTGGTACGCAAAAACATGCAAAACTTAAATCCATGTGTGAGATATATGTGCTTTATCTAGGGAGATCGTATATCCCTGAATCCTTATAAATCTTTAGGAGAGGATGAAGGAAGAAGCTTATTTAGCCGTGATCCACACAATAGGGCTGCATCGATGCTTCTCAAATCTCCAACCCTATAATCTAATGAGGAGAAGGGGAGAAGAGAATAGGAGGTGGCAACCAGGAAGCCCCAACATATGGGCTTTTAGTTCCCTTCTATTTATAGAGGCCCCTAGTTAACTTAACCATAGTGGATCCTACCCTATTAGGTATGAGATCTCTATCCAATTACCCAAGCCTCTTAGACTAATGGGTCTCTACCCAATAATATCTTACTAGCTCTTACTGGTTCTCATCCATGGGATCCAATAATTCAGGACTTATTGGATATCTAATAAGATAGGGGCTCTAGCGGATATCTCATATCTGAACCTCTACTCGTTGCAACACTTACCATATATGTGTGACCTTCTAGCTCTGTGAATTATTATTTTCATAATAATTCACTCGATTCATCAACTATGGATGTTCTAGGCAACTATGCTGTAGTTCCAAGATGATACATGAGAATCCAATCCATTGGAACTATCTGTCCTCAGTTATCGTGTACCTATAGTCCCAAGACGGTATACCTGGCATGGTGTTATCAGGCCCATACAACCTCCTCGAGTCTTGCTAGAATCATATTCTCCGGAAGAACTCTTTTTCTCTCAATCCAAATAACCTTGGCCAAGTATTTATTTGAGCAAGAACACATAGGATATTCCTCTCATAATACCGAGAGCAAATGATCCTCTATCGACACTCAATAGCCCTCATAAGGTTGGCTGCCACTCCCAATAACTGGCTCTACTAGATCTGAAACTTCTAAACATATAAGTCCGATATCAAAGAGTGGAGTACTCATATAGGACATCCTTGGTGTCTTAAGTCTAAAGACCAAATACATTACTAGGACTATGGAATCGTTATTTGACAGTAAGGTATCATCAATCATTCAACATTCCGTAAGCGGCTATGAGACCAACATTGTATCCCTAGTATCCCCATAAGAGCAGTTATGAGACCAACTGTCTCTATCATATGGATAGGTATATAGTACACTAATTTGTCTGGTTATCTCAATGTCCCTCTTGAGTAACCTATGACCAGGATTATTTAGGGTTTCTGTTTAAAGGTAAATCAGTCTCATTATCATGATCTCATCATGATCCAAATCCCATTGCACAAATCCATGGACATCACAAATGTTGAATCTCAGAATTTGATGATGAAACTAATTGATTGTATTTAGATGTTTAACCGTATTTTGAGTGATGCAGGTCTACTCGATCAGGATTAGACAGTTGATGCAGGAGGAATTGACATTGCGCCGGAGGAGATCACATTAAGATATTGGACGATAGAAGGCTTCGAACATCGGGCATCGGGCCAAGGATAGTGGAATTACGCCAAGGATATCGGGGTTGCGGAGGTCAACTGCCGATTGGGCAACAAGCCGCAAGAGAGGACGATGCGCTGAAGAATCGGACGAAGCGCCGACCAATGACGTGTCGGGCAACAGAATGTAAATTTCCGTTGTAATAATTGTCTAAATCAGAGTAAAGTTTTGGCTTATGAGTGAAGGATTAAATATGATAATGATGAAGACATAAAGCGAAACAAAGTGTCGGAGTCAAGCACGAAGGATTCATTGTGAGTTCGAGAGTTCGACGGAAGTCCGAAGGTTCGTCGGGAATGCTGCCGAAACTAGCCGAGAATGAGTAGGGAGCTTGCCGAAGGGTTTTTCGGAAGTTTGCCGAAAGGTTCATTGGAAGTTCACAGAGCTCACCGAGAAATATCGGAGTTTTCCGAAGAAGCTCGTTGGAACTCGCCAAGATCAAATCGTAAAGTCTAGGAGCTTGCCGGGAGTCCATAGAATGGTTTCTGAGAATTCGCCGAAAGACCGTCGGAAGTTCACCGGAAGCTCACCGGAAGAAGTCTTGACTTGCGAACTTTGTAATAGTGTATGAAATGTCTTTAAATTTATAGTTAGTATGTTAATTAGGGTTAGGATTTGGTGTTAATCCTATAACCCAAGTATGGGCCAATTGGGCCTAATATCGGACAGGTTTGGGGCAAGTTTGGAGCCCAAATAAGGAGTTGAAATAGTCTAGGCGATGGCACCGCTAGACTAGGCAGTGGCACCGCCCAGAACCTGAGATTTCGGGTGGTGGTACCACCGTATTGGGCGGTGGCACCGCCCAGCACCCGAAATGTCGGGCGGTGGCACCGCCAGCTTTGGGAATCCAAGAGAATTCAAAATTTAAAGCCTAAATTTGAATCCTCTTGGGGTCTATAAATACCTCTCAATTCTCAATAGAGAATACAACCTTTGGGAAGTTAGAAATTGAGAAAAGCTTTAGCAAAAGTCTTATTTTCAGTAGATTTAAGTGTTCACCTTCCTCTTTCTCTTTGAAAAATTTGTAAGAGTATGAACCACTTGTAAAAAGATTGTAAAATGGGTAATTGTCCTTCCCCTTCAAAGTGATTTGCTAGTGGAAGTTGGGAGCCTCATTGAAGAAGGCTTTGCAAGTGGATGTAGGTCACTTTGACCGAACCACTTTAAATTGATGTGTTCCTTGAATGTGTGAGTATTTACTTTTCTGAAACTGTTATTTACATTGCATCAAGCTTTTGGTTTTCATCTTCTCACTTTACTCGAGCTACTTTCTCCAAGTCATTGACGAATTGAAATCTTTACGCATTTACGAAATCATTTTCAAATTTATAAGTTTTAATCCGCTGCACTAATTCACCCCCCCCCCTCTTAGTGTCGCTCCGATCCTAACAATTCGTATCAGAGCTCGGTATTTCTCATTTTGGATTTATGCCCGAGAGAAATGGCACTTCATGGCTTTCAAGAGGCCTTATCGGTTGTTCGTCGACCATTGTCTAATGGATTGGATTACACTTATTGGAAAACTCGAATGAGAGTTTTTTTTATTTCTATGAATTTGGATTTATGGAATATCATTGAAAACGGTTTTCAACTTCCCTCTAAACCGATGAACGAATGGTCGGATTTGGAGAAGAAGTATTTTTCTTTAAATGTAAAGGCTATGAATGCCTTATTTTGCGCTTTGGACAAAAATGAGTTCAATCGGATTTCTACTTGCAAGACGGCTTTTGATATTTGGTGAACACTTGAAATCATGCATGAGGGAACTAGTAGAGTCAAAGACTCGAAAGTTAACAATTTATTACATGTTTTTAAGCTTTTTCGACTACAACCAAGCGAAACTATAGGCGACATGTACACCTGTTTCACGGATGTCGTCAATAATCTAAGAGTTATTGGTAAATCTTTTTCAAATTTTGATCTCGTAAGCAAGATCTTAAGATTCCTTGTAAAAAATTAGGATTCTAAAATAACTGCAATATAAGAGACAAAAAATTTAAATGATTTTTCATTAGAAGAATTAATCGAGTCATTAATGACCTATGAAATGACACTTTTGGAACATTTTGAACCTGATAAACACTTGAACACCTTCCAAAGAACAAGAAGGATTTGGAACTCCGGACAAATGAATACCACTTGAGCAATGACTCAAGTGATGAGGACAATGATGAATTTGAACTTCGAACACTAAATCTTAATAATATTATTAAATAAAAATCTAAAATAAATAATGAACCTGAATGGAGGAAGAGGCCAAAGAAGAGAAAGGCACCCAAGGATGAATCAGGAACTTCCAAAGGTGAAATGGCGAATTGGGCTTTGACGGGCTTCGACTACAAGGTAAGTAACTCAAACTCTCTTGAATTATTTTGAAATTACTTGATGTTTTCAATGATACATTTTCTCTTTTCTTTTTTTTTAAATAATTATTTTTCTTGAAAATTATATGTTTTATGTTAATAGAATAAAATGTTAGATTTAAATGATCATATATATATATGTGCTTGAGAAGCAAGAATATGTATTTTGATGATTTCCATATTGACTTTCAATGATGAGGCATGGTTTTTATATGGAAGGCTTGATGATTTTTTTATAAATCTTGTCTTTGGTTTTCAAACATGATGTATGTTTTTAACATAAGAACAAAACTTGAGCATGCTAATATAAAGTCAATCACATAAATTAAAACTAAAGAAGTTTTAGTTATCTATAAGAATCATTCAAAATTATGTTCAATGAAACTATTGCATAATGATGTAATGAAAATATTAAACATTTTGAAACCATGTTTTAGTGTCGTGCATAATGATCATACTTAATAATTTCGAAATTATGCATGATGAATCTTGTGATTTATGGATTATTGATTTTTATCATAATGAAAGTGCCTTACTAATCTTTGTTGTAATAAATCTTACACTTTCGGTTTTAAACATGATACATATTTTTATTTTGTATAAGTGAAATAAAATCATATGAATTGAAATAACTAAAAAGAGGAAAATATTTTTTTCTTGAAAATTTATTTTTCTCTATCCTATTGATCTTGATATTTATTATGATAAATCTATGTATACCATTTTGAATCTCTTGAAAGTAATGTTGAGATTTTGATGAATTTGATGATTTGAATTTGAATGAGTTTGTATTCAAATTATGATCTTGATTTCTTGGATTTAATACTTGAGATTTTTTTTTAATCACAATCTTTTCTTTGTACACCTACAATTTTTGTTATTTATAAAAAGAAGAGATTTGATAAAATGAATCATGTATTTTGTAATTTAAGAGGTCTTATCTTTCATGACATGATGCCATTGGATTTATGGCTTGTATGCCTTGAAATAATTGAAATATTATGCACTATTTTGTTCTTTCCTTATTCTTTCTTGTTTACAATGATAAAATGGGAAAAAGTTATGATTATGCATGGCAGGATGCAATTTGACAGATTAATACCATGATGATTTGAAATGTTTATGATTTAGAATGATGCATATGTTTTTTATTATGATGATGTATGTGATGTATTGCATATGATGTATATCATGAATACTTTAAATAATAAATGTTTGGTACCAACAATCATGAAGTGATAAATACTTAAAAATATTGATTTAATGTTCGGTATCATGAATACTTTATTATCATACATGAAAATAAATGTTTGTATCATATTAGATGATTTTACATTTTGTGCATGATGAGTTATAGTGATGATTGAAACAATGATTGAAATAATATGAATGATGATTTGGAATCATGCATATAATGACGAGTTTATATGTTTTAAAAATATATATGATGATTTGGTATTATGTATGTGCAATACTTTAACATATGATAATGATGTACGCAATGATGAAATATTCATGATAAAATTATTATTTTGATATTTATGACTTGAATCTTCCTTTCCTTTTACCAATGACAAAGGGGGAGAAAGAGTTACTAATGTGCTATCTTGAATTGATGTAAAGAGTCATCTCAAAAAGAAATTAGCTAGCTTGCACAAGTCAAGAAAATGTAAAAACTTGCTTATTTTCTTGCACATCTAAAGAGAAAATGCAAATGTAACACTTGCCAAATTGTTTGCTTGCCTCATGTAAAACATTGTCCCTTGCTAGGTTGGTATTTTGCTAAGGAAGCAAAAATGACACTTCTCAAAAGAGAAGAAGAGCTTACTTTCTTGAACATCTTTAATTTGCTAGCTAGTATAATGTACAATTTGCTATCCTGAACATTACAAAGAAATGCTATCATGCACATCGCAAACAAAAGCAAATATACTAACTTGCAAATCTTTAAATTTGCTAGTTTGTATGTAGTAAAACTTGCATATCGTAAAAATTGCTAGCTTGTAGAGAAGCAAATAATTGCTATCTCAAGAAAAGCAAAAATGCAAAACTTGCAAATCTTTAATTGCTACATTGCATGATGATAAAACTTAATATTATATTTTTTTCATATAACGTATTGAACTTTTTATCTCTAAACACTTGATACTTGGAATATTTTAAAATGTGATCTTGATAAGAATGTTTTAAGTTGCTCTTTGTGCTATATCTTTTCAAATGAATCATGAGCCTTGATATCATATATTTCATGTTGAATCTCGGATTTTGATGATGAAGTCAATTGTCATTTGTTATCTAATCTATGTGTTAAGATAAGTGTGCAAGATTAACTACGATGAAAGTAAGACATGCAGCAGGAGTTGCGTCGGAGTCAAGACAATGATCACGTTGGGAGTTCGAGAGTTCGACAGAAGTTCGGACAGTCGTCAGAGGTTCTGCGGGAACAAATCCGAGAAGTCCATAAGCTTGCCAAAGAAGCTCGTCAGAACTCGCCAAGTGGATCGTCGCAAGTCCAGGAGTTTGCCGGAAGTCCGTAGGAGCATCACCGAGGGTTCATCGGATGATCGACGGAAGTTCGCCGGAAACCCACCGGAAGAAGCGATTGACGCACCGGAGCAAGCTACAAAAATTGTCTTAGGAATTATCATAGTTAGCACATTGATTAAGTTGGAAAAGGGAAGTGATCCCATTAACTTAATCTTGGGGCAATTGGGCCCCTAAACAAACCCAAATTGGGTCGAATGGATCAACCCATTCGGATCCTAATTGCTATGGGAGGTGCAACCGCCTAAGCCAGGAGGTGGCACCGCCTGGGCTTAGTCTCCCAAGGAGACTGGGCGGTGCAACCACCCCAGCCAGGAGGTGGCACCACCTGGGCTCAGTTTCCGAGCGAGACTGGGCGGTGCAACCTCCCCTGACAAGAGTTGGCACCGCCTAAGCCTCGGTCTTCGAGCTCTGCCAGGCGGCGCAACCGCCTTAGTTAGGAGATGCAACCGCCTGAGCTCGGTCTTCGAGCTCTGTCAAGAGGTGCAACCGCCCTTGACAAGAGGTAGCACCACCCAAAGGCTCAGTCTTCGAGCTCTGCCAGGCGATGCAACCACCCCAGTCAGGAGGTGCAATCGCCTGATCCCGGAATTCCGGGAATTGACAATTTTGAGTTCCAAATTTGAACTGGGTTGGGGCCTATAAATACCCCACCCATTCAGCACTAAAAGAGCATGAACTCACACCGAAATCTTGATCCTTTCTGTGATTCTTAGAGCTCAAAATTATTGTAAAGGCCAAAAGTTCTTCTCCCTCTGTTCTTCCAAGTTCTGAGTTGTAAAGAGAGGAGAGAAAATTTTTGTAAGGGTTGTCTCCTAAGCCCGTCAATAGGAGTGAATCTGTAAAAGGGTGGTTGGCCTTCGCCTATTGAAGGAAGGCCTCTAGTTGACGTCGGTGACCTCGTCGGTGGAGGAAGCCAAAAGTGGAGTAGGTCAAGATTGACCAAACCACTCTAAATCTCGGTTTGTATTTACTTTGAGCATATTATCTTTACTGCAAACCTCCTCTGAAGCTTACTACTTTCTACGCATATACGATCGGGTTTCAAGCCTTTCACTTTCCGAATCAGCGTTTAGACGTAAATCTATTTTTTCATACGACCATCATATTTCATATTACGTTTACGTTTTGAGCTCTACCACAACTGCAAACTGCCTTTATACTCTTGCTTAAACTGTATCTTGCCTAATCAAGTGATTTACGAATCAGCATTTAGACGTAAATCAGTTTCTTCGTACGAACGTCGTATTTCAATTTGCGCCTATATTCTGGTTTTCATCATAGCTACAAACTGCCTTCATAGATTGACTTTAACATCATCTTGCTTAGAATCGACTTTCACATAGAAATTATTTTTATCATTCGAACGCAGTTTCGTTTTAATCGCAGAAAGTTTTCCGCTGCACTAATTCACCCCCCCCCCCTCTTAGTGCTCTTGATCCTAACATTTCATAATATTAAAATAACAAGATTTCTTTGCCTTGTATGCCTTATGTGATGATTGTACATCAATTTGCTTTATTATGAATTATATGAACCTTGATCGTGAACTTGTTAAGAAGAATTTTAATGAACCATGAATCATATCTTTGGTATTCATGAATTGATCCTTATTGATAAATTTCATGAATTCTTTGCATATTTAGCTTGTTGAATGGTTGAAATTTTTAGTCATTGAGTCCTCCCTTTCTTTTTGACTTTGATAAAGGGAGAGAAGGTTTTGCTAGCTTGTGCATTAAAAATGAAAGTAAACTTCCTAGCATGCTTAGGAAGTAAAACTTGCAAGCTTGCACTTCTCAAAAAGAGAAGAAAGATCTTGCCTATCGAAAGAAGCAAAAAGTGCACAACTTAGAAAACTTGCAACAAAATTGCTCTTGACATGCTTTGTATCAAAAATAGGTTGATATCCTTAAAAGCATCACATTAAATTTTTTAGTGTATCGCAATGTATCACATGTATCGCAAATTGAAATTTTTTAGACTATTATCATATCATGTTTAACAATTGATATATTTCATTGATATGATAAATTATCATCTCATGATGTATCGCATAATGATATCATAATTTGCGATTGTATCATGTGATCCTTGGTGAATTTTCACATTGATATCCTTTATGAAATGATTTCTTTGCATTATTGTCTTGTATGCATCATGTGATGATTGAAATATTGATTGATGCAAAGTTGATGTAAAAGTCTAAATCATTGGTTCCTTTCCTTCTTTTTGACATTGGCAAAGGGGGAGAAAGTTATTGCTAGCTTGCACACTTGAATGATGAATTTGCTAGCTCGATCATTGTAATGAAAAATTTGCTATATCAAACATCATAAATATTGTTACTTGCAAAGAAAAGCAAAGTGCAATCTTGCACAAAAATTCAAATGTTGAATTGCCATGATTGAACTTAAGAATCTTGCTATGCTTTTGTGCTTATATGCTGTGATGAAAATCTAGCTTCATGTTGCAAAAACTTGCATATCTTTTAAAATAGCTAGAGCTACTTCTCCTTTTTGTTGATGACATAGGGGGAGAAGTATATTAATGACTTCATGCATTGAATTGAATAATTTATATATTTGCATGATGGTTTAAATATTTTTCATAACATGTGATGAATGTTACTTGGATTTAGGATAATCCAAGTGTTCTATCAATGGCATATTGATAGTGGGAGTTTGGTTAAACTCCGGGGAGTTAAGGTTAACTCCATTAGTCATCAATTAGTTGTCATCATCAAAAAGGGGGAGATTGTTGAATCTCATAATTTGATGATAAACTAATTGATTGTGTTTAGATGTTTAACTACATTTTGAGTTATGCAGGTCTACTCGATCAGGATTAGACAGTTGACGTAGGAGGAATTGACGTTGCGCTAGAGGAGATCACATCAAGATATTGGATGGCAGAAGGCTTCGGACGTCGGGCATCGGGCCAAGGAGAGCAGAATTGCGCCAAGGATATCGGGGTTATGGAGGTCAACCGCCGATTGGGCAACAAGCCGCAAGAGAGGACGATACACTGAAGAATCAGACGAAGCGCCAACCAATGACGTGTTGGGCAACATAATGTAAATTCGCGTTGTAATAATTATCTAGATCGGAGTAGAGTTTTGGCTTGTGTGTGCAGGATTAACTATGATAACGATGAAGACATAAAGCGAAACAAAGTGTCAGAGTCAAGCACGAAGGATTCATTGTGAGTTCGAGATTTCGACGGAAGTCCGAAGGTTCGTCGGGAATGTTACCAGAAATAGCCAAGAATGAGTAGGGAGCTTGCCGAAGGGTTTTTCGGAAGCTTGCCGGAAGGTTCGTTGGAAGTTCGCGGAGCTCACCGAGAAAGATTGGAGCTTGCCGAAGAAGCTCATTGGAACTCGCCAAGATCAAATTGTGAAGTCTAGGAGCTTACTAGGAGTCCGCAGAATGGTTTTCGAGAGTTCGCCGGAAGACCGTCGGAAGTTCACCGGAAGCTCGCCGGAAGAAGTCTTGACTTGCAGACTTTGTAATAGCTTAGGAAATGTCTTTAAATTTATAGTTAGCATATTAATTAGGGTTAGGATTAGGTGTTAATCCTATAACCCAAGTAGGGGCCAATTGGACCCGATATCGGACTAGTTTGGGCCAAGTTTGGAGCCCAAATAGTGAGTTGAAATAGTCTAGGTGGTTGCATCGCTAGACTAGGCGATGGCACTGCCTAGAACTCGAGAGTTTGGGCAGTGGTACCACCGTATTGGGCGGTGGCACCGCCAGCTTCGGGAATCCAAGAGAATTCAAAAGTTGAAGCCCAAATTTGAATCCTCCTCTTGGGGTCTATAAATACCCCTCAATTCTTAGTAGAGAATACAACCTTTGGGAAGTTAGAAATTGAGAAAAGCTTTAGCAAAAGTCTTATTTTCAATAGCTTAAGTGTTCACCTCCCTCTTTCTCTTTGAAAAATTTGTAAGAGTGTGAACCATTTGTAAAAAGGTTGTAAGAGGGGTAATTGTCCTTTCCCATCAAAGTGATTTGCTAGTAGAAGTTGGGAGCCTCATTGAAGAAGGCTTCGCAAGTGGATGTAGGTCATTTTGATTGAACCACTTTAAATTGATGTGTTCCTTGAATGTGTGAGTATTTACTTTTCTGAAACTATTATTTACATTGCAGCAAGCTTTTGGTTTTCATCTTCTCACTTTATTCGAGCTACTTTCTCCAAGTTATTGATGAATTGAAATCTTTATGCATTTACGAAATCATTTTCAAATTTACAAGTTTTAATCCACTGTACTAATTCACCCCCCCCCCCCCTCTTAGTGCCGTTTCGATCCTAACAACAATATATTCATATAACAAGCAATATAAAGTGAGAGAATGTCATAATAATAATAAGTAAAAAGACTACATATGATGTCATATATACTATCACTTACGTGATTGGCTTGCAGGGCCCCTATGACTTGCACCTCACACACCTCCCTTAGGACTATCTCGAAGCTTAGGAGGAGGGACTCTAAACTTTAAAAGAGTTTACAATCTTAAAAGCACATAGTTTTTATTCTACTTTCTTACTATGTCTAAGCAGGAATTTATGGGGTATTTATAGACCCTAAATGACTTCAAAAATTAGAGTCAAAATCCCTAGAGTTTTGGGGTATTGGCAGCACCACCGCTAGTATTGGATAGTACCATCGCCTATCAATCTAGCACTAGGCGATACCATCACCTAGTCTAGTGGTACCATTACTTGACACACTAACACTAGGAGGTACCACTGCCTAGTATAGCAGTACCACTACTTGACATAGTTTGGGAGACTGTGTCTAGGCGCTACCACCGCCCAAACTAGCGGTACCACTACTTGACAACTTGAAAAAGTGTGCTCTTGAATTTTTCAGCTCAGAGGTGGTTCCACTTAATCCTAGGTGATTGAATGGGCCTTCCACTTAGCCCAAAATAGTCCTAACTCAGGCCCAATGGGCCCCTAATTGAGTTAGTATATTTACACCCGAAACCAACTCAATTATGACATAACTATGACCAATTAAGGCAATCGATTAGTTTATATTATCCGACATGTCATTGGTTCATCCGACACTTCATCCGATCTTTCAACGCTTCGTCCGATCTTTTGACACATCGTCCTCTCCTTTGTTGTGTTGCCCAATCGACATGTTGACCTCCTATAACTTCTGATCTCCTTAGCGTAATATCCGATCTTTCAACCCAATGCCTGAACTCACGACATAAACTATTTCAACCCAATGGCCGACGTCGAATCTTCTGACACATTCACTCCAGCCCAACATCTGATTCCTCCTACTTTAATCGATTTACCTTTTCTGAACGAAGTTAGTCTTGTGTCACTCAAAACGCAGATTAGATCATAAATTTATCAATTGATTTTATCATCAAAATTGAAGATTTAACAATCTTCCCTTTTTTGATGATCACAATCAATTGATGATGGAGTTTAAACTAAACTCTCCCTATCAACATGCCATAATTTCAATAATAATTAACAACAAAAAGGAGAAGTGCAATCAGTAAGTTTTTAAGATATAATTTCAAATAATTATATTTATCATCATGCAAGCTAGCAAGTTTTTCAGATATAAAAGTTAGTAAATTTTTTTCATTTTTTTAGATGTGCAAGATAGCATGCTTTCGCATCTTCTTGAAATGTGCAAGCTAGCACTTCTCTTTAGATGTGTAAGCACTTTTGGTTCTTCTTGAGATGTGCAAGCTAGCATTTTTGCATTTTTTGAGATGTACAAGCTAGCAATTCTTTCTCTTTGCAATTTGTAAGTGTTAGAACCCTTGCAAATTCTGAGCTTAGGGTTGATCTCTTTAGGGGATCGGCCTCCTTGGAACTCTATAGGGGTTCCTTCATCCAAATTGCTGCTTAAAAGCTGTAGAAAAGATTCATCTATTACTTATCAAAAGAGGATGAATACATGACTATTTATAGGGCTTCTAAACCCTAACTCCTAATAGGATTCCTACTCAAGACTCCTATTCCTTTACAACTCCTAATACTTCTCTAAGAACAACTCCTAATAGGACTCCTACTCAAGACTCCTATTCCTTTACAACTCCTAAAGTTTCTCTAAGAAATAAACTCTTAACCCTAGTTGGCCTCTTCAACTTTTTAATAGAGGTCGGTTAGGTAGGATAACATGAATGCTCCTCTCAATTAGGACTCTCCTAGCTAGAGTCCTAACAGACACGCCCTCTTAAAATTAGCATTTTCCTCGAGTCTAACGATTCATGAATTTTGGGAATTTGATCTTCAAGTCATCATAGTTATCCCAAGTGGCACCTTCTGTTGGTAATTTCGCTCACTGTATTAGTACTTCAGTAGTGGGTCGTCGTCATCAAGTTATGATCCGTCGATCAATAATGGCACTTGGCTAGGTCTGGAGTTCCCCTTGGGTAGTCACATTTGGTGGATGGCTTTGAGTTGTCTCCAAGCACCTGTTCACCACTTACGTCTAGCTATCGGTTTGTGGGTGATACGTCATACTCCTTATCAATTTAGTGTCCTACATCTGGAATAACTATCCAAAATCTGCTCGTGAAGATGCAAGTAGAATTTGGCATAAGCATAATGCGTCCTTTGTAGCGTAGATCCCTCGAATCCCAAGTGTAGTGGGCTATTGCACTTAGATCCTTCTCTAATTTTTTTATGATATTGTTGATCTCTAGATCCTTCTTCCATTCTTCCCTAATGTCCTCGAGGAAGCTGGTGGTAGAAAGGGAGATGGCTGAAAACTTAGCTTGCTCAGGTAGCCGTGAGAGTGCATATGCAACAATATTTTCTTTCCCCTTTTTGTAAATAATTTCATAATCAAATCCAAGAAGTTTGGTTACTCATTTTTGCTACTCAGGGGATGATATATTTTACTCCAAAAAGTACTTGAGCCTTCTATGGTTAGTTTTAATTTGAAATCGCTGATCGATCAAGTAGAGTTTCCATCTCGTTACTACGTGCATAATGGCAAGTATCTCCTTATCATATATTGACATATTTTGATGGGAGGAAGATAATGCCTTACTAGTGTATGCGAGTGGTCGACCATCTTGCATGAGAATGACTCCAATTCTAACTCTTGATGTGTCGGCCTCAATGATGAGGGTCGATTGAAATCTGGTAGCACTAGCACCGGCGTCATCGTCATGGCTGCCTTAAGTTTGTCGAAGGCAGCAGAGGCTTTGTTTGACCATTGGAAGACATTATTTTTCAATAGAGAAGTGAGGGGTTTATTGATCTTCCTATAGTCCTTAACAAATTTACTATAGTAGGTCGTTAGTCCAAGGAACCCGCACAATAATTTCACGTTTGTAGGTTTTGGCTAGCCTTACATTGCTTCAATTTTTGTTGGGTCTATCGCCACTCCTTCTGATATTATGTGCCCAAGGTACTCTACATTTTACTAGAGAAAACTATACTTTGGCTACTAAATAAAAAGAGTATTCTCTTGAAGGATCGTCAAAACAACCCGTAAATGCTGAAAATGAGTCTCAAGAAAAGGGCTATAAATGATAATATCACCAAAAAATACCAGCACAAATTTATGAAGAAAGCTCCAAAAATATCGTTCATGAGACTTTGGAAGGTTAAAGGAGCATTAGTGAGTCCAAAAGGCATTTCCAAGAATTCATAATAGCCGTTATGTATGTGAAATGTAATTTTTGGAATGTCGTCTTTATATACCCAAATTTAGTGGTAACCGGATCGGAGGTCCAACTTCGTGAAGACTCAAGCTCTTTTTAACTCATCAAAAATTTCATCTACTACTAGTATTGGGTACTTGTCCTTGACAGTGATGACAGTTAAAGCTCAGTAGTCGATGCACATCCACCAAGTTCCGTCCTTCTTGCGTAAAAGTAGCACCGGTGAGGAATAGAGGCTGCAACTTGGCCGAATCACCCTTATTTCAAGCATCTACCTTATGATCTATTCAATTTCATCCTTTTGGAGGTGAGGATATTGGTATGATCGAGTGTTCGTTGGTGGCTTGCTTGGAAGGATTGGAATCCGATGGTCATGTTGCTGAGTAGGAGGGAGACCACACAGCTCAACAAAAATATCAGCAAATTCAGCAAGTAATTGGGTGAGATTTTGATCTTCAAATTTTATTTTCTTCCCCTCTATTTCTGCTAGAGATGCATCAAAAAGTCACCATTTACTTTGTGCAAAACTTTCTCCATTCGTTGGGTCGAAACGGTGGTTACGTTGCTTTTGCGCTTCCCGCGTAGGATGATCTGTTTGCCTTTACAGTAGAATTTCATAATTAATTTGGATAAGTTCCAAGAGACATCACCTAGCATCATCAGCCATTCTATGCCAAGCATAGCCTCATAGTCATCACTTGATAGGAGGAAGAAGTCGGTGATAATTTCTTGGTCTTGCAGTAATAGTTTTACCTACGAACATCTTTGGTCGCACTTTAGGATTCTTCCGTCGGTGACCTTTACGTCTAACCTACTGCAACCTTCGATATGGAGCATCTTCCGAGTAGCAACCTTACTATTTAGGAAGTTATCAGTGCTGCCCATGTTGATGAGAACAGTGATCGTTTGTTATTTAAGAAGACCTCTAACTTTCATTATATGCGGGTTTGAGTAGCCTACTAGTGCGTGTATCATAAAGTCGGTCAGTTGTGGTTCTTCTTCTGTATCTTCTTCTTGATGTTCAAGGCTCTCTTCTAGATATTCAATGACCTCTTCTTTTACTGTTTTGATCACAAGAAGTCTCCTTTTCTACAGCGATGCTCGTGACTCCATGGCTCGTCGTAGTGCTAATATAACCCCTTTGCAGATCTCTCCTGAAGCTCTTCTCTTGTCAACCTTTTTAGTGCAGGGGCTTAGTTGACAGTAGGGGGAGCAGAGGGCTTCAATATTGTTGGTTGGGGAGTGACTCTAGTCCTCCGGGCTTCATGGTTCAATTGCTCCTCTTGAAGTCGTGCGAAAGAGATGGTTGCCATGAGCGTGTATGGTTGTCGCATGTTAACTTTTCCCTGGATCTCTAACTTCAAGCCCTCAATGAAGGTCCTAGTAGCTATTTTTTAGACTAATCATAAGTTTGATTAGATATCCTTTCAAACCTAGTTTGGTACTCCTGAATAGTGGAGGTTTGTCGGATCTTTGTTAGTTGTCCGTCAATGTTCTCATAATTGGTTGGTCTGAAGCAGATCAGTAGTCCTTCTTTGAATTGTCATCATGAGAGGACTCCATGATTGTGTTCAAAATAGGTAAACTATTGTATGACATTCCCTTCAATATGTATAGCCATAATTTCTACCATAAATGCGTCCGCGGTTTTGTGGTATTGAAAATATCACTCTGCACACGAGATCCAACTAATTGGGTCTCCTTCTTCCCATCTAAGGAAGTCCACCATCATGTATGGATAGTTGGGATTAGTCATAGAGCCTCTCCTCTCTTGGAAGTCATCTATTCCGGCTTGGTGTGATTGGTCAAATCTCTCTCCTTGATATGATTTCTTCGGGCTTGGTGGTCGACCCAAACTGAGTTCGATAAAGAGAGTCTGAATCTTATTCTTAATTTGCACATCAAAGGCTTTAAATTTAGCATTGATTGCCTCTTCCGATGCCATAGTATATGCCTCCAAATCTATAATATTAAGATCTCTCTTTTTTTGTTGGGTTAAAGGCATATATAGGTTGAGAGAAGTGGTGGTCGGAAGGGTTTATGGATTGGTGGATGTAGGCTACGGTTTACGTTTATTTTGTGGTTATTTTGGATGCAGTTTGAGGGTATGGTTTGGTGGAGTTTTAGGGTTGTGATGGTAGTGGATGAAATATAGGGAAAAAACTTTTAGATCCGTGGTAGATGGCAACAAAGGTATGATAGAAATCAATTGAAGTCGCTACAGATATGTGTTGTCTTGTAAGAGCAGAATTATAGTTGAAGAAACAGCAGTTTCTCGATGAAATTTCTAGAAAAAACCAAGAGATTCGAGGAGGAAATTTGTAATATCCCTCACTTTTGAAAATTTATTAATAAGGATTTATATGTAAATTGGATGACCTATGTTGAGTTGCAAAAAGAAAAAAAAAGAAAATCGAAAATTTTGGTTTTATCCCATCGCCTCCCACGCTCTTTGTAAACAGAGAGCAGGAGCAGTGGGGCATGGGGAGAAGAAGAGAGGAAGAAGAGGGAGAAGAGAAGAAGAAGAAGAAGAAGAAGAAGAAGAAGAAGAAGAAGAAGAAGAAGAGAGGAGGATAGCTGCGGCAAGGCTGCAACGAGGAGGTGTGTGGCGTTGGGGAGGAAAAGGGAACAGGAGAAGAAGAGGGAAAAGAGAGGGAAGAGGGAGAGGAGCAAGAGGTGGCAGCAACTAGGGCTGCAGCACCTCTATTTCCTGCAGGTGGAAACAGAGGAGAGGTGTGGGGTGTTCGAAGAGGAGAAGAAGAAGAAGAGGAAGAGAAGAAGAAGAGGAAGCAGGAGAAGAGGTTGTGATACCTCTGTTTCCTACAGAGGAGAGGGTGTGTATGACGCCAGGGAGGAGGAGGGAAGAAGAAGAGGAGAAGAAGAAGAGAAGGGAAAGGAGGAGCTGCAGCTGCGGCGGTGGCAGCTGCAACTGGAAGAGAAGGAGAGGAAGAGATGGTGAGGAAGAAGAGAAGAAGAAGAAAGGAAGGAGAAGGAAGAGGAGAAGGGAAAGAAGCAGCTGTGGCTGCGGCTATGGCAGCTGCAGCTGTGGCAGGGAAAGAGGAATAGGAAGGAAGAAGGAAAGGAGAGGAAGAAGAGAAGGGGAAGGGGCTGCGGCTGCGGCGATGGCAGCTGCAGCTGGAAGAGAAGAAGGAGAGGAAGATGAGCAGGGGAGGAAGAAGAGGTTGCAGCCGTGGCTAAGGCTGCGACTACAACAGTGCAGCTGGGAAAGAAGAGAAGGAAAGGAAGAAGAAGAGAAAGGAAAAGGGAAGAAGAGAGGAAGAGGAGAAGGGGAGGCAGCTCCGGTAGTGGCAGCTGCAGTTGGAAGAGAAGGAGAGGAAACAGAGCAGGGGAGGAAGAAGAGGTTGCGGCTGTGGTGGCTGCGGCCGTGGCTGTGACTGCAGCTGCGGCTGCGACGTTGGCTGTGGTAGCTACAGCAGCGGTGGTGGCTGCGGTAGCTGTGGCAGCGGTGGTGGCTACAGTAGCTGCTTTTGGGAAAGAGAAAGAAAGTAAAGGGAAAGAAGAAGAGGTTGCGGTTGCGGTGGTGGCGGTTGCGTCTGCGGTAGCTGTGTTTGGGAAAGAAAAAAGTAGGAACGAGAGAAGGGAGGAAGGAAGTAGTACAGTGGAAGGGGCTGCGGTTGTGATGGAAGGGGCGGTCGTGGCTACGACTGTGGTAGTGGCAGCGGCGATGGCTGCGATAGCTGCGTTTAAAAAAAAGAAAACGAAGGAATGAGAGTAAGAGAGAGCCGGTGACTATACCTCTATGTTCTGCATGAGCTATGGTTATGGAGGAAAAAGAGAAGACATATGTAGAACATGAAATTTTGACCTTTCTACCTTGTTATGATTATAACTTTATGTATTGACCTTTGATTTGGACAAAACTTATTTGATCGGAATATAGACTCATAAACCTTTCTTTTGATAGTTTTATTGAGTATATTGGAGCACGATTGATAGTTTGAAACATTTGTTCAATGTGCCTCTTGAATTTTGTTAGAAATCGAGCTTTGGTTGATTTCACATATTCTGGTTTCATTGCTTTGGAAATTGATATCCTTTGGCTTTCTTATTCAATTGAGCTTTATATTACTACTTTGAATTCTTGTATGCTCTTGTCCTTAAAATTATTTGCATTCTTGAAAACTATTGTGTAACGTTTATGCTATATCGTATTGACTCATATAGGCACATGTATATCCCATTATTCCGCATTTGCTTTCGATATGTGCCTATTCCAGTTTCATTCCTTTGGACATTGAATTTATCTAACCTTCTTATTTGAATTGAGTTATATGTGATTGCTTGGAATCCTTGAATGCTCTTGCTTTCATTTCCTTTCAAATCTGAATACAATTGTGAAAGATTATTGCTTACTTCGTATTGACTCGTAAAGGCACATGTATGTTTTGTTGTTCCGCGTGTGCTTCTGATATGTGTTATTTATTGTTCATACTATCCTTTTGTACTCTAGTGTTTGTGGGATATTGTGAACCTTTGCCAGAAATGGTGAAGGGAGTTATGCATAGAGCTTGTGATGCTTTGCCGGCCCTTATGACTTCACTCAGACGTGGGTGGATGGAGCTCCCAAACGTGGAAGACCTCCCAGACGTGGGAGACTTATGTTTGGTGGTCATTCAGAAATGGATGTAACTATTATGTTATGATCCCACTTCACCTTCTATATGTTTGATATGGTATCCAGAGCTTTGGTTATGTGTTTCTATACATGCTTTGGATAAGAATGAAATAAATGCAATGTTGATTCAACGTTTGAGCTTCTGTTTCGTATTCGTTCTTTGAAATGCTCTAAAATGGTCCATACGCCATTGATATGTTCCGAAATGTTTCAGTTATCATTGATATGCTTCGAAACATTTCATACACCTTTGATATGCTCCAAAATGTTTCATTTGCTATTGTTATGCTTCGAAATGTTCCATATGTAGTTGATATGCTTCGAAACATTTCATACGCTATTGATATGCTTCAATTACTCTATGCTCCATCTGTTATGAACCGAATAGGTTTTGAATGACATGACACATATGATTTTGTATCTAATGAGATGGTATCCTTGAGAATTCTTGTATTCTGCCGTGCATTAGGATATCTTGTTTGAAACCGTTTCTTTTGTTCTGAATATGCTTTGTCACTTGCTGAGCTGTTTTTAGCTCACTCCATTGTTATATAAATCTTTCAGGTCAAGTTGTCACTCTTTGAGATGTTTTGAATCGGGCTGAGGTAGTGGAGAGCTATTTAAAATTATGGGCAAGTCTTGTTGGTTATTATGTTATTGTTGTATAAGCATATTTTGTATGTAATGAAATGTTGTCAATGAATCGAAATGGATATACTGTGTAAAAGTGTTAGAAGATCTCTCTTATTTGGAATATTGGAATGTCAAGTCTAGTTTATGATGATATGAACTTATGGTGAATAGTTGGAGTTCTGATTGTATAATTTATTTAGCTTATGGATTTATAAATGTTATTCATGTTTGTCAAGTTGGCTTTGGTTGCCATAAATATGAATTATCGAGTGATATGATATATGATTATAAACTGCACAGGTTTTATAGATGTGAATTTAATAGAATGTTTTTCAGTGTCCTCAAATGTTAGTTTGGATCCTGGATTGGTTTGTGTTGAAAATTTTAATATTATGGATATTTTTAAGGGGCATGACAAAATTTGACAGAAAAATCTCGGTTTATATAACAGCAAAGATGACCAATTTAATCAAGAAAATTTCGGTAGTATAACAGCAAGGAAATTGGTGTAAGTTGCGATAGTAGAATTCTCGTCGAAAAATTTCAATGGTTTGCGACAAAAATTTGCAGCAACACAAGAACATTTTTAGAGATGAATTCCTCAATAGATCAATCTAAGATGGAAGCGATCTATGAAGTGTATAAGAAATTTCGTTCAAAAAGGGTTGCAAATAGATCGGTTAAGGCAATAATATACGGCTGAAATTTTCTGTAGCAATCCTTCGTTCGCAAAGATGATAACTTTTGTAATGAAAGGAATTCGTAGGAATATAGGAACAATTTTTTTGGATTTTTAAATAAAGATAACTAAATTACAACAGTAGTAAGGTAGGAAATCAGAACTTATTGCAATTCACGGGGAGATCAAAGGATGTTCCGCGGTGGTGGAGATGACGGCGGAATTCGACGATGATCTTTTAAGAAATTGTGGGAATTACTTTGGGCAGTTGTGGATGGTTGATGGATGACTGTGGAAGGGCAGTGAGATGCCAAAAACATTGTTCTGATACCAAGTGTTAGAACCCTTATAGATTCTAAGCTTGGGGTTGATCTCTTTAGGGAATCGGTCTCTTTGGAACTCTATAGGGGTTCCTTCCTCCAAATTGTTGCTCAAAGGCTTAAGAAAAGATTTATCTATTGCTTGTCAAAAGAGGATGAATACATGGCTATTTATAGGGCTTCTAAACCCTAACTCTTAATAGGACTCTTACTCAAGACTCATATTCCTTTATAACTCCTAATGCTTCTCTAAGAACAACTCATAATAGAACTCCTACTCAAGACTCATATTCCTTTACAACTCCTAATGCTTCTCTAAGAAATAACCTCCTTACCCTAGCCGGCCTCTTCACCTCTTTAATAAGAGTCGGCTAGGTATGTTAACATAAATGCCCCTCTCAATTAGGACTCTCCTAGCTAGAGTCATAACAGCAATCTAGCAAATTTAGCAAGTTTTATATCATTTTAAAATATGCAAGCTAGCAAATTTTAGAAATGTGCAAGTTATCAAAATTTTTCTTCTCTTTGAAATATGCAAGTTAGCAATCTTTGCTTCTCTTTTGAGATGAGCAAGTTAGCAAGTTTTACTCCCCCTTTGTCATTGTCGAAAAGAAGGAAATAATACAATGTTGTAATTGTTCAAGTCATCATATGAAAAATATCAATAAAAATTAATTTGGTGATGAGGTATACAATTCATGAATACAAAAGAATTATACATAATAAAAATCATGTCATAAAAGATAATATCAAAGATCGTGTGAATACCAAAAGACATGATTCATTTTGACAAATCTTCTCTTAAATAATAAAAAATAAATCTTAGGAGATCAAATAGTAAATGATCTTCAAAAGAAATTTTAAGTCATGAATTTCAAGAAATCAAGAGAAAAATCATGATTCATTTGGATAAATATTATATTTAATAAAATAGAAGAATCATTTGAGAATAAAAAGTAAGGGATCTTAATTCATATAAAGAAAATCTCAAGTTATGATTCTGAGAATTTAAGATCATGATATAGATAAAACTCATTCAAATTCAAATTATCAAATCATCAAAATCACTTTCAAGAGATTCAAAATGACATAAATAGATTTATCAATCCCTTATTGAAAAATCGATAGAGAGAAAAAATTCAAGACAAATGTATTCCCTTTTTGTGATTTATTTCATATAAGCACGCCTTTGTCTTTTATGAAAAATAAAAAATGCATCATTGTTTCAAACAAAAAAAAAAATTCATCATAAAAATCATCAAGATCAATAAAACATAAATAAAAAAAATCATCATTGGTTCAAATCATTATGCATAATTGAATCATTAAATCATCAAGCATGATTTCATTAAACATAAAGCAATATCAATCAAATTCATTTTATTTTGACTAATGAACTTTATGAAGTATGTTGGATCTCCAATCATAAGCCTCGAGCATTCATTATCAAAATTTTATTTTGGCTCCTACATTCGATTGTAGAGATGTCTACAAGAAAGATGGGTTTCCTTTAGGTACCCATTTGACTTTGAGTCCCTCATGGTTGGATCTATCTATTTTAATTTTTGATATTAAGATATTCATGGTTCCTTTATGAACCTAAACCAATTTATGTGAGTCATACTTTTTAAATGAACATTTAAAAGTAAAATGACCACATCTACCACAAAAATCACATCAATTTTCATAGGAAACATATAATGTGGGTCCTTTAACGAAGATAGTTGATTTTTGTTGAGTGTTACTCACAAAGTCAATTCTTTTCTTTCTATGAACATGATTCTTATTGACAAGAATCATATTTAAAGATTTGCTACCAATTTTAAATTTATCTAACATTTGTTGTAATAATAAAATTTTCTTTTTACATGAATCTAATTATTCGCATTTAGTGCAAGAGTTTAACATGCAATTATCATGCTCATTTTTTAATTTTTCAAATTCATTAGAAAGAGAACCATGATCCTTTTTTATCAATTTATAATTTTTATTAACTAATTTAAATTTATTATACAAATCATTGAATGCATCAAATAATTCATTGTAAGGCAAAGACATTTCGGTTGAGTCATTTACCTCGTTGTCAAGAGCCTAAGGTGTAGCTCAACACTTCGCCTTTATTGGTTTACTTCTTATCTTTGGACGAGCTCAATTTATTCTAAGTTGCCTTAAGTGTTTTCTTCTTATTTGGTAACTTTTTCTTTGTAAGTTTATTTTTAATTTTTTTATTATTATTTTATGAACCTTTTAAATTTACTTGTGAGGAGTTTAAGGTCATCATCACTTGAGCTTTCACTTGAGTGTTCTTCTTTTGTTCTAAGTACCAAATTCTTCCTATTCTTTGGAAGGTTATTCTCAAGTTCATCATATGCTATACAACGTCATTTCATAGATCATCAAAGACCCGATAAGTTCTTCAAGCGGTATGTTATTTAGGCCTTTGCTTATTGTATTACCATTATTTTAGGATCCTAACTTTTTTGAAGGGATCTTAGAATCTTGTTTACAAGTTCAAGATTAGAAAAACATTTGCTAAGATCTTTCAAGTCATTGACATCCATAAAACGGGTGTACATGTCAACAATGGTTTCGTTTAGCTTCATTTGAAATAATTCAAAATCATAAATTAAAATATTTATTTTAGACTCTTTAACTCTATTTGTACTTTCATGAGTTACTTCTAGTGTGTGCCAAATCTCATATGTAGTTTTGCATAAAGAAATATGATTAAACTTGTTTTTGTTCAAAGAACAAAATAGAGCATTCATAGCTCTAGCATTTAAAGAAAAAATTTTCTTCTTCAAATCACTCCATTCATTCATTGAATTAGAAGACTTTTGAAAATCACTTTCGATAATATTCCATAAATTCAAACCCATAGAAAGCAAGAAAATTCTCATTCGAGTTCTCCAATAAGTGTAGTACATCCCATTGAACATAGGAGGATGAATAATAAAGTGACCCTCTAGATTACTGAAAAAAGCCATCTTGCTTGGGTGTTAAAATATGGCTCTGATACTAACTGTTAGGATCGAAATTGACACTAAAACGGGTGGGGGGGGGGTTAGGAGGGGGGTGTGGTGAATTAGTGCTTTCCTAAAAGTTACATTGATTTGAAAATCTCTTCGATAAAATCATATCAAAAATATGTTTAACTTGAAAATATTAATAAAAATATAATAAGAAAGTAAATCAGTTTACAATAAAGGTAAATAGTAAAATAGAAATGCAAACTGAGTTTTATAGTGGTTCGGTCATCGTGACCTACGTCCACTCCTGATTCCTCTTCTATCGAGGCCACTGACATTTACTAACGATCTTCTTTCCAACCGACAAAGATCAACTACTCTTACAACTCTTTCTCCTTTTCATAGGCTTAGGAGAGAACATTTACAACCCTCTTTTACAAGTATTCCCTCACACACCTCCCTTTGGACTATCTCTAAGTTTTAGGAGGAGGGACTCTAAACTTAGAAAGAGTTTACAAACTTAGGAGTACAAAGTTTTTGTTCTACTTTCTTGTTATGCCTAAGTAGGAATTTGTGGGGTATTTATAGAACCCAAATGGCTTTAAAAGTTAGAGCCAAAATTTAAACCCCTTGGGTTTTCACGGTACTAGCGATACCACCACTTATCAATCTAATACTAGGTAGTACCATCGCCAGAACTAGTGGTACCACCACTTGACATAATCTGGGGGATTGTGTCTAGGTAGTACCACTATCTAGACTAACGATACTACCGCCTGATAGCATAGAAAAATGTGCTATTGACTTTCTAGCTCATAGGTGGTTCCACCTAATCTTGGATGACCAAATGGGCCTCCATTTGGACCAAAATAGTCCTAAATTAGGCCCAATGGACCCCTAATTTAGTTGGCATAGTTACACCTTAAACCAACTCAATTACAACCTAACTATGACCAATTAAGAAAATCGATTATAATACTAGAATTTTATGTTGTCTGGTATGTCATTAGTTTATCTGTTGCTTCGTCTGATCCTTCGATGCATCGTCCTCTCCTTCGGCATATTATCCAATTGGTATGTTGACCTCCCATAACTTCCGATCTCCTTGGTGCAATGTCCGATCCTTTGGCCCGATGCTTGAACTCATGACACAAAGTCCTTCTGCCGGCACATCGACCAATCCTCCGGTCGTCATCCAATCTTCTGGCATGTTCACTCGGCCCAACATCTGTTTCCTTCTACTTTAATCAATTTACCTTTTCTGATCGAATTTAGTCCTACATCACTCAAAATGCAGATTAGATCATAAGCTCATCAATTGATTTCATCATCAAAATCTAAGATTTAACAAAGCAAACCTCCCTTTCTCGTCGATATGTCTACAGGCAAAAGCTAGGAGCAAGAGATGATATCTTGATAGTGGATGCTCAAGGCATATGACCGAAGATCCAACACATTTTTCTAAGCTCATTAGCTAAGATGAATGATATGTCATCTTCAGAGACAACAACAAAGGAAAAATTATTAGCAAAGAAAATATATGTAACAAATCAAACATTTTAATTAAAGATATTTTATTAGTAAATGATTTGAAACATAATCTATTAAGCAATAGTCAATTGTGTGATAAGGGTTATAACATCAAATTTGAATCTAATGCTTGCATTATAGAGACATCTTACAAAAATATATCTATGATTACCTTAAGGACTAATAATATGTATGATATTGTTTTTGATGATTTTTGTGATGAAACTTGCTTTTCTGTTTTAAATATGATGCATGGCTTTGGCATAGGAGATTAGGCCATACAAGTAGGAAACTGATTTCACAAATTACAACTAAAGTACTTATAAGAGGTATGCCTAATATTAAATTATCAAAGATAAAATTTGTGATGAATGCCAACTAGGTAAATAAATAAAGAGTAACTTTAAATCTAAAATTCAAGTAAGTACCTCTAGACCATTACAATTAATCTATATGGATTTATTTGGACCAATTGATATCACAAGTCTAGGAGGTAGTACATACACTTTTATGATTGTTGATGATTATAGTAGATACATTTGGATATACTACTTGGCACATAAAAGTAATTACTTTAAATATTTTTACAAATTTTGTAAACTAGTTCAAACGGAAAAGGATTTTATGATTTCGTCTATTCGTAATGATCATGGTGGTGAATTTAAAAACCATAATTTTTAAGATTTTTATGAGTTAAACGGGTATGACCATAATTTCTCTACTCCAAGAAATCCACAACAAAATGGAGTTGTTGAAAGAATAAATAGGAGTTTACAAGAAATGACAAGAACCATGCTTAATGAACATAGCCTACCCAAATATTTTTGGGCCAAAGCCATTAGCACGACATGCTATGTTATGAATAGGGTTCCCGTAAGATCATTATTTTTAAAAACTTCTTATGAATTGTGGAACAATAAAAAAAACCAAACATTTTATTTTTTAAAGTTTTTTGTTGTAAATATTTTATTTTAAATGAAAAGGATGCCTTAGGAAAATTTAATGCAAAATCCAATGAAGATACTTTTCTTTGATATTCCTCTATTTCTAATGTTTTTTGTGTCTTTAATAAAAGAACTTTGGTTATAGAGAATCTATTTATGATATTTTGAATAAGATTCATGAATTTAAGAAAAATAATTTTGATGATGATTTTGATTTTGATACTTTAAATTTGATTGAAAATTCTTCTCTCCCAAGAAACATGGATAAATCTACCACCAAATAATCCATACCCAAGGAATGGAAGTATATAAATGCATAGAGCTAATTATTAGAGATATATTAAAAAGTGTCCAAACTCGTTCTTCATTTAAAAATTTTTGTGCTAATACTGTCATTTTATCTCCAATTGAACCCAAATGCATTGACTATGCTCTAATAGATGATTCATGAGTTTTTACAATACATGAGGAGTTAAATCAATTTAAGAGAAATGAGTTATAGAAGCTTGTCCTTAGACCTAGTGACCATCTTGTAATTGGTACTAAATATGTCTTTAGGAATAAGCAAGATGAACTTGGTATCATGGTTTGAAATAAGGTTAGATTAATAGCCAAAGGTTTTGTCACACCCCTCAAAATATCGATAATATTAAAAAAATTTCAATACAAATCCATCCAAGATCCAAACACACATTTGAGGTCACTAAGAAAACATTCAAATCAAAATTTCACCTCTATACTCTACAAATTCATAAACCCTGTGCGGTTCATAAGCATACAACACATCGCTCGATAATTCATAAAATCTGAACCCAACTCACCAAAATAATAACCATAACATAAATTCACAAGTGTGGGAGTCTATATAGTCACAAACCAATGTTTACCATAAGTTCATATCATTACACGAATTAAACTTAATATTCTAGAATCCTAAACATAAGAGGTCCTTTAAACTTAAACAAAATCCACAAGCTTAGATTCATCATCAACATTTCATTAGATGCAGAGTATGCTTATACAACAAAAACATATATACTAATAAAGATCTGCTCAAAATCTTCTAGCTTTCCACTGCCTTAGCCCAATTTTAACATTTAAGCAAGAGACAAGCTATCCTGAAAATTTTATACAGCAATAGAGTGAGCATATAAGGCTCAGCAAGTGACTAACATATTCATGGCAAAAGAGGACAATTTCCAAACAAATAAGGTTTAAAAAGCAAGGCAAAATATAAGAATTCATAGACATAATCTCATTAGGTGGAGAATCATAAATGTCATTTCAATCAAACATATTTGGTTCATAACAGATGGAGCATAGAGTAATTGGAGCATATCAATAGCGTATAAAATATTCCGGAGCATATCGATGATATATAGAACATTTCGAAGTGTAACAATAACAGATGAAACATTTCGGAGCATATCAATGGCATATGAAATGTTTCGGAGCATTTCAATAACAAATGAAATATTTCAGAACATATCAATGGTATGTGAAACATTCCAAAGCATATCAATGACATATAAACCATTTCGGAGCATATCCAAGGACAAATACGAAACAGAAGCTCAAACATCGAATGTGACGTTGCATTCATATCATTCTTATCCAAAGCATATATATAAACACATAGCCAAAGCTCTGGATATTATATCAAACATACAAAATGTGAAGTGGGACCATAACATAATATGGTACATCCATTTCTGAATGACCACCAAACATAAGTCTCCCACATTTGAGAGCTCTCCCACGTTTGGGAGCTCCATCTACCCACGTCTGAGTGAAGTCATAAGGGCCGGTAGAGCATCACAGGCTCTATGCATAACTCCCTTCATCATTTCTAGCAAAGGTTCACAATATCCTACAAACATGAGAGTACAAAAGGATAGTATGAACAATAGATAGCACATATCGGAAGCACACACGGAACAACAAAATATACATGTGCCTTTACGAGTCAATACAATGTAAGCAATAATTCTTTCACAAATGTATTCAGATTTGAAAGGAAAGGAAAGCAAGAGCACACACGGATTCCAAACAATCACATACAGCTCAATTCAAATAAGAAGGTTAGATGAATTCGATATCCAAAGGAATGAAACGGGAATAGGCACATATCGAAAGTAAATGTGGTACAATGAGGCAACCAGTTGGATCTCTAAGGTGGAAAATTTTTTTTGCTTTCACATAACCCTAGAAGAATCCAATGTAGAAATAGTCTCAATTCAACTAGATTGTAATGCAATCTAATGGTATGATTGGTACGAAACTTGTCATAGGGTTCCCTCATGGGAGTAGTTCAAGAGAGGGCTTCTTGTTCGCTTTGGACCATCTAAATACGAGAATATTGATGGATAGCTCACCAAAATTCATCAGACTTCTATAGTGTTGGAATATTAGAGCAAGTTTGAATGATTGTCAAATCAAGCTAGAGATTGGTCTGAACAATAATTAGTGGGTACATTTATTAAAGGACTTAACCCAGATACCCAGTGTGAAGTTATGGCTCGTCAACCCCACATAATGATAGTTGTGATCTCATTTGTATGTCTACATGAGGAAAAAATTAGCATGGAAAATCATCAAAATAGAGGTGTCAACAAATAGGTGATCAGCAAGCCGTTCATCCCTTTTGAATCTCATATTTTGATAATGAAATTAATTGATTAGTTTACGATCTAATCTACATTTTGAGTGATGTAGGACTAACTTCGATCAGAACAGGTAACTCGATTAAACCAGAAGGAATCGAATGTTGGGCTGGAGTGGAATATATCAGAAGATTGGATGTCAAGCCGAAGGATCGGTCAATGTGTCTGCAGAAGGCTTCGTGCCATAAGTTCGGGCATCGAGCCTAAAAGAGCGGACATTACATGAAGGAGATCAAAGTTACAGAGGTCAAGATGCCGATTGGGCAAAAGGTCACAAAAGAGGATGATGCATCGATGAACCAATAATATGCCAGATAACATGAGATTAACGCTTTGTAATAATTATCTAGATTAAAGTAGTTTTAAGTTGTACTTGGGTTGAAATTAGGTCAACTCAATTAGGGGACCATTGGGCCTAAATTAGGACTGAGTTGGGCCGGATAGATGGCACTTGGAGCCATGCCAGGCAGTGGAGTTGCTTGAGGCTCAGCCTCCTGGAGGTTTGGACGATGGTACCGCCCAGATTAGACAGTGGTACTGTCGGTAGTTAATGCTATCAAGCTGTGGTACCACCCTATCAAGTGATGGTACCACCAGAGCCTAATCTTCGAGGTTCTATCAAGTGGTAGTACCACCAGACTAAGTGGTGGTACCGCCAAGACCCGAGAAACCCGGGATAAGACCTTTTTTTGCTTTATTTTTGAAGTCATTTGGGGTCTATAAATACCCCAGCTATTCCTGCATGGAGATGCAAGAATTAGAAAGGGGAAAGAATTCTAAGTGGTAAAAGTGTTGAAAAGATTGAGTTCCCTCCTCCTTGAGCTTCGAGGTTGTTCTAAGGGAGGTATGTAAGGGTTACCTTAAGGGGTATAAAGGTTATCTCATGAACCTGTGAAAAGGAGAAAGAGTTGTAGGGGTAGTTGATCTTCGCCCGTTGGAAGAAGATCAGTAGTGGAAGCCAATGGCCTCGAGTGAAGAGAAATCATGAGTGGATATAGGTCACGATGACCAAACCACTATAAAACTCGGTTTGCATTTCTTTTATGCTTTTCATTTATATTGCAAACTGATTTACTTACTTATTACTTTTACTATGCTTATGAACATACTTTTAAGTCAAGCATATTTACGATACGAGCTTTTATCGAACAAGATTTTTGAATCGACATAATTTTTACGGAAGCACTAATTCACCCCCAAACCCCCCCCCCCTCTAGTATCGACTTGGTCCTAACAATTGGTATTAGAGTCATGTTTCTCTCTACTTAGATTAACACCTAAGAGAGATGACTTTTTTCGGCTTTCAAGAGGATTACTCTATCATTCGTCCTTCTATATTCAATGGGATGGATTACACTTATTGGAAAACTCGAATGAGAGTGTTTTGCCTTATTTGAACTTTGATTTATGGAATATCATTGAAAATAGTTTTCAAAAGTCTTCTAATCAAATAAATGAATGGAATGTTTGGAGAAAAAAAAATTTTCTTTAAATACGAAAGCTATGAATATTTTATTTTCCACCTTAAATAAAAATGAATTTAATCATGTTTCTATTTGCGAAACTGCACATAAGATTTGGCATACTCTTGAAATTATACATGAAGGCATAAGTAGAGTTAAAGAGCCTAAAGTTAATCTTTTGATATATGATTTTGAATTATTTCGTATGAAACTAAGTGAAACCATTGGAGATATGTACACTTATTTTACCGATGTTGTCAATGGTTTAAAAGCACTTGATAAAAGTTTTTTGAATTTTAAACTTGTTAATAAAATACTATGATCTCTTCCAAAAAGTTGGATCCGAAAGTGACGGCAATGCAAGAGGCAAAAGACTTGAACAAGTTTTCACTTGAAGAATTTATCGGGTCATTAATGACCTATGAAATGACGTGCAAGGCACATAATGATCATGAGAACAACCTTCCAAAGAATAGGAAGGATTTGGCACTTAGAACAAAAGAAAACCACTTGAGAAAAAACTCAAGTGATGATAATGATGATGATGATGATCTTGAACTCCTAACAATAAATTTTAAAAAGATTATAAAACAAGAATTAAAGAATAAAAATAAACTTAAAAATGACAAAACAACTTGTTATGAATGCAATTGGCTAGGGCACTTAAAAAGCAATTGTCCGCAAGTGAAGAAGAAGCTACAAAAGAAGAAGAAAGTACTTAAGGTGACATGGGACGAATCAAGTGCATTCGAAGATAAGGTTGCGAACTATGTCTTGGTGGCCTTCGACAATGAGTTAAGTGACTCAACCAAGACTCCTTTACCTTACTATGAAATTACTTAATGCATTTCATAAGTTATTTTTAAATTAGTTAGTAAGAAATAAAAAATATAAAAAAATCATACTTCTTTTTTTAGTGATTTTGAAAAAATTTTAGCATGACAATTGTATGTTAACTCCTAGCACTGAAGAGTTAGATTCACTTAAAAAGAAAAATGTATTACTACAACAAATAAAATGATTTTGATTGAAAATACCTTATGTTCAATGAAATCATGATGTTTTAATGATGTAATGATGTAATGAAAATGTTAAAAGGTTTGGTATCATATTTGATGATTTTATATTATGCATGAGGATTTGAAGTAATGATGATTTGAAATCATATGTTTTGGAATTATGTGTTATACTTATGATCGTGATAATTTTTGTGATAAATCTTGCTCTTTCGATTTTAAACGATGATACTTCTTTTGATTTGGCATAAAATACAAAGGCATGCTTGTATGAAATAAATCATATAAATTGAAACAACTAAAAAAAGGAAAGCATTTTTCTTGAAAATTTCTCAATCTCTATCTTATCGAGTTTTTCAATAAGGGATTGATGAATTTATGTTATTTTATGAATCTCTTGAATATGAAAGTGATTTTGATGACTTAGATTTGAATGCTTTATAACTTGACAACTTGAGATTTCTTATACATGAATCAAGATTTTTTTCTCCTATGTTTCATTTTACCATTTACTAAAGAGGATAATTATCCATATGAAGCATAGTTTATCTTGATTTCTCAATTTTCAATTACTTATGTTTTTTATTTGAATCAAGATCATTTACTATGATTCATCTTTTCACTATTTGATTTATCCAAAAGAATCATAATTGGTCTCTTAATATTCACAACTTGAAATTTGTGTTCATGAATTATATATCTCATCACCAGGTTAATTTTTCTTGATATATTTTATGTGATGATTTGATAATTGATGTAAAGGGAAATGAATTGCACCATTGTATTATTCCCCTCTTCTTCTTTCTTTTTGACAATGATAAGGAGGGAGAAAGATTTGCTAGCTTGCATAATTTAAGAAGAAGCAAAAACTTGTAAACTTGTAAAAATTCCTAGCTTATAAAGAAAGGCAAAACTTACATGCTTGCTTATCTCAAAAGAGAAGCAAAACTTGCACATCTTAAGAGAGGCAATACTAATGATGCATGTTCTAACTTACACATCTCAAAAACTTGCCTGAATGTTCTAAAATGATATAAAACTTGCTATTTACTATCTTGTATTCTTTTTCAAAAACTTGCTAGCTTGAACATCGCAATGAAAAGCAAATATGCTAAACTTGCACAACTCTAAAACCTACTAGCAAGCATGATGCAAAACTTACTATTTTGCTAGCTTGCATAATTAAAAATTTTCTAGTTGCACTTTTCTCCTTTTTATTGATGACAAAGGGAGAGAAGGTATAATGATGATTTGAATCATGCATGATATGATATGATGCACTTTGATGTTTTGAAATTATGATTATGTATGCAATACTCATGATTTTATTATGATAATGCATACGATGTATTGCATATGATGTGAATCATGATTAAAATTACTTTGACTTGAATTCAATTTGAATTCAAGGTTTATTTCAATATGACATATTGATAGGGGGAGTCGAGTTTAAACTCTATCGTCAATTGATTGTCATCATAAAAAAGGGAGTGATTGTTGAATCTCAGATTTTGATGATGAAATCAATCGATTAGTTTACGATCTAATCTGTGTTTTGAGTGACGTAAGACCAACTTCTATCAGAAAAGACAAATTGATTAAAGCAGAAGGAATCAAATGTTAGGCCAGAATGGAACATGTCAGAAGATTGGACATCGAGCCGGAGGATTGATCGACGTGTCAGTAGAAGGCTTCATGCCATGAGTTCGGGCATCGAGCCAAAAAGAGTGGACATTCCGCCAAAGAGATCGGAGGTCAACAAACCGAATGGGCAAAAGATTGTAAAAGAGGACGATGCACCGAAGGATTGGACAAAGCACCGATGAACCAATGACATACCGAACATCATGAGATTAATGCTTTGTAATAATTGTCTAGATCGAAGTAGTTTTAAGTTGTAATTAGGTTAGAATTAAGTCAACTCAATTAAGGGGCCATTGTGTCATGCCCCTCAAAAATATCGATAATATTAAAATTTTCATCACAAACCAATCCATGATCCAAACTAACATTTGAGGACACTGAAAAACATTCTATCAAATTCACATCTATAAAACTTATGCAGTTTATAATCATATATTAAATCAATCAATAATTCACATTTATGACAACCCAAGCCAACTTAACAAATATAAACAACATTTATAAATCCACAAGCTAAGTAATTTATATAATCAGAACTCCAACCATTTACCACAAGTTCATATCATCGTAAACTAGACTTAACATTCCGAAATTCCAGATAAAAGAGATCGTTTAACACTTTTACAAGGTATATCCATTTCGGTTCATCGATAATATTTCATTACATACAAAATATGCTTATACAACAATAACATAATAACCAACAAGACTTGCCCATAATTCTGAATAGCTCTCCACTGCCTCAGCCCAATTCAAACATCTCAAAGAGTGACAAGCTGATCTGAAAGATTTTATATAACAATGGAGTGAGCTAAAAATAGCTCAGCAAGTGACAAAGCATATTCAAAACAAAAGGAACGATTTCAAACAAGGTATCATAATGCAAGACAGAATACAAGAATTCTTAATGATACCATCTCATTAGGTACAAAATCATATATGTCATTTCAATCGAGACATATTTGGTTCCAAAACAAATGGAGCATAGAGTAATTGGAGCATATCAATAGTGTAGGAAATGTTCCGGAGCATATCAACGGTATATGGAATATTTCGGAGCATCCTAATAACAGATAAAATATTTCGGAGCATATCAATAATGAATGAAACATTTCGAATCTTATCAACGACGTATGAAATGTTTCGGAGCATATCAATAACAAATGGGACATTTCGGAACATATCAATGGTATATAGACCATTTCGGAGCATATCAATAACGAATACGAAATAGAAGCTCAAACGTCGAATTTGACATTGCATTCATATCATTCTTATCCAAAGTATGTATAGAAACACATAACCAAAGCTCTGGATATCATATCAAACATACAGAAGGTAAAGTGGGACCATAACATAATATGGTACATCCATTTCTGAATGACCACTAAACATAAGTCTCCCACGTCTACGAGCTCCATCCACCCACGTCTGAGTGAAGTCATAGGGGCCGGCAAAGCATTATAAACTCTATGCATAACTCCCTTCACCATTTCTGGCAAAGGTTCACAATATCCCACAAACACCAAAGTACAAAAGGATAGTATGAACAATAAATAGCACATATCGGAAGCACACGCGGAACAACAAAATGTACATGTGCCTTTACGAGTCAATACGATGCAAGCATAATCTTTCCCAAATGTATTTAGATTTGAAAGGAAATGAAAGCAAGGGCATATAAGGATTCCAAGCAATCACGTATAACTCAATTCAAATAAGAAGGTTAGATGAATTCAATATCCAAAGGAAGGAAACTAGAATAGGCATATATCGAAAGCAAATGCGGAACAATGGGATATACGTGTGCCTATATGAGTCAATACGATATAGCATAAACGTTACACAATAATTTTCAAGAATGCAAATAATTTTAAGGACAAGAGTATACAAGAATTCAAAGCAGTAATATAAAGCTCAATTGAACAAGAAAGCTAAATGAAATCAATTTCTAAAGGAATGAAAATAGAATATGTGAAACCGACCAAAGCTCGATTTCTGACAGAATTCGAGAGGCACATTGAACAAATGATTCAAACTATCAATTATACTCTAATATACTCAAGAAAGCTATTGTGGAAAGATATTTTAATCTATTTTCAGATAAAATAAGTCTCGTATGAATCAAAGTTTCCAACAAAGAGTTACAATAGATTTAGTAACCCAAGATCAAAGAAAAATCTCAATTTTACAAAATTCACAAGGTCGGTTTCAACAGAAAACTGGGCAGGCATTTGGACTCTAAATCTTTTAATCCAAGTATCAAAGAAAGATCTACAAGTCTAGTTTCCAATGAAATAAGCTTTGAATAAATCAAAGTTTCCAACAGGGACTTATAGGGCAGTTCAGTATCAAAAGGTCAGAAATTATGATCCCTATTTTTCAGAATTTATAGGCTCATTTGAAACAGAAGTTTGGACAGGAAAAATTACTCTAAATTCTTAAAATAACCTATCAAAAGAAAGGTTTATGAGTCTATACTCAGATCAAATAATTTTTGTCCAAATCAGAGGTCAGTGCATAAAGTTATAACCATATCAAGGTAGAAAGGTCAGAATCTCAAAAGTTTCACAGATTCAAATAGTTACGTCTAAACAGGAGATATATCAAATGAAAGGCTAGAACAATTCAAAATTCCTCATATTCAAAGCAAATGTAGAGATAAAATTATAGTAAGGAAAGATCAGGACACTTGCAATAGAAAGGATCGAAACACTTGCAATAGGAAGGATCAGAACACTTGTAGGGGAAAAGATCGGGACACTTGCCTTTCGAAGATTTTGATCCGAAGATCCGAAGAAGGTGTACGCCCAAATCCTTCTTCTATTTTTCTCTATCTCCTTTCCTTGTTTTCGTTTTCTGTACCAATCTTCTTTCTTCCACCACAACTACAGCTCGTGTAGAATATTGGGGCACATTCACTTGCTCTCCCTTACTCTCATTTCTTCTTTTTTTTTTTCTTTCCTAAACGCAATTGCCGCTGCCACCGCTGCTGCCACTGCCATAGTCGCAGCCCCTTCCACCACACTACCTTCTTCCTCCTCTTCTTTTGCAGACACAACTGCTTCAAACGCAGCCGTCGTCGCCGCAACCGCAATCATGGTTGTAACCCCTTTTTTTTCCCTTTCCTTTATTTCTCTTTCCCAAAAGCAACTGCTGCAGTCACCACCGCTGCCGCCACAGCTACTACCTGTAATATCCCTCACTTTTGAAAATTATTAATAAAGATTTATTTATAAATCAGAGGACCTATATGTAAATATGGAAATTTCAAGGACTAAACTGTTAAGTTGTAAAAAGAAGAAAATAAAGAAAATCAAAAATTTTGGTTTTATCCCACCGCCTCCCACGCTCTCTCTGTTTCTTCGAGAAACAGAGAGAAGCGGTGGGGCGTGGGGAGAAGAAGAAGAGAAGTAGAGGGAGAAGAGAAGAAGAGGGAAAAGAAGAGAGGAAGAAAAGGGAGAAGAGAAGAAAAGAAGAAGTAGAAGAGAGGGAAGATGGAGAGGAGAAAGAGAGGCAATTGCAGCAGCTAGGGCTGTAGCACCTCTGTTTCCCGCAGGTGGAAACAGAGGAGAGGATGTGTGGGGCGTTGAGGATGAAAAGGGAAGAAGAAGAAGAAGAAGAGAGGAGGATAGCTACGGCAAGGCTGCACTGAGGAGGTGTGTGGCCTTGGGGAGGAAAAGGGAAGAGGAGAAGAAGAGAAGGAGAAGAAGAGGGAAAAGAGAGGGAAGACGGAGAGGAGCGAGAGGTGGCAGCAGCTAGGGCTGCAGCACCTCTGTTTCCTGCAGGTGGAAACAGAGGAGACGTGTGGGGTGTTGGGTAGGAGAAGAGCAGAAGAAGAAGAAGAGGAAGAGAAGAAGAAGGGGAAGCAGGAGAAGAGGTTGTGATACCTCTGTTCCCTGCAAAGGAAATAGAGGAGAGGGTGTGTGTGATGCCGGGAAGAAGAAGGGGAGGAAGGAGAAGAAGAGAAGAAGAAGAAAGGAAGGAGAAGGAAGAGGAGAAGGGAAAGAAGTAGCTGCGGCTGCGGCTGTGGCAGCTGCAGCTATGGCAGGGAAAGAGGAAGAGAAAGGAAGAAGGGAAGGAGAGGAAGAAGAGAAGGGAAAGAATGGGCTGCAGCTGCGGCGATGGCAGCTGCAGTTGGAAGAGAAGAAGGAGAGGAAGATGAGCAAGGGAGGAAGAAGAGGCTGTGGCCGCGGCTGAGGCTGCGACTGCAGCAGTGCAGTTGGGAAAGAAGAGAAGGAAAGGAAGAAGAAGAGAAAGGAAAAGGGAAGAAGAGAGGAAGAGGAGAAGGAGAGGCAGCTGTGGCAGTGGCAGCTGCAGCTGGAAGAGAGGAGAGGAAATAGAGCAGGGGAGAAAGAAGAGGTTGCGGCTGTGGTGGCTGCGGCCATGGTTGCGACTGCGACTGTGACAGTTGTAGCTGGGAAAGAAAAGAAAGGAAAGGGGGAAAAAGGGGCTGCGGACGGGATTGCGGCCATAGCGGCAGCGACTGCGTATGCAGCAGTTATGTCTGCGAGAGAAGGGAGGAAGGAAGGTAGTGCGGTGGAAGGGGCTGCGAATGTGGCAGCGGCAGCGGCGGCGGCTATGGCAGCTGCATTTGGGAAAGAAAAAGAAGGAATGAGAGTAAGAGAGAGCAGGTGACTGTGCCTCGATGTTCGACACGTGGTGTAGTTGCGAAGAAAGGAAGAAAACGGGAGCACAAAACGAAACAGAGAGAGGACACGGAGGAAAAGTAGAAGGATTTGGGCTGGCACCTTCTTTGGATCTTCGGATCGAAATCTTTGAAAGGCAAGTTCCCTGATCGTTTCTCGTATAATTGCTCTGATATTTCTTATTCCAAGTTTCCCGATCGTTTCTCCTGTTATTGTTCTAACGTTTCCTATTGCAAGTTTCCTGATCGTTTTTCCTGTAATTGTTCTAATCTTTCCTATTGCAAATATCCTGATCTTTCCTCACTACAATTTTATCTCTACATTTTCTTTGAATATGAGGAACTTTGAATTGTTCTAGCCTTGCACTTGATATATCTCCTGTTTAGAGGTAACGATTCGAATCTGTGCAACTTCCAAGATTCTGACCTTTCTACCTTGTTATGATTATAACTTCATGTATTGACATCTGATTTGGACAAAACTTATTTGATCAAAATATAGACTCATAAACCTTTATTTTGATAGCTTATTTTAAGAATTCGGAGTAAGTTTGTCTGCCCAAATTTCTGTTTCAAATTAGCCTACAGATTCTGCAAAACAGGGATCGTAATTTCTGACCTTTTGATACTGAACTGCTTATAAGTCCCTGTTGCAAACATTGATTTATTCAAAGCTTATTCCATTGGAAACTAGATTCATAGATCTTTCTTTTGATATATGGATTGAAAGATTTGGAATCCAAACACCTGCCCAGTTATCTGTTGAATCTGACATTATGAATTCTGCCAAACAGAGATTTTGTTCTACGACCCTTGTTTACCAAATTATTTGTAACTCTCTCTATTGGACAGTTCAATTCATATGAAGCCTGTCTTATCTGAAAGTATTATCCAATGATTATTTCTGAGTAAATTGGAGCACGATTGATAGTTTGAATCATTTGTTCAATGTGCCTCTTGTATTCTGCCAGAAATCGAGCTTTGGTCGATTTCTCATATTCTAGTTTCATTCCTTTGGAAATTGATATTCTTTAGCCTTCTTATTCAATTGAGCTTTATATTACTGCTTTGAATTCTTGTATGCTCTTGTCCTTAAAATTATTTGCATTCTTGAAAACTATTGTATAACGTTTATGCTATATCATATTGACTCCTATAGGCACATGTGTATCCCATCGTTCCGCATTTGCTTTCGATATGTGCCTATTCCATTTCATTCCAAAATCTGAATACATTTGTGAGAGATTTGTTCCTTGCATCGTATTGTCACGAAAAAGCACATGTACGTTTTGTTGTTCCGCGTGTGCTTCCGATATATGCTACTTATTGTTAAAACTACCTTCTTGTACTCTGGTGTTTGTGGGATTGTCTGGACCTTTGCCAGAAATGGTAAAGGGTATGTGCTTAGAGCCTGCGATGCTCTACCGGCCCCCTCTGACTTCACCTAGACGTGGGTGGATGGAGCTCCCAGACGTGGGAGACTTCTATCTGGTGGTCATTCAGAAATGGATGAATCACAATTCTGTTTGAGATCCCACTACACCTTCTATATGTTTGATATGATATCCAGAGCTTTGGTTATGTGTTTCTGTACATGCTTTGGATAAGAATGATATGATTGCAACGTCAAGGACGACGTTTGAGCTTATGTACGGTATTTGCCTTTGATATGCTCCGAAATGTTTCATTTGTTATTGTTACGCTTCGAAATGTTCCATATGTCATTGATATGCTTCGGAACATTACATACGCTATTGATATGCTCCAATTACTCTATGCTCCATTTGTTATGAATCAAATATGTTTTGAATGACATGATACATATGATTTTGTATCTAATGAAATGGTATCCTTGAGAATTCTTGTATTCTGCCTTGCATTATGATACCTTACTTGTTTGAAACCATTCCTTTTGTTCTGAATATGCTTTATCACTTGCTGAGATGTCTTTAGCTCATTCCGTTGTTATATAAATCTTTCAGGTCAGCTTGTCACCATTTGAGATGTTTGATTTGGGCTGAGGCAGTGGATAGCTATTCAGAATTATGGGCAAGTCTTGTTGGTTGTTATGCTATTGTTGTATAAGCATATTTTGTATGTAATGAAATGTTGTTGATGAATCGAAATGGATATACGGTGTAAAAGTGTTAAGTCTAATTTATGACGATATGAACTTGTGGTGAATAGTTGGAGTTCTGATTGTATAATTTATTTAGCTTGTGGATTTATAAATGTTGTTCATGTTTGTCAAGTTGGCTTGGGTTGCCATAAATGTGAATTATCGAGTGATGTGATATATGATTATAAACTGCATAGGTTTTATAGATGTGAATTTGATAGAATGTTTTCAGTGTCCTCAAATGTTAGTTTGGATCCTGGATTGGTTTGCGATGAAAATTTTAAATATTGTCGATATTTTGAGGGGTGTGACACTACCGCAGCTGCAGCCACAGACACCTTCCCCTCTTCCTCTTCTTCCATCTCGTTCTTCTCTTCCAACTGCAACTGCCACCACTGCAGCCGTAGCCTCTTCTTCCTCCCCTGCTCTTCTTCTTCTCTTCTTCTCCTCTCCTTCCCTTCTCCTCCCTTGCGCTACACACACCCTCTCCTCTGTTTCCTCCTACAGGAAACAGAGGTATCACAACCTCTTCTCTCACTTCTCCTTCTTCTCTTCCTCTTCTTCTTCTTCTCCTTCTCTTCTTCTCCTCTTCTTCCCTTCTCCTCCCTGATGCCCCACACCTCCTCGCTGCAACCCTTGCCGCAGCCACCCTCCTCTCTCTTCTTCTTCTTCTTCTTCTCTTCTTCTCCTCTTCTTCCCTTCACCTCCCCGACGCCCCACACATGCACTCCTCTGTTTCCTCCTACAGGAAACAGAGGTGCTGCAGCCCTAGCTACTGCAGCTACCTCTCTCTCCTCTCCCTCTTCCCTCTCTTCTTATTCTTCTTTTCTTCTCTTCTCCGTCTTCTTCCTCCTCTCTTCTTTTCCCTCTTTCTCTTCTTTTCTTCTCTTCTCCCTCTACTTCTCTTCTTCTTCTCCCCACGCCCCACAGCATGGGAGGCGGTGGGATAAATCCAAAATTTTTGGGTTTTTTTTTGTAACTTAATAGTTTAGTCTTTGAAATTTTTATATTTACATATAGGTCCTCCAATTTACATATAAATCCTTATTAATAAATTTCAAAAGTGGGATATTACACATTGAGCTTAAGTTAGGCGGTGGCACTGCCCAGGATAGGCGATGGAACCATTTGAGGCTCAGCCTCCCAGGAGGTCTAAGCAACGATACCAACGGCAGTTAATTTTCCTAGGGTGGTATCGTCATAGCCCCATCTTCGAGGCTTTGTCAAGTGGTAGTGCCGTCAGACTAAGCGATGGTACTGCCTAGTGTCAATGTTGTAGGTGATGGTACCGCCAAGACCCAAAAAACCCAAGATGAGACCTTTTTTGGCTCCATTTTTAAGTTATTTAGGGTCTATAAATACCCCAGTTATTCCTACATTGATTAAGAAAGGGGAAAGAATTCTAAATTGTAATGGTGTTGAAAAGATTGAGTTCCCTCCTCCTTGAGCTTAGAGGTTATTCTAAGGGAGGTATATGAGGGTTATCTTGAGGGGTGTAAAGATTATCTCCTAAACTTGTGAAAATGAGAAAGAGTTGTAAGGGTAGTTGATCTTCGCCTATTGAAAGAAAATCATTATTGGAAGTCGATAGCCTCGAGTGAAGAGGAATCGGGAGTGGATGTAGGTCATGACAATTGAATCACTATAAAACTTGATTTGTATTTCTTTTATGCTTTTCATTTATATTGAAAATGGATTTACTTATTACTTTCACTACGCTTACGAACACACTTTCAAGTTCTGATACAAGCTTTTAGTGAACGAGATTTTTAAATCAATGTAACTTTTATGAAAGTACTAATTTGAAGTAAAGGTCACTGATGGACGAATTATAACCTGTGATAGCAAGTGCTTAAAGATAAAGTTGACTATGTAGAGCCAAGAATTTATTGTGGATTTCTTTTTACTACTATTAGAAGACTATGAAGTAGTGCTTGGAATTGAATTACTATCAACTCTGGGTGATGTTTCCTAAAATTTTTCTAAACTAATTATGAAGTTTTTTATTAATAGCAAGCAAGTGATCTAAAGGGAAGATGCAGAAGTAAGGTCACGACTGTCACTAGCCAATGGATGGAGAGGGTTCTTCGGAAGACACACACTGGATTCTTGGTACAATTGTATAACATTAAAAAGGAAATGACAATGCACATCCCAACTGAAAATATTGAATCATTACTCAAAGAGTTTGCAGATGTACTTTGTAGAGCCATTAGGACTTCCACCACTTAGACATTATGATCATCGGATTCCAATATTATCCGAGAAAGCACCAACTAACGTCTGACCCTATAAATTATTAAATCTCATATTTTGATGATGAAACCAATTAATACTATTTATGATTTGATTTACGTTTTGAGTGACGCATTAAACTTCAATCAGGGAGAGACAATTAAAGTAGGAAGAATCACATTGGGTCAGAGTGAACATGTTAGAAGATTAGACATTGGGTTGGAGAATCAGTCGACATGTCGGCAGAAGGCTTCGTGTCGTGAATTCGGGCATCGGATTGAAGGATCGGATATTGTGCCAAGGAGATCGAAAGTTGCGGGAGTCTGCATGCCAATTGGACAATACGTTAAAGGAGAGGATAATACGCTAAAGGATCAAACAAGTGCTGGATGAACCAATGACATGCTCGATAAATGATTCATGCTTTGTCTAAGATTGTAGTTTAAGGGGCTAATTGAGTTAGCTTTTGGTGTAATAATGCTAACTCAATTAGGAGCCAATTGGGCCTTAATTAAGACTAATTTGGGCTCATTGGGAGGCACATTTAGTGACCCAAAAGTTGGGTCAGGCGGTGGCACCGACAGAATAGGCAGTAGAACCACTTGTGAGTTGGAAAATTCGAAAAACTCGGTCTTCGAGACTGTCAGGCAATGGTACCGCTAGACTGGGCAATGGTACCGCCCAGTGATAGTGTGTCAGGTGATACCCTAGATTGAATAGTGGTACTACCCAATGATAGTGTGTTAGGTAGTGGTATCGCCCAATGTTAGGCTATAGGCGATGGTACCGCCTAATATAGGCGGTGGTACCGACCGTATCCTGAAATATCAAGGATTTGAATTTTGGCTCCAAGTTATGAAGTCATTTAGGGTCTATAAATACCCCAGCTATTCCTGTATGAAATAGCAAGAAAGATTATAAAAAACTCTATGTTTCTAAAGTTGAAAACCCTTGTAAAGTGTAGAGTCCCTCCTAAAGTTTAGAGACAATTCTAAAGGAGAGTGTGAGGGAAGCTTTGTAAAAAAGGGTTATAAAGGTTCTCTCCTGAATCGAGTTGTAAGGGTAGTTGATCTTCGCCCATTAAAGAAAGATCATTAATGGATGTCGGTGGCCTCAATGGGAGAGAAATCAGTGGAGTGGATGTAGGTCATGACGACCGAACCACTATAAAAATCTGGTTAGCATTTATTTCTTGCTATTTACCTTTATTGCAAATGGAATTCTTACTTTCACTATACTTCTGCATGCTTTTAAGTTAAGCATTTTTGAGATCGGATTTTATCATACGAGAAATTTCAAACCAATGTTTTTATCCGCTGCACTAATTCACCCCCCCACACCCCTCTCTCTTAGTACCGACTCGTTCCTAACATAGATATCCACATTTCCAAAAGGTAGAGATAAAGAATATTATTAAAGAGATACTAGAAACAAGAGTTATAAGAGCTAGTGTTAGCCAATATTCCTCCCTAGTCTTACTAGTCAGAAAGAAGGATGGCTCATGGTGGATGTGCATGGACTATATAGCACTCAACAGCATTATGGTGAAAGATAAATATCCTATTCCAATGGTGGATAAACTGTTGGACAAATTGGGAGGAGCTCAGATTTTCACTAAATTGGACCTACGATCGGGCTATCATTAAATCAGACTACATGTAGGTGAAATTCAGAAAACTACCTTCAGAACACATAATGGTCACTATAGATTTTTAGTAATACCTTTTGGTTTAACCAATGCATCTTTTACCTTTAGAGTTTAATGAATGATATATTTCAAGCTAACCTTTGTAGTTTGTTCTGGTTTTCTTTGATGATATTTTGATATATATGCTAGTCATAGGTGCCCAACAAGCCAATCACATGAGTGATGGCACGTGTGACTTGATACAGAATCTTTTTGCTTATTATATTTTGGCATATATCACTTTATAACTATTGCATATATGCATATATATATTGTGATGTCCTTGGATTTGTGCAATGGGAATCGGATCGTGATGAGATTACGATAATGAGATCGATTCACCTTTAAACACATATCCTAAATAATCCCGGTCATAGGTTACTCAAGAGGGACATCGTGATAACCGGATAGACTGGTGTGTTGTATACCCGTCCATATGATGGATGCAGTGGGTCTCATAGTTGCTCATGTAGGGACACTAGGGATACAATACAAGTGCTCATTGGAGAATGAGTTCATTGATTAATCTGCTTACGGAATGCTGGATGGTTGATGATGCCTTATTGTTAGACAGCGATTCTGTAGTCCTAGTGGTATATCTAGTCATTAGACTTGAGACACCAAGGATGTCTTATATGAGTGCTCCACTCTTTGATACCAGACTTATAGGTTTGGTTGTCCCAAATCTAGTACAATTGGTCATTGGGAGTGGTAGTCGACCTTACAAGGGCTATTGAGTATCGATAGAGGATCATCCACTCTCGACGTCATGAGAGGAACATCCCATGTGTTCTTGCTCAGACAAATCCCTGGCTAGGGTCATTTGGGTTGAGAGAGAAAGAGTTCTCCAAGATAATCCGATTAGAGTGAGACTCGAGTAGAAACCGTATGGGTTTGACAACACCATGCTCGATATATAGTCTATGGGATATTAGATGGATGAGGGACTATAGGTATACGGTAATTGAGGATAGATAGGTCCAATGGATTGGATTCCCCTATATCGTTTGGGGACTATGGCATAGTGGCCTAGTACGTCCGTAATCGATGAGTTAAGTGAATTATTACATAGATAATAATTCACTGAGTTAGAAGGAGTTCTGATAGGTATAACTCACGGCCAGCTCGATATTGGGCCTAGTGGGTCACACACATATGGTAGGCATTACGATGAGTAGAGGTTCGGATATGAGATATCCGATGGAGCCCTTGTCTTATTGGATATCCAATAAGCCCATAAATTATTGGATCCCATGGACGAGATCCAATAATAACCTATGAGAGATTATTAGATAGAGATCCACTAATCTAAAAGGCTTGGGTTATTGGATGCAGATCCAATACCCACTAAGCGAGGATCCATTAGGGTTTGACAAGGGACCTCTATAAATAGGAGGGATTCAAAGCCTCATAGACTAGAGCCTTTGCTTGCCTCTCCTATTATGCTTCCCTTTTCCACCTTAGAGCAGGCCGAGAGTCATGAGGAGCGTTGTCGCAGCCCAACTGTGTGGATCACTACTAGAGAGGAGGACGCTTGACCTCCTTCACCCTCTCCTAAAGATCTACTCCCAAGGTAACACAATCTACTCTATACGTAGTTTTTTAGTTTCGCGAATTTTGCGCACCAATCTTCGCACGACGACGAACATCTCTTTGGGAATCGGGGATTTTGTTTTCTTGTTCTTCCGCTATGCATGTGATGTCGCCCCCAAAGATTTTCCCAACAATATAGTCCCTCCTTAAAGAGTCATTTATTATATTTATGAACTATCTTTAATGTTCTTCGCAAGCATTGTCTTTTTGTCAAGAAGTCCAAGTGCAGTTTTGGGCAACCAGAGGTTGAGTATCTTAGCCATATCATCTCTCAAAAGGGTATTGCAATTGATCCTTCAAAAATTCAAATGATAAAATACTGGTCAATTCCGAAGTTAATCAAAGCTTTAAAGGGGTTCTTGGGACTGACGAGCTATTACTGAAAGTTTGTGAAGAATTATGACAAAATTGTTGGGAAATCATGGGGGGGCAACATCATATGCGCAACGGAAGAACAAGAAAACAAAAATCCCCGATTCCCAAAAAGATATTCGTCGTCATGCGAAGATTGGTGCGCAAAAAATCCGCAAAAACACAAAACTGCGTATAGAGATTGTGTTACCTAGGGAGATCGTATATCCCTGTTTCCTTGCAGATCCTTAGGAGAGGGTGAAGGAGGTCAAGCGTCCTCCTCTCTAGCGGTGATCTACATAGCAGGGTTGCGACGACGCTCCTCAAAACTCCAAGCCTACTCTGAGGTGGAGAGGGAGAGGAGAATAGGAAAGGTAAGCAAAGACTCTAGCCTATGAGGCTATGAATCCCTCCTATTTATAGAGATCCCGTGTCAAACCCTAATGGGTCCTTCCCTAGTGGGTATTGGATCTGCATCCAATAACACAAGGGCTCCGTCAGATATCTCATATCCGAACCTCTACTCATCGCAATGCCTACCATATGTGTGTGACCCTTTAAGCCCAATATCGAGCTGGCCGTGAGTCATACCTGTCAGAACTCCTTCTAACTCAGTGAATTATTATCTCTGTAATAATTCACTTGACTCATCGACTACGGACGTACTAGCCCACTACGCCGTAGTCCCCAGACGATACAGGGGAATCCAATCCATTGGACCTGTCTGTCCTCAGTTACCATGTACCTATAGTCCCTCATCCATCTAATATCCCAGAGACCGTATATCGAGCATGGTGCTGTCAGACCCATACGGTTTCTACTCAAGTCTCGCTCTAATCGGATTCTCCCGGAAAACTCTTTCTCTCTCAACCCGAATGACCCTGGCCAGGGATTTGTCTGAGCAAGAACACATGGGATATTCCTCTCATGACGCCGAGAGTGGATGATCCTATGTCGACACTCAATAGCCCTCGTAAGGTCGACTACCACTCCCAATGACCAGCTGTACTAGATCTGGGACAGTCAAACCTATAAGTCTGGTATCAAAGAGTGGAGCACTCATACAGGACATCCTTGGTGTCTCAAGTCTAAGGACCAGATACACCACTAGGACTACGGAATCGCTGTCTGACAATAAGGCATCATCAACCATCCAACATTCCGTAAGCGGATCAATCAGTGAACTCATTCTCCAATGAGCACCTGTACTTTATCCCTAGTGTCCCTACACGAGCAGCTATGAGACCAGCTGCATCCATCATATGGACGGGTATACAGCACACCAGTCTATCCGGTTATCACGATGTCCCTCTCGAGTAACCTATGACCGGGATTATTTAAGATATGTGTTTAAAGGTGAATCGATCTCATTATCGTGATCTCATCACGATCCGATTCCCATTGCACAAATCCAAGGACATCACAATATATATATGTATTTATGCAATAGTTATAAAGTGATATACGCTAAAATATAATAAGCAAAAAGATTCTGTATCAAGTCACACGTGCCATCACTCACGTGATTGGTTTGCTAGGCACCTATGACTAGCAATCTCCCACTTGACCTAAAGCCAATCACCTATGTGTCTGATCCCCATCAGACTCCTATGACGCTCAAAGACAATCTGAGACAACGGCTTTGTCAGTGGATCTACAATGTTATCTTCGGATGGAACTCTTTCCACTGCTACATCTCCTCGGGTTACGATCTCTCTAATAAGCTGGAACCTCCTCAGAACACTTCTGATGAGACCCGGGTTCCTTTATTTGAGTAATCGCCCCATAGTTGTCGCAATATAAGGAAGTCAACTTCTCGCTATTCGGAACGACTCCCAAATCTATGATGAACATCTTCACCTAGACTCCCTCCTTTGCTGCATCTGATGCAGTAATGTACTCCGCCTCTGTGGTCGAGTCAGCAGTGGTATCTTGCTTGGAACTCTTCCAGCACACTGCTCCTCCATTCAAGGTGTACACATACCCTGAATTTGACTTGCTATCATCGACATCAGATTGAAAACTTGAGTCAATGTAGCCTTCAACCTTAAGGCTATTACCTCCATATACTAGTAAAAGATCCTTAGTCCTTCTCAAGTAGTTAAGGATACACTTTACTGCTTTCCAGTGCTCCAAGCCTGGATCCGCCTGATACCTGCTCGTGACACTCAGAGCATGCGCTATATCAGGCCTAATACATAGCATGGCATACATGATAGACCCTATTGCTGAGGCATAAGGTATCATATCCATGTTCGCCCTTTCTTCTGGAGTCTTTGGGGACATACTCGTAGAAAGTGATATCCCATGTCTCATCGGTATGAGACCTCTCTTGAAATTTTCCATGCCAAACCTTTTGACAATGGTTTCTATGTACCTGGACTGGGACAAGCCAAGCATCCTCTTGGATCTATCTCTATAGATTATAATCCCTAAAATATAGGATGCTTCCCCTAAGTCCTTCATGGAGAAGTGTCTAGATAACCAAGCCTTTACTGTGGATAGCATTCCTACGTCATTCCCAATGATGAGGATGTCATCCATATATAACACCAAAAAGGTGATAGTGCTCCCACTTACCTTTCTGTATACACAAGGCTCATCTTCGTTCTTAACGAAGTCATAAGATCTGATTGACTCATCAAATCTTATGTTCCAACTTCGGGAAGCTTGCTTTAGTCCATAAATGGATTTAAGCAACCTACACATCTTATCTGGGTAGTTCTTGGACACGAATCCCTCAGGTTGCATCATATACACCTCCTCCTCGAGGTTCCCATTGAGGAATGTGGTTTCACATCCATCTGTCAGATCTCATAATCATAGTGTGCTACAATAGCCAATAGAATTCTGATGGATTTTAGCATTGCTACGGGTGAGAAGGTTTCGTCGTAGTCAACACCTTGCCTTTGACGATACCCTTTAGCCACTAGCCTTACTTTATAGGTCTCTACCTTTCCATCTACTCCGATATTTTTCTTAAAGATTCATTTGCAACCGATGGGTACAATACCTTCGGGCGCATCAACTAGGTTCCAAACCTTATTGGAGTACATAGAATCCATCTCAGAATTCATGGCTTCTTGCCACTTCCCGGAGTCTATACTCATAATAGCCTCCTCGTAGGTCTGAGGATCAATATCCTCAGCATCCTCTCCTCTAATATATCCCACATATCTATCAGGAGGATGAGATACTCTATCAGACCTGCGTAAAGTTGAAACTTGTGTATTAGGTACCTGAACAGACTCGGGCTGTAGAGTGGTGCTTGAGCTTGGTTCTCTAACTTCGCTCAACTCGATCATTCTCCCACTGTTTCCGCCAAGAATGTGTTCCTTCTCAAGGAACACTGCTCTCTTAGCTACAAAGATCTTTTTGTCCTCAGGATGATAGAAGTAATACCCACAAGTTTCCTTGGGGTACCCCACAAATATGCATCGCTCTGTCCTTGATTCTAACTTATCGGGGTTGTGTCTTTTAACGTGGGCTGGGCAGCCCCAAATCTTAACAACCTTAAGATCAGGCTTCTTCCCTTTCCATATCTCATATAGTGTAGACACTACCGACTTAGTTGGAACTCTGTTCAGAAGGTAAGCTGCGGTTTCTAAGGCATATCCTCAGAATGAGATGGGTAGGTCAGCGAAACTCATCATGGACAGTACCATATCTAATAAAGTATGATTTCTCCTTTCAGAGACACCATTGAGCTGAGGTGTGTAAGGAGGTGTCCATTGGGATAATATCCCATGCTCCTTGAGGAACTGAGTAAACTCTGTACTTAAGTACTCACCTCCTCGATCTGATCGAAGAGTTTTGATACTCTTTCCAGTCTAGTTCTCCACCTCATTCTTATACTCTCTGAATTTCTCAAAGGCCTCGGACTTGTATTTCATTAAGTACACATATCCATACCTTGAGAAATCATCAGTAAATGTAATGAAGTAGGAGTAACCTCTAATGGCATGAGTTGACATGGGTCCACATACATCACTATGTATGAGTTCCAACAACTCATTGGCTCTCTCTCCAGTTCTACTAAATGGAGATTTGGTCAGTTTTCCACGAATGCAAGGCTCACAAGTTGCATATGACACATAGTCGAATGGATCTAGATATCCATCATTTAGCGACTTTTGAATCCTTCTTTCATGGATGTGACCTAGCCTACAATGCCATAGGTATGCACTGTTCAACTCATCTCGTTTCCTTTTGGACACATTTACATTCATGATATGTGGAGTGGTGTCTAACATAAATAAACCATTATGCAATGTTCCTTTCGTGATGATCTTATCATCTAATAATATCGAACAACCATTGTTCTCAAAAACAAATTTATATCCACTAACTGTTAAATATGAAATGGAGATAATGTTTTTGATAATAGAAGGAACAAAATAACATGCATCTAATGCAATAAAAGCTCCACTAGGCAGATGTAGGGCGACCTCGCCAACAGCTAATACAGCAACTTTTGCTCCATTACCCATCTTGAGGTCCATCTCGCCTCTCTCTAGTCTCCTAGGCCTTGCCAGAACCTGCAACAAATTGCATATATGATAAGCACTACCGGTATCCAATACCCATGTGTTATCATAAGAGTCTGACAAATGGAGACTGATCATGAATGTACCTGAAGCTTCATCAAGCTTTTGTTTCGCCCTTTCTGCAAGGTACTCTTTGCAGTTTCTCTTCCAATGCCCATCTTTACCACAGTGGAAGCACTGGCCTTTGTCCTTTGTTGGGTCTTTCTTAGCAACCTTTGCTTTACCTTGTTTGCCCTTGCCCTTTCCCTTCTTAAGGGACTTTTCTGCTTTCCTTTTCTTTCTGATCTCACCAGTGTAGAGAACTGGCTTCTCTTTCTTAATAGTACTCTCTACCTCCCTCAACATATTGAGGAGCTCTGGGAGAGTCACCTCAAGCTTGTTCATATTAAAATTGATTATGAACTGTGAAAAGGAATCTGGTAGGGACTGAAGCACAATGTCCACACACAAGTTATCCTCTAGGACCATTCCTAGACCTATGAGTTTCTCTATCCACTCAATTATCTTTAGGACATGGTTCTGAACCGGTGTCCCCTCAGTCATCCTAGCGCGGAAAAGGCTCTTGGATATCTCATATCGTTGAGTCCTTCCCTGTTCCTCAAACAATTTGCGGACATGTAGGAGAATGGATCTGGCATCCATCTTTTCATGTTGTCTCTGTAACTCTGGAGTCATAGAGCCCAACATATAGCACTGAGCAAGAGTGGAGTCATCAATATACTTCACGTAGCGAGCGATCTCATCCTCGCTTGCCCCTTCTTCGGGCGTAGGCATCACTGTATCAAGGACGTACACGATTTTCTCCGTTGTGAGAACAATTCTCAAGTTACGAAGTCAATCCGTATAATTTGGACCAGTGAGGCGGTTGACATCAAGTATGCCACGTAAGGGATTTGAAAGTGACATTTTCTAAAAATAAAGATGTAGAAGAAATGAATAACGTGCAGATTTTGCAAGAAATAAACTATCAAGATATGGACTTCTATCTTAATATGCTCCCACTATTTTACTAACGAGTCATGCGACACCCTCAGCACGTGAAACGGAAGTCTCCGGCAGACTTCTAGTGGGGATCAGGATCCAATCAGCGTCTTAGTGTAACCTCGAGGGACTCGACCAATCACACTAAGCCTAAAAGGCAGGCAACTCTTGCCGATCACAACTCCTTGTGATTCCCGTCCTGTTCGGCCTCTGAATCACCATGGCCTCGAGGGACTCGACCAACCATGATGCTCGGTTAAGTCAACACCTTCGTTACAAGATGAGTCTGATTTGATGATATACCCTCGAGGGACTCGACCAAGCATACCATGCCCTCAGGTCACCGGTGACATCTCTATGTCATAAGCAAGATAACGAATCGCGATATAGGTGAGTCTCGAGGGACTCGACCAACTCAATCTACACCGGGAATCGGTTCCTACTCATAACGATGGAAGGCCACGTGGGTCAATCTAATTGCCTCACGTTTACCGACTTAATATTATCGAGAGATGTTTCTATAATTTGGTCTCCTAATATGATATGTCACACATATACATATTTAATATATATCTACATCGCATGCAAATATATATATATATTTAGTATGTGTATAAGCAATCACATCAGATGATCATGGACCACAACCTAGTATGATTAGGCCCGAGCCAGTAGGCCTAATCACTCACATCAAGATCTATGTGTGCAACGGTGCATCTTCATGCCCTGTGATCGTCTATCTCGTCCTCGTCGGTTCCGTCGACATCTTGATGCATCTCCATGCATCACGATCGTCCGTCTCGTGGGTCCCGTTATCGCATCCACACTCCCGCTGCACCTCCTCATGTGATTACAACTTAATCATAGGCATGCAGGCCCGACAATAAACGAGAAATATAATGGAGGTTCGCAGATCTCAATAATAATAATCACAAGTACACACATCACACGGTCCATGATCATCCGTCCACACATCATACATCACATGTATAAATAATCATCATCATGTAGGACTACTAGATAATAATAAAAATAATAATCAACTAAACCTTTTAATTAATTAATATTTTTTCTGAAATCAAGGACATGTAGGGAATTTCTGAATTTATAGGGGTATTTTCGTAATTTGGACAAAAGACAGAAACTGTAATTTCTCAAATTCCGAGGGCAAAACTATCTTTTGCTTAGAAAACCCTAATGCCCTTTCCCCCTACGCTGGTGCCGCCGCCGCCACCTTGCCGGCGGCGGCCTGTGCGGCGAATGAGGGCACTGCCCTCGCCTGCAGGCGGCACGCCCGCTGGCGGCGCTGCCGCTACGGGTGGGCGCCTCCTTCGGGCGCCGCTGCCTCCGCAGAGGGTGCTGTCCCGCCGGGCGGCCGCCCCTGTGTGGGGGGGGTTTCGCCCGCGGGAGCAGCGGCGGCAGGCGTCGCGCGTCGCTGCCCTGCGGCGGCAGGCGCCGCTTCCTTTCGGCGGCAGGCGTTGCTGCCCTACGGCGCCTCTGCCCGTGGGTTACCAGCCCCGCTGGTAGCAAGCCTACTGCAAGCAAGCCGCCGGCCGGCTGCTGCAGAGGCAGCCCCTGCGCTGCCCGCCTTCGGCTACGCTGCACGCACGCAGATCGAGGGCAGCAACTATTGCTGCCCTTTCTCGCTTTTGCGTCAATGATTTTGACGTCAATATTCTTCCTAAACACAACACACACAGTTCAAAACCAATCATTCGCACGAACAACCTGGCTCTGATACCACTGTTGGGAAATCATGGGGGGGCGACATCATATGCGCAGCGGAAGAACAAGAAAACAAAAATCCCCGATTCCCAAAAAGATATTCGTCGTCGTGCGAAGATTGGTGCGCAAAAAATCCGCAAAAACATAAAACTGCGTATAGAGATTGTGTTACCTAGGGAGATCGTATATCCCTGTTTCCTTGCAGATCCTTAGGAGAGGGTGAAGGAGGTCAAGCGTCCTCCTCTCTAGCGGTGATCCACACAGCAGGGTTGCGACGACGCTCCTCAAAACTCCAGGCCTACTCTGAGGTGGAGAGGGAGAGGAGAATAGGAAAGGTAAGCAAAGACTCTAGCCTATGAGGCTGTGAATCCCTCCTATATATAGAGATCCCGTGTCAAACCCTAATGGGTCCTTCCCTAGTGGGTATTAGATCTGCATCCAATAAGACAAGGGCTCCGTCGGATATCTCATATCCGAACCTCTACTCATCGCAATGCCTATCATATGTGTGTGACCCTCTAGGCCCAATATCGAGCTGGCCGTGAGTCATACCTATCAGAACTCCTTCTAACTCAGTGAATTATTATCTCTGTAATAATTCACTCAACTCATCGACTACGGACGTACTAGCCCACTACGCCGTATGTTGAATCTCGGATTTTGATGATAAAATCAATTGATGGGTTATTTGATCTAATCCATATTATTGAGTTAAGTGTGCAGGATTAACTACGATAACCAGAAAACACAAAGCGAGAATACCGGAGTCAAGTTCGATGGACGTTTAAGAGTCCGAAGAATCGTCGGAGATGCTGCCAGAACCAACCGAGAAGAAATCGGGAACCTGTCGGAATTTTCGGAAGTTCGCCGAAGAGATCGTCGGAGGTTCACGGAGATCACCGAGAAGGCTCGGCTACTCATTAAAGTTATCACAAGTTCGGGAGCTTGCTAGAAGCCCGTCGGCAGAAAGTTCGTCGGAAAGCTCGCCAGAACAAGACTCGACGTTCGTGGTTGAAAATTTGCTTAGGATGTGTTTTGGTTATGTAGTCCACTTGTAATTAGGATTAGGATTAAGAGATAATCCTATATCCTGGTTAGGGGCCAACTGGGCCCAAAGTCAGAGTTGGTTTAGGCTAAAAATTAAGCTAAACTAGCGAACTAGAGAGCCAAGATTGAAGCCCAACTAGTGGTTGAAAACACTATAGTCGGGCTGAAAACACTGTAGGCGGTGGCACCGCCTAGCTGGGCGGTGGCACCTCCTTGGCTGGGCGGTTGCACCGTCCAGCACCCGAGCGCTGGGCGGTGGCACCGCCCAGCTGGGCGGTGGCACCTCCAGCACCAGGAACCCTAAGAGAATTCAAATTTTGGAGCCCAAAATTTGAATCCTCTTGAGGCCTATAAATACCCCTCAAATCTCAGCTGAGATAACAACTTTTGAGAAGCATTTTGATTGAGAGAAAAGTCTTAGAAAGTCTTAGCAAGTCTTGTTTTCAATTTGCTAGAGAGTTCTCCTCCTTCTTTCTTATTGAAAATTTGTAAGAGGTTGAACTGCTTGTAAAAGGTTGTAAGAGGGGTGTTTACCCTTCCATTTCAAGAGATTTACTAGTGGAAGGTGGGAGCCTTATCGAAGAGGGGCATCGCAAGTGGAGTAGGTCATTTGACCGAACCACTCTAAAAATCGGCGTAATCTCTGGTTTGCATTTTATTATTGTCATTTATATTACTGCAAATCTTCTTACTGCTTTAGTTCCTTATTACCCTTGCTGCGCAACTTTAAGAATATGCTTTCAAGTTAAACTTTTCAAGTTCCGTTCTTATCGTACGAAAGATTTTGTTAAAATCGAAGTTTTAATCCGCTGCACTAATTCACCCCCCCCTCTTAGTGCCGCTCCGATCCTAACAAGTGGTATCAGAGCAAGGTTATCTCTCATATTTGGTTTAACACTCAAGAGAGATGGCTTACTCCGGCATGCAAGAGGGCCACTCTATTGCACGACCACCTTTGTTTAATGGGTCGGATTACACATATTGGAAGACTCGCATGAGGATCTTCCTCATTTCTATGGACTTTGAGCTTTGGTCTATTGTTGAGAATGGATTTCAAAAATCTTCTCTTCCGATGAGCGAATGGAATGAATCGGAGAAGAAGGTTTTTGCTTTAAATGCAAAGGCTATGAATGCCTTGTTTTGTGCATTAGACAAAAACGAATTTAATCGTGTTTCAATGTGTGATTCGGCTTTTGATATTTGGAGAACTCTTGAGGTCACTCATGAAGGCACTAGCCGAGTGAAAGAGTCCAAAATCAATATTCTTGTGCACTCTTATGAACTTTTTCAAATGAAACCAAGTGAGTCCATCGGATACATGTACACCCGGTTTACGGATATCATCAATGGACTCAAAGCTCTTGGTAAAGATTTTACTAACTTTGAACTAGTAACTAAAATCTTAAGATCTCTCCCTAAAAGTTGTGATCCAAAAGTTACGGCCATTTAAGAGGCCAAAGACCTTAAAGCATTCCCTCTTGAAGAACTCATTGGGTCTCTAATGACCTACAAAATGACATGTCAAGCTCATGACGAGCTCGAGAACCCCCTTCCAAAGAACAGGAAGGATATGGCACTCAAATCACAAGAAGACCACTTGAAAGGAACATCAAGTGATGAGGACAGTGACAATGACATTGCACTTTTGACTCAAAAATTTTAAAAATATTTAAGAAAGAACAAATTTAAAAATAATACAAAAAATAAATTTGAACAAAAGAAGAACCAAGTGATTTTCTATGAATGCAAAAAACCGGGACACTATAAGAACGATTGTCCTCAAGCCAAAAAGAGAACATCAAAGAAGAAGGCGTTCAAGGCAACGTGGGATGATTCAAGCGCATCCGAAGAAGAGGAGTCCAACACTGTAATATCCCTCGCTTTTAAAAATTATTAATAAAGATTTATATGTAAATTGGAGGACCTATATGTAAATATAGAAATTACAAGGACTAAACTGCTAAGTTGCAAAAAAAGAAAAAAAAAAGGGAAAACCGAAAATTCGGTATTATCCCACCGCCTCCCACGCACTCTGTTTCTTCCAGAAACAGAGAGGAGCGGTGGGGCATGAGGAGTGAAGAAAAGAAGAAGAAGAGGGAGAAGAGAAGAAGAAGAAGAAGAGGAGGTGGCTGCAGCGAGGGCTGCAGCGAGGAGCTGTGGGGCGTGGGGAGAAGAAGAGAGGAAGAAGAGGGAGAAGAGAAGAAGAAGAAGAAGAAGAAGAAGAAGAAGAAGAAGAAGAGAGGAGGATAGCTGCGGCAAGGCTGCAGCGAGGAGGTGTGTGGCTTTGGGGAGGAAAAGGGTAGAGGAGAAGAAGAGAAGGAGAAGAAGAGGGAAAAGAGAGGCAGCTGCAGCAGCCAGGGCTGCAGCACCTCTGTTTCCCGCAGGTGGAAACAGAGGAGAGGATGTGTGGGGCGTTGAGGATGAAAAGGGAAGAAGAAGAAGAAGAAGAAGAAGAAGAAGAAGAAGAAGAAGAAGAAGAAGAAGATAGCTGCGGCAAGGCTGCAGCGAGGAGATGTGTGGCCTTGGGGAGGAAAAGGGAAGAGGGGAAGAGGAGAAGAAGAAGAAGAGGAAGAGAAAGAGGTGTGATACCTCTGTTTCCTGCAGAGGAAACAGAGGAGAGGGTGTGTGTGACGCCGGGGAAGAAGGGGCTGCAGCTACGGCGATGGCAGCTGCAGCTGGAAGAGAAGAAGAAGAGGAAGATGAGCAGGGGAGGAGGGAGAGGTTGCGGCCGTGGCTGCGGTCGCGACTGCAGCAGTTGCAGCGGGGAGAGAAGAAGAAGAAAGGAAGGAGAAGGAAGAGGAGAAGGGAAAGAAGTAGCTGCGGCTGCGGTTGTGGCAGCTGCAGCTATGGCAGGGAAAGAGAAAAAGGAAAGGAAGAAGAGAGAAAGGGAAGGAGAGGAAGAAGAGAGGAAGAGGAGAAGGGGCTGCGGCTGCGGCGATGGCAGCTGCAGCTGTGGCAGGGAAAGAGAAAAAGGAAAGGAAGAAGAAGAGAAAGGGAAGGAGAGGAAGAAGAGAGGAAGAGGAGAAGGGGCTGCGGCTGCGGTGATGGCAGCTGCAGCTGTGGCTGGGAAAGAAGAGAAGGAAAGGAAGAAGAAGAGAAAGGGAAGGAGAGGAAGAAGAGAGGAAGAGGAGAAGGGGTGGCAGCTGCGGCAGTGGCAGCTGCAGTTGGAAGAGAAGTAGGAGAGGAAATAGAGTAGCAGAGGAAGAAGAGGCTGCGGTTGTGGTGGCTGCGGCCATGGCTGCGACTGCGACTGCGGCAGTTGCAGCCGGGAAAGAAAGGAAAGGAAAGGGGGGAAAAAAAAGGGGACTGCGGACGGGATTGCGGCCGCAGCGGCAGCGACTGCGTATGCAGCAGTTATGTCTGTGAGAGAAGGGAGGAAGGAAGGTAGTGCGGTGTAAGGGGCTGCGATTGTAGCAGCGGCAACGGCGGCGACTGTGGCAGCTGCGTTTGGGAAAGAAAAAGAAGGAATGAGAGTAAGAGAGAGCAGGTGACTGTGCCTCGATGTTCGACACGTGGTGTAGTTGCGAAGAAAGGAAGAAAACGGGAGCACAAAACGAAACAGAGAGAGGACACGGAGGAAAAGTAGAAGGATTTGGGCTGGCACCTTCTTTGGATCTTCGGATCGAAATCTTTGAAAGGCAAGTTTCCCACTTGTTTCGATCCTTTCTATTGCAAGTATCCTGATCTTCCTCACTGCCATTTTTATCTCTACATTTGCTTTGAATATGAGGAACTTTGAATTGTTCTAGCCTTGCATTTGTTATATCTCCTGTTTAAACGTAACGATTCGAATCTGTGCAACTTTTGAGATTCTGACCTTTTGATACCGAGCTGCCTATAAGTCTTTGTTGGAAACTCTGATTTGTTCAAAACTGATTTCATTGGAAACTAGACTCGTAGACCTTTCTTTGATATATGGATTGAAAGATTTGGAATCCAAACACCTGCCCAGTTATCTGTTGAATCTGACATTATGAATTCTGCCAACAGAGATTTTGTTCTACGACACTTGCTTACCAAATTATTTGTAACTCTCTCTGTTGGACAGTTCAATTCCTATGAAGCCTGTCTTATCTGAAAGTATTATCCAATGATTATGTATTTCTGAGTAAATTGGAGCACGATTGATAGTTTGAATCATTTGTTCAATGTGCCTCTTGTATTCTGCCAGAAATCGAGCTTTGGTCGATTTCTCATATTCTGGTTTCATTCCTTTGGAAGTTGATATCCTTTAGCTTTCTTATTCAATTGAGCTTTATATTACTGCTTTGAGTTCTTGTATACTCTTGTCCTTAAAATTATTGCATTCTTGAAAACCATTGTGGAACGTTTATGCTATATCGTATTGACTCATATAGGCACATGTATATCCTATTGTTCCGCATTTGCTTTCGATATGTGCCTATTCCAGTTTCATTCCTTTGGACATTGAATTCATCAAATCTTCTTATTGAATTGAGTTATTTGTGATTGCTTGGATTCCATATGTGCCCTTGCTTTCAATTCCCTTCAAATCTGAATATACTTGTGAAAGATTATTGCTTACTTCGGATTGACTCGTAAAGGCACATGTACGTTTGTTGTTCCGCGTGTGCTTCCGATATATGCTACTTATTGTTGAAACTGCCCTTTTGTACTCTGGTGTGTGGGATTGTCTGGACCTTTGCCAGAAATGGTAAAGGGTATGCGCTGATTTGCCCGCTATGTGGGGTCCCGCTACGTGGGATATTCTGGTATGCGCTTATTTGCCCGCTATGTGGGGTCCCGCTATGTGGGATATTGCTTAGAGCCTGCGATGCTCTGCCGGCCCCCTTTGACTTCACCTAGACGTGGGTGGATGGAGCTCCCAGACGTGGGAGACTTTTGTCAGGTGGTCATTCAGAAATGGATGAATCACATTCTGACTGAGATCCCACTACACCTTCTGTATGTTTGATATGATATCCAGAGCTTTGGTTATGTGTTTCTGTACATGCTTTGGATAAGATTGATATGTTTGCAACGTCAAAGACGACGTTTGAGCTTCTGTACGATATTTGTTTTCGATATGCTCTGAAATGCTTCATTCACTGATGATATGCTTCGAAATGTTCCATATGCCGTTGATATGCTCCGGAACATTTCATATGCCATTGACATGCTCCAATTACTCTGTGCTCCATTTGTTATGAACAGATATGTTCTGAAATGTCCTATCTGAAATTGATATGTTCCATTTACTCTATGCCCCATTCGTTATGGATCAAATATGTTTTTGAATGACATGATACGTATGATTTGGTATCTATTGAGATGGTATCCTTGAGAATTCTTGTATTCTGCCTTGCATTATCATACCTTACTCGTTTGAAACCGTTTCTTTTGTTCTAAATATGCTTTGTCACTTGCTGAGCCGTTTTTGGCTCACTCCGTTGTTATATAAATCTTTCAGGTCAGCTTGTCACTCTTCGAGATGTTTGATTTGGGCTGAGGCAGTGGATAGCTATTCAGAATAATGGGCAAGTCTGGTTGGTTATTACGATATTGTTGTATAAGTATGTCTTGTATGTAATGAAATGTTGTCGATGAACCGAAATGGATATACTGTGTCAAAGTGTTAGGAGATCTCTCTTATTTGGAATTTCAGAATGTTAAGCCTAATTTATGATGATATGAACTTGTGGTGAATAGTTGGAGTTCTGATTGTATAATTTATTTAGCTTGTGGATTTATAAATGTTGTTCATGTTTGTCAAGTTGGCTTGGGTTGCCATAAATGTGAATTATCGAGGGATGTGATATATGATTATAAACTGCACAGGTTTTATGGATGTGAATATGAATAGAATGTTTTCAGTGTCCTCAAACGTTAGTTTGGATCCTGGATTGGTCTGTGACGAAAATTTTAAAAATCATGGATATTTTGAGGGGCGTGACAAACACCGAGCAAGTTGCTCATTACGCGCTAATGGCGTTAGGAGAAGAGGTATGTGATTTATTTAATGAAGATTTATCTTTTGAAGAACTATCTATCACTTTTCATGAATTATTTGATGAATGTAGAACTGTTAGCAAGAAGTTAAGTATCTTAAAGAAAGAGCATGCTTTGCTACAAGATAAGTTTGATAGTCTTCAAACTCCTCCATGCTCTAAGTGTGAGCACTTAGAAGCATTAAAAAATGAAAATTTGCTTCTTAAGGAAACCTTAAACAAGTTTAAGGTTTGTAGCAAAGGATTAGATGTGATTCTTGCACACAAGGGTCTGATAAGACCCTAAAATCTTATCGTAGGCTCTGATACCAAATGATAAGACCCTAAAGTCTTATCGTAGGCTCTGATACCAAATGATAAGACCCTAAAGTCTTATCGTGGAAGAAAGGGGAGAAATGAGGATGATAATGATCGCTTCGAGGGGATCGGCCTCCTTGATCGCTTCGAGAGGATCGACCCTCCTTGATCACTTCGAGGGGATCGACCCTCCTTGATCTCTTCGAGGGGATTGGCCCTCTTTGATCGCTTCGAGGGGATCGGCCCTCCTTGATCACTTCGAGGGGATCGACCTCCTAGGGTTTGTCAAAAGACAGAATAGTATTCTTCATAGTTTACTGAAAAGAAGCAATTACATCCCTATTTATAGAGTTCCACCCAGAGTCCATCAGGACTTGAACTCTAATAATAAATAAATATTAAATAAACCTCTACTTGACTCTAACTGAACCAAATCGACTCAATAAACAACTGGACTAAACAGACTCAATAAACATTATTCAAAAGCTCTGAAAAAGGTTCCTAACAGTTCCTCCCTCTTCAAATCAGCCTTGTCCTCAAGGCTGAGCAGCATCAATCTCGAGGAGGTTCTCTTTCAGCACTTTAGCCATAGACTATCTGCAACGCATCACAACTTGTTGATCAAGTAAGTATGGTCTCCAGTTTTTGATAGTGTAAGCAATAGGTCGGCCCTTCAGTGTAGTAATCGTTGCATGAAACTTTTGGCCCTGTATAATCAATTTTATCTTTGAACCTTTGCTATCACAAGTGAAAATCTGCCCATCAATGATCTTTACTTTAAATCTGGCATAGTCTTCAATGTGGTGGGCCAATCGGTCAACAGTCTCACTGTCCATAAAATTGTTAGTGCTACCAGTATCAATCAAAACTATAACAGGCTGTTGTTCCAGAGTTTCGCCAACTTCTAGAGTTTGCGGGTTAGAGTAGTCGGCTAATGCATGCATTGTATGTTTGGTAGGTACAACATCTTCATTAGAATTTATACCTTCATGATCGGAGTCCAACTCTTCTGCTTTCGGTTCCTCTCCAATTGGCTCAATCATCATATGTTGCCCTTGTTTACATTGGTGCTCCATACTCCACTTTTCATCATAGTACAAACCCCTTGCTGATCTTTCCTTGCTAATTTTTTTCTCATGTAGATTTGCAAATGAGATCGCAGCTATCATAGTGCGGGGTTGACGAGTCTTAACTTCACATCGGATCTCTAGAATAAGCCCTTCAATAAATGTATCCATAAGTTGTCGATCTGACCAATCTCTAGCTTGATTTGATAATTTTTCAAACCTACTCTGATATTCCAACACTGTAGAAGTCTGACAAATTTTGGTGAGCTGCTCATCCAAATCTTGGAGCCCTTTTCTAGTATTTCCAGATCTGTGCAATATAGAACTTGAGCTCCCACATTGTTGAAATTTACTAAGGCTCCCCAGTAAATCCTTTTTGAAACCATTAAGTACTTCTTGTAATCGGTTCTCAATTCTAATTTCCAGTGCTTCCATTTGTGCTTTCACTGAGTCATCGATGGCCATTTCGTAAGACTGCAAATCTGTAATCTCAACTCCTGTTTTTGGTGTCGGACAAGGGCATTAATCACTGCCCTATTCGGTGCTGCTGTTGTGACGTAGTCGGTGGCAACACTATGGGAATGAAGGGTTGCTGCGAGGATGCGGGGATGTAGCTGCGGTCGTCGCGTGGGAGGCAGCGATGCTTGTTGCGATCGCTGCGTAGAGTGATCGTTGTTGCTGAGGGCTTGGAGGCAGCGATGGTGGTGCGGCTGGGGCAGCACCGCCAAGGGCTCACTACTGCGATGGCTGCGACGGCGCGGATGGAAGGCAACGTTGCTCTGTTTCTGTCACATTGCTGTGGTTGCTGCGTTCGCTGTTGGAGGGTGGCTGCTGCAGAATGAGGGTTTGGTCGTTGGCTGGGAGCGACGACGGTGGTTACAATCGGCGGCTACGGTAGCAGAGAGTGCCACTGTTTTTGTCGCACCCGAATGAGTTGGCCGGCAGGATCACCAGCGGATGAGGAGAAGGCTGCGGTGGCTGGCAGCAGCGGTGATCGTTGGCCGGAGCACAGCGTTGGCGAGCGAGAAAAAGGCAGCGAGCGTCGTCGCTGGCCGAGAAGTTGCGATGCTGGAGATGGGAAACAGGGTGCTCTGTTTCTATCGCACCACAGCCGGAGCCGCTGGCGATGCTGGCAACGGCGGTGCGGCGGTGATCGTGCGGTCGAGAAGCAGCGGCAGCGGTGGAGAAGGAGGAGTCGGCGGTGTCACGGTTGGGAACAAGGGCAACCGGTGAGTTGCCCTGTTTCTGGCACTACGGATGCAGAGCAAGGAGGATCGGCTGCTGGGAGGCGTGCGGCGGTCGTCGCACGGTGGCCCGCAGCGGTGATGGGTCGGCTGGGCGGCGACGGCGCTGGAGGGGAAGAGGAGTGCTGGAGGCGGCGCGGCTGGTGGAGGCTCGGCTGCGATCGATGAGGGGCTGCGGCAACAGAGGAGCTCTGTTTCTGCAACCGTTGCAACGAGGGGCTGCGACAACCGGCGGCTGCGACCCAAGGGGGGGCACGGCTAGGGTTGCGGCTTGGAGGCGGGCAGCGGTGGAGAGGCAGCGGTGGTGGCGCGGTTGGGACCAGCGTCACCAACGATCGCCGAGGAGGAGAGGTCGAGCGGCTGCGCTGCGACGCAAGGGGAGGCGGTTGGCGGCAGTAGGGCTGGGATGGACGCTGGCAGCGTCGTCTCCTGGCCGGGGAACAGCGGCAGCGGTGGGCACTGACCGGGGAGCAGCGGCGGCGGTGGTCGCCGATCAGGAAGCAGCGCCGGCGGTGGAAGAGAAGGGAGCAGGGGAAGCAGGCGTGCGTGGCTGCGGGTGCTTGGCTGCGGTTGCTGGTTCTTCTTTCTCTCTTTCTTTCTTTCTTTCTTTCTTTCTTTTCTTTTTTTTTTTTTTTTTTTTTTTTGATAGCTTCGTTGCAGCGAGAACGCCAAAGATCGCTGCTCTGATACCAAATGATAAACCCTAAAGTCTTATCGTAGGCTCTGATACCAAATGATAAGACCCTAAAGTCTTATCGTAGGCTCTGATACCAAATGATAAGATCCTAAAATCTTATCGTAGGCTCTGATACCAAATGATAAGACCCTAAAGTCTTATCGTAGGCTCTGATACCAAATGATAAGACCCTAAAGTCTTATCGTGGAAGAAAGGGGAGAAATGAGGATGATAATGATCGCTTCGAGGGGATCGACCTCCTTGATCGCTTCGAGGGGATCGACCCTCCTTGATCACTTCGAGGGGATCGACCCTCCTTGATCTCTTCGAGGGGATCGGCCTCCTTGATCGCTTCGAGGGGATCGGCCTCTTAGGGTTTGTCAAAAGACAGAATAGTATTCCGGCCTCTTAGGGTTTGTCAAAAGACAGAATAGTATTCTTCATAGTTTACTGAAAAGAAGCAATTACATCCCTATTTATAGAGTTCCACCCAGAGTCCATCAGGACTTGAACTCTAATAATAAATAAATATTAAATAAACCTCTACTTGACTCTAACTGAATCAAATCGACTCAATAAACAACTGGACTAAACAGACTCAATAAACATTATTCAAAAGCTCTGAAAAAGGTTCATAACAGGGTCACATCGCAAATAGAAATGGAATTGGATTTGTAAAACGATTACATCAAAATCCTACCACTTTCATAAAAGAACCTACATTACATGTTTCCTCTTATATGAAATGCAACTTTTGTTGCAAATCCGGACATATTGCCTACAAATGCCCATTTAGAAAAATTAGTTCACAAAAATTAATATGGGTTCCTAAAGGAACTATAAAGAATTTAATAATAAATAACAAAGTTAGTGGGTCAATTTTTGAGGCACCCAAAATCAAATGGGTACCTAAAAATCATCCTCTTTTGTAGACAAACCCACAAGCTAGGAGCAAGAGATGGTATCTCGATAGTGGATGCTCAAGACATATGACTGGAGATCCATCTCATTCTCTATGCTCACTAGCAAAGAAGAAGGGTACGTTACCTTCAGAGACAACAACAAGGGCAAAATCATTGGCAAGGGAACTATTGGTAACAAATTTAATTTTTCCATTGATGATGTCTTACTAGTTGATGGATTGAAACATAATCTCTTGAGTATTAGTCAACTATGCGATAAAGGTTATATCGTTAGATTTAAATCAAATATGTGCATTATTGAAAAACCAAATCATAACATGACTATGATTGCTTTAAAACAAAATAATGTCTATACCATCAATCTTGATGAACTAAGTAATGAAATGTGTTTCTCCGCCGTAAATGATGATGCTTGGCTTTGGCATAGGAGATTAGGCCATGCAAGCATGAAAACAATATCTAAGATCTCATCTCAAGAATTAGTACGAGGAATTCCAAATATAAAGTTTATTAAGGACAAAGTATGCGATGCATGTCAACTAGGCAAACAAATAAAAACAAGCTTCAAACCAAAAAATCAAATTAGCACCACTAGACCATTACAATTGATCCATTTGGACTTATTTAGACCAATTGATACAACAAGTCTAGGTGGAAGCAAATATGCTTTTGTGATTGTGGATGACTACTCTAGATACACTTGGACCTATTTCTTAGCTCACAAAAGTGATTGCTTCAAGTGTTTTTCTAAATTTTGTAAACTCACTCAAAATGAAAAAGGCTTCATGATTTCATCAATTCGGAGTGATCACGGTGGTGAATTTCAAAACCATGACTTTCAAAATTTTTGCGAAGTTAATAGATACAATCACAACTTCTCAACTCCAAGAAATCCTCAACAAAATGGTGTAGTTGAAAGAAAAAATAGAAACCTACAAGAAATAGCAAGAACTATGTTAAATGAACATAGTTTACCCAAATATTTTTGGGCCGAAGCCGTAAATACGGTTTGCTACATCATGAATAGGGTTCTAATAAGACCATCTCTATCAAAAACTCCCTATGAATTATGGAATAACAAAAAACCAAATATTTCTTATTTTAAAGTTTTTGGTTGTAAATGCTTTATTTTAAATGAAAAGGATGCCTTAGGTAAATTTGATGCTAAATCCGATGAAGGCATCTTTCTTGGCTACTCTTCCGTTTCTAAGGCTTTTCCGATTTTTAATAAAAGAACCTTAGTAATAGAAGAGTCTATTCATGTAGTTTTTAATGAAATTTTTTATTTAAAGAAAAATGATTTTGATGATGATCTTGGTTTGATAATTTGAATTTAAATGAACCCTCTCCTCAAAATAGCCATTTGGATGCACCTTCTTCCGAAATTTCCTTACCTAAGGAATGGAAGTATATAGATGCTCATCCAAAAGAGCTAATTATAGGGGATACATCTAAAGGGGTTCAAACTCGTTCCTCTTTCAAGAATTTTTGTGCTAATGCCGCCTTCCTCTCTCAAATCGAACCTAAGTGCATTGACGAGGCCATAAAAGATGATTTTTGGGTTATTGCAATGCAAGAGGAATTGAATCAATTTGAGAGGAATAAGGTGTGGGAGCTTGTTCCTAGACCTAGTGACCATTTAGTCATTGGTACTAAGTGGGTCTTTAGAAACAAGCAAGACGAAAATGGTATCGTGGTTAGAAACAAGGCTAGATTAGTGGCCAAAGGTTTCAACCAAGAAGAAGGTATCGATTACGAAGAAACCTTCGCTCCCGTGGCTCGATTAGAAGCCATAAGGATGCTCCTTGCCTATGCTAGTAGTTATAATTTTAAACTATTTCAAATGGATGTCAAAAGTGCTTCTTAAATGGTTTTATTTCCAAAGAAGTATATGTCGAACAACCTCCCGGATTTGAAAATACTCTTTTTCCTAATCATGTATTCAAATTGACTAAGGCTCTCTATGGCTTGAAACAAGCTCCTAGAGCTTGGTATGAAAGGCTTAGTTCCTTTCTTATTTTAAATAATTTTACCAAAGGCAAGGTTGATACTACATTGTTTATTAAACATTTTGAAAATAATTTTCTTATTGTGCAAATTTATGTTGACGATATTATTTTTGGCTCTTCGGATGAGTCACTATGTGAATCATTTGCCAAATCTATGAGTCATGAATTTGAAATGAGTTTAATGGGGGGAATTAACTTTCTTTTTAGGATTACAAATCAAACAACTTAAGGATGGTATATTTATTAACCAATCTAAATACACATTAGAATTGTTAAAACGATTTAACATGGATAATTCAAAAGCAATAAACACCCCCATGAGTACTGCGACTAAGTTAGATATGGATGAAAATAGTGAAAATTTCGATCAAAAAACATATAGGGTAATGATAGGTAGTCTACTCTACCTTACCGCGACTAGACCGGATATTATGTTTAGTGTAGGACTTTGTGCTAGATTTCAATCAAATCCTAAATTATCTCATCTTAAAAGTGTTAAAAGAATATTTAGGTATCTTAAAGGAACTCCAAATTTAGGATTATGGTATCCAAAATCTGAAAATTTTGATTTAATAGCCTATGCGGATGCCGATTTTGGCGGATGCAGAATAGATAGAAAAAGTACATCCGGAACATGCCAATTTTTAGGACATGCACTTGTTTCTTGGACTTCCAAGAAACAAAATTCAGTTGCACTATCTACCGCAGAAGCCTAATACATAGCTGCTAGTGCATGTTGTGCACAAGTCATTTGGATGAAAAACACATTAGAAGACTATGGAATTCACTTTAAAAATATTCCCATAAAATATGATAATACTAGTGCCATATGTCTTACTAAAAATCCAATTCAGCATTCTAGAACTAAGCACATCGACGTTAGGCATCATTTCATACGCGATCATGTCCTTAACAATAATGTTGTTCTAGAATTCATTGACACAAAGCATCAATTAGCAGATATATTCACAAAAGCCTTGAATGAAGACCAATTTGAATTCATTAGAAGGGAATTAGGTATGTTAAATTGTCCCTAAACAATAAACTTGTTTGATTGGATTTTCTGTAAAGTTTTTCATCTTCTTTCCATCTCTCATTCTCCTTCAAATTCTATATGACATGTTGTGAAATCTTGAAATCGACTTGGATGACTTGATTATGAATTTCAAGTTAGCGATTTGATTTAAATAAGTTTTATCTAAATCATAATCTTGATCTTGCAAAATTGGAATCACAAATAATATCTTTTGGCATTCATGAATTGATACTTACAAATATGAAAGTATTGGCATTCATGACTTGAATTTGATTGAAACATTGTATGCTTAAATTAATCATTCTCCTATGTTTCAAAAATTCTTTAAATGCCTTATGTGATGATTTAAAAGTAATGTTGAGATTTTCATGAATTTGACGATTTGAATGAGTTTGTATTCGAATTATGATCTTGACTTCGTGAAATTACTACTTGAATTTTTTATCCTAATCTCTCTCTTATACATCTATCTGTTATTCATAGAAAGAAGAGATTAGATAATATGAATGCATGCTGAATTTTCCTTTAAAATAAACTCTGCGTAAATATTTTCGCATTCTTAATTTTCAATGATAAAAATTTTGTATGACAAAAAATGTGCTTCAAGTCTCATTTCCCTTTTTGTTGATGACAAAGGGGGAGAAGTGATGACTAAGTAATGACCTACACCATAATGATAGCATGACTTATATGGATTACAAAAACTTGTGTGATATGAATGACTTATATGCCTTGCAAAATCCTTAAAAATATCACAAGATTGATTGATCATATTGAAAGCATGCCTTACATCTATATCATAAAATTTATATTGAAAATCTTTATCTTTTGTCGTAGCAAAATTCGTCCCTTTTCATTTAACTTATGTTTTTCATAGAAGTTTCGTACTCACTATTGTTTAATGAGGATCACGATAAGCTCTACGGTTAAAACTTATCGGGTTATGCTTGAATCCAATGGGATGGAATTCAAGTGTTTTTTATCTTCTCATAATATGGCATATAGATAGGGGGAGTTATGTTTAACACCGTCATCAATTGATTGTCATCATCAAAAAGGGGGAGATTGTTGAATCTCGGATTTTGATGATAAAATCAATTGATGGGTTATTTGATCTAATCCATGTTATTGAGTTAAGTGTGCAGGATTAACTACGATAACCAAAAAACACAAAGCGAGAATACCGGAGTCAAGTTCGATGGACGTTTAAGAGTCCGAAGAATCGTCGGAGATGCTGCCAGAACCAACCGAGAAGAAATCGGGAACCTGTCGGAATTTTCGGAAGTTCGCCGAAGAGATCGTCGGAGGTTCATGGAGATCACCGAGAAGGCTCGGCTACTCATTAAAGTCATCACAAGTTCGGGAGCTTGCTAGAAGCCCGTCGGCAGAAAGTTCGTCGGAAAGCTCGCCAGAACAAGACTCGACGTTCGCGGTTGAAAATTTGCTTAGGATGTGTTTTGGTTATGTAGTCCACTTGTAATTAGGATTAGGATTAAGAGATAATCCTATATCCTGGTTAGGGGCCAACTGGGCCCAAAGTCAGAGTTAGTTTAGGCTAAAAATTAAGCTAAACCAGCGAACTAGAGAGCCAAGATTGAAGCCCAACTAGTGGCTGAAAACACTGTAGTCGGGCTGAAAACACTGTAGGCGGTGGCACCGCCTAGCTGGGCGATGGCACCGCCCAGCACCCGAGAGTTGGGCGGTGACACCTCCTTGGCTGGGCGGTTGCACCGTCTAGCACCCGAGCGCTGGGCGGTGGCACCGCCTGGCTGGGCGGTGGCACCGCCTGGCTGGGCGGTGGCACCTCCAGCACCGGGAACCCTAAGAGAATTCAAATTTTGGAGCCCAAAATTTGAATCCTCTTGAGGCCTATAAATACCCCTCAAATCTCAGCTGAGATAACAACTTTTGAGAAGCATTTTGATTGAGAGAAAAGTCTTAGAAAGTCTTAGCAAGTCTTGTTTTCAATTTGCTAGAGAGTTCTCCTCCTTCTTTCTTATTGAAAATTTGTAAGAGGTTGAACTGCTTGTAAAAGGTTGTAAGAGGGGTGTTTACCCTTCCATTTCAAGTGATTTGCTAGTGGAAGGTGGGAGCCTCATCGAAGAGGGGCATCGCAAGTGGAGTAGGTCATTTGACCGAACCACTCTAAAAATTGACGTAATCTCTGGTTTGCATTTTATTATTGTCATTTATATTACTGCAAATCTTCTTACTGCTTTAGTTCCTTATTACCCTTGCTGTGCTACTTTAAGAATACGCTTTCAAGTTAAACTTTTCAAGTTCCGTTCTTATCGTACGAAAGATTTTGTTAAAATCGAAGTTTTAATCCGCTGCACTAATTCACCCCCCCCTCTTAGTGCCGCTCTGATCCTAACACCGTAGTCCCCAGACGATACAGGGGAATCCAATCCATTGGACCTGTCTGTCCTCAGTTACCATGTACCTATAGTCCCTCATCCATCTAATATCCCAGAGACCGTATATCGAGCATGGTACTGTCAGACCCATACGGTTTCTACTCAAGTCTCGCTCTAATCGAATTCTCCCGGAGAACTCTTTCTCTCTCAACCCGAATGACCCTGGCCAGGGATTTGTCTGAGCAAGAACACATAGGATATTCCTCTCATGACGCCGAGAGTGGATGATCCTCTGTCGACACTCAATAGCCCTCGTAAGGTCGACTACCACTCCCAATGACCAGCTGTACTAGATCTGAGACAGCCAAACCTATAAGTCTGGTATCAAAGAGTGGAGCACTCATACAGGACATCCTTGGTGTCTCAAGTCTAAGGACCAGATACACCACTAGGACTACGGAATCGCTGTCTGACAATAAGGCATCATCAACCATCCAACATTCCGTAAGCGGATCAATCAGTGAACTCATTCTCCAATGAGCACCTGTACTGTATCCCTAGTGTCCCTACACGAGCAGCTATGAGACCAGCTGCATCCATCATATGAATGGGTATACAGCACACCAGTCTATCCGGTTATCACGATGTCCCTCTCGAGTAACCTATGACCGGGATTATTTAGGATATATGTTTAAAGGTGAATCGATCTCATTATCGTGATCTCATCACGATCCGATTCCCATTGCACAAATCCAAGGACATCACAATATATATATGCATTTATGCAATAGTTATAAAGTGATATACGCTAAAATATAATAAGCAAAAAGATTCTGTATCAAGTCACACGTGCCATCACTCACGTGATTGGCTTGCTGGGCACCTATAACTAGCAAAAATCAGTGCCCCCTTGACGTCACTCTTGAAGAAAGATACATTCAGATGGTCGAAAGAGGCAACCCAAGCATTTAATTCCTTGAAAATTTCAATGACTACTATACTAGTGCTTGCTCTACCTGATTTTAACAAGTTATTTGTAATTGAATCTGATGCATCTGGAACTAGTATATGAGTTGTATTAATACAGGAAGGCCGACCATTGCTTATACTAGTAAGGCTCTTTCCCCTTCCCTTCTGACTTTATATATTTATGATAAGGAGTTGCTAGCCATTGTACATACAGTCACAAAATGGATACCTTACTTAATTGGCTAGAGATTTCAAATACGCATTGATCACAAAAGCCTCAAATATTTCCTGGAGCAAAAGATTTCTTTTTTATAGTAGTAGAAATAGGTTATAAAGCTACTGGGCTTCAATTATAAGATCATTTATAAAAAGGGGAGAGAGAATCTAATTGCAAATACACTCTCACGCTTTCCAAAACAAGCTGAACTGATAACTATTTATATTCTTATTTGTGAGACTTTGGAAGTTATCGGGAGGGAATGATTAGATGATCCTGAGATCTAGAATATTATTAAAAGACTAGAAGAAGCTCTAGGTTTTGTCCCAAATTATAGTTGAGATTTAATGGACTTGCACTATAAAGGTCGAATAACTATAGCACCACATTCTTCTTGTTAGAAGATAATTTTGAAGGAGTTCTATTCATCACCAATTGCTGGTCATTCTAGATTTTTCCGCACTTATAAACGAGTCCAACAACTTTTTTATTGGATAAGTATAAAAAAAATTATCAAGAAATTTGTTACTGAATGTAATATTTGCTAGCACTATAAAGGTGAGATAGTAGCCACCCTAGGCCTACTTTATCCCCTCCCTTCCTGATGTTGCTTAGACTAACATATCTATGGACTTCATTGATGTGAAGTACATAGATGACTCTACTCTTGTTATAGAGACATGCAGGAGAATGAAACATTGAACAAGAGTTATCTCATCTATCTTTTCATGTTGTCTCTATAACTTGGGAGTCATGATGCCCAACATATAACATTGAACAAGAGTGGAGTCATCTATGTACTTCACATAGTGAGTGATCTCATCCTTGCTTACCCCTTCCTTCGGCATAGGCATCATTGTATCAAGGACATATATGATCTTATCTACCATGAGAACGATTCTCTAGTTGTGGAGCTAATCCATATAATTTGGACCAGTGAGGTGATTGACATTAAGTATGTCATATAAGGGATTTGAAAGTGATATGTTTCTGACAAACAAGAGATGTAGCATAAATAAATAACATGCATATTTTATAAAATATAAACAATCAAGATATGGACTTCTATTTTGACGTACTCCCATTATTTTTCTAGCTAGTCACACAACACCATCAGCACGTGAAACAGAAGTCTCTGACTGACTTTTAGTGGGGATCTAGATCCAATTGGCATCTTAGTGTAATCTCGAGGGACTCGACCAATCACACTAAGCCCAAAAAGATAGGCAACTCTTGTCGATCATAACTCCTTGTGATTCTCATCCCGTTTGGCCTTCGAACTACCATGACCTCGAGGGATTCGACCAACCATGATGTCCAATTATGTTATCATTATTGTTACATGATGAGTCTGATTCGATGATATATCCTCAAGGGACTCAACCAAGCATACCATGTCCTCAAGTCACCGATGACATCTCTATGTCATAGGCAAAATCTCAAATTGTGATATAAGTGAGCCTCGAGGGACTCAACCAACTCAACCTATGTCGGGAATCAATTTCTCCCTATAACGATAGAAGGTCATGTGGGTCAATCTAATTACCTCATGTTTCCTGACTTAATATTATTGAGAGAGGAGATTTTGATTCAATCTCCTATGACATGTCACACATATACATATTTAATATATATCTACATCGTATGCAAATAAATAATATATATATATATATATATATATATATTAGGTGTATAAGCAATTACATATCATATGAGCAATCACATCAAATGATCATGGACCATAGCATAATATGATCAAGCCCGAGCCAATAGGCATAATCACTCACATCACAATCTATTTATCCATTGGCACATCTCCATGCCCTGTGATCATCCATCTCATCATTATCGATTCCGTTGGTATCTCGGCGCATCTCTATACATCGCAATCGTCCATCTCGACCTCGTGGGTCCCACTATTGTCTCGTTGTGATTAAACCTGTTTCGGAAGATGTTAACTTAAAAGCATATAGAAGAGTGTAGTGGACATAAAGCAAGTAAAGAATAGTAGTTTGCAGTAAATATAAATCGCAAGAAGTAAATGTAAACCGAGTTATAGTGGTTCAGTAGTCGTGACCTAGGATACTCCACCGATTCCTCTTCCGTTGAGGCCACCGATATCCACTAACAGTCTTCCTTCAATAGGCGAAGACTAACCACCTTCTTACAACTCTATTCTCCTTTTGATAAGCTCAGGAGAGAACCTTTGCAAGTTTCACACGTCTCTTAGAATGAACTCTAATCTCTAAGAGGTGGAGGGGAACACTCAACACTTTTCAAGCTTTTTCAACTCTTTTTCATCAATGATTCTTCCCCCTTTCTACCCAATTCTTGCTAGGAACGAGTGGGGTATTTATAGGTCCTAAATAGATTCAAATTTGGAGCCCAAAATTCAAATCCCTGAGATTTCGGGATACGGGTGGTACCATCGCCTGCAGCCTGATACTGAGCAGTACTACTGCTTAGGAGACTGTGTCTAGGTGGTACCACCGCCTATATTGGAGGTACCACTACTTGATAGCCTCGGAGATTGGGTTTTTCAAGTTTTCCAACTCACAAGCGGTTCCACCGCCTACCCTAACTTTTGGGTCACTAAATGGGCCTCCCAATGAGCCCAAATCAATCCCAATTAAGGCCCAATTGATCCCTAATTAAGTTAGCATGATTACACCAAAAGCTAACTTAATTAGCCTCCTAAACTGCTTCGATCTTAGACATATGATTACAAAGCATGAATCCTTTCTCCAGCATTTCATTGGTTCATCCGGCACTCGTTCGATCCTTCAGCACATCATCCTCTTTTGTAGTCTTTTGCCTAATCGGTATGTTGACCCTCGCAACTCCGATTTTATTGGCACAATGTCTGCTCCTTCGGCCCGATGCCCGAATTCATGGCATGCGTTTTTTGCCAACATATCCACTGAGCCTTCGGCCCGACGTCCAATCTTCTGACATGTTCACTCTAGCCTAATATGATTCTTCCTTCTTTAATTAAGTTGCCCCTCCTTGATCGAAGCTAGTCCTGCATCACTCCAAAATGCAGATTAGATCACAAACTCATCAATTGATTTCATTATCAAAATTCGAGATTCAACAATCTCCCTCTTTTTGATGATGACAACCAATTAATGATGGAGTTAACCTTAACTCCCCCTATCAATATGTCATATTGATAAAACCTTGAATTCAAGTCAAGGCAAATTTAATCATAAAATCATTATCAGTCCAAGCAATATAAAATCATGCATAATTAATTTTTAAATATATCATTCCATGCATGATCATTAACATAACTTCTTCCCCTTTGTCATCAACAAAAAGGAGAAGTGCAACTAGCAAGTTTTTGATATATAATTTTAAATCATTGTATAATTTCATCATTGCAGATATCATTATGTAAGCTAGTAATTTTCTTTCTTCTCTTTTAAGAAGTGTAATTTTTTGCTTCCTTTGCAAAGTGCAAGCTAGCAAAATTTTATATTAGTTTACAACATACAAGCTGGCAACAATTTTGAGTTTTGCAAGTTTGTAAATTTTGCTAGATGTGAAACTTAACATGTTTGCTTTTCTTTACGATGTTCAAACTAGCAAGTTTTTAAATGTGAGATAGTAAATAACAAGTTTAGAACATGCAAGCTAGTAGGTTTTTCATATATAAAAGTTGGTAAAATTTTTGCATCTTTTGAGATGTGCAAGATAGCAAATTTTGTAAGTTTGAATTTTTGCTTCTCTTTTGAGATGAGCAAGCTAGCAAGTTTTGTTGTCTTTGCGATATGTAAGCTAACAAGTTTTAGCTTCTTCTTCCATATATCATCATGCAAGCTAATTTGTAATTGTCAAAAAGAAGGGAAGAATATAATTTGTAATTTTTTTTCCCTTTACATCTCACTTATGCATGATACCAAATAAATCAATCATCACTATGGGCATATCATACATGATACTAAGACATTAAAATTTTTAAGCATTTATCACTTATTTCTCTCCCTTTCCATCAATTTTCAAATTATCACATGAAAAATAACAAAAAAATTAATTTGGTGATGAGTTATACTTCATCAAAACAAGGGAGTATCGAAACATAGAAAAAAAATCAATTTATGTATATAATGTTCCAAACATCAAAGCACATCATCTCAAGTTGTGAGAAAAAAACATAATCAAGGAAACATTATGATTTATTTGGATAAATATTCTCTTTAATAAAATATAAAAAATTATTAGAGAATAAAAAGTGAGTGATCTTGATTCACATAAGGAAAATATCAAGTTTTGATTCCGAGAATTCAAGATCATGATTTCAATAATGCTTCCTTTTAATATAAAACAAGTAGAATCATAGGAAATCAAATAGTAAAAGATATTCAAAAAAAATTTGAAGTCATAAATTCTGAAAGAGATGTTCTCTTTAGTAAATGACAAAAAGAGACATAAGAGATCAAATGATATAATATCTTAATTCATGCAAAAGAAATCTCAACTTATAATTCTTGAAAAATCAAAATAAAAGCTCATTCAAATTCAAATCGTCACCTCAAAATCATTTTCAAGAGATTCAAAAAATAACAAATATACATTCATTGATATCCTTTTTTGAAAGATCGATAAAGTAGGGATTGAGAAATTCTTTAAGAAAAATATTTTATTTATTTATTTATTTATTTCACACAAGCATGCTCAAGTTTTTTATGCCAAGTCAAAGCAAGAATCATTGTTTAATATCAAAAAATAAATTTCATCACCATGGCCAAAAATATAACACATTAAACATAAGGCTTCTTTAAACAAATGATTTGGTTTATCATTTTGATTCCAATGATAATATATATTTTTTTATGTGTTTCAATTTATGTGATTGATTTCATATTAGGATATTCGGATGCTCAAGTTTTTCGTATGAAAACATACATTATAGTTTAAAATCGAAAGAGCAAATCTCATCGTAGAAATCATCAAGATCAATAAACCATAAATTATCCAAAAATCATTATTACTTCAAATTATCATACATAATTAAATATAAAATTATCAAGATACTTACATTATTTTATATAAACATGCCTTTTCTATTTATATCAAATCAAAATATGTATCATTTTTAAAACCGAAAAAGTAACTTTCATTATAGTAAAAACCTATAAGCTATAAATTACAAGAATCATTATGCATAATTTCGAAATATGAACTCATTAAGTATGATCATTATATATTATTAAATAATCAAGCATGATTTCATTAAACATGAAGTTTTTTTAATCACATTCGGAAATCATAAAACACAGATGACTACTATATTATTTTCAACTATTGTGGTTAGATTCATGAATTCAAAGGAGGATATGATATTTTTCGAAAGTATATTTAGAAAAAAAATTTTAACACAGTTGCTATAAAAAAACAAATATAAATATTTGGGTAGCCTACTAATCCTACTTTTTATTTTTTGTTAAAAAATATTAAACATTAGTTAGATTAATTTCTATTAAATATTTTTAATTTAGTTTCAATAAAAAAATTGATTTTATTGATTATTGTCAATAGGATTTAAATCCCATTACCCAACGAGTTCCCCAAATCACTCTTATATGTACTTTATATAATCTTTATAAAATTTTGAGCCGTTGGCAATCATATTTTTATTTGTATTGATATTTGAAGTGATCACTAGTAAATGCACTCCTATATGGGAACCACTTGTCATTGGATTAATAAAAATTGGACAATGTAAAAATGAATTATTACTTTTAGATTTTTTAATGAAGGGCTTATGGTCAATAATATTTATAGAATAATAAATATAATTTTATAAGAATATTAATGATTTAAAAAAAAATTTCATTAGTTTTGATAATGTAGCAACAAATGCCATTTTTATTTTGAAATTATAAGAAGTATGTCAACTTGCTTTTGGTGTCCTTTTTTTTGTTAGGTATGTTTATCATATTTTAAATATATATATAGAAAAATATCTTAGGTCTCTTGAAACTTTTTTTTTTCTTATTAAGTAAGTTGTTTTATTCTTGTAAGATGTTTCACAAGTAATAAAAGAGTTGGCCAAATTTTATAAATCAAATGATAAAAGGCCTAACAGATTTTCTAGGGATATTTCTACTTGATGAATTCTACATAAGAATTATTTTTTTAAAAAAATGAATATAAAGAATTATTATGCACTTTTATTATAAATAATATTAGACAAGTTAGTTTATATAAATAACATTAGAATATGTGTGAAAGAATTTAAAAATTTTAATAATGCATCTTATACTTTGTCTAGTACTCATTATCGTATTGCCCCTTTTTTAATTATTTAATTAATATTATTGGTGATTTAAAAAATATTAATATGATAATGATTTAAATATGACTATAATAGCTATGAAATCAAAATGGACAAATTATTTTTTAAATTTTGTCGATTTATTTAATTACTTATTTGTTTTATCCTCTATTAGATTAGATGACTTAAGTGATTATTTAAACACATTACAAAAGTTTAGGAGTAAATGTCAATATTGGTGATAAAATAAAAAAATTAAAAGATTGGTCATTAACTTATACCACCCTTGTAGCACTAACCACAATGTTACATATGAAACTTCAAGATCATTAAACTAGCAAGGGTAATAAAATCTCTAAGAAAGAAAAATTATTATTATAAAGATAAAAAAACTAAGGTACCAACAAGCTCAAACTTCCAACTTAGATATGTATCTAATATTTTTTTTTGAGTTCGGTAATAATACTATAAATATAGAGTTTTAATGATTACGAGATAAATATTAACAATTTGACTATAGTTGTAAGGTAAATATCTAGTGTGGAGGAACATATCCTAGATAAAACTAAATTGAGCATGATCCCCAAATCGCAAATATTAATAGTTGAACAAAGCCAGCAAAATGGAACTATGATTTTATCCACAAAGACAATAACCTCCGATTCGATATCAATCAAATGAACAATCATAATGTTCAACATAGGAAGCGATAAAATAATTATAATTTTATTTAATTCATATCAACTTGTTTTAATCTTATGACACTCATTATAGTGTAGATCAATTTTTTTTTCAAATTTAAACAAAATTATAAAATTTATCATGTTATAAATTATGTTTAATTAAAAAGGTATTACTGGTTCAAACTTGAACTGAAACCAACCAAACCGTTGATTGGGTTCCGATTTTAGGTTTTAGAAAACTGGAATCATTGATTCTGAAGCTGAAATTATCTCTTATGAAACCATGATTAGGGTTACTACTAGAGGTATCATGGTTTCAATGATAATCCATCAAAAGATATTGGTTAGGTAATTGGTTCACAAGTTAAAGAGGGACGTCAAAAAGCCAATTGTTTGGATAAATATCATTAGCACAACCATTCCCAATGACTTTGAAACCTCTTAATCTTTTCCAAGAGACTTCATTGAAACCTTGCTTGAGTTTATGCATGCCAGTCATGATTAATTTCTAAGACCAACTAGTATTATGGGTTGGGCTTTTACTGCAAAGGATGTTACTATCATGCTTAGCCTGCACCGCCCTACACCACAGGGTCTCTTCAGTTTTATGGTACGAACTGGTTCTCCTTCACAAACGAGGACATATTTGGAGAGATAAAAGGTCTGCAACCCCAAGCCCCAAAGATTGTTTAGGAGCGTAACAATTTCCTGACTTTTTCTTAGTGAATTTTTTGCCACAACAAGTTTTTAATAAATCGTTTATTTTTGTTGAGTAAATGTAAAGACATCTATCTCACGAATAGGGTGTGAATTTGCAAAGAATCTATAATGGAGTTAATCAAAAGAGTCCTACCAACTTGTGAATGAAAAGACCTGGACCAACTACTGAGCTTGTGCTGGATTTGCTGGATGATATTTATAATAAGCAGCAGAGGAGTTACTAGGTATGTAAAAGGGAAAAGTTCTTTCATTAATCTTAAAGAGAGAACATCTCAATCTTTTAGTTTCGCATTCCTAGGAGAAAAAAAAGGGGTAAATTTACCAAGATTAATTTTTTTAATTAAAGAGGCTTTTATTACAGAAAAATTTTGCCTGATATTATTACAGAAATTTTTATTTACTCTTAAACACAATAAAATGTCATCTGCATTGTTTTGTTGTTCTTAAGTATTTGCTATCGAAAAATTTTGAAAGGGGTAATAAGACCATGTCACATATTTTTTTCTCAACGTATAAGTGAGATATTAAAATAAAAGGATATATAAATATATAAGGATAATGGATCATGTTGTTGTTTTTTCATCCGAATATTTTATTTTATTTTATTTTTCGTAGAATAAACTTGCATCATGCAGTTTTGAAGTGGCTTATCTAAAGTTGCTTAACTATACAAATTATGGTATTATATAAAGGATGTAGTTTTGCAGTTGGTGGGGGTTCAAGATCCGATGACCGCGTCGCCCGATCCCCCTTCTCGCCCCTTTTCCCTTGTTTCACGAACCCAACGCAACGCCGATGTCAAAGATCGAGCTGAGTCTTTCCCGTCCGAGCCGCGTCTACCGCCTCGGCGTACGCACCGCACCCTCAGCTTTCCTCCTCCTGCCTCTCTCTCCTCTTCTTGATCCATAACTCGTCTTCCTTCCTGTCTCTCTTTTTGTGGCCTTCTCCAGGAATCCATCGAAGGAAAGATCGTAACGGTGCTCACCAGCCCCATCTCCTACCAAAAGATCGTCATCACCGCCACCGGAACCGTCAACCTTCAGGTACACGCACACCAAAGGACAAAGAAAGCCTTCTCTCTTGTTCTTGGGCTGTGTTGGGAGTCACTAATCTCTTTCGTTTTCTAAAGGAAAGATCCGAGCGGGCGTGACGGGGGTGATCGATTCCTTGTACGGCGTGGTCAAGCCTATACGCATCTTGTAAGCCCCTGTCTTACGTCTATGTACGCGAATCTTTCTGGCTTCGCCATGTTTTTGAGACGATGTTTCCGACGGGTCAACATTATCACTTCCTACAAGCGGGCATCTGTTTGAGGTCGTTTGTTTTGGCTCCTGACTTCGTGGTGTTCTTTTCTGTGTTCTTGTCCTCGATACAAGCCTAAAATACATGGACATCTTCAACTATTAATATAATTCTGCTTTCAAACTCGGAGAGGTTATTCCATAGTTCGTTTTCTTTTTCCTTTGTTGTCATGACCAGTAGTCAACTAATTGTAACACAATTTTGAATGGTCTGAAAGTTTACGTCGTTGTTTCCAAAGATTCGTTTAATCCTTGCTGTTAACAGTCAATAAGTTTTCTTTTCTTTTGTGGTAATGCACGAAAATTAATTATGCTCTTGTGTCTTCCATTTCTGAGTTCCGTCAATGTGATTTATCTCACACATAAGAAAATATGGATACAAGCATGCTATTGAAGACATTGCAATGGTCAATTTCTTGCTCCGATTCCAATAGTTTGATTTGATGGACAGGAAAAAGAGCTTGCAGGTTGCATCTGCTGGAAAGTTAGGTCCAGGTAAAATAGAGGTGAGTAAGTGCGATGTGATATATTATAAACTTGGGTGCATGGGAATTTAATTTAGAACAAGTAATTCCTTTTGGTACTTGCACATTCTTATTTTCCCTTATGTTTTCTTGATCTATCATGCATGCATGTGTTCTTCCAAAATTCAACCAATTCCATCTCATATATACATGTAGGTGATCCAATCTTAATTTTATTTCCCCGATTGATGCTGATGTAGTATTTCCATCACATAACTCTTCTGTTCATAGTTGATTTGAAGGATGCAAAACATTTAAAATTCTACTGTATAAGGGGAATTGATTGCATCATTCCTGTACTCAGATTTAAATTTTCTTAGTTTTGCATTCTTATTTTGCATTCCATCTTGGTTGCACAGGGCAAGTATCTTTTTATTATATTTAGCTTGTATTTAGAGTAAATAATTTAACAGTGGGGGTCCTTGATGTTTGAACATTTAGTTGGTTTACTCTGTTTGGATATCATAAGTCTGTGGTGCAGAAGACTTTTATCTACCTTGCTAATGTAAAAGAAATAGTAAACTTTGAAAAATCTATTTGTTTCCCTCTTTCTACTTCTATATAATATCTGGCATAAAAATATTGTTCAGTAATTATTCACATCTTGATGGGTTTGCAATGTGCAGCTTTTGGGTTTTCACATTTGAAGATGCAAGAAAAGAACTAATCAGTTTACTTAAAATTATGGTTACATATTAAGACTATCATTTCGAGAACGTAGGTTACATGTGTTGTGAAAGTTCAAGAGGTATTGTAGTAGAATAGTAGTACAAGAATGACACAATAATTCTCTTGCATATAACAGTTCTTAATTAATCTTGTTGGCAATGGGATGGAAAACGCTAAATAGTGCGTAAATTTTTTTTCGGATATACAAATTGAGACAAAAGGGATGAAACTACTGCTTTCTTGTAATATATGTTTCATTTTGATATCCTCAAGGAGTACTGAAAGTACATTGCTAAAAAAGTGCTGAACAAATCTCTAGTTAGTACTGTGAAAAAACAAGCTCTTGTTTTTCAGAAGGTATCCATTACATTTGGTGTATGCTATTTAGAATAAAAAATCAATTATTTTAGCAGTTAACAAAGGCGGAAAACAAGTCCTTAAAAGATAAAGAAATCAATATCTTTGATCAATTGCTTAACAAGAGGAGAATATTGATAAAAGCATTTCTTAGAGGTCTAAAGCAAGAGTATTGTGTGACTATTGTGCATCCGTTAGCATTAAATGTAATTTTTATTAGATAGTTGTAGGGCCTATTATAGTTTAAGAGAACATTAAGCTTTTATGAAAGAGCATATAAAAAATGTTGTGGCTTTTTTTGGTAGGTAGAAGCGATAGGACCAGGAATGTATATATTCTAGAACAATCAAGGATATTTTGGTCATTGACAACATGAGGGGTGCACTTTAAGATGATTTATATGCATTGATGTAATAAGGTGTGCACTTTAATATACATATACATTCTTTAAGATATGTTTATATTCTTGTCTAGAGAATACCTATATATGCATTTGTGTAATAAGGTGAGCCAATTAAGGTTTTTGGTGCTAGAAGATGTAGAATACTTAAGAAGGTTTTATTTGTGCACATAAGTATGGATTTCATGGCCTCTTACTTTGATTACTGACATAGCTACTTATAGAGTTCAATGACAGGAAATGATCCATGTAGTCAACTCCAAATAGTTGTGATTTGTGGTTCATTGCTGTATTCACACACATGTGATAAAATAGAGCAAATATGGGTTAATCGTGTTATATTCCTGGCACTTCTGTGAGGAAAGACAAGAATAGTAGCTTTCTATCATTTGTGGGCAAAGTTCATTATTGCCTTCTTTAAGGTTTTTCTTAGTCATGCTGTTTGGTCATGTCATGTAGAATGGTTCTAGATTTCTTTGAAATTTGTATTAATACTTGGCTCAACTTCATAAATTCATTTTCAAAGACCCTTTTTTAGATATTGCTAAAATCAAGGTATTCAATTTCGAATAATACTGCTCCGTATATATATATATATATATATATATATATATATATATATATATATATGGGACGTCGCCTCTCTTCTCCCCACGCGGGGCGATGTCGTAGAAAAACGAGGCGACATCAGATATTTTTATTATATATATATATATATATGTATACATATATATTTATATATATGTATATGTATACATATATATTTATATATATGTATATGTATACATATATATATTTATATATGTATATGTATACATATACATTTATATGTATATATGTATATATGTATATATGTATATATGTTTACATATACATATATGTGTATATGTACACATATACACATATATGTATACGTATACATATATATGCATATGTATACTTATACATATACATATATATGTATATGTATATGTATGCATATATATATATATATATATATATATATATATAAGTAAAAAAAAAAAAATCTGACGTCGCCTCGACGACATCGCCTCGTGTGGGGAGAAGAGAGGCGATGTCGCACATTTTTTCTAAACTTATATATAAAAAAAAATAAATATATATAAATAAAAGATTTTATATATATATATACCAAACGGTATACCGCTCGGTATATAGTACGGTACTATACTAAGCGAATCTCGAAATTCCGGTATGGTATGATATTTCAATCTTTGGTTAAAAGTATATCAACATATAATTTGTGAACCTGAGAGAAAATAAAAAAAATTGTTTACAGGCTTACTTAAAGTAGGCAAAACAAGAAGATTTGATGCTAGTCCAATTTTTTAAAATGTCCACTTTGTAATGATGTTTCATTTTCAGTTTCATAGATAGGTAGCTACTAAGATTTTTCATATTGACATTACCACTATGAGCATGAACTAGGTCCAAAAATTGATTATTACAATAACAAACAGAAATATATGCAGAATTCCTTCAACACTAAAAAAAACATTTTGTTCCAATTACTGCAAAATGCTTTATGCCTGTTGTTAACATCTGTGAAGCTAATGCTGTCTTATATTGTTTCTAGACACCATTTTCATTCACTCTGAGTCCTCAGGAGAATGATACTATTGCAACATTCTATGAGACGTTTCATGGTGGAAATATTAGCATCCAGGTACTTAGTTTAAAATGATTGCTTAACCTGCATGTAAATCTGCTATGTTAAACATGCTACATATGCTGACTAGCTCAGTAAATTGGACGTAAATCAGCTATTTTTATACTTCTCATTCCTATCCCAACAGCAAGTAAAGATTTTCCTATTTCACATGGAGTGTGCTTCTTGATGTTGGGTGTTTTTCTGTCGTGTGACCTGTTGGCTTGACTAAACTAAAATGCCTGTATAGCTGATAGAAACAAATGCCCATAGAATGTCATATTAAAGGGATCTCTCTTACGGCACCAATGAGCCAGCTAAGAAGTAATGCAAGGCTTGTTTCCCTCACTACTGAACAAAGGAAGAGACAACTGCAACCAATTGTACCTGTGATTAACACTGATTGAACTGGCAACAGAAATGAAGTTTAGTCCTCCCTTTCACTCGATTAAACCCCAAATGCAATGGCCTTTGGAAGCAGGCAGCCACACCATTGAACATAACTTCACAGCGAGCTCGTTAGATACGTGGGATGAAGGGTCCGTAGTACCTGATAGTGCAACTATGCAGTGGAAGGGAAGGAGCCTTTTCCTTGGCAAAGTTATCCTACATGCATCCATTATGGAGACTTCCATCAATGGGAATTTAGGGTAGACTAGGTTTCATTTTAAGCATGTGCATTCTGTAGAAGCAAGCGTAGGAATGAAAAGCATCAGACTTTTTCACAGTACAATGACAAACATCAAGCACGCGCATTCTATTTGCAGCGAAGGTGTTCGATGTAATGTTCATGCTTTTAGAATTGTTCATACCATAGGCAGCATGTAAGGGGTTGCATAGGCTTGGCAGCCTCATTTTAGTCGTTTCTAGTTTGTAATTGCAGCTTGCATGTGGTTGTCATGTGTGAAGGAAAAACTGTCCAAAATTGGAGTGTTCAGTCCCCAATCCATTGGGATATCTTGGTTGATCAACAAAGGATGAGTTCGCACATGTCTAGATTTGTTGATCTATGATTAAAAGAGTTTGTGCAAAGGCTTATAGAGTTTGTGCACATGTCTCACGAAGAGGGAAGCTTTACAAGCAATTTAGCAAGCACCTTGAGTGCAAGGGAGAAAAGAGAGAAAGGAGAAAACAAGGACTTTAGAAGGTAGAATGAACAGTTGTAAGTCCACAAACAATTGCTCACCGGGTGCCGAGCACGAAGGCAAGTTCCCGTCAAGTTAACGTGCGAACTTGTGAAGATTTTTCAACGTCCGACAATATACCGAAGCCCCATCCAGCCTTGTGCCACCTTGGGGGTTCTAGGGTGCTGAGATGGCCGACATTTTGGGCGCTGCAGCGGGCTGCAGAAAACAGCCTGCGACACGCAAAAGCGGAGCCATTGTGGGGCTTTTTGGCTCGGCGAGGTGAGCGGTCGCACTGTAGCGCTATAACTATTCGAATATGTATTTTTACAAGCAAAACACCAAACCAAAACAAAACAGGCTGCCATGTCTCTGTACAAGCATGCAAAAGCGACGAACGACTCGTTGAACGAAGTTGTTGCGAGTGCGTGACGACCGTTCGTGACAGCTCGCTCGGTCCGTTGAGCTTTGTGAAGTTGTTTTTGAGGTACTCCTCAATATCTGCGGTCCGTTGCACATGGTTCTCCCTCTAGAGAGCCGGGATTTATCCCTCCTGGATATCTGTCCCGTTGGAGCAACTTCTCTCTTTACTTCCTTCTCTTTGAAAGTTTCGAAGACCACCATCCCCTTGGACTACTCCTCCTTGCTGAACAAGCTATCTATTGTTTTGCCTCCCCCAAACGCACTTGCTATATTGCGACTCTATGTCAATACAGCCCCCCGCTGCACCCCTCAAGGCCTAGCAACATGTTGAACTCACGGCACACTTCAGCCTCCTACGGACGTATCCTTCTCATGTTGAAGAGAAAGTTTCAATGCTCCATGATATCGAGTTTCGGTTACCTTGGGATGGCCACGAACACTCCATCGTTCGCATACAAGCCTTTGCATGAGTACTGAATTTTTCGAGTTAGTAATTCCCCTCACCTCTGTGAGCTTTGCATAACTCTTTTTGTCGCTAAACAACCTATTCCACCTTATATGGTCTCATTCTTTTACCAAGCGCCTCGCTTGCCTTGAGCACCATCAAGTATGGTTGCCGTTGAGCCGTAGCACAAACTCAGCCATCCCAACCTTTGTGTGCTATGCATTCTTCCCAGCTTGCTTTTCCTCGTGGTGCCTCTTGCGCGAAGGGTTGGTCATTCCTCTGAATGCTAATCTCAGATGCTCGCTCTTTTGAGCGACTCCTTTTCCCTATATCTCCATGCTCGTTTCCCCCCCCCAAATGGTCGCGCATGCTGGCTGCCCTCAACGTAGTCCCGCTAGGTCCCCCACGTTTGCATACCAAGTGTTTTTATGAGTGCTTGTCCTGCTTTGATACCATCTGTTACAGACTTAGCTGGTTTTGCCTAAGTTATGCGACACCTTTGCATGTTTGTCCGCAAAGGTCAACCGCCCTGAAACCTCCTATGGTCCCTTAGGACCTACATAAAAGAAAACGGGTTAGAGAAAACGTCTCACTCGGGATCCACAAGCAATTATTTCAGGAAACACTTTATAACCAATGCAAATTACAACCAGACTTCACAAGCTTTGAACGGTCGCACAACAAAGGGTTCAAATGATCCACTACAGACAGATATCTCCAACAAGTGTCCACATGACACAACCTTTATTTACAAGTCTAAAATGGCCACTAAACTCAACTAAATTGGGGTTGTTAAGCCTTCAACCGTCCCTCTATATGCTGTGCAAAGCATGAATAAAACAAAAGACATGGACATACATGAGCATTATATTAAACACCCTGTTTACAGTTTTGTCCATGACAATGCAGCCAAGAGTCCTGGCCACCAAGGGCACTTGGGCGGCTTGGAAACCCTAGCCGCCTATGGTGTCCCTTGCAGCTAGGAAACCTGACTACAGGGGCTGCCATGCAGCAGGTTGAGAGCAGCCTTGCTGCTCTTGTTCCTGCTACTTTTGGCCATGCCGAGAGCAGCAGATTGGAGCTCTCAGCCAAGGCTGCGAGCAGCCTTCGGCCAATACAAAGGGGCAGCAACAGTTGTTGCCCTTTCTTCCTTTTTTGTGCTAACATATTTGACATCAAAAGCCCTTTGTAAAACACTTTATAACAGAGAAAAAGTTGCAGCATAGATCTGTAATCTACGACAAAAAAAATCGCAGCAACACGTAAAACAATTTCAACACAATTGAAAACATCTCATGTAGTTTAAAAACCAATCTTTTGCATGAGCAATCTGGCTCTGATATCACTGTTAGGAAATCTAGGGTGACATTACATGTGCAGCGGAAGAACAAAAAACAAAATCCTAGAATTCTCGTAGAAAAATAAGGTTTCATAATCGTGCAAAGATTAGTGCGTAAAAATCGCAAAACCGAAAAACTACATGTATAAGAAAGATGTGTTACCTAAGGAGATCGTATATCCCTGAAAACCTGCAAATCTATGGGAGAGGATGAAGGAGGTTAATTGTCCTCTCTAGCGAGGGCTACGAAGATGCTCCTCAAATCGCTGCCCAAATCTCTTCCTCACGCGTACCACGCAATAAAGAAAATGTTGCCCCTTTTTGTTGCCCACATGCCCCAAATGAGAGTTGTAGTATAAGGACGAGAGAGAGAGAGAGAGAGGAGAATAGGTGGTGACAGCCAAAAAGAACCAAGCTCATGGCCCTTTGGTTCCCTCCTATTTATAGAGTCCCCTATTAACTTAACCCTAATGGATTCTACCATATTGGGTACTAGATCTCCATCCAACTATCCAAGCCTCTTAGATTAGTGGGTTTTTACCCAATAATCTCTTATTGGCTCTTATTGGATCTCATCCATAGGATCCAATAATTCAAGGGCTTATTGGATATCTAATAAGATAGGGGTTCCAACAGATATCTCATATCTAAACCTCTACTCGTTGCAATACCTACCATATGTATGTGACCCTCTAGGCCCAATATCGAGCTGGCCGTGAGTCATACCTATCAGAACTCCTTTTGATTGAGTGAATTATTATCTCTATAATAATTCATCCGACTCATCGATTACGGACTTACTAGGCCACTACGCCGCAATCCGCAAACAATATAGGAGAATCCAATCCATTGGACTTGTTTGTCCTTAGTTACCGTGTATCTATAGTCTCACATCCATCTAATACCCCAGACACCGTAAACTGGGCATGGTGTTGTCAGGCCTATACGGTTTCTACTCGAGTCTCATTCTAATCTGATTCACCCGGAGAACTCTTTCTCTCTCAATCCGAATGATCCTGGCCAAGGATTTGTCTGAGTAAGAACATATAAGATGTTCCTCTCATGACACCGAGAGCGGATGATCCTCTATCGACACTCAATATCCCTCGTAAGGTTGGCTACCTCTATTGATGATCGGCTGTGCTAGATCTGGAACTTCTAGGTTTATAAGTCCGGTATTAAAGAGTGGAGTACTCATACAGGACATTCTTGGTATCTTAAGTCTAAGGACCGGATAGACCAATGGGACTACGGAATCGCTGTCTGATATAATAAGGCATCATCAACCATCTAACATTCCGTGAGTGGAACAATCAGTGAACTCATTCTCCAATGAGCACCTGCATTGTAAACCTAGTGTTCCCACACGAGTAGCTATGAGACCAGTTGCCTCTATCATATGAACGGGTATTTAGTACACCAGTCTGTCCGGTTATCTCGATGTCCCTCTTGAGTAGCCTCTGATCAAGATTATTTAGGGTATGTGTTTAAAGGCGAATCGGTCTCATTATCGTGATATCATTACAATCTGATTTCCATTGCACAGATCCATGGACATCATAATATATATTCATGCAATAAGCAATATAAAGTGATAAAATGCCAAATAATATAATAAGCAAAAAGAGTTTGTGTCATGCACACGTGTCATCACTCATGTGATTGATTTGCAAAGCACTTATAACTAGCAGAAAGGGGTGTAGAAGCGATGATAAGTCTAGAACGACTTGACTATGCAAAATCAAGTAACAATTAGAATGTGAGATGGACTTGGAGGGAGTGTTATGATGTTATTGTGGTAGATCACAAAGAGAAGATATGGGAGCTACATAGTCTCATAGAGGCATGGGTGGATAATAGAGCCATAGGCACAAGGGAGCACATGGTATCGTAAAGGTGAAACTTTCATACAATCATCAATCCCTTGATCTCTAGTATGAGTCATGGTCAAGAAAAGGAATCAAGGCATTGGAGAACATAGTGGACACCATGTACCAAGACAAGGTAGTAGGACTGTAACAAGATAACTTTGTAAGGATTGTTTGGTCGATGGACTTCCTTATCGAATCAGTCAAAAGTGGGATACATTATTTAGATGCAATGATGATCGCTCAAGGAACGGAACAGATTTTTGAGGGCTGCACTTGAATTTTTGGAGACTTTTAAGGTGCAGATTGTAGAAAGGCTTACACTGCCAATTATAGTGTTTTTGAATTGATTTACAATGTTTTTAGCATCTTCACCAAAACAATGCAAGTCTATTATAAAACACTCTAACTGAGGCAAATTGACTCAAAACCTAATAGAAACCAACTTATATACAAAAATAGAGTTTCAAATGATTATTCTTATTTGTTTAGCAATAAGAACACCAAACAAGGAGACTTCTATGTCAATAATAATAGTTTTGAATAGACTTACCATATCCTTATTGGTTTAGGAATAAAAACAAACGGAGACTTCCATGTCAATTACTGTATTTTTGAGTAGGCTTATGTTTTGGAAAACAGGGTAGGTCTATTAAAAAACACTACAACTGAGGAATTGGATCTGTCCAAATTCGATGGACCAGATCACTCTATGGACTAGTCCGCCAAAAAAAGATGGGAGCTGCTGTTGTCATGTTAGGGGTATTTCGGGATTATGAAAAGGTGGGGGCACCTTTGGGAAATGTGAAAAAGGGGCACCCCTTGGGAGAAACCAAAAAAGAGGCTTTTTCAGGAATTCATCTATATTTCCAAACAAAAATTATTATTTTTATCTCAAACGAGTACAACCATCCCCTCTTCTATCAAAGGATATCAACACACCTAGTGCATTAGGGAAATTCCCCAGTCCAAGAATTATGACATCCACTCATCCTAGCCGAATTGGCAAGCCAATTCGTCGGGCAATTACCCTCCTTGAACACATGGAAGATTTTTACCTCCTTCAAACCATTGGATAAAATATTAATATCACGCACAACCATGGAAGTAGTCCATGGAGTCTCCACTTTGTTCTTCAATATATATAAATGAGGACCTCAGCATCTGTTTGACTATGGATCTTTCTAATTCCCCTTGCCTTTGCTGCCAATAGTGCTTGCCTGACAATAACAGTGTTGTTGAACAGAATTGTTTGTCCCTTGCATCCATTTCCTGCAAACACAGCAGTCCCATCACGGTTCCGTAAGATAAAACCAATTCCACCCTTGGGCAACAAATTACCAGAACCATCAGTGTTCAACTTATACCAATTTAAGATTAGGTTTGTTCCAAGTGACAATCTTACAAGTACTCCCGTTAGACCCCTCAGACTCTAAGCTGCAATGGCAATATAAAAGCAACATGGCAGGTTTTTAAAACATCATATAAGGATTTGGTTTAATCCCATCGAACATGGCATCATTTTGAGCCTTCCATAGTAATCAGAAAATGTCTGCAATGACGGGCTCTCAAGATAAAATCAGATTGATTCTCATCTCCTACCCTGAACCAAGTGCCATCTGTTAGGATCGGAGCGGCACTAAGAGGGAGGGGTGAATTAGTGCAGCGGATTAAAACTCGCAAGTTTAAAACTGAATTCGTAAATACGAGGAGATTTCGTTTCGATAGTAACTTGAGTAGATGAAAACCGAAAACTAGCAGTAGTGTAAATAACAATTTCAGGAAAATAAGAACTCACACATTCAAGGAACGCACCAATTTAAAGTGGTTCGGTCAAAATGACCTACATCCACTTGCGAAGCCTTCTCCAATGAGGCTCCCAACTTCCACTAGCAAATCACTTTGAAGGGGAAGGACAAATACCCCTCTTACAACCTTTTACAAGTGGTTCACACTCTTACAAATTTTCAAAGAGAAAGAGGGAAGTGAACACTCAAGCTATTGAAAACAAAAACTTGCTAAAGACTTTGCTAAGATTTTTATCTCAATCTTTTGCTTCTTAAAGGTTGTAATCTCAGCTGAGAATTCTCTAAATTTTGAATTCTCTTGGGTTTCTGAGGCTAGCGGTGCCACCGCTTGTTAGTGTCTGACACTGACAGTGTACTGGCGGTGCCACTGCCCAGTCCAGCGGTGCCACCGTCGGACCTCTCGGGTGCTGGGCGGTGCCACCGCTCAGTCAAGCTGTGCCACCGCTCAGTTCTCGGGTTTTGGGCGGTGCCACCGCCTACACTATTTTAGCTCACTGGTTGGGCTCCAAACTTGGCCCAAACCAATCCGAACTCCGGCCTAATTGGCCCCTACTTGGGTTATAGGATTAACACCTAATCCTAACCTTAATTAACGTGCTAACTATGAATTTAAAGACATTTCCTAAGCTATTACAAAGTCCGCAAGTCAAGACTTCTTCCGGCGAGCTTCCAGCGAACTTCCGGCGGTCTTCTGATAAACTCTCGGAAACCATTCTGCGGACTCCCGGCAAGCTCCTAGACTTCACGATTTGATCTTGGCGAGTTCCAATGAGCTTCTTTGGCAAGCTCCGATCTTTCTCGGCGAGCTCCGCGAACTTCCCACGAACCTTCCGGCGAGCTTCCGAAAAACCCTTCGGCAAGCTCCCTACTCATTCTCGGCTAGTTCCGACAGCATTCCCGACGAATCTTCGGACTTCCGTCGAACTCTCGATCTCCCAACGAATCCTTCACGCTTGACTCCGGCACACACAAGCCAAAACTCTACTTCGATCTAGACAATTATTACAATGCAAATTGACATTCTGTTGCCCGGCACGTCATTGGTTGGCGCTTCGTCCGATTCTTCTGCGCATTGTCCTCTTTTGCGGCTTGTTGCTTAATCGGCGGTTGACCTCCGCAACCCCGATATCCTTGGCGCAATTCCGCTCTCCTTGGCCCGATGCCCGACGTCCGAAGCCTTCTGGCATCCAATATCCTGACGTGATCTCCTCCGGCGCAACGTCAATTCCTCCTGCGTCAATTGTCTAATCCTGATCGAGTAGACCTGCATCACTCAAAATGTAATTAAACATCTAAACATAATCAATTAGTTTCATCATCAAAATCTGAGATTCAACACCATCCCTCCAATTATTGAAAAAAAAAAATATATTTAACTTATGTTTACAGTGTTCACATACCTGCATCACAACAGGTCATCTAAAATATAAATGATCAATATAATCACCATCCAAGCCCATATGAGTAGCAGTTAGAAGCACATCTTAAACCCTACTTGGCCAATTGTCGAGAAGTAGGAAGGCAACAATGTACTAATTTCCAACAATAGATTAATACCCTACGAATGGTTGTAGAACCCCATCCAAAATCTCACTAGCATCAATTCCAAGGAAGAATCTGTAAGCAGAATAAGTAGAAACCACTCCTCTAGGATTAGCCTTTCAAATCCATTTGTCATCACAAGGGCTAACTTAAAAAATATATCAAATAACCAACTATTCTGATAAGGATCAATAGATTTGTTATCACCAACAAGTTTAGTAAAACCTGTTCTTAATCTCTCCATGGCTCTCAAGAACAACCTCCAACTTCAACTGGTCCTTTTGGGCCATTGGAAGTTCCACAAAGAATAAAATTGATATTTAGCCAAGACCACACTAGTCCAAACATTGGGCTCACAACTTAAAAATATTCTGAATCCTCCTTTTTTGAAGTGCAAACTTTGTCTAGTTGAGGTCCTTGATTCCTAATCCCCCATCTCTCTTGCTACAAGTGATCTTATCCCAAGTGACAAGATGCAGGCCTCTACTGTTACACCCTTTCACCCATAGAAAGTCTCTCACAATATGATTAATCTTATTAATAATCTTTAAGGCATCAACACGACACTCACATAATGTATTGGAACAACAATGATGACAGCATTAATAGAGGGTCACTTTGCCCGCTTAAGACAAGGTCTTGCTGTTCCAGTTGATGAGTTTACCTCGGACCTGATTAACGATGTCTTCATGAGCTGAAAGAGGTAGTTTTCTAGGGAAGACCATAGTACCCAAATATTTAAAAGGAAAATTACCTTCATGAATATTAAAAATTTGACATATTTCTCTTTTAATAGTTCTACTAGTATTCTTTGGAAAATTAATTTCAAATTTTTGGACATTGATTTTAAGATTAGTCATCCTCTCAAATTCATGAAAGACTTTACTAATATTCATACATGACTTTCTATTTTCCTTAAAACACAACAAGATATCATTAGCATACATGAGATATCATCAGCGTACATGAGCTGATATAATTTGAAAGAGCCTTTGATAAGTTAGATAAATAACCTCATGTGATAAATAACCTCATTTGATAAAGATGTGGAAAGAAGACACCATATTAAGATCAACAACCTCATGTGATAAATTAGATAAATATTGTGCAACCACGATGAATAGGCATGACAAAAGGATATTCCCTTGACGAAGACCTCTCCTACTTTAAAAAAGGAAGATGGCGAGCCATTGATTAAGCAAGCAAAACTACTATAAGAGGTACATGCCATTATCCAATCAATGAAGACTATAGGAAAATGATACAAATTGAGACATTTAATGATGACATCCTAACAGATCTTATCATAAACCTTTTCAAGATCTATTTTGATGATGATGTTAAGGTTTTTTCCTCTCGACTCATACATGGCATGAGCAATTTTCTATGCCACGAGGAACCTTTCGTGTATACACCTCCAGATAATGAAAGCATGCTACACTTTAGATGTAATAGTATCCAGAAAAGGTTTAATATGATTGGCTAAGACTTTAGCAAGAATTCTATAAGCCAAATTACATAGGGAAATGGGGCTATAATCTTTAATCTCTTTTGAATTGGCACATTTGGGAATAAAAATATGAAAGGTCTTAGCTCATTCATTAGGAAGATAAGCATATTTATGGAAATGATTTATAAAAGATTCAATGATTCTATCCCAATGGGTTTTAAATAATTTAACTGTAAAAGCATTTGGGCCCGGGCTTTTACCACCCCAACCCATAGATTTTAAAGAAGCCCACACCTCCTCATAGGTGAAAACCGTGAAATGTTTAATCAACTGGTTGTTGGAAGTAATATTAATGATAGAAAGGTTAGGCCGAGAATAAAAACATGAATTGTTTCTACCTTTAGCACACCATAAAGTTTGATAAAAATCCACAAAAGCCTTATTAATGGAGTTTGAATCTGACACTAACTCAGTTGTTAACCTTAGGGTTGGTAATCAGGAGTTTTCTTCTCATGACTACGAAGTTATGGTAATATTTGGTTTTTTTATCCCCTTCATTAAGCCACTCAGGCTTGGCCTTATCCCACCATTTTAGACTAATTTGCCTAGTTGAAGCTTGATATTTATTGTAAAGACATGTTAGGTGCTTTTAAGAAAACATTTGAAATGTCCATTAAAGGCTCAATGTACATTTCAAATGTGATTTGGTGCTTAGTAAAATTTTTTCAAGTTGCATTTGTCCTGGTTGCTGTATTGCAAATGCCCAAATATTGATGCTACCTCAGGGTAGCATTAACATTTCAGTATTGACAGGAAACTAATATAATATTTTAGATTTTCAAAGTACCTTATGATATTATCCAAAATCACAATTTTACTAATATGATTTAGTGGGAAACTAACTTATTTATGTCTTCTATAAGGTGAAATTTTATTTATTTATTTTTAAAGATTATTTATATTTATTTATATGATTATATTTTATTTATTTACATATTAATTTAAATAAAAATGTATTTTATATTTGAATAATTATTCAAAATATTAGAAGGGTAAATTTGTCACATAACATTCAATGCACTTTTGAAACATAGTTTTATCAAACAACACTTGTGTCCATGCACATTTAAGATACAGTTTTCATCTATTGTTTATCAAACACACAAAGCATCCCACAACTGCACATTTACTCAAGTTCCCTTCTCCAAATGCACATTAAAAATGTAAATGTGTTCTCAAACTCAGCTGTAAGTCTCATATTCTTCTGATAATTCCAAGTTATGCTCCCCCACATCTTTCTCCAAACTCAAAATCTCATCATAAGTATTAGACAAATTTTCCTCAATCCTTCCTATTTTATGCTTATTTCAGAAGGATAACTCCCTCCTAACTCTTCTAAGATCTTGATGAAAACAATCAAAAGAGGAATGTAAGTCAACCACATCAAACCAACAATTTTGAACAATGGATGTCACATCCTCATAATCATTCCAAAAGTTTTGATATCTAAAGAACCTCCCCTTTCAATAATCATACCAGGAATTATGTACCTGTAATGGTAATGGGCAATGGTATTTTACATAAGTTGCATATGTGCTCATGTTTACAGCCACACTGCATATGTGCTACCAAGGACTTTATGTTCGAGAACAATGACCATGTTTTTGAACTTTGTGCATGGCAAATGATAATAACTTCAATTTGCTGGTTGCATTTTTTTATATAGGATAACTAATGGTTCTTATTTAATATTCATACAATGTATTAGATTGTTATTTTCTAATTGTTCTTTCAATAGTATCTTATAACAGCAGATGTAATGAGAGGTTACCTACATAAATCTTTATCTGCTGCATTGGAGTTCATAGTTGAAAATGATAAAGGTATTGACTAAATATCCTATAATTTGTTTTATTTCTCAATCAGTTCTTTTATAACAAAGTCTTTTATTGCATAGATATAACTCTTTAAATGATATTTGCAGCCAATCTAATCACGTCACCTCAGTTGCTGGAATTTGTTAGCTTTTACATAACACAGGACACTCAAAAGCATCAATTGCTTCCTGAACTGCTTACAGGTCCATTTCAATTTTCATGGTGTCTTTAGATTGAAGTTCATGCTGATAGCAATTTGGTGTTACGTAATTGAATCCGAAATGCCCGTAGTAGAACTTTGTTATTTATTCAAGGTAGTCCTTGGTCAACATCAGCTATAATGATGGGCTAATCATCTTTAGCAGGTTGTTTTCGGGTCACAGGGAAAATTTTAACCCAGTGTTCTCTGAAGGATCCTATTACTGGTGACCTAACCGTTGAAGCATCTGCAGTTCCTATAGACTCTGTTGATATACAGTTACTTCGTGTTGAATCTATTCTCTCTGGGGAGAGGTTTGTCACTGACACATCAGTGATCCAGACTACTCAGGTATGATATGTCACACTGTTATGGGGTGCTTATATCAACTATATTTTATAGTGACAAACATCATTGTTACTCAGATAGCAGATGGAGATATTTGTCGATCTCTAACTTTGCCTATCTATGTCCTACTTCCCCGTTTGTTGGTATGCCCCACCTTGTTTGCTGGGTAATCACTTTGACTTGTTTTAGTTATACTCCCGTTTGATACATTAAATAGCAAACATCATTGGTTTCTTTGCTTTAGATCAATGTAACACCTATACATGCTTCTATATGCTCCCAAGTCGGGACCTACTGTTTTCACCCTACGATATCATCTTGCTTGAAAAGTAACAGCAATCTCTAAAGTCCTTGGAGAGATTACTAAGATTGAAATTAGGTGCTACCATGTGAAGTTTCCATGCATGTAAAATGTTTAAGTAGTTTTGCAAATCTATATGCAGGTCATTTTCTATTGAGTTCCATGTCTCGATTACTGTGAGTTTCCAATCTCAGCTATCTAAACTGTACCGTAAATCTGATCTTAGAACTCCAAGGCCATGGGTGAGTGTAGCTTTTAATTATAATTAAGGTTGCATTGGTTTGTCGACTGAAACTTGGGTTCCCTGTTCACAGATGGCGATGGTGACTATACCGCTTAAGGTATACCGAGCATAATGCTTCGAGGAGTATCCTTCTGCTTGTGAGACAGCACCAGTCTTCCCTCTGTGCAAATATTTTTTTGAGTAATGCCACTATATAAGACATTTTCTTTATTCTTTTTTTTTTGCCAGTCATGCGAATTTGCGTTTGAGAATTATTCCCTGATGAACTTCTCGCGAGGATGGAGGGAATGGTGTTTTGGTCACTTCCAATTGCTCAAAACTTACTGACGTCCGTAAGGCGGCGGCGGTAGCATCGTGCAACCGCTATGGGTTTGCGGCTGTGTCCCGTAGAGCTGGTTGGTGGACTGATGAGTAAGCATAGCTGGAAGTGCTGTAGGAGGCTGAATGTTGGGCCTTCGTTGCGCTTTCTCTAGCTTCCTCTGGCTCTTGGGCACTGACAGGCCTGCGGAAATATAATCTGATTTACTTCTTTCAATCCCAACAGTGATGTCATCTGGGACCCTCTTCTACCCGTAGGTTATTGCTAACCTGAGTTTCCAGGTTGGACACTGTTATTCGGCTTTACCTCCGTGAGAGTATCCTCCCAAAATATCATACGTTTTTAAGATGCACGGAGTACACATCAACTTCAGGGGATGGTGAACAGGAAGGGAGAAACTATTGGCGATCCACAATCGATTAATCTTGTCATGAATTCATTTTCTCATGAATCACTTAGCTCCTATCACTCTCATTGACCAAAAAATTAATAGAAATTCCGTACATTGACATAATCGAGTTGACATAATCGAGCTATACAGCTTATGTTTCTAAGGATTTTAGTACCTTGACAAAAAATTGTTGAAATGATACTCACATCCACTAGCATGTATACAACATTGAGTTCATGATAAAATCTAAATCGTATAATGAAGCAAATATGTAATATAAACAAGTATACAAAAACTAATTCAATTATGTAAGTGAGGAAGGATGTAAATACCAGTTAATTTTGGTTTGATTTTTTTGATCTACATCCACCTTACGTGTTTTCACTATTAATCTTACTTTGAACGGGAAGATTAATTAATATTTATAATTTGTTTTTTTAAAAATATAATACTAAAACTTACACTTTTACAAATGTTTCACACTTTTAATGACTTAAATAGTACAGCTCAAATTCAAGAAAACAGAATGAACTCAAACAAGGATTTTGGGAGAGAATTTGAACACTCAAGAGCTAATATCACCACCAGCAAAGTTTGAAGGGATATTTATAGGCCTGAGAGATCTTAGAAAATATGGAGCAAAATTATAAAAACCGGTACAAAATGAATATGAGTACTAACAGTGCCTGCTGACACAATATGATACCTCGCCTGTGGCCTAAATGGTGCTACTGTCAGATCTAATGAAATGCCCAATAAGAGCCCATTTCCAACCCACTTCAAATCTGCTATAACCTCCCTTCTAGTTAGCCTAGTAAAAGCACATTTTTAGCCTATTAGCAGCTTAATCATGATTTAATTGTCTATCAAAGCTCTAACTTATCGACTATTCATCCAGCTTAACTCAATGTCAATTCTCTCATTTGATAATTGATCCTTTGATGATTCATACTCTTAGTTCAAGTATATCCTATATAATTTATCTCAATATAAAGTTAGTTTTTAAAATTTATTAATTGATTTAATCATGAAAACATGAGGTTTGATAATCTCTTTTTTATAATGATAATTAATTAATCATGGAGTTCTAAAAAGCTCACCTATCCATATGTCATAACATCATAATAAAAAAATAATATATTTGATGTCAGTGAAAATAATATTTACCCTTGTGGAAACATATCATTCAAACTCAAGCAAACCTGTTCAACTATTTAAGGTCTCAATCTCAAATATTTACTCAAGGAAGATATCAAAAATAACTTTTCATCATTATCATCAATGATATCAACGTACAAAATACTTTTAAGGTTTTCAAAATTATTAAGACAAAGCCATGATAGGACAAAAGCATTTAGTATCTCGGATTTTGATGAAATCAATTGATGAGTTTATAAACTAATGAGCGTTTGATAAAAGTAATGCAAAACAAACTTTGATCATAGAAAGGTAAATCAATTGAAGCAGGAGAATTAGATGTTGAGTCAGATGTTAGAGATCGAGCATTGCGCCAAGAAGATCGAATATTGTGCGAGATCAACTTGTCAATAGATCGGGCAATACACCGAAAGAAAGGACGATGTCTCGGAAGTTCAGACGAAGTGCCAAATGAACTAAAGACAAGCGGACAATGTAGGTTTTATGATTATAAATGTTGTGTTTTCATCAAAGTAGTTTAAGTATCTAATCGAGTTGATTTTGAGTGTAACTATGTCAATTTAATTAGGAGCCTATTAGGTTTGAATCGGATTGAATTGGGCCAATTGAAAGACTAATTCAGTGACATAAGGTTGGGCCAAGCGATAGCACCATTAGGCTAGGTGATGGTACTGCTTGTGAGTTGGAAAGTATGAATTGTACTTTTTAAAAAAACTCGATGATGGTACCATAGGGTCAGCGGTGGTACCGCCCAATGTCAAGTTGTGGTATTATTTGTAGGAAAATCTAGGGGTGATATCACATGTATAGTCGAAGAACATAAAATAAAATTCTTAAATTTTCCAAAAGGTGTTCATCGTTGTGCGATGATTTGTGCATAAAAATCCGTAAAACTAAAAACCTCATGTGAGATAGTTATGTTATCTAGGGAGATCGTATATCCCTGAATTCCTACAGATTTGTGGTAGAGGATGAAAGAGGTCAAGCGTCCTCCTCTCTAGTAGTGATCTACATGGTAAGGACTGTAAAGATGCTCTTCAAATTGTTGCCCAAATCTCCACACTTGCTATTTGAGGAAGAGAAGGGGAGAGGAGAATAGGAGGTGGCAACCAAAAAGCCTAGCCTATGGCCCTTTGGTTCTCTCTTATTTATAGAAGTCTCATGTTAACTTAACCCTAATGGATCATGCCCTATTAGGTATTGGATCTCCATCCAATTAACCAAGCATCTTAGATTAATGGATATCTATCTAATAATCTCTCATTGGCTCTCATTGGATCTCATTCATATGATCCAATAATTCAAGGGCTTATTGGATATCCAATAAGATAGGGGCTCTGGTGGATATCTTATATCTGAACCTCTACTCATCGTAACACCTACTATATGTATATGACCCTCTAGGCTTAATATTAAGCTGGTCGTGAGTCATACATGTCAGAACTCCTTTTGACTTAGTAAATTATTATATCCATGATAATTAACTTAACTCATCGACTACGGATGTACTACGCCACTACGTAGTAGTCCCTAGCAGATATAAGGGAACCAATTATTTGGACCTATCTGTCATCAGTTATCATGTACCTAGAGTCTCTAATCCATCTAATATCCTAGAGACCATATATCGAGAATGGTGTTGTCAGGCCCATACGATTTCTCCTCGAGTCTCATTCTAATTAGATTCTCCTAGAGAACTCTTTCTCTCTCAATCTGAATAACCTTAGCCAAGGATTTGTCTAAGCAAGAACACATGAGATATTCTTCTCATAATACTGAGAGCATATGATCCTATATCAATACTCAATAGTCCTTATAAGTTTGGCTACCATACCCGATGATTGGTTATTCTAGATTTGAAACTTCCAAACCTATAAGTTTGGTATCAAAGCGCAGAGTACTCATATAGGACATCCTTGGTGTCCCAAGTCTAAGGACTAGCTACATCACTTAGGATGACAGAATTGCTGTCAGACAATGAGATATCATTAATCATCCAGCATTCCGTGAGCGAATTAATCAATGAACTCATTCTCCAATGAGCACCTACACGATAGCCCTAGTGTCCATACATGAGTAGCTATAAGACCAACAGCCTCCATCATATGGATGGGTGAATCGGTATCATTATTGTGATCGCATCACGATTCGATTCCCATTGCATAGATCCATGGACATCATAATATATTTATGCATAAATCAATATAAAGTAAGAAAATATCATAATAAGCAAAAAGACTGCGTTTTATGTCACACGTGCCATCACTCACATGATTGGCTTGTAGGACACCTATTGTTGAATCTCAGATTTTGATGATGAAATCAATTGATGAAGTTAACGATCTAATCTATGTTTTGAGTGATATAGGACTAGCTTCAATCAGGGAAAGTCAAATCAATTAAAGTAGTGAAATCAGATGTTAGGCCAATATATGTCAGGAGATTGGACGTCGAGCCAAAGGATTGGTCGACATGTCGGTAGAAAGCTTCGTGCCATGAGCATCGGACTAGAAGGATCGAACATTATATTATGGAGATCGGATGTTGCGGAGATCAACATGCCAATTGGACAATACGAGCAAGAGAGGACGTGTTAGAATCCTTGCAAATTCTAAACTTGGCGTTGATCTCTTTAGGGGATCGACCTCCTTGGAACTGTATAGGGGTTCCTTCCTCCAAGTTGCTAGTCATAGGTGCCCAGCAAGCCAATCACGTGAGTGATGGCACGTGTGACTTGATATAGAATCTTTTTGCTTATTATATTTTTGCGTATATCACTTTATAACTATTGTATAAATGCATACATATATTGTGATGTCCTTGGATTTGTGCAATGAGAATCGAATCATGATGAGATCACGATAATGAGATCGATTCACCTTTAAACATATATCCTAAATAATCCCGGTCATAGGTTACTCGAGAGGGACATCGTGATAACCGGATAGACTGGTGTGCTGTATACCCGTCCATATGATGGATGCAGCTGGTCTCATAGCTGCTCGTGTAGGGACACTAGGGATACAGTACAAGTGCTCATTGGAGAATGAGTTCACTGATTGATCCGCTTACGGAATGTTGGATGATTGATGATGCCTTATTGTCAGACAGCGATTCCGTAGTCCTAGTGGTGTATCTGGTCCTTAGACTTTAGACACCAAGGATGTCCTGTATGAGTGCTCCACTCTTTGATACCAGACTTATAGGTTTGGCTGTCCCAGATCTAGTACAGCTGGTCATTGGGAGTGGTAGTCGACCTTACGAGGGCTATTGAGTGTCGATAGAGGATCATCCACTCTCGGCGTCATGAGAGGAATATCCCATGTGTTCTTGCTCAGACAAATCCCTGGCCAGAGTCATTCGGGTTGAGAGAGAAAGAGTTCTCCGGGAGAATCCGATTAGAGCGAGACTCGAGTAGAAACCGTATGGGTCTGACAGCACCATGCTCAATATACGGTCTCTGGGATATTAGATGGATGAGGGACTATAGGTACACGGTAACTGAGGACAGACAGGTCCAATGGATTGGATTCCCCTGTATCGTTTGGGGACTACGGCGTAGTGGCCTAGTACTTCCGTAGTCGATGAGTCAAGTGAATTATTACAGAGATAATAATTCATTGAGTTAGAAGAAGTTCTGACAGGTATGACTCACGGCCAGCTCGATATTGGGCCTAGAGGGTCACACACATATGGTAGACATTGCGATGAGTAGAGGTTCGGATATGAGATATCCGACAGAGCCCTTGTCTTATTGGATGCAGATCCAATACCTACTAGGGGAGGACCTATTAGGGTTTGACAGGGGACCTCTATAAATAGGAGGGATTCAGAGCCTCATAGGCGAGAGCCTTTGCTTGCCTTTCCTATTCTCCTCTTCCTCTCCACCTCAGAGCAGGCCTAGAGTCTTGAGGAGCGTCGTCGCAACCCTGCTGTGTGGATCACTGCTAGAGAGGAGGACGCTTGACCTCCTTCACCCTCTCCTAAGGATCTGCAAGGAAACAGGGATATACGATCTCCCTAGGTAACACAATCTACTCTATAAGCTGTTTTATGTTTCGCGGAATTTTGCGCACCAATCTTCGCACGACGACGAACATCTTTTTGGGAATCGGGGATTTTGTTTTCTTGTTCTTCCGTTGCGCATGTGATGTCGCCCTCACAAGATTTCCCAATAGTGGTATCAGAGCTAGGTTGTTCGTGCGAATGATTAGTTTTGAACAGCATGTGTTGTGTTTAGGAAGAATTTTGACGTCAAAACCGTTGACCCAAAAGCGAGAAAGGGCAGCAACAGTTGTTACCCTCGATCTGCGTGCGTGAAGCGCAGCCGAAGGCGGGCAGCATAGGGGCTGCGATTGCAGTAGCCGGCCGGCGGCCTGCTTGCAGCAGGCTTGCAGCCGGCGGGGCTGGCAGCCCATGGGCAGAGGCCCCGCAGGGCAGCGGCGCGAGCTGCCGCAAGGAAGCAACGCCTGCCGCCGCAAGGCAACGACGCCTGCCGCCGCTGCTCCCGCGGGCTAAACTCCCCCCACAGGGGTGGCCGCCTGGCGGGACAGCACCCCCTACGGAGGCAGCGGCACCCGAAGGGGGCGCCCACCCGCAGCGGCAGCTCCGCTAGCAAGCGTGCCGCCTGCAGGCGAGGGTAGTGCCCTCATTCGCCGCACAGGCCGCCGCGGCAGGGTGGCGACGGCGGCACCTGCGAAAGGGGATAGGGCATTAGGGTTTTATGAAAAAAAGATAGTTTTACCCCTCGGAATTTGAGAAATTCCAGTTTCTGTCTTTTGTCCAAATTACAAAAATACCCCTATAAATTCAGAAATTCCCTACATGTCCCTGATTTCAGAAAATATTAATTAATTAAAAGGTATAGTTGATTATTATTTTTATTATTATCTAGTAGTCCTACATGATGATGATTATTTATACATGTGATGTATGATGTGTGGACGGATGATCATAGACCGTGTGATGTGTGTACTTGTGATTATTATTATTGAGGTCCGCGAGCCTCCATTATATTTCTCGTTTATTGTCGGGCTTGCGTACCTATGATTAAGTTGTAATCACATGAGGAGGCGCAACGGGAGCATGGATTCGATAACGGGACCCACGAGACGTACGATCGCGATGCATGAAGATGCATCAAGATATCGACGGAACCGATGAGGACGAGATGGACGATCACAGGGCATGGAGATGCACCGTTGCACACATAGATCTTGATGTGAGTGATTAGGCCTACTGGCTCAGGCCTAATCACATTAGGTTGTGGTCCATGATCATCTGGTGTAATTAATTATACACATACTAGATAAGTATATATATTTACATGCGATGTATATATATATTAAATATATATATGTGTGACATGTCATATTAGGAGACAAAATCTTAGAAATATCTCTCGATAATATTAACTCGGTAAACGTGAGGCAATTAGATAGACCCACGTGGCCTTCCATCGTTATAAGTAGGAACCGATTCCCGGTATAGGTTGAGTTGGTCGAGTCCCTCGAGACTCACCTATATCATGATTCGCTATCTTGCTTACGACATAGAGATGTCACCAGTGACCTGAGGGCATGGTATACTTGGTCGAGTCCCTCGAGGGTATATCGTCAAATCTGACTCATCTTGTAACGAAAGTGTTGACTTAACTGAGCATCATGGTTGGTCGAGTCCCTCGAGGCCATGGTGATTCAGAGGTCGAATAGGACGGGAATCACAAGGAGTTGTGATCGGCAAGAGTTGCCTACCTTTTAGGCTTAGTTTGATTGGTCGAGTCCCTCGAGGTTACACTAAGACGCTGATTGGATCCTGATCCCCACTAGAAGTCTGCCGGAGACTTCCGTTTCACGTGCTGAGGGTGTCGCGTGACTCGTTAGTAAAATAGTGGGAGCATATTAAGATAGAAGTCGATATCTTGATAGTTTATTTCTTGTAAAATCTGCATGTTATTCATTTCTGCTGCATCTTTATTTTTAGAAAATGTCGCTTTCAAATCCCTTATGTCAACCGCCTCACTGGTCCAAATTATACGGATTGGCTCCGTAACTTGAGAATTGTTCTCACAGCGGAGAAAATCGTGTACGTCCTTGATACAGTGATGCCTACGCCCGAAGAAGGGGCAAACGAGGATGAGATCGCTCGCTACGTGAAGTACATTGATGACTCCACTCTTGCTCAGTGCTATATGTTGGGCTCTATGACTCTTGAGTTACAAGACAACATGAAAGGATGGATGCCAGATCCATTCTCCTACATGTCCGTAAATTGTTTAAGGAACAGGGAAGGACTCAGCGATATGAGATATCTAAGAGCCTCTTCCGCGCTAGGATGACTGAGGGGACACTGGTTCAGAACCATATCCTAAAGATGATTGAGTGGATAGAGAAACGCACAGGTCTAGGAATGGTCCTAGAGGATAACTTGTGTGTGGACATTGTGCTTCAGTCCCTACCAGATTCCTTTCTATAGTTCATAATGAATTTTAATATGAACAAGCTTGAGGTGACTCTCCCAAAGCTCCTCAATATGTTGAGGGAGGCAGAGAGTACTTTTAAGAAAGAGAAGCCAGTTCTCTATACTGGTGAGACCAGAAAGAAAAGGAAAGCAGAAAGGTCCCTTAAGAAGGAATAGGGAAAGGGCAGACCAGGTAAAGCAAAGGTTGCTAAGAAAGACCCAGTAAAGGACAAAGGCCAATGCTTCCACTATGGTAAAGATGGGCACTGAAAGAGGAACTACAAAGAGTACCTTGTAGAAAGGGCGAAACAAGAAGCTTGGTGAAGCTTCAGGTACATTCATGATCAGTCTCCATTTGTCAGACTCTTATGATAAAACATGGGTATTGAATACCGCTAGTGCTTATCATATATGCAATTCGTTGCAGGTTCTAGCAAGGCCTAGGAGACTAGAGAGAGGCGAGATGGACCTCAAGATAGGTAATGGAGCAAAAGTTGCTGTATTAGCTGTTGGCGAGGTCTCCCTACATCTGCCTAGTGGAGCTTTTATTGCATTAGATGCATGTTATTTTGTTCCTTCTATTATCAAAAACATTATCTCCATTTCATGTTTAACAGTTAGTGGATATAAATTTGTTTTTGAGAACAATGGTTGTTCGATTTTATTAGATGATAAGATCATCACGAAAGGAACATTGCATAATGGTTTATTTATGCAAGACACTACTCCACATATCATGAATGTAAGTGTCTAAGAGGAAACGAGATGAGGTGAACAGTGCATACCTATGGCATTGTAGGCTAGGTCACATCCATGAAAGAAGGATTTAAAAGTTACTAAATGATGGATATCTAGATCCATTCGACTACGTGTCATATGCAACTTGTGAACCTTGCATTCGTGGAAAATTGACCCACTCTCCATTTAGTGGAATTGGAGAGAGAGCCACTGAGTTGTTGGAACTCATTCATAGTGATGTATGTGGACCCATGTCAACTCATGCCATTGGAGGTTACTCCTACTTCATTACATTTACTGATGATTTCTCAAGGTATGGATATGTGTACTTAATGAAGTACAAGTCCGAGGCTTTTGAAAAATTCAGAGAGTATAAGAATGAGGTGGAGAACCAGACTAGAAAGAGTATCAAAACTCTTCGATCAGATCGAGGAGGTGAGTACTTAAGTATAAAGTTTACTCAGTTCCTCAAGGACCATGGGATATTATCCCAATAGACACCTCCTTACACACCTCAGCTCAATGGTGTCTCTGAAAGGAAAAATCGTACGTTATTAGATATGGTACGGTCCATGATGAGTTTCGCTGACCTACCCATCTAATTCTAGGGATATGCCCTAGAAACCCTGCTGTGTGGATCACCGCTAGAGAGGAGGACACTTGACCTCCTTCACCCTCTCCTAAGGATCTGCAAGGAAATAGGGATATACGATCTCCCTAGGTAACACAATCTACTCTATACGTAGTTTTATGTTTCGCGGAATTTTGCGCACCAATCTTCGCACAACGACGAACATCTTTTTGGGAATCGGGGATTTTGTTTTCTTGTTCTTCCGCTGCGCATGTGATGTCGCTCCCCCATGATTTCCCAACAGTGGTATCAGAGCCAGGTTGTTCATGCGAATGATTGGTTTTGAACAGCGTGTGTTGTGTTTAGGAAGAATTTTGACGTCAAAATCGTTGACGCAAAAACAAGGAAGGGCAGCAACAGTTGTTGCCCTCGATCTGCGTGCGTTCAGCGCAACCGAAGGCAGGCAGCACAACGTCGATGCATGCGCAAGCGCTGTGCCTGCAACAGCCGGCCGGTGGCCTGCTTGCAGCGGGCTTGCGTCCGGCGGGGCTGGGAGCCCGCGGGCAAAGGCGCCTGCGGCCGGTTCTCCCGTGGGGTGAGGTGCCGTAGGGCAGCGGCGCTTGCCGCCACTGCTCCCGCGGGTGAAACCCTCCCCCCCATAGGGGCGGCCGCCCGGCGGGACAGCACCGCCTGCGGGCGTTGCCCCGCTGGTAGAACCACCCGCGAGGGAGCTCACCTGCAACGGCAGCACCGCCATCGGGCTTGTCACCTGCAGGCGAGGGCAGCGCCCTCGCCCCGCCACACAAGCCACCGCCAGTAGGGTGGCGGCGGCGACGACAGCAACAAAGGATAGTAGGGCATATTAGGGTTTCCTGGAAAAAAGATAGTTTTACCCCTCGGAATTTGAGAAATTCCAGTTTCTGTCTTTTGTCCAAATTACAAAAATACTCCTATAAATTCAAAAATTCCCTACATGTCCTTGATTTCAGAAAATATTAATTAATTAAAAGGTTTAGTTGATTATTATTTTTATTATTATCTAGTAGTCCTACATGATGATGATTATTTATACATGTGATGTATGATGTGTGGACGGATGATTATGGACCGTGTGATGTGTGTACTTGTGATTATTATTATTGAGGTCTGCGAGCCTCCATTATATTTCTCGTTTATTGTCGGGCCTGCTTGCCTATGATTAAGTTATAATCACATGAGGAGGCGCAGCGGGAGCATGGATGCGATAACGGGACCCACGAGACGGACGATCGCGATGCATGAAGATGCATCAAGATGTCGACGGAACCGATAAGGACGAGATGGACGATCACAGGGCATGGAGATGCACCGTTGCACACATAGATCTTGATGTGAGTGATTAGGCCTACTGGCTCAGGCCTAATCACATTAGGTTGTGGTCCATGATCATCTGGTGTAATTGATTATACACATACTAGATAAGTATATATATTTGCATGCGATGTATATATATATTAAATATGTCTATGTGTGACATGTCATATTAGGAGACCAAATCTTAGAAACATCTCTCGATAATATTAAGTCGGTAAACGTGAGGCAATTAGATTGACCCACGTGGCCTTCCATCGTTATAAGTAGGAATCGATTCCTGGTATAGGTTGAGTTGGTCGAGTCCCTCGAGACTCACCTATAACGCGATTCGCTATCTTGCTTACGACATAGAGATGTCACCGATGACCTGAGGGCATGATATACTTGGTCGAGTCCCTCGAGGGTATATCATCAAATCAGACTCATCTTGTAACGAAGGTGTTGACTTAACCGAGCATCATGGTTGGTCGAGTCCCTCGAGGCCATGGTGATTCGGAGGCCGAACAGGACAGGAATCACAAGGAGTTGTGATCGGCAAGAGTTGCCTACCTTTTAGGCTTAGTGTGATTGGTCGAGTCCCTCGAGGTTACACTAAGATGCTGATTGGATCCTGATCCCCACTAGAAGTCTGCCGGAGACTTTCGTTTCACGTGCTGAGGGTGTCGCGTGACTCGTTAGTAAAATAGTGGTTATTCATTTCTGCTGCATCTGCATGTTAAGATAGAAGTCCATATCTTGATAGTTTATTTCTTACAAAATCTGCATGTTGTTCATTTCTGTTGCATCTTTATTTTCAGAAAATGTCGCTTTCAAATCCCTTATGTGGCATACTTGATGTCAACCGCCTCACTGGTCCAAATTATACGGATTGGCTTCGTAACTTGAGAATTGTTCTCACAGCGGAGAAAATCGTGTACGTCCTTGATACAGTGATACCTATGCCCGAAGAAGGGGCAAACGAGGATGAGATCGCTTGCTACGTGAAGTACATTGATGACTCCACTCTTGCTCAGTGCTATATGTTGGGCTCTATGACTCTTGAGTTATAGAGACAACATGAAAAGATGGATGCTAGATCCATTCTTCTACATGTTCACAAATTATTTGAGGAACAGGGAAGGACTCAACGATATGAGATATCCAAGAGCCTTTTCCGCGCTAGGATGACTGAGGGGACACCGGTTTAGAACCATGTCCTAAAGATGATTGAGTGGATAGAGAAACTCACAGGTCTAGGAATGGTCCTAGAGGATAACTTGTGTGTGGACATTGTGCTTCAGTCCCTACCAGATTCCTTTTCATAGTTCATAATGAATTTTAATATGAACAAGCTTGAGGTGACTCTCCTAGAGCTCCTCAATATGTTGAGGGAAGCAAAGAGTACTATTAAGAAAGAGATGCCAGTTCTCTACACTAGTGAGACCAGAAAGAAAAGGAAAGCAGAAAGGTCCCTTAAGAAGGGAAAGGGCAAGGGTAGACCAGGTAAAGCAAAAGCTGCTAAGAAAGACCCTGTAAAGGACAAAGGCCAATGCTTCCACTGTGGTAAAGATGGGCACTGGAAGAGGAACTACAAAGAGTACCTTGCAGAAAGGGCGAAACAAAAGCTTGATGAAGCTTTACATACATTCATGATTAGTCTCCATTTGTTAGACTCTTATGATAAAACATGGGTATTGAATACCGCTAGTGCTTATCATATATGCAATTCGTTGCAGGTTCTAGCAAGGCCTAGGAGACTAGAGAGAGGCGAGATGGACCTCAAGATGGGTAATGGAGCAAAAGTTGCTGTATTAGCTGTTGGCGAGGTCTTCCTACATCTGCCTAGTGGAGCTTTTATTGCATTAGATGTATGTTATTTTGTTCCTTCTATTATCAAAAATGTTATCTCCATTTCATGTTTCACAGTTAGTGGATATAAATTTGTTTTTGAGAACAATGGTTGTTCGATATTATTAGATGATAAGATCATAATGAAAGGAACATTGCATAATGGTTTATATATGTTAGACACTACTCCACATATCATGAATGTAAATGTGTCTAAGAGGAAACGAGATGAAGTGAATAGTGCATACCTGTGGCATTGTAGGCTAGGTCACATCCATGAAAGAAGGATTCAAAAGTAACTAAATGATGGATATCTAGATCCATTCGACTATGTGTCATATGCAACTTGTGAACCTTGCATTCGTGTAAAATTGACCAACTCTCCATTTAGTGGAATTGGAGAGAGAGCCACTGAGTTGTAGGAACTCATACATAGTGATGTATGTGGACCCATGTCAACTCATGCCATTGGAGGTTACTCCTACTTCATTACATTTACTGATGATTTCTCAAGGTATGGATATGTGTACTTAATGAAGTACAAATCCGAGGCCTTTGAGAAATTTAGAGAGTATAAGAATGAGGTGGAGAACCAGACTGGAAAGAGTATCAAAACTCTTCGATCAGATCGAGGAGGTGAGTACTTAAGTACAGAGTTTACTTAGTTCCTCAAGGACCATGGGATATTATCCCAATGGACACCTCCTTACACAACTCAGCTCAATGGTGTCTCTGAATGGAGAAATCGTATGTTATTAGATATGGTACGGTCCATGATGAGTTTCGCTGACCTACCCATCTCATTCTGGGGATATGCCCTAGAAACCGCAGCTTACCTTCTGAATAGAATTCCAACTAAGTCGGTAGTGTCTACACCATATGAGCTATGGAAAGGGAAGAAGCCTGATCTTAAGGTTGTTAAGATTTGGGGCTGCCCTGCTCATGTTAAAAGACACCACCCCGATAAGTTAGAATCAAGGACAGAGCGATGCAAATTTGTGGGATACCCCAAGGAAACTTGTGGGTATTATTTCTATCATCTCGAGGACCAAAAGGTCTTTATAGCTAAGAGAGTAGTGTTCCTTGAGAAGGAACACATTCTTGGCGGAGACAGTGGGAGAATGATAGAGTTGAGCGAGGTTGAAGAACCAAGCTCAAGCACCACTCTACAGCCCGAGTTTGTTCAGGTACCTAATACACAATTTTCAACTTTACGCAGGTCTGATAGAGTATCTCATCCTCCTGAGAGATATGTGGGACATATTAGAGAAGAGGATGTTAAGGATATTGATCCTCAAACCTACAAGGAGGCTATTATGAGTATAGACTCCGGGAAGTGGCAAGAAGCCATGAATTCTGAGATGGATTCTATGTACTCCAACAAGGTTTGGAACCTAGTTGATGCGCTTGAAGGTATTGTACCCAACGGTTGTAAGTGGATCTTTAAGAAAAAGATCGGAGTAGATGGAAAGGTAGAGACCTATAAAGCAAGGCTAGTGGCTAAGGGGTATCGTCAAAGGCAAGGTGTTGACTACGACGAAACCTTCTCACCCATAGCAATGCTAAAATCCATCAGAATTCTATTGGCTATTGCAGTACACTATGATTATGAGATCTGACAGATGGATGTGAAAACCGCATTCCTCAACGGGAACCTCGAGGAGGAGGTGTATATGATGCAACCTGAGGGATTCGTGTCCAAGAACTGCCCAGATAAGGTGTGTAGGTTGCTTAGATCCATTTATGGACTAAAGCAAGCTTCCCTAAGTTGGAACATAAGATTTGATGAGGCAATCAGATCTTATGACTTCGTTAAGAACGAAGATGAGCCTTGTGTGTACAGGAAGGTAAGTGGGAGCGCTATCACCTTTTTGGTGTTATATGTGGATGACATCCTCATCATTGGGAATGACGTAGGAATGCTATCCATAGTAAAGGCTTGGTTATCTAGACACTTCTCCATGAAGGACTTAGGGGAAGCATCCTATATCTTGGGGATTAGAATCTATAGAGATAGATCCAAAAGGATGCTTGGCTTGTCCCAGTCCAGGTACATAGAAACCATTGTCAAAATTTTTGGCATGGAATATTCAAAGAAAGGGCGAACATGGATATGATACCTTATACCTCAGCAATAGGGTCTATCATGTATGCCATGCTATGTACTAGGCCTGATATAGCGCATGCTCTGAGTGTCACGAGCAGGTATCAAGCGGATCCAGGCTTGGAGCACTGGAAAGCAGTAAAGTGTATCCTTATGTACTTGAGAAGGACTAAGGATCTTTTCCTAGTATATGGAGGTAATATCCTTAAGGTTAAAGGCTACACTGACTCAAGTTTTCAGTCTGATGTCGATGATAGCAAGTCGAATTCAGGGTATGTGTACACCTTGAATGGAGGAGCAGTGTGCTGGAAGAGTTCCAAGCAAGATACCACTGCTGACTCGACCACAAAGGCGGAGTACATTGCTGCATTAGATGTAGCAAAGGAGGGAGTCTGGGTGAAGAAGTTCATCACAGATTTGGGAGTCGTGCCGGGTAGCGAGGAACCGATCTCCTTATATTGCGATAATAACGGGGCGATTACTCAAATATGGGACCCGGGTCTCATTAGAAGTGTTCTGAGGAGGTTCTAACTTATCAGAGAGATCGTAACCCGAGGATATGTAGCAGTGGAAAGAGTTCCATCCGAAGATAACATTGCAGATCCACTGAGAAAGTCGTTGTCTCATTTTATCTTTGAGCGTCACAGGGGTCTGATGGGGATCAGACACATAGGTGATTGGCTTTAGGTCAAGTGGGAGATTGCTAGTCATAGGTGCCCAGCAAGCCAATCACGTGAGTGATGGCACGTGTGACTTGATACAGAATCTTTTTGCTTATTATATTTTGGCGTATATCACTTTATAACTATTGCATAAATGCATACATATATTGTGATGTCCTTGGATTTGTGCAATGGGAATCGGATCGTGATGAGATCACGATAATGAGATCGATTCACCTTTAAACACATATCCTAAATAATCCCGATCATAGGTTACTCGAGAGGGACATCGTGATAACCGGATAGACTGGTGTGCTGTATACCCGTCCATATGATGGATGCAGCTGGTCTCATAGCTGCTCGTGTAGGGACACTAGGGATACAGTACAGGTGCTCATTTGAGAATGAGTTCACTGATTGATCCGCTTACGGAATGTTGGATGATTGATGATGCCTTATTGTCAGACAGCGATTCCGTAGTCCTAGTGGTGTATCTGGTCCTTAGACTTGAGACACCAAGGATGTCCTGTATGAGTGCTCCACTCTTTGATACTAGACTTATTGGTTTGGTTGTCCCAGATCTAGTACAGCTGGTCATTGGGAGTGGTAGTCGACCTTACGAGGGCTATTGAGTGTCGATAGAGGATCATCTACTCTCGGCGTCATGAGAGGAATATCCCATGTGTTCTTGCTCAGACAAATCCCTGGCCAGGGTCATTCGGGTTGAGAGAGAAAGAGTTCTCCAAGAGAATCCGATTAGAGCGAGACTCGAGTAGAAACCGTATGGGTCTAACAGCACCATGCTCAATATACGGTCTCTAGGATATTAGATGGATGAGGGATTATAGGTATACGGTAATTGAGGACAGACAGGTCTAATGGATTGGATTCCCCTGTATCGTTTGGGGACTACGGCGTAGTGGCCTTGTATGTCCGTAGTCGATGAGTCAAGTGAATTATTACAGAGATAATAATTCACTGAGTTAGAAGGAGTTCTGACGGGTATGACTCACGGCCAGCTCGATATTAGGCCTAGAGGGTCACACACATATGGTAGGTATTGCGATGAGTAGAGGTTCGGATATGAGATATCCAACGGAGCCCTTGTCTTAGTTGATGCAGATCCAATACCCACTAGGGGAGGACCCATTAGGGTTTGACAGGGGACCTCTATAAATAGGAGGGATTCAGAGCCGCATAGGCTAGAGCCTTTGCTTGCCTTTCCTATTCTCCTCTTCCTCTCCACCTCAGAGCAGGCCTGGAGTCTTGAGGAGCGTCGTCGCAACCCTACTGTGTGGATCACCGCTAGAGAGGAGGACGCTTGACCTCCTTCACCCTCTCCTAAGGATCTACAAGGAAATAGGGATATACGATCTCCCTAGGTAACACAATCTACTCTATACGCAGTTTTATGTTTCGCGGAATTTTGCGCACCAATCTTCGCACGACGACGAACATCTTTTTGGGAATCGGGGATTTTGTTTTCTTGTTCTTCCGCTACGCATGTGATGTCGCCCCCCATGATTTCCCAACATGTACTAGGCCTGATATAGCGCATGCTCTGAGTGTCACGAGCAGGTATTAGGCGGATCCAGGCTTGGAGCACTGGAAAGCAGTAAAGTGTATCCTTAAGTACTTGAGAAGGACTAAGGATCTTTTACTAATATATGCAGGTAATAGCCTTAAGGTTGAAGGCTACACTGACTCAAGTTTTCAGTCTGATGTCGATGATATAAAGTCGAATTCAGGGTATGTGTACACCTTGAATAGAGGAGCAGTGTGCTGGAAGAGTTCCAAGCAAGATACCATTGCTGACTTGACCACAAAGGCGGAGTACATTGCTGCATTAGATGTAGCAAAGGAGGGAGTTTGGGTGAAGAAGTTCATCACAGATTTGGGAGTCGTGCTGGGTAGCTAGGAGTCGATCTCCTTATATTGCGATAATAATGGGGCGATTACTCAAATAAGGGAACCCAGGTCTCATCAGAATTGTTCTGAGGAGGTTCCAACTTATCAGAGAGATCGTAACCCGAGGATATGTAGTAGTGGAAAGAGTTCCATCCGAAGATAACATTGCAGATCCACTGAGAAAGCCGTTGTCTCATTTTTTCTTTGAGCGTCACAGGGGTCTGATGGGGATTAGACACATAGGTGATTGGCTTTAGGTCAAGTGGGAGATTGCTAGTCATAGGTGCCCAGCAAGCCAATCACGTGAGTGATGGCACGTGTGACTTGATACAGAATCTTTTTGCTTATTATATTTTTGCGTATATCACTTTATAACTATTGCATAAATGCATAAATATATTGTGATGTCCTTGGATTTGTGAAATGGGAATCAGATCGTGATGAGATCATGATAATGAGATCGATTCACCTTTAAACACATATCCTAAATAATCCCGGTCATAGGTTACTCGAGAGGGACATCGTGATAACCGGATAGACTGGTGTGCTGTATACCCGTCCATATGATGGATGCAGCTGGTCTCATAGTTGCTCGTGTAGGGACACTAGGGATACAGTACAGGTGCTAATTAGAGAATGAGTTCACTGATTGATCCGCTTACGGAATGCTGGATGGTTGATGATGCCTTATTGTCAGACAACGATTCCGTAGTCCTAGTGGTGTATCTGGTCCTTAGACTTGAGACACCAAGAATGTCCTATATGAGTGCTCCACTCTTTGATACCAGACTTATAGGTTTGGCTGTCCCAGATCTAGTATAGTTAGTCATTGGGAGTGGTAGTCGACCTTACGAGGGCTATTGAGTGTCGATAGAGGACCATCCACTCTCGGCGTCATGAGAGGAATATCACATGTGTTCTTGCTCTGACAAATCCCTGGCTAGGGTCATTCGAGTTAAGAGAGAAAGAGTTCTCCGGGAGAATCCGATTAGAGCGAGACTCGAGTAGAAACCGTATGGGTCTGACAACATTATGCTCAATATACGGTCTCTGGGATATTAGATGGATGAGGGACTATAGGTACATGGTAACTGAGGATAGACAGGTCCAATGGATTGGATTCTCCTGTATCGTCTGGGGACTACGGCGTAGTGGCATAGTACTTCCGTAGTCGATGAGTCAAGTGAATTATTACAGAGATAATAATTCACTGAGTTAGAAGGAGTTCTGACAGGTATGACTCACGGCCAGCTCGATATTGGGCCTAGAGGGTCATACACATATGGTAGGCATTGCGATGAGTAGAGGTTCGGATATGAGATATCCGACGGAGCCCTTGTCTTATTGGATGCAGATCCAATACCCACTAGGGGAGGACCCATTAGGGTTTGACAGGGGACCTCTATAAATAGGAGGGATTCAGAGCCTAATAGGCGAGAGCCTTTGCTTGACTTTCCTATTCTCCTCTTCCTCTCCACCTTAGAGCAGGCCTGGAGTCTTGAGGAGCGTCGTCGCAACCCTGCTGTGTGGATCATCGCTAGAGAGTAGGACGCTTGACCTCCTTCACCCTCTCCTAAGGATCTGTAAGGAAACAGGGATATACGATCTCCCTAGGTAACACAATCTACTCTATACACAGTTTTATGTTTCGCGGAATTTTGCGCACCAATCTTCGCACGACGATGAACATCTTTTTGGGAATCGGGGATTTTGTTTTCTTGTTCTTCTGCTGCGCATGTGATGTCGCCCCCACAAGATTTCCCAACACAAGTTGCTGCTCAAAGGCTGTAGAAAAGATTCCTCTATTGCTTATCAAAAGAGGTGGAATACATGACTATTTATAGGGCTTCTAAACCCTACTCCTAATATGACTCTTACTTAAGACTCCTACTTCTAACCAACTCCTAATAGGACTCCTATTCAAGACTCTTACTTCTAACCAACTCCTAATAGGACTCCTACTCAAGACTCATATTCCTTTACAACTCCTTATTCTTCTCTAAGAAATAACCTCCTAACCCTAGCCGGCCACTTCACCTCTTTAATAGGGGTCGGCTTAGGTAGGTTTTACATGAATGTCCCTCTCAATTAGGAATCTCCTAGCTAGAGTCCTAACAAACCCGCCCTCTTCAAATCAGCCTTGTCCTCGAGGCTAACGATTCATGAATTTTGAGAATTTGATCTTCAAGTCATCATAGTTCTCCCAAGTGGCAGCTTCTGTTAGTAGATTTGCCCACTGTATTAGCAATTCAGAAGTGGATCATTGTCGTCGAGTCACGATCTGTCGATCAATAATGGTACTTGGCTTAGTCTAAAGTTCTCCTTGGGTAGTCATATTTGGTGGGTGGCTTTGGGCTGTCTCCAAGCACATATTTAAAATTTTTGTCTGGCCGTCGGTTTGTGGGTGATATGTCGTACTCTTTTTCAATTTAGTACCCTGCATATGGAATAACTTTGTCCAAAATCTACTCGTGAAGATACAAGTAGAATTTATCATAAGCACAATGCGTCCCTTATAGTGTAAATCTTTTGAGTTTCAATTGTAATGAGCCATGGGGCTTGGTGCTTCCTCCAATTTTTTTATAATCTTACTAGTATCTGAATCTTCCTGCTATTCCATCTTAATATCCTCGAGGAAGTTGCTTGTCGGAGGTGAAACGACCGAAACTTCAACTTACTCGGGTAGTTGCGAAAGCGCATATGCAAGAACATTCTCTTTCCCCCTTTTGTAAGTTATTTCATAATCAAATCCAAGAAGGTTTGTTACCCATATTTGTAGCTCAGGGGATGATATCTTTCGCTCCAAAAAGTACTTGAGGCTTTTATGGTCGGTTTTAATTTGAAATCGTCGACCAATCAAGTAGGGTCTCCACCTCGTTGCTGCGCGCACAATGGCGAGCATCTCCTTATCATATGTTGACTTATTTTGATGGGAGGGAGATAATGCCTTACTAGTGAATGCGAGTGGTCGACCATCTTGCATGAGAATGGCTCCAATTCTGACTCCAGATGCGTCGGCCTCAATAATGAAGGGTCGGTTAAAATCTGGTACTATTAGCACCGGCTTCGTCGTCATGGCTGCCTTAAGTTTGTCGAAGGCAGTAGAGGCTTTGTCCGACCATTGGAAGACATCTTTTTTCAGTAAGGAAGTAAGTGGTGCACTGATCTCTTCATAGTTTTTCACGAACTTGCAGTAGTATCCTGTTAAACTCAGAAAGCCATGTAGCAATTTTATGTTCCTCGGGGTAGGCTAGTTTTGCCTTGCTTCAATTTTGAAGGGGTCCACTGTCACACCTGTTGAATCTCGAATTTTGATGATGAAGTCAATTATCATTTGTTGTCTAATCTATGTGTTGAGATAAGTGTGCAGGATTAACTACGATAAAAGTAAGACATACAGCAGGAGTTGCGCCGGAGTCATGACAATGATCATGTTGGGAGTTCGAGAGCTCGACGGAAGTTCGGATAGTCGTCGGAGGTTCTGCGGGAACAAATCCGAGAAGTCCAGAAGTTTGCCAAAGAAGCTCGTCGGAACTTGCCAAGTGGATCGTCGCAAGTCCAGGAGTTTGCCGGAAGTCCACAGGAGCATCACCGAGGGTTCATCGGATGATCGACGGAAGTTCGCCGAAACTCGCCGAAAGAAGCGATTGACGTATCGGAGCAAGCTGCAGAAATCGTCTTAGGATTTATCGTAGTTAGCACTAATGATTCAGTTGAAAATGGGAGGTGATTCCATTAGCTTAATCTTGGGGCAATTGGGCCCCTGAAAAACCCAAATTGGGCCGAATGGATCAACCCATTCGGACCCTGGTTGCTGTGGGAGGTGCAACTGTCCAAGCCAAGAGGTAGCACCGCCTGGGCTAAGTCTCTTAGGGAGACTGGGCGATGCAACCGCCCCAGCCAGGAGGTGCAACCGCCTGGGCTCAGTCTCCGAGCGAGACTAGGCGGTGCAACCTCTCTTGACAAGAGGTGGCACCGCTTGAGCTCAAGTTTCGAGCTCTGCCAGGCGGTGCAACCGCCCCAGTCATGAGGTGCAACCGCTTGAGCTCGGTCTTCGAGCTCTGGCAAAGAGGTGCAACCACCCCTGACAGAGGTGTCACCACCCAGAGGCTCAGTCTTCGAGCTCTGCCAAGCGGTGCAACCGCCCCAGTCAGGAGGTGCAACCGCCTGATCCCAAAATTCCAGGAATTGACAGATTTGAGCTCCAAATTTGAACTGGGTTAGGGCCTATAAATAACCCACCCATTCAGCACTGAAAGGCAGCAACTTACACTCCTCTTCTTGATATCTTTCTGTGATTCTTAGAGCTCAAAACTGTTGTAAAGACCAAAAGTTCTCCTCCTTCTGTTCTTCAAAGTTTGTGTTGTAAAGAGAGGAGAGAAAACTTCTGTAAGGGTTGTCTCCTAAGCCCATCAAAAGGAGTGAATCTGTAAAAGGGTGGTTGGCCTTCGCCTATTGAAGGAAGGCCTCTAGTTGACGTCGGTGACCTCATCGGTGGAGGAAGCCAAAAGTGGAGTAGGTCAAGATTGACCGAACCACTCTAAATCTCGGTTTGCATTTCCTTTGAGCATTTTACCTTTACTGCAAACTTCTCAATAGGTTATTGCCTTCTGCGATTTTACGAACGAGTTTCTAAGTTCAGAGCTTTCCGAATCTGCGTTTAGACGTAAATCGGCTTTTTTCGTACGATCATCATATTTCAGTTTACATTTACGTTTTGATTTCAATCATAACTGTTTAGTACCTTCTACGATCTTACGAATAAGTTTCTAAGTACAGAACTTTCTAAATCTGCGTTTAGACGTAAATCTACTTTTTCGTACGATCATCATATTGCAGATTGCGTTTACGTTTTGAGCTTTACCATAACTGCACACTGCCTTTATACTCTTGCTTAAACTACGTCTTGTCTAATCAAGTGATTTACGAATCAGCATTTAGACGTAAATCAGTTTCTTCGTACGAACGTCGGATTTCAGTTTGCTCCTATATTCTGGTTTTCATCATAACTGCAAACTGCCTGCATAGATTGACGTTAATCTTGCTCAGTATCGACTTTCACATAGAAATTATTTTTATCGTGCGAACGCAGCTTTCGGTTTTAATCGCAGAAAGTTTTCCGCTGCACTAATTCACCCCCCCCCCCTCTTAGTGCTCTCGATCCTAACAATTGGTATCAGAGCTCGGTTAACTCTCAAACGGATTAAAACCCAAGAGAGATGGCTTACGCTGGAAACCAAGAGAGCCATTCTATTACACGTCCACCCATATGTTTAATGGGACAGACTACACCTATTGGAAGACCCGATTTAAAGGTTATGAATTGAATTATCCAACTCATGATTTGGAATTGGCAGCAATTATTTTTGCTCTAAAGATTTGGAGACATTATTTGTATGAACGACAGTTTGAAATCTTTACTGATCACAAGAGTTTAAAATATATTTTCACTTAGAAAGAGTTAAACATGAGGCAGCGAAGATGGATAGAACTTCTGAAGGGTTATGATTGTGCCATCCGTTATCACCCGGGCAAGGCCAATGTTGTAGCTGATGCACTTAGTAGGAAATCTACAAGTTTTATGGCTAGTCTGGTCGTGAAGCAATGGAAGTTATTAGAAGAAAATTTTGATTTGAAAGCTTTGAGGAAAGATCAAGACTCGATGATATTGATGGCCTCCATTCAAGTGCAATCTGATCTTATTCAACAAATTAAGGAAGGACAATTACGAGATCCACATTTAATATACTTGAGGAATGAAGTAGAAAAGGAATTGAAGCCACAATTTCAAGTTTCAAAGGATGGCCTATTGAGATTTGGGGAGAGAGTATGTGTACCAAATGAACCGGATATCAAGAATCAAATCCTAAAGGAAAGTCATACTTCAAAGTACACCATACATCCTGGGAGCACTAAGATGTATAGAGATCTTCAAAGTCATTATTGGTGGGAAGGCATGAAGAAGGAAATTGCAATGTATGTTTCAAAATGTTTGACTTGTCAGCAAATCAAAGTAGAACACCAAAGACTTGGAGGGTTGTTGCAACCTTTAGATATTCCTGAATGGAAATGGGAATGTATTACTATGGATTTTGTTTCAGGACTACCCAGAACCTCTAGAAAGCATGATGCTATTTGGGTTATCATTGATAGGTTAACAAAATCTGCACACTTCTTACCGATTAATATGACTAATTCGCTTGATAGACTTGCAGATTTATATGTTAATGAAATAGTAAGACTTCATGGTATTCCAAAGGAGATCGTCTCTGATAGAGACTCTAGATTTCTCTCTAGATTCTGGAGAAGATTACAGGAATCTATGGGCACTAAACTCAAGTTTAGTACTGCATATCATCCTCAGACTGATGGTCAGTCAGAAAGAACAATTCAAACACTTGAGGATTTGCTTAGAGCCTATGTTATGGATTGGAAAGGTGAATGTGATATGGATATTTCACTTGTTGAGTTCACTTATAATAATAGTTATCATTCAAGTATTCAGATGGCTCCTTATGAAGCTTTATATGGGCGAAAGTGCATAACACCTATATGTTGGGAGGAAGTTGGTGACAGAAAGCTGTTAGCACCGGACAAAGTACAAGAAACTACCGAGAAAATTCAAGTTATAAGGAAAAGGTTAAAAACTGCTCAGAGTCGTCAAAAGAGTTATGCCGACAATAGGAGACGAGATATTGAGTTTGAAATCGGAGATTTTGTATTCTTAAAAGTCTCCCCTTCCAAAGGCATTATAAGGTTTGGGAAGAAAGGAAAGTTAAGCCCAAGATTTATTGGACCTTTTGAGGTTCTTGAGAGGGTTGGTTCTGTCGCTTACAGGATTGCCTTGCCACCAGCATTGAGCCATGTCCATGATATATTTCATGTCTCGATGATTAGGAAGTATATATATGACCCTTCTCACATCATTGAGTATGAGATGATGGAGATCGATAGAGATTTATCTTATGTGGAAGAGCCTATTCAGATTGTTGATAAGAAAGAAAAAAATCCTAAGGAATCGGGTCATCCCACTAGTTCAAGTAATTTGGAGACATCATTCTGGAGAGGAAACAAGTTGGGAGCTAGAGGAGGAAATGAAAAAGGTGTACCTTCGTCTTTTCGTCGATAGAGGTACGATAAATTTAGAGGACTAAATTTTTCTTTTAAGGGGGGGAGGTGTAACACCCCTCATTTTCGAATTTTCGTATAAATTTCTAGTGATAATGTAAGCATCTATTTTAAATTGACAAAAAAAATAGAGTATGAATCAGAGGTAACTTATTTTTAAGATTTGGGAGATCTGTTCAAAAAAAAAAAAAAGAATCTGAGGACCTATATGTAAACCCTGAGGACCTAATCGTGAATATAATAAAAACTAGGACTAAACTGTAAAATGCACAAAATAAAAAATCCCACCGCTTAAGCCTATCTGCTTTCATTCTTAAGGAACCAGAGAAGGCAGCTGCGGTGTGGAAGAACAGAAGAGAAAGAAAGAAGAAGAGAAAAGAAAGGGGGAAGAAGAAGAAGAAAAAAATTGGGGCTTTGAGGTTTCTTACTCAATCTTCTCAATTGGGGGTCAAAATTCTCAAAGGCAAGTGTTCTAACCCCATCCTACAGAAATTAGTCTTTGTTTTTATGTTGATTCAAAATAAACTGAAGGATTTCTATTTAGAAACTGATATGTCTCTCCTTGGACATAGAACCATGGATTCTGAAATTTTTTGGTAAACTGATCCCTAGATACTATTTCAGCTATAATTTTTAGCACCAAAGGTGGATTCAGGCAGGACCTAGTTAGTTTGAAATTAGACTCTTATATATTTATTTTGACACTGATTTTGTAGATTTTGGACACCGAATACTTACCCAAACATCTATTTCAAATGAGCCTATAGATGCTGCAGAACAGGTGCCAAAATTTCTGACCTTTTGATACTAAAATACCTATAAGTCCCTGTTGGAAATTCTGATTTGTACCAAACTGACTTCGTCCGAAACTAGGCTTGTAGACCTTTCTTTTGGCATATATTTTGAAAATTTTGGAATTCAAATGCCTACTCTATTATCTATTGAATCCGACCCTATGAATTCTGCTGATTGTGTTTTTGACCTTGTGTTACCAAATCAAAGGTAACTCCTTGTTGGAAACCATGATTCGTACGAAACTTGTTTCAAAAGAAAATAAATTGATATATCTTTCAACAATAGCTTTCTTAAGGGTATTGGAGCATAATTGATAATCTAAAGTATTTGTTCTATGTGCCACTGGAATTCTGTTAGAAATCGAGCTTTGGTCGATTTCGTGTATTCTATTCCATTCCTTTGGATATTGAATTCATCCAACCTTCTTATTTGAATTGAGCTAAAAATGATTGCATGGAATCCCTGTATACTCTTGCTTTCATTTCATTCCAAATTTGAATACATTTGTGAGAGATTTGTTCCTTGCATCGTATTGTCTCGAAAAGGCACATGTATGTTTTGTTGTTCCGCGTGTGCTTCCGATATATACTACTTATTGTTAAAACTGCCCTCTTGTACTCTGGTGTTTGTGGGATTGTCTGGACCTTTGCCAGAAATGATAAAGGGTATGTGTTTAGAGCCTGCGATGCTCTGCCGGCCCCCTCTGGCTTCACCTAGACGTGGGTGGATGGAGCTCCCAGACGTGGGAGACTTCTGTCTGGTGGTCATTCAGAAATGGATGAATCACACTTTGGTTGAGATCCCACTACACCTTCTGTATGTTTGATATGGTATCCAGAGCTTTGAATAAGAATGTTATGAATGCAACATCAAAGACGACGTTTGAGCTTCTGTTTGGTATGTGATATTGATAAGCTCCGAAATATTTCATTCATTGTGGATATGCTTCGAAATGTTCCATACACCATTGATATGCTCCGGAACATTTCATATGCCATTGATAAGCTCAGTTATGATTCATTTGTTATTGTATGCTCCAAAACGTTTCATTCGTTTCTGATATGCTCCAATTACTCTATGCCCCATATGTTATGAACCAAATCTGTATGATTGAAAGAACAATTGTGATTCTGCACCTAATGATATTATGTCCACGAATTCGTATATTCTACCTCGTATTCTGAAATTTTATCTCTTTGGAAATTGTCCTACTTTGATATGGATATGTTAGTCACTTGCTGAGCTCTATATGCTCACCCCGTTGGTTGATAAATTTTTCAGGATAGCGTATCGCTTGCTTAAATGTTAAGATTGGGCTGAGGCAGTGGAAAGTTAGAAGATTTTGGGCAGATCTTTGTTAGCATAAATGAATTTGTTGTATAAGCCACTCTGCATCTAATGAAATGGTGACGATGAATCTAAACCTGTGGATTTTGTGTAAGTTAAAGGATCCCTCATGTTTAGGATTTTGGAATGTTAAGTTAAATTCATGTAATGATATGAACTTATGGTAATCATTGGTTTGGTGACTGCATAGACTTCCCCACTTGTGAAATTACGTTGTGGTTATTATTTTGTTGAGTTGAGTTGAGTTTGTTTGAATTATCGAGTGATGTGTGGTATGTTTATGAACTGCATAGGGTTATGAATTTGTAGACTATAGAGGTGAAATTTTGATCTGAATGTTTTCTTAGTGACCTCAAATGTGTGTTTGGATCCTGGATTAGTTGCGATGAAAATTTTAAATATTGTCGATATTTTGAGGGGCGTGACACTATAACTTAAAAGGAAGGGATTAACTTTAAAGTGACTTTCTCTCTGGTTTTAATGAATGACTATTTTAGGATAACTATGGCTCTAGCTACACATTTTGATTTGAAGCTTCATCAGATGGATGTCAAAATAGTGTTTCTTAATAGAAACATTGATGAAACAATTTATATGGTATAACCAGAAAACTTTGTGTGGGGAGACTCAAACAAAATGGTTTATAAATTTGATTAAATCCATCTATTGGTTAAAACTAGTATCTTGTCAATGGTATCACAAATTTCATCAAGTAATTCTCTCATTTGGTTTTGAGATGAATATTGTTGATGATTGTATGTATCACAAGTTCAATGGGAGTAAATTCATTTTCTTGAGCTTGTATATGAATGACATTTTACTTGCCATAAATGATATAGGCATATTGTATGAAACCAAGGGATTTCTATCAAGAAATTTTGAGAAGAAAGATCTTGGTGATGCCTCTTTTATATTAGAAATCCATATATATCAAGATAGATCTCAGGGTAATCTAGGATTATAATAAAGGAGCTATATTGATAAGGTACTCAAAAGATTTAGCATATAGGATTGCAAATCAGGAGACACTCTTGTCACAAAGGTAGACAAGTTCAGTCTCAATCATTTGGAGGGCAGCACTAGTGGTGCACCCGTGAGGAAGAACTACTGTTCCTTGCTTAGCAGTGATGGCTGTGATGGGCAGCAAGGAGATTATGAGTTTGTGGTGTTCAAGAGGGCTCAATATGCTGTCGAGAGGCTGGACAACGAGGGAGAAGACGTCGTCAACGATGACTTGAAGGAGCAGGTCTATTCTGTTGTGAGCGGTGCTTGTAACAACGATCAGGATGGGATAAGTCACTCCACTACAGTGCTGGGTAGGTACAGTTCCTAGGGAACGATTGTAGGAGTAGCTCATCTTCTTTGCCCTAGATATCTAGGCTGCTACACTCATTTGCCTCGTAAGGGATGACAACAGCATTGTTCCTTTCTTATCTTTGCTTTAAGGGAGAAGAGGAGAGGAGTCTTCAATAGTGGAAGTGTTTGGTTGCAGTCTGCCACAATGATCATTATAATTTGTGAGAGATCTGTAGTTCTTATAGTGAGGAGGGTAGAGGGTATTGAGGCAGATCTGTGAGAGATCTACAATTCTTGCCAATCTACGGTTCTTGTTGTAGATTTGTGAGAGATCGACTTGTCAGGCCCCCCCAAATTTAATTTTCATTGAGGAGGCGTGAACCTAACTCAAGATTGATAATATTATAATTCAACAAACAATCCAGGATCCAATCACATATTTGAGGTCACTAAGAAAAACATTCAAGTCATTCACCTCTATAATCCACAATTCACAAAACCTATGTAGTTTATAATCATACATCATGTCACTAGATGATTCTTAAAATCCAAAGGCAACTTAACTAAACCATAACCACATCATAAATCCATAGTTGTGAGTATCTATACAATTACAAAACCAACATGTACCACATGTTTATATCATATATTACATAATTTTAACTTAACATTCCCAAAATCATAACATGAGAGGTACTTTTCAAATATTTACAGGATACATCAATCTATATTTATCATTGATACACACAAAAAAAACTTATACAACATCAACATATCAAGTACGAAAGATTTGCCCCAAAATCTTCTAGCTTCTCACTGCCTTAACCCAAACTACATATTTTAGCGAGCGATAAGCAATCCTGAAAAATTTATATATCAACGGGGTGAGCATATAAAGCTCAGCAAGCGACTAACATATCCATAGCAAAGAGGACATATTTTCAAATGAATAAGGTATCAAAAATATAAAGCAGAGATATAAGATGAAACAGAAGCATATGTTGTTTGAATGCAGAATTACGATGTCATTTTATTCGAAGCATGTTTTGTTCATATAATCGAGGAAGGGTAATTGGAGCATATCATTGATATAAGGAGCATATCCATGGCATATAATAATTTCAAGGTATAACAAAGACTTATAACATTTCGGAAATATATCAAAGAACAAAACATAAATAGAAGCTCAAATGTCACATGACGATGCATTCATTTCATTCTTATCCAAAGCATGTGTAGAAACATAGCCAAAGCTTTGGATATCATATCAAACACATAGAAGGTGAAATGAGATCATAACATAATATGGTCCATCCATTTCTGAATGACCACCAAACATAAGTCTCCCACGTCTGGGAGCTCCATCCACCCACGTCTGAGTGAAGTAATAGGGGGCCAACAGAGCATCGAGGGCTCTAAGCATAACTCCCTTTACTATTTCTGACAAAGGTTCACATTTTTCCCACAAACACCAGAGTACAAAGGGACAGTATTAATAATGAAATTAGTATATATTGGAAGCACATGCGGAACAAAGAAATATACATATGCCTTTCTGTAATATCCCTCACTTTTAAAAATTATTAATAAGGATTTATATGTAAATTTGAGGACCTATATGTAAATATAAAAATTTCAAGGATTAAATTGCAAAGTTGCAAAATGAAAACAAAATAAAGAAAACCGAAAATTTCGGTTTTATCCCACCGCCTCCCACGCACTCTCTGTTTCTTCGAGAAACAGAGAGGAGCGGTGGGGCGTGAGGAGAGAAGAAAGAAGAAGAAGAGGGAAAACAAGAGAGGAGGAAGAGGGAGAAGAGAAGAAAAGAAGAAGAAGAAGAAGAGAGGGAAGATGGAGAGGAGAGGGAGAGGCAGCAGCAGCAGCTAGGGCTGCTGCACCTCTGTTTCCCGCAGGTGGAAACAGAGGAGAGTATGTGTGGGGCGTTGGGGAGGAGAAGAGAAGAAGAAGAAGAAGAAGAAGAACGGAGGATAGCTGCAGCAAGGCTGCAGCGAGGAGGTGTGTGGCGTTGGGGAGGAAAAGGGAAGAGGAGAAGAAGAGGGAAAAGAGAGGGAAGAGGGAGAGGAGCGAGAGGTGGCAGTAGCTAGGGCTGCAGCACCTCTGTTTCCTGCAAATGGAAACAGAGGAGAGGTGTGGGGCGTTCGAAGAGGAGAAGAAGGAGAAGAGGAAGAGAAGAAGAAGAGGAAGCAGGAGAAGAGGTTGTGATACCTCTGTTTCCTGCAGAGGAAATAGAGGAGAGGGTGTGTGTGACGCCGGGGAGGAGGAGGGAAGAAGAAGAGGAGAAGAAGAGAAGGGGAAGGAGGACCTGCAGCTGCGGCGGTGGCAGCTGCAGCTGAAAGAGAAGGAGAGGAAGAAAAGAAGGTGAGGAAGAAGAGAAGAAGAAGAAAGGAAGGAGAAGGAAGAGGAGATGAAAAGAAGCAGCTGCAGTTGCGGCTGTGGCAGTTGCAGCTGTGGCAGGGAAAGAAAAAGAGGAAGGAAGAAGGGAAGGAGAGGAAGATGAGCAGGGGAGGAAGAAGAGGCTACGGCCGTGGCTGAGGCTGCGACTGCAGCAGTGCAGCTGGGAAAGAAGAGAAGGAAAGGAAGAAGAAGAGAAAGGGAAGGAGAGGAAGAAAAGAGGAAGAGGACAAGGGGTGGCAGCTGCGGCAGTGGCATCTGTAGTTGAAAGAGAAGAAGGAGAGGAAATAGAGTAGCGGAGGAAGAAGAGGTTGCGGTTATGGTGGCTGCGGCCATGGTTGCGACTACGACTGCGACAGTTACAGCTGGGAAAGAAAAGAAAGGAAAGGCGGAAAAAGGGGCTGCTGACGGGATTGCGGCCGCAGCGGCAGTGACTGCATATGCAGCAGTTATGTCTGCGAGAGAAGGGAGGAAGGAAGGTAGTGCGGTGGAAGGGGCTGCGATTGTGGCAGCGGCAGCGGCGGCGGCTGTGGCAGTTGCGTTTGGGAAAGAAAAAGAAGGAATGAGAGTAAGAGAGAGCAGGTGATTGTGCCTCGATGTTCGACACGTGGTGTAGTTGTGAAGAAAGGAAGAAAACAGGAGCACAAAACGAAACAGAGAGAGGACACGGAGGAAAAGTAGAAGGATTTGGGCTGGCACCTTCTTTGGATCTTCGGATCGAAATCCTTAAAAAGCAAGTTCCCTGATCGTTTCTCCTATAATTGCTCTGATATTTCTTATTGCAAGATCCCGATTCGTTCCTCCTGTAATTGTTCTTATCTTTCCTATTGCAAGTATCCTAATCTTTCCTTACTGTAATTTGATCTCTACATTTGATTTGAATATGTGGAACTTGAATTGTTCTAGCCTTGCATTTGATATATCTCTTGTTTAGACATATCGATCCGAATCTGTGCAACTTTTGAGATTCTGACCTTTCGTCCTTGTTATGATTATAACTTCATGTATTGACCTCTGATTTGGACAAAACTTATTTGATCAGAATATAGACTCATAAACCTTTGTTTTGATAGCATATGTTAAGAATTCGGAGTAAGTTTGTCAGCCCAAACTTCTGTTTCAAATGAGCCTAATAATTTTACAAAATAGGGATCGTAATTTCTGACCTTTTGATACTGAACTGCTTATAAGTCCCTATTGCAAATGTTGATTTATTCAAAGCTTATTTCATTGGAAACTAGACTCGTAGATCTTTCTTTTGATATATGGATTGAAAGATTTGGAATCCAAACACCTGCCCAGTTATCTTTTGAATATGACATTATGAATTCTGCCAAACAGAGATTTTGTTCTACGACCCTTGTTTACCAAATTATTTGTAACTCTCTCTATTGGAAAGTTCAATTCATATGAAGCCTGTCTTATTTGAAAGTATAATCCAATGATATATTTCTAAGTAAATTGGAGCACGATTGATAGTTTGAATCATTTGTTCAATGTGCCTCTTGTATTCTGCCAGAAATCGAGCTTTGGTCGATTTCTAATATTCTGGTTTCATTCTTTTGGAATTTGATATCCTTTAGCTTTCTTATTCAATTGAGCTTTATAATACTGCTTTGAATTCTTGTATGCTCTTGCCCTTAAAGTTATTTGCATTCTTGAAAACTATTGTGTAACGTTTATGCTATATCTTATTGACTCATTTAGGCACATGTGTATCCCATTGTTCCGCATTTGCTTTCGATATGTGCCTATTCCATTTCCTTTCAAAATTCGAATACCATTGTGAAAGATTATTGCTTACTTCGTATTCACTCGTAAAGGCATATGTACGTTTTGTTGTTCCGCGTGTGCTTCCGATATGTGCTACTTATTGTTAAAACTGCCCTCTTGTACTCTGGTGTTGTGGGATTGTCTGGACCTTTGCCAGAAATGGTAAAGGGTATGTGCTTAGAGCCTGCGATGCTCTATCGGCCCCCTCTGACTTCACCTAGACGTAGGTGGATGGAGCTCCCAGATGTGGGAGACTTTTGTCAGGTGATCATTCAGAAATGGATGAATCACATTCTGACTGAGATCCCACTACACCTTCTGTATGTTTGATATGATATCCAGAGCTTTGGTTATGTGTTTCTGTACATGCTTTGGATAAGATTGATATATTTGCAACGTCAAAGACGACGTTTGAGCTTCTGTACGGTATTTGTTATTGATATGCTCTGAAATGTTTCATCCAGTATTGATATGTTTCGAAATATTCCATATGTCGTTGATATGCTCCGGAACATTTCGTACGCCATTGATATGCTCCAATTACTCTGTGCTCCATTTGCTATGAACTGATATGTTCTGAAATGTCCTATTTGCCATTGATATGCTCCAATTACTCTGTGCTCCATTTGTTATGAACTGATATATTATTAAATGTCCTATTTGCCATTGATATGCTCCAATTACTCTATGCTCCATTTGATATAAATCAAATATATTTTGAATGACATGATACATATGATTTTGTATCTAATGAGATGGTATCCTTGAGAATTCTTGTATTCTGCCTTACATTATGATACCTTACTTGTTTGAAACCGTTCCTTTTGTTCTGAATATGTTTTGTCACTTGCTGAGCCGTTTTTGGCTCACTCCGTTGTTATATAAATCTTTCAGGTCAGCTTGTCACTCTTCGAGATGTTTGATTTGGGCTGAAGCAGTGGATAGCTATTCAGAATTATGGGCAAGTCTTGTTGGTTGTTATGCTATTGTTGTATAAGCATATTTTGTATGTATTGAATTGTTCTGTTGATCGAAATGGATATACTGTGTAAAAGTGTTAGAAGATCTCTCTTATTTAGAATTTCGAAATGTTAAGTCTAATTCATGACGATATGAACTTGTGGTGAATTGTTGGAGTTCTGATTGTATAATTTATTTAGCTTGTGGATTTATAAATGTTTTTCATGTTTGTCAAGTTGGCTTGGGTTGCCATAAATGTGAATTATCGAGTGATGTGATATATGATTTTAAAATGCACAGGTTTTATGGATGTGAATTTGATTGAATGTTTTTCAATGTCCTCAAACGTTAGTTTGGATCCTGGATTAGTCTGTGATGAAAATTTTAAAAATCATGGATATTTTGAGGGGCGTGACAGAGGTGGTATTAGAGCATTGTTTGAGGATTACTGGAATATTTGATATGTTGACGTGCAAAATATATTGAGGTCTAATGAACTATAGTGATTGGTGGAAATTTTCTTTGATGCATTTTAGGAATCTAGGATGATGAGGACCTTTGGTCCTCCTATTTCATTTGTTTCTGATTAATTAAGGGGAATGAAAGGATTGATTGGGGATATTGAATCAGAGTGGCGCAGCAAAAGCATGATGAACCTAATTTCATTGGTGGTAGAAAAATAGATGATGCAAATGGAGAAGATATTTGATATACAAAATTGTTCTAATGATCAAAAGATTTCTTTTGCTACCTTATATTGGAAGTAGAGGCTGATTATTATTGGCAACAATGAAAAGAATTTTTGGAGATATGTGGCAAGAATGATAAGGATAAGTTTAGCAATAAAAATATGATTGGAAATGAATCAGAAAGTAATAACAAGAGGGTCAAGACATTTGGATTTGAAATGGGAAGTCACCACAAAAGACTCAATCATGTGTGAATTATAAGTTAAATTATGAAACAAATTTGTGTTTCGGGTGATTGGAGTCTATTTTGCTTGTAGAAAGTTGGATCATAAAATAAAAGACTGTCCTTTGAATAAGAAGAAAGAATCACTACCTCATAAATCATTAGCCCATGTCAGAGTGTATGCTATCACTGAATATGATTCTAAGACTTCTGAATTAGTGGTCGAAGGTATTATGCACGTTTATGAAAGAATGCAAATATTTGTTTGAACATGGGTTCTATCTACGATTTGATTCGTAACATGTTGCCTATCACTTGGGTATTCAACCTAGACCACTGTAATATGTGAGATATGTAAAATACGATCATTGGAGATTCTTTGATAACGAACTTGAATCTGGTCCTCTTGTCTGATTTTTATTGGAGAACTTGAACTTTTTCGTTGATTTTGTTCTCCTAGAGATTTGGAGTTTTGATATTATACTTGGTATGGATTGATTATCTTCCTATCATACCAGTATGGATTGGTATATAACAAATGATCACTTTTTTGTACATTTGATCAACCGATCTTTTATTTTGAAAGTATTGGACATGATTTATCTCCTTGCCTAATGTATCCCAGAATGACTTGCTTGGATTACCTCCAAACGTGACTTTGCTTTTGATTTGATCTTTGGGACAATCCCAATATCTAAGCCTCTCTGTAGAATGATATCATTTGAGTAAGTGGAATTAGAAAAACAACTACAAGGATTATTAAATGAGGATTTTATTTGGCTTAATATTTTATCATGGGGTGCTCTGGTGTTAGTTAAAAAGATGGATGGAACATTGAGGCTTTGTATTGATTATGGATAGTTGAATCAGGTGATCATCAAAAACGAGTATTTTCTGAAGTAACGACTTGCTTGATTAATTACAGGGTGCGTAAGTATTTTTAGAAATTGATTGAAAGTCGGGTTACCGTCTATTGAGGATCAAGGAGGAGAATATTTCGGTCACTCTTGGATAATTATGTCATTATATTGTATTGATGAAATTATTTGAGAGCAGGAGGAGGAAATAAAGATATCATAATCCTCATCTTTTCGTCGATTGAGCTATGATCAATTTAGAGGACTAAATTTTCTTTTAAGGAGGGGAGAGTGTAATATCCCTCACTTTTGAAAATTATTAATAAGGATTTATATGTAAATTTGAGGACCTATATGTAAACATAAAAATTTCAAGGACTAAACTGCTAAGTTGCAAAATGAAAAGAAAATAAAGAAAACCGAAAATTTCGGTTTTATCCCACCGCCTCCCATGCACTCTCTGTTTCTTCGAGAAACAGAGAGGAGCGGTGGGGCGTGAGGAGAGAGGAAAGAAGAAGAAGAGGGAAAACAAGAGAGGAGGAAGAGGGAGAAGAGAAGAAAAGAAGAAGAGAGGGAAGATGGAGAGGAGAGGGAGAGGCAGCAGCAGCAGCTAGGGCTGCTGCACCTCTGTTTCCCGCAGGTGGAAACAGAGGAGAGTATGTGTGGGGTGTTGGGGAGGAGAAGAAGAAGAAGAAGAAGAAGAAGAAGAAGAGAGGAGGATAGCTGCAGCAAGGCTGCAGCGAGGAGGTGTGTGGCGTTGGGGAGGAAAAGGGAAGAGGAGAAGAAGAGAAGGAGAAGAAGAGGGAAAAGAGAGGGAAGAGGGAGAGGAGCCAGAGGTGGCAGCAGCTAGGGCTGCAGCACCTCTGTTTCCTACAGGTGGAAACAGAGGAGAGGTGTGGGGCATTCGAAGAGGAGAAGAAGGAGAAGAGGAAGAGAAGAAGAAGAGGAAGCAGGAGAAGAGGTTGTGATACCTCTGTTTCCTGTAGAGGAAACAGAGGAGAGGGTGTGTGTGACGCCGGGGAGGAGGAGGGAAGAAGAAGAGGAGAAGAAGAGAAGGGAAGGAGGAGCTGCGGCTACGGCGGTGGCAGCTGCAGCTGGAAGAGAAGGAGAGGAAGAAGAGAAGAAGAAGAAAGGAAGGAGACGGAAGAGGAGAAGGAAAAGAAGCAGCTGCGGCTGCGGTTGTGGCAGCTGCAGCTGTTGCAGGGAAAGAAAAAGAGGAAGGAAGAAGGGAAGTAGAGGAAGATGAGCAGGGGAGGAAGAAGAGGCTGCGGTCGTGGCTGAGGCTGCGACTGCAACAGTGCAGCTGGGAAAGAAGAGAAGGAAAGGAAGAAGAAGAGAAAGGGAAGGAGAGGAAGAAGAGAGGAAGAGGAGAAGGGGTGGCAACTGCGGCAGTGGCAGCTGCAGTTGGAAGAGAAGAAGGAGAGGAAATAGAGTAGTGGAGGAAGAAGAGGCTGCGGTTGTGGTTGCGATTGCGACTGCGGTAGTTGCAGCTGGGAAAGAAAAGAAAGGAAAGGGGGAAAAAGGGGCTGCGGACAGGATTGCGGCCGCAGCGGCAGCGACTGCGTATGCAGCAGTTATGTCTGCGAGAGAAGGGAGGAAGGAAGGTAGTGCAGTGGAAGGGGCTATGATTGTGGCAGCGGCAGCGGCGGCGGCTGTGGCAGCTGCGTTTGGGAAAGAAAAAGAAGGAATGAGAGTAAGAGAGAGCAGGTGACTGTGCCTCGATGTTCGACACGTGGTGTAGTTGCGAAGAAAGGAAGAAAACGGGAGCACAAACGAAACAGAGAGAGGACACAGAGGAAAAGTAGAAGGATTTGGGCTGGCACCTTCTTTGGATCTTCGGATCGAAATCCTTGAAAGGCAAGTTCCCTGATCGTTTCTCCTATAATTGCTTTGATATTTCTTATTGCAAGTTCCCGATTCGTTCCTCCTGTAATTGTTCTAATCTTTCCTACTGCAAGTATCTTGATCTTTCCTTACTGTAATTTGATCTCTACATTTGATTTGAATATGTGGAACTTGAATTGTTCTAGCCTTGCATTTGATATATCTCTTGTTTAGACATATCGATCCGAATCTGTGCAACTTCTGAGATTCTGACCTTTCGTCCTTGTTATGATTATAACTTCATGTATTGACCTCTGATTTGGACAAAACTTATTTAATCAAAATATAGACTCATAAACCTTTGTTTTGATTGCTTATTTTAAGAATTCGGAGTAAGTTTGTCTGCCCAAACTTCTGTTTCAAATGAGCCTACTGATTTTAGAAAACAGGGATCGTAATTTCTGACCTTTTGATACTGAACTGCTTATAAGTCCCTATTGCAAATGTTGATTTATTCAAAGCTTATTTCATTGGAAACTAGACTCGTAGATCTTTCTTTTGATATATGGATTGAAAGATTTGGAATCCAAACACTTGCCCAGTTATCTGTTGAATCTGACATTATGAATTCTGCCAAACAGAGATTTTGTTCTACGACCCTTGTTTACCAAATTATTTGTAACTCTCTCTATTGGACAGTTCAATTCATATGAAGCCTGTCTTATCTGAAAGTATAATCCAATGATATATTTATGAGTAAATTGGAGGACGATTGATAGTTTGAATCATTTGTTTAATATGCCTCTTGTATTCTGCCAGAAATCGAGCTTTGGTCGATTTCTAATATTCTGGTTTCATTCCTTTGGAAATTGATATCCTTTAGCTTTCTTATTCAATTGAGCTTTATAATACTGCTTTGAATTCTTGTATGCTCTTGTCTTTAAAGTTATTTGCATTCTTGAAAACTATTGTGTAACGTTTATGCTATATCTGTATCCCATATGTGTATTCAATTCATATGTGTATTCAATTCAATTCATAACGTTTATTCAATTCATATGTGTATCCCATTGTTCCGCAGTTGCTTTCGATATGTGCCTATTCCATTTCCTTTCAAAATCCGAATACCATTGTGAAAGATTATTGCTTACTTCGTATTGACTCGTAAAGGCACATGTACGTTTTGTTGTTCCGCATGTGCTTCCGATATGTGCTACTTATTGTTAAAACTGCTCTCTTGTACTCTGGTGTTGTGGGATTGTCTGGATCTTTGCCAGAAATGGTAAAGGGTGTTATTCTGGACCTTTGCCAGAAATGGTAAAGGGTATGTGCTTAGAGCCTGCGATGCTCTGTCGACCCCCTCTGACTTCACCTAGACGTGGTTGGATGGAGCTCCTAGACGTGGGAGACTTTTGTCAGGTGGTCATTCAGAAATGGATGAATCACATTCTGACTGAGATCCCACTACACCTTTTGTATGTTTGATATGATATCCAGAGCTTTGGTTATGTGTTTGTATACATGCTTTGGATAAGATTGATATGTTTGCAACGTCAAAGACGACGTTTGAGCTTTTGTACGGTATTTGTTATTGATATGCTCTGAAATGTTTCATCCACTGTTGATATGTTTCGAAATGTTCCATATGTCGTTGATATGCTCCGGAACATTTCATACGCCATTGATATGCTCCAATTACTCTGTGCTCCATTTGCTATGAACTGATATGTTCTGAAATGTCCTATCTGCCATTGATATGCTCCAATTACTCTGTGCTCCATTTGCTATGAACTGATATGTTCTGAAATGTCCTATCTGCCATTGATATGCGCCAATTACTCTATGTTCCATTTGTTATGAATCAAATATGTTTTGAATGACATGATACATATGATTTTGTATCTAATGAGATGATATCCTTGAGAATTCTTGTATTCTGCCTTACATTATGATACCTTACTTGTTTAAAACCGTTCCTTTTGTTCTGAATATGTTTTGTCACTTGCTGAGCCGTTTTTGGCTCACTCCGTTGTTATATAAATCTTTCAGGCCAGCTTGTCACTCTTCGAGATGTTTGATTTGGGCTGAGGCAGTGGATAGCTATTCAGAATTATTGGCAAGTCTTGTTGGTTGTTATGCTATTGTTGTATAAGCATATTTTGTATGTAATGAATTGTTCTGATGATCGAAATGAATATACTGTGTAAAAGTGTTAGAAGATCTCTCTTATTTGGAATTTTGGAATGTTAAGTCTAATTTATGACGATATGAACTTGTGGTGAATAGTTAGAGTTCTGATTGTATAATTTATTTAGCTTGTGGATTTATAAATGTTGTTCATCTTTGTAAGTTGGCTTGGGTTGCCATAAATATGAATTATCGAGTGATGTGATATATGATTTTAAAATGCATAGGTTTTATGGATGTGAATTTGATTGAATGTTTTTCAGTGTCCTCAAACGTTAGTTTGGATCCTGGATTGGTCTGTGATGAAAATTTTAAAAATCATGGATATTTTGATGGGCGTGACACTTTCGAGTCAATACAATATAAACATAATCTATCACAAATGTATTTAGATTTGAAAGGAAACAAAAACAAGAGCATACAAGGATTTCAAGAAATCACATATAGCTCAATTGAAATAAGAAAGTTAGATGAATTCAATGTCTAAAGAAATAAAACGGGAAGAGGCACATATCGAAATCAAATGCGAAACAATGAGATGCATGTGCCGAATCATTACGATGTAAACATGAACTTTAGATGATAGCTGCAGATATACAAATAAATTAAGGACAAAATTATATAGGAATTTAAGGTAATAATGTAAAGCTTAACTGAAGTAAGAGATTTTGCCGAAATCGATTTCCAAAGAGAAGAAACAAGGAAAGCCGAAATCGACCAAAGCTCGATTCTAGCAGAATTTGATAGGAATATAATATAAACTATTTGGATAATCAATTATACTCCAATTTATACAAAATAGGTGTTATTAGAAAGATTTCTCAATCTAGTTTTAGGAAAATCAATTTTTACAAGAATTGGAATTTACAATAGGGAGTTACAGATAATTTCATAGCCAAAGGTCTAAAAATATTAGCTCTATCTTACAGAATCCATACAGTTGATGAAAGTAGATGTTTTAGTTAGCAATTGTACTCCAAAAATTTAAAATCAGATATATACGGAAATCATTTTGAGTCTAGCTTCGAATAAATCATACTTTGTATGAATCTGAGTTCACAGTAGAAAGTTATAAGTAGTTAAGCAACAAGAGGTCAGAAATTTCAGTCCCTGTTTTGCATAATCTATAAGGTTAATTTAAAAAGAAGTTTTAGTAGGTATTTAAACTCCAAATCATTTGATATTTATATCAAAATAAAGATTTTTTTGTCTAATTTCAAATGGAATAGGTTTTGTCTAAATCAGAGTTTATTACAAAATGTTATGACCAAAATATTGCATAGAGGTCAGATTACCAACAAATTACAGATTCATAGCTATATATCAAAACGAAAGAAGGTCTGGGTCTTAGTTGAAATCTTTCAAATTTTACAGAATAAAAATGAAAATAGAGTTTAAGGTTACTGTGGGATAGGGTTAGAACACTTACCTTAAAACCATTTGAATCCCAAATGTGGGAAAATTGATGAAAAAAACTCTTCTTCTTCTTCTTCTTCTTCTTCTTCTTCTTCTTCTTCCCTTGTCTTCTCAAACTCATGTTGGCTGCAACTCTTTAGGTTTGTTTTCTTTAACCTTTCATCTAGTTCTTTTTTTTTTTTTTTTAGGTTTTGGCTAATGCAAAAGTTGCAAGGTGTCATGCATGCATGAAAGGGGCTAGGTGTGGCACCATTAGGTTAGCTAGTGACACATGTCCACTATTTATTTTTTTTTTATTTATTTTTTTTATTTTTTAACTTAAATCTAAATCTTTCATAAATTATATCAAACTTCTAATATTTACTTTTAGGTCCCTAGCCATAAACTTTTAATATAATATCATTTAATATAAAATAATTATTAAATAATCCTTATTTTTAAGACAAACCTTTTACTAAATTTTCAAAAATGGGGGATGTTACACTCTCCCCTCCTTAAAGAAAAATTTAGTCCTCTAAATTTATTATACCTCATTCGACGAAAAGATGAGGATAACTTTCATCATTTCTTCCTCAAGCTCCCAGGTTGTTTCCTCTCTAGAATGATATCTCCATATCATTTTAACTAGAAGGATGACCCGATTCCTCAAGATCTTTTCTTTTTTATCAACAATCTGAGTGTGCTCTTCCACATAAGACAAGTCTTTATCAATCACCATCGGCTCATACTTAATGATATGAGAGGGATCAGGTATATACTTTCTGTTCATTGAAACATGAAATTGTTAGGATCAAGAGCACTAAGAGGGGGGGGTGACTTAGTGCAGCGGAAAACTTTCGACGATTAAAACTATGTTCGTACAATAAGAACGATTTCGGTAGAAAAATCGATTCGTAAATCACTTTAACTTGTAATCAAGCAAGATGCAGTTAAAGTGAATATATAAAGGCAGTTTGCAGTTATGATGGAAATCAGATTATAAGCGCAAACTGAAATATGATGTTCGTATGATAAAACTGATTTACGTCTAAACACCGATTCGAAAAATATTAAACTTTGAAACACGATCGTAAAAGCGCAGAAGGCAGTAAGCTATTGAGGAGGTTTGTAGTAAAGATAATATGCTCAAAGTAAATGCAAACTAGAGAGCATCGCGATTTTAGAGTGGTTTGGTCAATCTTGACCTACATCCACTTCTGACTTCCTCCACCGACGAGGTCAACGACGTCCACTAGAGGCCTTCCTTCAATAGGTGAAGGGCAACCATCCTTTTACAGTTTCACTCCTTTTGACGGGCTTAGGAGACAACCCTTACAGAATTTTCTCTCCTCACTTGACAGATCAAAACTTGGAAGAAAAGAGGAAGGAGAACGTTTAACTCATACAACACTTTTGAGCTCTAAAAATCACAGAGTAAGATCAGGATTTCCATGCCTTTGGGTTTACCCTTTCATTGCTGAAAGGGTGGGGTATTTATAGGCCCCAACCCAATTTAACTTTCGAGCTTAAAATTGTCATCTCCCGGAATTCCAAGGTCTGGCGGTTGCACCGCCTGGCAGAGCTTGAAGATTGAGCCTCTGGGCGGTGCCACCTCTTGTCAGGGGAGGTTGCACTGCCCAATATCGCTCGGAGACTGAGCCCAGGCGGTACCACCGCCAACCTAGGGCGATTGCACCGCTCAGCTTTCTTGGGAGACCCTCTCCTGGGCGATGCCACCGCCAACCCAAGCGGTGCCACCTATGGCCAAGAAATCTGGGTCCGAATGGGTTGATCCATTCGGCCCAATTTGGGTCTGTTAGGGCCCAATTGCCCCAAGATTAAGTTAATGGGATCACCTCTCATTTCTAACTTAATCATCGTGCTAACTACGAATTTCTTAAGACATTTACTACAGCTTGCTTCCAGTGCGTCAATCGCTTCTTCTGGCGAGCTTCCGGTGAACTTTCGGCGAACATCCGACGAACCTCCGGCATTGCTCCGACGGACTTCTGGCAAACTCCTGGACTTGTGATGATCTACTTGGTGAGTTCCGATGAGCTTCTTTTGGCAAGCTCCTGGACTTCTCGGATTTGTTCCCGCAGAACCTCCGACGACCGTCCGGACTTCCGTCGAGCTCTCGATCTCCCAACGTGATCATAGTCTTGACTCCAGCACAACTCCTACTGCATGTCTTTCTTTCATCATAGTTAATCCTGAACACTTAAAACAAAACTTCGATCGAGACAATTAATCCTAAGCAATTAACTAAGTTGTCCGGCATGTCATTGGTCCCTCGACGCTTCGTCCGATTCTTCGGCGCATCGTCCTCTCCTGCGGCCTATTGCCCAATTGGCCAGTTGACTCCGCAACTCCGATATCCTTGGCGCAATACCCGCTCTTCTTGGCCCAATGCCCAAGTCCACGGCCCGAAGCCTTCTGTCGATACGTCGACCGATCCATCGGCCCAACATCCAATCTTCTGACATGTTCCTCCGACACAACATGATTTTTCCTGCTTTAATTGTCTCATCCTGATTAGAGCATCTTGCGTCACTCAAAACACAGATTAAAACATAAACACATATCAAGTGGTTTCATCATCAAAATACGAGATTCAACAATCTCCCTCTTTTTGATGATGACAACTACTTGATGACGGAGTTATCCTTAACTCCCGGAGTTTAAACAAACTCCCCCTATCAATATGCCATATTGATAGAACTTTGAATTCAAACTGAATTCAAGTCATTGCAATATTCATCATGAATACTTGCAACACGTCATCATGAACTTATGCATAACATCATACTTCTCCCCCTTTGTCATCAACAAAAAGGAGAAGTCTAACTATTCTTGTGTTTGGAATATAAATTTAACTCATTGCATGAAAAATAGAATATCAAGTTTTATCATCATGCAGTTTTGAAGCTAGAAAATTTAGCAAGTGTTACATCATGCTTAGAACATTCAAGCTATCAAGTTTTAGATATGCAAGTTGTACAACATACAAGATAGCAAATTCAAAGATATGCAAGTTGGCATATTTGCTTTTCTTTGCGATAGGTAAGATAGCACTTTTGCTTCTAGAAATATGCAAGTTAGCAATCTTTGCTTCTCTTTTGAGATAAGCAATTTTTTGCTTCCTTTACAAAATTTGAGCTAGCAATTTTGCTTCCATTGCAAAGTGCAAGTTAGCATGTTATGCATCTTGAGATAGGCAAGATAGCACATTTTTATATTTTCTTGAGATTTCAAGCTAGCAATTCTCGGTGATGTTCAAGATAGCAATTTCTTCTCTTTTGAGAAGTGGAATTTTTGCTTTCTTCTTGAATTATGCAATTTGCTTCTTTTGAGATAGCAACTTTTTGCTTCTCTTTAGATCACAAGCTAGCAATTCTAGCAAATTTTAAATCATGCAAGATAGCAAATTTTTGTGATGTTCAAGATGTCAAGTTCTTTTCCTTGCAATATGTAAGCTAGCAAATATTTGCTTCCTTTGCAAAGTGCATGTTTCTAAATTTTGCAAGATGAGCTAGCGATATTTCTCCCCCTTTGTCAATGTCAAAAAGAAGGGAAGACCCTTTGCATCAATTTCTAAATCATGAGAAAGGTAAGTATCAATCTTATCATTATATTTTCAAATTAAAACATGCACATTTTTAAAACCATACATTTCATTTTTCATGCATGATATAAATAAATAAATCATTATGAGCATATCATACATGATACTCAAACATTAAAATTTTTAAGCATTTATCAACATGTTGATCAAGATACCAAAGATTCATCATTTAAATCATTCATGATACATATCATCATGTACATCATTGTCATAAGTATTGCATGGATAATTTCAAATTCATGAATATTTCATCATTGCATGCATCATACCAAATCATAAAATATAAAATCATCATTAATTCATGATTCCAAATCATCATTCTAACACAAAATGATAATTATTGATTTTCATAGTATTTCATCACATGGCAAGATATCAGCAAGTAAAATTACGATGCAAGTTATTGATATCTTAACATGATTCAAACATTTCAAGTATTTAGCAATCATAGCATTTCATCTATTTCTCATTCAAATATAGCACTCATAGTATCAATTCATATTTTTCTCCTCCTTTGTCATCAACAAAAAGGAGAATGATATAAGCAAGTAATAAATCCAAGAACTCACAAGGAAAAATCATGATTCAGTTAGAAAATCTCCTCTTATGAAAATATCAAGTAGAATCGTAGGAGATCGATTAATGAGAAATTTTGATTCATAATAAAATCTCATGTATCGAATGTCGAGAAATCAAAATGATGATTTATATAAAAAATATCACAAGTTATATTCAAGAGAGAAATCATCATTCTTTTTCAACTCATTCAATTTGTCAAATCAACATTTCTTAGATATGCATGATACCATAACATGGTTTCAAATGTTTGACATATAACATGCATAAATTCAAAAATTGAAAGGAGAAGGGAATAATTCAAAGGTACAACGATTTCAACCATTTCATAAACAAACGAAGGATCAAGTCATGAATCGTTTCGACAAATCTCCTTTTAAATAATCGAGATTATCATCAAGGGAAATTTCATGTTATTCCAAGAAATCAAGATCAAGATTTTGATAAAACTCATCTCAAATTCAAATCACCAAAATCATTTTTATGGTTCACAAAATTCATAACATAAGTAGATTCATGATTTCATTGATAATATTTTTTTCCTTTTTAAGTATTTCATTTTAAGTGATTGATTTCATGTTAGCATGCTTTTTCATTTATAAAAACATGCATCAACGTTTAGGATCGAAAAATGAATTTCGTCATAAAACCATCAAGATCAATAGATTCTAAAAAATTAATTGTTATGGTCAAGAAAATCTGAAAATGAAATTTAACACTTTCATGCATTCGGACATGGTTTTGCCATACGTTTTTCAAATACACTCATGAAAATAACACATGTTTATCATCATGTATAACTTAAAATCTCATGCATAAAATTGTCAATCATTGTATCAAAAACATGTAATATTTTCATTATATCGTTCTGCATTACTTCAAATCAAACATGATTTCATTCAACAATGTTAATCAAACATGATACACATTATTAATTCTTAACCATGATTTCATATTTTCAATCAAAATCATTTTGTTTGTTTATCATAAAATATGTAATATTATCATTTTCGAAATTACTAGCATGATTATAATTTTTGTATTTTTATTTTTAAACATGTAATTTTTAAGAAAATTAATTCTAAACTAAAAAAGAAAATACATCATGAAAGCATCAAGTAATTTCAAAATAAATCAAGGGGATTTCGATTACCTTTTCATTGAAAGCGGTTAAGGCATAGTTTGCCACCTCGCCTTTCTTGATTTTCTTCTCGTCTTCGGAGGAGCTCGATTCATCCCACTTTGTGATCTTCTTCTTTTGCCTCTTCCTCCGTTCAAGTTCATTGTTTATTTTAGATTTTTATTTAATAAACTTATTAAGATTTAGTATTTGAAGTTCAAGTTCATCATTGTCCTCATCACTTGAGTAATCGCTCAAGTGGTATTCATTTGTCTAGGGTTCCAAATCCTTCCTATTCTTTGGAAGGTTGTTTTGTTCATCATGTTCATTATGGGCATTGTGCACCATTTCATATGTCATCAACGAACCAATTAGTTCTTCAAGTGGTAAGTTGTTTAGGTTTTTAGCTTCTTGTATTGCAATTACTTTTGAATCCCACTTCTTAGAAAGAGAATGCAAAATCTTGTTTATGAGTTCAAAATCCGAAAAACATTTGCCAAGAGCTCTTAAACCATTGACGACATCCGTAAAACGGGTGTGCATGTCACCAATGGTTTCGCTTGGCTTCATTTGAAAATGCTCGAAATCATGCATCAAAAAGTTGATTTTCAAATCTTTAACTCTAGAAGTGCCTTCATGTGTGATTTCAAAAGTGTGCCATATGTCAAAAGCTGTTTCGCACAAAGAAACCCGATTGAACTCATTTTTATCCAAAGCTCAAAATAAGGCATTCATAACCTTTGCATTTAAAGAAAAATACTTCTTCTCCAAATCCGACCATTCGTTCATCGGTTTAGAGGGAAGTTGGAAACCGTTTTCAAGAATATTCCATAAATCTAAATTCATAAAAATCAAGAAAACTCTCATTCGAGTTTTCCAAAAAGTGTAGTCCAATCCGTTAAACAACGGTGGATGAACAACCGAAAAACCCTCTTGAAAGCGATGAAGAGTCATTTCTCTCGGGTGTAAATCCGAAATGAGAAATACCGGGCTCTAATACCAATTGTTAAGATCAAGAGCACTAAGAGGGGGGGTGAATTAGTGCAGCGGAAAACTTTCGACGATTAAAACTGCGTTCGTACGATAAGAGCGATTTCGGTAGAAAAGTCGATTAGTAAATCACTTTAACTTGTAATCAAGCAAGATGCAGTTAAAGCGAATCTATAAAGGCAGTTTGCAGTTATGATGGAAATCAGATTGTAAGCGCAAACTGAAATATGATGTTCGTACGATAAAACTGATTTACGTCTAAACACCGATTCGGAAAATACAGAACTTTGAAACAAGATCGTAAAAGCACAGAAGGCAGTAAGCTATTGAGGAGGTTTGTAGTAAAGATAATATGCTCAAAGAAAATGTAAACCAGAGAGCACCGCGATTTTAGAGTGGTTCGGTCAATTTTGACCTACATCCACTTCTGGCTTCCTCCACCGACGAGGTCACCGACGTCCACTAGAGGCCTTCCTTCAATAGGCGAAGGCCAACCACCCTTTTACAGTTTCACTCCTTTTGACAGGCTTAGGAGACAAGAGGAAGAAAAGAGGAAGGAGAACTTTTAACTCATATAATACTTTTGAGCTCTAAAAATCACAAAGTAAGATCAGGATTTCGGTACCTTTGAGTTTGTCCTTTCATTGCTGAAAGGGTGGGGTATTTATAGGCCCCAACCCAATTTGAATTTTGAGCTCAAAATTGTCATCTCCCGGAATTCCAAGGTCTATCGGTTGCACTGCCTGATTGGGGCGGTTGCACCGCCTAGCAGAGCTCGAAGACTGAGCCTCTGGGTGGTGCCACCTCTTGTTAGGGGTGGTTGCACCACCTGCTAGAGCTCGGAGACCGAGCTCAGGAGGTGCCACCGCCTAACTAGGGCAATTGCACCTCTGTCAAGGGCGATTGCACCGCCCAGTCTCGCTCGGAGATTGAGCTCAAGCGGTGCCACTGCTTGCCTGGGGCGGTTGCACCGCCCAACTTTCCTAGGAGATCCTCTCCTGGGCGGTGCCACCGCCGACCCAAGCGGTGCCACCTTTGGCCAAGAAATCTGGGTCAGAATGGGTTGATCCATTCGGCCCAATTTGGGTCTTTTAAGGGCCCAATTGTCCTAAGATTAAGTTAATGGGATCACCTCCCATTTCTAACTTAATCATTGTGCTAACTACGAATTTCTTAAGATATTTACTACATCTTGCTTCCGGTGCGTCAATCGCTTCTTCCGGCGAGCTTCCGGTGAAATTTTGGCGAACATCCGACGAACCTCCGGTGATGCTCCGACGGACTACCGGCAAATTCCTGGACTTGCGACGATCCACTTGGCGAGTTCCGACGAGCTTCTTTTGGCAAGCTCTTGGACTATGCGGATTTGTTCCCGTAGAACCTTCGACGACCGTCCGAACTTTCGTCGAGCTCTCGAGCTCCCAATGTGAGCATAGTCTTGACTCCGGCGCAACTCCTACTGCATGTCTTTCTTTCATCGTAGTTAATCCTGCACACTTAAAACAAAACTTTGATCGAGAAAATTAATCCAAAGCAATTAACTAAGTTGTTCGGCATATTATTGGTCCCTCGACGCTTCATCCGATTCTTCGGTGCATCGTCCTCTCCTACGGCCTATTGCCCAATCGGTCAGTTGACTCTGCTGTTGAATCTCATATTTTGATGATGAATCTACTTAATATATGTTTATGATTTAATCTGCATTTTGAGTGATGCAGGATGCTTCGATCAGGATGAGACAATTAAAGCAGGAAAATCATGTTGTGCCGGAGGAACATGTCAGAAGATTGGACGTCAGGCCGGTGGATCGGTCAACGTATCGATAGAAGGCTTCGGGCCATGGACTCGGGCATCGGGCCAAGGAGAGCGGATATTGCGCCAAGGACATCGGAGTTGCGGAGACAACTGGCCGATTGGGCAATAGGCTACAAGAGAGGACGATGAACCGAAGAATCGGACGAAGCGTCGAGAGACCAATGACATGCCGGACAACGTGAGTAATGCTTAGTATTAATTGTCTCGATCGAAGTTATGTTTTACATGTGCAGGATTAACTACGATGAAAGTAAGACATGCAGCAGGAGTTGCGCCGGAGTCAAGACAATGATCACGTTGGGAGTTCGAGAGTTCTGCGGAAGTTCGGACGGTCGTCGGAGGTTCTGCGGGAAAAAATCCGAGAAGTCCAGGAGCTTGCCAAAGAAGCTTGTCGGAACTCGCCAAGTGGATCGTCGTAAGTCTAGGAGTTTGCCGGAAGTCCGCAGGAGCATCACCGAGGGTTCATCGGATGATCGACGGAAGTTCGCCGGAAGCTCGCCGGAAGAAGCGATTGACGTACCGGAGCAAGTTGCAGTAAATGTCTTAGGAAATAATCGTAGTTAGCACAATGATTAAGTTAGAAATGGGAGGTGATCCCATTAACTTAATCTTGGGGCAATCGGGCCCCTGAAAGACCCAAATTAGGCCGAATGGATCAACCCATTCGGACCTGAAATAGTGCTAGGAGGTAGCACCGCCAGGGTAGGAGGTAGCACCGCCCAAGAGGCAGTCTCCAAGCGAGACTGGGCGGTGCAACCGCCCCAGTCAGGAGGTGCAACCGCCTGAGCTCGGTCTTCGAGCTCTGGCAGAGAGGTACAACCGCCCCTGATAGAGGTGGCACCGCCTAGAGGCTCAGTCTTCGAGCTCTGCCAAGCGGTGCAACCGCCCCAGTCAGGAGGTGCAACCGCCTGATCCCAGAATTTTAGGAATTGATAGTTTTGAGCTCCAAATTTGAACTGGGTTGGGGCTTATAAATACCCCACCCATTCTGCACTGAAAGAGTATGAACTTACACCGAAATCTTGATCTTTTTCTATGATTCTTAGAGCTCAAAATTGTTGTAAAGGCCAAAAGTTCTTCTCCCTCTGTTCTTCCAAGTTCTGAGTTGTAAAGAGAGGAGAGAAAATTCTGTAAGGGTTGTCTCCTAAGCCCGTCAAAAGGAGTGAAACTGTAAAAGGGTGGTTGGCCTTCGCCTATTGAAGGAAGGTCTCTAGTTGACGTCGGTGACCTCGTCGGTGGAGGAAGCCAAAAGTGGAGTAGGTCAAGATTGACTGAACCACTCTAAAGCTCGGTTTGCATTTACTTTGAGCATTTTATCTTTACTGCAAACCTCCTAAATTGCTACTGTCTTCTGCGCTTTTACGAACTAGTTTCTAAGTTCAGAGCTTTCCGAATCTACCTTTAGACGTAAATCAGTTTTTTCGTACGATCATTACATTTCAATTTACGTTTACGTTTTGATTTCAATCATAACTACAAACTACCTTCTGCGCATTTATAAAACGTATCTCAAAGTTCAGTATCTTCAAAATCGGCATTTAGACGTAAACCGGTTTTATCGTACGAACATCGCATTTCAGTTTACGCTTGCATTCTGATTTTCATCATAAACTGCAATCATTCATAGATTTACTTTAACGTCATCTCGCTTAATCTTAAGTTAAAGTAATCTTAGAATCGGCTTTTACATCGAAATCATTTTTATCAAATGAACGTAGCTTTCGATTTTAATAGTGAAAGATTTCCGCTGCACTAATTCACCCCCTTCACCCCCCCCCCCCCTCTTAGTGCTCTTGATCCTAACAATTGGTATCAGAGCCCGGTATTTCTCATTTCAGATTTACACCCGAGAGAAATGGCTCTTCAAGAGGGCTTATCGGTTGTTCGTCCACCGTTGTTTAACGGATTGGACTACACTTATTGGAAAACTCGAATGAGAGTTTTCTTGATTTCTATGAATCTGGATTTATGGGATATCTTTGAAAACAGTTTTCAACTTCCCTCTAAACTGATGAACAAATGGTCGGATTTAGAGAAGAAGTATTTTTCTTTAAACGCAAAGGCTATGAATGCCTTATTTTGTGCTTTGGACAAAAATGAGTTCAATCGGATTTCTACGTGCGAAACGACTTTTGACATTTGGCGAACACTTGAAATCACGCACGAGGAAACTAGTAGAGTCAAAGACTCAAAAGTTAACTTTTTATTGCATGATTTTGAGCTTTTTCGAATGCAACCAAGCGAGACTATAGGCGACATGTACACCCGTTTCACGAATGTCGTCAATAGTTTAAGAGCTCTTGGAAAATATTATTTGAATTTTGAACTCGTAAACAAGATTTTACGTTCTCTTTCTAAGAAGTGGGATTCAAAAGTAACTACAATACAAGAAGCTAAAAACCTAAACAACTTACCACTTGAAGAACTAATTGGTTCGTTGATGACATATGAAATGGTGCACAATGCATATGATGAACATGATGAACAAAATCACCTTCCAAAAAATAGGAAGGATTTGGAACTCCGGACAAATGAATACCACTTGAGCGATGACTCAAGTGATGAGGACAATGATCACTATCGAGTTCTAAAAGCTGTTTTTAGAATATCCTCCTTCATGATCTTCAACTGATAGTAACCTAACCTTAAATCAATCTTGGAGAATACTTATGCACCTTGCAATTGATCAAACAAATCATCAATTCTGGATAGGGGATACTTGTTTTTTATGGTCACCTGATTGAATTGTCTATAATCAATACAAAGCCTTAATGTTCCATCCTTCTTCTTAACTAATAGCACTGGAGAACCCCATGGTGAAACACTAGGTCGAATGAAACCCTTATCTAATAGTTCTTGTAGTTGCTTTTTCAATTCCTCTAGCTCAAGTGGTGCCATTCCGTAAGGAGGTTTAGATATTGGAGTTGTCCCGGGAACCAAATCAATAGTAAATTCACCCTCTCTATCTGGAGGTAAACCAGGCAAGTCATCTGGAAATACATCAAGCAAGGAGGTAAATCATGCCCAATACTCTCAAAATAAAAGATGAGATGATCTAGTATGCAAAAAGTGATCATTTTGTATAACAATTTATACTAGTATGATTGGAAGATAGTCAATCCATACTTCGTATAATATCAAAACTCCAAATATCTAAGAGAACCAAATCAGCAAGAAGTTCATGTTCTCCAATAGAAATCAAACAAGATGACCAGATCGAGTTTGTTATCAAATAATCCATAATAGTCATATTTACATATAGCATATAATTTAGTGGTTTAGGTTGAATGCCCATGTGATAAGTAAAATATTGCGAATCAAATCATAGATAAGATACATGGTCAAACAAATATTTGCATTCTTTCAAAAACATGAATAGTACCTTCGACCACTAATTCAGAAGCTTTAGATTCATATTCCGTGATAACATACACTCTGACATGGGTTGATATTTATGAGGCAGTGATTCTTTCTTCATGTTCAAAGGGTAGTCTTTTATTTTATGATCCAAATTTTCACAAGCAAAATAGGCTCCAGTCACCTACAAATACAAACTTATTTCATAATCTAACTCGCGTTGTACACAAGATTGAATCTTTTGTGGTGACTTTCCTTTTCAAATCGATGATGTCTTGACCCTCTTATTATCACATTCCGATTCATTTCTAATCTTTTTTTTTTTTGGTAAACTTGTCCTTGCTATTCCTGTCCTTGATCTCCAAAAATTCTTTTGATCATCAAAACAATTTCATATATCAAATATATTCTCCAATCGCATCATCTATTTTTCTGCTACTAATGTATTAGGTTCACCACGCTTCTACTAGGCCACTCTGATTTAATATCCCCGATCAACCCTTTTATCGTACTTAATTAATCAAAAGCAGATGAAGTAGGAGGACTAAATGTCCTTATCATCCTAGATTCCTAAAATGCATCAAAGAAAATTTTCATCAATCACTATAATTCACTAGACTTCAATATATTTTGCGCGTCAACATATCAAATATTTTAGTGATCCTCAAACCATACTCTGATACCAAGTCTGTCAGGCCCCCCCAAATTTAATTTTCATTCAGGAGGTGTGAACCTAACTCAAGATGGATAATATTATAATTCAACAAACGATCCAGGATCCAATCACACATTTGAGGTCACTAAGAAAAACATTCAAATCATTCACCTCTACAATCCACAATTCACAAAACCTATGCAGTTTATAATCATACATCATGTCACAAGATGGTTCTTAAAATCCAAAGGCAACTTTACTAAACCATAACCACATCATAAATCCATAGTTGTGAGAATCTATACAATTACAAAACCAACATATACCACATGTTTATATCATTCATTACATAATTTTAACTTAACATTCCCAAAATCATAATATGAGAGGTACTTTTCAAATATTTATAGGATACATCAATCTAGATTTATCATTGATACATACAAAAGGAACTTATACAACATCAACATATCAAGTACGAAAGATTTGCCCCAAAATCTTCTAGCTTCCCATAGCCTCAACCCAAACTACATATTTTAGCGAGCGATAAGCTATCCTGAAAAATTTATATATCAACGGGGTGAGCATATAAAGCTCAGCAAGTAACTAACATATCCATAGCAAAGAGGACAAATTTTCAAACAAATAAGGGATCAAAAATACAAAGCAGTGATATAAGATGAAATAGAAGCATGTGTTGTTTGAATGTAGAATTACGATGTCATTTCGTTCGAAGCATGTTTTGTTCATATAATCGAGGAAGGGTAATTGGAGCATATCATTGACATAAGGAGCATATCCATGGCATATGATAATTTCAAGGTATAACAAAGACTTATAACATTTCGAAAACATATCAAAGAACAAAACATTAATAGAAGCTCAAATGTCACATGACAATGCATTCATTTCATTCTTATCCAAAGCATGCATAGAAACATAGCCAAAGCTTTAGATATCATATCAAATATATATAAGGTGAAGTGGGATCATAACATAATATGGTCCATCCATTTCTGAATGACCACCAAACATAAGTCTCCCACGTCTGGGAGCTCCATCCACCCATGTCTGAGTGAAGTCATAGGGGGCCAACAGAGCATCGCAGGCTCTAAGCATAACTCCCTTTACCATTTCTAACAAAGGTTCACATTTATCCCACAAACACTAGAGTATAAAGGGACACTATGAATAATGAAATTAGCATATATTAGAAGCACATGCGGAACAACGAAATGTACATATGCCTTTCGAGTCAATACGATACAAATATAATCTTTCACAAATGTATTCAGATTTGAAAGGAAATAAAAGCAAGACTATACAAGGCTTTCAAGAAATCACATATAGCTCAATTGAAATAAGAAAGTTAGATGAATTCAATGTCCAAAGAAATGAAATAGGAAGAGGCACATATCGAAAGCAAATGCGGAACAATGGGATGCATGCGCCAAATCATTACGATGCAAACATGAACTTTAGATGATAGCTGTAGATGTACAAATAAATAAAGGACAAAAGTATATATAAATTTAAGGTAATAATGTAAAGCTTAACTAAAGTAAGAGTTTTTACCAAAATCTATTTCCAAAGAGAAGAAACAAGGAAAGCCGAAATTGACCAAAGCTCAATTCTGGCAGAATTTGATAGGAATATTGTATAAACTATTTGGATAACCAATTATGATCTAATTTATACAAAATAGGTTTCATTAGAAAGCTTTGTCAATCTAATTTTAGGCAAATCAAGTTTTATAAGAATTTGAATTTACAACAGGGTGTTACAAATAATTTCGTAGCCAAAGGTCTGAAAATATTAGCTCTGTCTTATTGAATCCATAGGGTCGATGAAAGTAGATGTTTTAGTTAGCAATTGTACTCTAAAAATTTCAAATCAGGTATATACAGAAATCATTTTGAGTCTAGCTTCGAATAAATCATACTTTGTATGAATCTGAGTTCACAGCAGAAAGTTATAAGTAGTTAAGCAACAAGAAGTCAAAAATTTCAGTCCCTATTTTGCAGAATCTATAGGGTTAATTTAAACAGAAGTCTTAGTAGGCATTTAAACTCCAAATCATTCGATCTTTATATCAAAATAAATATTTTTTTTGTCTACTTTCAAATGGAATAGGTTTTGTCTAAATCAGAGTTTATTACAAAATGTTATGATCGAAACATTGCATAGAGGTCAGATTACCAAAAAATTACAGATTCATAGCTTTATATCAAAACGAAAGAAGGTCTGGGTCTCAGTTGAAATCTTTTAAATTTTACAAAATAAAAATGGAAACATAGATTAAGGTTACTATGGGATAGGGTTAGAACACTTGTCTTAAAATTATTTGAATCCCAAATGTGGGAAAATTGATGAAAAAAACTCAAGCTCTTCTTCTTCTTCTTCTTCTTCCCTTCTCTTCTCAAACTCACGTTGGCTGCAACTCTTCAGGTTTGTTTTCTTTAACCTTTCATCTAGTTTTTTTTTTTTTTTTGGGTTTTGGCTAATGCAAAAGTTGCAAGGTGTCATGCATGCATGAAAGGGGCTAGGTGTCATCTTTAGAGTAAACATAAGTGGCACCATTAGATTAGCTCACACATGTCCACTATTTATTTTTTATTTTTTATATTTTTTAACTTAAATCTGAATCTTTCATAAATTATATCAAACTTCTAATATTTACTCTTAGGTCCCTAGCCATAAAATTTTAATATAATATTATTTAATATAAAATAATTATTAAATAATCCTTATTTTTAAGACAAACCTTTTACTAAATTTTCAAAAATGGGGTTACACAACTGGTGGAGGAGGCCAGCTTCAGTTAGCAGTCGGCTCTGGTGAGTGGCAGGGAGGTGGTTTACTATTGCTAGCGAGGATGTTGGTGAGGATGGAGTAGTAGAAGATGGCACCGAGGAGAGAAGAAGAGGGTTCGTTGGCAAATTAGGTGGTAAACAAAAAATGCAGTAGCAGAAAGCGTTCTCCTCTGCCACTGGAAGAGGAGAAGCAACAGTGAGGATGGAAAGTAGTGTCGGTGAGGGAATAAGCATCAGTGTTTGTAGAGCTAGAGGCATCAATGCAAAGTGGTAGCAGGAGAAGACAGGCATCATTCACTGAGGAAATATGAGAGAGGGTTCTCGGCGTCGAGCACCTCTGCCAATGAGGTTGATGAGGAGTCGGATAGCGAGAAGAGAGCTTGCTCTAGGCAAGCGACTCTGATACCATGATAGAGTATGAAATGTAATTACAAATTATGCTTGAGATAGTGAACTTGATGGCTATTTATACATATTAGCATAGAGGATTTTCCTCAACTACTTAAAGATTTTCTCGTTCAATTGAGGAAATCTTATATGCGATCAGCTTCCACCTAGATGGTAAATGATGAAGTTGGCAGCAGCAGCAATAGTGATGGCAAAAACAAGCGGGTGGTGGAGGTTGGAGATTCGGGTCCGTAGGGGGCCTCCGATGCTAGGGGCTATGGAGGGCTTAGCAACCTATGGTCATTGCTATTTTGGAGAGTGACTGATACCATGTATGCTTCATGTCGATGCCCCTTCCTTCCTCTTGACCTCCTCCTCTATTTACAATAGGTCGGTCATGAAGACATGGACATCAAGGTTATCCATCGCGTGGACTAAGGTGTTGGTGAGGCTACGATAGAGGTCTCCCCGATGTGTTAGAATTTTTAGATCACACATGTATAATTAAATATATTAAGTTATTATTTTGATTAGTCAAAATTAAAATAATCTTATTAAAGTAAAATTATTTGACTAAGGGATATAATTATCATAAAAATTAATTATGTGAATACCATCAGTAATATTTCTAACTTGGTGACGAGACAAGTTAGAAATATTAAACATCCTAGGGCATAACTGTAAATATAATTATAAATATAAATAAGGTTATAGTCCCCAATTGCAATATCAAATTCAGATTTCTCTTCACTCATCAAAGAGAAATCGAAAGGTTCTTAAGGATACTATACAATTAAAAGGCTAACATCGATTAATTCAAAAAAAAATACTTCGATGGATTCATTAGGTACGCTTCCAGGTTAATATATTTCATAATTATTATAGGATTTCATATATATTATTATAGATTTAATAAGTTTTATCAAAATATTTTAAATTTTGATTTTGGGTCTATAAAGCATGTTTGATCCATATTTGTTATGTTAAATTATCAACACTTGGTATTAGAGCCATCCTACAATGATTACTAAATATCTAAGCTTGTTTTTTATGTATTTTAATAGTATATTGGTAGTATTTCACCATGATTTGGTTCTATCATCATTAGGGAAGATGACGATTTTATGTAATCGTGTTGTAGTGTGCTTCACGGTTTGTCAAGCCTTCACGTTGTAACATATAAATATCCTCACTATTGTCACGCCCCTCAAAATATCGATAATATTAAAATTCAAGAAAATAAATCAATCTAGGATCCAAACTAACATTTGAGGTCACTAAAAAAACATTTAGATCAAAATTTCACCTCTATAATCTACAAATTTATAAACCCTGTGCAGTTCATAAACATACAACACATCGCTCGATGATTCATAAAATCTATACCCAACTCACCAAAATAATAACCACAACATAAATTCACAAGTGTGGGAGTCTGTGCAATCACAAAACCAACGTTTACCTAAGTTAATATTGTTACACGAATTAAACTTAACATTCCAAAATCTTAAACATGAGAGGTCCTTTAAACTTATACAAAATCCACAAGTTTAGATTCATCGTCAACATTTTATTAGATGCAACGTGTGGTTATACAACAAAAACATATATACTAATAAAGATCTGCCCAAAATCTTTTAGCTTTCCACTACCTCAGCCCAATCTTAACATTTAAGCAAGCGACAAGCTATCTTGAAAAAATTATACAACAACGGGGTGAGCATATAAAGCTCAGCAAGTGACTAACATATCCATCTCAAAAGCGGACAATTTCCAAAGACAGAAAGTTTCAAAATGCGTGGCAGAATATAAGAATTCATAGGCGTAATATCATTAGGTGCAGAATCACAATTGTCATTTCAATCAAACATATTTGGTTCATAACAAATGGAGCATAGAGTAATTGGAGCATATCGGCAACGAACGAAACGTTTTGGAGCATATCAATAATAAATGAAACATTTCAAAGCTTATCAATGGCATACGAAATGTTCCGAAGCATATCAATGGTGTATGGAACATTTCGAAGCATATCAACAATGAATGAAATATTTCGGAGCATATAAATAACAAATGAAATGTTTCAGAGCTTATCAGTGGCGTATAAAATGTTTCGGAGCATATCAATGGCGTATGGAATATTTCGGAACATATCAATAACAAATACCAAACAAAAGCTCAAACGTCGTCTTTGACGTTGCATTCATATCATTCTTATCCAAAGCATGTACAGAAACACATAACCAAAGCTCTGGATATCATATCAAACATACAGAATGTGTAGTGGGACCACAGACAGAATGTGATTCATCCATTTCTGAATGACCACCAGACAGAAGTCTCCCACGTTTGGGAGCTCCATCCACCCACGTTTAGGTGAAGACAGAGGGGGCCGGTAGAGCATCGCAGGCTCTATGCATAACTCCCTTTACCATTTCTGGCAAAGGTTCACATTATCCCACAATAACATAGTACAAAAGGTGGTATGAACAATAAATAGCATATATCAGAAGCACACGCGGAACAACAAAATGTACATGTGCCTTTACAAGTCAATACGATGCAAGCAACAATCTCTCACAAATGTATTCAGATTTGGAATGAAATGAAAGCAAGAGTATACACGGATTCCAAGCAATCATATATAGTTCAATTCAAAAAGAAGGTTAGATGAATTCAATATCCAAAGGAATGAAACTAGAGTAGGCACATATCGAAAGCAAATGTGGAACAATGGGATATACATGTGCCTATATGTGTCAATGCGATATAGCTTAAACGTTACACCAAATGTTTCAAGAATATAAATAATTTATAGAAAAGAGCAAACCAAAATTCAAGCACTAATATAAGCCTCAATTGAGCAAAAGGGGCTGAGTGAAATATATTTCCAAACGAATGAAACAGGATACGCGAAATCGACCAAAGCTCGATTTCTGACAGAATTCAAGAGGCACATTCAACAAATACTTCAGATTATCAATTATACTCTAATACTCTTAAGAAAGCTACTGTCGAAAGATATATCAATCTATTATCTGATGAAACAAGTTTCAGACGAATCAAGGTTTCCAACAAGGAGTTACCATTGATTTAGTGACCAAAGGTCAAAAACTAAATCACTATTTTGTAGAATCCATAGGGCGGAATCAACAGATAGCAGAATAGGCATTTGAATTCCAAATTCTTCAATCTATAAATCAAAAGAAAGGTTTACAAGTCTAATTTCAAATGAAATTAGTTTGGTACAAATCAGAATTTCCAACAGGGAGTTATAGGCATTTTAGTATCGAAAGGTCAAAAATTTTGATCCCTATTTTGCAACATCCATAAGCTCATTTGAAACAGACGTTTGGCTAAGTATTTGGAGTCCAAATTTTTCAAAATCAGTGTCAAAAGGAAGGTATAAGAGTCTACTCTCAAATAAATAAGGTTCTGCCTAAATCCATATTTGGTGCTAAAAATTATGGCCGAAACAATGTATAGGGGTTAGTTTACCGAAAAATTTCAGATCCATGATTTTTGTATCTAACAAGAGAAATATCAGGTTCTAGGCTGAAATCTTTCGAATAATTCAGAATAAATATGAGATCAAAGACTAATAATTTTATAGGATGGGGTTAGAACACTTGCAATAGAAAGGATCAAATCATTTGCAATAGAAAAAAATAGAACAATTACAAGAGAAACAATCGAGAAACTTGCAATAGGTAAGATCAGAACACTTACAATAGGAAGGATTGGAAACACTTGCAATAGAAAGGATTGAATCATTTGCAATAGAAAAAAATAGAACAATTACAGGAGAAACGATCGGGAAACTTGCCTTTCAAATATTTTGATCCGAAGATCCAAAGAAGGTGTCAGCCCAAATCCTTCTACTTTTCCTCCGTGTCCTCTCCCTGTTTCGTGTTCTACATGTGTCTCCTCTTTTTCCTCCACAACTATTGTTAGGATCGAGAGCACGAAGAGGGGGGGGGGTGAATTAGTGCAGCGGAAATCTTTTAGCAATTAAAAGCGAAAGCTGCGTTCGTTCGATAAAAACGATTTTGAAGTAAAAGCCGATTCTAAGATTACTTAAGATTGAGTGCAGTTTACATCAAAACACAATTTACGTCTAAACACAGTTTGCGTCTAAATGCAATTTGTGTCTAAACGCAGTTTTACGTCTAAACACAGTTTTACGTCTAAACGCAGTTTGCGTCTAAACGCAGTTTTATGTCTAAACGCAGTTTGCGTCTAAACGCAGTTTTACGTCTAAACGTAGTTTACGCAGTTTTACATCTAAACGTAGTTTACGTCTAAACGCAATTTGCATCTAAACGCAGTTTGCGTAGTTTACGTCTAAACTCAGTTTTACGTCTAAACGCAGTTTGCGTCTAAACGCAGTTTTACGTCTAAATGTAGTTTCGGAAAGATCTGAACTTAGAAACTCATTCGTAAAAGCACATAAGACAGTTTGCAGTTATAAATGGAATCAAAACGTAAACGTAAACTGCAATGTAATGATCGTACGAAAACACCGAATTACGTCTAAATGCATATTCGGAAAGATCAGAACTTAGAGACTCGTTCATAAAAGCGCAGAGGGCAGTAGCTATGTAGGAGGTTTGCAGTAATGATAAAGTGCTCAAAGTAAAAGCAAACCAGAGATTTAGAGTGGTTCGGTCAGTCTTGACCTACTCCACTTTTGGCTTCCTCCACCGACGAGGTCACCGATGTCAACTAGAGGCCTTCCTTCAATAGGCGAAGGCCAACTGCCCTTTTACAGTTTCACTCCTTTTGACGGGCTCAGGAGACAACCCTTACAGAACCTTTCGCTCCTCTCTTTACAACTCAAAACTTGAAGAACAGAGGGAGGAGAACTTTCGGCCTTAACCACAATTTTGAGCTCTAAGAATCACAAAAAATATCAAGATTTCGGTGTCTATCTATCTGCATTCTGTGCTGAATGGGTGGCGTATTTATAGGCCCCAACCCAATTCAAATTTGGAGCTCAAAACGATCAAATCCCGGAATTCCGGGATCAGGCGGTTGCACCTCCTGACTGGAGAGGTTGCACCGCTTGGCAGAGCTCGGAGACTGAGCCCAGGCGGTTGCACCTCTCTGTCAGGGGCGGTTGGATCGCCTGAGTTTGGCTCGGAGATTGAGCCCCAAGCGGTGCCACCTCCTGACTGAGGCGGTTGCACCGCTCCTGCCAGAGCTCGAAGACCGAGCTCAAGCGGTGCTACCTCTGTTAGGAGAGGTTGCACCGCCCAGTCTCGCTCGGAGACTGAGCCCAAGCGATGCCACCTCCTGCCTGGGGCGGTTGCACCGCCTAGCTTCGCTGGGAGATCCTCTCCTGGGCGGTGCCACCTCCAACCCTAGCGGTGCCACCTCTTTCACTATTTCAGCTCACTTGGTTTGGCTCCAAACTTGGCCCAAACCAATCCGAACTTGAGCCTAATTGGCCCCTACTTGGGTTATAGGATTAACACCTAATCCTAACCCTAATTAACATGCTAACTATGAATTTAAAGATATTTTCTAAGCTATTACAAAGTCCGCAAGTCAAGACTTCTTCTGGCGAGCTTCCGATAAACTTCCGGCGGTCTTCCGATGAACTCTCGGAAACCATTCTACGGACTCCCGGCAAGCTCCTAGACTTCACGATTTTATCTTAGCGAGTTCCAATGAGCTTCTTTGGCAAGCTCCGATCTTTCTCGGCGAGCTCCGGTAGCATTCCCGACGAACCTTCGGACTTCCGTCGAACTCTCGAACTCGCAACAAATCCTTCGCGCTTGACTCCGACACATTGTTTCACTTTATGTCTTCATCGTTATCATAGTCAATCCTGCACAATTAAAACAAAACTTCGATCGAGACAATTAATCCTAAGCAATTTAACCAAGTTGTCCAGCATGTCATTGGTCCCTCGACGCTTCGTCCGATTCTTCGGCGCATCGTCCTCTCCTGCAGCCTATTGCCCAATCGGCCAGTTGACTCCGCAACTCCGATATCCTTAGCACAATACCCGCTCTTCTTGGCCCGATGCCCGAGTCCATGGCCCGAAGCCTTCTGTCGATACGTCAACCGATCCACCGGCCCGACGTCCAATTTTCTGACATGTTCCTTCGGCACAACATGATTTTCCTGCTTTAATTGTCTCATCCTGATCGAAGCATCCTGCGTCACTCAAAACGCAGATTAAATCATAAACATATATCAAGTAGTTTTATCATCAAAATACGAGATTCAACAATCTCCCCCTTTTTGATGATGACAACCACTTGATGACGGAGTTAAACTTAACTCCCGGAGTTTAAACAAACTCCCCCTATCAATATGCCATATTGATAGAACCTTGAATTCAAACTGAATTCAAGTCATTGGAATATTCATCATGAATACTTGCAACACGTCTACATGAACATATGCATAAACTTATGCATCACATGTCATGTCATCAACATACTTTCATCAACATACTTCTCCCCCTTTGTCATCAACAAAAAGGAGAAGTATCACAATCAATCATTTGTGATATTGATTCAACTCATTGCATGAAAAACATAGTATCAAGTTTTATCATCATGCAATCTTGGAGCTAGAAGATTTAGCAAGTGTTACATCATGCTTAGAACATTCATGCTATCAAGTTTTAGATATGCAAGTTTTATAGCATATAAGATAGCACTTTTGGTAATGTTCAAGATAGCAAGTTCTATATCATGCAAGCTAGCAAATTAGAGATGTTCAAGAAGGCAACTCTTGCTTCTTGAAAATTTTGTTCACTTTGCTAGATGCGCAAGTTAGCATTTTTGCCTCTTGAGATAGGCAAGATAGCACATTTGCTTCTTTTGAGATAGCAACTTTTTGCTTCTCTTTAGACCAACAAGCTAGCAATTTTTACGATATACAAGTTTCACAATATATAAGCTAGCAAAAATTTTGAAAGCAAATGCAAGATAGCTTTCTTGTGTAAGCTCATGATTCTTGCTTCCTATTGCAATATGCAAATTTCAAGTTTTGCTTCTTGAGATATTCAAGATAGTGATGTTCAAGAAGATAATTTTTCTTCTTGAAATAAGCAAGTTAGCAATATTTGCTACTTAAGATAGGCAAGCTAGCAATCAAGTTTTTGCATCTTCTTGACTTGTACAAGCTAGCTATCTCCCCCTTTGTCATTGTCAAAAAGAAAGGAAGAATATAGTTTTGTAGTTCTTTTTCCTTTTACAATGATTTCAAAATCATGACAAAGGATGAATAATCAAGTCATGAATGTCAAGACAATTTTTCATCATGAATATCATTGCATGCATCGTTATCATAGGTTGAAGTATTACATGCATAATTTTATATCATCATTCATAATTACATTAATGTTTCAATATAGCAATTTTTTCTCAAAGTGTGTAACTTAGCACTCATAGCATTTTAAATCATGATTTACATCATATGCAATACATCACATCATAATTAGAAAGCACAAGTATTGCATGCATAATTTGCACATCATAAATATATCATGATGGTATTAATTTTGTCAAATTATATCCTACCATACATGATTGAAACTTCTTATTTGTATATATCAAAACAAATTAATGAATATTTCATGTATTCTTCTCTTCACATAAGGAATATCAAGAAGAATTATTAGGTGATGAGATAAACATTTCATGAATACAAGGAATTGCATAAAAATCATATCATAAGTGTTTCATGTATTCATATTATCACATGAAGCATACAAGACAACAATGCAAAGAAATCATGGCATGAAGAATATCAATGTGAAAATTCAGCAACGATCACATGATACAATCGTAAGGCATGATATAATTATACGACATATCATGAGATGATAATTTATCATATCAATGAAAGATATCAATGAGGATCAATTCGTGAATACCAAAGATATGATTCATGGTTCATTACAATTCTTCTTAACAAGTTCACGATCAAGATTCATATAATTCTTAATAAAGCAAATTGATGTACAATCATCACACAAGACATACAAGGCGAAGAAATCTTGTTATTTCTATATTATGAAATATATGATATCAAGGCTCATGATTCATTTGAAAAGATATAGTACAAAGAGCAACTTGAAACATTCATATCAAGATCACATTTTAAAATATTCCAAGTTTCAAGATATCAATATGACACTTCATTGAATTCTAAGAAATCAAAAGACAAGTTGCATTTCATTTGAAGAACTCCTTTTTGATAAATGTAGGGAGCATAATGAACGATCTTGATTTATAAAGAGCTTCATGTTATAATTATCAAGATCATGATTTTAATAATTATTTTCTTTAGCAAAAACACTATCATTCATATTTCGAGATGGAATTTATAAGCAGGAATCATTTCATCAAATCCATTTTAGAAAAATATTTTTCATAAGTGTATGAGAAAATCCGATTGTTAGGATACTAATTGTTAAGTGAATCCAAAAATGAAATTAACACTTTCATATATTCAAACATGATTTTTGCTATAGATCTTGAAATTAAATCATGAAGATCAAACAAGCTCATGATCATGGATAACTTAAAATCTCATGCATAAAATTGTTAATCATTGTATCATAACCATTTAATATTACATCTTTATGCGTTACTTTAAATCAAACGTGATTTCATTCAACAATGTTAATCAAATATGATACACATTATTACTTCTTAACCATGATTTCTCAATCAAAATCATTTTGTTTGTTTATCATAAAATATGCAATATTATCATTTTCGAAATTACTAGCATGATCATAATTTTGGTATTTTTATTTTTAAACATGTAATTTTTAAGAAAATTAATTCTAAACTAAGAAAGACACTACATCATGAAAGCATCAAGTAATTTCAAAATAAACCAAAGGCATTTTGATTACCTCAACGTTGTAGGCTGTTAAGGCATAGTTTGCCGCCTCGCTTTTGTTGACTTTCTCGTCTTCGGAGGAGCTCGATTCATCCCAATTTTTGTTCTTCTTCTTGTGTTTAAAGCAAGTAGTTCTATTCTTTTTGCTTTTTAATTTTCGTTTCATTTGTAGTTTAAGTTCACCATCACTTGAGCTTATGCTCGAGTGGTCTTCAAATGTTCTATGCCCCAAATCCTTTCTGTTCTTTGGAAGGTTGTTTTGTTCATCATTGTCCTCATCACTTGAGTCATCGCTCAAGTGGCATTCATTTGTCCAGAGTTCCAAATCCTTCCTGTTCTTTAGAAGGTGATTGTGTTCAACATGTTTATCATATGCATTGTGCATCATTTCATATGTCATCAATGAACCAATTAGTTCTTCAAGTGGTAAGTTGTTTAGGTTTTTAGCTTCTTGTATTGCAGTTACTTTTGAATCCCACTTCTTAGAAAGAGAACGCAAAATCTTGTTTACGAGTTCAAAATCCGAAAAACATTTTCCAAGAGCTCTTAAACTATTGACGACATCCGTGAAACGGGTGTACATGTCGCCTATAGTCTCGCTTGGTTGCATTCGAAAAAGCTCAAAATCATGCAATAAAAAATTAACTTTCGAGTCTTTGACTCTACTAGTTCCCTCATGCGTGATTTCAAGTGTTCACCAAATGTCGAAAGCCGTTTCGCACAAAGAAACCCGATTGAACTCATTTTTGTCCAAAGCGCAAAATAAGGCATTCATAGCCTTTGCGTTTAAAGAAAAATACTTCTTCTCTAAATTCGACCATTCGTTCATCAGTTTATAGGGAAGTTGAAAACCGTTTTCAATGATATTCCATAAATCCAGATTTAGAGAAATCAAGAAAACTCTTATTCGAGTTTTCCAATAAGTGTAGTCCAATCCGTTAAAGAACGGTGGACGAAAGATCGAAAAGCCCTCTTGAAGAGCCATTTCTATCGGGTGTAAATCCAAAATGAGAAATACCCCGCTCTGATACCAATTGTTAGGATCGAGAGCACTAAGAGGGGGGGGGTGAATTAGTGCAGCGGAAATCTTTTAGCAATTAAAAGCGAAAGCTGCGTTCGTTAGATAAAAACGATTTTGATGTAAAAGCTGATTCTAAGATTACTTAAGATTGAGCGCAATTTACATCAAAACACAGTTTATGTCTAAACGCAGTTTGCGTCTAAATGCAGTTTGCGTCTAAACGCAGTTTTACGTCTAAACACAGTTTTACGTCTAAACGCAGTTTGCGTATAAACGCAGTTTTATGTCTAAACGTAGTTTGCGTCTAAACGTAGTTTTACGTCTAAACATAGTTTACGCAATTTTACGTCTAAACGTAGTTTACGTCTAAACGCAATTTCCGTCTAAACGCAGTTTGCGTAGTTTACGTCTAAACGCAGTTTTACGTCTAAACGCAGTTTGCGTCTAAACGTAGTTTTACGTCTAAACGTAGTTTTGGAAAGATTTGAACTTAGAAACTCATTCGTAAAAGCACATAAGATAGTTTGCAGTTATAAATGGAATCAAAACGTAAACATAAACTGCAATTTATGATCGTACGAAAACACCGATTTACGTCTAAATGCAGATTCGGAAAGATCAGAACTTAGAGACTTGTTCATAAAAGCGCAGAGGGCAGTAGCTATGTAGGAGGTTTGCAGTAATGATAAAGTGCTCAAAGTAAAAGCAAACCAGAGATTTAGAGTGGTTCGGTCAGTCTTGACCTACTCCACTTTTGGCTTCCTCCACCGACGAGGTCACCGATGTCAACTAGAGGCCTTCCTTCAATAGGCGAAGGCCAACTGCCCTTTTACAGTTTCACTCCTTTTGACAGACTCAGGAGACAACCCTTACAGAACCTTTCGCTCCTCTCTTTACAACTCAAAACTTGAAGAACAAAGGGAGGAGAACTTTCGGCCTTAACCACAATTTTGAGCTCTAAGAATCACAAAAAAGATCAAGATTTCGGTGTATATCTATCTCCATTCTGTGCTTAATGGGTGGGGTATCTATAGGCCCCAACCCAATTCAAATTTGGAGCTCAAAACGATCAAATCCCAGAATTCCGGGATCAGGCGGTTGCACCTCCTGACTGGAGAGGTTGCACCGCTTGGCAGAGCTCGGAGACTGAGCCCAGGCGGTTGCACCTCTCTGTCAGGGGCGGTTGCACCGCCTGAGTTTGGCTCGGAGACTGAGCCCCAAGCGGTGCCACCTCCTGACTGAGGCGGTTGCACCGCTCCTGCCAGAGCTCGAAGACCGAGCTCAGGCGGTGCTACCTCTGTCAGGAGAGGTTGCACCGCCCAATCTCGCTCGGAGACTGAGCCCAAGCGATGCCACCTCCTGCCTGGGGCGGTTGCACCGCCTAGCTTCGCTGGGAGATCCTCTCCTGGGCGGTGCCACCTCCAACCCTGGCGGTGCCACCTCTTTCACTATTTCAGCTCACTTGGTTTGGCTCCAAACTTGGCCCAAACCAGTCCGAACTTGAGCCTAATTGGCCCCTACTTGGGTTATAGGATTAACACCTAATCCTAACCCCAATTAACATGCTAACTATGAATTTAAAGATATTTTCTAAGCTATTACAAAGTCCGCAAGTCAAGACTTCTTCTGGCGAGCTTCCGATAAACTTCCGGCAGTCTTCCGATGAACTCTCGGAAACCATTCTGCGGACTCCCGGCAAGCTCCTAGACTTCACGATTTTATCTTAGCGAGTTCCAATGAGCTTCTTTGGCAAGCTCCGATCTTTCTCGGCGAGCTCCGGTAGCATTCCCGACGAACCTTCGGACTTCCGTCGAACTCTCGAACTCGTAACAAATCCTTCGCGCTTGACTCCGACACTTTGTTTCGCTTTATGTCTTCATCGTTATCATAGTCAATCCTGCACAATTAAAACAAAACTTCGATCGAGACAATTAATCCTAAGCAATTTAACCAAGTTGTCCGGCATGTCATTGGTCCCTCGACGCTTCGTCCGATTCTTCGGCGCATCGTCCTCTCCTGCAGCCTATTGCCCAATCAGCCAGTTGACTCCGCAACTCCAATATCCTTAGCACAATACCCGCTCTTCTTGGCCCGATGCCCGAGTCCACGGCCCGAAGCCTTCTGTCGATACGTCGACCGATCCACCGGCCCAACGTCCAATCTTCTGACATGTTCCTTCGGCACAACATGATTTTCCTGCTTTAATTGTCTCATCCTGATCGAAGCATCCTGTGTCACTCAAAACACAGATTAAATCATAAACATATATCAAGTAGTTTCATCATCAAAATATGAGATTCAACAACTATAGCTCATGCAGAACATAGAGGCATAGTCACCTGCTCTCTCTTACTCTCATTCCTTCATTTTCTTTTTTCAAATGCAGCTGTCGCAGCTGTCGCAGCCATCGCCGCTGCCACTACTACAGTCGTAACCATGACCGTAGCTGCTGTCACAACCCTAGCCCCTTCCACTGCCCTACTTCCTTCCCCTCTTATCTCGTTCTTACTTTTTCTTTCCCAAACACAACTGCCGCAGATGCAACCACCACTACTGCAGCCGAAATCACAGCCACAGCCCTTATTTTTTTTCCTTTCCTTTCTTTCTCTTTCCCAAAAGTAGCTGCTGCAGCCACCACCGCTGCCGCAGCTACCGCAGCCACAGTCGCAGCCATGGCCGCAGCCACCACAGCCGTAGTCTCTTCTTCCTCCCCTGCACTATTTCCTCTCCTTCTCTTCCAGTTGCAGCTACCACTACCGCAACTGCCTCCCCTTCTCCTCTTCCTCTCTTCTTCCCTTTTCCTTTCTCTTCTTCTTCCTTTCCTTCTCTTCTTTCCCAGCTGCACTGCTGCAGTCGCAGCCTCAGCCTCGGCCACAGCCTCTTCTTCCTCCCCTGCTCATCTTCCTCTCCTTCTCTTCCAACTGCAACTGGCATCGCCGCAGCCACAACCCCTTCTCTTCTTCCTCTCCTTCCCTTCTTCCTTTCTCTTCTTCTTCCTTTCCTTCTCTTCTTTCCCAGCTGCACTGCTGCAGTCGCAGCCTCAGCCACGGCCACAACCTCTTCTTCCTCCCCTGCTCATCTTCCTCTCCTTCTTCTCTTCCAACTGCAACTGCCATCGCAGCAGCCGCAGCCCCTTCTTCCCCTTCGCTTCTTCCTCTCCTTCCCTTCTTCCTTCCTCTTCCTCTTTCCCTGCCACAGCTGCAGCTGCCACAACTACAGCCGCAGCTACTTCTTTCCCTTCTCCTCTTCCTTCTCCTTCCTTTCTTCTTCTTCTCTTCTTCTCCTTCCTCCCCTTCTTCTCCCCGACGAACAGCACCTCCTTTCCTCTGTTTCCTCCTGTAGGAAACAGAGGTGCCGCCTCTTCACTCGCTTCTACTTCTTCTCTTCTTCCTCCCCATCTCTTCCTCTCCTTCTCTTCCAGTTGCAGCTTCCACCGCCGCAGCCGCAGCTCCTCCTTTCCCTTCTCTTCTTCTTCTCCTCTTCTTCTTCCCTCCTCCTCCCCAATGCCCCACACATCATCTCCTCTGTTTCCACCTACGGGAAATAGAGGTGCTGCAGCCCTAGCTGCAGCTGCTGCCTCTCTCTCTCTCCTCTCCATCTTCCCTCTCTTCTTCTTCTTTTCTTCTTTTCTCCCTCAACTTTTCTTCTTCTTCTCCCCACGCCCCACCGCTCCTCTCTCTTTTTCTTTCGAGAAACAGAGAGAGAGGCGTGGGAGGCGGTGGGATAAAACCGAAATTTTCAGTTTTCTTTATTTTTTTTCTTTTTGCAACTTAACAGTTTATTCCTTGAAATTTTTATATTTACATATAGGTCCTCCAATTTACATATAAATCCTTATTAATAATTTTCAAAAGTGAGGGATATTACACTCTCCCCTCCTTAAAAGAAAATTTAGTCTTCTAAATTGATCATAGCTCAATCGATGAAAAGATGATGATTATGATATCTTTATTTCCTCCTCCTGCTCTTAAATAGTTTCATCAATACAATACAATTACACAATTATCCACGAGTGACCGAAATATTCTCCTCCTTGATCCTCAATAGATGGTAACCCGATATTCAAACAATCTTTGAAAATACTTGTGCACCCTGCAGTTAATCAAACAAGTCGTCACTTTAGAGAATACTCGTTTTTGATGGTCACCTAATTCAACTGTACATAATCAATACAAAGCCTCAATGTTCCATCCATCTTTTTAACAAACCCCGGAGCACCCTATGATGAAATATTAAGCCAAATAAAATCCTTATTTAATAGTCCTTGTAGTTATTTTTTCTAATTCCATTTACTTAAATGATGTCATTCTGTAGAGAGGCTTAGATATTGGGATTGTCCCAAGGACCAAATCAAAAGCAAAGTCACGTTTTGGAGGTAATTCATGCAATTCATCCTGGGATCATTAGGCAAGGAGATAAATCATGTCCAATACTCTCAAAATAAAAGATCGACTGATCAAATATGCAAAAAGTGATCCTTTGTTATATACCAATCCATACTGGTATGATAGGAAGATAGTCAATCCATACTAAGTATAATATCAAAACTCCAAATCTCTAGGAGAACTAAATCAGCAAAAGTTTAAGTTCTCCAATAAAAATCAGATAAGAGGACCAGATTCAAGTTCGTTATCAAAGAATCTCCAATGATCGTATTTACATATAGCACATAATGTAGTGGTCTAGGTTGAATACCCATGTGGTAAGCAAAATATTACGAATCAAATCGTAGATGGGACCTATGGTCAAACAAATATTTGCATTCTTTCATAAACATTCATAATACCTTCGATCACTAATTCAGAAGTTTTAGAATCATATTCAGTGATAGCATACACTCTGACATGGGCTGATGATTTAAGAGGCAGTGACTCTTTCTTCTTGTTCAAAGGGCAGTCTTTTATTTTATAATCTAATTTTCCACAAGCAAAATAGGCTCTAGTCACCCGAAAACACAAACTTGTTTTATAATTTAACCTGCAATTCACACATGATTAAGTCTTTTATGGTGGCTTCCTTTTTCAAATCCAAATGTCTTGACCCTCTTGTTATCACTTTCTAATTCATTTCCAATCATATTTTTATTGGTAAACTTGTCCTTATCATTCTCGCCATTGATCTTCAAAAATTCTTTTCATTGTTCCCATTAATGATCAGCCTCTACTTCCAATATAAGGTGGCAAAAGAAATCTTCGATCATCAGAACAATTTTGTACATCAAATATCTTCTCCGTTTGCATCATCCCTTTTTCTACCACCAATGAAATTAGGTGCACCATGCTTCTGCTACGCCACTCTGATTCAATATCCCCGATTACCCCTTTCATCCCACTTAATTAATCAGAAACAAATGAAATAGGAGGACCCAAATGTCCTCATCATCCTATATTCCTAAAATGCATCAAAGAAAATTTCCACCAATCACTATAGTTCATTAGACCTCAATATATTTTGCACGTCAACATATCAAATATTTCAGTAATCCTCAAACCATGCTTTGATACCACCTCTGTCATGCCCCTCAAAAATATCCATGATATTAAAATTTCTTCAACGCAAACCAATCCAGGATCCAAACTAACATTTGAGGACACTGAAAAACATTCTATCAAATTCATATCTATAAAACCTGTGCAGTTTATAATCATATATCACATCACTCGATAATTCATATTTATGGCAATCCAAGCCAACTTGACAAACATGAACAACATTTATAAATCCACAAGTTCATATCATCGTAAATTAGACTTAACATTCTGAAATTCCAAATAAGAGAGATCGTCTAACACTTTTACATAGTATATCCATTTCGATTCATCGACAACATTTCATTACATACAAAATATGCTTATACAACAATAACATAATAACCAACAAGACTTGCCCATAATTCTGAATAGCTATCCACTATCTCAGCCCAAATCAAACATCTCAAAGAGTGACAAGCTGACCTAAAAGATTTATATAACAATGGAGTGAGCTAAAAATAGCTCAGCAAGTAACAAAGCATATATAGCACGAGAAGAGATAGTTTCAAACAAACAAGATATCACAATGTAAGACAGAATCCAAGGGATTCAAGGATATCATCTCATTAGATATAGAATCGCAAATATCATTTCATTCATAACATATTTGGTTCATAACAAATGGAGCATAGAGTAATTGGAGCATATCAATAGCGTACGAGATGATCCGGAGCATATTAATGGCAAATAGGACATTTCAGAATATATCAGTTCATAGCAAATGGAGCACAGAGTAATTGGAGCATATCAATAGCATATGAAATGTTTCATAAGATTTTGAGGATTTGTACAAAAAAAATCTGAGGACCTATATGTAAACCTTGAGGACCTAATCGTAAATATAATAATACAAGGACTAAACTGCAAAATACATAAAATTACAAATCCCACCGTTTAAGCCTCTCTGCCTTCGTTCATAAGGAACCAGAGAATGCAGCTACATGGAAGAACAGGAGAAAGAAAGAAAGAAGAAGAGAAGAAAAAGGGGGAAGAAGAAGAAGAAACAAATTTGGGGCTTTGAGGTTTCTTACTCAAATCTTCTCATTTAGGGACATAATTCTCAAAGGCAAGTGTTCTAACCCCATCCTACAGAATTATTAGTCTTTGATCTTATATTTATTCTGCATTATTCGAAAGATTTCAGCCTAGAACCTGATATTTCTCTTGTTAGATACAAAAATCATGGATCTGAAATTTTTCGGTAAACTGACCCCTATACATTGTTTCGGTCATAATTTTTAGCAACAAACATGGATTTAGGCAGGACCTTATTTATTTGAGAGTAAACTCTTATACATTCCTTTTGACACTGATTTTGAAAATTTTGGACTCCGAATACTTACCCAAACGTCTGTTTCAAATTAGCCTATGGATGCTGTAAAACAGGGATCAAAATTTCTGACCTTTTGATACTAAAATGCCTATAACTCCCTGTTGGAAATTCTGATTTGTACCAAACTGATTTCATTTGAAATTAGACTTGTAACCTTTCTTTTGATATATAGATTGAAGAATTTGGAATTCAAATGCCTATTCTGCTATCTGTTGATTCCGCCCTATGGATTCTGTAAAACAGTGATTTAGTTTTTGACATTTGGTCACTAAATCAATGGTAACTCCTTGTTGGAAACCTTGATTCGTATGAAACTTATTTCATTAGAAAATAGATTGATATATCTTTTGACAATAGCTTTCTTAAGGGTATTGGAGCATAATTGATAATCTGAAGTATTTGTTCAATGTGCCTCTTGAATTCTGTCAGAAATCAAGCTTTGGTCGATTTCGCGTATCTATTTCATTCATTTGGAAATAGATTCCATTCAGCCTGTTTTGCTCAATTGAGGCTTATATTAGTGCTTGAATTCTGGTTTGCTCTTTTCTGTAAATTACTTATATTTTTGAAACATTTGGTGTAACGTTTAAGTTATATCGCATTGACACATATAGGCACATGTATATCCCATTGTTTCGCATTTGCTTTCGATATGTGCCTACTCTAGTTTCATTCCTTTGGATATTGAATTCATCTAACCTTCTTATTTGAATTGAGCTATATATGATTGCTTGGAATCCGTGTATACTCTTGCTTTCATTTCATTCCAATTCTGAATACATTTGTGAGAGATTGTTGCTTGCATCGTATTGACTCGTAAAGGCACATGTACATTTTGTTGTTCCGCGTGTGCTTCCGATATATGCTATTTATTGTTTATACTACCTTTTGTACTCTGGTGTTGTGGGATAATGTGAACCTTTGCTAGAAATGGTAAAGGGAGTTATGCATAGAGCCTGCGATGCTCTGTCGGCCCCCTCTGACTTCACCTAGACGTGGGTGGATGGAGCTCCCAAACGTGGGAGACTTATGTCTGGTGATCATTCAGAAATGGATGAATCACATTCTGTCCCTTATCTAATAATTCTTATAGTTGCTTTTCCAATTCCACTTACTCAAATGATATCATTCTGTAGAGAGGCTTAGATTTTGGGATTGTCCCAAGGACCAAATCAAAAGCAAAGTCACGTTTGGAGGTAATCAAAGCAAGTCATCATGTGATACATTAGATAAGGAGATAAATCATGTCCAATACTCTCAAAATAAAAGATCGACTGATCAAATATACAAAAAGTGATCATTTGTTATATAACAATCCATACTGGTATGATAAGAAGATAGCCAATTCGTACCAAGTATAATATCAAAACTCTAAATCTCTAGGAGAACTAAATCAGCAAAAGTTCAAGTTCTCTAATAAAAATCAGATAAGAGGACCAGATTCAAGTTCGTTATCAAAGAATCTCCAATGATCGTATTTATATATAGCATATAATGTAGTGGTCTAGGTTGAATACCCATGTGGTAAGCAAAATATTACGAATCAAATCGTAGATGGGACCTATGGTCAAACAAATATTTGCATTCTTTCATAAGCATGCATAATACCTTCGATCACTAATTCAGAAGTTTTAGAATCATATTCAGTGATAGCATACACTCTGACATGGGCTGATGATTTAAGAGGTAGTGACTCTTTCTTCTTGTTCAAAGGGCAGTCTTTTATTTTATAATCTAATTTTCCACAAGCAAAATAGGCTCTAGTCACCTGGAAACACAAACTTGTTTTATAATTTAACCTGCAATTCACACATGATTAAGTCTTTTATGGTGGCTTCCTTTTTCAAATCCAAATGTCTTGACCCTCTTGTTATCACTTTCTGATTCATTTTCAATCATATTTTTATTGGTAAACTTGTTTTTGTCATTCTTGCTATTGATCTTCAAAAAAATTTTTCATTGTTGCCATTAATAATCAACCTCTACTTCCTATATAAGGTAGCAAAAGAAATCTTTTGAACATCAGAACAATTTTGTACATCATATATCTTCTCTATTTGCATCATCCATTTTTCTACCACATATGAAATTAGGTTCACCATGCTTTCATTATGCTACTCTGATTTGGTATCCTCGATCAACCCTTTCATCACACTTAATTAATCAAAAGCAGATGAAGTAGGAGGACTAAATGTTCTCGTCATCCTAGATTCCTAAAATACATCAAATAAAATTTTCACCGATCAGTATAGTTCACTATACCTCAATATATTTTGCATGTCAACATATTAATTATTTCAGTGATCCTCAAACCATGCTCTGATACCACCTCTGTCATGCCCCTCAAAATATCGATAATATTAAAATTCAAGAAAACAAATCAATCCAGGATCTAAACTAGCATTTGAGGACGCTGAAAAATATTTATCAAATTCACATCTATAAAACATGTGCAGTTTATAATCATATATCACATCACTCGACAATTCACATTTATGGCAACCCAAGCCAACTTAACAAACATGAACAACATTTATGAATCCACAAGCTAAGTAATTTATACCATCAGAACTCCAACTATTTACCACAACAAAAATTCATAAATTTATAAACCCTGTGTAGTTCATAAACATATAACACATCGCTCGATGATTCATAAAATCTGAACTCAATTCACCAAAATAATAACCACAACATAAATTCACAAGTGTGGGAGTCTGTACAATCACAAAACCAACGTTTACCATAAGTTCATATCGTTACACGAATTAAACTTAACATTCCATAATCTAAAACATGAGAGGTCCTTTAAACTTATACAAAATCCACAAGTTTAGATTCATCGTCAACATTTCATTAGATGCAGTGTGTGCTTATACAACAAAAACATATATATTAATAAAGATCTGCTCAAAATCTTTTAGCTTTCCACTACCTCAGCCCAATCTTAACATTTAAGCAAGCGACAAGCTATCCTGAAAAATTTATACAACAATGGGGTGAGCATATAAAGCTCAGCAAGTGACTAACATATCCATGTCAAAATAGGACAATTTCTAAAGAGATAAAGTTTCAAAATGCAAGGCAGAATATAAGAATTCATAAATGTAATATAATTAGGTGCAGAATCACAATTGTCATTTCAATCAAACATATTTGGTTCATAATAGATGGGGCATAGAGTAATTGGAGCATATCAGTAACGAATGAAACGTTTTGGAGAATATCAATAACAAATGAAACATTTTGGAGCTTATCAACGGCGTATGAAATGTTCCGGAGCATATCAATGGCGTATGGAACATTTCGAAGCATATCAACAATGAATGAAATATTTCGGAGCATATAAATAACAAATGAAATGTTTCGGAGCTTATCAGTGGCGTATGAAATGTTCCGGAGCATATCAACGGTGTATGGAACATTTCAGAGCATATTAATAACAAATACCAAACAGAAACTCAAACGTCGTTTTTGACGTTGCATTCATATCATTCTTGTCCAAAGCATATACAGAAAAATATAACCAAAGCTCTGAATATCATATTAAATATATATAAGGTGTAGTGGGACCACAAATAGAATGTGATTCATCCATTTCTGAATGACTACCAGATAGAAGTCTCCCATGTTTGGGAGCTCCATCCACCCACGTCTAGGTGAAGTCAGAGGGGATCGGTAGAGCATTGCAGGCTCTATGCATAACTCCCTTTATCATTTCTAGCAAAGGTTCACATTATCCCACAACACCAGAGTACAAAAGGCAATATGAACAATAACTAGCATATATCGGAAGCACACACAGAACAACAAAATATACATATGCCTTTATGAGTCAATACGATGCAAGCAATAATCTCTCACAAATGTATTCAGATTTGGAATGAAATGAAAGCAAGAGTATACACGGATTCCAAGCAATCATATATAGCTCAGTTCAACTAAGAAGGTTAGATGAATTCAATATCCAAAGGAATGAAACTAGAGTAGGCACATATCGAAAGCAAATGTGGAACAATGGGATATACATGTGCCTATATGTGTCAATGCGATATAGCTTAAACATTACATAAAATATTTCAAGAATGTAAATAATTTACAGACAAGAGCAAACTTGAATTTAAGCACTAACATAAGCCTCAACTGAGCGAAGGGGACTGAATGCAATCTATTTCCAAATGAATGAAACAGAATACGTGAAATCGATCAAAGCTCGATTTCTGACAGAATTCAAGAGGCACATTGAACAAATACTTCAGATTATCAATTATGCTCCAACACCCTTAAGAATGCTACTATCGAAAGATATATCAATCTATTTTCTGATGAAACAAGTTTCATATGAATCAAGGTTTCCAACAAGGATTTACCATTGATTTAGTGACCAAAGGTCAAAAACTAAATCACTGTTTTGCAGAATCCATAGGGCGGAATCAACAGATAGCAGAATAGGCATTTAAATTCTAAATTTTTCAATCTATATATCAAAAGAAATGTTTACAAGTATAGTTTCAAATGAAATTAGTTTAGTATAAATCAGAATTTCCAACAGTGAGTTATAGGCATTTTAGTATCGAAAGATCAGAAATCTTGATCCCTATTTTGTAGCATCCATAGGCTCATTTGAAACAGACGTTTGGGTAAATATTCGGAGTCCAAAATTTTCAAAATCAGTGTCAAAAGGAAGGTATAAGAGTCTACTTTCAAATAAATAAGGTCATGCCTAAATCCATGTTTGGTGCTAAAAATTATGGCTGAAACAATATATATGGGTCAGTTTACCGAAAAATTTCAGATCCATGATTTTTGTATCTAACAAGAGAAATATCAGGTTCTAGGCTGAAATCTTTCAAATAATTTAGAATAAATATGATATCAAAGACTAATAATTATGTATGATGGGATTAGAATACTTACCTTTGAGAATTATGACCCTAAATGAGAATATTTGAGCAAGAAACCTCAAAGCCCCAAATTTTTTTTTTTTTCTTCTTCTTCCCCCTTTTTCTTCTCTTCTTTTTTCTTTTTTTCTCCTATTCTTCCACGCAGCTGCCTTCTCTGGTTCCTTATGAACGAAGGCATAGAGGCTTAAGCTGTGGGATTTGTAATTTTATACATTTTACAGCTTAGTCCTTGTATTATTATATTTATGATTAGGTCCTCAAGGTTTACATATAGGTCCTAAGATTTTTTTATTTTTTGTTGTTGAACAAATCGTCCAAATCTTATGAATAAGTTCTCAGATTCATACTTTGGCTCTTTTATCAAATTTAAAATAGATACTTACATTACAACTAGAAACTTATACGAAAATTCAGAAACGAGGGATATTACACTCTCCCCCCTTAAAAGAAAATTTTAGTCCTCTAAATTTATCATACCTCTATCGATAAAAAGATGGGGATAAACCTTTTTCATTTCCTCCTCTAGCTCCCAGGTTATTTCCTCTCTAGAATGATGTCTCCAAATTACTTGCACTAGAGGGATGACCCGATTCCTTAGGATCTTTTCTTCCTTATCAACAATCTGAGTGTGCTCTTCTACATAAGATAAATCTTTACCCCAATCACCTTTCCAATCCATAACATAGGCTCTAAGCAAATCCTCAAGTGTTTGAATTGCTCTTTCTGACTGACCATCTGTCTGAGGATGATATGTAGTACTAAACTTGACTTTAGTGCCCATAGATTCTTGTAATCTGCTCCAGAATCTAGATAGAAATCTGGAGTCTCTATCAGAAATGATCTCTTTTGGAATACCATGAAGTCTTACTATTTCATTGACATATAAATCTACAAGTCTATCAAGCGAATAAGTCATATTAATCGGTAGGAAATGTGCAGATTTTGTTAACCTATCAATGATAACCCAAATAGTATCATGCTTTCTAGAGGTTCTGGGTAGTCCTGAAACAAAATCTATGGTAACACATTCCAATTTCCATTCAGGAATATTTAAAGGTTGCAACAACCCTCCAAGTCTTTGGTGTTCTACTTTGATTTGCTGACAAGTCAAACATTTTGAAACATACATTGTAATTTCCTTCTTCATGCCTTCCCACTAATAATAACTTTGAAGATCTCTATACATCTTAGTGCTCCCAAGATGCATGGTGTACTTTGAAGTATGACTTTCCTTTAGGATTTGATTCTTGATATCTGGTTCATTTGGTACACATACTGTCACGCCCCCCCCCGAATATAATTCTCGTTCAGGAGGTGTGAACCTAATTCAAGATTAATAATATTTAATTCAACAAACAATCCAGGATCCAATCACACATTTGAGGTCACTAAGAAAAAACATTCAAGTCATTCACCTCTACAATCCACAATTCACAAAACCTGTGCAGTTTATAATCATACATCATGTCACTAGATGATTCTTGAAATCCAAAAGCAACTTAACTAAACCATAACTATATCATAAATCCATAAGCACAGCAATTAATGCACTCACAAAGCCAACATGTACTACATGTTTCTATCAGTACACAGATTAGACTTAACATTTCCAAAATCCTGACGTAAGAGGTACTTATCAAATATTTACAAGATACATCAATCTAGATTTGTCATTGATATTTCATTACACCCAAAAAGAACTTATACAACATCAACCTATCAAGTACAAAATATTTGCCCCAAAATCTTCTAGTCTTCCACTGCCTCAACCCAATTTACACATTTTAGTGAGCGATAAGCTATCCTGAAAAATTTATATAGCAACAGGGTGAGCATATAAAGCTCAGCAAATGACTAACATATCCATAGCAAAGAGGACAGTTTTCAAACAAATGAGGTATCAAAATACAAGGCAGAGATATAGGATGAAACAGTAGCATGTTTTGTTTGAATGCAGAATTTCGATATCATATCGTTCAAAGCACGTTTTATTCATACAATCGAGGAAAGGTAATTGGAGCATATCTTTGGCATAAAGAGCATATCATTGACATATGGTAATTTCAAGGCATAACAAAGACGTAAGGAGCATTTTGGATACCATGAATGCAGAATTACGATGTCATTTCGTTCGAAGCACGTTTTGTTTATACAATCGAGGAAAGATAATTGGAGCATATTATTGGCATAAGGAGCATACGATGACATATGGTAGCTTTCAAGGTATAACAAAGTCTTATAACATTTCGGAAATATATCAAAGAACAAAACATGAATAGAAGCTCAAATGTCACATAACGATGCATTCATTTCATTCTTATCCAAAGCATGCATAGAAACATAGCCAAAGCTTTGGATATCATATCAAACACATAGAAGGTGAAGTGGGATCATAACATAATATGGTCCATCCATTTCTGAATGACCAACAAACATAAGTCTCCCACGTCTGAGAGCTCCATCCACCCACATCTGAGTGAAGTCATAGGGGGCCGGCAGAGCATCGCAGGCTCTAAGCACATACCCACATAGCGGGCAACAAGCGCATATCCCACATAGCGGGATCCCACATAGCGGGCAACAAGCGCATATCCTTTACCATTTCTGGCAAGGGTCCAGACAATCCCACACACCAGAGTACAAGAGGGCAGTTTTAACAATAAGCAGCATATATCGGAAGCACACGTGGAACAACAAAGCGTACATGTGCCTTTACGAGTCAATCCGAAGTAAGCAATAATCTTTCACAAGTATATTCAGATTTGAAAGGAAGCAAAAGCAAGAGCATACAAGGATTTCAAGAAATCACATATAGCTCAATTGAAATAAGAAAGTTAGGTGAATACAATGGCCAACGAAATGAAACTGGAAGAGGCACATTTCAAAAGCAAATGCGGAACAATGGGATGCATGTGCCGAATTACGATGCAATCATGAACTTTAGATGATAGCTGCAGATATACAAATAAATAAAGGACTAAAGTATACAGGAATTTAAGATAATAATGTAAAGCTTAACTGAAGTAAGAGTTTTTGCCAAAATCGATTTCCAAAGGAAAGTAACAAGGAAAGCCGAAATCGACCAAAGCTCGATTCTGGCAGAATTTGATAGGAACATTGTATGAACTATTTGGATAACCAATTATGCTCCAATTTATACAAAATAGGTGTCATTAGAAAGCTTTGTCAATCTAGTTTTATGCAAATCAAGTTTTACAAGATTTGGAATTTACAACCGGGAGTTACAGATAATTTCGCAGCGAAATGTCTGAAAATATTAGCTCTGTTTTACTGAATCCATAGGGTCGATGAAAGCAGGTGTTTCAGTTAGCAATTGTACTCCAAAAATTTCAAATCAGGTATATACAGAAAGAATTTTGAGTCAAGCTTCGAATAAAACATACTTTGTATGAATCTGAGTTCACAACAGAAAGTTATAAGTAGTTAAGCAACAAGAGGTCAGAAATTTCGGTCCTTATTTTGTAGAATCTGTAGGGTTAATTTAAACAGAAGTCTTAGTGGGCATTTAAACTCCAAATCATTCGATCTTTATATCAAAATAAAGATTTTCTTGTCTACTTTCAAATGGAATAGGTTTTGTCTAAATCAGAGTTTATTACAAAATGTTATGACCGAAACATTGCATAGAGGTCAGATCACCGAAAAATTACAGATTCATAACTTTATATCAAAACGAAAGAAGGTCTGGTTCTCAGTTGAAATCTTTCAAATTTTACAGAATAAAAATGAAACCAGAGATTAAGGTTACTGTGGGATTGGGTTAGAACACTTGCCTTCAAATTATTTGAATCCCAAATGTGAGAAAATTGATGAAAAACCTCAAGCTCTTCTTCTTCTTCTTCTTCTTCTTCTCTCAAACTCACGTTGGCTGCAACTCTTCAGGTTTGTTTTCTTTAACCTTTCATCTAATTATTTAGGTTTTGGCTAATACAAAAGTTGCAAGGTGTCATGCATGCATGAAAGGGGCTAGGTGTCATCTTTAGAGCAAGGATAAGTGGCACCAACCTTATGTTAGTTAGTGACACATGTCCACTATATATATATATTTTTTTTTTTTAAACTTAAAACTGAATCTTTCATAAATTATATCAAACTTCTAATATTTACTCTTAGGTCCCTAGCCATAAACCTTTAATATAATATCATTTAATATAAAATAATTATTAAATAATCCTTATTTTTATAAACAAACCTTTTACTAAATTTTTAAAAATGGGGGATGTTACACTCTCCCCTCCTTAAAAAAAATTTAGTCCTCTAAATTTATCATACCTCATTCGACGAAAAGATGAGGATAAGCTTTCATAATTTCTTCCTCAAGCTCCCAAGTTGTTTCCTCTCCAGAATGATATCTCCAGATCACTTTAACTAGAGGGATAACCCGATTCCTCAAGATCTTTTCTTTTTTTTTTTTATCAACAATCTAAGTGGGCTCTTCCACATAAGACAAGTCTTTATCATTCACCATCGACTCATACTTAATGATATGAGAGGGATCAGGTATATACTTTCTGTCGCCAATTTCTTCCCAACATATAGGCATCCTACACTTTCGCCCATATAAAGCTTCATAAGGAGCCATCTGAATATTTGAATGATAACTATTATTGTAAGTGAACTCAATAAGAGAGATATCTTTATCCCATTCACCTTTCCAATCCATAACATAGGCTCGAAGCAAATCCTCAAGTGTTTGAATGGTTCTTTCTGATTGACCATCAATTTTGAGGGTGATAAGCAGTGCTAAACTTGACTTTAGTGCTAATAGATTTCTATAACCTTCTCCAAAATCTAGATAGAAATCTGGAGTCTCTGTCAGAGATTATCTCCTTTGGAATACCATGAAGTCTTACTATTTCATTTATATATATAAATCTGCAAGCCTATCAAAAGAATAAGTTATATTGATCGGTAGGAAATATGCAGATTTCGTTAACCTATTAATGATAACCCAAATAACATCATGCTTTCTAGAAGTTCGGGGTAGTCCTGAAATAAAGTTCATGGCAATACATTCACATTTCCATTCAGAAATATCTAAAGGTTGCAACAAACCTCCAGGTCTTTGGTGTTCTGCTTTGATTTGCTGACAAGTCAAACACTTTGAAACATATATTGCAATCTCCTTCTTCATGCCTTCTCACCAATAATGACTTTGGAGATCTTTATACATCTTAGTGCTACCAGGATGCATGGTGTACTTTGAATTATGACCATCTCTCAGGATTTGATTTTTGATATCTGAGTCATTTGGAACATATATTCTATTCCTTAATCTCAATAGGCCATCCTCTGAAACTCAAAAATTCAGTTTCAATCCCTTTTCTACTTCATTCCTTAAGCAGATCAAGCGTCGATCACGTAGTTGTCCTCCTTTAATTTGTTGAATGAGATCAGATTGCACTTGGATGGAGGCCATTAATATCATTGAGTCTTGCCCTTTTCTCAACATTCAAATCATAATTCTCTTCTAATAACTTCCATTGCTTCACAACCAAGGTCGCTATAAAACTTATAGATTTTCTACTAAGGGCCTATGCTATAACATTAGCTTTACCCGGGTGGTAACGAATGGTACAATCATAATCCTTTAAAAGTTCTATCCATCTCCGCTGTCTTATGTTTAACTCTTTTTGAGTAAAAATATACTTTAAACGCTTATGATCAGTAAAGATTTCAAATGTTCGTCCATACAAGTAATGCCTCCAAATCTTTAGAGCAAAAACAATTGCTGCCAATTCCAAATCATGAGTTGGATAATTCAGTTCACAACTCTTTAGCTGTCTAGAAGTATAAGCAATCACTTTCCTTTCTTGCATCAAAACACATCCAAGGCCCTTTCTTGAGGCATCAGTGTAAACCATAAATCCCTCATCACCACTTGGAATAGTGAGAATAGGGGCACTAGTCAATCTCCTTTTTAACTCTTGAAAACTTTGCTCACAATCATTACCCCATACAAATTTCACATTCTTTTGAGTGAGTTTGGCGAGAGGTTGAGTGATTCAAGAAAATCCCTCCACAAATCTCCTATAATAACCCGTCATGCCCAAGAAGCTTCTAACTTCTGTCACGTTTGTTGGTACTTCCCACTTAACAACAGCTTCCATAAAAGCTGCAGGGGCATTAGTTAAACCAAAAGGCATCACTAAGAATTCATAGTGACCATATCGAGTTCTAAAAGCTGTTTTTGGAATATCCTCCTTCATGATCTTCAACTGATAGTAACCTGACCTTAAATCAATCTTGGAGAATACTTGTGTACCCTACAATTGATCAAACAAATCATCAATTCTAGGTAGGGGATACTTGTTTTTTTTTTTTTTTTTTTTTTTTTTTTGGTCACCTGATTCAATTGTCTATAATCAATACAAAGCCTTAATGTTCCATCCTTCTTCTTAACTAATAGCACCGGAGCATCCAACGGTGAACACTGAGTCGAATGAAATCCTTATCTAATAGTTCTTGTAGTTCCTTTTTCAATTCCTCTAGCTCAAGTGGTGTCATTCCGTAAGGAGGCTTAGATATTGGGGTTGTCCCGGGGACCAAATCAATAGTAATTCACCCTCTCTATCTGGAGGTAAACCTAGCAAGCCATTTGGAAATACATCAGGCAAGGAGGTAAATCATGCCCAATACTCTCAAAATAAAAGATGGGATGATCTAGTATGCAAAAAGTGATCATTTTGTATAACAATCTATACTGGTATGATTGGAAGATAGTCAATTTATACTTAGTATAATATCAAAACTCCAAATATCTAGGAGAACCAAATCAGCAAGAAGTTCGTGTTCTCCAATAGAAATCAAACAAGATAACCAGATCGAGTTTGTTATCAAACAATCCCCAATAGCCGTATTTACATATAGCATATAATCCAGTGATTTAGGTTGAATGCCCATGTGATAAGCAAAATATTGTAAATCAAATCATAGATGAGACTCATGGTCAAACAAATATTTGCATTCTTTCAGAACCATGAATAGTACCTTCGACCGCTAATTCATAAGCTTTAGAATCATATTCCGTGATAACATACACTCTGACATGGGCTGATGATTTATGCGGCAGTGATTCTTTCTTCTTGTCCAAAGGGCAGTCTTTCATTTTATGATCCAAATTTTTATAAGCAAAATAAGCTCCAGTCACCTACAAATACAAACTTATTTCATAATTTAACTTGCATCATACACATGATTGAATCTTTTGTGGTAACTTCCCTTTTCAAATCGATGATGTCTTGACCCTCTTATTATCACATTCAGATTCATTTCTAATCTTTTTTTTTTTTTTTTTTTTTTGGGTAAACTTGTCCTTTCTATTGCTGTCCTTGATCTCTAGAAATTCTTTTGATCATCAGAATAATTTCGTGCATCAAATATCTTCTCCAATCACATCATCTATTTTTCTACTACCAATGTATTAGGTTCACCATGCTTCTACTGCGCTACTCTGATTTAATATCCTCGATCAACCCTTTTATCGTACTTCATTAATCAAAAGCAGATGAAGTAGGAGGACTAAATGTCCTCGTCATCCTAATTTCCAAAAATGCATCAAAGAAAATTTTCACCAATCACTATAGTTCACTAGACCTCAATATATTTTACATGTCAACATATCAAATATTTTAGTGAACCTCAAACCACGCTCTGATACCACTCTGTCACGCCCCCCCCCGAATATAATTCTCGTTCAGGAGGTGTGAACCTAATTCAAGATTAATAATATTTAATTCAACAAACAATCCAGGATCCAATCACACATTTGAGGTCACTAAGAAAAAACATTCAAGTCATTCACCTCTACAATTCACAATTCACAAAACCTGTGCAGTTTATAATCATACATCATGTCACTAGATGATTCTTGAAATCCAAAAGCAACTTAACTAAACCATAACTATATCATAAATACATAAGCACAGCAATTAATGCACTCACAAAGCCAACATGTACTACATGTTTCTATCAGTACACAGTTTAGACTTAACATTTCCAAAATCCTGACGTAAGAGGTACTTATCAAATATTTACAAGATACATCAATCTAGATTTGTCATTGATATTTCATTACACCCAAAAAGAACTTATACAACATCAACCTATCAAGTACAAAATATTTGCCCCAAAATCTTCTAGTCTTCCACTGCCTCAACCCAATTTACACATTTTAGTGAGCGATAAGCTATCCTGAAAAATTTATATAGCAATGGGGTGAGCATATAAAGCTCAGCAAATGACTAACATATCCATAGCAAAGAGGACAGTTTTCAAACAAATGAGGTATCAAAATACAAGGCAGAGATATAGGATGAAACAGTAGCATGTTTTGTTTGAATGCAGAATTTCGATATCATATCGTTCAAAGCACGTTTTATTCATACAATCGAGAAAAGGTAATTGGAGCATATCTTTGGCATAAAGAGCATATCATTGACATATGGTAATTTCAAGGCATAACAAAGACGTAAGGAGCATTTTGGATACCATGAATGCAGAATTACGATGTCATTTCGTTCGAAGCACGTTTTGTTTATACAATCGAGGAAAGATAATTGGAGCATATTATTGGCATAAGGAGCATACGATGACATATGGTAGCTTTCAAGGTATAACAAAGTCTTATAACATTTCGGAAATATATCAAAGAACAAAACATGAATAGAAGCTCAAATGTCACATAACGATGCATTCATTTCATTCTTATCCAAAGCATGCATAGAAACATAGCCAAAGCTTTGGATATCATATCAAACACATAGAAGGTGAAGTGGGATCATAACATAATATGGTCCATCCATTTCTGAATGACCAACAAACATAAGTCTCCCACGTCTGAGAGCTCCATCCACCCACGTCTGAGTGAAGTCATAGGGGGCCGGCAGAGCATCGCAGGCTCTAAGCACATACCCACATAGCGGGCAACAAGCGCATATCCCACATAGCGGGCAACAAGCGCATATCCTTTACCATTTCTGGCAAGGGTCCAGACAATCCCACACACCAGAGTATAAGAGGGCAGTTTTAACAATAAGCAGCATATATCGGAAGCACACGCGGAACAACAAAGCGTACATGTGCCTTTACGAGTCAATCCGAAGTAAGCAATAATCTTTCACAAGTATATTCAGATTTGAAAGGAAGCAAAAGCAAGAGCATACAAGGATTTCAAGAAATCACATATAGCTCAATTGAAATAAGAAAGTTAGGTGAATACAATGGCCAACGAAATGAAACTGGAAGAGGCACATTTCAAAAGCAAATGCGGAACAATGGGATGCATGTGCCGAATTACGATGCAATCATGAACTTTAGATGATAGCTGCAGATATACAAATAAATAAAGGACTAAAGTATACAGGAATTTAAGATAATAATGTAAAGCTTAACTGAAGTAAGAGTTTTTGCCAAAATCGATTTCCAAAGGAAAGTAACAAGGAAAGCCGAAATCGACCAAAGCTCGATTCTGGCAGAATTTGATAGGAACATTGTATGAACTATTTGGATAACCAATTATGCTCCAATTTATACAAAATAGGTGTCATTAGAAAGCTTTGTCAATCTAGTTTTATGCAAATCAAGTTTTACAAGATTTGGAATTTACAACCGGGAGTTACAGATAATTTCGCAGTGAAAGGTCTGAAAATATTAGCTCTGTTTTACTGAATCCATAGGGTCGATGAAAGCAGGTGTTTCAGTTAGCAATTGTACTCCAAAAATTTCAAATCAGGTATATACAGAAAGAATTTTGAGTCAAGCTTCGAATAAAACATACTTTGTATGAATCTGAGTTCACAACAGAAAGTTATAAGTAGTTAAGCAACAAGAGGTCAGAAATTTCGGTCCTTATTTTGCAGAATCTGTAGGGTTAATTTAAACAGAAGTCTTAGTAGGCATTTAAACTCCAAATCATTCGATCTTTATATCAAAATAAAGATTTTCTTGTCTACTTTCAAATGGAATAGGTTTTGTCTAAATCAGAGTTTATTACAAAATGTTATGACCGAAACATTGCATAGAGGTCAGATCACCGAAAAATTACAGATTCATAACTTTATATCAAAACGAAAGAAGGTCTGGTTCTCAGTTGAAATCTTTCAAATTTTACAGAATAAAAATGAAACCAGAGATTAAGGTTACTGTGGGATTGGGTTAGAACACTTGCCTTCAAATTATTTGAATCCCAAATGTGAGAAAATTGATGAAAAACCTCAAGCTCTTCTTCTTCTTCTTCTTCTTCTTCTTCTTCTTCTTCTTCTTCTTCTCTCAAACTCACGTTGGCTGCAACTCTTCAGGTTTGTTTTCTTTAACCTTTCATCTAATTATTTAGGTTTTGGCTAATACAAAAGTTGCAAGGTGTCATGCATGCATGAAAGGGGCTAGGTGTCATCTTTAGAGCAAGGATAAGTGGCACCAACCTTATGTTAGTTAGTGACACATGTCCACTATATTTTTTTTTTTTTTTTTTTTTATACTTAAATCTGAATCTTTCATAAATTATATCAAACTTCTAATATTTACTCTTAGGTCCCTAGCCATAAACCTTTAATATAATATCATTTAATATAAAATAATTATTAAATAATCCTTATTTTTATAAACAAACCTTTTACTAAATTTTTAAAAATGGGGGATGTTACACATACTCTCTCCCCAAATCTCAATAGGGCATCCTTTGAAACTTAAAATTTTGGCTTCAATTCCTTTTCTACTTCATTCCTCAAGTAGATTAAACGTGGATCTCGTAATTGTCCTTCCTTAATTTGTTGAATAAGATCAGATTCCACTTGAATGGAGGCCATCAATATCATCGAGTCTTGCTCTTTCCTCAAAGCTTTCAAATCAAAATTTTCTTCTAATAACTTCCATTGCTTCACGACCAAACTAGTCATAAAACTTATAAATTTTCTACTAAGTGCATCAGCTACAACATTGGCTTTGCCCGGGTGATAACGGATGGCACAATCATAATCCTTCAGAAGTTCTATCCATCTTCGCTGCCTCATGTTTAACTCTTTCTGAGTGAAAATATATTTTAAACTCTTATGATCAGTAAAGATTTCAAATTGTCGACCATATAAATAATGTCTCAAAATCTTCAGAGCAAAAACAATTGATACCAATTCCAAATCATGAGTTGGATAATTCAATTCATAACCTTTTAGTTGCCTAGAAGCATAAGCAATCACTCTCCCTTCCTGCATCAAAATATATCCAAGGCCCTTTCTTGAAGCATCTGTATAAACTACAAATCCCTCACTACCACCTGGAATAGTGAGAATAGGGGCACTAATCAATCTTCTTTTTAACTCTTGAAAACTTTGCTCACAATCATCACCCCATACAAATTTCACATTCTTTTTAGTGAGGTTGGTGAGAGGTTGAGCGATTCGAGAAAATCCCTCCACAAATTTCCTGTAATAACCTGCCATGCCCAAGAAGCTTCTAACTTCTGTTACATTTGTTGGTACATCCCATTCAACTACAGCTTTCACTTTCTTTGGATCAACAAATATACCCTTCCCTGAAATCACATGGCCTAAGAAAGCAACTCCATTCAACCAAAATTCACATTTGCTGAACTTTGCATACAACTTCTTTTCTCTTAGTATGGGCAATACATTTCTCAAGTGTTCCTCATGCTCCTGATTACTTCTTGAATACACCAATATATCATCAATGAATACAATTATATAGTCATCTAAGAGCGATTGAAATATCCTATTCATTAGTTCCATAAAAGCTGCAGGGGCATTAGTCAAATCAAAAGGCATCACCAAGAATTCATAGTGACCATATCGGGTTCTAAAAGCTGTTTTTGGAGTATCCTCCTCCTTGATCTTCAACTGATAGTAACCTGACCTCAAATCAATCTTAGAGAATACTTGTGCACCCTGCAGTTGATCAAACAAATCATCAATTCTGGATATTGGATACTTGTTTTTTATGGTCACCTGATTCAACTGTCTATAATCAATACAAAGACTCAATGTTCCATCCTTCTTCTTCACTAATAGTACCGGAGCACCCCATGGAGATACGCTTGGTCGTATGAAACATATCAAATATTTCCACCAATCATTATAGTTCATTAGACCTCAATATATTTTGCACGTCAACATATCAAATATTTCAGTAATCCTCAAACCATGCTCTGATACCACCTCTGTCACGCCCCTCAAAATATCGATAATATTAAAATTCAAGAAAACAAATCAATCCAGGATCCAAACTAACATTTGAGGTCACTAAGAAAACATTCAGATCAAAATTTCACCTCTATAATCTACAAATTTATAAACCCTGTGCAGTTCATAAACATACAACACATCGCTCGATGATTCATAAAATCTGTACCAAACTCACCAAAATAATAACCACAACATAAATTCACAAGTGTGGGAGTTTGTACAATCACAAAACCAACGTTTACCATAAGTTCATATCGTTACATAAATTAAACTTAACATTCCAAAATCTTAAACATGAGGGGTCCTTTAAACTTATACAAAATCCATAAGTTTAGATTCATCGTCAACATTTCATTAGATGCAGCGTGTGCTTATACAACAAAAACATATATATTAATAAAGATCTACCCAAAATCTTTTAGCTTTCCACTGCCTCAGCCCAATCTTAACATTTAAGCAAGCGACAAGCTATCCTGAAAAATTTATACAACAACGGGGTGAGCATATAAAGCTCAACAAGTGACTAACATATCCATGTCAAAAGCGGATAATTTCCAAAGAGATAAAGTTTCAAAATGCGAGGCAGAATATAAGAATTCATAGGCGTAATATCATTAGGTGCAGAATCACAATTGTCATTTCAAACAAACATATTTGGTTCATAACAGATAGAGCATAGAGTAATTGAAGCATATAGGCAATGAATGAAACGTTTTGGAGCATATCAATAATAAATGAAATATTTCAAAGCTTATCAATGGCATATGATATGTTCCAGAGCATATCAATGGCGTATGGAACATTTCGAAGCATATCAACAATGAATGAAATATTTCGGAGCATATAAATAACAAATGAAATGTTTCGAAGCTTATCGGTGGCGTACGAAATGTTCCAAAGCATATCAATGGCGTGTGGAATATTTTGGAGCATATCAATAACAAATACCAAACAGAAGCTCAAACGTCGTCTTTGATGTTGCATTCATATCATTCTTATCCAAAGCATGTACAGAAACACATAACCAAAGCTTTGGACATCATATCAAACATACAGAAGGTGTAGTGGGACCACAGAAAGAATGTGATTCATCCATTTCTAAATGACCACCAGACAAAAGTCTCCCACGTCTGAGAGCTCCATCCACCCACGTCTAGGTGAAGTCAGAGGGGGCCGGTAGAGCATCGTAGGCTCTATGCATAACTCTCATTACCATTTCTGGCAAAGGTTCACATTATCCCACAACACCATAGTACAAAAGGCAGTATGAACAATAAATAGCATATATCAGAAGCACACGCGGAACAACAAAATGTACATGTGCCTTTACGAGTCAATACGATGCAAGCAACAATCTCTCACAAATGTATTCAGATTTGGAATGAAATGAAAGCAAGAGTATACACGGATTCCAAGCAATCATATATAGTTTAATTCAAATAAGAAGGTTAGATGAATTGAATATCCAAAGGAATGAAACTAGAGTAGGCACATATCGAAAGCAAATGCGGAACAATGGGATATACATGTGCCTATATGTGTCAATGCGATATAGTTTAAACGTTACACCAAATATTTCAAGAATATAAGTAATTTACAGAAAAGAGCAAACCAGAATTCAAGCACTAATATAAGCCTCAATTGAGTGAAAGGGGCTGAATGGAATCTATTTCCAAACGAATGAAACAGGATACGTGAAATCGACCAAAGCTCGATTTCTGACATAATTCAAGAGGCACATTGAACAAATACTTCAGATTATCAATTATACTCCAATACTCTTAAGAAAGCTACTATTGAAAGATGTATCAATCTATTTTCTGATGAAACAAGTTTCATACGAATCAAGGTTTCCAAAAAGGAGTTACTATTGATTTAGTGACCAAAGGTCAAAAACTAAATCACTGTTTTGCAGAATCCATAGGGCGGAATCAACAGATAGTAGAATAGGCATTTAAATTCCAAATTCTTCAATCTATATATCAAAAGAAAGGTTTACAAGTCTAATTTCAAATGAAATCAGTTTGGTACAAATCAGAATTTCCAACAAGGAGTTATAGGCATTTTAGTATCGAAAGGTCAGAAATTTTGATCCATGTTTTGCAGCATCCATAGGCTCATTTGAAACAGACGTTTGGGTAAGTATTCGGAGTCCAAATTTTTCAAAATTAGTGTCAAAAGGAAGGTATAAGAGTCTACTCTCAAATAAATAAGGTCCTGCCTAAATCCATATTTGGTGCTAAAAATTATGGCCGAAACAATGTATAGGGGTCAGTTTACCGAAAAATTTCAGATCCATGATTTTTGTATCTAACAAGAGAAATATCAGGTTTTAGGCTGAAATCTTTCGAATAATACAGAATAAATATGAGATCAAAGACTAATAATTCTGTAGAATGGGGTTAGAACACTTGCAATAGAAAGAATCGAATCATTTGCAATAGAAAAAAATAGAACAATTACAAGAGAAACGATCGGGAAACTTGCAATAGGTAAGATCAGAACACTTACAATAGGAAAGATTGGAAACACTTGCAATAGAAAGGATCGAATCATTTGCAATAGAAAAAAATAGAACAATTACAGGAGAAACGATCGGGAAACTTGCATTTCAAATATTTTGATCCGAAGATCCAAAGAAGGTGTCAGCCCAAATCCTTCTACTTTTTCTCCGTATCCTCTCCCTGTTTCGTGTTCTACATGTGTCTTCTCTTTTTCCTCCACAACTGTAGCTCATGCAGAACATAGAGGCATAGTCACCTGCTCTCTCTTACTCTCATTCCTTCATTTTCTTTTTCAGACGCAACTGTCGTAGCCATCGCCGCTGCCACTACTACAGTCGTAACCACGACCGTAGCTGCTGTCACAACCGCAGCCCCTTCCACTACACTACTTCCTTCCCCCCTTCTCTCGTTCTTACTTTTTCTTTCCCAAACACAACTACCGCAAATGCAGCCACCACTACTGGAGCCGAAATCACGGCCAGAGCCCCTATTTTTTTCCCTTTCCTTTCTTTCTCTTTCCCAAAAGCAGCTACTGCAGCCACCACCGCTGCCGCAGCTACCGCAGCCAACATTGCAGCCGCAGCCACAGTCGCAGCCACGGCCGCAGCCACCACAACTGTAGCCTCTTCTTCCTCCCCTGCTCTATTTCCTCTCCTTCTCTTCCAGTTGCAGCTGCCACTACCGCAACTACCTCCCCTTCTCCTCTTCCTCTCTTCTTCCCTTTTCCTATCTCTTCTTCTTCCTTTCCTTCTCTTCTTTCCCAGCTGCACTGCTGCAGTCGCAGCCTCAGCCTCGGCCACAGCCTCTTCTTCCTCCCCTGCTCATCTTCCTCTCCTTCTCTTCCAACTGCAACTGCCATCGCCGCAGCCGCAGCCCCTTCTCTTCTTCCTCTCCTTCCCTTCTTCCTTTCTCTTCTTCTTCCTTTCCTTCTCTTCTTTTCCAGCTGTACTGCTGCAGTCGCAGCCTCATCCACGGCCACAGCCTCTTCTTCCTCCCCTGCTCATCTTCCTCTCCTTCTTCTCTTCCAACTGCAGCTGCCATCGCAGCAACTGCAGCCCCTTCTTCCCCTTCTCTTCTTCCTCTCCTTCCCTTCTTCCTTCCTCTTCCTCATTCTCTGCCACCGCTGCAGCTGCCATAGCCGCAGCCGCAGCTACTTCTTTCCCTTCTCCTCTTCCTTCTCCTTCCTTTCTTCTTCTTCTCTTCTTCTCCTTCCTCCCCTTCTTCTCCCCGACGAACAGCACCTCCTTTCCTCTGTTTCCTCCTGTAGGAAACAGAGGTGTCGCCTCTTCACCCGCTTCTACTTCTTCTCTTCTTCCTCACCATCTCTTCCTCTCCTTCTCTTCCAACTGCAGCTTCCACCGCCACAGCCACAGCTGCTCCTTTCCCTTCTCTTCTTCTTCTCCTCTTCTTCTTCCCTCCTCCTCCCCAACGCCCCACACATCCTCTCCTCTGTTTCCACCTGCGGGAAACAGAGGTGCTGCAGCCCTAACTGCAGCTGCTGCCTCTCTCTCTCTCCTCTCCATCTTCCCTCTCTTCTTCTTCTTCTTCTTTTCTTCTCTTCTCCCTCTTCTTCCTAATCTCTTCTTTTCCCTCTTCTTCTTCTTTTCTTCTCTTCTCCCTCAAAGTTTCTTCTTCTTCTCCCCACGCCCCACCGAGAGCGTGGGAGGCGGTGGGATAAAACCGAAATTTTCGGTTTTCTTTATTTTTTTTTCTTTTTGCAACTTAACAGTTTAGTCCTTAAAATTTTTATATTTACATATAGGTCCTCCAATTTACATATAAGTCCTTATTAATAATTTTCAAAAGTGAGGGATATTACATCTATAGTGTATCCTCTAGTTTATTTTTTAAAATATTTCTTTAATGCCTTTTTTTAAAAACACTTGCTTGCTACAACAGCATAACTACTCACTTTAGCACTTTTGAATTTCGTCTAACTAATGAAATTTATACAAATTTAATTAATAATAGTTGGTTTAAACATAATATTGGTTCTATAAAGTTGTTTGTTAACATTGAATAGTTTACATGCATTAAATGTTTGAATCAAGGTTAAGCCAATTAAACTAATATGGTTCAAATTCAATTAGTGATTATATCGTTGTTTAATATTAGATTAAGTAATTTGATGCATGAAGTCGCTAAAGTGACCTATGATGTGTGACATTTTTTATAAAAATATTAAATATAGTGTGTATTTATATCTATGCGATAATTACCTGGCCCAAAAAAAGGTTAATAATTGACAAGATTTTATATACACTTGAACAATTATAAAGTTATACATGTAAATGATAAATCAATCCATATGTGGGTTTATCATTTGACATATCTTATTGTTAGTGTTTGATCATTATAATAAGACTACCACTAGTAATTAATATTAAAGTTCAAAGATAAGATATTAATGTTGCACTTAGTATTTTGAGATAGGTTATATCATTATTTGAATTTACTTAAATTTATGGTAATATATATTAGCATAATTTCTGGTTGTCTATTATTATCTTATTTATGTTCTCTTACTATAATATCTGTTGACCTCAGTTCAGTATCAGTTCTAAATGGAATTAACTTTAAGGATTGGAAGGAAAATATTCTGGTCATTTTGGACTGCATGGATCTAGACCTTGCACTAAGAGAAGACTAACATGCTTCTCTTACGAAAACTAGTACTCTTGATGAAAGGAGACTATATAAGAAGTAGGACAGGTCTAATCGCATGAGTCTCATGATCATTAAGCATGGTATTCCGAAGGCCTTTAAAGGTGCGGTGTCTAAAGGGATTACTAAGGCTAAAGATTTCCTTACCGAAATAGAAAAGTGTTTTCTTAAAAACGATAAGGTGGAAACAAGCACTATGCTTCAGAGCTTGATTTCCATGAGGTATAACGGCAAAGGAAATATAAGGGAGTACATTATAGAGATGTATAATCTTACTTCAAAGCTTAAAACATTAAAGCTTGACTTATTAGAGGACTTACTTGTCCATTTGGTTCTAATAACTCTCCCAACACAATTCAGTCAGTTTATGGCTAATTATAACTACTAAAAGGACAAATGGTCTCTTAATCAGCTCATTTCATATTATGTGCAAGAAGAGAAAAGATTGAAGTAAAAAAAGACTAAAAGTGCCAACTTGGTTAACACCTCTAAGGGCAAGGGCAAGAAAAAGAAATACAAATATGGAAATAATGGGGCTGATAAGGGTCTAGCAAAAAAGAAATAAAATAAGGATGATACTTGCTTCTTTTGTAAGAAATATGGCCATTTGAAGGATTGTATCAAATATCAAGCCTGTCATGCTAAAAAGGGAATGTTCCTTACTTTGGTTTATTCTAAAGTCAATTTAACTTCAATACCTAGAAACACTTAGTGTTTAGACTCCGGTGCAACTAATAACATCAGTATTTCAATGTAAGGTTGCCTAAGCTATCAAAGGCCCAATTATATTAAGAGATGCATTTATATGGGTGACAAAAAATTGATAGATGTGAAAACTATAAGCACATTTAAATTATTATTGTGTATTGAATACTATTTGGATTTGAAAGACATTTTTATTATACCATCATTTAGATGAAATTTAATTTATGTTTTTTATTTGGATAAATCTGGTTATTCTTGTTCATTTTGAACAATAAGTTTACTTTGTCTTTAAATTCAAATGTGATTGGAACTAGTTCACTTATAGCTTATGATAATCTATATTTGCTTGATACTATAGCATCCTATCATGAATCCACGAATGAGAAATTGCGAGGTACTAAACGTAAAATTAAAAATTTGGATGTATTATAGCACAAATGTTTATGTCACATCTCTAGAAATAGAATTAAAAGACCTATGTCAGAAGGGATTTTTAATCCCATTGACTTATTAGGTTTAGATATTTGTGTTGAATGCATTAAAGGTAAATAAACCAAACATAAGAGATGGTGTATATAGAGCTACGAATTTCTTAGAATTGATACATACGGATATTTATGGGTCATTTCTTATACTTTCATGAAATTGCCAATAATACTTTATATCATTCATAGATGATTACTTTATATATGGGTACCAATATCTAATACATGAAAAATCTCAATCTTTGGATGTTAAATCATTTAAAGCTAAAGTTGAAATTCAACTCAGCAAAATGATAAAAAGCATCAAATCTGATCATGGAGGGGAATATTATAGCAAAAATGACTGCTCAAGTGAATAATGTCTAGGACCATTTGCTCTATACCTAGAGGAGTGTAAAATTGTCCCTCAATATACAATGCTAGGGTCACCTAGCATGAATGGTGTAGCTGAAAGACGAAACCGCACACTTAAGGATATGATAAGAAGTATGATTCCTCAATCTACTTTGCCATAGTCACTCTGGAAAGAAGCAATAAAGATTGCAGGTTACATTCTTAATAAAGTATTAACTAAAGCAACTATGAAAACCCCTTATGAGCTTTCGGTTGGGTGATAGCATATTCTAAGTTACTTTCATATATGAGATTGTCCAATTGAGACAAAGGCTTACAGGCCTAATGAAAGGAAATTGGAACCCCAAACAGTGAACAATTACTTTATTAGTTATTCTAAGCGATCTAAGGGGTATAAATTTTACGATCCCAAACCAAGAAATATTTTTGAGACGGGTATTGCTACATTCTTTGAGAATATTAAGTTTAAGGGGAGAAATAAGGTTAAAGACTTTACTTTTGAGGAAGAATTGGTTCAATCTGATCCAATTCATATGGTTGTCACTGATGTGGTAAATTCAGTACATCAAAAAGGTATAATAATTTCAGCTCCCATAAAGTATAAGGAAATTATTCATGAGGAACAAACTCAACATCCTTAATAACTCAAACCACAAGAGTCAGCACTTTTACGATGATCTACTAGGGAAAGGAGTGTCATTTCGAATGATTATATGGTATTTCTCCAGGAACATGAAGAATGTAGCGGTATAATGGAAGATGATCCAATCAACTTCTATCAACCTATAGAGGATTCCAATTCAGATAAGTGCATTAAAGCAATGAATTAGGAGTATAAGTTCATACAAAACAATAAAGTTTAGGAACTTATCCCATTATCAAAACGTGTGAAACCTATTGGTTGTAAATAGATCTTTAAAATCAAAAGTCATTCTAATGGTAATATAGAGAAGTATAAGCACATCTTATAGTAAGGGACTATGCTTAAAAAGAAGAGATTGACTTTAAAGTGACCGTCTCTCTAGTTTCAATGAATGACTATTTTAGGACAATTATGGCTCTAGCTATACATTTTGATTTGAAGCTTCATCAAATGGATGTCAAAATAGCGTTTCTTAATGGAAACATTGATGAAACAATTTATATGTTACAACCAGAAAACTTTATATCATGAGACTCGAAGAAAATGGTTTATATATTGATAAAATCTATCTATTGGCTAAAACTAGTATCCCGTCAATGGTATCACAAATTTCATCAAGTAATTCTCTCATTTAGTTTTGAGATGAATGTTGTTGATGATTGTGTGTATCACAAGTTTAATGGGAGTAAATTTAGTTTTTTTGAGCTTGTATATGGATGATATTTTACTTGCCACAAATGATATATGCATATTGTACGAAACCAAGGGATTTCTATCAAGAAATTTTGATAAGAAAGATCTTGGTGATGTTGAATCTCGGATTTTGATGATGAAGTCAATTGTCATTTGTTGTCTAATCAATGTGTTGAGATAAGTGTGCAGGATTAACTACGATAAAAGTTAGACAAGCAGCAGGAGTTGCGCCGGAGTCAAGTTCATGATCACGTTGGGAGTTCGAGAGTTCGACGGAAGTTCGGACGGTCGTCGGAGGTTCTGCGAGAACATATCCGAGAAGTCCAGAAGCTTGCCAAGCGAAGCTCATCAGAACTCGCCAAGTGGATCGGCGCAAAGTCCAGGAGTTTGCCGGAAGTCCGCAGGAGCATCACCGAGGGTTCATCGGATGATCGACGGAAGTTCGCCGGAAACTCGCCGGAAGAAGCGATTGACGCACCGAAGCAAAGCTGCAGAAATTGTCTTAGATCTAATCGTAGTTAGCACGTTGATTAAGCTAGAAAATGGGAGGTGATCCCATTAGCTTAATCTTGGGGCAATTGGGCCCCTGAAAGACTGAAATTGGGCCGAATGGAGCTAACCATTCGGACCCTGATTGCATCAGGAGGTGCAACCGCCTAGGCCAGGAGGTGGCATCGCCTGGGCTAAGTCTCCCAGCGAGACTGGGCGGTGCAACCGCCCCAGCCAGGAGGTGGCACCGCCTGAGCTCAGTCTTTGAGCTAGACTGGGCAGTGCAACCGCCTCAGTCAAGAGGTGGCACCGCCTAGGGCTCAGTCTCCGAGCCAGACTCAGGCGGTGCAACCGCCCCTAACACAGAGGTGCAACCGCCTGGGCTCAATTTTCGAGCTCTGCCTGGCGGTGCAACCTCTCCAATCAGGAGGTGCAACCGCCTGGTCCCGGAATTCCAGGATTTGATCGTTTTGAGCTCCAAATTTGAATTGGGTTGGGGCCTATAAATACCCCACCCATTCAGCACTGAAAAGATACAGACCTACACCGAATTCTTAATCTTTTCTATGATTCTAAGAGCTCAAATTTGTGTAAAGTCCTAAAGTTCTCCTCTTTCTGTTCTTCAAGTCTTGAGTTGTAAAGAGAGGAGAGAAAGGTCCTCTAAGGGTTGTCTCCTGAGCCCATCAAAAGGAGTGAATCTGTAAAAGGGCAGTTGGCATTCGCCTATTGAAGGAAGGCCTCTAGTTGACGTCGGTGACCTCGTCGGTGGAGGAAGCCAAAAGTGGAGTAGGTTAAGACTGACCGAACCACTCTAAATCTCTGGTTTGCGTTTATTTTGAGCACTTTATCATTACTGCAAACCTCCTACATAGCTACTGCTCTCTGTGCCTTTACGAACATGTTTCTAAGTGCTGATCTTTCCGAATATGCATTCAGACATAAATCGGTGTTTTCATACATTACAGTTTACGTTTATGTTTTGATTCTGCAAAACTGTCTTCTGTGCTTTTACGAACAAGTTTCTAAGTGCTGATCTTTCCGAATCTGTATTCAGACGTAAATCGGTGTTTTTATACATTACAGTTTACGTTTACGTTTTGATTCTGCAAAACTGTCTTCTGCGCTTTTACGAATGAAGTTTCTAAGTTCAGATCCCTTTAAAACTGCGTTTAGACGTAAACTGTGCAAACTGTGTTTAGACGTAAAACTGTGTTTTAGACGTAAACTACTTTTAAACGCAAAACTACGTTTAGACATAAAACTGCGTTTAGACGCAAACTGCGTTTAGACGTAAAACTACGTTTAGACGTAAAACTGTGTTTAGATGTAAAACTGCGTTTAGACGCAAACTGCACTGCGCTTAGACGCAATCTGATCTTAGACGCAAACTGCGCTTAGACACAATCTGCATTTAGACGCAAACTACATTTAGACGCAAACTGTGTAAACTACGCTTAGACGCAAACTGTGTTTAGACGTAAACTGCACTTAATCATAAGTATTCTTAGAATCGACTTTTGCATCAAAATAGTTTTATCAAACGAATGCAGCTTTCGTTTTTAATCGCTGAAAGATTTCCGCTGCACTAATTCACTCCCCCCCCCTCTTAGTGCTCTCGATCCTAACAATTGGTATTAGAGCAAGGTTAACTCTCTAACGGATTAAAACCCAAGAGAAATGGCATACGCCGGAAACCAAGAGGGGCATTCTATTACGCGTCCACCCATGTTTAGTGGGACGGGCTACACCTACTGGAAGACCCGAATGAGGATCTTTCTTATTTCTATGGATTTTGAACTATGGAATCTTGTCGAAAATGGATTTTCGAAGTCTTCTCTTCCAATGATCGATTGGAATGAAATGGAGAAGAAGGCTTTCGCTCTTAATGCAAAGGCTATGAATGCCTTATTTTGTGCACTTGATAAAAACGAGTTTAACCGTGTTTCAACTTGTGAAACTGCATTTGATATTTGGCACACACTCGAAGTGACCCATGAAGGCACAAATAGAGTAAAAGAGTCAAAAATCAATTTGCTGTTACATTCTTTCGAACTTTTTCGGATGAAACCGAGTGAAACCATTGGCGACATGTTTACCCGTTTCACGGATGTCGTCAACGATCTAAAAGGACTCGGAAAGAGCTTTTCTGATTTTGAACTTGTTAATAAGATACTAAGATCCCTTCCTAAGAGTTGAGATCCTAACACTGCTATTCAAGAGTCAAAAGATCTACGAAATTTCCCTCTTGAAGAACTAATCGGGTCATTAATGACCTACGAAATGACTTGTAAAGTTCATGAAGAGCAGGAAGACATCCTTCCAAAGAACAGGAAGGATATGGCACTCAAAACTTCTGAATGCCACTTGAGAGAAAACTCAAGTGATGAGGACTGTGATGATGACTTGGCACTTCTAACAAGAAAGTTTAAAAAGTTCTTTAAAAGAAACAAGTTTAAGAATGATGCAAAAAATAAACTTGAACCCAAGAAGGACCAAGTAATCTGCTATGAATGCAAAAAGTCAGGACACTACAAGAGTGATTGTCCCCAAGTCAAAAGGAGAACATCAAAGAAGAAGGCGCTTCAAGCAACATGGGATGACTCGAGCGCATCCGAAGAAGAGGAGTCCAACACCGAGCAAGTTGCTCATTACGCCTTAATGGCCATCGAAGATGAGGTAACAAATTCAATAGATGCAGATTTATCATTCGATGAATTATTAAATGCTTTCCATGAATTGTTTGATGAGTGTAAGACTATCAGTAGTAAATACAAATTGCTAAAAAAGGAGCATGATAATCTTATTTGTAATTTCGATAAGTTAAATGCTGAACATCATGATAGTTTAAGCCCATGCATAAAATGCCATGATCTAGAAATTCTCCAAAAAGAAAACTTGCTACTTAAGGATACCTTGAAGAAATTCGAGGTTGGTAGCAAGTCATTGAACATGATCCTTACAAACAAGGGTCATGTTCCCAAAATAAGTGGAATTGGATTCGTGAGAAGTCCTCACCAAAATCCAACCACCTTCATAAAAGGCTCCATCTTACATATTCGACATCAAGACAAATGTAACTTCTGTTGTAAATTTGGACACAAGACACATTGTTGTCCATTCAAGAAAATAAGTCCAAACAAATTGATTTGGGTTCCTAAAGGAACCATGACAAATTCTATGCAACATGATAAGAAATGTAGATCTATTTGTGAGGCACCCAAAAGCAAATGGTTACCTAAAAACCATCCCTTCCTATAAAAACATTAAACTTTTAGGCTAGAGCAAGAAATAATATTCTGCTCCTTGATTCTCGATAGTCATAAACCAAGAGTCAAAAAGGAACTCACAACGCTTAAATAACAAGTGGAAGTTATGAAATCACAAATACGATTTGGATACAACCTTATTAGAAACATATGATTCCCAAATTCACATATCCCCTTGATCTTCGAACCCTTCAACTCTATCATCTACGAATTAATTCTTGTATCATGAAGAAACTAAATATGTCATGATCTTAAAAGGGATACCAAACAAACTATCAACATACGTACGACATACGCACGTTAAAAGATCTATCTTGATCATACAAGAGCTTCTTCCTTAAATAAAAACTCATACGAAATCACGTAAGAAACATTAATTGCTCTGAAATGAAAAACTCTCCTCAAGGCAAAGGCTCCCTGATCAAATCACATTAGGTGCTCACTGGCTGCAGGCGGTGGCACCTCTCCAGCTGGCGGTGGCACCTCCAGCTACCACGGGTTGCCAGCGATTGCATCACTCCAGCCAAAGGTGCAATCGCCCGCAACTCTGCCTTTTTAAACCCACGCTAGGGCCGGCGGTGGAATCAACCCCAACTCACTCCCATTTCCTCCTCTACTCTTCCAAGTCTCCTCCATTCTCATTTCACTCTCTCTAAGCTTTCCAAATACCTCCCATTTCGGAGCAAAACTTCAAGAATCCTTCCTTCTCTTGAAGATTTCACAAAGGTACTCTCTAAGAAGCTCTTAAATTCTGTTTTGTTCTTCATTTACTCTTGCTCATCATCATCCCTCTAAACAGCAGTAGTTATGGGATCTAGAAGATCCTCAAGGGACAAGGGAAAGAGGAGATTAGTAGAAGAGTTTGACTTCACCCTTTTCGATTCAAAAAACCATGCTGAAAAATTTCCCTCTTTCGAACTTAGAAGTATCAATAAGGGAAAATACGTAGATCTAAATGAACTAAGAGACTTAGAGACTATCCAATGGTTTGCAAACCTAGATCTACTTCCAATCTTGCATATTAACAAACCCATCTATCCTAAGCTAGTTAGATTATTTTACAATAACATACAAATAGATGATGAAGAAAGGATGTCCACCTATCTTTTAGGACAACACATCTCAATCACTGATAGGTTCATTTGTGATATGATAGGCATTCCCATGAAAAGCATAGGACTTTACTTTAGAAGATCATGGGATGATGAAAGTATTGGAATATCCTATGTTGAAGCCTTATGAACAATCTTTGCCAATCCTAACATAGCATTGATTCCTAAAAGTTGTGAACATCTACTGCCTTTGAACACTAAGATACTTTATCATATCATGACTAGTATAATTCTTCCTAAACAATACCATCATGATGAAATAAGTCAATTAGAATTAGGAACTATGTACTTAATCATGAAGGGACATGACATCTGTCTTGGTTATCTTATCCAACAAAACATGTTAGAATTATCTAAGAAAGATATGATGCTCCCATATGGTGGTATAATCACAAGAATAATGAAAGCTTACGACATTCTAATACCACCAGAAGAAGAAGTAATGAAAGTAGATAGATTCAGCATAATAAACAAAAATCTACTTCACCGACTAAGATGTTACTATAGAAACGGTAATTGGGTTAGAATCCCTAGAAGGACTGATCACCCTCAACCTGAACCAGAACCGGAAACACCAGTATTTAGGGGTACCCAATCTTCTCCGACCCTTCCCTTTGAGGAAACACATCCAGTTGAGCAAACTCATACATCCATCGAAGAAATTGGGATTCGAATGGATCAATTCGAACAGAGACAAGAATGGATTGAACAACGACAAGATCAAATCCTATCTGAGCTGCAGCAAATTCATAGTCAATTTGACTCCTTGTTTAGGCACTTTAATTTTCCACCTCATCAATGAACTTGTTGAACACCTGTTGTTGTTGTAAACTTCTGATATGTTGGCTGTAAACATCTATCGTGGTAAACATATATCTTGCGACTTGTGGTAAAAGTTATCTCAGATTTTTATGGTATCATTACTGTTTGGTATGTGATGTGTCCAAATTAAGAATGTTGTGCTTTGAAACTAAAAGTTTTGAAAACCTTGTGCTTTGATTTCATTCGAAGAGAATTAGGAATGTTGATGTGTCCGAATAGATAAATTTGTTAAAATTATTTTTCGGACTATATTGAATGATCAAATCACTTGATTGTCATGTTTCTATGATTATATGTGAAAATCTGCAACAAAATCTTGTCTGAATTTATTCGAATGCTATAAAACAGATTTTCTCGTACACTTTCATGAAAAATAAGTTTCTGAAATAGATTTGATGAAGTGATTCATGTGTATGTATTCCATCCTGCAAAATCTTTACATAGACAATGGATTATAACAAAAAGGGGAAGACGTATTTAAAGCAATCTATGTAAAATTCCTCTATTAGCTTGCTATTATTATTTTCCTAGTATCATAATTATTGTACTTTTTGTTGATGACAAAGGGGGAGATATATGAATTGATAAACACTGCCATGATTAGAAATACTATGAGTGATGCTATAAACACTGTTATGATTATGCCATCTTTGCATCACCAAGAGATATATGAGAGATGCTATAAACACTGCTATGATTATGCCATCCTTGCATCACCAAGAGATATATGAACATGTGCTAAAGTTTGCATTATGCCCTGAGTTGATATCTTATCATGTGAAGAAAATACAAAACTTGCTAGAATATTTCAAATGTGTGCATCATGTAATAGTGCCTCACAGCTTTATATGATAATGTTCAGACTACATGATGAATAGTTACAAACACAATCATACAAACTTGATGATGTATGTCAAGCCTTGACATCATCTTTGAAGAGATACATCATGATGAGTATCATGATGGGAGTATTGATAAGTTTAACTGATATAACTTATCAATACGTCACTTGAATTCTTAGGTCTTGAATTCAAGGTTGACTTATCTCAACTATGGCATATAGACAGGGAGAGTTAAGGATAACTCCATTATCAATTGATTGTCATCATCAAAATGGGGGAGATTGTTGAATCTCAGATTTTGATGATGAAGTCAATTGTCATTTGTTGTCTAATCTATGTGTTGAGATAAGTGTGCAGGATTAACTACGATAAAAGTTAGACAAGCAGCAGGAGTTGCGCCGGAGTCAAGTTCATGATCACGTTGGGAGTTCGAGAGTTCGACGGAAGTTCGGACGGTCGTCGGAGGTTCTGCGAGAACAGATCCGAGAAGTCCAGAAGCTTGCCAAGCGAAGCTCGTCGGAACTCGCCAAGTGGATCGTCGCAAAGTCCAGGAGTTTGTCGGAAGTCCGCAGGAGCATCACCGAGGGTTCATCGGATGATCGACGGAAGTTCGCCGGAAACTCGCCGGAAGAAGCGATTGACGCACCGAAGCAAAGCTGTAGAAATTGTCTTAGATCTAATCATAGTTAGCATATTGATTAAGCTGGAAAATGGGAGGTGATCCCATTAGCTTAATCTTGGGGCAATTGGGCCCCTGAAAGACTGAAATTGGACCGAATGGAGCTAACCATTCGGACCCTGATTGCATCAGGAGGTGCAACCGCCTAGGCCAGGAGGTGGCACCGCCTGGGCTAAGTCTCCCAGCGAGACTGGGCGGTGCAACCGCCCCAGCCAGGAGGTGGCACCGCCTGAGCTCAGTCTTCGAGCTAGACTGGGCGGTGCAACCTCCCTGACAGAGAGGTGGCACCGCCTCGGTCTTCGAGCTTTGGCAGAGAGGTGCAACCGCCTCAATCAAGAAGTGGCACCGCTTGGGGCTTAGTCTCCGAGCCAGACTCAGGCGGTGCAACCGCCCCTGACACAGAGGTGCAACCGCCTGGGCTCAGTCTTCGAGCTCTGCCAGGCGATGCAACCTCTCCAGTCAGGAGGTGCAACCGCCTGATCCCGGAATTCTTGAGCTCCAAATTTGAATTGAGTTGGGGCCTATAAATACCCCACCCATTCAGCACTGAAAAGATACAGACCTACACCAAATTCTTGATCTTTTCTGTGATTCTAAGAGCTCAAATTTGTGTAAAGTCCTAAAGTTCTCCTCTTTCTGTTCTTTAAGTCTTGAGTTGTAAAGAGAGGAGAGAAAGGTCCTGTAAGGGTTGTCTCCTGAGCCCATCAAAAGGAGTGAATCTGTAAAAGGACAGTTGGCCTTCGCCTATTGAAGGAAGGCCTCTAGTTGATGTCGATGACCTCGTCGGTGGAGGAAGCCAAAAGTGAAGTAGGTCAAGACTGACCGAACCACTCTAAATCTCTGGTTTGCGTTTATTTTGAGCACTTTATCATTACTGCAAACCTCCTACATAGCTACTGCTCTCTGCGCCTTTACGAACAAGTTTCTAAGTGCTGATCTTTCCGAATCTGCATTCAGACGTAAATCGGTGTTTTCATACATTACAGTTTACGTTTACGTTTTGATTCTGCAAAACTGTCTTCTGCGCTTTTACGAACAAGTTTCTAAGTGCCGATCTTTCCGAATCTGTATTCAGACGTAAATCGGTGTTTTTATACATTACAGTTTACGTTTACGTTTTGATTCTGCAAAACTGTATTCAGATCCCTTTAAAACTGCGTTTAGATGTAAACTATGCAAACTGAGTTTTAGACGTAAACTACTTTTAAACGCAAAACTACGTTTAGACGTAAAACTGCGTTTAGACGCAAATTACGTTTAGACGTAAAACTACGTTTAGACGTAAAACTGTGTTTAGACGTAAAACTGCGTTTAGACGCAAACTGCACTGCGCTTAGACGCAATCTGATCTTAGACGCAAACTACGCTTAGACGCAAACTGCGCTTAGACGCAATCTGCATTTAGACGCAAACTACATTTAGACGCAAACTGTGTATACTGCGCTTAGACGCAAACTGTGTTTAGACGTAAACTGCACTTAATCATAAGTATTCTTAGAATCGGCTTTTGCATCAAAATAGTTTTATCAAACAAACGCAGCTTTCGTTTTTAATCGCTGAAAGATTTCCGCTGCACTAATTCACCCCCCCCCCCTCTTAGTGCTCTCGATCCTAACAGGTGATGCCTCTTTTATATTAGAAATCAATATACATCAAGATAGATCTCGGGGTATTATAGGATTATCACAAATGAGCTATATTGATAAGGTACTCAAAAGGTTTAGCATGCAGGATTACAAACCAAGAGACACTCTTGTCGTAAAGTGAGACAAGTTCAGACTCAATCAGTGCCCTAAAGAAAATTTTGGAACTCAAGAAATGTAAAAAATTCCCTATGCATCAACTATAGGGAGTCTAATGTATGTACAGGTTTGTACGTGCCCTGATATAGCATATATTGTTAGAGTGTTAGGTAGATACTTAAGTAATTCTGGAATGAATTATTGGAAGGCAACTAAAAGAGTCATAAGATATTTAAAGAGGACAAAAGATCATATGCTTACATATAGGAAATCAAACCATTTAAAGATTATTGGATATTTTGATTCCAATTTTGCTGGATGCCAAGATAGTAGGAAATTCACTTCGGGCTACATTTATATGTTGGCTGGTGGGACGATTTCTCGACGTAGTGTCAAGCAATCTCTTATTACTTCTTCCACCCAATAGGATTTGTAATATGTTTTGAGGCATTCAATCATGAAATTTAGTTGAGGAATTTTGTCACATGGCTACAAATAGTACAAGGGGTTGAAAGACCACTAAAGATATACTATGTCAATAAATTAGCTATATTATACTCCAACAACAATAGGAGCTTGACTAAGTGAAAGCACATTAACATCAAGTTTCTAGTTATCAAATAAAGGGTACAAAGTAGATAAATTTCCATAGAACACTTAGGGATAAACTTTATGTTAGCATATCCTCTCACAAAAGGTGTACCACCGAAGGTCTTTCATGAGCAAACTGCTTATATAGGTGTATTAGAATTTAAAAAAAACTTCAGTTTAGTGAGAGTTTGTCATATGTTTGTTATATATTCTATACCAGATTCTATATTTGTATAGATATTTTCTTATCAGAAATAAAGCTATAGTTTATTATACTTTGTATATTATAACTATTAAAGTTATTAATGATCTCATAAAGATAGAGTTGATAAGTTGAAAATTGATATGTACATATCATATTCATATAATTTTCATGCTACACATTTCATGATTGATCTATGTCATTTGGTTATGTTAATATTAGTGATCATGGGTGGGTTTAGCGAAAACCACTATGGTCCTATACTAATGATAATGATAACAGTTTAATAATGATAACAGTTTTGAGCTCATAAAGTATAACACATTTATAATGATACATATGTGATTGCTAGAACTTTTAGGGTCACACATATATAATTAAATATATTAAGCTATTATTTTGATTAGTAAAAATTAAAGTGATCTATAAAGTTATTTGGCTAAGGGGCATAATTATCATGAAAATTAATTATGTGGATACTATTAGTAATTTTTTATAATTGGATGATGAGATAAGTTAGAAATATTAAATATCCTAAGGCATAACTATAAATATATTTATGAATATAAAAATAATTATGTTCCCCGGTTACACTATCAAATTTAGATTTATGTTCACCGTCAAACAAAAATCAAAATCGAAAGATTCATAAGGATACTCTCTGATTATAAGATTAATTCACTAATTGATTTAAAAAAAACACTTCGATAGATTCATTAGGTATGCTTCTGTGTTAATATGTTTTGTAATTATTATAGAATTTTATGTATATTATTATAAATTTAATAAGTTTTATAAAAATATTTAAAAATTTGATTTTCAATTTATAAAATATATTTAATCCATATTTATTGTGTTAAATTACCAATACGACGAAGTTGAAGGGTCTCGGACTCGAGGGAGAAGGGGCCGAAGGTGTTGCTGCGCCTCTCCGCGTCATCGATCGGGTTCGGAATCCGTTCTACTAAAGCTTTGGGTTTCTTCCTGAACGTGGTGAGAGGGGAGGTGGTGTCGTGTAGTTGTTTAGCTTCGAATCTCCATAATGAGAGTGGGTAGGTGGCATCATCTGAATGGCTCGGGCAGGTGACCGGTAATGCAAGTCTTCAATTCAGGCATTTGTGACCCACGAGGCTTCATGTGATCCTGATCGAGCCAGACACCGAAGTTTTGGGCTTTTATGCGGTCCTTGAAGAATGTATACAATTAGATATTTCATGTTTGTCAGTTGACAGTGTCCAAAGGTCTGTCTGTACTCGGTAAATTCAAATCAAAGTTTGTCTCCCAACTATTTCTGAAGTTTCCTTCTCAAAGTAAGTTTTTCTAAAGAAAATAAAATTATTTATTCAATAAGGACCGACGAGTATATCCAGAAAATGATAAAGAGTCCTCCTAAATTCTTACCTCATTGGCAAGGTAGTAAACAGAAAAGCTTACTTGTCTACTAATATAAATCCAACCTAAGACGTTGACCTCCCTTACTAGCTAGTAACAAGATATTGCTGTAGAGATAGGGTAGGGACAAATGGTGCAACCTTGTGCGGTTGAAGATTTGAACCAACTCAAGGGCATCGATGTTAACAAGGAGAGGAGGTTCAATATCTTGGGTTTGGTGTGGTCCATTCCACACAATCCAATACTCAGTTTGTAGGGGACTATAAATAAGCCCAACGATTGTTTCTCCCAAATAACGCCATTAATATCGTAGTCGATGTTTACCAAACCAAGTAGGGTTAGTGGAAGAACCATCACGGTAAGCTGAAACTACACATTTTGTGGGGAAAATAGGGATGAAGAAGGGGTTGGAGGTTGGGGATTACACGCTTGAGAAGAGGGACAAGAGCTTAAACTAAAGAGTGATAGCCGGGAAGAGCATGGTTTGTGGGAAAGTAAGGTGGGGAGTCCTTATCATTAGTGAGATCCACATGCATATTTTGAGGGGGTTGAGGGTGGGAAGTCCTTATGATTAGTAAGATCAACATGCTTGAGGGGAGGGTGGGGAGTCCTTATGATTAATTAGTGAGTTCAATATGTTTGTAAAGGGACAATAGCTTAAGCCGAAGAGTGATGGTTAGGAAGAGCGGTTGCAATATTTATACTCCAATTTCTATTCTTCGAAAACAACCAAGTGAGGAGACAACAATGGTAACGATGCTGAGATGAATAGTCGGATTTAGTTGAGATACCTCTTTAAGCCAAAATTTGTCGATCGCTAATGAAGTTCACCTACAAGATTGAATTTAACTTGCAAAAATTTGTGGAGAGTAGAATCATTACTTACCTAAGTCAGATTGATTCAAATTCTAAAATTCCATTTGACTCGATGAGTCTCATGACCAAACACTAATTCAAAAAAATATATGGAGTATATAAAATCTTTCCCATGCTAAATATAACAATGTAGATGATAGGAAGGAAGAAAGTCTAGGAACAAAATCGATCAATATAAAAGGACTATGAGTCCCATGCTTACAAGTGAGGATTTTCTATCAGAAATAATATTAAGATTTATTTAAGGATGGAAAGTATGCCTACAAACGTAGAGCAAGGTTAATATCCCTCCCTCATTCACAGACATCGACATTTTTAGGGACAGAAACCTACTTTAACTGATAAGGTTAGGAAAAGGAGAATCACCCCAAGAGAAGGGGCAGTTCAAACTAAGTTAAATACTCTGTACTATTAGATAGATTGCTTGAATTATCTAATATGATTTAATAGGAAATAATCGAGAATTTATGATAATTAATCCTACTCGAATCCTCGTAGTAACAACAATTAAATCTGTCTAAATTTTTTTTTTTTCTAAAACAAAAAAAAAAATGCTTCAACTTTTGGTCCCCAACCAAAAAGTAGGTCACAACATCATGAAGAAAATAATAGAACACTTTTAGTCTCTATCATGAAGAAAATATGTTGCCACACAATATATAAAAAAAATCAGAATTTAGGGATATTTTAATATATTTTTAAGGGAAACAAAATAAATAAGAATTTTGATTTCCTTGGAAAGATCAAATCAACGTAAGAAGTTTGGATGGATGGATGGATCGATGGATGGATGGCTTTCCTATTTGGTTTGATTAAGAAACCAATGAATAATAATATATTCAATCGTAGTTTAAATAAATAGCAATCACAATAATAAAGATGGTTAAATTTCTCGCATACTGAAAAAAAAAAACACACACACACACCTCGTTTTATAGATTTAGATTTTGTATTTTCTATATTAAAAAATGAAATAAGAAATAAATACGTTCTCAAATATATAACGACGTTAATGTCGTCTCACCTTTGGCGATAAATGTGATGCTGATATCTCACGTTCCCTCTTATAAAGGAAAAACCGAATCCTTTGGTCGCTGCTTCACACACTTACATTAATCCTCCCCCGTTTCAATGGCGAAATCACAGATCTCGTCGTCGTCTTCCACGCCCTCGCGCTCGTCTTCCGTCGGGTTGCACCGGATGGACGAGCTCGAAAAGGTCTTCGCCCGCTTCGATGCCGACGGCGATGGCAGAATCTCCGCCTCCGAGCTCGCCGCCGTCCTCCGAGCCCTCGGATCCGACCCCTCTCCTGATGAGATCCGCGACATGATCGCCGAGATGGACGCCGACCGCGATGGCTTCGTTGATCTCCAGGAGTTCGCCGCCTTCCACCGCTGCGGCGTTGGCCGCGGTGGCGCGGAGGCGGAGCTTAAGGACGCGTTCCGGATGTATGATCTCGACAGCGACGGGCTGATCTCGGTGGACGAGCTCCTCCGGGTCATGAGGAGCCTGGGGGAGAAGTGCACCCTGGAGGACTGTGCGCGGATGATCAGGTCGGTCGACTCGGACGGCGACGGCAGCGTCAGCTTCGAGGAGTTCAAAACTATGATGACCGGCGGTTGTGGTGGTCTCGGTAGCAGCGGGAGGAAGCCGGCCGCAGCATAAGAACGTGTCGTTGAGATTAAATTGGTAAAAGTGTGCTGATAATATGTCAACAAAGTTTTCCAAAAAGGTATTAGGATTTTGTCTTCTCAAAGCTTATTATCAGTCAAAATTGACTAATCGCTAAAATCAAAAGGGAATGCTTTTTATTTTCACGAAGAAAGAAAGTTTGATAGATGATCTGTTTTTGTTAATGTGCACTTCAAGTGTTTGATAAATTGAAGTTTCTTTAATCTGTTTTTATTTATTTTTTTATTTTTTCCCCCTTTCTTCCAAATCGAGGTTTAATATTGACGTGAATGCAGATGATATTTTCCATCGGTTGCTGTATGCTAGCTAGGTAGCTAGCATATGGTATTATTATTCTTAGTTCTGCATCTGTCTTTTCTTATGTATAATTTTACTTCACATTTCAAAAGTACCCTTGAAAATGCAAAAGAAGTCCAAAGTGCAATCTTGGTGTGAAATTTTAGAGGCCTTTTAGCAGTCTGATCTTTTTTTTTTTTCTTTTGCTTTTATCTCTATATTTCAAGAAAACTGCAGTTAAGCTGAAAGTCAACTTTCTTTGGTTGACTTTTTACCCACCCCCCCCCAATTAGAAGTTAAAAAGATAAAAAGTTAAACAAAGTCATCTATCTCCCAATGTCAAGATTCAACAGCTCCAATAAACTGCTATCTGTTTTCTCCAATAAATGGTTACTTTTTCTTGCCTTGCTTTCTCCAAACAGCTATGTTACTAACACGTGAAGTTTTGATGGCTGACGTCAGAAACTCGTATACGTCTTAATTTATATGATCTAACGCTGATTGATTCCAAAACCTGTTTCACACTTGCAAGTATCATAGTCTTCTCCTAAACCAGCTTTGTTTCATGTGGTAATTGATATGATCCGACGAACTACTTCAGATCCTCCACAATATTGATCTTCTCATTCCTGCGAACCAAAGCCAACAACAACAGTAAAGCAAAACTGGCTGATATGTTTACCTTTTTTCCTTTTTAATTCTATATTTCGATAAGAGTGAGTGATGCAATATTTAAATGTCAATTTTGAATCCGAAACAAAGAAATGGAATAGCTGCATATGATTTGTTATTCAACTAGAGCAATACCTACATCTTTTTTTTGTTTTTTAGACACTAATTTTCATCTTTTCAGTAATGTGTCTGTGATTCTCTGCAATTGTTCAGAACCAATTGAGAAAAAGAATGCGTTGTGTAAGATTTGTTGGTAATCATTCTAAATTTCTCCACAAACTATTAAAGGCATGAAATCATTACCGAAGACACAAGGAAAACAAAGTAAATGGTTTCGAGCCTTGGTTGTTCAACAAGGAGAAGCAATGCAGCGAGGATGCAGAACCGAGTAAGTGGCACAGAAGAAGCAACTCGGGGTGCAGGTAGAGCAGAACCGCACTTGAGGTGAGAGTGAAGTGAGTGAGGTGTTGTTACCTTTTTTTATATTAGTTGTCGTGCATATAATCTCTTACTTTCTTTTCCTACTTCACACTTGAAACTTGAACTCCTTCTTTGGCACCCGCTCCAGAAAGCCTAAGCACTAAGGCTGCAATGTGGTGAACAAAGCATGTGCTGACACTACTAACAGATGGTATGTTCTTTTTAGCAATTTCAGGTGAATCCTCATCCATAAAAGCCATTATTGGCAACTCAAATCGTCAACACTAAAATGCTGACTATAGAAATGCTTTCTTTTTTGCACATTGTTCTGTTGTAAATAGAAATGCTTTCTTGGATTCAACTATTGTAGTAGTGAAGGTGAGGACTGATTGAGAAGAGTGTTTGTGCGTGCACAATGAGCAGTGGCGGTGCACGGTGAGAGAGAAGGCAGAGAGCGCGCAGCTAACTGTGGCGGCGCAGAGAGAGAGAAAGAGAAGAACAGAGAGAGGTAAAGAGAGAGAGAGGGCAGCGTGCGTGCGTGAAGAGAACGGCAGCAGCGCACAGCGAGAGGAGAGAGAAAAAAAAAATCTAAATTTTGACTTAAATTAGTGGTCAAATCTTATCAATTTTGACCTAAATTTTAAGTAGATAATCTTTACAGTAAATTATACAATCCTAACGGTGTTGATATACGGTTTAACCTCTCTTAGGTACTTTTATGCTATACTCATTTTGTGAGATCTAGAATTTTAAATTTGTGATGATGATATGTTATTTTTGAATCAAGATCTATGTTTTTGATGTTATTATGATCATCTGATTATTCTAGAGGAGATTTATTATAAACATGTTATCATTACTATTGATAGTGGATGATAGTGGAAGTTTGAGGTGGACTATGGTCCCGTGATTTTTTCTCGCATTGAGTTTTTCACGTCAAAAAGTTGATCTCATTATGTGATTAATTTATTACTTTATTATTTATGTTGTTCTGATTAATATTTGTATTTTTATATCAAGTTGATATTTTGATAAGGAACTCATTTTGATACACAAAGAGGGAAAAGAATTATTCAGCTTTAACAAGTTTTTCCCAACAAGTGGTATCGGAGTAATAGGTTATTTGGTACTAGTTTTTATTATGTGATTGAAATGGAGCAGTAAGATGGTATGATTAAATTGAACTCATCAAATTATTCAACTTGGAAACATATGATGGAAGATCTGCTTTATTGCAAAGATTTATATAAGCTCATCAAGGTTAAAGATAAATCTTCTACTATGGACGATGAGGAACGAGAAGTTCAATATAGAAAAGCTATTGCCTATTAGAAGATAGATGGATATAAACTTGCATGAGTATATTTCAGATGAAACCAGAGCTGATGTTATTTGGCAAAGGTTAGAAAATCTCAATGAATATAGATGATAAGATGCAAGGATTATTACTTCTCAGCTCTTTATCAGAAAGTTGAAAAACATTTATGGTGACTATTTATAACTCCACGCCAAAGGGAACTCTAACTATAGATATGGTTAAAGATAATTTGTTAAATGAAGATGTCAGAAGGAAAGAACGGAGTGAATATTCTTCTAGTGCATTTGTTATTGAAAAACAAGAAAGACGTGGAAGAAGTTAAATATTTGTAGAGGAAGATCTAAGTCTAAAAGAGATATCAAATGTTTCCACTGTAACAGACCAGGTCACATGAAGAAAGAGTGTAGGTTTTGGAAGCGAGAACAGAATAAAATAAAGAAAAATAAGAAAGAGACCAATACAGTTGCTGCTGAAGGTGATATCACTATTGTTTGTAATGATGGTTGTATTAGTCTTGTAGCTCAGGACAATAGCTGGGTAATTAACTCTGGTGCTTCATTTCATATTACTTCTCATAGTGATTTCTTCAAGTCTTACACTATTGGTGATTTTGATAATATCATAATAGGAAACAGTGGTACATCTATGAGTATTGGAGATATTTGCTTGAAGACCAGTATTGGGAACAATTGATACTCAAAGATGTAAAGTATGTTTCAGATACTCGTCTTAACTTGATATCTATAGGCAGACTTGATGATGAGGGCTTTGCATATTATTTTGGTGAAAGCAAATGGAAACTCAATAAAGGTTCTCTAACTGTGGCAAGAGGAAAGAAGCTTAACTCTTTTTATGTCATGGAAGCTAAGCTACACAAAGGAGAGATTAATGCAGTTCAAAAAGGTGAAAGTATAGATCTTTGGCATAAGAGGCTTAGTCATATCAGCGAGAAGGGACTTCAAACTCTTGCTAGAAAGCAGTTCTTACTAGAGTTGCAAGGTACATCTCTTAAATCTTGTGATCATTGCTTAGCTGAAAAAACGCATAGAGTTACATTTTATACATATCCATCATCTAGAAGATTAGATGTTATTGATTTAGTTTATACTGATGTTTGTACTATACAAACTAAAACTCTTAGAGGTGTTCTTTATTTGTTACTTTTATTGATGATCATTCTAGAAAAGTATGGGCTTTTGCTTTGAAATCTAAAAATCAGGTGCTCAATATTTTCAAGGAGTTTCATGTCAGTGTTAAAAGAGAAACTGATAGAAAGCTAAAGTGTGTTCGATCAGATAATGATGACGAGTACAGGGGTCCTTTTGAGAATTATTGTAGGTTCCATGATATCAGGCTTGAGAAAATAATTCATAAAACTTCTTAGCAGAACGGTGTGGCAGAAAGGATGAATAGAACCATTGAAGAAAGGATTAGGTGTATGTTTTCCCACGCTAAGTTACTGAAGTCATTTTCGGGGGAGGCTATGAGAACTATAGTTGACCTCATAAATCTTTCTCCATCGGTTCCTCTGAAAGGTATTGTTCCAAAGAGAGTATAGAAAGGAAAATATATATCTTATAATCATTTGAGAGTCTTTAGGTGTAAAGCATTTGTTCATATTCCCAAAGATGAAAGGTCCAAGCTTGATAGTAAGGCAAAAGCATGTATCTTCTTGGGATATGGTCATAAAAAGTTTGGATAATGGGATCCAATGAATAATAAGATTATTAGAAGCAGAGATGTTATATTTCTTGAAAACCAATTGTTTAATGATGATGATAATATTGAGAAGTCAGAAACCTCTGTTTATATTCCTTCACCTATAGTTTATGATGATCATGGGAGAGATGAACAAGAAGATTGTGGTGAGAATGCCAATGATGATACTCTTATAATTGATGATGTAAACAAGCACCTCCACCACCAGTTGAGATTCCATTGAGAAGATCTACTAGAGAGCGATAACTATCTACCAAATATCCTCCACATGAGTATGTTATGCTTACTGACGGGAGAGAGCCAGAAACTTACCAAGAAGTTATTCTACATGAGCATAAGAATGAGTGGGTTAAAGTCATGTAAGAAGAAATGAGATCCTTGCTTGAGAACCACACCTATGACTTGGTAAAGTTGCCTAAAGAGAAGAAAGCTCTCAAGAATAAATGGGTTTACAAATTGAAGTCTAAAAATAATAGCTCACAACAAAGATACAAGACACGACTAGTTATGAAAAGATTCAGTCAGAAGAAAGGTATTGACCTTGAAGAAATATTTTCTCCTGCAGTGAAAATGTTCTCTATCCAAGTTATTCTTGGTTTGGCTGCCCGCTTGAATTTAGAAGTTTAGCAACTTGATGTGAAAACAAGAAAAACTTATATGGACTCAAATAAGCACCTAGACAATGGTACAAGAAGTTTGATTCCTTTATGATGAGCCAAGGGTATGATAGAACTATATTTAATCATTGTGTGTTTATGAAGAAATTTTTAGATGATGATTTTATTATTCTCCTGCTATATATTGATGATATGTTGACTGTTGGTCATGATGCTGGTAAAATTGAAAAGCTTAAAAGAGAACTAAGTAAGTCTTTAGCCATGAAAGACTTGGGATCGATAAAACAAATACTTAGCATGAATATTTTTTATGATTGGAAAAAAAGAAAGATTTGGCTATCTCAGGAGATCTACATTGAAAAAGTTCTTGAAAGATTCAACATTAGTAAAGCTAAAGCAGTTTGTTCTCAACTTATAGGTCATTTCAAGCTTAGTTCGAAACAATGTCTTACAAGCGAGAAAGGAAAAGAAGAAATGTTCAAAGTATCTTACTCATCTACAATAGGTAGTTTAGTGTATGCTATGGTTTGTGTTGAATCTCGGATTTTGATGATGAAACTAATTGATTGTGTTTAGATGTTTAACTGCATTTTGAGTGATGCAGGTCTACTCGATCAGGATTAGACAGTTGACGCAGGAGGAATTGACGTTGCGCTGGAGGAGATCACGTCAAGATATTGGACGGCAGAAGGCTTCGGACGTCGGGCATCAGGCCAAGGAGAGCGGAACTGTGCCAAGGATATCGGGGTTGCAGAGGTCAACCACCGATTGGGCAACAAGCCGCAAGAGAGGATGATGCGCGGAAGAATCGGACGAAGTGCCAACCAATGACGTGCCGGGCAACGGAATGTCGATTCGCGTTGTAACAATTGTCTAGATCGGAGTAGAGTTTTGGATTGTGTGTGCAGGATTAACTACGATAATGATGAAGACATAAAGCGAAACAAAGTGCGGAGTCAAGCGCGAAGGATTCGTTGGGAGTTCAAGAGTTTGACGGAAGTCCGAAGGTTCGTCGGGAACGCTGCCGGAACTCGCCGAGAGAGATCGGAGCTTGCCGAAGAAGCTCGTTGGAACTCGCCAAGATCAAATCGTGAAGTCTAGGAGCTTGCCGGGAGTCCGCAGAATGGTTTCCGAGAGTTTATCGGAAGACCGTCGGAAGTTCGCCGGAAGAAGTCTTGACTTACGGACTTTGTAATAGCTTAGAAAATGTCTTTAAATTCGTAGTTAGCATGTTAATTAGGGTTAGGATTAGGTGTTAATCCTATAACCCAAGTAGGGGCCAATTGGGCCCAAGTTCGGACTAGTTTGGGGCAAGATTGAAGCCCAACTAGTGGGCTGAAAACACTGTAGTTGGGCTGAAAACACTATAGGCGGTAGCACCGCCTGAGCTGGGCGGTGGCACCGCCCAGTGCCCGAGAACTGGGCGGTAGCATCGCTTGGGCTGGGCGGTGGCACCGCCAAGCACTGTCAGCGCCTGACACAGACAGGCGGTGGCACCGCTAGTGCAACGGTCGACAAGCGGTGGCACCGCCAGCCTCGGGAACTCAAGGGAATTCAAATTTTGGAGATCAAATTTAAATCCTCTTGAGGCCTATAAATACCCCTCTATTCTCAGCTGAGAACAAAACCTTTGGAGAAGTTAGAAGTTGAGAAAAGCTTTAGGAAAAGTCTTGTTTTCAATAGCTTGAGTGTTCACCTCCTTTCTTTTCTTTGAAATCTTTGTAAAAGGGTGAACCACTTGTAGGAGGATGTAAGAGGGGTGTAAGAAGGAGGTTGATCTTCGCCTAGTAAAGGAAGATCATTAGTGGATGCCGGTGGCCTCGACGGAAGAGGAATCGGAGGAGTGGATGTAGGTCACGATTGACCGAACCACTATAAACTACCGTCTTCTCTAGTTTGCATTTATCTTATTGTCATTTATATTACTGCAAACCATCTTCACTTTGATGCTCTACTTCTTTGTCTCATTCTTACATATGCCTTCAAGTTAAAAACGCAATCGAAACGGTTTCAAACAAAACGTTGCTTTTATCGTACGAAGTTTCCGTAAGTGTTTAAATCGTCGAAAGTTTATCATACTTTACCATTGCACTAATTCACCCCCCCCTCTTAGTGCCACTCCGGTCCTAACAGTTGGTATCAGAGCCACGTTTTTCTACTTTGGTTTAACACCCAAATAGAAATGGCTCTTTATGGCTTTCAAGAGGGCTTATCGGTTGTTTGTCCACCGTTGTTTAACGGATCGGACTACACTTGTTGGAAAACTCGAATGAGAGTTTTCTTACTTTCTTTGGATTTAAATTTATGGCACATGGTCGAAAATGGATATGAAATGTCTTCTCTCCCAATGAACCATTGGAATGATTTGGAGAAGAAGATGTTTTCTTTAAACGCAAAGGCTATGAATGCCTTATTTTGCGCTTTAGACAAAAATGAGTTCATTCGGATTTCTACGTGCGAAACGACTTTTGATATTTGGCGAACACTTGAAATCACACACGAGGGAACTAGTAGAGTCAAAGACTCGAAAGTTAACATTTTAATGCATGATTTCGAACTTTTTCAAATGAAGCCGAGCGAAACCATTGGTGACATGTACACCCGTTTTACGGATGTCGTCAATGGTTTACAAACTCTTGGCAAATGTTTCTCGAATTTTGAACTTGTTAGTAAAGTTTTACGATCACTTTCTAAAGTTTGGGAATCAAAAGTTACGGCAATACAAGAAACAAAAGATTTAAATACTTTTCCACTTGAAGAACTTATCGGCTCATTGATGACATATGAAATGGTGCGCAATGCACATGATGAACACGATGAACACTTGAACCACCTTCCAAAGAACAGGAAGGATTTGGAACTTCGGACAAATGAATACCACTTGAGCGATGACTCAAGTGATGAGGACAATGATGAACTTGAACTTCGAACACTAACTCTTAATAAGTTCATTAAACAAAAATCTAAAATAAACAATAAACTTGAACGGAGGAAGAGGCCAAAGAAAAGGAAGGCACCCGTGGAGAAAATCAAGAAAGGTGAGGTGGCAAACTATGCCTCAACTACTCTCAACAATGAGGTAATCGAAATCCCCCTAATTTATTTCGAAATTACATAATACTTTCATGAGTCATTTTTAATTTAGTTTAGGATTAATTTTCTTGAAAATTGCATGTGTTATGTTAATGCAAGAAAATGTTAGATATAAATCTAATGCTTATACACCTAGTAAGATTAATCTTATGTATGTGCTTGAGAAGTAAGAATGTATATTTTGACGATTTTCATATTGATTTTCAATGACGATGCATGGCTTTTGAATGAAAGGCTTGATGTTTTTTTTTAACCTTATCTTTGGTTTTCAAACATGATGTATGATTTTGACATATGAACAAAATTTGTGCATGCTAAGATAAAGTCAATCGTATAAATTAAAACTAAAGAAGTTTTAGTTATCTATAAGAATCATTCAAAATTATGTTCAATAAAACCAATTCAAATGATGGAATGAAAATATTAAATGTTTTGATACCATTTTATGCATGAGGTTTTAAAAGTTATACATAATGATCTTAATGGTTTTTATGAAGAAACTTATTTTTCGATCCTAAATGATTGATGATATATATATATATATATATATATATATATATATATATATATATATATATATATATATTTTTGGCACAAAAAGGACAAAGGCATGCTTATATGAAACAACTAAATAGATAAAAGTATTTTTCTTGAAAATTCTTGATTTGATGAATTGAATTTGAATGAGCTTTATCTTGATTTTTTGAGATTTATAACTTGAGATTTACTCTAGAAAAATCGAGATATTTTATCCTCGATATTTCTTCTTTTTCCATCTACTATCCAAATGAATTATGATTTATATCATTGCTATATTTCTTCTTGTCGTGTACTAAAGAGAAAATTTTCCTAAATGAATCATGATTTTTCGGAACCATAATTCTTTTTATGATTCATAATGAATTGAGAAATTTTATATGCTTGAGATAATATCTTGTTCTCCTACAATATTGAATGAATTTTATCTATATCATGATCTCTTAAGATTTTCCTTTGATTATTTAATGGGAGATTTTTCAAAAGAAAACATGTCTTTTGGTATTATCTTTTCGTGATATGATTTTTATACAATTCCTTGTATTCATGAAATGTTTATCTAATCACCCAATTATTTTCTTCTTGATATTCCTTATGTGGTGATATGAAACTATGCATGAAATACTCTTGATATTATTTTGATGCATACAAATGAAAAGTTATGATCATGCATGGTAGGATGCAATTTGACAAATTAATACCATCATGAGTTGAAATATTTATGATTTGGAATGATATATGCAATACTTAAGCTTTTTATTTTGATGATGTATGTGATGTATTGCATATAATGTGAATCATAAGATTTTATATGCATGAATTGAGATTTTGTTCTCCTATGATTCTTTTCGCTATTAACCAACAAGAAACTTGTTCTTGTAAACCATGATACGCTACTTGATATCTTGATAATTTATAACTTGAGTTTTCCTTTTGAATCAAGATTGTTTCATATCATGTTTTCTATTTACAATTGAAGAAATTTGTCAAAAATGATATATGTCTTTTGACAATCAATTTTATCTTTGTTATTTACCCTTGTCATGATTTGAAGATTATATAGTAAAGGGAAATGAATTACATGATTGTATTGTTTTTCCCTTCTTTTTGACAATGACAAAGGGGGAGATAGCTAGCTTGCACAAGTCAAAGAGATGCAAAACTTGATTGCTAGCTTGTCTATCTTAAGAAGCAAAGATTGCTAACTTGACTATTTCAAGAAGAAAAAGTTGTCTTCTTGAATATTACTATCTTGCCTATCTCGAAAGAAGCAAAAAATGCAAAATTTAGAAAACTTACAATATAATTGCTCTTGCTATACTTTGTATCAAAAATAGGTTGATATCCTTAAAAGCATCGCATTAAAGTTTTTTAGTATTGCAATGTATCACATGTATCGCAAATTGAAAATTTTGAGACTATTATCGTATCATGTTGATGTCTTTCATGACATGAATTCTTTGCATTTTTGTCTTGTATGTAACATGTGATGATTGAAATATTGATTGATGTAAATTCATAATTTATACAAAAGTCTAAATCATTGGTTCCTCTCCTTCTTTTCCGCAATGACATAGGGGGAGAAAGATTGCTAGAAGGCAAATGTTGGCTAGCTTGTACTCTTCCCTTCTTTTCGACAAAAATAAAGGGGAGAAAGCTTTGCTAGTTAGAACATGTAAAGAAAAGCAAAGTGCAATCTTGCACAAGAAGCAAGTGTTGAATTGTCATGATTAAACTTAAGAATCTTGTTATGCTTTTGTGCTTATATGTTGTGATGAAAAATCTAGCTTCATGTTACAAAAACTTGCATATCTTTTAAAATAGCTAGAGCAACTTCTCCTTTTTGTTGATGACACAGGGGGAGAAGTATATTGATGACTTTATGTATTGAATTGAATATTTTATATATTTGCATGATGGTTTAAATATGTTTTTCATAACATATGATGAATGTTACTTGGATTTGGGATAATCCAAGTGTACTATCAATGGCATATTGATAGGGGGAGTTTGGTTAAACTCCGGGGAGTTAAGGTTAACTCTGTTAGTCAGCAATTAGTTGTCATCATAAAAAATGGGGAGATTGTTGAATCTCGGATTTTGATGATGAAACTAATTGATTGTGTTTAGATGTTTAACTGCATTTTGAGTGATGCAGGTTTACTCGATCAGGATTAGACAGTTGACGCAAGAGGAATTGACGTTGCGCTGGAGGAGATCACGTCAGGATATTGGACGGCAGAAGGCTTCGGACGTCGGGCATCAGGCCAAGGAGAGCGGAACTGCGCCAAGGATATCGGGGTTGCGGAGGTCAACCACCGATTGGGCAACAAGCCGCAAGAGAGGATGATGCGCGGAAGAATCAGACGAAGTGCCAACCAATGACGTGCCGGGCAACAGAATGTCGATTCACGTTGTAACAATTGTCTAGATCGGAGTAGAGTTTTGGATTGTGTGTGCAGGATTAACTACGATAACGATGAAGACATAAAGCGAAACAAAGTGCGGAGTCAAGCGCGAAGGATTCGTTGGGAGTTCAAGAGTTTGACGGAAGTCCGAAGGTTCGTCAGGAACGCTGTCGGAACTCGTCGAGAGAGATCGGAGCTTGCCGAAGAAGCTCGTTGGAACTCGCCAAGATCAAATCGTGAAGTCTAGGAGCTTGCCAGGAGTCCGCAGAATGGTTTCTGAGAGTTTATCGGAAGACCGTCGGAAGTTCGCCGGAAGCTCGCCGGAAGAAGTCTTGACTTACGGACTTTGTAATAGCTTAGAAAATGTCTTTAAATTCGTAGTTAGCATGTTAATTAGGGTTAGGATTAGGTGTTAATCCTATAACCCAAGTAGGGGCCAATTGGGCCCAAGTTCGGACTAGTTTGGGGCAAGATTGAAGCCCAACTAGTGGGCTGAAAACACTGTAGTTGGGCTGAAAACACTGTAGGCGGTAGCACCGCCTGAGCTGGGCGGTGGCACCGCCCAGTGCCCGAGAGCTGGGCGGTAGCACCGCTTGGGCTGGGCGGTGGCACCGCCAAGCACTGTCAGCGCCTGACACGGACAGGCGATGGCACCGCCAGTGCAACGGTCGACAAGCGGTGGCACCGCCAGCCTCGGGAACTCAAGGGAATTCAAATTTTGGAGATCAAATTTGAATCCTCTTGAGGCCTATAAATACCCCTCTATTCTCAGCTGAGAACAAAACCTTTGGAGAAGTTAGAAGTTGAGAAAAGCTTTAGGAAAAGTCTTGTTTTCAATAGCTTGAGTGTTCACCTCCTTTCTTTTCTTTGAAATCTTTGTAAAAGGGTGAACCACTTGTAAGAGGTTGTAAGAGGGGTGTAAGAAGGAGGTTGATCTTCGCCTAGTAAAGGAAGATCATTAGTGGATGCCGGTGGCCTCGACGGAAGAGGACTCAGAGGAGTGGATGTAGGTCACGATTGACCGAACCACTATAAACTACCGTCTTCTCTGGTTTGCATTTATCTTATTGTCATTTATATTACTGCAAACCATCTTCACTTTGATGCTCTACTTCTTTGTCTCATTCTTACATATGCCTTCAAGTTAAAAATGTAATCGAAACGGTTTCAAACGAAACGTTGCTTTTATCGTACGAAGTTTCCGTAAGTGTTTAAATCGTCGAAAGTTTATCATACTTTACCATTGCACTAATTCACCCCCCCCTCTTAGTGCCACTCCGGTCCTAACAGTTTGTACTAGGCCAGATATAGCTCATGCAGTTGGAGTTGTTAACCGATTTCTCTCTGATCCTGAAAAGGAACATTGGGCAGTAGTGAATTGGATATTAAGATATCTAAAAGGTACTTCCATGTTATGTTTATGTTTTGGCAATGATGAACCTATGTTAGAAGGGTACACAGATGTAGACATGGCAGATGATATTGATTACAAGAAGTCCACTTCAGGATTCTTGATTATATTTGCAGGAGGAGCAGTCTCTTGGCAGTCTAAGTTACAGAATTGTGTTGCTTTATCAACTACAGAAACATATATCAATTACTAAAGCCTGCAAGGAAACTTTATGGATGAAAAGGTTTCTACGGGAATTGGGCTTGAAACAAGAAAGATATACTGTTTACTATGATAGTCAGAGTGTCATTCACCTCTCCAAGAATTCAACATACCATTCTACATCCAAGTATATTGATGTGAGATATGACTGGTTTTGTAATGTGCTTGAGATGAAAGAATTACAATTAGAAAAAGTACATACCAATGAGAATGGTTCAGATATGTTGACAAAGTCTTTGCCTAAGGAGAAGCTTGAAGCATGTAGGCGAAGAGCGGGCTTGGTATAGCCCACCATATGAGCTAAAGGGGGAGAATTGTTGGGTCCAGCCCATATGTGGGCTTGGACAATTGGGCCTTTGTAGCCTAAATCAATATTTAAAAAGGAAGCATCGAATGAGGGCAATCGGTGCAGTGACAAGTTTTTGTGCGTGCGCAACGAGCAACGACGATGCACGGTGATAGAGAAGGTAAAGAACACGTAGTGAACTATGGTGGCGCAGAGAGAGAGAGAGAGAGAGAGAGAAAGAGAAGAAAGAAAAAAAAAAAAGAGAGAGGGCAGTGTGTGTGCCTACACAGCTAGAGGAGAGAGAGAGAGATTAGGATCTTGAGTTTTTTACTTGACGATTAGTGGTCAAACTTTATCAGTTTTAGTCCAAATTTTATGTAAAGAATCCTTACAGTAAGCTCTATAATCCTAATGGTGTTGATCTACAGTTTACCCTCTCTGGGGTATTTTTCTGCTATACCTACTTTGTGAGATCTAGAATTCTCTTTTGCTGAGATCCATCCTTTGTGACTATGATATGCTATTCTTAAGTCAAGATCTATGTTCTTGATGTTATTATGATCCTTTAGTTATTCTAGAGAAGATTTACTATAAACCTATTATCATTACTATTGATAGTGGAAGTTTGAGATTAGGTGGACTACGATCCTGTGGTTTTCTATGTTAAAATTTTGATCTCACTATGTGATTAATTTATTACTCTATTATTTATACTATTTTGGTTGATATTTGTATTTTGATATCAAGTTGGTATTTTGATAAGGAATCCATTTTGATACACAACGAGGAAAAAAATATTATTTCATTTTAATAGGTTTTTCCTTAATTAAGTGTCATGTGCCATTAAGCTTGCAGCCAAAGGCACCTAAAGGCCGAGGCACTCGGGTGGCTTTTGCAAAATTGTCGGGGGCGGGTTTCGGATGCGAAATAACACCGACTCTTTGCATGAGAGATATGGAACGATATTAGCTAAATACGATCTTGTTAAGCTTCTTCTTTCCATCCTCGTTTGGGTAAAGAAGGATCGCTGGTAGTGTGTGTGTCGATTCCAAATTGGTGACAGACGAAGTCTAACTGATAGATAGATATATCAGCAAGAAATATTTTTATAAAGGTCCTGTCCTGGGTTCGAAGTAAAAAATAAAAATCATTACATACCCAAATGTAACACAAAAAAATAAAAATTTCTATCCTCTAAGAATATATATATATATATATATATATATATATATATATATATATATATATATATATATATATATATATATATATATATATATAGTCCAGTATATATATTTTCTTAACTTCGTGCTTGTTGAGGTAATGGTTTTAAGATATTCTCGATAGTTGATTCTCTCATACGTGGAGAATCAGGAGGGAAAAGCGGGTGTATTCTTTTGTGTTTCTGGGCCCAACCAGGAGGAGTAGGCACCAAATAAGCAAGCCACGTCGTAGAAACAGAGGAACAAGATGACGCTTGTGGAGAGCAACGGACGTGTGAAACATGCACACGCCGTGCACTGCGTGAATCACACGGGTAACACCGGGCATGAGTCCCAAGATGTACAGTATCAATTAGAGTATCTCTTGTTAAGTATCGCCGAAGGTCCAAAGGGAAACTTGGTACCCCAAGCCAAACAAATTCACCCGAGAAAAAGCATGCACAGTGGCAACTGGGCGCAGTCTCAATTTCCGAAACGAACACACGATAAAAAAACAAAGAAAAATGTGATCCTAAATTCTAAACCGATTTGGGGTTTTTACCTATTAAATGGACGAGAGGAGGAATGAGATATGGTTAGTCAGCCTTTGCTTGTTCTTCATCTATTATTGCAAGACACGTAAGAAAGATGTGCCGGATTGAATAGGCTTTACGATGCCATCAACACGACAAATGCAGACTCGAGCTGCCTGAAGCTGCCAATGCAGGCAGAGCACGAGAGAAGTGAAAGAGGAAGCTGCACAAGGTGTACTCACTTTATACGCCATTTTCACTCTTAGAAGAAATGGAAGAGGCTGCTGAAGCCTTTGGACTCTGCATCAGAGGTTGTCGCTTGGGTTCCAACTAATTTACATTATGCGACCTCACGGAGCACAAATTATTGGATTGACACAGAGCACGGAGCACAAATTTAGAGTGTCGAAGAAGCCGTTTCCTCTTCTCGTCTTTCGTCCGACAGGATTTAGAAGATAATTGTCTTCTAGATCGAAAAACTCAATACAATCAATTGGCTGCTTTGGCACTTCAAATTGATTGGTATGTCACAGGGAGAGCTCAGTTATATGGAGTCAGCATTTGCATCTGCATCAGTTTTGCCTTCTTTTGACAATTACCAGAAGATAACCGAGTTATGCACCAGTTAGATACATGTGCATAGTATTATCATTTCATCAAAAACAGAAGAAATTTTTTTTCCCCTCTTAATGCTGGATCATGACTGGAGGCTGTTCAGCTCCCGATACACTATCATTCGAAGAAACCGGCAACAAGTCATCTTCACCATACCAAGCCTTTCCTCCTCTTTCGCTCGCTAAGGTCGGTGCTCATTCGTGACTTCTCAGGTTGGTCTGCCTTCGGTGGTTTCCTAAGCTGACTGTCCAAACTCTTTCTTGCAATCTCAGAACAGCTGCATGCCCTGTGCTCATCATCTGCGGCTTTAATCTCTGATTGACCGCTTTCATCATCCCTAGTCGGTGGCTTGGTCTCCTTCAGATTTCTCCTTGCGGCACTGTCCTTTTGAGTAGCCGAAACAAACTTCTTGAGGTGTCTGATGTATTCAGGGTATAGCTCAAGGTTACAGTGGCCTCCACCGTTTAGCCAAAGAGGCTCATATTTCTGTTTGCTTAGCTCCCAAAGCTGTTTCCCATGTGAGCAATCAACTACGTCATCTGAAGTACCCTGCAACAAGATACGTGGATTATAGTCATTCTTCTACATCTACCAACGAGCTCTAAAAAGATTAGTAGTGACATATCACAATCAAACTACTAGGTTGAACCACAATCAAACTATCACATTCTGTGCATTTAGCATTATCATTATCTATCTAGTAATCTCAGTAATTATATCCAAGTACTGGAATTCTAGATTATCTTGTTAAGTTATTCAAAATCCAAAACAACAAGGTCAACCAAAGAGGTTCTCATTTTCGGCAGACATCAGTATCTTCAATGAAAAATTAAGCAGCCATTGTTGAGATACTGTCTGAAAAATTATTGCTTTGGTACTTGGTAATGGTTAGCCTGTTAATGAGCTGACACCTCCAAAGACATTCCCTAAGTTCCATAAAAATTTTTGTAATCATATTTATCGTGTTAAGCAACAGAAGTTGTTAGACAACATTGATCTAAATGATTCAAACAACTTGCTGAGACCTATTAGAGATTAGAGAAGAACCTTGATGTGTTCCACAGAGTATTGTCTATAGAATGACCAAAACACTAGTTTTCTAAAATCCAATTAATCTAGATCCTGAAATAGTTAAGATATCATGCCTTGCATATGTGCCGTTTCTCTCCAGTAATATTAAACTCATTTCTGCTAATATGAAAAAAAAAAATTATATGTTTTAGTAAATTGGGTTGTTTGCTAATTTGGCAGATGAAGCACATTTTCATGATAAATGGCATTATGGGCCTCACTTTTAAATGACAGCTTCAAGGAGTAATAATTTTCCACTTTACAGTTTGAAGAACCCTCTTGTTAATATTATGTATAATTTTATGGCTAAAGCATTTACTTAATCTAACATCTGGGCCACCTAGTTGTTAGGAAAGCCCTAAGAATCCCCAATATCACACAATTGTAACTCTTGTTAAAGAAGTACTCTAATCGGAGAATTTGAGCTCACATTCTGCTGATTCCTGTATTGCAATGATTCACAAAATCATGGCCATCTTTAAAATTCTTTCTTTGGTTTGCTTCATTATTCTCTCAAGTCTCACCAGCACTAAATTAGATACTGAATTTCTGGCAATCTTGTGTGTAACCAATTTGCAATTGACCAAAATCAATATGATTTACCAAATATTTGGGAATTAGCTTAAAATGCTCCCCTTTCAAGAATTGATAATAAAACTAGCAAAATCTTGTCAGATAAAATCTATTGCTCCCTTAAACCAACCTCAGTGAATGTGAATATTCTCGATGATTATAATTTTGTTCAGTAAATCAACATGCATGTGGAACTCTGAAAAAAATTTCTCACATCCTTATCACTGGTATGAATTTATCTTATGAGCTAAAGGATAATATGTGGGCTTGGAAAGATGATTCTAATGGGCGAGTCACTGCTAAGACAACATATATAGATTCCTAGACCTAGAGAATTGGTGGTAGAGGTTGTGGAAGCTCTCAATAACTCCAAGAATCTCTTGTTTTGGTCGAAGCTCATCCATTGTTATCTCCCCACTATGGAGAGAACATGAAACTTGGTCTTGGTGATGGACACACATGTTATATATGTCAGCAAGGCCCTGACTTTATGAATGATATCTTTTTCAATGTATTTTTTTTCATTATTTTGAAATTGGCTTGCTGAAGGGAAACACAGACATGCCATTTTGGTTGGCATATCCGTGTCAGACACGGATACATCACTGATATGGTCGAACATGTGTCTTACATATTTATTTATTTTTTGGGACACGACATATCCATGTCGGACATCTCTTACACCCTTCCTCATCACTCCCGCGCCCTTCCTCACGTGATGCTCACGTGTGTCGCTAAGTTGTGTGGCCTTTACGCGGGGACGGGAAAGCATGATATCAAAGGAGTAGAGGCTTAAAATATAGAGAATTTGGGGATTTCTCGCCAAACCTGGAGGATCGGCGACATTAAATTGTGGACCTCAAGAGTTTGGGGAGACGTGAAATCGAGGATTTGTATAGTGTGTGAACACCAACGACAAGTGGCAGCATATTTAGAACACCACATTGCATCAGAAGTAAATTCATCGACAATAAGGAATGCCAATGATAGCAGAAGCAGTAGACCATCATATTATAGTTGCACCGGTGGCGCCGTTGTAGCTCTGCGCTAGTGCTCGAAGGCCACTTCCACAATGTGCACCATGACCCATCGCGTGACGTGCACCCTCGATGACTCGCGACCTCACCCTCGTTGCATGGCGTGTGCCCTCGATAGCTTGTTGCTATCACCACATGCCCTCGATGTCCCTCTTGCCCTCAAGAACCCATCGCCTATCACCGACGACCTCACTCGTGAGTTTCTCTCGATGCACCTCTCGTTGATTCATCATTGGCAACAAGGATCATGGGTTTCCCTTGGCATCCCTCATTGCATGGCGTGTGCCCTCGATGTCCCTCTTGCCCTCAAGAACCCATCGCCTATCACCAACAACCTCACTCATGGGTTTCTCTCGATGCACCTCTCGTTGATTCATCATTGGCAACAAGGATCATGGGTTTCCCTTGGCATCCCTCTCGTCGACCTATCCATCGTGTGTAAAAGAGGTGACCCATCACTTGTGCACAAAAGTAAGTCGATTTCAATCCTTTTGTTTTTGTTTAGTTTTTCTTAATCAATTGATCACCTTTTATATTTGTATTTTGATGTCTGCATAAATTATATGTTAAGAGATATAATATCGGCCTCTTATTCATAATAAGTCTGTGTATAACAAGAGGAATAGGTTAGATCTTATTATTATGCTTTTTTATTACTACCTCTTATTTATAATAGGTTAGATGTTATTTGTTATGCTTTTTTAGCCATGATATATGTTACATTATGAATATATCATGATTATTGCAATAAAATTTTATTTCTTTCGTTTTTATGAGAACATATATAAAATCACTAATTAGAAATATAATTAAAAAAATCAACCAGAATTATAACTAGAAATTTTAATATGAAACTATTAATTGAAGTACACTATCTTATGTGACATTTATAAAATATTGAATTATGCTTTAGGTTCTTAATAATCACAGGGATGGCTTTCAAATTTCAATTATCATAATTATGTCGGTTCTCCATTTTATTGCATTTCCTTGGTCAATTTCTTGTACTTTAGAGATAACAATCTAAATCTACAATTTTATTACATTTCCTCCTCCATTTTATTAATAATCACTTTTATGTTTTTTTTCCCATGATATTCGATGAAAAGGAGAGTCATCCATAAAACTATCAAAATGAGTTCGTCAAGTTCTATCAATAGCTCTTCTGTTCATCGTACAGCTAATGATGAGGATGTTTATAAACCGTTATAGAGAAATGTTACTAAAATGGACAAATTAAGCAGAGAGGGTGGGAATATTACATGACAATGTAAGTTATGTCATTAGGTCAAGAAAAGCTCTTATATAAGAGTTAAAGCACATCTATTAAAGTTGACCATCAAAGAATTATAGTATGTACAAAAATAACAATAAAAGATGCCTCTGATATGTGTAAAGATTAAAAGGAGCTAAAACAAGACATCAACAAAGTGCTCCGAAAAAATTACCATTACCCCCCTTGTACTATTTGTCCATAGCTAGATGAACAGTTATACACATAATTAAAAGAAAAGAAATTTAAGTGGCAGTGACAAATGGAAAGGTATCATAGCCGCATTTAATATGACAACATGTGATTAGTTACATTCTAAGATAGCTAGAATGTTTTTTTATGCTGGTTTACCATTTCACCTAGCAAGAATTTCATATTTTGTTATTGTTTTTGAATTTGTTGCCAACAATCATTCATCTCGTTGTTTACCATATGGTTACAATTTATTGAGAACTATTCTATTTTAGAAAGAAAAAGCAAATATTGAGAGGTTATTATGACTGACTGAAGGTACATGGAATGAAAAAGAAGTTAATATTGTAAGTGACGAATTGTGCGATTTACAGATGATGCCCTTAATTAACTCTATGGCTATAACTAATAGTAGAGTCATAAATATTTTACGTCAAATCTAATGAAAAAAGTTACTAATGAGGTTGGTTATCAGAACATAATACAGATTATTGAATTAAAACATAATGTTTGGACAAATTATTGAATCATAGTTTTCAAATATTATTTGGATTCTATATGTGGTTCACACTCTCAACCTAGCACTAAAAAATATTTATATAATAATGAATATTGAACAAAACCAATTAACATATAATGCATGCAGTTGGATATCTGATATTACTAGTGATATTACGATGATAAAAAGTTTTACCATGAATCATTCGATGATATCGTACATATTTAATGAGTTTGTGCATTAAAGTTACTTTCTATAGTGGACACACGTTTTGCCTTAACAACTATTATGCTTTAGAGGTTTAAACTTATCAAAGGTGTACTTCAGTCTATGGTTATTAGTGACAAACGGGATATGTTACAGAGATGATGATATTGGTAAAGCAAAATCTGTAAAGGACAAGGTACATGATGACATTTGGTATTGATTATATTCTTGATTTCACAAGATTTACTTATGATATACTTAGATTTTGTGACACGAATAACCCATATTTTCATTTAGTATATGACATGTGGGATAGTATGATTGAGAAAGTGAAGGAAAAAAATATACACATGAAGGAAAGAAATCAAACAAATATTTATCTTTCTATGATGTAATCTATAAAATTCTTATTGATTGTTGGATAAAGAACAACACTCTATTTCATTACTTGATCATTCTTTAAATCTAAGGTATATGCCGATTTTAATTTTTAACGATATTTTTACATAATTAAGCATATTTACAGAATTATTTATTTTTACTTTTTTATTTTAAATATTTAGTATGAATGACTTCAATGGGATCCCAATTGAGTACCCCACATAGAGATCTTGAGGCCTCTCAAGAAAGATTGAAATGTCTAAGAAGATATTATTCAACCATTGAGGAGAGAATACTTATCAACGAAGAATATGCTAATTTCTCTTATAGAGTTAGATATTTTATTGATTATGATCGTTTACACGATAGCTACCATATGGATCCTAAAAGTTGGTGAGTTGAATATGGTTCATCAACTCTCATACTTAAATTGTTAGTTTTGAAGTTACTTGTGCAGTCTTCTTCTTCATCATGTTGTGAGAGAAACTTGAGTACCTATTCTTTCGTGCACTTTTTTAAAAGGAACAAAATGATTCCTCAACATACAGAAGATTTGGTATTCATTCATAATAATCTTCATCTTCTTTCCAATAGAACCCTAGGATACTTAAAGGGAGAGACTAAGATGTTGGGTATTACTAGCGAAAAATTTGATTCATTTGAATACGTTGGAGTACTTGAAGTTGCAAATTTATCTTTGGATGAACTAGAGCTAGAAAAAATTAGTTTTACTAATGATAGCGATGAATCACCAGATACAGGTGATAATGATGTAGAGAATGAGCCTAGTGATTGTTAAATATTATTTGCTTTATTTTGGATACTTCGAATTAGATTATTTTAATTATTTAAACTTGTGTGATGATATTTCTTTGTTCATATTACTGAGTCTATAAAATTTAAATATAAATATTAAAAACATCATGTTATCAAATATTATATATGTCAAAAAATATATGTGTCCTCATCATGTCTATATCCTAATTTTTAAAAAAATAACATGTCGCCATGTTTGTGACGTGTTATGTCTGTGTCCATGCTTCTTAGGATGATACCTCTTCAAAAGTTGACATTCTTAGGGGTTTCATTGCAATATGCTTGTGGTTAATTTAGATGTTAGAAATGAAGCTTGCTTGATGGGGTTTTCTCTCATTCATTTTCTATAAATTGCTTGCTTATCTAAAAAACCCTCTTTTATTGAGGCTATACTTTCTAAACAATTTGATGAAGGCTTAATTGAGACATATCCCAAAATAATTAGATAGGCGAAGCCAAGCCAAGCCCTAACCAGACTAAACTTAACATTGATGGTTCTTAACACGAATCGATGAATGAGGGTGGCCCCGGATCATGTATTGTCACTCGATGCTCTTATATGCATGGTCATCATGCGCTCTATTATGAGACCAAGATAATTATGGATGGACTAAGAACTATTATTCAATAAGGAATCTCCATTTTCTCTCGTCCATTTTTTATAAATTGCTTGCTTATCTAAAATACCCTCTTTTATTGAGGCTAAATTTTCTAAACAATTTGATGAAGGATTAATTGAGAAATATCCCAATATAATTAGATAGGCGAAGCCAAGCCAAGCCCTAACTAGACTAAACTTTGTTGAATCTTGGATTTTGATGATGAAATAAATTAGTAAATTATTTGATCAAATCTATATATTGAGAAAAGTGTGCAGGATTAACTACGATAGTGATCAAGGCATAAAGTAAAATGAAATGTCGGAGTCAAGATCGAGATTTTGTTAGGAGTTCGAGAGATCGACGGAAGTCCAGACATTTGTCGGAAGTTCTACTGGAATTGACCGAGAAGTCCAGGAGCTTACCAAAGAAACTTGTCGGAACTTGCCAAGAAGATCGTTGTGAAGTCCAGGAGCTTGCTAGGAGTCCGCTGGAACATTGCTGAGAGATCATCGGAAGTTCATCGGAAACTCGCCAGAAGAAATCTAGACTAACCGGATTTGATTTGTTTAGTGTATACCTTAAAAATCGTAGTTAGCATATAATTAGGGTTAGGTTTGGGAGGTAATCCCGTTAACCGTCCTAAGGGCCAACTGGGCCCGTAATTGGATTGGTTTGGGCCGGATTCAAGGCCCAACCAAGTTGCTGGACCCTGTCTGGCGGTGGCACCGTCAGATTGGGGTGGTGGAACCGCTTAGGGAACGATCTCCTATGTGGTTTAGGCGATGGTACCGCCGGTAGTTATTACCTGCCAAGCGGTAGTACTGTCAGAGCTCAGTATCCGAGACTCTATCAAGCGGTGGTACCACCAGATTAGGTGGTGGTACCGCTCAATGTTAGAGTGTCAGGCGGTGGTACCGCCAGTACCCCGGAAATCCGGGATGAAACACTTTTTGGCTCCAATTTTGAAGTCATTGGGGCCTATAAATACCCCACCCTTTTTTTACATGAAAGGGTAACAAAGTGCAATCAAAGTGTGAAAAAAATACTAAGTGTTAGGGTGTTAAAAGTGTTGTAAAAGTTAGAAGAGTCCTCCTCCCTCTCTTTAGCTTTATAATCATCCAAGAAGATGTGTGAGGCTTATAAGGGTTATCTCATAAACCCGTGAAAAGGAGAAAGCACTGTAAAGAGGTGGTTGGTCTTCGCCTATTGAAGGAGGACCATTAGTGGACATCGATGACCTCAACGGAGGAGGAATCAAAAGTGGATGTAGGTCATAACGACCAAACCACTATAAATTCCGGTGTGTTCATTCTTTACTGCTTAATCTCTTTATTGCATTCAACTTTACTTCATTACAAACTATCCAATCCCCTCTTCTCTACTCATTCAAGAAAAACGAAATAGTTTTCGTTAAAATCAGATTTTATCATATGAAGATTTTTAAACCGACGTAATTTTTCCGCTGCACTAATTCACACACCCCCCCCCCCACCCCCCCTCTTAGTGCCGCTCTTGATTCTAACAAACTTAACATTGACAGTTCTTAACACAAATCGATGGATGAGGGAGGCCTCGGATCATGTATTGTCGCTCGATGCTTTTATATGCATAGTCGCCATGCGCTCTATTATAAGACCAAAATAATTCTTGATGGACTAAGAATGGTCATTCAACAAGGAATATCCAAAATCAATATTAGAATTGATGCAAAGCTTCTGGTTAGACTAGAAGGGAAACCTACATACTCTGGTCTTCAAACTAGGGGTGTTTGCGTAGTTCTAGCTTTGTATGTTAAAAGATTGACCACCTGATTTTGACATCCTACTCTCCTTGGATGCACAAGCTCTTTTATGTCCCCTGCCTAGTTAATTAACAAAGTTTTACTTTTTAAGGAAAAAAATCCATTGGATTTTTTAAATCGATCAATAATATTGTTTGCAATTATGTGTTTTATGACCAACATCAACTAATGCAAACCAACTACACATGTATAATTTATGGCATCCTTGCTTCCTTTATAAAAAAGTTATGGCAGTATATCTTGACATATCCTCTAACGAGTTATATGTTTATGATCTAGTATGAACCACTATTCAAATCTGAAGTTTACAACTTTCATGTGTTTTATTTTTTCTAAATACTGACTGTGGAATTTGATATTGATGTAAATAAGACTTCTGATAAGATCTTCAGCATGTTAATGAATGCCTCATCCTGAAATGTGTGCATAAATAACCAAAAACTGACTACTGGGGTACTGTTTAACCACTTAATGCATGCTATTAACAAAAGTAAGCAACCAGTAAGCCACAAAGAAGTAAATTAGGAAAAATAATAATTTGGCAAAGTATTGAAGATAATCTGCAGAATAAAGATTGAAATATGAAATGAAAAGCTTACATGAATAACTAATATCGGACAATTGACAAGGCCAATTTTGTCAATGTTCTGCAAAAGCAATAAAATTATTTAGAATGTAAAAGGATTATTACACCAGATGAACACTGAAAAATTTACCTTGTAAATGTCAAACCAATATGTTCGCTTAACTGGATATAGTACCCTAAGTCCAGAAAGGATAGGACTGTGTAGAACAACAGCTCTTAACTTCTGTAGACGGGAGGCCAAATCAAGAGTTGGACCACTACCCACTGACTGACCATACAAGATTAGGTCCTCATCTGCTACTCCGTATTGTTCTTTAAGACAGTTATATACTGCCTCTATGTCCGCATATGTATTATATTCAGTAGGCTGTTAGGAACAATAGATTTTGACACAAACAAAACAGTTAAGAAAGATGATATTTCATGTATTATTTTCTTTATGAGCCAAAATTCATGTGAGGTTTTGCCATAGTAACAAATGAACTTTGACCTTTCCCGTTGATTGCCCGTAACCTGAATAATCATACCTGCAACAAATAGTAAAGAGTCAGCAACTATAAACAAAGCCTTGGCGCAAGTATTTGATCTGTTGAGAGTCCCAATAGGCAAATAAAGCAACTCCTAATGTCATTGATCTTTCACCTCAGTTCCAAGTATTGTCGTTTTTAATGAACAAGAAAATTACAATGATAGGTAGAGTCATACTCAGAACAGCATTAGCAACAGTTATTTTGCAAAAGTATAGGTTTGAGTCATACCTTGATGAGAGTATATATATGAAAGAATTACAAGTTGATAAAAATAGATCATTAAAGTGTCTCTTTACTGACTAAGCCAAAAAAAGCTTTACAAGAATTATTAGACATGCAAATACATACAATTGTTTTGAGATATTTCTGTTAACGTGTCAGCAATGTCACGCATACGAACCACAAACATATGCATGCAGGCTTCTTAGGTATGATAATTATAATGGATTATCAGAGTGTCTGATAAGCATTAGAGTTAAAAAAGAACAACCGCACTACTTTTGGATGTCAATTCCGTAGATATGCACTACATCATATCCATATTTTCTAAACTAGAGATCCTATTTACTGGCAGTCAGGAATTTTAATCCTTGAAACATCAGCAATCATGAACTTCTTATCCATAATTACTTTCAACAACATAAAAAGCAAGTGCACCAACAAAAAGGACGTACCCAATGCACAAGGCTCATCCAATGCAGGGTCTGAAGAGGGTAAATGTACACAGCCTGCCTGACCTTTAAATATTTTGAAGAGATTGTTTCTATAACTTGAACCCTTGGTATACTAGCAAGTAAACCAACAATCTCTGTGACTTGAACCATTGCTACCTCAAAAAGGCACAGAAAAGCAATTATGTTCTCGCTAATCGATCAGGTTTCGATTCAGCTATTAAGTTCTGAATGGCAGTTTGTCGACAATAGCTGACTACTTCTCACTAGTGATATCATGGCATCTGTAACGAATTTAAGCTACATCTTGTTGATAGGAAATCATAGTCGCTTTACTGGAGAACAGATCTACAAAAGGTTAATTCGTTGCTCAGAAATCAACCTTGCAGAGATTTAGAGGAAGTCCACAAACACATAATTAGATCCCATGAATCACAAAATTAAGCGAGTAACAACAAAAACCAACTAGAAATAGAGACCAAATTATTATTAATCGCAAAGAAAAAGAGACTTTAGAAAGAAAGAGTCACCAAAGTGGAATTCACCAGGAGGAGGGATAGGGGGGGTGACGAACCCGATGAGATTGACGCGAAGATGGACGCTGAGCTCGACGAAGAGATCGAACATCTGGCCGATGTCGGCGGCGTTCCCGTGCGAGTAGAGCAGCGTGGCGGTCGCCCGGGGGTGACGCAGGTACACCGCCACGATCTCGTTGCCCCGCCGCGTTGGGAGGCGGACGACGTGCACGTCGTCGCGCCCCGCCGCCGCGATCCCAGGGATGGCGAGCCGCCCGCTCTGTTCGTCGGCGATCACGGCGTAGGTTGGCGGGTTCGGGGGAAAGAAGGCGAACTTGGCGGCGATCGAGGACGTGACTCCGCCCATCTCCGCCGCCGCCGCCTCCGCGGACTCATCAACGGCCCAGAGGGCGACACCGCTTTCGCCGCCGCCGCCGGTGACGGGATCAAGAAGCCAGGCGAGGAGGCTGAAGGGGAGGAGCAGGTGGGCGGTGGGTTTATCACGCAGCTCACCACCGCCGAGAGCCCACAAGATGGTCAGTCACGTGCAGATCGGGTGGGGCCTCCCCAGCCTGTAGAGAAGGTGGGCGGGGCCCGCTTCTTTTGGGGGTTGGATCGTGGTACGGCTCACCTCTCTCGGCCGAGCCAGCAGCCAGCCTCATGCGACTGTCCATTACAGTATGGTTGGAACCCACATTTACCGACTATTACAAAACTCAATCTTTAGCATCTGTTGCCTCGTCCATGGCATAGGATCCGGACCCCGTGGAACGCGGTGTCCTGGGGATATGATAACGCGCCCCGCTATTGACCAGATTCCCAAAGAGTATATCCTATCCCGAGATCTCCCTAATCCGGGATATCGGTATATGCACCTCTGCTATCCGTTCTCTTTGATAGGATCCGGAATCATCTCCAATAATTGTCCTGATCCAAATCCAATCACCAAATAACATTACAGTTCTCACATACAAAAAAGACACTTGGATCCCAATCAGCAGCACTACATGGCCCCCTCTCAAATCAACGATTATTTAGTTTCAATTGAGAATTCATTTTTACCATTGATAATTTTTTCTTATTTCCATACAACGAGGATAGGTGATCAGGGAGGAGATTGTCATTGTCAAGTTCGAAGCGGTATCTGAGATCATATGGATTTTAGAACCATAGCAATTTTGTCCATGTTCCGAACAGGGACTCTACAATCTGACAGTGAATTCCCAAGTTTGGGACAGCAGTAATTTTCACTCCACTGCAACACAGTACTTTGGATTCCAGCTAACGAGAGTGGTTGCTTGTTTGTCGTGTACAGATATGCCTTTGTGGGGTTTCTTCTATCACTGCCATAATTCTTGTGAAGGCTCGCCGTGAGCATCTTTAGGTGCATCATAAAAGATATCCTTTTGCAAAATCATTGATCAAGAGAATTATGGCTGATGTGACCATTAATTTGGCATTCATTCCATGCATGTTCAGGAAAAAGAAATGCAACTCAAGAGAAACGTGAACATTTTTGGACCAACCTTTTTCCTAACATGATGATCATTTGTACAAATGAGGGACTGTCGTTAGGAATAGACCGGACGCCCACATGTTTGTGAACGTCATCAGTCTTTACTCCACCCCGCCTCCTCAAACAAACAGACTTACAATCTTCAAAGAAAAGTGAGTTACAGTAGAAGAACAACCAAAGAATCCGTATACGTACGTACGCCTCTTGTCGCTTGCTACGTTCTGTTTCATCGTCAACAAGCAAGCAATCAGGGCACCCGATTCGTACCTAACAACAGATGCTATGATTTCTAAGCTTAATTTACATCGAGACTAGACTTTATGGGTTGTCGTTTGGTTTCAGTCGTAGAAAGGCTGCACAGAGCTGACGATATCGTATCCTCCAACTCTGTAATCTATTGCATTCTCTTGATAAACGGAATACCAAAGCGATGTATCCATCTCACATTGCTGTTGCATCCCCAAATCTGTCGAAAGAGCTATAAAACATCAGTACATTCACAAGTCAGTTCAATCTGCATCGATAATTTACCGAGCTGGTTTACTAACTTTGTGGCAAAACAACGCTCGGATGAAGCAATCCATCGGTCTCTTCCAAGTTGTCCCAGTTTCGATATGCTTCTTCAACCAGATGCTGCACATAGGCCTGCAGAATAGCGGAGCACAGTGAGATCAGCATGTCAAGAGTCAAACATAAGTAAAAGATCTGAAGAAGCTGGTTTTGGTGCTCACCATCTGAGGTCTGCTTAGCTCTTGCACTGTGCAGGTCATGCTACCAGTCACAATCGACACCACTTCACATATAGGGTTTAAGACAAGGCTCCATTGTGGTCCTCGGTGTAGGTAAAGCTTGTCTCCGATGATGCAGGTCTTTGCATGAGCAACTGTTCCTTCCCACATGCGATCCGACATCCCCACTCCCAATATCTGATCCATGAAAGCAACACCTCAACAAGGGCACAAAGCATTTTGGCACATCGGCCACATTACAACAGCATTACTGCGTTCAGCAAGGGAATTAAGAACACGTACACTGCGGAGACGATCAGGTTCGACGGCGCACAGCTTCAAGAAGTCCTGGACCGTGTTGATGTTCTCTGCCGACAGCTTTCTGTGGAACGCCCCATCCTTCCCTATCCTCTCTAGTCGCCATACCTCGTCCCAAAGAGCTGGGGGATAATGTTTCCTGTACACTGCATTATTATAATCATTCACCGATTAGTTCCGTCTATCTTTAGAATTTTGTATTGAAGCACGTATCGATGATTGATCCTATACCAAAGATCTAGCTTTAGATATGCACCTTGAATTTGACTGCATCAAAAGTAACAAGAGCAAGGGTTTCATACTCACATTCTCCTCTGTGATCCTTGACCATGAAGGGCTCGGTCATGGCTTCTTTAATGCTTGGACCATTGTAGCCCTTCGGCACGACTCTGGCACCAATCCTGAAGTGTCGACTTCTTATCCAACTAGAATTATCAGTGAAGGAGATATCAGAGATGTAAGCAGTGCCATCTCTCAGTGTAACATTGACATCCCCTGTGAGCAATGGCCTCTTCCCGGTCCTCTCCCTCACGATCTTTTTCTGGAATCCTGCGCTGGTCCACTCATTTCCATCTCCCGAAGGAAAATCTCCATCTAAGACTAGTATTTCTACTTTGACAGCTGATGGTAATGAGGATAAAGGAACCTCTCCGTTTGCTACATCTACGATGATGATCTGGAGTGGGTTATTCTCAATGTCCATTATCTTGCTGCCAGTGAATATGGGGAGTGAAGGTTGCTGCTTGAATGCAAGCTTCAAGCTTGATGATTCTGCTGCTTCAATCTGAGTCGGGATAGACCTTAAACAACATTTTCGGACCAATATTAGTCTTTTGTAAATGGAATTTACCCAGGATTTTGAGTTCCAATCAACAAATCAAGCTGAAGTAGACAGAGATATACACATTCTTCACCTCTGAAATGAGTGGATGCTGCGAATCACTCCTTGCTCGACCTCCTCTTGCACCTAGTTTATGTACGAGAAGAATTATTAGTTGAGATCAGTTGGAATGAAAAAGAACATAAATTTGTTCTCTTATTCGTTGTGACTTTGAGGGATTAAGCAGTAAAGAGATGGTTCCAAGGCAGCATCGCTTGTAGGATATATCATCATACCACTTTGCGAAGCAATGGTTCCAAGACAAAGAAGAAGTTCTGTAGAGATTTCGCCATCATAGCCTCTCTAATCACCCTGTCAAAAGGCAAGAGGGAGGTTATACATCATTTTAGACCAAAGCAACCACATAAACAAAACCTTAAGGCATCTGAGACTTGTTCTTATTCATGTACGCAAAACAGAAGCCATGATCAGATGGATTTTGGACAACGACAAAGCAAATAGTGGGAGAAGGGTGAGCAGAAGAAGGCCGTTGGGATTACTGACGTCGAGAACGAAGGTACGCTTCGCATCCGCTTGTTCTGCGATGGGTCAGACCCTTGATCGGAGTCATCGCGGAGCCTCTTCGCTGCCATGTCCTGTTGCTCTCTTTGTGGAGGGAAGGGATGGAAGCTGAGGGGTCTCGAATTGGTCTTGGAAGAGCAGGGGCTTATGGATGGAACATGGAGGTCGCAGAGAGGGTGGCCTTGGACTTATATGAACAGCCGCAGTAGAGGCCTGTAGAACTAAAACCATAGGAAAGTACTAGGAAACAGCTGGGAAGGTGAGGGAACAAAGCGCGTTCCCTGCTCCTACAAGAAGGTTGACGTAATGCCTCCGATGTCACTCTCCCGCCAACGGTCAACTACCAAACCTCCTCGGCCCTCTCTTTCCCATGCGCAAGGTATGTCGTTTATGACCATTTGCAGTAATCCTTCCTACTCGAGCTATTAGTAGTTCTTTCCTCCTCACCATGTTCATTTACTAGATCTGCTCCAATACATGTAAATTGTCACGATTCAATCTGCAATTTTATTGAATTGGAGCTACCAATCTAAAGTGTTCCAAGTCCAAATGAATGATATATACTCACCAAATGCTTAATTCTTACATATAGGGTATCAAATATGTTTTGTGGGATTCAACCATCAAAAAGCCTTCTACTGGATGGATGTTTGCAGTTTCTTCTTAAAGAATTACCGACTGATTTTTCCTTTCTCATCTCTTTGAAGAAGGAACCATCATTGCACATGCAGTTTATAATAGACTACTGTTGACTCGAACATAGGCGGGAGTGACAGTGACGATCTCAACAAAGCAAGGAAACCTAGCTGCATTTGATGTTGAATTATTGCACCATATGTTGTTGTTCTTTAAAGCCCAAAACAAGTAGATAGAGACACAGGAGTGCTGACTTCCTTACCAACCCAATATACAAAAGTAACCGAAGCAATTGTCTGTTAAAATCGACTTCCGGAAGAGAACAACAGCCTGCTGAAGAAAGTGATCAAATCTTTATTGCAGCGGATAGTCTCTCTTTCGCGACAAGATGCAGATGCTGATGCTTCTACCAAACACGGTTACTTGCGATAGCTTCCGCGTTAAGATAAAGAGAGACGCGTGAACACGTTTGGCAAAGACTTGACTCCCATTACAGCATCGAAGACTTGGAGAATCCTTACGTATTGAGATCATATTGTATTGAGAGAGAGAGAGAGAGAGTACAACTACCGTAAAGACTAGACCAATAACGCGTCAGGTCTTGTTTGCTTCTTTCGTTCTTTTTCTTTAAATCAATGTCTGATGGCTAGACTGAAGCCAATTGATCAGTCTTTTTCCCTGTCTCCGCGTGTGGACTTCCAAAACAATTGACATCGGAAGAGCAAACATAAACAATAACACCGTTGAGTGAAGCATCATTAGAAGTTGAATAGCTGAAAACATAGAATTATTAATATCTAATTATTATTTTTATCCGGACAAGCAAAAACGAATAAAAAAGAAAGAAGAGAAAATAATAATCGAAAGATAATAGAGAAATTAACATAGGACGAGTAAAAAGGAAGACAATGAAAGAAAAATAATAATAATTATAAGGTTTTACAAAAAATAAATAGATAAATATCATATTTATATTGGTTCAAGGAGAACATAACCCAATTTATTGATCTATTTTTTATTGGTACATTACGGTATCTAACCTTGGGATAAGTTATATATATATATATATATATATATATATATATATATATATATATATATGATTTAATCTTTTCATAAATTTTTTTTCATTAATCTTCAATCAGAATTTATAATCTTTTATTATAGTTATAATTTGAAATTCTTTTCATTTTTTCTATATTTTCTCACTTTAAATATTCCTTTGTAAATTAGGAAACTAAATTAGAGTTATTTTGAATATTGCTATGTGATAATTTATAAAAATAAATCATAAACTAATAAAATTTATAAATAATTGATAGACTAAATTTGTCTCATGATCGTAACGATACTAGAAGATTGGAAAGATTGGGGGAGGGAATGAATTAGTACCTTGACAAATTTAATCAATTATAAAGTTTGTTCGATAAATTCATATAAAAAATACAATTAACCAAAAATGTGGATAAAGGTTCAAGTAAAATAAATGAGTTAGCAACAACAAATCAAAAGTGTGAACATATTTATAATGGTTTGATCTTCCCAATCTATGTCCACTCTCGATTCTTCTTCCGTTAAGGCCATTGACTTTCACTATCAATCTTCATTTCAATGAACAAAGATCAACTTGCTAGTTATAAATGCCCAGCAAACCAATCACGTAACTGATGGCACATGTGACTTGACACACAATCTTTTTGTTTATTATTATTTGATATTTTATTATTTTATATTGCCTGTTACATGAATATACTGTGATGTCTATGGATTTATGTAATGGGAATCAGATTGTGATGAGATCACGATAATGAGACCAATTCACTTTTAAACACATATCCTAAATAATTCTGGTCATAGATTATTTGAGAGGGACATTAAGATAATCGGACAGACTAGTGTGTTGTATACCCATCCATATGACGGATGTAGCTAGTCTCATAACTGCTCATGTGAGGACACTAGGGATACAGTGCAAGTGCTCATTGGAGAATGAGTTTACTGATTGATCCGCTTATGGAATGTTGGATGGTTGATGATGTCTGTTGTCAAACAACGATTTCGTCGTCCTAGTGGTGTATTTGGTCCTTAGACTTGAGACACCAAGGATGTCTTATATGAATACTCCACTCTTTGATACCGAACTTATAGGTCTGGAGGTTCTAGATTTAGCACAACCGGTCATCGAGAATGATAGCCAATATTACAAGGGCTATTGAGTGTCGATAGAGGATCATTCGCTCTCAGTGTCATGAGAGGAATATCTCATGTGTTCTTACTTAGACAAATCCCTAGCCAGGGTCATTCGGATTGAGAGAGAAAGAGTTCTCCAAGAGAATCTAATTAGAGTGACACTCATGTAGAAACTATATGGGCGTGACAATACCATGCCCGCTATACGATTTTTGGGATATTAGATGGATGAGGTGTTGAATCTCAAATTTTGATGATGAAATCAATTAATAAATTATTGATCTAATCCATGTGTTGGAGAAGAGTATTGTAAGATTAACTACGATAATAAATAAGGTATAAAGTAGATGTTGGGCCGAAGTCAAAGATCGGACAATACGTCGAAGATTCGAATGATGTGCTAGAAGCTCGTCGAGAGTTTATCGGAAACTAGCCAATAGTTCGTAAAAAGTTCACTGAGAATTCGTCGAGAGTTCCCTAAAAGCTTACCGAGAGTTCACTAGAAGTTTGCCAAGACTTCACCCGAAGAATAATTGACATACCAGATAAAGATTGCTTAGTTATTACCTCAATTATTGTAGTTAGAACTTAGATTGAGTTCGGATTGGGAGATAATCTCACTATCTCAGTTAAGGGTCAATTAGGCCCAATTTAGAGCTAGTTTGGGTCGGACTGATGGCCTAAATACTAACCTAGAGCCCAGTCAAGTGGTGGTACCGTCGGAGTTGGTAGTGGAATCACTTGAGGCTCAGACTCCTAAGTGGTATAGGTGGTGGTACCATTGGTAGTTAATGTTGCCAGGCGATGGTACCATCTTGTCAAGCGATGGTAACGTCATAGCTCAGTCTTTTAGGCTCTATCAAGAGGTAGTATCGCTAGACTGGGTGGTGGTACCACCTAGTGTTAGAGTGTCAAGCGATAGTACTACCCAATACTGGCGGTGGTACTGTAAGTATTTTGGAAACCCGGGATAAGATACTTTTTAGCTCTAATTTTGAAGTCATTAGGGCTTATAAATACCCCACTCTTTTATACATGAAGGTACAATAATGTGTGAACAAAATCTTGAAGAGTTAGGGTGTGAAAGTGTTATAAAAGTGCTAAGTGTCCTCCTCCTCCCTTTCTAAGTCTTATGATCATTCAAGTGAGGTGTGAGGCTTATAAGGGTTGTCTCCTGAACCTATGAAAAGGAGAAAGTGTTGTAAGAGGGTGGTTAGTCTTTGCCCATTAAAGGAAGACCATTAGTGGACACTAGTGACCTCGATGGAAGAGGAATTGGAAGTAGACATAGGTCACAACAATGAACCATATAAATCTGATGTGTTCTTTCCTTACTGCTTACTTTCATTACTTAGCTGCACTCTGCATTGTACATTTACTTCAAGTCGACATCTTCTCGATACGATTTCTTTGTTACGTTTCTATCAACTTGGAAAGATTTGGAATTGCAACCATCATATTTATCACTGCACTAATTCACAAAATACACCGAAATCCTGATTTTGTTCTGTGATTTTTAGAGCTCAAAATTATTGTAAAGGCCAAAAGTTCTTCTCCCTCTTTTCTTCCAAGTTCTGATCTTTAAAGAGATGAGAGAAAATTCTGTAAGGGTTATCTCCTAAGCCCGTCAAAAGGAGTGAAACTGTAAAATGGTGGTTGACCTTCGCCTATTGAAGGAAGGCCTCTAGTTGACGTCGGTGACTTCGTCAGTGGAGGAAGCCAAAAGTGGAGTAGGTCAAGATTGACCGAACCACTCTAAATCTCGGTTTGCATTTACTTTGAGCATCTTATCTTTACTGCAAACCTCCTCAATAGCTTATTGCTTTCTGTGCTTTTACGAACGTGTTTCAAAGTTCAGTGCTTTCCGAATCGGCGTTTAGACGCAAATCAGTTTTATCGTACGAACGTCGTATTTCAGTTTGCGCTTATATTCTGATTTTCATCATAACTGCAAACTACCTTCATAGATTTACTTTAACGTCATCTCGCTTGATCTTAAGTTAAAGTAATCTTAGAATCGGCTTTCACACCGAAATCGCTTTTATCGTTCGAACGTTTTTTAATCGTAGAAAGATTTCCGCTACACTAATTCAACCCCCCCCCCCCTCTTAGTGCTCTTGATCCTAACAATTGGTATCAGAGCCCGGTATTTCTCATTTCGGATTTACACCCGAGAGAAATGGCTCTTCATGGCTTTCAAGAGGGCTTATCGGTTGTTCGTCCACCGTTGTTTAACGGATTGGACTATACTTATTGGAAAACTCGAATGAGAGTTTTCTTGATTTCTATGAATTTGGATTTATGGAATATCATTGAAAACGGTTTTCAACTTCCCTCTAAACCGATGAACGAATGGTCGGATTTGGAGAAGAAGTATTTTTCTTTAAACGCAAAGGCTATAAATGCCTTATTTTGCGCTTTGGACAAAAATAAGTTTAATCGGATTTCTACGTACAAAACGGCTTTTGACATTTGGCGAACACTTGAAATCACGCACGAGGGAACTAGTAGAGTCAAAGACTCGAAAGTTAACATTTTATTGCATGATTTTGAGCTTTTTCGAATGCAACCAAGCGAGACTATAGGCGACATGTACACCCGTTTCACGGATGTCGTCAATAGTTTAAGAGCTCTTGGAAAATGTTTTTCGGATTTTGAACTCGTAAACAAGATTTTGTGTTCTCTTTCTAAGAAGTGTGATTCAAAAGTAACTGTAATACAAGAAGCTAAAAACCTAAACAACTTACCACTTAAAGAACTAATTGGTTCTTTGATGACATATGAAATGGTGCACAATGCACATGATGAACATGATGAACAAAATCAGTTTCCAAAAAACAGGAAGGATTTGAAACTCCGGACAAATAAATACCACTTGAGCGATGACTCAAGTGATGAGGACAATGATGAACTTGAACTTCGAACACTAAATCTTAATAAGTTTATTAAATAAAAATCTAAAATAAATAATAAACTTGAACGAAGGAAGAGGCTAAAGAAGAAGAACATAAAGTGGGATGAATCGAGCTCCTCCGAAGACGAGGAGAAAATCAAGAAAGGCGAGGTGTCAAACTACGTCTTAACGACATTCAACGATGAGGTAATCAAAACCCCCTTAATTTATTTTGAAATTACATGATGCTCTTCATAATGCATTTTCTTTTTTAGTATAGAATTAATTTTCTTGAAAATTACATGTTTAAAAAAAAATATGATGAAAATGCAAAATTTATGATCATGCTAGTAGTCCTGAAAATAATCATGAAAAATATATATTTTATGATAAACAAATAAAATGATTTTGATTGAAAATATGAAATCATGCTTGGTGATATAACGATGTTTTGATACCATGATTTTATTCTATGCATGAGATTTTAAAAATCGTGTTTATTGGTTTTATAATTATGGATGATGAATCTTGCGATTTTCGATTTTCACGGTAATGAAAGTGCCTTATTGATCTTTGTCATAATAAAACTTGCACTTTCGATTTTAAAACATGCTACATGTTTGGCATAGATGAAATAAAATCATATGAATTAAAACAACTAAAAAGTGAAAAGTATTTTTCTTGAAAATTTATTTTTCTCTACCTTATTGACTTTTTCACTAAGAGATTAATAAAATTATCTATGCCATTTTGAATCTCTTAAAAGTAATGTTGAGATTTTGATGATTTGAATTTAATGGGTTTTATCGAAATTATGATCTTAATTTCCCATGATTTATAACTTGAAATCATTTATGAATCAAGATCACCTACTTTGTGTTCTTATTGAAATTTATTGAAATGAATCGTGATTTCTTGGAATTATAACTTGAGAATTCTTTTTATAAATCAAAATAACTTACTATGATTATTTCTTTTTGCTATTTGAGTTATCTAAAAAGAATCATAATATGTCTCTTAATATTCATAATTTGTCTACATGATTCGTAAATCTCATTACCAATTCTTCTTGATATTCCTTATGTGATGATATGAATACATGAAACATTCATTAATTTATTTTGATGTATACAAATGAAAAGTTATGATCGCATGGTAGGATATAATTTGACAAAATTGATACTATCATGATATGAAGCATTTATAATTTGCAATGATGCATGCGATACTTGAGCTTTTTAATTATGATGTGATGTATTGCATATGATGTAAATCATGATTTAAAATGCTATGAGTTGTTACTAAAATGATGTATTATAAATGTTGATTTAATGTCATGAATACTCTAAATGATGAATGTTTAGTATCATGATCAAAATGTTGATAAATAGTTAAAAATTTAAGTATCATGTATAATATGCTCATAATATTGATTGATTTATTCAGTATCATGCATGAATGAAATATAAGGTTTTTGAAATTGTGTATTTTCGAATTTGAAAATATAATGATGTACAAATAAGATTGAAACATACCTTTGTCATGATTTAGAAATTAATGTAAAGGGTATTCCCTTCTTTTTGCTAATGACATAGGGGGAGAAAGAGTTGCTAATGTGCATATCTCAAAGAGAAAATTGCTAGCTTGCGTGTCTTAAAATGTTAAAAAAAATTTGCTAGCTTGTATATTATAAACTTGCTATCGTACTACCATGATGATGAGCATGTCTTATCTTCATGATTGTATTTGAAAAACTATGGCAAAAATATGTCCAAATGATTAAACTTGTTAAAATTAATTTTCGGACTTTCTTGATTGAATGATCAAATCACTCGATTGCCATGATGATTTTACACAATTACATGCCATAATAATAGGTTGAAAATTATGTGCTTTGGATACAAAAATTTCCATGATAATAAGCATGTTTTGTCCTCATGATTGTATTTGAAAATCAATAGCACAGCCTTGTTCGAATGCATGAAAGTGTTAATTTCATTTTCGGATTCTCTTAACTATTGGTATCCTAACAATTGGATTTTCGAATTATCCTTTTCCAGACTTAATAAGCATATGTCATATCAAGTTTAATTCTTATAATTAATTTTTGACATATGGAATCAACTAGCAAATACATCTCTCATAAACTTATTATGTGAACAATATTTTGTTTTGAGAAATGGATTTGATGAAATGATTCCTGCTTATAAATTCCTTCTTGAAAAAGGAAGTCATTTTTACGTACAAGGATTTGATTCACATACATATCTTGATACTTGTAAAAATGAAGCGTGCTTTAATATCTTATCAATTTTAACTTCATTCGAGTAAGCTCAGAAATAGCTTTCCTTCTTCATGTAAAAAGAAAATAACAATAGATGGTTTATCATCCTTTATTTCTTTTACTGATGATTTCTCAAGGTATGAACATGCATACCTGATGAAGTATAAGTCATAGGCCTTTCAGAAATTCAGAGAGTATAAGAATGAAGTGGAGAACTAGATTGGAAAGAGTATCAAGACTCTTCAATCAGATCGAGGAGGTGAGTACTTGAGTACAGAGTTCACTCAATTCCTCAAGGACCATGAGATTCTATCCCAATTGGCACCTTTTTATACATCTCAGCTCAATGGTATATATGAAAGGAGGAATCGTACACTGTTAGATATAATGTAGTCAATGATGAGTTTCGTTGACCTACCCATCTCACTCTAGGGATATTCCCTAGAGACCGTAACTTACATTTTGAACAAAGTTTCAACTAAATCGGTAGTGTCTACACTATATAAGATATGCAAATGGAAGAAGCTCGATCTTGTTATTAAGATTTGGGGCTGGCTTGCCCATGTTAAAAGACATAACCCCGATAAGTTGGAATCGAGGATGGAGCTGTGCAAGTTCGTGAGATACCCCAAGGAAACTTGTTGATATTATTTCTATCATCCTGAGGACCAAAAGGTCTTTATAGTCAAGAGAGCGATATTATTTGAGAATGAACACATTCTTGATGGAGATAGTGGGAGCTTGATAGAGTTGAGCGAGATTGTAGAACCTAGCTCAAGCACTACTCCATAGCTCGAGTTTGTTCAGGTACCTAGCACATAAGTTCTGACTTTACGTAGGTCCGACAGAGTATCCCATGCTCTTGAAAGATATGTGATACATATTAGAGGAGAGGATGTTGAAGATATTGATCCTCAAACCTATGAGGAGGCTATTATGAGTATTGACTCCGGGAAGTGACAAAAAGTCATGAATTCTGAGATGGATTCTATGTACTCTAACAAAGTTTGGAACCTAGTTGAAGCACCCGAGAGTATTGTACCCATCGATTACAAGTGGATCATCAAGAAGAAAATTGGAGTAGATGGAAAGGTAGAGACCTATAAAGCAAGGCTAATGGCTAAAGGGTATTGTCAAGGTAAGGTGTTGACTATGACGAAACCTTCTCACTCGTAGCCATGCTAAAATCCATCCAAATTCTATTGGCTATTGCAGCACACTATGATTATGAGATCAAGCAGATGGACGTGAAATTCACATTCCTCAATGACAACCTCAAGGAAGATGTATATATGATATAGCTTGAGGTGTATATAAGGTGTGTAGGTTGCTAAAGTCCATTTATGGACTAAAGTAAGCTTTCTAAAGTTGGAACATAAGATTTGATGAGGCAATCATATTTTATGACTTCGTTAAGAACGAAGATGAGCCTTGCATGTATAGGAAGGTAAGTAGGAGCGCTACAACCTGTTAAATCTTAAATTTTGATGATAAAACCAATTGATAGTATTTATGATCTAATGTGTGTTTAAGTGACGCAGGGCTAATATCAATCAGAAAAGACAAATTGATTAAAGTAGGAGAAATCGGACATTGGGTCGGAGCAAATATGTCAGAAGATTGGATGTCGGGCCGGAGGAACAGTCATCGTATCGGCATAAGGCTTCGGGCCATGAATTCGGGTATCGAGCCATGAAGATCAAACATTGTGCTAAGAAGATCGGATTCAGCGAGAAGATAACATACTAATTAGGCAATACACCGAAGGATCGGATGAAGCGCTATAAGAACCAATGACATGCTGGACAACATAGGATTCGCTTATAATCAATTATGTCTAGATTGAGTTAGTTTAGAGTCTAATTAAATTGGTTTAGAATATAATTAGACCAACTCAATTAGGGGCCAATAAGGCCCAAAATAGTATTTTTTTGGGCCAAGAGAAAGGCCCATTCAATGACCCAAGTGTGGGATATGTTGGGCCAAGTGAAAGGACTAAATAGTGACCAAACTACTAGTCATAGGTGCCCAACAAGCCAATCACGTGAGTGATGTGTTAGAATCAAGAGCACTAGGGGGGGGGGTGAATCAGTGCACGTACATTGAAATCCGATTCTGATGTAAAAGTCGTTTCATGCAGGTAATAACTTTGAAAGCTTACGGAAACATATTTGAAGTAAAGTAAGGAAGGTAGTTTACAGTTAAGATAAATAGCACAAAGGAAATGCAAACTAGATTTTAGAGTGGTTCGGTCAAACATGACCTACATCCACTTTCAGCTTCCTCCTCCGACGAGTTCATCGACGTCCACTAGAGGCCTTAATTCAATAGGCGAAGGCCAACCACCCTTTTATAGTTTCACTCCTTTTGATGGGCTTAGGAGACAACCCTTACGGAATTTTCACTCCTCTCTTGAATGATCAAAACTTAGAAGAAAGAAGGGAGGAGAACTTTTAGCTTATATAACACTTTTGAGCTCTAAAAATCACAAAGTAAGATTAGATTCTGTTGGGCTGTTGGGAAATCTTGAGGGCAACATCATATGCGCAGCGGAAGAACAAGAAAACAAAATCCTCGATTCCCAAAGAGATGTTCGTCGTCGTGCGAAGATTGGTGCGCAAAATCCGCGAAACTTAAAACTGCATATAGAGTAGATTGTGTTACCTAAGGAGATCGTATATCCCTGTTTCCTTGCAGATCCTTAGGAGAGGGTGAAGGAGGTTAAGCGTCCTCCTCTCTAGCGGTGATCCACACAGCAAGGTTGCGACGACGCTCCTCAAAACTCCAGGCCTGCTCTGAGGTGGAGAGAGAGAGGAGAATAGGAAAGGCAAGCAAAGACTCTAGCCTATGAGGCTCTGAATCCCTCCTATTTATAAAGGTCCCCTATCAAACCCTAATGGGTCCTCCCCTAGTGGGTATTGGATCTACATCCAATAAGACAAGGGCTCCGTCGGATATCTCATATCCGAACCTCTACTCATCGCAATGCCTACCATATGTGTGTGACCCTCTAGGCCCAATATCGAGCTGGTCGTGAGTCATACCTATCAGAACTCCTTCTAACTCAGTGAATTATTATCTCTGTAATAATTCACTCGACTCATCGACTACGGACGTACTAGGCCACTATGCCGTAGTCCCCAGACGATACAGGGGAATCCAATCCATTGGACCTGTCTGTCCTCAGTTACCATGTGCCTATAGTCCCTCATCCATCTAATATCCCAGAGACCGTATATCGAGCATGGTGTTGTCAGACCCATACGGTTTCTACTTGAGTCTCGCTCTAATCGGATTCTCTCGGAGAACTCTTTCTCTCTCCTACCGAATGACCCTGGCTAGGGATTTGTCTAAGCAAGAATACATGGGATATTCCTCTCATGACGCCGAGAGTGGATGATCCTCTATCGACACTCAATAGCCCTCGTAAGGTCGACTACCACTCCCAATAACCAGTTGTACTAGATCTGAGACAGCCAAACCTATAAGTCTGGTATCAAAGAGTGGAGTACTCATACAGGACATCCTTGGTGTCTCAAGTCTAAGGACCAGATACACCACCAGGACTACGGAATCGCTGTCTGACAATAAGGCATCATCAACCATCCAGCATTCCGTAAGCAGATCAATCAGTGAACTCATTCTCCAATGAGCACCTGTACTGTATCCCTAGTGTCCCTACACGAGCAGCTATGAGACCAACTGCATCCATCATATGGACGGGTATACAGCACACCAGTCTATCCGGTTATCACGATGTCCCTCTCGAGTAACCTATGACCGGGATTATTTAGGATATGTGTTTAAAGGTGAATCGATCTCATTATCGTGATCTCATCACGATCTGATTCCTATTGCACAAATCCAAGGACATCATAATATATATATGCATTTATGCAATAGTTATAAAGTGATATATGCCAAAATATAATAAGCAAAAAGATTATGTATCAAGTCACACGTGTCATCACTCACGTGATTGGCTTGTCGGGTGCCTATGACTAGCAATCTCCCACTTGACCTAAAGCCAATCACCTATGTGTCTGATCCCCATCAGACCCCTGTGACGCTCAAAGACAATCTGAGATAATGACTTTATCAATAGATCTGCAATGTTATCTTCGGATGGAACTCTTTCCACTGCTACATCTTCTCGGGTTACGATCTCTTTGATAAGCTGGAACCTCCTCAGAACACTTCTGATGAGACCCGGGTTCCCTTATTTGAGTAATCGCCCCATAGTTATCGCAATATAAGGAAGTCGAATTCTCGCTATCCGGAACAACTCCCAAATCTGTGATGAACATCTTCAACCAGACTCCCTCTTTTGATACATCTAATGCAGTAATGTACTCTGCCTATGTGGTCGAGTCAGCAGTAGTATCTTGCTTGGAACTCTTCCAGCACACTGCTCCTCCATTTAAGGTGTACACATACCCTGAATTTGACTTCCTATCATCGACATCAGATTGAAAACTTGAGTCACTATAGCCTTCAACCTTAAGGCTATTATCTCCATATACTAGTAAAAGATCCTTAGTCCTTCTCAAGTACTTAAGGATACACATTACTGCTTTCCAGTGCTCCAAGCCTGGATCCGCCTGATACCTGCTCGTGACACTCAGAGCATGCGCTATATCAGGCCTAGTACATAGCATGACATACATAATAAACCCTATTGCTGAGGCATAAGGTATCATATTCATGTTCGCCCTTTCTTCTAGAGTCTTTGGGGACATACTCGTAGAAAGCGATATCCTATGTCTCATCAGTATGAGACCTCTCTTAGAATTTTCCATGCTAAACCATTTGACAATAGTTTCTATGTACCTGGACTAGGACAAGCCAATCATCCTCTTAGATCTATCTCTATAGATTTTAATCCCCAAGATATAGGATGCTTCCCCTAAGTCCTTCATGGAGAAGTGTCTAGATAACCAAGTCTTTACTATGGATAGCATTCCTACGTCATTCCAAATGATGAGGATGTTATCCATATATAACACAAAAAAGGTGATAACGCTCCCACTTACCTTCTTGTACACACAGACTCATATTCGTTCTTAACGAAGTCATAAGATCTGATTGCCTCATCAAATCTTATGTTCCAACTTCGGGAAGCTTGCTTTAGTCCATAAATGGATCTAAGCAACCTACACACCTTATCTAGGCAGTTCTTGGACACGAATCCCTTAGGTTGCATCATATACACCTCCTCCTCGAGGTTCCCATTGAGGAATGTGATTTTCACATCCATTTGCCAAATCTTATAATCATTGTGTGCTGCAATAGCCAATAGAATTCTGATGGATTTTAACATTGCTACGAGTGAGAAGGTTTCATCGTAGTCAACACCTTGCCTTTGTCGATACCCCTTAGCCACTAGCCATGCTTTATAGGTCTCTATCTTTCCATCTACTCCGATCTTTTTCTTAAAGATCCACTTGCAACCGATGGGTATAATACCTTCGGGCGCATCAACTAGGTTCCAAACCTTATTGGAGTACATAGAATCCATCTCAGAATTTATGACTTCTTACCACTTCTCGGAGTCTATACTCATAATAGCCTCCTCGTAGGTCTGAGGAACAATATCCTCAACATCCTCTCCTCTAATATGTCCCACATATCTCTCAGGAGGATGGGATACTCTATCAGACCTGCGTAAAGTTGAAACTTGTGTATTAGGTACCTGAACAGACTCGGGCTGTAGAGTGGTGCTTGAGCTTGGTTCTCTAACCTCGCTCAACTCTATCATTCTCCCACTATCTCCGCCAAGAATGTTTTCCTTCTCAAGGAACACTGCTCTCTTAGCTACAAAGACATTTTGGTCCTTGAGATGATAGAAATAATACCCACAAGTTTCCTTGGGGTATCCCATAAATTTGCATCGCTCTGTCCTTGATTCTAACTTATCGGGGTTGTGTCTTTTAACGTGGGCAGGGCAGCCCCAAATCTTAACAACCTTAAGATCAGGCTTCTTCCCTTTCCATATCTTAGATGGTGTAGACACTACCGACTTAGTTGGAACTCTGTTCAGAAGGTAAGCTGTGGTCTCTAGGGCATATCCCTAGAATAAGATGGGTAGGTCAGCAAAACTTATCATGGACCGTACCATATCTAATGGCGTATGATTCCTCCTTCCAAAGACACCATTGAGCTGAGGTGTATAAGGAGGTGTCCATTGGGATAATATCCCATGGTCCTTGAGGAACTGAGTAAACTATGTACTTAAGTATTCACCTCCTCGATCTGATCGAAGAGTTTTGATACTCTTTCCAGTTTGGTTCTCCACCTCATTCTTATACTCTCTGACTTTCTCAAAGGCCTCGGACTTATACTTCATTAAATACACATATCCATACCTTGAGAAATCATCCGTAAAGGTAATGAAGTAGGAGTAACCACCAATGGCATGAGTTGACATGGGTCCATATACATCACTATGTATGAGTTCCAACAGCTCAACGGCTCTCTCTCAAATTCCACTAAATAGAGAGTTGGTTAGTTTTCCACGAAGGCAAGGCTCGCAAGTTGCATATGACACATAGTCGAATGGATCTAGATATCCATCATTTAGTAACTTTTGAATCATTCCCTCATGGATATGACCTAGCCTACAATGCCATAGGTATGCACTGGTCACCTCATCTCGTTTCCTCTTAGACACTTACATTCATGATGTGTGGAGCAATGTCTTGCATAAACAAACCTTTATTCTCCTCTCGACTTTGCTAGAATTTATAATAAATTATAGATATGATAAGCAATACTGGTATCCAATACCAATGCACTATCACAAAAATCTGACAATTGGAGATTGATCATGAATGTACCTGAAGCTTCTCCAAGCTTCTATTTTGCCCTTTCTGCAAGGTACTCTTTGCAGTTCCTCTTCCAGTGCCCATCTTTACCATAGTGGAAGTACTAGCCTTTGTCCTTTGCTGGGTCTTTCTTAGCAACCTTTGCTTTACCTAGTTTGCCCTTGCCCTTTCCCTTCTTAAGGGACATTTCTGCTTTCCTTTTCTTTCTGGTCTCACTAGTGTAGAGAACTGGCTTCTCTTTCTTAATAGTACTCTCTACCTCCCTCAACATATTGAGGAGCTATGGGAGAGTCGCCTCAAGCTTGTTCATATTAAAATTCATTATGAACTGTGAAAAGGAATCTGGTAGGGACTGAAGCACAATGTCCACACACAAGTTATCCTCTAAGACCATTCCTAGACCTGTGAGTTTCTCTATCCACTCAATCATCTTTAGGACATGGTTCTGAACCGGTGTCCCCTTAGTCATCCTAGCGCGGAAGAGGCTCTTGGATATCTCATATCACTAAGTCCTTCCTTGTTCCTCAGACAATTTGTGGACATATAGGAGAATGGATCTGACATCCATCTTTTCATGTTGTCTCTGTAACTCAGGAGTTATAGAGCCCAACATATAGCACTGAGCAAGAGTGGAGTCATCAATGTACTTCATGTAACGAGCGATCTCATCCTCGCTTGCCCCTTCTTCGGGCGTAAGCATCACTTTATCAAGGACGTACACGATTTTCTCCGCTGTTAAAATAATTCTCAAGTTACGGAGCCAATCCGTAAAATTTGGATCAGTGAGGCGATTGACATCAAGTATGCCACGTAAGGGATTTGAAAACGACATTTTCTAAAAATAAAGATGCAGCAGAAATGAATAATATGCAGATTTTACAAGAAATAAACTATCAAGATATGGACTTCTATCTTAATATACTCCCACTATTTTACTAACGAGTCACACGACACCCTCAGCATATGAAACGGAGGTCTCCGGCAGACTTCTAGTGGGGATCAGGATCCAATCAACGTCTTAGTGTAACCTCAAGGGACTCGACCAATCACACTAAGCCTAAAAGGAAGGCAACTCTTGCCGATCACAACTCCTTGTGATTCCCGTCCAGTTCGGCCTCCGAATCACCATGGCCTCGAGGGACTCGACCAACCATGATGCTCGGTTAAGTCAACACCTTCATTACAAGATGAGTCTGATTTGATGATATACCCTCGAGGGACTCGACTAAGCATACCATGCCCTCAGGTCACCGGTGACATCTCTATGTCGTAAGCAAGATAGCGAATCGCGATATAGGTGAGTCTCGAGGGACTCGACTAACTCAACCTACACCGGGAATCGGTTCCTACTCATAACGATGGAAGGCCACGTGGGTCAATCTAATTGCCTCACGTTTACCGACTTAATATTATCGAGAGATGTTTCTATGATTTGGTCTCCTATTATGACATGTCACACATATACATATTTAATATATATTTACATCGAATGTAAATATATATATATATCTAGTATATGTATAAGCAATCACATCAGATGATCATGAACCACAACCTAATATGATTAGGCCCGAGCCAGTAGGCTTAATCACTCACATCAAGATCTATGTGTGCAACGGTGCATCTCCATGCCCTATGATCGTCCATCTCGTCCTCGTCGGTTCCGTCGACATCTTGATGCATCTTCATGCATCATGATTGTCCATCTCGTGGGTCCCGATATCGCATCCACGCTCCCACTGCGCCTCCTCGTGTGATTACAACTTAATCATAGGCACGCAAGCCCGACAATAAATGAAAAATATAATGAAGGCTCGCAGACCTCAATAATAATAATCACAAGTACACACATCACACGGTTCATGATCATCCGTCCACACATCATACATCACATGTATAAAAAATCATCATCATGTAGGACTACTAGATAATAATAAAAAAATAATAATCAACTAAACCATTTAATTAATTAATATTTTCTGAAATCAGGGACATATAGGGAATTTCTCAATTCCTAAGGGTATTTTCATAATTTGGACAAAAGAAAGAATATGAAATTTCTCAAATTCACAGGGGCAAGACTATCTTTTTTTCCCAAAACCCTAAGTCCCTCTTACTGCTGCCACTGCCGCTACCCTACTGGCGGCGGCCTGTGCGGCGGAGCGAGGGCGCTGCCCTCGCTTGTAGGCTGCACGCCTGCTGGCGGCGCTGCCGCTGCAGGTGGGCGCCCCCGCGGGCGTTGCCACCTCCGCGGGCGGTCACCCCTGTGGGGGGGGTTTTGTCCGCGGGAGCAGCGGCGACAAGCGCCACTGCCCTGCTACGCCTCACCTCGCGGGAGATGCGGCCGAAGGCGCCTCTACCCGCGGGCTGCCAGCCCTAGTCGGACGCAAGCCTGCTGCAAGCAGGCCGCCGACCGGCTGCTACAGACGCAGCCCCTATGCTACCCGCCTTCGGCTGCGCTGCACGCACGCAGATCGAGGGCAATAACTATTGCAGTTCAAACCAATTTGACGTCAAAATTCTTCCTAAACACAATACACGCAGTTCAAAACCAATCATTCGCACGAACAACCTGGCTCTGATACCACTGTTGAACTATTGGGAAATCTTGGGGGCGACATCATATGCGTAGTGGAAGAACAAGAAAATAAAATCCTCGATTCCTAAAGAGATGTTCGTCGTCGTGCGAAGATTGGTGCGCAAAATCCGCGAAACTTAAAACTGCATATAGAGTATATCCTTGTTTCCTTATTACCTAGGGAGATCGTATATCCCTGTTTCCTTGCAGATCCTTAGGAGAGGGTGAAGGAGGTCAAGCGTCCTCCTCTATAGCGGTGATCCACACAGCAGGGTTGTGACGATGCTCTAAGGTGGAGAGAGAGAGAGGAGAATAGGAAAGGCAAGCAAAGACTCTAGCCTATGAGACTCTAAATCCCTCCTATTTATAGAGGTCCCCTGTCAAACCCTAATGGGTCCTCCCATAGTGGGTATTGGATCTGCATCCAATAAGACAAGGGCTCCGTCGGATATCTCATATTCGAATCTCTACTCATCGCAATGCCTACCATATGTGTGTGACCCTCTAGGCCCAATATCGAGCTAGCCGTGAGTCATACCTGTTAGAACTCCTTCTAACTCAGTGAATTATTATCTCTGTAATAATTCACTCGACTCATCGACTACGGACGTACTAGGCCACTACGCCGTAGTCCCCAGACGATACAGGGGAATCCAATCCATTGGACCTGTCTGTCCTCAGTTACCATGTACCTATAGCCCCTCATCTATCTAATATCCCAGAGACCGTATATCGAGCATGGTGCTGTCAGACCCATACGATTTCTACTCGAGTCTCGCTCTAATCGGATTCTCCCGGAGAACTCTTTCTCTCTCAACCCGAATGACCCTGGCCAGGGATTTGTCTGAGCAAGAACACATGAGATATTCCTCTCATGACGCCGAGAGTGGATGATCCTCTATCAACACCCAATAGCCCTCGTAAGGTCGACTACCACTCCCAATGACCAGTTGTACTAGATCTGAGACAGCCAAACCTATAAGTCTGGTATCAAAGAGTGGAGCACTCATACATGACATCCTTGGTGTCTCAAGTCTAAGGACCAGATACACCACTAGGACTACAGAATCGCTGTCTGACAATAAGGCATCATCAACCATCCAACATTCCGTAAGCGGATCAATCAGTGAACTCATTCTCCAATGAGCACATGTACTGTATCCCTAGTGTGCCTACACGAGCAGCTATGAGACCAACTGCATCCATCATATGGATGGGTATACAGCACACCAGTCTGTCCGGTTATCACGATGTCCCTCTTGAGTAACCTATGACCGGGATTATTTAGGATATGTGTTTAAAGGTGAATCGATCTCATTATCGTGATCTCATCACGATCCGATTCCCATTGCACAAATCCAAGGATATCACAATATATATATGCATTTATACAATAGTTATAAAGTGATATACTCTGAAATATAATAAGCAAAAAGATTATGTATCAAGTCACACGTGCCATCACTCACGTGATTGGCTTGTCGGGCATATATGACTAGCAGATTCTCGGTGCCTTTCGGTTACCCTTTCATGCAGAAAGGGTGAGGTTTATATAGGCCCCAATCAGTTTGAATTTGGAGCTGAAAAGTGTCATCTCCTAGTTTTTCGGGGTCCTGGCGATACTACCACCATAACTTGGTGGTACTATTGCCTAACACCACTCGGAGACCGAGCTTTAGGTGGTACCACCGCTTGACAGGGGTGGTACCACCACCTGACTTCGCTCAGAGACCGAGCTCTAGCAGTACCACCACTTGATAGGGGTGGTACCACCGCTTAGAATTCTTGGGAGACCAAGTCTCCTGGGCGGTGCCACCGCCGGCTAAGAATTCTGGGTCTGAATGGGCTAATCCATTTGGCCCAATTGCCCCCAAATTAAGTTAATGGGATCACCTCCTATTCCTAACTTAATCTACATGCTAACTACGATATTTAAGACATTAATACTGCAACTTGCTCCGGTGCGTCAATCGCTTCTTCCGGCGAGCTTCCGGTAAACTTCCGGTGAATATCCGACGAACCCTCGGCAATGCTCCTGCGGACTTCCGGCAAACTCCTGGACTTGCGACGATCCACTTGGCGAGTTCCAATGAGCTTCTTTGGCAAGCTCTTGGACTTCTTAGATTTGTTCCCGTAGAACCTTCGACGATCGTCCGGACTTCTATCGAACTCTCGAACCTGTAATGTGATCGTGGTCTTGACTCCGGCGTAACTCCTGCTGCATGTCTTACTTCCATCGCAGTTAATCCTATACATGTAAAATAAACTTCAATCTAGACAATTAATACTAAGCATTAATCAAGTTGTTCGGCATGTCATTAGTCCCTTGACGCTTCGTTCGATTCTTCGGTGCATCATCGTCTCCTACGGCCTATTACCCAATCGGCTAGTTGACTCCGCAACTCCAATATCCTTGGTACAATACCCGCTCTTCTTGGCCTGATGCTCGAATCCACGACCTAAAGCCTTTTGTCGATACGCCGACCGATCCACCGGCCCAATGTCCAATCTTCTAACATGTTCCTCCGGCCCAACATGATTTTTCCTACTTTAATTGTCTCATCCTGATCGAAGCATCCTGCATCACTCAAAATATAGATTAAAATATAAACATAATTATCAATTGGTTTTATCATCAAAATACGAGATTTAACATGATGGCACGTGTGACTTGACATAGAATCTTTTTGCTTATTCAATTTTAGCATTTATCACTTTATATTGACTATTGCATATATGCATGTATATATTGTGATGTCCTTGGATCTATGCAATAGAAATCAGATCGTGATGAAATTACGATAATGAGACCGATTCACCTTTAAACACATATCCTAAATAATCCCGATCATAGGTTACTTGAGAGGGACATCGAGATAACCGGACAGACTTGTGTGCTGTATATTCGTCCATATGATGGATGTAGCTAGTCTCATAGTTGCTCGTGTGGGAACACTAGGGATACAGTACAGGTGCTTATTGGAGAATAAGTTCACTGATTGATCTGCTTGCTGAATGTTGGATGGTTGATGATGCCTTATTTTCAAACAATGTTTTCGTAGTCCTAGTGGTATATCTGGTTATTAAACTTGAGACACCAAGGATGTCCTGTATGAGTACTCCATTCTTTGATACCATACTTATAGGTTTAGATGTCCTAGATCTAGTACAACCGATCATTGGGAGTGACAATCGACCTTACAAGGGCTATTGAGTATCAATAGAGGATCATCCACTCTCGGCGTCACGAGAGGAATATCTCATGTGTTCTTACTCAGACAAATCCCTAGCCAGGGTCATTCGGATTGAGAAAAAAAGAGTTCTTCAAGAGAATCCAATTAGAACGAGACTCGAGTAGAAACCATATGGGTCTGACAGCATCATACCCGGTATACGATTTCTAGGATATTAGATCGATGAGGGACTATAAGTACACGATAACTAAGGACAGATAGGTCCAATAGATTGGATTCCCTTATATCGTCTGGGGACTACGACGTAGTGGCCTAGTACGTCCATAGTCGATGAGTCGAGTGAATTATTATGGAGATAATAATTCATTGAGCCAGAAGAAGTTCTAACAAGTATGACTCATGACCAGCTTAATATTGGGCCTAGAGGGTCACACACATATGGTAGGTACTGCGATGAGTAGAGGTACAAATATGAGATATCCGTTAGAGCCCCTATCTTATTGAATATCCAATAAGCCCCTGAATTATTGGATCCTATGGATGAGATCCAATAAGAGCCCATAAGAGATTATTGGATAGAGATCCACTAATCTAATATGCTTGAGTAGTTGGATGCAGATCCAATACCCAATAGGGGAGGATCCATTAGGGTTTGACAGGATACCTCTATAAATAGGAGGGATTTAGTGGTTCAAAGGATAGAGCCTTTGCTTGCCTCTCCTATTCTCCTCCCCCTCTCCACCTCAGAGTAGGTCTGAAGTTTTAAGGAGCATTGTCGCAGCCTTGCTTTGTGGATCACCACTAGAGAAGAGGACGGTGACCTCCTTCACTCTCTTCTAGAAATCTGCAAGAAATCAGGGATATACGATCTCCCTAGGTAACACAATTTATTTTATACGAAGTTTGTTTCACGGATTTTTGCGCATCAATCTTCGCACAATGATGAACATTTCTTTGGGAATAGGGGATTTTATTTTTTGTTCTTCCGTTGTGCATGTGTTGTCGCCCCCAGGATTTACTAACAGTAGTATCAGAGCTAGGTTGTTCATGTGATAGATTGGTTTTGAACTACGTGTATTATGTTTTGGAGAAACTTTTGGCGTCATGATCGTTGACGCAAAAGTAAGAGAAAGGGCAGCAATAGTTGTTGCCCTCGTTTTACATGCATACAATCGCCACCTACAACGGCATCGTAGGCGCTACGCCTGCAGGCTTGTGGCTGCCCCACAAGGGCAAGCGAGGCACCCACAAGGGCACCCACCCATAGGCAGGGGCAGCACAACTACGCCCCCTACTGCACAGGCCGTCGTCGATAGGGTGGCGGCGGCGATGGCAACCGCAAGGGAGAGGGGTTAGTGTTTGTGGGCAAAAGATAGTTTTGCCCCTTAGAATTTCAGAAATTCTAGTTCTGTTTTTTGTTTAAATTATGAAAATATCCCTCAAAATTTAGAAAATTCCCTGTATGTCCCTGATTTCAGAAAATATTAATTAGTTAAAAAGTTTAATTGATTATTATTTTATTATTACCTAGTAGTCCTACATTATGATGATTTATACATGTGATGTATGATGTGTGGACGGATGATCATGAACCGTGTGATGTGTGTACTTGTAATTATTATTATTGGGGCATGCGAGCCTCCATTATATTTCTCATTTATTATTGAGCCTGCATGCTTATGATTAAATTGTAATCACATGAGAAGGCGCAGCGGGAGCATGTATGCGATAGCAGGACTCACGAGATGGACGATTACGATGCATGGAGATGCATCGAGATGCTGACGGAACTAACGAGGATAAGATGGATGATCACAAGGCATGGAGATGCACCGCTGCACATATAGACCTTGATGTGAGTGATTAGGCCTACTGGCTCGGGTCTGATTACATTAGGCTGTGGTCCATGATCATCTGGTGTGATGATATAATTAACCTTAACTCCCGGAGTTTAAACAAATTCTCCCTATCAATTTGACAGAACGCTTGGATTCAAAAATCCAAGCAACATGTTATCATAAACTTATGCATAACATCATCATACTTCTCCCCATTTGTCATCAACAAAAAGGAGAAGTATAACTATCAAGTGTTTAAGATATACAAGTTCAAGTCATTACATAATAAACATAATTTTCAGTTTTATCATTATGCAAGCTAGCAATCTTTGGTAATGTTCAAGATAGCATTTTCTTCTCTTTTGAGAAGTGTTATTTTTTGCTTCCTTTGCAAAACTCAAGCTAACAAAAATTTACATCATTTTACAACATGAAAGTTAGCAATTTGGCAAGTGTTACTTCTCTTTGAAGTATAGAGGTTAACAAGTTTTTGAAAAGGAATGCAAGATAGCAATGCATCATTTTAGAATATGCAAGTTAGCAAATTTTGCTAGATGTGCAAGTTAGCACTTCTTTCTCTATGCAATTTGTAAGCTAGCAAAGTTTTACTTCCTTTGCAATGTTTGAGCTAGCAATATTTCTCCCCCTTTATCATCGTTAAAAAGAAGGAAAGAATACAATATTGTAATTCCTTTTCTCTTTACATGAATTTTCAAATCATGACAAAGTTGAAGTATCTATCTTTTTTTAATATGTTTGTGCATCCTAATAGTTTCAAATTAAAACATACATAATTTCAAAATCTTATATTTCATCCTTACTTTATGTATGATACTAATAATATATCAATCATCATATCATACAAGATACTCAAGCATTCATAATACATCATTTTAGCAACAAATCATAGCATTTTAAATCATGATAGTATCTAAATATCAAATTACATTGCATCGTATCATGCATGATCATAACTTCTCATTTATACTTTATACATATTTTTATTTCAATACATTCATTTCATCTCATCAAGAAAAATTAATTAGGTGATGAATACAAGGAGTTATATAAAAATAAATCATATCATGAGAGATAAGATCATGTAAATACCAAAAGACATTATTCATATATTAAATCTCCTCTTAAATAAAATAAAATAAAAAATTGTAGGAGATTAAAAATAAATCTCAAGTAATAAATCCAATAACTCACAAGAAAAATCATGATTCATTTAAAAAAATCTCCTTTTAAGAAAATATCAAGTAGAATCGTAAGAGAATGATTAATAAAAAATCTTGATTCATAATAAATCTTAATTTATAAATATCAAAGAATCAAGATCATGATTTGGATAAAAAAAAATATTCAAATTTAAATCATCAAATTAATTTCATGGTTCACAAAATTCATAACATAAATAGATTCATTATGTTAATTCCAATGATAATATATTTTTTTTTTATGTGTTTCATTTTAAGTGATTGATTTCATATAAGTATGCTCAAGTTTTTCATATGAAAACCATACATCATAGTTTAAAATCGAAAGAGCAAATATCATCATGGATATCACCATAAATCACCCAAAAATAATCATTAGTTCAAATCATCATGCATAATTAAATATAAAAATCATTAAGCATGATTATTTCATATAAGCATGCCTTTTTCATTTATGTCAAATCAAAACATGCATCATTTTTAAAACCGAAAAAGCCACATTCATCATGGTAAAAATCAATAATTCATAAATCGCAAGAATCATCATACATAATTTAGAAGGATAAACTCATTAAGCATGATTTCAAATCATCATTACATTATTTCATCAAGCATGAATTCATTAGACATAAATCATCTTCAATCAAAATCATGAAATTATTAAGATACACATTATTTCTTCTTGAAAAGCATATATAGGATTATCATTACTTTTAAATCTAATATTTTATTTCTTTATCTTAAAACATGTAATTTTTATGATCATTACTAGAAGGATAAGCATGATTCCTAATTTTTATATTTTTATTATATTATTAAACATGTAATTTTCAAGAAAAATAATTTATGTAAAGCATCATGTAATTTTGAAATAAATTAAAGAAATTTTGGTTACCTAATCGTCGAAAGCCGTTGAGGCATAGTTTGCCACCTCGCCTTTGTTGATTTTTTCTTCATCTCCGGAGGAGCTCAATTCATCCCAAAGTGCTTCCTTCTTCTTGCGTTCATAGCAAGTAGTTGCGTCCTTTTTGTTCTTTAATTTTTGTTTCATGAACTTTTTAAATTTCATAGCGAGGAGTTTAAGTTCACCATCACTTGAGCTTATGCTCGAGCGGTCTTCGATTGTTCTAAGTTCGAAATCCTTCCTATTCTTTGCAAGGTTGTTCTCAAGTTCGTTTTGTGCCGTATTGATTATTTTGTAGGTCATTAAAGACCCAATTAGTTCTTCAAATAAAAAATTATTAATATCTTTTACCTCTTGTATTGCGGTTACTTTTGGATCCCAACTCGTATTAAGAGAACGTAAAATTTTGTTTACAAGTTCAAAATCCGAAAAACTTTTACCAAGTGCTTTTAAACCATTGATGACATCCGTAAAATGGGTGTACATATCTCCAATGGTTTTGCTTAGTTTTCTTAGGATCGGAGCAGCACTAAGAGGGGGGGGTGAATTAGTGTAGCGGATTAAAACGTTGGTTTCGGCAAATCTTTCGTACGATAAGAACGGAACTTGAAAAGCTTAACTTGAAAGCGTATTCTTAAAGTTGTGCAGCAAAGATAATAAGGAAATAAAGCATGTAAGAAGGTTTGTAGTAATGTAAATAGCAATAATGAAATGCAAACCAGAGATCACACCAATTTTAGAGTGGTTCGGTCAAATGACCTACATCCACTTGCGAGGCCCCTCTTCGATGAGGCTCCCACCTTCCACTAACAAATCTCTTGAAATGGAAGGGCAAATACCCCTCTTATAACCTTTTACAAGCAGTTCAACCTCTTACAAATTTTTAGCAAGAAAGAAGGAGGAGAACACTCTAGCAAATTGAAAACAAGACTTACTAAGACTTTCTAAGACTTTTCTCTCAATCAATTGCTTCTCAAAAAGTTGTAATCTCAACTGAGATTTGAGGGGTATTTATAGGCCTCAAGAGGATTCAAATTTGAGCTCCAAAATTTGAATTCTCTTTGGGTTCCCAATGCTGGCGGTGCCACCGCCTGTCAGTGGCGGTGCCACCGCCCAACTCTTGGGTGCTGGGCGATGCCACCGTCAGACTCTTCGGTTCACTGTTTGGGCTTCAAATTTAGCCCAAACCAAGTCTAATTTTGGGCCCAATTAGCCCATAACTAGGATATAGGATTATTTCTTAATCATAATCCTAATTACAAGTGAACTACATAACAAAACACATCCTAAGCAAGCTTTCAACCGCGAACGTCGAGTCTTGTTTCGGCGAGCTTTCCAACGAACTTCTTCCGACGGACTCCCAGCAAGCTCCGGAACTTGTGATGACTTTAACGAGTAGCCGAGCCTTCTCGGTGATCTCCGTGAACCTTCGACGATCTCTTCGGCAAACTTCCAAAAATTCCAACAGGTTCCCGATTTCTTCTCGATTGGTTCCGGCAGCATCTCCGATGATTCTTCGGACTCTTAAACGTCCATCGAACTTGACTCCGGTATTCTTGCTTTATGTTTTCTGGTTATCGTTGTTAATCCTGCACACTTAGCTCAATAATATGGATTAGATCAATTAACCCATCAATTGATTTTATCATCAAAATCCGAGATTCAACAATCTCCCCCTTTTTGATGATAACAATCAATTGATGATGGAGTTAAACATAACTCCCCCTATCTATATGCCATATTATGAGAAGATGAAAACACTTGAATTTCACCCATTGAATTCAAGCATAAACCGATAAGTTCTAACTGTAGAACTTATCGGTATTCTCATTAAGCAATAGTAAATGCGAAACTTCGATGAAAATCATAAGTCAAATGATATGGGATGATTTTTACTACGACAGGAGATAAAGATTTTTAATATGAATTTCATGATAAAGATGTAAGGCATGCTTTCAATATGATCAATCAATCTTGTAATATTCTCAAGGATTTTGCAAGGCATTTTGCAAGGTATATAAGACATTCATATAAGCTTTTGCAATTCATATAAGTCATGCTACCAAAATGGTACAAGTCATCACTTTTCTCCCCCTTTATCATCAACAAAAAGGGAATGAGACTTGAAGCACATAATTTGTGATTATAACATTGATCATACAAAAATTTTATCATCCAAAATTTAGTATGCTAAAATATTTATGCCGAGTTCATCATAAAGGAAAATTCAACATTCATCCATTTTATCAAATCTCTTCTTTCTATAATAAAAAATTGTAGGTGTACAAGGAAGAGATTGTGATTAAAAATTCAAGTAGTAACTCCAATAAGTCAAGATCATAATTCGAATACAAACTCATTTAAATTCAAATTGTCAACTTGAAACTCATAATCAAGCCATCAAAATCAATTTCGAGAGTCATAAAATATTATAAAATCATTAATCTTGATTAGATGGGAGTGGTGTTTGACTCAAGATACGATAAGATAATTTAACATGTCATTTATAATCGAAAGAGAAGGATTAGAATCACCGAGGAATGGAGAGAGGATGAAAAACTTTACGGAAAATCCATTCAAACAAGTTTATTCTTAGGGACAATTTAACATACCTAATTCCCTTCTAATGAATTCAAATTGGTCTTCATTCAAAGCTTTTGTAAATATATCTGCTAATTGATGCTTTGTGTCAATGAATTCTAGAACAACATCATTGTTAAGGACATGATCACGAATGAAATAATGCCTAACGTCGATGTGTTTAGTTCTAGAGTGCTGAATTGGATTTTTAGTAAGACATATGGCACTAGTATTATCACATTTTATAGGAATATTTTTAAAGTGAATTCCATAGTCTTCTAATATATTTTTCATCCAAACAACTTGTGCACAGCATGCACTTGCAGCAATGTACCCGGCTTCCGCTGTAGATAGAGCAACATAATTTTGTTTCTTGGAAGTCCAAGAAACAAGTGCATGTCCTAAAAATTGGCATGTTCCGGATTTACTTTTTCTATCTATCCTGCATTCGCCAAAATCGACATCTGCATAAGCTATTAAATCGAATTTTTCAGATTTTGGATACCACAGTCCTAGATTTGGAGTTCCTTTAAGATACCTAAATATTCTTTTAACACTTTTAAGATGAGATAATTTAGGATTTGATTGAAACCTAGCGTAAAGTCCTACACTAAACATAATATCCGGTCTAGTCGCGGTGAGGTAGAGTAGACTACATATCATTCCTCTATATGTTTTTTGATCAAAATTTTTACTATTTTCATCCATATTTAACTTAGTCGTAGTACTCATAGGGGTGTTTATTGCTTTTGAATTATCCATGTTAAATCGTTTTAACAATTCTAATGTCTATTTAGATTGGTTAAGAAATATACCATCACTAAGTTATTTGATTTGTAATCCCAAAAAGAAAGTTAATTCACCCATTAAACTCATTTCAAATTCATGACTCATACATTTGGCAAATGATTCACATAGTGATTCATCCGAAGAGCCAAAAATAATATCGTCAACATAAATTTGCACAATAAGAAAATTATTTTCAAAATATTTGATAAACAATGTAGTATCAACCTTGCCTTTGGTAAAATTATTTAAAATAAGAAAGGAACTAAGCCTTTCATACCAAGCTCTAGGAGCTTGTTTCAAGCCATAGAGAGCCTTAGTCAATTTGAATACATGATTAGGAAGAAGAGAATTTTCAAATCCGGGAGGTTGTTCGACATATACTTCTTCAGAAATAAAACCATTCAAGAAAGCACTTTTGACATCCATTTGAAACAGTTTAAAATTATTACTACTAGCATAGGCAAGGAACATCCTTATGGCTTCTAATCGAGCCATGGGAGCGAAGGTTTCTTCATAATCGATACATTCTTCTTGGTTGAAACATTTGGCCACTAATCTAGCCTTGTTTCTAACCACGATACCATTTTCGTCTTGCTTGTTTCTAAAGACCCATTTCGTACCAATGACTAAATGGTCACTAGGTCTAGGAACAAGCTTCAATACCTTATTCCTCTCAAATTGATTTAATTCCTCTTGCATTGCAATAACCCAAAAATCATCTTTTATGGCCTAGTCAATGCATTTAGGTTCGATTTGAGAGAGGAAGGCGACATTAGCACAAAAATTCTTGAAAGAGGAACGAGTTTGAACCCCTTTTGATGTATCTCCTATAATTAGCTCCTTTGGATGAGCATCTATATACTTCTATTCCTTGGGTAAGGAAATTTCGGAAGAAGGTGCATCCAAGTTGCTATTTTGAGGAGGAGGTTCATTTAAATTCAAATTATCAAAACCAAGATCATCATCAAAATTATTTTTCTTTAAATTAGAAATTTCATTAAAAACTACATGAATAGACTCTTCTATTACTAAGGTTCTTTTGTTAAAAATCCGAAAAGCCTTAGAAACGGAAGAGTAACCAAGAAATATGCCTTCATCGGATTTAGCATCAAATTTTCCTAAGGCATCCCTTTCATTCAAAATAAAGCATTTACAACCGAAAACTTTAAAATAGAAAATATTTGGTTTTTTGTTATTCCATAATTCATATGGAGTTTTTGATAGGGATGATCTTATTAGGACCCTATTCATGATGTAGCAAACCGTATTTACGGCTTCGGCCCAAAAGTACTTGGGTAGACTATGTTCATTTAACATCGTTCTTGCCATTTCTTGTAGGTTTCTATTTTTTCTTTCAACTACTCCATTTTGTTGGGGATTCCTCGAAGTGGAGAAGTTGTGATTGTATCCATTAACTTCACAAAAATTTTGAAAGTCACGATTTTGAAATTCGCCACCGTGATCACTCCGAATTGATGAAATCATGAAACCTTTTTCGTTTTGAGTAAGTTTACAAAATTTAGAGAAACACTTGAAGAAATCACTTTTGTGAGCTAAGAAATAAGTCCAAGTGTATCTAGTATAGTCATCCACAATTACAAATGCATATTTGCTTCCTCCTAGACTTGTCGTTTCAATTTGTCCAAATAAGTCTAAATGAATCAATTGTAATGGTCTAGTGATGCTAATTTGAGTTTTTGGTTTGAAACTAGTTTTTATTTGTTTACCTAGTTGACATGCATCGCATACTTTATCCTTAATAAACTTTATATTTGGAATTCCTCACACTAATTCTCTAGATGAGATCTTAGATATTAGTTTCATGCTTGCATGGCCTAGTCTCCTATGCCAAAGCCAAGCATCATCATTTAAAGCCGAGAAGCACATTTCATTACTTAGTTCATCAAAGTTGATGGTGTAGACATTATTTTGTTTTAATGCAATCATAGTTATGTTATGGTTTGGTTTTTCAATAATACACACATTTGATTCAAATCTAACGATATAATCTTTATCGCATAATTGACTAACACTCAAGAGATTATGTTTCAATCCATCAACTAATAAGACATCATCAATAGAAAATTTTAATTTGTTACCTATAGTTCCCTTGCCAATGATTTTGCCTTGGTTGTTGTCTCCGAAGGTGACGTACCCTTCTTCTTTGCTAGTGAGCATAGAGAAATGAGATGGATCTCCAGTCATATGTCTTGAGCATCCACTATCTAGATACCATCTCTTGCTCCTAGCTTGTGATGGTGTATGTTTCTACAAGAAGGGATTATTTTTAGGTACCCATTTTCTTTTGGGTGCCTTAAAAATTGATTTAACTTGTTCATCATATTGTATAGAATTGATCATGGTTCCTTTAGGAACCCAAATTAGTTTGTTCGGACTAATCTTCTTGAATGGACATTTATAAGTTTTATGTCCATATTTGCAACAAAAGTTGCAATTGCTTTGGTGTTGAACATGTAAGATAGGGCCTTTAATGAAGGTGGTTGGATTTTGGTGAGGACTTCTCACAAATCCGATTCCACTTCTTTTAGGAACGTGACCCTTATTTGTAAGGATCATGTTCAAATATTTGCTACCAACCTCGAATTTCTTCAAGGTGTCCTTAAGTAGCAAGTTATCTTTTTGGAGAGATTCTAGATCATGACATTTTATACATGGAGCTAAACTATCATGATATTCAGTTTTTAATTTATTGATATCACAAGTGAGACTATCATGCTCCTTTTTTAGCAATTTCTATTTTCTACTAATTGTCTTACATTCATCAAATAACTCATGGAAAGCATTTAATAATTCATGATAAGGTAAATATGCATCAATTAAATCCGTTACCTCTTCTCCGATGGCCATTAGGGCGTAATGAGCAACTTGCTCGGTGTTGGACTCCTCTTCTTCGGACGCGCTTGAATCATCCCACATTGCCTTGAGCGCCTTCTTCTTTGATGTTCTCTTTTTGGTTTGAGGACAATCGTTCTTGTAGTGTCTCAGTTTTTTGCCTTCATAGCAAATCACTTGGTCCTTCTTTTGTTCGAATTTATTTTTTATATTATTTTTAAATTTATTCTTTCTTAAATATTTTTTAAATTTTTGAGTCAAAAGTACAATGTCATTATCACTGTCCTCATCACTTGATGTTCCTTTCAAGTGGTCTTCTTATGATTTGAGTGCCATATCCTTCCTGTTCTTTGGAAGGGGGTTCTCGAGCTCGTCATGAGCTTGACATGTCATTTCGTAGGTCATTAGAGACCCAATGAGTTCTTCAAGAGGGAATGTTTTAAGGTCTTTGGCCTCTTGAATGGCCGTAACTTTTGGATCCCAACTTTTAGGGAGGGATCTTAAGATTTTAGTTACTAGTTCAAAGTTAGTAAAATCTTTACCAAGAGCTTTGAGTCCATTGATGACATCCGTAAACCGGGTGTACATGTCTCCGATGGACTCACTTGGTTTCATTCGGAAAAGTTCGTAAGAGTGCACAAGGATATTGATTTTGGACTCTTTCACTCAGCTAGTGTCTTCATGAGTGACCTCAAGAGTTCTCCAAATATCAAAAGCTGAATCACAAATTGAAACACGATTAAATTCATTTTTGTCTAGTGCACAAAACAAGGCATTCATAGCCTTTGCATTTAAAACAAAAACCTTCTTCTCCGATTCATTCCATTCGCTCATCGGAAGAGAAGATTTTTGAAATCCGTTTTCAACAATAGTCCAAAGCTCGAAATCCATGGAAATGAGGAAGATCCTCATATGAGTCTTCCAATAATTATAATCCGACCCATTAAACAAGGGTGGACGTGTGATAGAATGACCCTCATGTATGCCGGAGTAAGCCATCTCTCTTGGGTATCAAACCAAATATGAGAGTGAGCCTAGCTCTGATACCAATTGTTAGGATCGGAGCAGCACTAAGAGGGGGGGGTGAATTAGTGTAGCAGATTAAAACGTTGGTTTCGACAAATCTTTCGTACGATAAGAACGGAACTTGAAAAGCTTTACTTGAAAGCGTATTCTTAAAGTTGTGCAGCAAAGGTAATAAGAAAATAAAGCATGTAAGAAGGTTTGCAATAATGTAAATAGCAATAATGAAATGCAAACCAGAGATCACGCCGATTTTAGAGTGGTTCGGTCAAATGACCTACATCCACTTGCGAGGCCCCTCTTCGATGAGGCTCCCACCTTCCACTAGCAAATCTCTTGAAATGGAAGGGCAAATACCCCTCTTACAACCTTTTACAAGCAGTTCAACCTCTTACAAATTTTCAGCAAGAAAGAAGGAGGAGAACACTCTGGCAAATTGAAAACAAGACTTGCTAAGACTTTCCAAGACTTTTCTCTCGATCAATTACTTCTCAAAAAGTAGTAATCTCAGCTGAGATTTGAGGGGTATTTATAGGCCTCAAGAGGATTCAAATTTGGGCTCCAAAATTTGAATTCTCTTTGGGTTCCCGATGCTGGCGGTGCCACCGCCTGTCACTGTCAGACATTGACAGTGCTGGGCGGTGCCACCGCCCAGTTTGGCGGTGCCACCGCCAGACTCTTCGGTTCACTGTTTGGGCTTCAAATTTAGCCCAAACCAAGTCTAATTTTGGGCTCAGTTGGCCCCTAACCAGGATATAGGATTATCTCTTAATCCCAATCCTAATTACAAGTGAACTACATAACAAAACACATCCTAAGCAAGCTTTCAACCGCGAACGTCGAGTCTTGTTTCGGCGAGCTTTCCGACGAACTTCTTTCGATGGACTCCTAGCAATCTCCCGAACTTTTGATGACTTTAACGAGTAGCCGAGCCTTCTCGGTGATCTCCGTGAACCTATGACGATCTCTTCGACGAACTTCCAAAAATTCCGACAGGTTCCCGATTTCTTCTCGATTGGTTCCGGCAGCATCTCCGACGATTCTTCGGACTCTTAAATGTCCATCGAACTTGACTCCGGTATTCTTGCTTTGTGTTTTCTGGTTATCGTAGTTAATCCTGCACACTTAACTCAATAATATGGATTAGATCAATTAACCCATCAATTGATTTTATCATCAAAATTCGAGATTCAACAGGTTTTATATAAAAAAGTTTAAAATCATACATTAAAAGATTGATCTTCGAATCTTTTACTCTATTTGTGCCTTCTTGTGTAATTTCGAGTGTGTGTCATATATCGAAAGCCGTTTCGCAAGTAGAAATCTGATTAAACTCAATTTTATCTAAAGTACAAAACAAAGCATTTAAAGAAAAAGTCTTCTTCTCTAAATCATTCCAATTGTTTATTGGAAGAGAAGACCTTTGAAATCTATTTTCGATAATATTTCATAAATCGAGATTCAACGAAAGTAAAAAAACTCTCATTCAAGTTTTTCAATATGTGTAGTCCGTACCGTTGAACAAGGGAGGATGAATGATAGAATGACCCTCTTGAAAACTGAAAAGAGTCATTTCTCTTGGATGTTAAACTAAATAAAAAATTACGAGGCTCTGATACTAACTGTTAGGAACGAGTCAATACTAGGGGGCGGCGGGGGGGTGGTGAATTAGTGCAGCGGTAAAAACGTTGGTTTTGAAATTTCTTTATTTCGTATACTAAAATCAATTTCGGAAACTTGAAAGAGTATGCGAGTGTAGGCGTAGTAAAAGTACAGTAAGGAGGAGAGGCAGTTTGCCTATAAAAGTAAATTTCCCAAAGTAAAGACAAACTGAATTTTTATAGTGGTTCGGTCGTCGTGACCTACATCTACTCTATCGATTCCTCTTCCGTCGAGGCCACCGGCATTCACTATCAATCTTCCTTTAATAGGCGAAGATCAACCTCCTTCTTACACCCCTCTTCTCCTTTTCATAGGTTTAGGAGACAACCTTTACAAGCACTCACTCCTCTCTCAAACTATTCTAACACTTAGACTGGGCAGTGGTACCACCCAGAGTGCTAGGCGATGTTATAGCCCCTGTCAAGCGGTGGTACCGCCCAATACAAGCGATGGTACTGCCCGTACCCGGGAAACCCAGGATGAGACTTTTTTAGGCTCTAAGTTTGAATCAACTTGAAGCCTATAAATACCTCTCTCATCCCTAGTTAACTTACATAAGCACAGAGAATTTAAAAAGGAAAAAATGTTGTTGTAATCTCTTGTGAGAATCCTCCTCGAAGCTCACCGGAGGAAACTAGAATTATTTTACTTAGAATATGTCTTAGGAATCATAGTTAGCACATAATTGGAGTTGGGATTTGGAGGTAATCCCATCAACTTTGTTAAGGGCCAATTGGGCCCTAAGTTGGGCTAGTTTGGGTTGGATTCAAGGCCCAACTAGGATGCTGAAAGCCTGGTCGATGGTGGCATCACCTCGAGAATAACACCCTAGGAAATTTGGGTGGTGGTACTGAACTTCCGATGATCTCTCGGTAATGTTTCGGCTGACTCCCGGCAAGCTCCTAAACTTTACAATGATCTTCTTGGCGAGTTCTAATGAGCTTCTTTGGCAAGCTCCAGGACTTCTCGATCAATTCCGGTAGGACTTCCGATGAATGTCTGAACTTTCGATAAACTCTCGAACTCCCAACGAAATTACGTTCTTGACTCCATGACTTCATTTTGCTTTATGTCTTGCTATCGCAGTTAATCCTACACATATAAAAATATACTTTGATTTAGACAATTATTACTAAGCATGAATCATGTCGTTCGGCATGTTATTGGTTCATCGATGCTTTGTCTGATTCTTCGGCGCATCGTCCTTTCTTGCGGCCTATTGCCCAATCGACTAGTTGACCTCCGCAACTCTGATATCCTTGGTGTTAAATCTCATATTTTAATAATAAAATCAATCGATATGTCTTTATGTTTTAATATATATTTTGAGTGACACGGGATGCTTCGATTAGGATGAGACAATTAAAGCAAGAAGAATCATGTTATACTAGGGGAAAACATGTCAGAAGATTGGACGTCGGGCCGGTGGATCGGTCGACGTATCGACAGAAGGCTTCGGGACGTGGATTCGAGCATCAGGCCAAGAAGAGCAGATATTGCACCAAGGATATCGGAGTTGCGGAGTCAACTGACCGATTGAGCAATAGACTACGAGAAAGGACGATCCGTCGAAGAATATCATACATTGAATTATTATCTGAATTACTTTTGTCACTTAGTTCTTCCTCATGATGTGACCTTCCTCATGATGTGACCATTTAGTGTAATGGGTGATTATCCTATTCACCGCTAGATCAGTATCAACCTCATCATCAGTCTTAAATGTAATATTATTGTATTTCCAACCATTTGTAAATGCAAAATCTAAAAAAAATTTATACTCCTTTATACTCGGGCTCATTCTATCTCGTATTTGCATTCAACTTTTATCGATCAATATAGCTACAATCAAATACAATCATATGATCCTACGATCAAAAAAATCAAAATAATATAATATAAACATATTGGATGGATACATCTTAATGACGGAAAATCTTGGCTAAACGAGAAGCTCTAATATGAATCTCATATAGGAGTAACAAGGAGGAATAGATAGAAACAATGAAGAGGAAGATAATAAATAAATAAAAGGGATACTCTCTAGTTCAAAGAAAAGACTCATGATCAAGGTCTTGTACTACTACTCACACATAAGATAGAAACATAACTCAATTCATTGATGTATTATTAGTTGACGCATTACGATGTTTGTAACCGCTTTTATGGGCTTAATTATATAAAAATAAATAAAAAATAAAAAATTCATAAGTATATCAAATCAAATATATGATTTAATCTTTCCTTCAAGGAAGATATTTTTTTTTATCAAGACAATATGATTGATAAGCTTAATCAATCATGAGCCTTTCTCGTACATATTAATCTTCATAAAATATTTCATTAGAATTTTTAATATTTAATCACAATTTATTTTGATTTTGATTTTGATTTTATTTATTTATTTGAGTAAACTAGAAAAGTATATTAAAATTATGATGGATGTTGTCATGTGACAACTTATGACATATACAAAATAATCCTCAACTAATTAAATTTATTTAAATAAATGATAAGGGTAGACTGATCCCGCATCTCAAGTTTATGATCAAATAGATTGGGTTGATTATTGATGCAGTTTTCGGAAATAAAATACTTGTTATTATCTGCAGTACTTATCTGGAGCGGAGCAGACTGATATGTGCAAAGCTTGGATGCTATCGTCTGAAGTCGGTGAACCTGCAGAAGAATAAGAAATGTCAGAAGGTAGTCAATTAGTTAGATCAAATTTCTTTATTCCTCGAACGCCATTCATACTTTATTCGCCATGATCAGGATAGCTCTACGGAATCATCACACACTTACCTGTTGGTATCATAAACTCTTCTTGATGGAGCCTCGAGCACTTCACCTGTCTTCTGGTCTCAGCGGTCCATTAGCGTTGTGTTCTACCGTGATATATTTACACAGCTACTGTGGTTTCAATTTATTATGAGCCTCCTATTGGCCCATTATGACATGGATTCCTACCCGTGGCATAGGGTCGTGCTTGGGTCCCACGGTGATCCGTCGTCTCCTCCGATCGGAGTACCCTACGTGGATAAAATACAGCCCTCATTAGTTGAGCCTTTTGGATTTAAAGCCTTTTGTAGTCTTTCACCAGACTTACAAAACCAAGCCGGAACGGAACGATCCGTTTCTTTTGGGCTGGTTCATTGAAAAGATCGGTCGGATGAAGTGAGTTAAGGAGACGCCGATCCTCGTGTCGATTGTCAACCATGGATATAAAAATAAATAAATTTTTTATATGAATAAATACTAATAGATCGTAATACATAATAAAATTAAATAGAATTATAATCAAATAAAATACTAAGATATATATGAAAAACTCCTTCAATATAAAGGATAAAAATCACAAGGCAAACTAGAGATATTCCACTATAATAATAATGAATATACAATTCTCAATCTCTTGCCCAAAACCCTAACAACAATCACAAGAGAATAACTGTGATACAAGGATTACGTCACTATGCACAATATCTAAATCCTCCCTAATTCTCCTCAAGTAATCAAAGTAAGAATCTACTATAGATCTGATCTAACCTGAGATGAAAACACTACTAGATGATTTAGAATAGTCTCTTTGTGTTGTCCTTGTCTTCTTCACTTCCTTTCTCTTCCTTTTCTATCTTGTTCTCCTTTTTTTTTTTTTAATCCCGTGGCTATCAAAAACTACTTAATTGCTATCTTTTTCTCTCTTTTTATAACCATCATATTTCTCTCTAATATAAATTAAGATTAGATTAAGAGGAGTGAGCTATGAGTCCACCTTAAACTGAATGTGAGCTGTGAGCCCAACATTCACCAATAAATGCAAATCATTAGTATGTTGGTAAAGAAGCTTCCCTACACGAACAAGCACCCCAAAAGGAATGTTTCACGTATACCGATCCATCTACTTCCACTTGTTAAGTTAAAACGCTCCTCAACATATTTGTTTTCCAATCTAGTTAACTATATAAGTTTTCGATTCTTCTCTCGTTCAATTTGAACGATTATCATTTCTAAGTACATCTAACACGTTATATTTTAAAGTTTTAATGCATTACTTTACTAATCTAAACTGAGGTCGATATATATTGATAGATATCAATATGATTCAATATGGATTTATATATACAAAAAATTTGACGTGAGTGAATGAGAGGCTCTAACGCAAACTCGAGAGGTTACTTATAAGAAAATTAAGATGAAATGAGATACTCCACAAGATTCTTTGACGCTCTATATATTTAGTAGTTCTAAGATGAAGATTAAAATTTTGAATAAACAATAACTGACCTTTATTATAGTGACCCAAAAGATTTTTTGTGATGAGAAGGTGTGCAGATAAAAAATATAACTTCTTTTTTATCCTTAGCATTTTATTTTAGTTTTAGTAGGATTAAATGAAGATTGTTTCTCCTGTATTAACTACTTGTGATTTTTTTGTTATTTGGTTTCTTAGTCAGTTGAATAACTAAATATTTATTAGTAAAATATATGAGACAGAAAAAAATTATTCCACTCCTCCAAGTATATTATTTTAAGCTTGGCTTTTGAATCAAATTATCTCAATTATGTCAACTTTGTCCATCACCACTCAATATAATCTTTCTTAATCCAAACACTGTTGTGAGACAGATGAATCTATATAAATTTATTTTTGTAAATACAAGAAATTATAAGTTAGATTTTTTTTAAAAACAACATGAAAGACTCATCTATATAAAATAACTTTGGCCAACTCCAAAGCATTTTCCATATAGAAACGGAAATAAGAAACATAAGACAAAGGAACAATTAATATAATATACATGTGAGTGCTCGAGTGATATTTGGGATGCAACACATGGCGACAGATATAGCATCGGTGGATTTTAGAATAAAAAAATTTAGTCGTTGAGAGTGAGCCATTCATAAGTTGAAATTAATGGAGGATAACATCTCAGAGGATCAAGAGGCGACAGAGGTCATCATCACTGAGCCTCGGCAGCCACGGTCCCCCCGATTGCAACAATCATGGGATTGCTCATCTACTGTGAGCTCCATTATGGCAAAAAGCTGAGAGCCTCTGTAAAGTGCCCATTGGCAACAGTGATGCCACTGCCCGGATGAATGGAGCCTTTTGGCTTCTTGTTGCTGGAAGCTTTGTTCTGTTCTCGATGCCATACCTAACAATGCCAAATGTTCTTTCCACTTGATCCTCTTTCATTGGTAATACATAATGTTTCTTTCACTTGATTTTCTCTCATTGGTAATACGTGATAATGATGTTCATCAGCAAATGTTCCTCTTTTGGCATTCATCATATGACCTAATCCGATTCTTCTTAAAATGATGTCTTGAAAATATTCTTTTGCTCTCAAGATTCTTAAAATGATGTCTTGAAAATATTTATTGGTGTGTTTGATACAATATGAAATGTAATTACAAAGTATTCTTGAGATAGTAAATTTAATGACTATTTATACATGTTAGCATAGAGAATTTTTCTCAATTAGTCAATGATATTTTTCTCATAAAGTTAAAGAAATCTTGTCTGCTATCATTTTCCTGCAAGATTGAGCTTCTATCAAGGATGTCGATCTTAGACCAATACAATAAAAATAGTTTACGAGCGAGAGGTTTTGTAAGTGAATCTACTAGTTTATTAACCGTATGCACGTGAGAAATATGTAGTTGATGTTTGACAACTTGATCTCGCAGAAGTAGAAGTTGATGGTAATATGTTTCATATGAGAGTAGAACGTTGAATTTGCACATAAGTAGATAGCTCCAACTTTATCACAATATATTGTCGGAGTAATGATAGAGTTGACGTTGAGTTCTTTAAATAGATTTGTGACCTAATTGAGTTCAGCAGCGGTGGTGGTGATGGCACGGTATTCATCTTCAGTTGTAGACTATACGACTATCTTTTATTTTTTAGAACTCCAACTGATCGGATTAGCTCCAAGGAAGATAATATACCTTGACATGGATGTTATATCATCAAAGTTTCCTACCCAATCAGCATCAACAAAAGCATCGAGATGGAGTAGAGCATTTTTATGAAGAAAAATGTCATGATTGAGGGTCCCTTTAAGATACTGTAAAATTCGTTTAACCGCAAACCAATACGTAGTAGATAGCTGATACATGAATTGTGATAATTTATTGAGATGTCTGGACAGGTAAGAGCTAAGTACTATATAGAGTCAAGTACTTATCGATATTGAGTAGAATCCGTAGCAGGGCTTTTGTCACATAATTTAAGTGATTCACTAGTAGAGAGGGTAGTTGTAATCTCTTTTGCATCCTGCATATTTGTCTTTGATAATAATTCTTAAATATACTTTCTTTCTGATAGGAATAGACCTGAAGATGTAAATGTTGCTTTCACTCCTAGAAAGTAACTCAAGGTTTCTAGATCTTTGAGGGAGAATCAATCGGCCAATTACTTTAGGAATGCTTGAGTCTCTAAGGGATCATTGCTCATGACAATAATATTATCCATATACACCAAAAGATATATTGTGCCTCCATTTTGTTATCGTAGGAATAATGAGGTATCATACTTAGAATTAATGAAGTCAATTGATGTAAAAAATGAGCCAAGTTCAGTATACCAAACTCTTAGAGCTTAATGAAGTCTATAAATAACTTTTTGTAGTTTACAAACATGTCTCGGATCCTAAGAATGAACGAAATCAGGAGATTGTTATATAAAGACATCTTAAGTCAAAGGCCCTTGTATAAAAACATTGTTAACATCTAGTTATCGTAGGTGCTAACCTTTTAAGAGGGTCAAATTTAGGATAAGTCAGATTATTGTGAGTATAATAATGAGATTGAATATCTCTGTGAAATCGACACCAGGTTGTTGATGAAACCCTTTGGCGACTAGACGTACTTTATATATAGCAACGGATCAATTTGAGTTTTGCTTAATTTGAAAGACCCATTTGCACCCAGTGACATTTTGCGTGTGATGAAAGGATACTATGATCCATGTAGAGTTATGGAGGAGAACATCATATTCTTAACACATGACTTTATGCCAGTGAGGATATTTTTGAGCTCGAGTAATTGTAGTTGGTTCACTGGTCTTACGGGAGGAGTTTGTTATAGCATATAGGTCAAGAACTTGACATAATTTGAAAATATTACTTTTGGAGCGTGTTGTCATTGGATATCTAAGGGCTATGAAAGTGGTAGGTTATTGTTGGTATATCTAGTGGTCAGTTATTGACATGGGTCAGGTCAGCTTGCGACACTTCAATGTCACTAAGTCTAGGAGAAGGTAAAGCCAGTGGCGGTGTTATTAAGGGTATTGCTTCAGCGGTATGAAAAATTTAGAAGGAAGGGAGTGGAGAAATAATAGAGAGAGTGAGAAGCCATTGAACTAGAGTAATAGTGGTGTGCGGATCCTGAGGGTAATGATTGGATAGTGTCATGGGAGGTTCGTGTGACGAGATTGGAGGGATACTCCAGTGATGTATGTTTGTCGGAGTAGCCTGCATAGTATGATGGTTTTGAAAAGGAAAGATAGACTCCACAAAAATAACATGACATAATATAAAGACTTTTTTGAGTTTGGAGTTCATAGCATCGGGAAGCGTTATATTTAAGAGAGTATCATATAAAAGTGCAAAGTTTAAATCATGGTGTCAACTTATGTAAGGTAGCCATGGATAACGTAAATAGCCAAAGACTTTGAGTTTCTAAAGGTTTTGAAGCTTGTAGAATAGTTTTTCAAATAGTGACTAGTATTGTAGGATTAGAGTGAGCATATATTAATGAGATAGACTACGATTTGAAAAGCTATTGACCAAAAGGTTGAAGGCATGATATTTGACCAAAAGATAGACTACGATCAGTTTCAACTATATGCCGATGTTTGCGTTTGGTAGAGCCAACTAATTAGGAAGTATGTGGAGGTAACTTGAGGTATTGTATACCATAAGTTGAGAGGCAAGATATGAGGGCTTGATATTCGCCTCTGCCATTAGAGTAAACTATTCTAATAAAAGATGGAAAGAAATTATCGACCAACTTTCTAAAGTTGGGAAAGATTGTTGAAACATCATATTTATGGTGGAGATGATAGAACCATGTGTACTTAGTGAAATAGTCTATAAAAATGACATAAAATCTGAACTTATCAAAAAAAGGGGTTGGGGCAAGGCCCCAAATATCTATATAAATAATTTTAAATAGTTTAGAATAAGATATAAAGGATGTTCCAAAAGGTAGTCTATGACTTTTATTGATAAGACAAATATTATAATGAGTAATAGTGCTACTAGTTTTAAAAGTAGGAAGAGAATAATGAGAAAGTAATTTTTGCTAGATAAAGGATGAGGGGGTGACTAAGACGATGATGCCACACATCAACTGGAGCTACAACTTAAAAGTGAACAGTAGGTTGGGTAATTTGCAAAGCTGATGGCTACTTATAAATGTTATCTTTGTTCAAGCCTTGGACTAAAGATGCTCCTATGCTTAAATCCTTAACAAAAAAAAAGTTAGGAAAGAATTAAATTGAGGCATTATTTTGTTTACAGAATTGAGAAACGAAAATGAGATCTCATTTAATGTGAGGTGCATACAAAATATCATCAAGTGTACAAGTTGTGGTAAGTGAATTAAGTATTGTAGAACTAGTATGAGTAATATGAATTCTTTTACCGTCACCGATGATAATATCTTCATTTTTGTCATAGTTATTGTGGATGGACAAGTTCTGAAGATTAGATATAATGTGATGAGAGGCGGTAGAGTCTACAATCTAATTAGGTTGGCTAGTAGTCGGAGTAGTCATGAGATTTGCTTGAGACCATCATGATGGAGCAAGGATTCTGGGTTAAGACCGACAGACTTTCGCGGAGTCTCCAACTTTGTCACACAACTGGTAGATGACTCTTTATTGGCTAGTGAGGTCTGTTAGGATCGAGAGCACTAAGAGGGGGGGGGGTGAATTAGTGCACCGGAAATCTTATAACGATTAAAAACCAAAAGCTGCGTTTGTTCAAAAACTATTATGATGCAAAAGCAAATTCTCAGTTTGTATCTAAGTGCAGTTTGCGTCTAAGCGCAGATTGCGTCTAAGCGCAGTTTTGCGTCTAAGCGCAGATTGCGTCTAAGCGCAGTTTTGCGTCTAAGCGCAGTTTTGCGTCTAAACTCAGATTTACGTCTAAATGCAGATTTACGTCTAAACGCAGATTTACGTCTAAACGCAGTTTTACGTCTAAACGTAGTTTTACGTCTAAACGCAGATTTACGTCTAAACGCAGTTTTACGTCTAAATACAGTTTTACGTCTAAACGCAGTTTTACGTCTAAACGCAGTTTTACGTCTAAACGCAGATTTACGTCTAAACGCAGTTAGACGCAGATTTACGTCTAAACTTTGAAACTCGTTTGTATACTCGCAGAAGGCAGTATGCAGTTGAAACCAAGACGTAAACGTGAACTGAAATCTGATGATTGAGCGAAGAAAGCCGATTTACGTTTGAATGCAGTTTTACGTCTAAATGTTGAAACTCGTTCGTAAAATCGTAGAGGACAGATTGCAGTTATTAATAGGATTAAAATGTAAGCGTAAACTGCAAGGAAGCTCGTTCGTAAAAGCACGGAAAACAGTTCTGCAGAATCAAACGTAAACGTAAACTGTAATGTATGAAAATACGAGTTTACGTCTGAATGCAGATTTGGAAGAGCAGCACTTAGAACTTGTTCGTGAAAGCGCAGAGAGCAGTAGTGATGAGGGAGGTTTGCAGTAATGATAAAGTGCTCGAAAATAAACGCAAACCAGAGATTTAGAGTGGTTCGGTCAGCCTTGACCTACTCCACTTTTGGCTCCCTCCACCGATGAGGTTGCCGACGTCAACTAGGTGCCTTCCTTCAATGGGCGAAGGCCAAACTTCCCTCTTACAATTTCTCTCCTTTTGGCAGGCTTAGGAGACAACCTTTACAGACCTTTCTCTCCTCACTTTACAATTGAAAACTTGAAGAACAGAAGGAGGAGACTTAAAGGCTTTACAACACTTTTGAGCTCTTTAGAATCACAGAAAAGATCACGATTTCGGTATAGGTCTGTGTCTTTTCAGTGCTGAATGGGTGGGGTATTTATAGGCCCCAACCCAATTCAAAATTCGAGCTCAAAACGATCAAATCGATCAAATCCCAGAATTCTGGGATCAGGCGGTTGCACCTCTCGACTGGAGAGGTGGCACCGCCTGGCAGAGCTCGACGACTGAGCTCTGCCGATTGCTTCCCTCTGCCAGAGCTCGAAGACTGAGCTCGATGGTTGCATCACCTGGCAGAGCTCGAAGACTGAGCTTGGTGGTTGCATCACCTGGCAAAGCTCGAAATCTGAGCTCGGTGGTTGCATCACCTGGCAGAGCTCCAAGCTGAGCTCAGGCTGATCCACCTCTCTGCCAGAGCTCGAAGACTGAGCTTGGTGAATGCATCACCTGGCAGAGCTCGAGACTGAGCTCAGGCTGATGCACCTCTCTGCCAGAGCTCGAAGACTGAGCTTGGTGGTTGCATCGCCTGGCAGAGCTCGGAACTTGAGCTCTGGCGGTGCAACCTCTTGGCTGGGGCGGTTGCACCTCCCAGCCTCGCAGCCCAGGCGGTTGCACCTCCTGGCTGGGGCGGTTGCACCTCTCAACCCCATAGCCCAGGCGGTTGCACCTCCTGGCTGGGGCGGTTGCACCTCTCAACCCCACAGCCCAGGCGGTTGCACCTCCTGGCTGGGGCGGTTGCACCTCCTGGTGCAATCAGGGTCCGAATGGTTCACTCCATTCGGCCCACTTTGAATCTTTTCAGGGGCCCAATTGCCCCAAGATTAAGCTAATGGGATCACCTCCCATTTTCATGCTTAATCATCATGCTAACTACGATTAACTCTAAGACAACTTCTGCAGCTTTGCTCCGATGCGTCAATCGCTTCTTCCGGCGAGTTTCCTGCCAACTTCCGTCGATCAACCGATAACCCTCGGTGATCCTTCTGCGGACATCCGGCATACTCCTGGACTTTGCGACGATCCACTTGGCGAGTTCCGACGAGCTTCGCTTGGCAAGCTTCTGGACTTCTCGGATCTGTTCTCTCTGAACCTCCGACGACCGTCCGAACTTCCGTCGAACTCTCGAACTCCTAACGTGATCATGATCTTGACTCCGGCGCAACTCCTGCTGCTTGTCTTACTCTCATCGTAGTTAATCCTGCACACTTATCTCAACACATAGATTAGATAACAAATGACAATTGACTTCATCATCAAAATCCGAGATTCAACAATCTCCCCCTTTTTGATGATGACAATCAATTGATAAAGGAGTTGTCCTTAACTCCCCCTATCTATATGCCATAGTTGAGATAAGTCAACCTTGAATTCAAGACCTAAGAATTCAAGTGACGTATTGATAAGTTAGATCAGTTAAACTTATCAATGTTCCCATCATGATGCCTATCATGATGTATCTCTTCAAGAATTATGTCAAGGCATGACATACATCATCAAGTTTGTATGATAGTGTTTGTAACCAATCATCATGTAATCATATAAAGCTACGAAGGACTTTTTACATGATGCTCACATTTGAGATTTTCTAGTAAGTTTGCATTTTCTTCACAATATCAAATCAAGATATGATGCAAACTATAGTACATGTTCACATATCTCTTGGTGATGCAAGGATGGCATAACATTGTTTATAGCATCACTCAACTATTTGCAACTATGACATAGATATGATTATGGCAGTTCAGCTATGACATAGTGTTTATCAATTCATATTTTTCTCCCCCTTTGTCATCAACAAAAAGCATGATAGCATTATCAAGCATATAGAGGAAGTCATGACACATATATCTCTTTATTGTTTTTTGCCTGACGAAGGAAAGTCATTTTCCAAAGAGTTTTCATAAGAGTGTACGGGAACATCCCATTTTTAGCATACAACCCGAAAAATGAACTTCTTACATGCATTTGGTTTAAAAATATTTGTCACATAATTTGTAACATGTTATTTGATCAAGCGTTGTCAAGGCATGTAATAGTAATAACATTTGAAAAATAAATTTAAGTATTCGGACACATCAACATTCCTAATTCTCTTCTTATGTAATCAAATTGTTCTTCACATAGGGGTTTTGTGAAGATATCAGCTAGTTGATGTTTGGTATCAATAAACTCTATGGTTACATCATGATTAGTGACATGATCTCGTATAAAGTGATGTCTAATATCAATGTGTTTTGTTCTTGAGTGTTGTATAGGATTTTTAGTTAAGCATATTGCACTCGTGTTATCACATTTAATGGGAATATCTTTAAGATTCACTTTGTAATCTTCTAAAGTGTTTTTCATCCATACAACTTATGCACAGCATGCACTTGCTGCAATGTATTCAGCTTCGGTTGTTGATAGGGCAACCGAGTTTTGTTTCTTAGATGACCAGGATACAAGGGCATGTCCTAAAAATTGACATGATCCTGATGTGCTTTTTCTGTCTAGTTTACAGCCAGCGAAGTCCGCATCAGCATAGGCTGTTAATTCAAAATCTTCTGATTTTGGGTACCATAATCCTAGATTGGTAGTTCCATTAAGATATCTGAGTATTCTTTTGACTGCTTTGAGATGAGATATCTTAGGGTCTGATTGAAATCTAGCACAAAGTCCTACACTGAACATGATGTCTGGTCTGGTGGCAGTGAGGTAAAGTAAACTTCCTATCATACCCCTATAGGCTTTTTGATCGAAGCTTTCTCCATTCTCATCAATTTCTAACTTAGTGGAGGTGCTCATAGGGGTGTCAATGGCTTTTGAATTATTCATTTTGAACTTCTTTAGCAAACTCACAGCATATTTGGTTTGACTAATGAAGATGCCATTGCTTAGTTGTTTGATTTGTAGGCCTAAGAAGAATGTTAACTCTCCCATTAGACTCATTTCGAATTCATGACTCATAGTTTTCGCAAAGGATTCACAAAGAGATTCATTTGTAGAACCAAAGATAATATCATCAACATAAATCTGAACAATGAGAAAATCATTTTCAAAATTCTTGATAAACAATGTAGTATCAACCTTGCCTTTTATGAAATTATTTTCAATGAGAAAAGAGCTAAGTCTCTCATACCAAGCCCTTGGGGCTTGTTTTAAACCATAGAGAGCTTTAGTTAATCTAAACACATGATTAGGGTAGCCATTATTTTCAAATCCAGGAGGTTGTTCAACATAAACTTCTTCGGAAATGAAACCATTTAGAAAAGCGCTTTTAACATCCATTTGAAATAACTTAAAATTATTGCAACTAGCGTAGGCAAGGAGCATCCTTATGGCTTCCAATCGAGCCACAGGTGCGAAGGTTTCTTCGTAATCGATACCTTCTTCTTGGTTGAAACCTTTGGCCACTAATCTAGCCTTGTTTCTAACCACGATACCATTTTCATCTTGCTTATTTCTAAAGACCCATTTAGTACCAATTACTAAATGGTCATTTGGCCTAGGAACAAGCGTCCACACCTCATTTCTCTCAAATTGATTTAATTCATCTTGCATTGCGATAATCCATGAATCATCTTTCATGGCTTCATCAACACATTTGGGTTCAATTTGGGAGAGAAAAGCGGCGTTGGCATAAAAGTTTTTAAAAGAAGATCGTGTTTGAACCCCCTTTGATGTGTCTCCTAGGATTAGCTCCTTAGGATGAGCATCTATATACTTCCAATCCTTGGGTAAGGATGTTTTGGAAGTGGATGCAACCAAGTTGCTAGTTGGAGACGGGGTTTCGTTTAAATTCAAGGAATCAAAATTAACATCATCATCAAGATCATTTTTCTTAATTTCTGAAATCTCATTGAAAACAACATGGATGGATTCTTCAATAATTAAGGTTCTTTTATTGAAGATGCGAAAAGCTTTAGAAACCGAAGAATAACCAAGAAAGATTCCTTCATCAGATTTAGCATCGAATTTTCCTAAGTTATCCTTTTCATTCAAGATAAAACACTTACACCCAAAGACTTTAAAATATGAGACATTGGGTTTTTTGTTATTCCATAACTCATAAGGAGTTTTGGTGAGTAAGGGTCTTACTAGGACTCTATTTAAAATATAACATGTAGTGTTTACAGCTTCGGCCCAAAAATATTTGGGTAGGCTGTGTTCATTCAACATGGTTCTTGCCATTTCTTGCAAATTTCGATTTTTTCTTTCTACTACCCCATTTTGTTGAGGATTTCTTGGAGTAGAGAAGTTATGGTTGTATCCGTTGAGTTCACAGAATTCTTGGAAGTCATGGTTTTGAAATTCTCCACCGTGATCACTTCTAATTGACGAAATCATAGATTCCTTCTCATTTTGAACAAGTTTACAAAACTTGGTAAAATGTCTAAAGCATTCATTTTTTTGTTTTAAGAAGTAGGTCCATGTATATCTGCTGTAGTCATCAATAATGACAAAGGCGTATTTGCTACCTCCTAGACTCGATGTAGAGATTGGTCCGAACAAGTCCATATGGATCAATTGTAAGGGCCTAGAGGTGCTTATTTGATTCTTAGCTTTGAAGCTACCCCTAATTTGCTTACCTAATTGGCAAGCATCACATACATTATCTTTGATGAACTTGATATGAGGAATTCCTCTTACAAGTTCTCTAGATGATACTTGATTGATTAGTTTCATGCTAGCATGACCTAATCTTCTATGCCATAGCCAAGCATCCTCATTCATAACGGCAAAGCACATTTCATCACATAAGTCATTGATGTCAATAGTGTATACGTTGTTTTGTTTTAATGCAATCATAGATACATTTTTGTGTGGTTTTTCAATGATGCAGGCATTAGATTCAAATCTTATAATATATCCTTTATCACATAATTGACTAATGCTCAAGAGGTTATGTTTTAAACCATCAACTAGTAAAACATCTTTAATAGAGAGGTTGGATTTGTTACCTATGGTTCCTTTGCCAATGATTTTACCCTTGTTGTTGTCTCCGAAGGTGACATATCCTTCGTCTATGCTAGAGAGCTTAGAGAATTGAGATGGATCTCCGGTCATATGCCTTGAGCATCCACTATCAAGGTACCATTTCTTGCTCCTAGCTTGCGATTGTTTAGTTTTCTACAAGAAAGGATGACGTTTAGGTACCCATTTGCTTTTGGGTGCCTCATAAATAGATCTACATTTTCTATCATGTTGCATAGAGTTTATCATGGTTCCTTTAGGAACCCAAATCAATTTGTTTGGACTTATTTTCTTGAATGGACAACAATGTGTCTTGTGTCCAGATTTGCAACAAAAGTTGCACTTGGTTTGGTGTTGAACGTGTAAGATGGGGCCTTTTACAAAGGTAGTTGGATTTCGGTGAGGACTCCTCACAAATCCAATCCCACTTCTTTTGGGAGCATGACCCTTGTTTGTAAGGATCATGTTTAATGACTTGCTACCAACCTCGAATTTCTTCAAGGTGTCCTTAAGTAGCAAGTTTTCTTTTTGTATAGTTTCTAAATCATGACATTTGATACATGAATTTAAACTATCATGATGTTCGACTTTTAACTTATCAAATTCACAAGTAAGATTATCATGTAGCTTTTTTAGCAACTTGTATTTCTTATTTATAACTTTGCATTCATCAAATAAATCATGGAAGGCATTTAGTAATTCATCGAAAGATAAATCAGCATCTAATAAATCCGTTACCTCCTCTTCGATGGCCATAAAGGCGTAATGAGCAACTTGCTCGGTGTTGGACTCCTCTTCCTCAGATGCGCTTGAATCATCCCATGTTGCTTGGAGCGCCTTCTTCTTTGTTGTTCTTTTCTTGACTTGGGGACAATCACTTTTGTAGTGTCCCGGCTTTTTACATTCGTAGCAGATCACTTGGTCCTTCTTTGATTCAGGTTTATTTTTCACATCGTTTTTAAACTTGTTTCTTTTGAAGAATTTCTTAAACTTTTTTGTCAAAAGTGCCAAGTCATCGTCACAATCCTCATCACTTGAGTTTTCTCTCAAGTGGCATTCAGAAGTTTTAAGTGCCATATCCTTCCTGTTCTTTGGAAGGATGTCTTCTTGCTCTTCATGAGCTTTGCAGGTCATTTCGTAGGTCATTAATGACCTGACTAGTTCTTCAAGAGGGAAATTTCGCAGATCTTTTGCCTCTTGAATGGCGGTGACTTTAGGATCCCAACTCTTAGGAAGGGATCTTAGTATCTTATTAACAAGCTCAAAATCCGAAAAGCTCTTTCCGAGTCCTTTTAGACCGTTGACGACATCCGTGAAACGGGTAAACATGTCGCCAATGGTTTCACTCGGTTTCATTCGGAAAAGTTCAAAAGAATGCAGCAACAGATTGATTTTTGACTCTTTCACTCTACTTGTGCCCTCGTGGGTCACTTCAAGTGTGTGCCAAATATCAAAAGCAGTTTCGCAAGTTGAAACACGATTAAACTCGTTTTTATCAAGTGCGCAAAATAAGGCATTCATAGCCTTTGCATTAAGAGCGAAAGCCTTCTTCTCCAAATCGTTCCAATCGATCATTGGAAGAGAAGATTTTGAAAATCCATTTTCAACAAGGTTCCACAGTTCAAAATCCATAGAAATAAGAAAGATCCTCATTCGGGTCTTCTAGTAAGTGTAGTCCGTTCCACTGAACATGGGTGGACGTGTAATTGAATGCCCCTCTTGGTTTCCGGCGTATGCCATCTCTCTTGGGTTTTAATCCTTTAGAGAGTTAACCTTGCTCTGATACCAATTGTTAGGATCGAGAGCACTAAGAGGGGGGGGGTGAATTAGTGCACCGGAAATCTTATAACGATTAAAAACCAAAAGCTGCGTTTGTTCAAAAACTATTATGATGCAAAAGCAAATTCTCAGTTTGTATCTAAGTGCAGTTTGCGTCTAAGCGCAGATTGCGTCTAAGCGCAGTTTTGCGTCTAAGCGCAGATTGCGTCTAAGCGCAGTTTTGCGTCTAAGCGCAGTTTTGCGTCTAAACTCAGATTTACGTCTAAATGCAGATTTACATCTAAACGCAGATTTACGTCTAAACGCAGTTTTACGTCTAAACGTAGTTTTACGTCTAAATGTAGATTTACGTCTAAACGCAGTTTTACGTCTAAATGCAGTTTTACGTCTAAACGCAGTTTTACGTCTAAACGCAGATTTACGTCTAAACGCAGTTAGACGCAGATTTACGTCTAAACTTTGAAACTCGTTTGTATACTCGCAGAAGGCAGTATGCAGTTGAAACCAAGACGTAAACGTGAACTGAAATCTGATGATTGAGCGAAGAAAGCCGATTTACGTTTGAATGCAGTTTTATGTCTAAATGTTGAAACTCGTTCGTAAAATCGTAGAGGACAGATTGCAGTTATTAATAGGATTAAAATGTAAGCGTAAACTGCAAGGAAGCTCGTTCGTAAAAGCACGGAAAACAGTTCTGCAGAATCAAACGTAAACGTAAACTGTAATGTATGAAAATACGAGTTTACGTCTGAATGCAGATTTGGAAGAGCAGCACTTAGAACTTGTTCGTGAAAGCGCAGAGAGCAGTAGTGATGAGGGAGGTTTGCAGTAATGATAAAGTGCTCGAAAATAAACGCAAACCAGAGATTTAGAGTGGTTCGGTCAGCCTTGACCTACTCCACTTTTGGCTCCCTCCACCGATGAGGTTGCCGACGTCAACTAGGTGCCTTCCTTCAATGGGCGAAGGCCAAACTTCCCTCTTACAATTTCTCTCCTTTTGGCAGGCTTAGGAGACAACCTTTACAGACCTTTCTCTCCTCACTTTACAATTGAAAACTTGAAGAACAGAAGGAGGAGACTTAAAGGCTTTACAACACTTTTGAGCTCTTTAGAATCACAGAAAAGATCACGATTTCGGTATAGGTCTGTGTCTTTTCAGTGCTGAATGGGTGGGGTATTTATAGGCCCCAACCCAATTCAAAATTCGAGCTCAAAACGATCAAATCGATCAAATCCCAGAATTCTGGGATCAGGCGGTTGCACCTCTCGACTGGAGAGGTGGCACCGCCTGGCAGAGCTCGACGACTGAGCTCTGCCGATTGCTTCCCTCTGCCAGAGCTCGAAGACTGAGCTCGATGGTTGCATCACCTGGCAGAGCTCGAAGACTGAGCTTGGTGGTTGCATCACCTGGCAAAGCTCGAAATCTGAGCTCGGTGGTTGCATCACCTGGCAGAGCTCCAAGCTGAGCTCAGGCTGATCCACCTCTCTGCCAGAGCTCGAAGACTGAGCTTGGTGAATGCATCACCTGGCAGAGCTCGAGACTGAGCTCAGGCTGATGCACCTCTCTGCCAGAGCTCGAAGACTGAGCTTGGTGGTTGCATCGCCTGGCAGAGCTCGGAACTTGAGCTCTGGCGGTGCAACCTCTTGGCTGGGGCGGTTGCACCTCCCAGCCTCGCAGCCCAGGCGGTTGCACCTCCTGGCTGGGGCGGTTGCACCTCTCAACCCCACAGCCCAGGCGGTTGCACCTCCTGGCTGGGGCGGTTGCACCTCTCAACCCCACAGCCCAGGCGGTTGCACCTCCTGGCTGGGGCGGTTGCACCTCCTGGTGCAATCAGGGTCCGAATGGTTCACTCCATTCGGCCCACTTTGAATCTTTTCAGGGGCCCAATTGCCCCAAGATTAAGCTAATGGGATCACCTCCCATTTTCATGCTTAATCATCATGCTAACTACGATTAACTCTAAGACAACTTCTGCAGCTTTGCTCCGATGCGTCAATCACTTCTTCCGGCGAGTTTCCTGCCAACTTCCGTCGATCAACCGATAACCCTCGGTGATCCTTCTGCGGACATCCGGCATACTCCTGGACTTTGCGACGATCCACTTGGCGAGTTCCGACGAGCTTCGCTTGGCAAGCTTCTGGACTTCTCGGATCTGTTCTCTCTGAACCTCCGACGACCGTCCGAACTTCCGTCGAACTCTCGAACTCCCAACGTGATCATGATCTTGACTCCGGCGCAACTCCTGCTGCTTGTCTTACTCTCATCGTAGTTAATCCTGCACACTTATCTCAACACATAGATTAGATAACAAATGACAATTGACTTCATCATCAAAATCCGAGATTCAACAATCTCCCCCTTTTTGATGATGACAATCAATTGATAAAGGAGTTGTCCTTAACTCCCCCTATCTATATGCCATAGTTGAGATAAGTCAACCTTGAATTCAAGACCTAAGAATTCAAGTGACGTATTGATAAGTTAGATCAGTTAAACTTATCAATGTTCCCATCATGATGCCTATCATGATGTATCTCTTCAAGAATTATGTCAAGGCATGACATACATCATCAAGTTTGTATGATAGTGTTTGTAACCAATCATCATGTAATCATATAAAGCTACGAAGGACTTTTTACATGATGCTCACATTTGAGATTTTCTAGTAAGTTTGCATTTTCTTCACAATATCAAATCAAGATATGATGCAAACTATAGTACATGTTCACATATCTCTTGGTGATGCAAGGATGGCATAACATTGTTTATAGCATCACTCAACTATTTGCAACTATGACATAGATATGATTATGGCAGTTCAGCTATGACATAGTGTTTATCAATTCATATTTTTCTCCCCCTTTGTCATCAACAAAAAGCATGATAGCATTATCAAGCATATAGAGGAAGTCATGACACATATATCTCTTTATTGTTTTTTGCCTGACGAAGGAAAGTCATTTTCCAAAGAGTTTTCATAAGAGTGTACGGGAACATCCCATTTTTAGCATACAACCCGAAAAATGAACTTCTTACATGCATTTGGTTTAAAAATATTTGTCACATAATTTGTAACATGTTATTTGATCAAGCGTTGTCAAGGCATGTAATAGTAATAACATTTGAAAAATAAATTTAAGTATTCGGACACATCAACATTCCTAATTCTCTTCTTATGTAATCAAATTGTTCTTCACATAGGGGTTTTGTGAAGATATCAGCTAGTTGATGTTTGGTATCAATAAACTCTATGGTTACATCATGATTAGTGACATGATCTCGTATAAAGTGATGTCTAATATCAATGTGTTTTGTTCTTGAGTGTTGTATAGGATTTTTAGTTAAGCATATTGCACTCGTGTTATCACATTTAATGGGAATATCTTTAAGATTCACTTTGTAATCTTCTAAAGTGTTTTTCATCCATACAACTTATGCACAGCATGCACTTGCTGCAATGTATTCAGCTTCGGTTGTTGATAGGGCAACCGAGTTTTGTTTCTTAGATGACCAGGATACAAGGGCATGTCCTAAAAATTGACATGATCCTGATGTGCTTTTTCTGTCTAGTTTACAGCCAGCGAAGTCCGCATCAGCATAGGCTGTTAATTCAAAATCTTCTGATTTTGGGTACCATAATCCTAGATTGGTAGTTCCATTAAGATATCTGAGTATTCTTTTGACTGCTTTGAGATGAGATATCTTAGGGTCTGATTGAAATCTAGCACAAAGTCCTACACTGAACATGATGTCTGGTCTGGTGGCAGTGAGGTAAAGTAAACTTCCTATCATACCCCTATAGGCTTTTTGATCGAAGCTTTCTCCATTCTCATCAATTTCTAACTTAGTGGAGGTGCTCATAGGGGTGTCAATGGCTTTTGAATTATTCATTTTGAACTTCTTTAGCAAACTCACAGCATATTTGGTTTGACTAATGAAGATGCCATTGCTTAGTTGTTTGATTTGTAGGCCTAAGAAGAATGTTAACTCTCCCATTAGACTCATTTCGAATTCATGACTCATAGTTTTCGCAAAGGATTCACAAAGAGATTCATTTGTAGAACCAAAGATAATATCATCAACATAAATCTGAACAATGAGAAAATCATTTTCAAAATTCTTGATAAACAATGTAGTATCAACCTTGCCTTTTATGAAATTATTTTCAATGAGAAAAGAGCTAAGTCTCTCATACCAAGCCCTTGGGGCTTGTTTTAAACCATAGAGAGCTTTAGTTAATCTAAACACATGATTAGGGTAGCCATTATTTTCAAATCCAGGAGGTTGTTCAACATAAACTTCTTCGGAAATGAAACCATTTAGAAAAGCGCTTTTAACATCCATTTGAAATAACTTAAAATTATTGCAACTAGCGTAGGCAAGGAGCATCCTTATGGCTTCCAATCGAGCCACAGGTGCGAAGGTTTCTTCGTAATCGATACCTTCTTCTTGGTTGAAACCTTTGGCCACTAATCTAGCCTTGTTTCTAACCACGATACCATTTTCATCTTGCTTATTTCTAAAGACCCATTTAGTACCAATTACTAAATGGTCATTTGGCCTAGGAACAAGCGTCCACACCTCATTTCTCTCAAATTGATTTAATTCATCTTGCATTGCGATAATCCATGAATCATCTTTCATGGCTTCATCAACACATTTGGGTTCAATTTGGGAGAGAAAAGCGGCGTTGGCACAAAAGTTTTTAAAAGAAGATCGTGTTTGAACCCCCTTTGATGTGTCTCCTAGGATTAGCTCCTTAGGATGAGCATCTATATACTTCCAATCCTTGGGTAAGGATGTTTTGGAAGTGGATGCAACCAAGTTGCTAGTTGGAGACGGGGTTTCGTTTAAATTCAAGGAATCAAAATTAACATCATCATCAAGATCATTTTTCTTAATTTCTGAAATCTCATTGAAAACAACATGGATGGATTCTTCAATAATTAAGGTTCTTTTATTGAAGATGCGAAAAGCTTTAGAAACCGAAGAATAACCAAGAAAGATTCCTTCATCAGATTTAGCATCGAATTTTCCTAAGTTATCCTTTTCATTCAAGATAAAACACTTACACCCAAAGACTTTAAAATATGAGACATTGGGTTTTTTGTTATTCCATAACTCATAAGGAGTTTTGGTGAGTAAGGGTCTTACTAGGACTCTATTTAAAATATAACATGCAGTGTTTACAGCTTCGGCCCAAAAATATTTGGGTAGGCTGTGTTCATTCAACATGGTTCTTGCCATTTCTTGCAAATTTCGATTTTTTCTTTCTACTACCCCATTTTGTTGAGGATTTCTTGGAGTAGAGAAGTTATGGTTGTATCCGTTGAGTTCACAGAATTCTTGGAAGTCATGGTTTTGAAATTCTCCACCGTGATCACTTCTAATTGACGAAATCATAGATTCCTTCTCATTTTGAACAAGTTTACAAAACTTGGTAAAATGTCTAAAGCATTCATTTTTTTGTTTTAAGAAGTAGGTCCATGTATATCTGCTGTAGTCATCAATAATGACAAAGGCGTATTTGCTACCTCCTAGACTCGATGTAGAGATTGGTCCGAACAAGTCCATATGGATCAATTGTAAGGGCCTAGAGGTGCTTATTTGATTCTTAGCTTTGAAGCTACCCCTAATTTGCTTACCTAATTGGCAAGCATCACATACATTATCTTTGATGAACTTGATATGAGGAATTCCTCTTACAAGTTCTCTAGATGATACTTGATTGATTAGTTTCATGCTAGCATGACCTAATCTTCTATGCCATAGCCAAGCATCCTCATTCATAATGGCAAAGCACATTTCATCACATAAGTCATTGATGTCAATAGTGTATACGTTGTTTTGTTTTAATGCAATCATAGATACATTTTTGTGTGGTTTTTCAATGATGCAGGCATTAGATTCAAATCTTATAATATATCCTTTATCACATAATTGACTAATGCTCAAGAGGTTATGTTTTAAACCATCAACTAGTAAAACATCTTTAATAGAGAGGTTGGATTTGTTACCTATGGTTCCTTTGCCAATGATTTTACCCTTGTTGTTGTCTCCGAAGGTGACATATCCTTCGTCTATGCTAGAGAGCTTAGAGAATTGAGATGGATCTCCGGTCATATGCCTTGAGCATCCATTATCAAGGTACCATTTCTTGCTCCTAGCTTGCGATTGTTTAGTTTTCTACAAGAAAGGATGACGTTTAGGTACCCATTTGCTTTTGGGTGCCTCATAAATAGATCTACATTTTCTATCATGTTGCATAGAGTTTATCATGGTTCCTTTAGGAACCCAAATCAATTTGTTTGGACTTATTTTCTTGAATGGACAACAATGTGTCTTGTGTCCAGATTTGCAACAAAAGTTGCACTTGGTTTGGTGTTGAACGTGTAAGATGGGGCCTTTTACAAAGGTAGTTGGATTTCGGTGAGGACTCCTCACAAATCCAATCCCACTTCTTTTGGGAGCATGACCCTTGTTTGTAAGGATCATGTTTAATGACTTGCTACCAACCTCGAATTTCTTCAAGGTGTCCTTAAGTAGCAAGTTTTCTTTTTGTATAGTTTCTAAATCATGACATTTGATACATGAATTTAAACTATCATGATGTTCGACTTTTAACTTATCAAATTCACAAGTAAGATTATCATGTAGCTTTTTTAGCAACTTGTATTTCTTATTTATAACTTTGCATTCATCAAATAAATCATGGAAGGCATTTAGTAATTCATCGAAAGATAAATCAGCATCTAATAAATCCGTTACCTCCTCTTCGATGGCCATAAAGGCGTAATGAGCAACTTGCTCGGTGTTGGACTCCTCTTCCTCAGATGCGCTTGAATCATCCCATGTTGCTTGGAGCGCCTTCTTCTTTGTTGTTCTTTTCTTGACTTGGGGACAATCACTTTTGTAGTGTCCCGGCTTTTTACATTCGTAGCAGATCACTTGGTCCTTCTTTGATTCAGGTTTATTTTTCACATCGTTTTTAAACTTGTTTCTTTTGAAGAATTTCTTAAACTTTCTTGTCAAAAGTGCCAAGTCATCGTCACAATCCTCATCACTTGAGTTTTCTCTCAAGTGGCATTCAGAAGTTTTAAGTGCCATATCCTTCCTGTTCTTTGGAAGGATGTCTTCTTGCTCTTCATGAGCTTTGCAGGTCATTTCGTAGGTCATTAATGACCTGACTAGTTCTTCAAGAGGGAAATTTCGCAGATCTTTTGCCTCTTGAATGGCGGTGACTTTAGGATCCCAACTCTTAGGAAGGGATCTTAGTATCTTATTAACAAGCTCAAAATCCGAAAAGCTCTTTCCGAGTCCTTTTAGACCGTTGACGACATCCGTGAAACGGGTAAACATGTCGCCAATGGTTTCACTCGGTTTCATTCGGAAAAGTTCAAAAGAATGCAGCAACAGATTGATTTTTGACTCTTTCACTCTACTTGTGCCCTCGTGGGTCACTTCAAGTGTGTGCCAAATATCAAAAGCAGTTTCGCAAGTTGAAACACGATTAAACTCGTTTTTATCAAGTGCGCAAAATAAGGCATTCATAGCCTTTGCATTAAGAGCGAAAGCCTTCTTCTCCAAATCGTTCCAATCGATCATTGGAAGAGAAGATTTTGAAAATCCATTTTCAACAAGGTTCCACAGTTCAAAATCCATAGAAATAAGAAAGATCCTCATTCGGGTCTTCCAGTAAGTGTAGTCCGTTCCACTGAACATGGGTGGACGTGTAATTGAATGCCCCTCTTGGTTTCCGGCGTATGCCATCTCTCTTGGGTTTTAATCCTTTAGAGAGTTAACCTTGCTCTGATACCAATTGTTAGGATCGAGAGCACTAAGAGGGGGGGGGTGAATTAGTGCACCGGAAATCTTATAACGATTAAAAACCAAAAGCTGCGTTTGTTCAAAAACTATTATGATGCAAAAGCAAATTCTCAGTTTGTATCTAAGTGCAGTTTGCGTCTAAGCGCAGATTGCGTCTAAGCGCAGTTTTGCGTCTAAGCGCAGATTGCGTCTAAGCGCAGTTTTGCGTCTAAGCGCAGTTTTGCGTCTAAACTCAGATTTACGTCTAAATGCAGATTTACATCTAAACGCAGATTTACGTCTAAACGCAGTTTTACGTCTAAACGTAGTTTTACGTCTAAATGTAGATTTACGTCTAAACGCAGTTTTACGTCTAAATGCAGTTTTACGTCTAAACGCAGTTTTACGTCTAAACGCAGTTTTACGTCTAAACGCAGATTTACGTCTAAACGCAGTTAGACGCAGATTTACGTCTAAACTTTGAAACTCGTTTGTATACTCGCAGAAGGCAGTATGCAGTTGAAACCAAGACGTAAACGTGAACTGAAATCTGATGATTGAGCGAAGAAAGCCGATTTACGTTTGAATGCAGTTTTACGTCTAAATGTTGAAACTCGTTCGTAAAATCGTAGAGGACAGATTGCAGTTATTAATAGGATTAAAATGTAAGCGTAAACTGCAAGGAAGCTCGTTCGTAAAAGCACGGAAAACAGTTCTGCAGAATCAAACGTAAACGTAAACTGTAATGTATGAAAATACGAGTTTACGTCTGAATGCAGATTTGGAAGAGCAGCACTTAGAACTTGTTCGTGAAAGCGCAGAGAGCAGTAGTGATGAGGGAGGTTTGCAGTAATGATAAAGTGCTCGAAAATAAACGCAAACCAGAGATTTAGAGTGGTTCGGTCAGCCTTGACCTACTCCACTTTTGGCTCCCTCCACAGATGAGGTTGCCGACGTCAACTAGGTGCCTTCCTTCAATGGGCGAAGGCCAAACTTCCCTCTTACAATTTCTCTCCTTTTGGCAGGCTTAGGAGACAACCTTTACAGACCTTTCTCTCCTCACTTTACAATTGAAAACTTGAAGAACAGAAGGAGGAGACTTAAAGGCTTTACAACACTTTTGAGCTCTTTAGAATCACAGAAAAGATCACGATTTCGGTATAGGTCTGTCTTTTCAGTGCTGAATGGGTGGGGTATTTATAGGCCCCAACCCAATTCAAAATTCGAGCTCAAAACGATCAAATCGATCAAATCCCAGAATTCTGGGATCAGGCGGTTGCACCTCTCGACTGGAGAGGTGGCACCGCCTGGCAGAGCTCGACGACTGAGCTCTGCCGATTGCTTCCCTCTGCCAGAGCTCGAAGACTGAGCTCGATGGTTGCATCACCTGGCAGAGCTCGAAGACTGAGCTTGGTGGTTGCATCACCTGGCAAAGCTCGAAATCTGAGCTCGGTGGTTGCATCACCTGGCAGAGCTCCAAGCTGAGCTCAGGCTGATCCACCTCTCTGCCAGAGCTCGAAGACTGAGCTTGGTGAATGCATCACCTGGCAGAGCTCGAGACTGAGCTCAGGCTGATGCACCTCTCTGCCAGAGCTCGAAGACTGAGCTTGGTGGTTGCATCGCCTGGTAGAGCTCGGAACTTGAGCTCTGGCGGTGCAACCTCTTGGCTGGGGCGGTTGCACCTCCCAGCCTCGCAGCCCAGGCGGTTGCACCTCCTGGCTGGGGCGGTTGCACCTCTCAACCCCACAGCCCAGGCGGTTGCACCTCCTGGCTGGGGCGGTTGCACCTCTCAACCCCACAGCCCAGGCGGTTGCACCTCCTGGCTGGGGCGGTTGCACCTCCTGGTGCAATCAGGGTCCGAATGGTTCACTCCATTCGGCCCACTTTGAATCTTTTCAGGGGCCCAATTGCCCCAAGATTAAGCTAATGGGATCACCTCCCATTTTCATGCTTAATCATCATGCTAACTACGATTAACTCTAAGACAACTTCTGCAGCTTTGCTCCGATGCGTCAATCGCTTCTTCCGGCGAGTTTCCTGCCAACTTCCGTCGATCAACCGATAACCCTCGGTGATCCTTCTGCGGACATCCGGCATACTCCTGGACTTTGCGACGATCCACTTGGCGAGTTCCGACGAGCTTCGCTTGGCAAGCTTCTGGACTTCTCGGATCTGTTCTCTCTGAACCTCCGACGACCGTCCGAACTTCCGTCGAACTCTCGAACTCCCAACGTGATCATGATCTTGACTCCGGCGCAACTCCTGCTGCTTGTCTTACTCTCATCGTAGTTAATCCTGCACACTTATCTCAACACATAGATTAGATAACAAATGACAATTGACTTCATCATCAAAATCCGAGATTCAACAAGGTCATGATGCCAGGGTTGATGATTGTGGAAGTTGCCACCTTGATAGTGATGATTAAAGTGTTGGTGATGTAGATGAGGGAGATTTCGTTTAGGACCTATAGGTTTAGGATGCAGCTTAGCCAAACCTTTGTTGACATGCTTATTATATTGGTTGCTCTTTCTCTTGGATTTTTGACTAACCTAAGCTGTGATGGTTGGTCCGGACAACCTGTCATCGCACTTCAAATATGTCTCATAGTCAGTTAACTTGTCATAGAGTTCTTCAAATGATATTGGTAAGTCACGTATCCGAATTACTACTACTAGTTCTTTGTACCCACTTCCTAGGCCATTAAGGATATGGATTAAGATTTCTTCATCACTAAGGGAATGAATTTTCAAAGCCAAGTCACCGATGATAACTTTGATATTTTGTATATAATCGGTAATAGTACTTCCCTCTTATTTTATTTTCATCAGATTAGATAGAAGTCCAAGTATGCGAGTTCGAGAGCAATTTGCCAATGTGGTTTGGAACTTGTACCATACTTCTACAGTATTCATACATAAAGATATCAGTAGGGTAGCGAACCCAGCGATTGAGGCATGAATAGTTTGGAGGATGAGGTGATCTTGATGTAACCATAGTTTGTGGGTTGGATTTTGCTAGTCAAAGGTGCCCAGCAAACGAATCACGTGAGTAATGGCACGTGTGACTTGATACAGAATCTTTTTGCTTATTATATTTTGGCATATATCACTTTATAACCATTGCATATATGCATATATATATATATATATATATATATATATATATATATATATATATATATATATATATATATTGTGATGTTCTTGGATTTGTGAAATGGGAATCGGATCGTGATAAGATCACAAAAATGAGATCGATTCATCTTTAAACATATATCCTAAATAATCCCGGTCATAAGTTACTCGAGAGGGATATCGTGATAACCGGACAGACTGGTGTGTGGTATACCCGTCCATATGATGGATGCAGCTGGTCTCATAGCTACTCGTGTAGGGACACTAGGGATACAATACAGATGCTCATTGGAGAATGAGTTCACTGATTGATCCGCTTACGGAATGCTGGATGGTTGATGATGCCTTATTGTCAGACAACGATTCTCTAGTTCTAGTGGTATATCTAGTCCTTAGACTTGAGACACCAAGGATGTCCTGTATGAGTGCTCCACTCTTTAATACCAGACTTATAGGTCTGGCTGTCCCAGATCTAGTACAGTTGGTCATTGGGAATGGTAGTCGACTTTACAAGGGCTATTGAGTGTCGATAGAGGATCATCCACTCTCGGCGTCATGAGAGGAATATCACATGTGTTCTTGCTCAGACAAATCCCTAGCTAGGGTCATTCGGGTTGAGAGAGAAAGAGTTCTCCGGGAGAATTCGATTAGAGCGAGACTCGAGTAAAAATCGTATGGGTCTGACAGCACCATGCTCGATATACGGTCTTTGGGATATTAGATGGATGAGGGGCTATAGGTACACAGTAACTGAGGACAGGCAGGTCTAATTGATTGGATTCCCCTGTATCGTCTAGGGACTATGGCGTAGTGGCCTAGTACGTCCGTAATCAATGAGTCAAGTGAATTATTATAGAGATAATAATTCACTGAGTTAGAAGGTGTTCTGATAGGTATGACTCATGGCCAGCTCAATATTGGGCCTAGAGGGTCACACACATATAGTAGGCATTGCGATGAGTAGAGGTTCGGATATGAGATATCCGACGGATCCCTTGTCATATTGGATATCCAATAAGCCCCTGAATTATTGGATCCCATGGACGAGATCCAATAAGAGCCCATGAGAGATTAATGGATAGAGATCCACTAATCTAAAAGGCTTGGGTTATTGGATGCAGATCCAATACCCATTAGGGGAGGATCCATTAGGGTTTGACAGGGGACCTCTATAAATAGGAGAGATTCAGAGCCTCATAGGCTAGAGCCTTTGCTTGCCTCTCCTATTCTCCTCCCCCTCTCCACCTCAGAGCAGGCCTGGAGTTTTGAGGAGCTTCATCATAGCCCTACTGTGTGGATCACCGCTAAAGAGGAAGATGCTTGACCTCCTTCACCCTCTCCTAAGGATCTGTAAGGAAACAGGGATATACGATCTCCCTAGGTAACACAATCTACTTTATGTGCAGTTTTAGTTTCGCAGATTTTGCGCACCAATCTTCGCACGACGACGAACATCTCTTTGAGAATCGAGGATTTTATTTTCTTATTCTTCCGATGCGCATGTGATGTCGCCCCCCAAGATTTTCCAACAGTAGTATCAGAGCCAGGTTGTTCGTGTAATAGATTGGTTTTGAACTGCGTGTGTTATGTTTAGGAAAAATTTTGACGTCAAAATGATTGATGCAAAAACAAGGAAGGGCAGCTACAATTGCTGCCCTTAATTTGCGTGTGTGCAACGCAGCCGCAAGTAGGCAGCACAAGGGCTGCTTTTGCAACAGCCGGCCGGCGGCCTACTTGCAGCAGGCTTGCGGCCGATGGGGCTGGTAGCCCGCGGGCACAGGCACCTGCGGTCGCTTCTCCCGCGGGGTGAGGCGCTGCAGGCGCCGCTGCTCCCGCGGGCGAAACCCCCCCGCAGGGGCGGCCGCCCGGGGGGACAGCACCTCTTGCGGGCGTTGCCCCGCCGGTAGAACCGCCCGCAGAGGCGCCCACCTGCAGGGGCAACGCCGCCAGCGGGCGTGCCGCCTGCAGGCGAGGGCATGCCCTCGCCCCGCCGCACAGGCCGTCGCTAGTAGGGTGGCGACGGCGGTGGTAGTAGGGGAGTAGGGCATTAGGGTTTTTTTTTTAGGCAAAAAGATAGTTTTACCCCTATGAATTTCAAAATTTTAAATTCTATCCTTTTATCCAAATTATGAAAATACCCCTATGAATTCAAAAGATCCCTATATATCCCTTATTTCATAAAATACTAATTAATTAAAAGGTTTAGTTGATTATTATTTTTATCATTATCTAGTCCTACAAGATGATGATTATTTATATATGTGATGTATGATGTATGGACGGATGATCTTGGACCGTGTGATGTGTGTACTTGTGATTATTATTATTGAGGTCTACAGGCCTCCATTATATTTCTTGTTTATTGTCGGGCCTGCGTGCCTATGATTAAGTTATAATCACATAAGGAGGCACAGCGGGATCATGGATGCGATAGCAGGACCCATGAGACGGACGATCACGATGCATGAAGATGCATCAAGATGTCGACGGAACCGACGAGGACGAGATGAACGATCACAAGGCATGGAGATGCACTGTTGCACACATAGATCTTGATGTGAGTGATTAGGCCTACTAGCTCAGGCCGAATCACATTAGGTTGTTGTCCATGATCATCTACTGTGATTGCTTATACACATACTAGATATGTATATATATTTGCATGCGATGTAGATATATATTAAATATGTATATGTGTGACATGTCATATTAGGAGACCAAATCATAGAAACATCTCTCTCGATAACATTAAGTCGGTAAACGTGAGGCAATTAGATTGACCCACGTGGCCTTCCATCGTTATAAGTAGGAACCGATTCCCGGTGTAGATTGACTCACCTATATCACGATTCGCTATTTTGCTTATGACATAGAGATGTCACCGGTGACCTGAGGACATGGTATGCTTGGTCGAGTCCCTCGAGGGTATATCATCAAATCAGACTCATCTTGTAATGAAGGTGTTGACTTAACCGAGCATCATGGTTGGTCAAGTCTCTCGAGACTACGGTGATTCGGAGGCCGAACAGGACGGGAATCACAAGGAGTTGTGATCGGTAAGAGTTGCCTACCTTTTAGGCTTAGTGTGATTGGTCGAGTCCCTCGAGGTTACACTAAGACGCTGATTGGATCCTGATCCCCACTAGAAGTTTGCCGGAGACTTCCTTTTCACGTGCTGAGGGTGTCGCGTGACTCGTTAGTAAAATAGTGGGAGCATATTAAGATAGAAGTTCATATCTTGATAGTTTATTTCTTGCGAAATCTGCATGTTATTCATTTCTGCTACATCTTTGTTTTCAGAAAATGTCACTTTCAAATCCCTTATGTGGCATACTTGATGTCAACCGCCTCACTGGTCCAAATTATTCGCATTGGCTCTGTAACTTGAGAGTTGTTCTTACGGTGGAGAAAATCGTGTACGTCCTTGATACAGTGATGCCTACGTGAAGTACATTGATGACTCCACTCTTGCTCAGTGCTATATGTTGAGCTCTATGACTCCTGAGTTAGAGACAACATGAAAAGATGGATGCTAGATCTATTCTCCTACATGTCCATAAACTATTTGAGGAACAGGGAAGGACTCAGCGATATGAGATATCCAAGAGCCTCTTTTGCGTTAGGATGACTAATGGGACACCGGTTCAGAACCATGTCCTAAAGATGATTGAGTGGATAGAGAAACTCACAGGTTTAGGAATGGTCCTAGAGGATAACTTGTGTGTGGACATTGTGCTTCAGTACCTACCAGATACTTTTTCACAGTTCATAATGAATTTTAATATGAACAAGCTTGAGGTGACTCTCCTAGAGCTCCTCAATATGTTGAGGGAGGCAGAGAGTACTATTAAGAAAGAGAAGCCAATTCTCTACACTAGTGAGATCAAAAAGAAAAAGAAAGCAAAAAGGTCCCTTAAAAAGGGAAAGGGCAAGGGCAGACCAGGTAAAGCAAATATTGCTAAGAAAGACCCAGCAAAGGATAAAGGCCAGTGCTTCCACTGTGGCAAAGATGGGCACTGGAAGAGGAACTACAAAGAGTACCTTGCAAAAAGGGCAAAACAAAAGCTTGATGAAGCTTCAGGTACATTCATGATCAGTCTCCATTTGTTAGACTCTTATGATAACACATGGGTATTGGATACCGGTAGTGCTTATCATATATGCAATTCGTTGTATGTTCTGGCAAGGCCTAGGAGACTAGAGAGAGACGAGATAAACCCCAAGATGGGTAATGGAGCATAAGTTGCTATAGTAGCTATTGGCGAGGTCGCCCTACATCTGCTTGGTGGAGCTTTTATTGCATTAGATGCATGTTATTTTGTTCCTTCTATTATCAAAAATATTATCTCCATTTCATGTTTGATAGTTAGTGGATATAAATTAGTTTTTGAGAACAATGGTTGTTCGATATTATTATATGATAAGATCATCACGAAAGGAACATTGCATAATGATTTATTTATGTTAGACACTACTCCATATATCATGAATGTAAATGTGTCCAAGAGGAAACAAGATGAGATGAATTGGGGCTACCTTGCCCACGTTAAAAGACACAACTCCGATAAGTTAGAATCAAGGACAGAGCGATGCAAATTTATGGGATACCCCAAGGAAACTTGTGGGTATTATTTCTATTATCTCGAGGACCAAAAGATTTTTGTAGCTAAGAGAGCAGTGTTCCTTGAGAAGGAACACATTCTTGGTGGAGATAGTGGGAGAATGATAGAGTTGAGCGAGGTTGGAGAACCAAGCTCAAGCACTACTCTACAGCCCGAGTCTGTTCAGGTACCTAATATACAAGTTTCAACTTTACGTAGGTTTGATAAAGTATCCCATCCTTCGGAGAGATATGTGGGACATATTAGAGGAGAGGATGTTGAGGATATTGATCCTCAGACCTACGAGGAGGCTATTATGAGTATAGACTCCAAGAAGTGGCAAGAAGCCATAAATTCTAAGATGGATTCTATGTACTCTAACAAAGTTTGGAACATAGTTGATACGCCCGAAGGTTTAAGAAAAAGATCGGAGTAGATGGAAAGGTAGAGACCTATAAAGCAAGGCTAGTGGCTAAGGGGTATCGTCAAAGGCAATGTGTTGACTACGATGAAACCTTCTCACCCGTAGCAATGCTGAAATCCATCAGAATTCTATTGGCTATTGCAGCACACTATGATTATGAGATCTGGCAGATGGATGTGAAAACTGTTGGGAAATCTTGGGGGTGACATTACATGCGCAGCGGAAGAACAAGAAAACAAAATTCCCGATTCCCAAAAAGATGTTCCTCGTCTTGCGAAGATTGCTGCGAAAAATCCGCGAAACATAAAACTGCGTATAGAGTAGATTGTGTTACCTAGGGAGATCGTATATCCCTGTTTCCTTGCAGATCCTTAGGAGAGGGTGAAGGAGGTCAAGCGTCCTCCTCTTTAGCGGTGATGATCCACACAGCAGGGTTGCGATGATGCTCCTCAAAACTCCAGGCCTACTCTAAGGTGGAGAGGAAGAGGAGAATAGGAAAGGCAAGCAAAGGCTCTAGCCTATGAGGCTCTGAATCCCTCCTATTTATAGAGGTCCCCTGTCAAACCCTAATGGGTCCTCCCCTAATGGGTATTGGATCTGCATCCAATAAGACAAGGGCTCCGTCGGATATCTCATATCCGAACCTCTACTCATCGCAATGCCTACCATATGTGTGTGACCCTCTAGGCCCAATATCGAGCTGGCCGTGAGTCATACCTGTCAGAACTTCTTCTAACTCAGTGAATTCTTATCTCTGTAATAATTCACTTGACTCATCGACTACGGAAGTACTAGGCCACTACGCCGTAGTCCACAGACGATATAGGGGAATCCAATCCATTGGACCTATCTGTCCTCAGTTACCGTATACCTATAATCCCTCATCCATCTAATATCCCAGAGACCGTATATCGAGCATGGTGTTGTCAGACCCATACGGTTTCTACTTGAGTCTCGCTCTAATCGAATTCTCCCGGAGAACTCTCTCTCTCTCAACCTGATTGACCCTGGCCAGAGATTTGTCTGAGCAAGAACACATGGGATATTCCTCTCATGACGCCGAGAGTGGATGATCCTCTATCGACACTCAATAGCCCTCGTAAGATCGACTACCACTCCCAATGACCAGTTGTACTAGATCTGGGACAGCCAAACCTATAAGTCTGGTATCAAAGAGTGGAGTACTCATACAGGACATCCTTGGTGTCTCAAGTCTAAGGACCAGATACACCACTAGGACTACGGAATCGCTGTCTGACAATAAGGCATCATCAACCATCCAGCATTCCGTAAGCGGATCAATCAGTGAACTCATTCTCCAATGAGCACTTGTACTGTATCCCTAGTGTCCCTACACGAGCAGCTATGAGACCAGCTGCATCCATCATATGGACGGGTATACAGCACCAGTCTATTCGGTTATCACGATGTCCTTTTCGAGTAACCTATGACCGGGATTATTTAGGATATGTGTTTAAAGGTGAATCGATCTCATTATCGTGATCTCATCACGATCCGATTTTCATTGCACAAATCCAAGGACATCACAATATATGTATGCATTTATGCAATAGTTATAAAGTGATATACGCCAAAATATAATAAGCAAAAAGATTCTGTATCAAGTTACACGTGCCATCACTCACGTGATTGGCTTGCTGGGCACCTATGACTAGCAATCTCCCACTTGACCTAAAGCCAATCACCTATGTGTCTAATCCCCATCAGACCCCTGTGACGCTCAAAGACAATCTGAGACAATAGCTTTGTCAATGGATCTACAATATTATCTTCGGATGGAACTCTTTCCACTGCTACATCTCCTCGGGCTACGATCTCTCTGATAAGGTGGAACCTCCTCAGAACATGCCTAGATTTCTGATGAGACCTAGGTTCCTTTGCTTGAGCAATCGCCCCGTTATTGTCGCAATATAAGAAAGTCGGCTCCTCGCTGCCCGGCACGACTCCCAAATCTATGATAAACTTCTTCACCCAGACTCCCTCCTTTGCTGCATCTGATGCAGAAATGTACTCCGCCTCTGTGGTCGAGTCAGCAGTGGTATCTTGCTTGGAACTCTTCCAACACACTGCTCCTCCATTCAAGGTGTACACATACCTTGAATTCGACTTGCTATCATCGACATCAGACCGAAAACTTGAGTCAGTGTAGCCTTCAACCTTAAGGCTATTACCTCCATATACTAGTAAAAGATCCTTAGTCCTTCTCAAGTACTTAAGGATACACTTTCTTGCTTTCCAATGCTCCAAGCCTGGATCCGCCTGATACCTGCTCGTGACACTCAGAGCATGCGCTATATCAGGCCTAGTACATAGCATGACATACATGATAGACCTTATTGCTGAGGCATAAGGTATTATATCCATGTTCGCCCTTTCTTCTGAGTCTTTGGGGACATACTCATAGAAAGCGATATCCCATGTCTTATCGGTATGAGACCTCTCTTGGAATTTTTCATGCCAAACCTTTTGACAATGGTTTCTATGTACCTGGACTGGGACAAGCCAAGCATCCTTTTGGATCTATCTCTATAGATTCTAATCCCCAAGATATAGGACGCTTCCCCTAAGTCCTTCATGGAGAAGTATCTAGATAACCAAGCCTTTACTGTGGATAGCATTCCTACGTCATTCCCAATGATGAGGATGTCATCCACATATAACACCAAAAAGGTGATAGCGCTCCAACTTACTTTCCTGTACACACAAGGCTCATCTTCGTTCTTAACGAAGTCATAAGATCTGATTGCCTCATCAAATCTTATGTTCCAACTTTGGGAAGCTTGCTTTAGTCCATAAATGGATCTAAGCAACCTACACACCTTATCTAGGCAGTTTTTGGACACGAATACCTCAGGTTGCATCATATACACCTCCTCCTCGAGGTTCCCATTGAGGAATGCGGTTTTCACATCCATCTGCCAGATCTCATAATCATAGTTTGCTGCAATAGCCAATAGAATTCTGATGGATTTTAGCATTACTATGGGTGAGAAGGTTTTGTCATAGTCAACACCTTGCCTTTGACGATACCCCTTAGCCACTAGCCTTGCTTTATAGGTCTCTACCTTTCCATCTACTCCGATCTTTTTCTTAAAGATCCACTTGCAACCGATGGGTACAATACCTTCGGGCACATCAACTAGGTTCCAAACCTTATTGGAGTACATAGAATCCATCTTAGAATTCATGGCTTCTTGCCACTTCCCGGAGTCTATACTCATAATAGCCTCCTCGTAGGTTTGAGGATCAATATCCTCTACATCCTCTCCTCTAATATGTCCACATATCTCTCAGGAGGATGTGATACTCTATCAGACCTGCGTAAAGTTGATACTTGTGTATTAGGTACCTGAACAGACTCGGGCTGTAGAGTGGTGCTTGAGCTTGGTTCTCTAACCTCGCTCAACTCTATCATTCTCCAACTGTCTCTGCCAAGAATGTGTTCCTTCTCAAGGAACACTACTCTCTTAGCTACAAAGACCTTTTGGTCCTCGAGATGATAGAAATAATACCCACAAGTTTCCTTGGGGTATCCCACAAATTTGCATCGCTCTGTCCTTGATTCTAACTTATTGGGGTTGTGTCTTTTAACATGGGCAGGGCAGCCCCAAATCTTAACAACCTTAAGATCAGGCTTCTTCTCTTTCCATATCTCATATGGTGTAGACACTACCGACTTAGTTGGAACTCTGTTCAGAAGGTAAGCTGCGATTTCTAGGGCATATCCCTAGAATAAGATGGGTAGGTCAGCGAAACTCATCATGGACCGTACCATATCTAATAACGTACGATTTCTCCTTCCAGAGACACCATTGAGCTGAGGTGTGTAAGGAGGTGTTCATTGGGATAATATCCCATGATCCTTGAGGAACTGAGTAAACTCTGTACTTAAGTACTCACCTCCTCGATCTGATCGAAAAGTTTTGATACTTTTTCCAGTCTGGTTCTCCACCTCATTCTTATACTCTCTGAATTTTTCAAAGGCCTCGGACTTGTACTTCATTAAGTATACATATTCATACCTTGAGAAATCATCAGTAAATGTAATGAAGTAGGAGTAACCTCCAATGGCATGAGTTGACATGGGTCCACATACATCACTATGTATGAGTTCCAACAACTCAGTGGTTCTCTCTCCAGTTCCACTAAATGGAGAGTTGGTCAATTTTCCACGAATGCAAGGTTCACAAGTTGCATATTGTTGAATCTCGTATTTTGATGATGAAACTACTTGATATATGTTTATGATTTAATCTGCGTTTTGAGTAACGCAGGATGCTTCGATCAGGATGAGACAATTAAAGCAGAAAAATCATGTTATGCCGAAAGAACATGTCAGAAGATTGGACGTCGGGCTGGTGGATCGGTCGACGTATCGACAGAAGGCTTCGGGCCATGGAATCGGGCATCGGGCCAAGAAGAGCGGGTATTGTGCCAAGGATATCGGAGTTGCGGAGTCAACTGGCCGATTGGGCAATAGGCTGCAGAAGAGGACGATGCGCCGAAGAATCGGACGAAGCGTCGAGGGACCAATGACATATCGGACAACTTGGTTAATTGCTTAGGATTAATTGTCTCGATCGAAGTTTTGTTTTAAGTGTGCAGGATTAACTACGATGAGAGTAAGACAAGCAGCAGGTGTTGCGCCGGAGTCAAGATCATGATCACGTTGGGAGTTCGAGAGTTCGACGGAAGTTCGGACGGTCGTCGGAGGTTCAGCGAGAACAGATCCGAGAAGTCCAGAAGCTTGCCAAGCGAAGCTCGTCGGAACTCGCCAAGTGGATCATCGCAAAGTCCAGGAGTATGCCAGATGTCCGCAGAAGGATCACCGAGGGTTTATCGGATGATCGACGGAAGTTCGCCGGAAACTCGCCGGAAGAAGCGATTGACGCATCGGAGCATAGCTGCAGAAGTTGTCTTAGAGTTAATCGTAGTTAGCACGATGATTAAGCTTGAAAATGGGAGGTGATCCCATTAGCTTAATCTTGGGGCAATTAGGCCCCTGAAAAGATTCAAATTGGGCCGAATGGAGCGAACCATTCGGACCCTGATTGCACCAGGCGGTGCAACCGCCTAGGCCAGGAGGTGCAACCGCCAGGGCTGCGAGACTGGGCGGTGCAACCGCCCCAGCCAGGCGGTGCAACCGCCCAGAGCTCAGTCTTCGAGCTAGACTGGGCGGTGGAACCGCCCTGACAGAGAGGTAGCACCGCTTGAGCTCGGTCTTCGAGCTCTGGCAGAGCGGTGCAACCGCCTCAGTCAAGAGGTGGCACCGCCGGGGGCTCTGTCTTCGAGCCAGACTCAGGCGGTGCAACCGCCTCTGACAGAGAGGTGCAACCGCCTGGGCTCAGTCTCCGAGCTCTGCCAGGCGGTGCAACCTCTCCAGTCAAGAGGTGCAACCGCCTGATCCCGGAATTCTGGGATTTGATCGATTTGATCGTTTTGAGCTCCAAATTTGAACTGGGATGGGGCCTATAAATACCCCACCCATTCAGCACTGAAAAGATACAGATCCACTCTGAATTCCTGATCTTTTCTGTGATTCTAAGAGCTCAAAATTGTGTAAAGTCCAAAAGTTCTCCTCTTTCTGTTCTTCAAAGTCTTGAGTTGTAAAGAGAGGAGAGAAAGGATCTGTAAAGGTTGTCTCCTGAGCCTGTCAAAAGGAGAGAAACTGTAAAAGGGCAGTTGGCCTTCGCCTATTGAAGGAAGGCCTCTAGTTGACGTTGGCAACCTCATCGGTGGAGGAAGCCAAAAGTGGAGTAGGTCAAGACTGACCGAACCACTCTAAATCTCTGGTTTGCGTTTATTTTTGAGCACTTTATCATTACTGCAAACCTCCTACATAGCTACTGCCCTCTGCGCTTTTACGAACGATTCTCTAAGTTCAGATCTTTCCGAATCTGCATTGAGACATAAATCGGTGTTTTCGTACGATCTTTACATCGTAGTTTACGCTTACGCTTTGATTCCATTCATAACTGCGAACTGCTTTCTACACATTCACAAAAAGATTTTCAAAGTTCAGTTTCTGCGTTTAGACGTAAAACTACGTTTAGACGCAAAACTGTGTTTAGACGTAAAACCACGTTTAGACGTAAAACTGCGTTTAGACGCAAAACTGTGTTTAGATGTAAAACCACGTTTAGACGCAAAACTACGTTCAGACGCAAAACTGCGTTCAGACGCAAAACTGCGTTCAGACGTAAAACTGCGTTCAGATGCAAAACTACGTTTAGACGTAAAATTGCGTTTAGACGTAAAACTGCGTTTAGACGCAAACTGCGTTTAGACGTAAACTGCTCTTAGACGCAATCTGCGCTTAGACGTAAACTGCGCTTAAATACAAACTGTGAATCGGCTTTTGCATCATAATAGATTTTATTGAACGAACACACCTTTCGGTTTTTAAATTGCTGTAAGATTTCCGCTGCACTAATTCACCCCCCCCCTCTTAGTGCTCTAGATCCTAACACATATGACATGTAGTCGAATGAATCTAGATATCCATCATTTAGCAACTTTTGAATCATTCCCTCATGGATATGACCTAGCCTATAATGCCATAGGTATACACTGTTCACCTCATCTTGTTTCCTCTTAGACACTTACATTCATGATATGTGGAGTAGTGTCTTGCATAAACAAACCTTTATGCAATGTTCCTCTCGTCAATCTCCCCTCTCTCTAGTCTCCTAGGCCTTACCAGAACCTACAACGAATTGCATATATGATAAGCACTACCGGTATCCAATACCCATGTGTTATCATAAGAGTCTGACAAATGGAGACTGATCATGAATGTATCTAAAGCTTCATCAAGCTTTTATTTCGCCCTTTCTGCAAGGTACTCTTTGTAATTCCTCTTTCAGTGCCCATCTTTACCACAGTGGAAGCATTGGCCTTTGTCCTTTACTGGGTCTTTCTTAGCAACCTTTGCTTTACCTGGTCTGCCCTTGCCCTTTCCCATCTTAAGGGACCTTTCTGCTTTCCTTTTTCTTTTTGGTCTCACCATCGTAGAGAACTGGCTTCTCTTTCTTAATAGTACTCTCTGCCTCCCTCAACATATTGAGGAGCTATGGGAGAGTTACCTCAAGCTTGTTCATATTAAAATTCATTATGAACTGTGAAAAGGAATCTAGTAGGGACTGAAGCACAATGTCCACACACAAGTTATCCTCTAGGACCATTCCTAGACCTTTGAGTTTCTCTATCCACTCAATCATCTTTAGGACATGGTTCTGAACCGGTGTCCCCTCAGTCATCCTAGCGCGGAAAAGGCTCTTGGATATCTCATATCGTTGAGTCCTTCCCTGTTCTTCAAACAATTTGCGGACATGTAGGAGAATGGATCTGGCATCCATCTTTTCATGTTGTCTCTGTAACTCAGGAGTCATAGAGCCCAACATATAGCATTGAGCAAGAGTGGAGTCATCAATGTACTTCACGTAGCGAGCGATCTCATCCTCGTTTGCCCCTTCTTCGGGCATAGGTATCACTGTATCAAGGACGTACACGATTTTCTCCGCTGTGAGAACAATTCTCAAGTTACGGAGCCAATCCGTATAATTTGGACCAGTGAGGCGATTGACATCAAGTATGCCACGTAAGGGATTTGAAAGCGACATTTTCTGAAAATAAAGATGCAACAAAAATGAATAACATGCAGATTTTGCAAGAAATAAACTATCAAGATATGGACTTCTATCTTAATATGCTCCCACTATTTTACTAACGAGTCACGCGACACCCTCAGCACATGAAACAGAAGTCTCCGGCAGACTTCTAGTGGGGATCAGGATCCAATCAGCGTCTTAGTGTAACCTCGAGGGACTCAACCAATCACACTAAGCCTAAAAGGTAGGCAACTCTTGCTGATCACAACTCCTTGTGATTCCCGTCCTGTTCGGCCTCTGAATCACCATGGCCTCGAGGGACTCGACCAACCATGATGCTCGGTTAAGTCAACACTTTCGTTACAAGATGAGTCTGATTTGATGATATACCCTCGAGGGACTCGGCCAAGTATACCATGTCCTCAGGTCACCGGTGACATCTCTATGTCGTAAGCAAGATAGCGAATCACGATATAGGTGAGTCTCGAGGGACTCGACCAACTCAACCTACACCGGGAATCGGTTCCTACTCATAACGATGGAAGGCCACGTAGGTCAATCTAATTGCCTCACGTTTACCGACTTAATATTATCGAGAGATGTTTCTAAGATTTGGTCTCCTAATATGACATGTCACACATATACATATTTAATATATATCTACATCGCATGCAAATATATATACTTATCTAGTATATGTATAAGCAATCACACCAGATGATCATGGACCACAACCTAATATGATTAGGCCCGAGCCAGTAGGCCTAATCACTCACATCAAGATCTATGTGTGTAACGGTGCATCTCCATGCCTTGTGATCGTCCATCTCGTCCTCGTCGGTTCCGTCAACATCTTGATGCATCTCCATGCATCACGATCGTCCGTCTCGTGGGTCCCGCTATCGCATCCATGCTCCCGCTACGCCTCCTCATATGATTATAACTTAATCATAGGCACACAGGCCCGACAATAAACGAGAAATATAATGGAGCATGCAAACCTCAATAAGAATAATCACAAGTATACACATCACACGGTCCATGATCATCCGTCCACACATCATACATCACATGTATAAATAATCATCATTATGTAGGACTACTAGATAATAATAAAAATAATAATCAATAAACCTTTTAATTAATTAATATTTTTTGAAATCAGGGACATGTAGGGAATTTTTGAATTTATAGGGGTATTTTCGTAATTTGGACAAAAGATAGAAACTAGAATTTCTCAAATTCCGAGGGGCAAAACTATCTTTTGCACAGAAAATCCTAATGCCCTTTCCCCCTTATGCTGGTGCCGCCACCGCCACCTTGCCGGCGGCGGCCTCTGCAACGAATGAGGGCACTGCCCTCGCCTGCAAGCGGCACGCCTGCTGGCGGCGCTGCCGCTGCGGATGGGCGCCCCTTCGGGCACCGCTGCCTCCGCAGGGGGTGCTGTCCCGCCAGGCGACCGCCCCTATGGGGGGGGTTTCGCCCGCGGGAGCAGCGGCGGCAAGCGTCGCTGCCCTGCGGCGGTAGGCACCGCTTCCTTGCGGCGGCAAGCGTCGCTGCCCTACGGCGCCTCTGCCCGTGGGCTGCCAGCCCTACTGGCAGCAAGCCTGCTGCAAGCAGGCCGCCGACCGGCTGTTGCAGACGCAGCCCCTATGCTGCCCGCCTTCGGCTGCGCTTCACGCACGTAGATCGAGGGCAGCAACTGTTGCTTCCCTTTCTCGCTTTTGCGTCAACGATTTTGACGTCAATATTCTTCCTAAACACAACACATGCAGTTTAAAACCAATCATTCACACGAACAACCTGGCTCTGATACCACTGTTGGGAAATCTTGGGGGCGACATCACATGCGCAGCGGAAGAACAAGAAAACAAAATCCCCGATTCCTAAAAAGATGTTCGTCGTCGTGCGAAGATTGGTGTGAAAAATCCGCGAAACATAAAACTGCGTATAGAGTAGATTGTGTTACCTAGGGAGATCGTATATCCCTATTTCCTTGCAGATCCTTAGGAGAGGGTGAAGGAGGTCAAGCGTCCTCCTCTCTAGCGGTGATCCACACAGCAGGGTTGCGACGACTCTCCTCAAAACTCCAGGCCTGCTCTGAGGTGGAGAGGAAGAGGAGAATAGGAAAGGCAAGCAAAGGCTCTAGCCTATGAGGCTCTGAATCCCTCCTATTTATAGAGGTCCCCTGTCAAACCCTAATGGGTCCTCCCCTAGTGGGTATTGGATCTGCATCCAATAAGACAAGGGCTCCGTCGGATATCTCATATCCGAACCTTTACTCATCGCAATGCCTACCATATGTGTGTGACCCTCTAGGCCCAATATCGAGCTGGCCGTGAGTCATACCTGTCAGAACTCCTTCTAACTCAGTAAATTCTTATCTCTGTAATAATTCACTTGACTCATCGACTACGGAAGTACTAGGCCACTACGCCGTAGTCACCAAACAATACAAGGGAATCCAATCCATTGGACCTGTCTGTCCTTAGTAACCGTGTACCTATAATCCCTCATCCATCTAATATCCCAGAGACCGTATATCGAGCATGGTGTTTTCAGACTCATATGGTTTCTACTTGAGTCTCGCTCTAATCGGGTTCTCCCGAAGAACTCTTTCTCTCTCAACCCGAATGACCCTGGCTAGAGATTTGTCTGAGCAAGAACACATGGGATATTCCTCTCATGACGCCGAGAGTGGATGATCCTCTATCGACACTCAATAGCCCTCGTAAGGTCGATTACCACTCCCAATGACCAGCTGTACTAGATCTGGGACAGCCAAACCTATATGTCTGGTATCAAAGAGTGGAACACTCATACAGGACATCCTTGGTGTCTCAAGTCTAAGGACCAGATACACCACTAGGACTACGGAATCGCTGTCTGACAATAAGGCATCATCAACCATCCAGCATTCCGTAAGCGGATTAATCAGTGAACTCATTCTCCAATGAGCACCTGTACTGTATCCCTAGTGTCCCTACACGAGCAGCTATGAGACCAGCTGCATCCATCATATGGATGGGTATACAGCACTAGTCTATCCGGTTATCACGATGTCCCTTTCGAGTAACCTATGATCGGGATTATTTAGGATATGTGTTTAAAGGTGAATCGATCACATTATCGTGATCTCATAACGATCCGATTTCCATTGCACAAATCCAAGGACATCACAATATATGTATGCATTTATGCAATAGTTATAAAGTGATATACGCCAAAATATAATAAGCAAAAAGATTCTGTATCAAGTTACACGTGTCATCACTCACGTGATTGGCTTGCTGGGCTAATGATTCGTGAATTCTGGGAATTTGATCTTCAAATTGTCGTAGTTCTCCCAAGTGGCATCTTCTATTGGTAGATTCGCCCACTTTATTAGCACTTCATTAGTAGGTCGTCGTCGTTGAGTCACGATCCGTCGATCAATAATGTCACTTGGCTGGGTCTGGAGTTCTCTTTGGGTAGTCATATTTGGTGGGTGGCTTTGGGCTGTCTCCAAGCACCTATTTAAAACTTCCGTCTAGCTGTTGGTTTGTGGGTGATATGTCGTACTCCTTTTCAATTTAGTACCCTGCATATGGAATAACTTTGTCAAAAATCTACTCTTGAAGATGCAAGTAGAATTTGTCACAAGCACAATGCGTCCCTTATAGCATAATTCTTTTGAGTCCCGATTGTAATGAGCCATGGGGCTTGGTGCTTCCTCCAATTTTTTTATAATCTTACTAGTATCTGAATCTTCTTGCCATTCCATCTTAATATCCTCAAGGAAGTCGCTGGTCGAAAGTGAAATGACCGAAACTTCAACTTGCTCGGGTAGCTGCGAAAGCGCATCTGCAAGAACATTCTCTTTCCCCTTTTTGTAAGTTATTTCAAAATCAAATCCAAGAAGTTTTGTTACCCATTTTTGCTGCTCAGGGGATGGTATCTTTCGCTCCCAAAAGTACTTGAGGCTTTTATGGTCGGTTTTATTTTGAAATCGTCGACCAATCAAGTAGGGTCTCCACCTCGTTGCTGCACGCACAATGGCGAGCATCTCCTTATTATATGTTGACTTATTTTGATGGGAGGGAGATAATGCATTGCTAGTGTATGTGAGTGGTCAGCCATCTTGCATGAGAATGGCTCCAATTCTGACTCCAGATGCGTCGGCCTCAATAATGAAGGGTCGGTTAAAATATGGTAGTGTTAGCACCGGCGTCGTCGTCATGGCTGCCTTAAGTTTGTCGAAGGCAACGGAGGCTCTATCCGACCATTGGAAGACATCTTTTTTCAGTAAAGAAGTAAGTGGTGCACTGATGTCGCCATAGTTTTTCACGAACTTGCAGTAGTAGCCTGTTAAACCCAGAATGCCATGTAGCAATTTTACGTTCCTCGGGGTAGGCCAGTTTTGCATTGCTTCAATTTTTAAGGGGTCTTCTGCCACACCTTCCTCTGATATGATATGCCCAAGATATTCCACCTTCTTTTGAAGAAAGCAAAAATTCATAGTGGTTGTTGTGTGTTCAAAAGGTGGTTTTCGGTATGTCTTCTTCGCATACTTGTATTTGATGATACCAGGATCGAAGGTCCAGCTTTGTGAAGATTTGTGCTCCCTTTCATCAAGCAATTCATCTACTACTAGAATAGGGTATTTATCCTTGATGGTTATGCCATTGAGAGCTCGGTAATCAACACATAATCACCATATTCCATCCTTCTTTCGTATGAGGAGCACCGGTGAAGAGTAGGGGCTGCAACTTGGCCGAATAACTCCTATTTTGAACATTTCTTTTACAATCCATTCTATTTCATCCTTCTGGAGATGTGGATACTGATATGGCTGAGCATTTGCTGTAGGTTTGCCTAGAAGAATCGTTATATAATAATCATGCCGGCGGGTAAGAGGTAGGTTGCGTGGTTCGTCAAATATATCTAAAAATTCAGCAAGCAAATGAAGTAGATTTGGATCTTCAAATTCTGTTAACTCTCCCTTAGTTTGCTGCTCAAGTTGTACCAAAAAGCCACTGCATGCTTTATGCAAAACCTTCTTCATTTGTTGTGTGCAAATCATCGTTACGTCGCCCCCACGTTTCCCGTGCAGTATCACCTGTTTCTCCTTACTGTAAAATTTCATAATTAGTTTCATAAAATTTCAAGAAAAATCACCTAATGTTATCAACCATTTAATTCTGAGCATGGCCTCATGATCATCAAGAGGAAGAAGGAAGAAATCTGCAATTATCTCTTGGTCCTACAGCAATAGTTTCTCCTGCGGGCGCCCATGATCACACTTCAAAATCTGTCTGTCGGTGACCTTAACATCAAACCTGCAGTGATTCTCGATAGGTAATGCCATTTGGATAGCAACCTTACTATTTAGGATATTATTAGTGCTGCCCGTGTCGATGAAAACAGTGATCGGTTGTTGTTTGAGAAGGCCTCCAACTTTCATCGTTTGCGGGTTTGAGTAGCTGGCTAGTGCATGTACCGTAACTTCGGTCGGTTGTGGCTCTTCTTCTGCATCTTCTTCTTTATGTTCAATGCTCTCTTCTGGATATTCAATGACCTTTTTTTCTACTGGTTCAATGATAAAAAGTCTCCCTTTACTACAACGATGCTCATGGCTCCACGGCTCGTCGCAATGCCAACATAACCCCTTCGCAGATCGCTCTTGAAGCTCTTCTCTTGTCAACCTTTTTGGTGCAGGGACTAGGTCAACAATAGGGGGGGCTAAGGGCTTCAATATTGCTGGTTGAGGAGTGACCCTAGTCCTTCGAGCTTCATGGTTTAATTTCTCCTCTTGATATCGTGCGAAAGAGATGGCTGCCATAAGCGTGTACAGTTGCCGCGCTTTAACTTCTCCTCGGATCTCCGGCTTCAAGCCCTCAATGAAGGTCCTCAATAGCTGTTTTTGAGACCAATCACAAGTTTAATTAGATAACCTTTCAAACCTGGTTTGGTACTCCTGAATGGTGGAGGTTTGTCGGATCTTTGCTAGTTGTTCGTCAATATTCTCGTAATCGGTTGGTCTAAAGCGAATCAGCAGTCCTTCTTTGAATTGTCGCCATGAAAGGACTCCATAAGTATGTTCAAACTAATCAAACCACTGTATAGCATCCCCTTCAAGATGTATAGCTGTAATTTTCACCATAGATCCATCCGCGGTTTTATGGTACCGAAAATATCGCTCCGCGCGCGAGATCCAACCAATCGGGTCTCCTTCTTCCCATCTAGGGAAATCCACTCTCATGCATGGATAGTTGGGGTTGGTCATAGAGCTTCCCCTCTCTTGGAAGTCATATATTTGGGCTTGGTGTGATTGGGCAAACTCTCTCCTTGATATGATTTCTTCGGGCTTAGTGGTCGGCCCAATTTGAGTTCAGTAAAGAGCATCCGAATCTTATCCTCCATTCGTGCCTCCAAGGCTTCGAATTTAGCATTGATTACCTCCTTAGATGCCATAGTATATGCCCCCAAATCTATGATGTTAAGATCTCTCTTTTGTTGTTGGGTTAAAGGCATGTATAGGTTGAGAGAAGTGATGGTTGAAAGGGTTGGTGGATTGGTGGATGTAGGCTGCGGTTTAGGCTTATTTTGTGGCTATTTTGGGTGCAGTTTGAGGGTGTGGTTTGGCAGAGTTTTAGGGTTGTGGATGAAAGTTTTGGATCTGTGATAGATGGTAGCAAAGATTTGATAGAGATCAGTGGAAGTTGCAACAAGTATGTGCTGTCTTGTAAGAGTAGAATTATCATCGAAGAAACAATGGTTTCTCGACGTAATTTCCACCAAAAACTTGAGAGAATTGAGGAGGTAATTGATAGCAAAATCACAATTTATATGACAGCAAGGATATCTAATTTAATCAAAAAATTTCGGCAGTATAACAGCAAGGAAATTGGTGCAAGTTACGATTGCAGAATTCTCGTCCAAAAATTTCAGCAGGTTACGACGAAAATTTACAGCAACATAAAATCATTTTTAGAGATTAATTTCTTAATATATCAATCTTAGATGGAAGCCAAGATGATCTATGAAGTGTATAAGAAATTTCATTCAAAAAAGATTGCAAATAGATGGGTTAAGCAATAATATGCGGCTAAAATTTTCTACAACACAGATTTTTAGGTATAGCAGATTGGACGTAAAAAATCAGTAATTTATATTGAGAATTTTTTGATGAAACCAAAGGGAAATCTACTATTAGGAAGTGTCAAAGCTATCATAAAAATTTCATAGAGATTTGGATAGAAACAACGTAGTATCAAGATCAAAAAACAGTGCTATGCGGCTGAAATTTTACAGTGCAGATTTTTAAGTATAGCAGATTAGACGTAAAAGATCAATGGTTTATATTGAGAATTTTTCAAAAAAACCAAAGGGAAATCTGCTGTTAGGAAGTGTCAAAAATGTCATAAAAATTTCATAGAAATTTGGATAGAAAAAGCACAGTAGCAAGATCAAACAGATGGTGCTATGCGGCTAGAATTCTACAATGTATCTTTCGTCGTAGAGATGAAAACTTTGTGACGAAAGGTTTATGCAGCAATATAGGAACAATTTTTTTTTTTTGGATTTTCGAATAAGGATAACTAAATTGCAGCAGCAGTAAGGTAGGAAACCAGAACTTGTTGCAATTCACGGGGAGATCAAAGGATGATCTGCGGTGGTGGAGATGATGGTGGAATTTGGCGACGATCTTTTAAGCAATTGTGGGAATTGCTTTGGGCGGTTGTGGAGGGTTGATGGATGGCAGTGGAAGGGCAACGAGATGCCAAGAATGCTGCTCTAATACCAGGTGTTAGAACCCTTGTAGATTCTAAACTTGGGGTTGATCTCTTTAGGGGATCAGCCTCCTTGGAACTCTATAGGGGTTCCTCCCTCCAAGTTGCTGCTCAAAGGCTACAGAAAAGATTCATCTATTGTCTATGAAAAGAGAAGGAATATATGACTATTTATAGGGCTTCTAAACCCTAAATCCTAATAGGACTCCTACTTAAGACTCTTACTTCTAACCAACTCCTAGTATGACTCATAGTCAAGACTCCTATTCCCTTACAACTCCTAATTCTTCTATAAGAAAACACCTCCTACTTGAATGCCCCTCTCAATTAGGACTCTCCTAGCTAGAGTCCTAACAGAATGTCCCTCTCAATTAGGACTCTCCTAGCTAGAGTCCTAACAGTTTTACATGAATGTCCATCTCAATTAGGACTCACCAAGCTAGAGTCCTAACAGCCTGATATAACGCATGCTCTGAGTGTCATGAGCAGGTATCAAGCGGATCCAGGCTTGGAGCATTGGGAAGCAGTAAAGTATATCCTTAAGTACTTGAGAAGGACTAAGGATCTTTTACTAGTATATGGAGGTAATAGCCTTAAGGTTGAAGGCTACGCGGACTCAAGTTTTCAGTCTGATATCGATGATAGCAAGTCGAATTCAGGGTATGTGTACACCTTGAATGGAGGAGCAGTGTGCTGGAAGAGTTCCAAGCAAGATATTACTGCTGACTCGACCACAGAAGTGGAGTACATTACTACATCATATGCAACAAAGGAGGGAGTCTGGGTGAAGAAGTTCATCACAGATTTTGGAGTCATGCCGGGTAGCGAGAAGCCAACTTCCTTACATTGCGACAACTATGGGGCGATTACTCAAATAAGGGAATCCAGGTCTCATCAGAAGTGTTCTGAGGAGGTTCCAGCTTATCAAAGAGATCGTAACTCGAGGAGATGTAGTAGTGGAAAGAGTTCCATCCGAAGATAACATTGCAGATCCACTGACAAAGTCGTTGTCTCAAATTGTCTTTGAGCATCATAGGGGTCTAATGGGGATCAGACATATAGGTGATTGGCTTTAGGTCAAGTGGGAGATTGCTAGTCATAGGTGCCCAGCAAGCCAATCACATGAGCGATGGCATGTGTGACTTGATATAGAATCCTTTTGCTTATTATATTTTGACATATATCACTTTATAACTATTGCATATATGCATATATATATTATGATATTCTTGGATTTATGCAATGGGAATCGGATCGTGATGAGATCACGAAAATGAGATCAATTCACCTTTAAACACATATCCTAAATAATCCCGGTCATAGGTTACTCGAGAGGGACATCGTGATAACCGGACAGACTGTGTGTTGTATATCTGTCCATATGATGGATGTAGTTGGTCTCATAGCTGCTCGTGTAGGGACACTAGGGATATAGTACAGGTGCTCATTGGAGAATGAGTTCACTAATTGATCCACTTACGGAATGCTGGATGGTTGATGATGCCTTATTGTCAGACAACGATTCCGTAGTCCTAGCGGTATATCTGGTCCTTAAACTTGAGACACCAAGGATGTTATGTATGAGTGCTCCACTCTTTGATACCAGACTTATAGGTTTGGTTGTCCCAGATCTAGTACAACTGGTCATTGAGAGTGGTAGTCGACCTTACAAGGGCTATTGAGTGTCGATAGAGGATCATCCACTCTCGGCGTCATGAGAGGAATATCTCATGTGTTCTTGCTCAGACAAATCCCTGGCCAGGGTCATTCGGGTTGAGAGAGAAAGAGTTCTCTAGGAGAATCCGATTAGAGCGAGACTCAAGTAGAAACCGTATGAGTTTGACAGCACCATGCTCGATATACGGTCTCTAAGATATTAGATGGATGAGGGACTATAGGTACACGGTAACTGAGGACAGATAGGTCCAATGGATTGGATCTGTATCGTCTGGGGACTACGGCGTAGTGGCCTAGTACGTCCGTAGTCGATGAGTCAAGTGAATTATTACAGAGATAATAATTCACTGAGTTAGAAGGAATTCTGATAGGTATGACTCACGGCCAGTTCGATATTGGGCCTAGAGGGTCACACATATATGGTAGGCATTACGATGAGTAAAGGTTCGGATATGAGATATCCGACGGACCCCTTGTCTTATTGGATATCTAATAAGTCCCTGAATTATTGGATCCCATGGACGAGATCCAATAAGAGCCCATGAGAGATTAATGGATAGAGATCCACTAATCTAAAAGGCTTGGGTTATTGGATGCAGATCCAATACCCACTAGAGGAGGATTCATTAGGGTTTGACAGGGGACCTCTATAAATAGGAGGGATTCAGAGCCTCATAGGCTCTAGCCTTTGCTTGCCTCTCCTATTCTCCTCCCCCTCTCCACCTCAGAGCAGGCCTGGAGTTTTGAGGAGCGTCGTCGCAGCCCTGCTGTGTGGATCATCACTAGAGAGGAGGACGCTTGACCTCCTTCACCCTCTCCTAAGAATCTGCAAGGAAACATGGATATACGATCTCTCTAGGTAACACAATCTACTCTATACGCAGTTTTAAGTTTCGCTGATTTTGAGCACCAATCTTCACACGACGATGAACATCTTTTTGGGAATCGGGGATTTTGTTTTCTTATTCTTCCGCTGCGCATGTGATGTCGCCCCCCAAGATTTCCCAACAGATTTGGTATTGGACTTGGTTCTCTTGGGATGTTGACCGTTGCAGGTGGATAATGGAGAGAGTTGTCAACGTAGCCTATTAGATCATATCTAAATAGGAGATTAGAAAGTTATGCATGCCAAGATGTATAGTTGTCGTCTTTGGATAATTTGAAAAGAATGAGTGTTATAGCATTGATGATTATAAGGCTTGTAGGTTGAGAAGTGTTATGGTTCTCTACAAGTATAATAACTGGGGTGTCAGAGGTAGACAATGAAGACATTTGAGGATACATATATGAGTAAGTTGGGAGTCCGTTAGTTATAGAAGGGAGGTGGAAGAGAGCCACGAGGAGGAGCAATGTTTCTTCTAGAGGCACGGTTGCTGTAGTGGGCAAGGCAAAGTTACTATAGTTCTACATATCTGTTAGAGGGCTGCAGCACTGTTTGTAGTGCTAGAGAGAGTTGCAGCAGTATTTGCAGTGCTGTAGAGAGCTGCAGCAGTGTTTGCAGGTTTATAGTGTTGGAGAGAGCTGCAACAATGTTGGAGAGAGCTGCAATACTATTTGCAACGCTGGAGAGAGCTGCAGCAATGCTGGAGAGAGCTACAACACTAGTTGTAGTGCTAGAGAGAGCTGCAGCAGTGTTTATAGTCCTGGAGAGAGTTGTAGCAATGTTGGAGAGAACTATAGCACTATTTTTAGTGCTGGAGATATCTACAGTAGTTTGGCACTTTTTGCAATGATAAGGTCTCCTCCTAAGAAGAAGTTGTTTGCAATGATCTATAGCAGCTCTCTACGCTGAGAAAGACCACCAGCGAGCAAGGGTTGCGACCACTTAGCGAGGATGGTCTCTTGGAGAGCAGTAGTGTTATCCTCACGGTGAAGAACAGAGTATAGGTGATCACAAGGTTGGTCGAGAGAACAAGCCAAGCAGAAGGAAGGGGTCGAGGGTCATAAGAGTTGGTGAAGCTCCAATGATGAGAAAGGAGATAATGGGCGCTTTGTCACGGATTTAACTAGTTTTGCCTAAATCGTACGATACCCTTGCATGTCCATCCGTAAAGTTCAGCCTCCCCAAAACCTCCCATAGTCCCTTAGGATCTACAAAAGAGAAAATGGGTTAGAGAAAGTGCTTTACTCGGGATCTACAAGCAAACATTTCAGAAAACACTTCATAGCCAATGTAAAATACAAACAAAATTTACAATCTCTGAACGGTTGCACAACAAAGGGTCAAAATGGTCCACTACAGACTGAATATCTCTCATAAGTGTCCACATGACATGACCTTCATTTACAAGCTTAAAACATCCACCAAACCCAACTAAAATGGGGTTATAAAGCCTTCGATCATCCCCTACATACTATGCAAAACATGAACAAACCAAAAGACACAAACATACATAAGCATTACATCAAATATCCTGTTTAGAATTTTGTCTGTAATATTCTCCCCAATTTATTCCTTTGATGTTCTCGTCGAAGCCTTTGCCGACACTACAACTCCTCACTTTTGCTTAGTCTTCAATCTTCTGCACCAGCTACAATGCATCTCTTGGCTCTCAATTGCTCTCCGCTACTTTTGTTGGGTAGTTCAACTTTTGATCCACCATGTTACTTCAATTCGCCAATGACTCTGACTCTAGCATGAGGTTGGATGAGTTGTGTTGATCCCTGTTGGTTCCTATGGATCCTTCAGATGAAAGAAAAGATCATCCTTACTATGTGCCAGTCTCTCAAATGCCTCATGCTGCTTAGACTGGGTGGATGCTTGTTGGAGCTTTAACGAGCATCACCTCACAAACTTCTGAAGTTTTGGGTCCTTCCTCCATAAAATTTGTCCATCGACTCTTCTTTCACTTAGTTGTCACTTCCAAGTATATTTGTATCACTTTCATTTTCGATTGACATTCTATTGGGAAATGACACGAATAATCTACTCTTAGTAGCACTGATTACTATTGGTGAGGATTTGATAACTATTGTCTTCCATTATTTTCAAAGGGTCTTTGCACCTATGTAGAGCTCCTCTACTGGATAGATAAAAGAATTGGGGTATTCAATTTTGCCTATTCTCTTAAGAGTTGAGAAGGCAATGGTTACTTGACTTTGTCCGCCTCCTTGAGGGTTGTACTCTATGTATCGAGCTGGTTACTGACCTTCGCTTGCTCTTTACTCACACTTCTGAAGAACTCGAAATGTTTGCACTCCTTACATTGAGTTAGCTACTATGATTCACCTTCTCAATGCTATCAAACTTCTGGAATGCAGGAATTGAGTTAGCTACTATGATTCACCTTCTCAATGCTATCAAACTTCTGGAATGCAGGAATTTTTTATCCAAACTTGGAGTAAGTCTCTAATAGTTTTGGTTGCCTTTGGGATTGTATCGTCTTCTCCATCAACCCTGCTGCCTACTCCACTTAGTAGCAAAGGTCTAGCACCGCATACTACCTGTTTCGTCACTTGGTCATGCACTCTTGCACGACCCGAAGTCCTTCACTTTCGGCTATATTGATGAGAAGCTCGTTGACACTAGTCTTACAAAGTTCCTTGGCCTCTGCCCTTCAGCCTTGTCTCGGTACTTGGAGTTTGCCTCTGCATGCTCCACCTCCTTAGCCCCTTTTATGACCAAGTGCTCTCCCTCCATGAGAGCAGGGATCGATGACTTCACGGAAGTCCCGCCTCTACACTATCATCGCGCTACCATGCCCATGACCCTATTATCTATCGTCTCACATCTGTATCTCTTTTCTTCACGATCAGTAGATTTACCTCTATGGCACTCCTTTGAGTCCACCTCCATTCTAACTGATGCTTTATTTTTTGTAGCTAAGTCCCTCCAGACTCGTTGTCGCTTTCTCGCTCCTTTCGACCCCTTGCTTCAACACCTTTGTATTCTCCAAGCAGTTCGTCTTGGTCGATGGAAAGACATACTACAACTCTCATGCATTGCCTTTGCCATCATGTTGTAGAGTTTGCACCGATTCTATTCTCCTTAGCATTCTTGGTAGCAACATTTGCTTACTTGACCTTTTCCTCTGACTTGCTAGGTCCCTTAAGCGAATATAGGCTCTAGAACAGTCCAACTCTCCAATTGCTTCGATCATACCTCTACATGATCAAGTCCCTCCAATAAAATTCATTAGTACTTGCATTCAAACTTTTCCCTCGGTGGTACACAGTCCCCATATACTGATGACCAAAGCTTTCATCTGATGCAAAATTTGATGCATGCATGGAAGACCCACCTCTACGGTACCATAGCCTTCACTCCTTGAATCCATAGCCCTTCTTTCCATCGTATTGTTCACCGAAGTGGAGCTCCCAATAGCTCTCGATCATACCTCCGTATGTTATAGTCCCTCACGGGGCTATATTCATGTGTATCGCATTGCCATGAACTATTCCACCATGATCCCCTCCACCATATCGCCTCTTAGTGACATCTCTATTGCATTCTGACTCTTGTGGGATGAACTCAATTTGTGCTCCCTCCATGTGTGGCCTCTGCCAACATATCACAAGGCCTCTTCCACCTTTAATTCTGTTTGCTCATTTGGCAATCGTCCTTCGTCCCCCGCTCTCGGGTCACACTTAGACAAAGCACCGCAATAGGATAGTCCATCACCTAGTAGCTCTCAAAGTCTACCGACTTCACTGAAATTAATGTACCATTGTCTGGATCCTGGGCCTCTACCCCTACCAACATAATCTCTACTGCGTACCGCTTCCTTCATGGCAACTTGAATTATAACACTATGCTATATTCTTCAAGAGTACTTGCCTTTGCATCCTCTTGCCCCGTGCCAAGGCCTTCTGAACCTAAATTTGCCTCCGCAAGTTGAGTCTCCTTGGTTATTCCATCAAATGCTTCTCCGAGATAAGATGCATGTGCCTATAAGCTCCCTTTGTCTTTGGCACCATGCAAGATGAGTCTACTCCATCATAATGAAGGACCCATAGAATGATATGATCCTGCTCTTACCTCTACAAGAGTTCATGTTCTTGACCTCTGTCCAAGGAAAGCTTTGCACCTCTGCTCCATGTTCCATCTTCTATACTGGCTCCCTTCATGTGGCTTGGGTACTTCGCCAAGTTACACCCAAGTTGCTCGGCTCCTCATTTTGCATTGAGTTGATGGTGGCTCTCGCACCCACCATTCCACGAGTTAGCCCTCCATTGAGTTTGATCTCCATATCGACTCCAAGTGTGCCTACCTTTGTGTTGTTTTGGATTACTCCCCCACTTGATCTTGCAATGCATCCACCAATGCATTCTCTCAAGTGAGATCATGTGACAACTCCTCACCGCTCACTCGGTCCATTGAGCTTCGTGGAGTTGCTATTTTTAAGATACTCCTCCTCAACATGTGTGGTCCGTTGCACCAGATTCTCCCTCTAGAGAGCCGGGACTTATCCTTCCTGGATATCTATCCCATTGGAGCAACATCTCTCTTTGTTTCCTTCCCTCTGAAAGTTTCAGAGACCACCATCCCCTTGGACTACTCCAACTTGCTGAACAAACTGTGCATCGTTCTGCCTCTTGTAAACGCACTTGCTAGATTGCGACTCCACATAAATATATCCCCCGCTGCACCACTCAAGGCCTAACAATATGCTGAACTCACTGCACACTTCAACCTTCTCCGGACGTATCATTCTTATATCGAAGAAAAAGTTCTAATGCTCCATAGTGCGGAGTTTCGATCACCTTGGGATGGCCACGAACATTCCATCATCCGTATACAAGCCCTTGCATGAGTACCGAATTCTTTAAGTTAGCAATTCCCCTCACCTTTGTGAGCTTTATATAACTCTTTCGGTCGCTAAGCAACCCATTCCACCTTGCATGGTCTCATCCATTACCAAGCGCCTCGCTTGCCTTGAGCACCATCAAGTATGGTTGTCAACGTTGAGCCGTAACTCGAAATCAGCCATCCCAACCTTTGTGCGCTATGCATTCTTCCAAGCTTGCTTATTCTCGTGATGCCTTTTGCACGAAGGGTTGGCCATTCCTCTGAATGCCAATCTCATATGTCCGCTCCTTTAAGTGACTCATTTTCCCTATATCTCTATGCTTGTTTTCCCCCAAATAGTCGCGCATGTTAGTTGCCCTCAACACAGCCCCGCTAGGTTCCATACGTTTGCATGTCAAGTGTTTCTATGAGTTCTTGTCCTGCTTTGATACCATATGTCACGGACTTAGCTGGTTTTGCCTAAGTCATGCAACACCCTTGCATATCCGTTCGCAAATGTCAACCTTATTGAAACCCCCCATGGTCCCTTAAGACCTACAAAAGAGAAAATAGGTTAGAGAAAGCGCCTCACTCAGGATCCACAAGCAAACATTTCAGAAAATACTTCATAGCTAATACAAATTACAAACAGATTTTATAAGCTCTGAACGGTTGCACAACAAAGGGTCAAAATGGTCCACTACAGATCAAATATCTCTCACAAGTATCCACATGACATAACCTTTATTTACAAGTCTAAAACAGCCACCAAACCCAACTAAAATGAGGCTGTTAAGCCTTCGGTTGTCCCTCTATATGTCGTGCAAAGCATGAACAAACCAAAAGATACGAACATACATAAGCATTACATCAAACATCCTATTTAGAATTTCTCCGTGATAGCTTAGCCTACAAACTCAAGGCCAGTCTACGACTGATGGATGACATTCATAATAGGAGGGCGACAACAATAGCAATAGGTCGGCCCACGAGAGGAGGCCATTGAAGGAGCAGTAGGAGGCTGGCGATAAGCGACCTATGAGAAGATAGTTGAAGTCCATCGGTTGATAGAAAGAAGTCATCGCACGCCACGTTCTTGACCTTCATCAAAGCAGATCATTGGCTTGCATCAATTTGAAACAGGGGAAATCTACTCGATGAAGAATTGAGAAGAGTCACAACATGGAACTCTATTAGATAGATCATGTCAGTATCGTTGGAGGTAACAGATCAACGTCACCGAACTGACCAGATCTGTTATGCCGCTAGAGGAGGAGAAGCAGTAGCGAGGAAAGAGAGCAATGCCAGTGAGGGTAACGCTAAGGCACCAACATAAAGTGACAATGGGAGAAGATATGTGTTGTTCACTGAGGAAATCCCACAATCTCCACATAGAAGAAAGCGATGCTAATAGGACAATCGTCGTCGCTTCAGATCAATATCACTGGAGGTGCGTCGAGGAAAGAAGGTTCTCGGCATCGGCTCAATGGCACAAGAGGTCTTACTCTATGAAGAAGGTGGTAGGGCTTGGTAAGGAGTCAAGATATGCTTCAGATAGTATATATACTTAATTATTATTTATATATATTATCAGAGAGAATTTTCTTTAACGGCTGAATCAGATTTTTTGAAAAAAGTTTTATCTGCTACTGATGTCATTGGTTGTAGTGATGCAAAAAGCCCCCTAACAGAAGACAAATATTTTCAGCTATAATTTTAATCTTAATAATCTACAAAGGAGTAACCCAAATAACAATAAGGTAAAATCCAATTTATAAGAGGATGAAAAAGAGACCGGAAGTCAATGTATGGACAACCATTATTGAATCACCGGCCACTGTTCCATCTGTCCGGCACAATAGCTCTTCTGTTACCGGTACCATTTGCCCTGGAAATCCACCAACCCACAACTTTAGTCTCTCTCTCAGTTACATAACCCACACAGATAGCTTATTTTAATGGCAACTGGTAAGAAAATCTAGCATGCCTGGCCAGACTCGCTACCAGATAAACTACGCCTGCACTGCCACACACGCTCTCCAATGGCATCTCTCTTTCGTCTTTTCTCTGCTTTGCTTTGACGATGGAGACCACTCACTCCAAACTATGAGACAAAACAACTGAATCCCAAATGATCCCCCGTCTTCCCACGGCTTCCTCAGCATCCAATGTTGTTTAACTGCGTCGTCCATCAAATCACATGGATTTTGATCAAGTTCTACGCAGCGTCAAAGGGAATGTCAATAACAATGCTAGTTAGAGAGCTTGGCACCTAAGCCTTCTTTTTTACATGTACAGAAACCCAAAAGGAAATGAGACCGCAGCGATGGTTCGATCCGACGGCTATTACGCGACGTCAGAACCAGAGGGCGAGTCCGAAACCGAGTCGAAAGAGTCGTGAGAAGGCGAGAGGTCTCCGCCTGCGCCGCCGCCGTGGATGTTCTCGATCATCTTCACCAAGTTGCTCATCGTGGGCCGCTGGTCCGGTACGACAGCGGTGCAGCTCATTGCGATCTGGAGCATCGTCACTATCTCCTCCTCGATCCCCTTGTACCGCATCAGCTCGAGGTCGAACACCTCCGCCGTCCACTCCTCCCGCACCACCGACTGCACCCACCGCGGGAGGTCAACCGCCGACGCCCCGCCGTCCGCAGCCGGTTTTCCCGTCAGCAGCTCTAGCAGCACTACCCCGAACGCGTACACGTCCGCCCGCTGCGACGCCCACGGCCGCCGCCCGTCGCTCGGCGCCTCGGGTGCACGGTAGCCCCCGGCCCTACCGACGGCCGCGGCCCCGGGGCCCAGAAGGGCCAGCCCGGCGTCGGCGAGCCGCGCGTTGCCATCCTTGTCGAGGAGGATGTTGGTGGACTTGATGTTCCCGTGCGTCAGCTTCGGCGAACGGCTCGCCTGGTGGATGAACGCCAAGCCCCTCGCTGCACCAACTGCCATTCGCATCCTCGTCGTCCAATCTAGCGGCGTCCTCCCGGGTCCTCGATTCCCTAAGAAGATTGAATTTTGAACGGTTTATCAAAGAAAATAAGAGACTTTTAAGAGAACATAGCACTCGGAGAGGTGACACCGATCCCATAGGGTGAAGTTACAGACCGTGGAGGAGGAAGAAGAGGCTGCCGTTGGGCATGTAATCGTAGACGAGAAGTTTCTCGTCGCGGGCGTAGTAGTAGGCTTTGAGGGGGACGAGATTGGGGTGCCGCAATCGCCCCAGGGTTTCCATCTGGTTCTCGAACTCGCGCTTGCCCGCGACGTGCACTTCGCGGAGGCGCTTGACAGCGACGACGGTGCTGTCGTCGAGCACGGCCCTGTAAGCCGTCCCATAGCCACCCTTTCCCAACATCTCTGCCGAGGCCCGGAGGAGGTCCTCCAGTTCGAACCGCTTCGTTTCTTCGAAGAAGATCATCTTGCCCCTTTCGAATCCGCTTCCGGCGGCGGAGCCCGCCTCGTTTCCCTGTACGGCGTAGGGGCTGGAGGAATAGACTATCTTTTCCCCCTCGTGCAGGCGGGACGGGCTCCTCCCGGCGAACTTGCGCCAGAAATAGCAGAAGAGGAGGCCGGAGACGAGGACGAGCACGGCGAAGTCGCCGACGACGATGGCCACCACCGCCACCCTGTTCATTCCCCCGCGGCCGTCACCAGCGGCAGCATGGTGGGGAGGGGCAATCTCGGGCCTGGCAGACGGGGAAGAGGCCACTACCACGGCGGCTGGAGAAACGGGGGCTGCTGCACTGGCCGAGGGGCGGCTGGGGTCGCTGACGACGTCGCGGCAGGTGGGGAGAGGCCCGCCGCAAAGGGCCGGGTTCCCGGTGAATGCGGCTGCCGGGAAGGCGGCGAGCGAGGGCGGCACAGCGCCGGAGAGTAGGTTCGACGACAGGTTGAGGTCTTGGAGGCGAGGGAGGACGAGTCCGGAGATTGCGCCGGACAGCTGGTTTGAATCGAGCCGGAGCGTGAACAGGCGGGACAGACGGTTCAGCGAAGCTGGTACCGGGCCAGTGAGATTGTTCGAGCCGAAGTCGAGACGGTAGAGGCGGGAGAGCGAGGCGACGGACGGCGGTATCGGGCCGGAGAGTTCGTTGTGGGCGAGGAAGAGGAGCTTCAACGTGGAGAACGGAGAGAGGTCGGGGATCGGCCCGGAGAGGCGGTTCGACTTGAGGCTGAGAACCCGGAGCTGGTCGAGCCGCATCACGGCCGGGAGGCAGGCCGGGCCTGCTAATTCGAGGCCTTCGAGGACCAACCGGGTGACACGACCCCCAGCGCAGGTGACGCCGTGCCAGGACGCGCACGGCGACGGGTCAGACCGGTTCCAACTCGCCAGTCTCCCGCCCGAGTCACAAGCGGCCTTGAACTCCTGCAAAGCACTCAAGTCCCCTTCCAAAGTGCCCAAAGAAGAAGAAGACACCACCATAGAAGAGAAGTTGACGAGCACAAGGAAGAGCAGCAGCATCAGAGTAGCTTGAGCTGAATGTGGGGAAGAAAACATCTTATTACCCCCCATTTCCTACTTCTTAGATGAGGATGGGGAAGGAGAGACACAGACACCAAGAGCTGGGAGAGAAGACAAAGGGAGGTGGTTTTGGTACCAGCACAAGCAATGCTTCTTTTTGTGCTGAGGGTTTGGAGTGTCTCCTTCAGCTTTTTTTGTTCCTTTGCTTTCTTTTCTTTCTTCCTTTCTTCGATTGAATAAGGCGAACGAAAAGGGGACCTACGGACACTTCGGGAGCTGTGTTACAGTCTTAGCAGAGGCACAGCCTGCAGAGGTGAAGCCGTTGCCTCGGTCATGTTTATTTATTTCGCCCTCTAGCTGTCATTGTGGTCAAAGAATTGTGGATTACGAAGAAATGGGTAGATAGATTTGTTCCTCAAAGGCCGATACGTTCAGTAAACAAAAAATTGTCTTCGTTGCAAACTTTAGGGTCTTTGTGCACCTCAAAAGGCCATTGAGTTGAAGAAGAACAGTGAGGGGCCATCAAATTGTTTCTTTTGCTGAACGTAAATAGACTGCACTGCACATAAAAGAGTAGTCTGTCTACTTGCGAGTAACAACAGTAAGATTCTTAGAATGAGTGCTCGTGAGAGGAGAGATCAGATTCGAGGAGTGGCCTGTTGGAAAGCCGAAGCTGTCATTGTTGTTGGGCTGATGGCCCATATTCAGCTCATGTGGGCTTTATCAGCTCACAGCCCAGCTCATGTGGGCTTTATCAGCTCACAGCCCACACCCCCTCTTAATCTAACCCTAATTAAGATTAGGGGGGTGTGGTGACTGCGTTTTAGAGGCAGATTAAAGCTATAAAAAGGCAGCAACGAGACAGATCTTTAGAGCCACGAGATTTCAAAGAGAAGAAGGAGAACAAGGCAGAAAAGGAAGAGAAAGAAAGGGAAGAAGACAAGGACAACGTAGAGAGACTGTTCATAATCATCTAGCAGTGTTCTCATCTCAGGTTAGATCAAATCTACAGTAGACTCTTGCTGTGATTACTTGGGGAGGTTTTAGATATTGTGGCCAGTGACGTGATCCTTGTATCCCAGTTATTCTCTTGTGGTTGTTGCTAGGGTTTTGGGCAAGAGATTGAGATTTGTACATTCATTATTCTCATAGTGGATTATCTCTAGTTTGCCCCGTGGTTTTTACCCTTCACATTGAAGGGGTTTTCCACGTATATCTTGGTGTTCTATTTGATTGTGTTTCCATTTTATTCCGCTGCGTATTTTGGTCTTCTAGTATTTGTTCCTATACAAAGGTTATTCCTGTTTATATCCCCATCAACTGGTATCAGAGCGAGGTTTTGGTTATTTAATTTTTGTATTTGAACATGGAGGCCAGTAATGTTTCTCACATGATTATTTTGAATGGAAACAATTGGATGATATGGAAACCAAAAATGGAAGATCTCTTGTATTGCAAAGATTTGTATGGACCTTTGTAGGGGGATAGTGCAAAACCTACAACTATGACAAATGATGAGTGGAAGAGGTTAGATCGAAAAATAATTGGGTTTATTAGACAGTGGCTTGATGATAGTGTTTTTCACCATGTTTCTACTGAAATTTCTGCATCTTCTCTTTGGAAAAAATTGGAAAGTCTCTATGAAAGAAAAACAACTGGCAACAAAGTTTTTTTGATCAGAAAACTTGTGAACCTAAAATATAGAGAGGTTGCTTCTATTACTGAGCATTTGAATGAAATGCAGAGTATTACTAACCAGTTATCCTCTATGAAAATGTCTCTTGATGATGAGTTGCAGGCATTGTTACTTCTCAGTTCATTACCAGAAAGTTGGGAGACACTAGTGGTTTCCCTTAGTAATTCTGCGCCAGATGGTATTGTCACTATGAGTCAAGTAACAAGCAGTTTGTTGAATGAGGAGTTGAGAAGAAAAAGTTCGACAACATCTCAGAATGATTCACAAACACTTATCTCAGAGAACAGAGGAAGGTCAAAGTCCAGAACCAGTTCACATATGGGTAGGAGCAAGTCAAGATCAAGAAAAGATATTGTTTGCTATAACTGTGGTGAGAAAGGACATTACAAGAACCAATGTAAGCAACCTAAGAAGAACAAGAAAAAGGGAAAAAAGTGGAGTCTACAGAGTCAAAGGATAATACTACAGCTACAATGCAAGGTGGTGATTATTTGATTTTGTCTCCTTCTGATGATATTTTTTCTTGTGTGTGTCAGGATCTTGAGTGGGTGATTGACACAGGTGCTTCTTATCATGCTACACCTCGAAGAGAGTATTTTGCTACATACAGGTCTGGAAACTTTAGTGTTGTCAAGATTGGGCAACTATGGCACAGCAGACATCATTGACATGGGTGATATCCATTTAAAGACCAACCTTGGCTGCAAGTTGGTACTTAAGGATGTGAGGCATGTGGTTGACTTGAGGCTGAATTTAATTTCAGTTGGAAGACTAGATGATGAAGAGTATGAAAGCAGATTTCACAGAGGGCAATGGAAGCTCAGTAAGGGTTCTCTTGTTATAGCTAGTGGAAAGAAATGTCATACTTTATACAGGTTGCAGGCTAAAGCTTATGGTGAGCAATTAAATGCTACAGAGAAAGACTTCAGTATGGAGTTATGGCATAGGCGATTGGGACACATGAGCGAGAAGGGGCTGCAAGCTCTTTCCAAGAGAGAGGTATTACCAGATCTCAGAGGTATACATCTGAACCTGTATTGATTGTTTGGCTGGTAAACAACATAGAGTTTCATTTGCTAGTGCTGCTTTGTCTAGAAAAATGCATGCCTTAGACCGTGTTTATACAGATGTATGTGGTCCTTTGAGGACAAAAACTCCTAGTAGATCTGTTGATGTTCTTGGTATAAGTGGTGCACTTTATTTTGTCACTTTTATAGATGATTTTTCCAGGAAAGTTTGGGCTTATGCTTTGAAGACCAAAGATCAGGTTATTAATGTCTTCAAAGAGTTTCATGCTAGGGTTGAAAGGGAGACAGAAAGGAAATTGAAATGTATAAGATTAAATAATGGTGGTGAGTATACGGGATTGTTTAATGACTATTGCAGGTCACATGGGATCCAACATGAGATGACAGTTCCTGGTACACCTCAGCATAATGCAATTGCAGAGAGGATGAACCGCACCATCATGGAAAAGATCAGATGTATGCTTTCACAGGCCAAGCTACCCAGAAGGTTTTGGGATGAGGCTTTGAGGACTACAGTTGATGTGATCAACTTATCACCATGTACAGCCCTAGATGGTGATGATGCAGAGCATGTATGGTCAGAGAAAGATGTTTCCTATAGGCATTTGAGAGTATTTGGTTGTCGTGCATTTGCACATGTTTCATATAATGAGAGGTCCAAGCTGGATGGTAAGTCTAAAGAATGTATTTTTCTTGGTTACTCACATGATCAGTTTGGTTATAGGCTTTGGGATCCAGAAAAGCAGAAGGTGTTCAGGAGCAGAGATGTGGTCTTCTTTGAGGATCAAACCTTTGGGGATTTGAAGAAGAAGGCACCAGCCAAGACTTCTGTAGAAGGATTAGCAGATTGTGACCTAGTTATTCCTCTAGTATATCAGGGTGATGGGGGAGATGTGCAGGAAAATAGTGTAGAACCTGATGTTGATTTACCTGCAGGACATGTTGAGCAAGAAGAAGTAGGAGAGCAAGCTCCCGCAGAACCTCAATTGAGAAGATCTTCTAGACAACGTCAACCTTCCAGAAGATACTCTACAGATGAGTATGTGATGCTTACTGATGCAGGTGAACCAGAGAGTTACCAGGAAGCAATTGAGAGTGAGCAGAAAGAGAAGTGGTTAGTTGCTATGTAAGAAGAGATGGATGCTCTTCAGAAGAACCACACTTATGATTTGGTGGTGCTACCAAATGGAATGAAAGCCTTGAAGAACAAGTGGGTTTTTAGGTTGAAGACTCAAGAATATTGTTCTCAACCAAAGTACAAAGCTAGATTGGTTGTGAAAGGCTTTGGTCAAAAGAAAGGTATTGACTTTGAAGAGATATTTTCTGTTGTTGTTAAAATGTCTTCTATTCGTGTTGCTCTTGGTATTGCTACTAGCTAGGACTTGGAGGTTGAGCAGTTAGATGTGAAGACAACTTTCCTTCATGGTGATTTGGAGGAGGAAATTTATATGGAGCAACCAGAAGGCTTCAAAGTCAAAGGTAAAGATAATTTTGTCTGCAAGTTGAAGAAGAGCTTGTATGGGCTAAAGCAAGCTTTGAGACAGTGGTACAGAAAGTTTGATTCATTTATGACAGAAAATAGATACAAAAGAACAGCTTCAGATCATTGTGTGTACATCAAATGGTTTGGTGAGGATTTTATTATTCTCTTACTTTATGTTGATGACATGCTTATTCTTGGGAAAGATATGTCTAAAATTGACAAGTTGAAGAAGGAATTGAGTGAGTCTTTTGCAATAAAGGACATGGGGCCAACAAAGTAAATACTAGGCATGCAGATTTCTCGTGATAGGAAAAACAAGAAGATTTGGTTGTCATAGGAGAAATACATCGAGAAGGTATTGGAAAGATTCAGTATGAGCAATGCTAAGCCAGTTGGTTCTCCTCTTACAGGTCACTTCAAGTTGTGCTCAGAACAGAGTCCGTCAAGTGATGAGGAGAAGGAGAAAATGCAAAAAGTTCCTTATGCTTCAGCAGTTGGAAGTTTAATGTATGCAATGGTATGTACGAGGCCGGACATCGCATATGCAGTGGGTGTTACTAGCAGATTTCTTACAAATCCAAGCAAAGAGCACTGGGCAATAGTGAAGTGGATTTTTAGATATCTCAGAGGGAGCTCTAAGGTTTGTTTAAGCTTTGGAGGTGGACCACCTGTGTTAATAGGTTACACAGATGCAGATATAGCAAGAGATATAGATACGAGAAAGTCTACTTCAGGTTATGTACTTACTTTTGTAGGGGGAGCTGTGTCATGGCAATCCAGGTTATAAAGGTGTATTGCTCTCTCCACCACAAAAGCAGAATATATTGCTGCTATAGAGGTATGCAAAGAAATGTTATGGATGAAAGAATTCTTATAAGAATTAGGGCTGAAACAGGAAAATTATGTGGTGCATTGTGATAGCCAGAGTGCCATCCATTTGTGTAAGAACCCAATGTTTCATTCCAAGTCAAAGCATATAGATGTCAGATACCACTGGATTCGAAATGTATTTGAAGAGAAGCAGTTGCAGCTTCAGAAAATTCATACAGATGACAACGAAGCAGATATGTTGACGAAGACCTTATCAAAAGAAAGACAGGAGATATGCCGACAGCTGGTCGGCATGGCTTCACATTGAGGAGTCATGGGACAACCTCCCTTATGGGCTGAAGGGGGAGGTTATTGGGCTGATGGCCCATATTTAGCCCATGTGGGCTTTATCAGCCCACAGCCCACACCCCCTCTTAACCTAACCCTAATTAAGATTAGGGGGGGTGTGGTGGCTGCGTTTTAGAGGTAGATTAAAGCTATAAAAAGGCAGCAACGAGGCAGATCTTTGGAGCCATGAGATTTCAAAGAGAAGAAGGAGAACAAGGCAGAAAAGGAAGAGAAAGAAAGGGAAGAAGACAAGGACAACGCAGAGAGACTGTTCACAATCATCTAGTAGTGTTCTCATCTCAGGTTAGATCAAATCTACAGTAGACTCTTGCTGTGATTACTTGGGGAGGTTTTAGATATTGTGGGCAGTGACGTGATCCTTGTATCCTAGTTATTCTCTTGTGGTTGTTGCTAGGGTTTTGGGCAAGAGATTAAGATTTGTACATTCATTATTCTCATAGTGGATTATCTCTAGTTTGCCCTGTGGTTTTTACCCTTCACATTGAAGGGATTTTCCACGTATATCTTGGTGTTCTGTTTGATTGTGTTTTCATTTTATTCCGCTGCGTATTTTGGTCTTCTAGTATTTGTTCCTATACAAAAATTATTCCTGTTTATATCCCCGTAGGTGAACTCGAATGCTTTCCACCAACAATAAGCATATCCCATAATGTGACGATCCATCATCTCTGCGATTATGACGCCCGTGACCCCAAGCGACGACTATGTACGCATGCCACGAGCGCCATGGTGTCTCCACAGAATCCAATCTGGTCCAATTACGTACACCCCACTTATTTACGTCGTCGAGATCTAAATTGAACGGTAATGCATCTTTGTGTCATCATTTAATCAATATCCTTTTTTTTAACATTATCCAGTGCCGAAAGAATCACCTACTTTCACAATAACATTCTTCTGGGCATTTAATGGATCAACCCCTTCTTCTTCCTTCATATCTCTGCTTGAAATCCATGAGTTTTGGAGCAAATCTCATCAACCGAACCAAAGAATTTGGCAAGAACTTCCTGGCGAATAAGAAGCAAATCCTCGTGCTCCGGCCATTGTACCTGCAGGAACTCCCATTCCTCATCCTCTCCAATAATTCGACCGTGACATCCCTTCTCAAAAATCTAGCTGGGTGTGGCCCACCCTTCGACCAGTCAACCCATGTCAAGCTCCTGTTTGCAGTCCTCCCCGGAAATCTCACACTCACGTGAGTTGCCAAGTAGTGTTCATCAGCAAAGCATGAGGATGTACAGTGTCTCTGGAAGAGTGGGAAGTACTCGCCATCGGAGATAACCTCGATGGCTAGGCTGCGGTCCACCTCGAACCACTGGGATCCCTTGCGCCATTGCTCCAGCTTCAGCAGTGGTTTCATCTTCTTCATGTACCTGCCGCGGCCGGTAGGACCTGGTAAATCATATGCCTGAACGTAGATCTTGGTGGAGTTGATTAGGTAGGAGTAAATGGTGGGGAAGTTGAAGAGAGGAATGCAGGCTTCAGAAAGAAGAACGAAACGCTGGTTTGAGACGTCAAGCAGTGCATTGGCTAAGAGACGACGCTCAGCTTCCATCATGTTCATCCCTCCCCATTGTACGGCCTGCGTTAGCCAATCAAACGAACAAGCTAAATGGCACAATTAATGGCAAGTATATTCAGCATATATTCTGATATGAAAACAGTGTATCTACCTTAATTATGTCATCTCTTGTTCTCTAAAATCTTCATTCTTGAATAAAATCGTGTACACCAACCTGTATTTCCACCTTTATTGATTCATTTGATCAAAAAATTTCCACCTATATTGTTCACTGTTTAGATTGTTTTCCTGAGGTTGGATGCAAATTCTCTCCTAATCAAATGGGGTCGAGTTATGAAAGAAAAAAAATTTAAGGAAGATGACAAAAATACTAATTTTGTTGGATTCAAATATTCAAGCTTATATTTACAATAATATCCTCTCATATATTTATAGAAGAGGAGAGTACAAAACTATATTTACAAAAGATAAAAACTAAAGATTCTCTCAATTTTATAGATAATATCTGGATAATTTTCTAGACATTAACTTACGAGAGATTATAAAATTTTCCAAAAAGATTTTGCTTCTTTCAAAATATCAAAGATATTCTTTATCCTTACCAAGGATCTTTCCACTTTTCAAGATGCCCCACATCTTTCTTCATCCAAGTAGGTCAATCTTTGATTAAATTAAACTTAATTTCAACACTCCCTCTTAAATTTAATATTCCTTCCTTCCATCATACATGTAAATAACTTGAACTTGGTAAATAGATTAACCGCAAATGATTTAGTGAACATATCGACTAAGTCTTAAGTCTTGATATGAATGAGTTCAACTTTATTTACCTTCATATGCTCGAAGTAAAATTTCAAGTTAATATGTTACCGCCTTTTATGATGCATTAGGTTCTTTGCTAGTGCTGATTTGTTTATCTATGTAAATTTGTGTTATTTTTTGTTTGATATGTATCATCTTTAGTAAGCTTCTTAATTCTATAGCATGACACAATATAAAGATGTCAGTAATATATTCGACTTCACAAGTTGAGAGTGTCATAATTCGTTGCTTTTTGGATATCTAAATGATTATAGTATCTCCCATATAAAATATAAATCCATATATTCTCCTTCTATCATTAATATCTTCTCCTCAATTACTATCAGAATATCTAAGAAGTTTAAAATTGTTAGAAGTTGAATAGATTAAACCATTAGAGAGAGTGCATTTAATATAATGCAAAATCCTTTTAGTAGCCTTCTAATTGGTTGATTTAGGCTCCTTCATGAATTGGTTCATCAATTGAGCGCCATATAGAGTATCTAATCTTATACATATCAAATATCTTAAGCTTTTAACCAAGCTCTTATAAAGAATTGCATCTATTGCTTTTCCATCATAATTCTTTAATAGCTTCATACCATAATTTATCGGTGTGCTAATTGGATTGTAATTGTCCATCTTGAATGCTTTGAGAACTTATCTTGGATATACCTCTTGTGATATAAAGATATGATCTTTGTTTGGTTTCATTTCTATGCTAAGGAAATAGGACATCAATCCCATATCACTTATATCAAACTTCTTTATGATAGCTTGCTTGAAGTCTTAGAATATATGAGGATTATTCTTGGTAAAGATTAGATCATATATATACAAACAAATATGTAGCATACTTCCATCATTTACTTTATTTAATGTAGAAGGAGTATTCATACGGATATTACGTGAAACCATTAGCTTTAAAGGAAACATCAATTCTAGCATTGCAAACCCTTGGAACTTGTTTGAAGCAATATAAAATTATATTTTCTCAATATATTTTATTGGTTGTTTAATATAAACTTATTTTCAAGAAAACCATTTAGAAAAACAGACATCTAATTGATAAATTTATCATTTATTTTGAGCGACTAAAAAGATAATTAATCTAATAATTTTCTTTCAAGAAATAGGAGCAAATATCTTATAATAGTTTATACCCATTTTTTGCTCATATTATTTTGCCACTAATCTTGTTTTATATCTTTTAATTTCTCTTTGAGTATTATATCATTTTTACTTATATCATTTTGCCACTTTGAAAACCCATCTGACTCCTCTGGGTTCATGATATTTATGTAAAGTTATGATATCTCATATTTACTTTGTCTTGGTCTTCATCTTACACCTCCTCTATATTTATGCTCTAATTTCATACTCCATCTTTACGAAACTCTACAACTCTACTCATATGCACTTTGTGTTCTTTTGAATCAAATAACTTATAAGCCTTAGATCGGGTATTATAGCCAATGAAATTATATTTGAAACTTTTGTCATACAATTTTGTTCTTCTTTGATCTTAAACATGAGCATAAGCAATATATCCAAAAATTCTTAAGTGAGAGGTGTTAAGATTTTTACTACTGCAAGCCTTTTGTGGTGTCATGTCTTCCATACTAGTTATTTGATATCTATTGAGGTAGACCACACATTCAAAAACTTTACCTTAAAACTCTTTTGGTATCTTCTTGCTAGCACTCTTTTGGCATATTCTTGCTAGCATGCTTCTAGCCATATTGAGAATAGTTTGATTCTTCCTCTCCATCATACCATTTGTTAAGGAAAATAAAGTGCTATCAATAGTCTTTGAATGCCACTTGCTTTACAAAAGCTTTTAAACTCCTTTGTGATGTGAATTCTCCTCCGTGGTCTTATCATAAGGTTTTGATGGTGTAACCACTTTAGTTCTCTACTTATGCTTTGAGCTTCTTAAATGATTCAAAAGTTTCTGATTTCTCCTTTAGGAAATAAACTCATATTTTTCTACTAAAATCGCCAATGAATGTTAGAAAATAACGATGCTCACCATAAGATGTTAGAGATATTGGTCCATATAGATCAGTATAGATTAGCTCAAGAGGTCTCTTTGATGACAGGTCAACTTATTTGGAAAGCTCTTCTTTGATTGCTTATCAAGAATACATACATTATAAAATTGACTTAGAGAGTTGCATGTAATAATCCTTCTACGATCCTTTTGTTTGATAATAAATTGTGTGCACCAAAGTTGAGATGTCAAAACTTCAAGTGTCATATCTAAAATCTATCTTTCAAGCTAGCATTCAAGCATTTCTCATTAACATGCTTTATGTTCAATAAGATTAATTTGTTTTTAGTCAATTAGAGAGCAAATCTTCATACTTTGATTTCTCCGTGTGAGAGTTTTATTTTCCATATGCACATTATATCCTTTTTCTAAAAGTTATCTCAAAATTAAAATATTTATCTTTATATTGAGCACATAATAAATGTTAGAAATAAAAAAATAATTTTTATTTTTAGCTGGCATAAGGATTCTATCTTTCCTCTTCACTTCTACTTCTAATAAGTCTCCAAAAAGAATTTGTCAGTTAACTTCTTCATTTATCTCCATGAACATATATTTGTGTTCAGATTTGTGATTGCTTGCTCTACTATCCAAATACCAAAGGTCTTCATTGTGAAAGTCTTTCTCTTTTTGTACTAACAATAATATGGAAGTATCCTTTTTTTCATCCTTTTTCATATAGTTAGCTTTCTCATTAACCTGGTTAGAATCATTATACCAACATTCTAATAAATAATGACCAATTTTGTTGCAAGTATCATAATGAACTTTAGATTTGTTATACATTCTTCCTCTTGAAGAGCTATCTCTTCCTCCTCCTTTCTTGAGGTATTGTTTGTCATCATTATTGTGTTATGTTTATCCAGTGCCTCTGTTATAGCCATGACCATGACCTCTCTAGATTCTTTCTCCTTTAGCTTCTTAATTCTTGTCTTTGGGAGAAAACTTGTTTTGAAGAGCTTGCTTCATTTGTTCTTGTTTCTTCTTTTATATTCTTTATTTATGAGCTTGTAATGATCTTATAAGTTTATCAATGGTCATGGCTTCAAGATTCTTTGATTCTTCAATTGCCACCACAATATAGTCAAACTTTATATCTAAGGATCTTAAGATTTTCTTCACCACTCGATTATCTTATAATATTTCCTTATTTCTTCTTAGTTAGTTGATAATGACTAATACTTTTATGAAATACTTTGAGATAGACTTCATCTTCTTCATTTTCAATGCTTCAAACTCACTCAGAGTTTCAAATCATACCTTCTTCGCCTTCTCCATTTCTTTATAGGAATTTTGAAGGATCTCCCATGCTTGCTTGGAGTTGGTGATGATGGCGACCTTTCCTCCTTCATCAAGTCATTGATAAATTAAGAAGAGAGTTTTCTTCTCTCTTTTTCATCTCTCAAGGAGTCCTTTTGGTTCGTTACGAGTATAGCTTCATCTTGGGGCTCATTCTACCCCTTCTCTACTCTCTTCCACACATCTTGTGATTCAAGCATGGCCTTCATTTGTATGCTCTAATTTTTATAATTATTGATTAGATGAGATATAGGGAATGATATGTTGATTGTTGTCTTAGATAATATTACTATGGTACCACATTGTTAAAAATGTGATGGAGTTATGAACAAAGAATAGTTGAAGAAAAAGACAAAATGTTAACTTCATTGGGTTCAAATGTTCAAACATACTCACAATGAAATTCTCTCATCTATATATAAGAGATAAGAGTAATGAGAGTACAAGTCTAGATTTATAAAATATAAAAACTAAGGATTTCCTCAATTTTCTAGATGATATCTTTTCTAAGATATCTTGATAACTTCTTACACATATAAATTTTTAAGGGATTATAATATCTTCTAAGAGGATCTAACATTCTTCTAAAATATCTAAAATATTCTTCATCTTTCTAAGGGATCTAGGTACTTTTCAAGATATCTAAAATCGTTTTTCATCTAAGGTAATCAAGTAGAATCATCTTCAATTAAATTTAATTTAATTTTAATAGTCTCAATGTAAAGCGGTCGAATGTTTCCAAATTGTGTAAGCTAGAAAAGAAAGATAAAAGAGAAATTAGATATTCAATTATATATGGGTTCATTGCCTCTAAGTTCAATTATGGTGTAGAGGTTGTGAGATGTTGTACAAGTTCAACAATTTAGTTGTACTTGAGCAATATGTCATTATATAATTTGATAAGATTTAACTTTGTTAAATTCAAATCATTAGCCCAAAATATTTACGTCCAAGTTTATAATAATACATCATCAAATCCTAATCATTTTGTTAGTGAAAAATATCATTAAGGTTTTGGTCAGCTTGGCATAGTCTGGACCTGCGTAGGGTTGTTTGAGATGTCTTCAGATAGAAACATTGAACTCTTTAGGTGTCCACTAAAACGAAGACTAAGATTGGGAGAGGTTTTCCGACCAACTCCATTTGATACTCAAGTTAGTAATCCAAGGTATATAAGTGCGAATATGAATAGTTAAAAGAATTCTCCCTTTCTTTGTATTAAAGTAAGCTTTTATACCTGATTGTAAAGAGTACGAAGGAAACTTGTGATTATCTTTCATGTCATAAATGGTGAGAAGGAAGCTTATAATTTCCTTTCTCATTATAAATGGTGAGAAGAAAGCTTTTGATTATCTTTCTAATTATAAATGATAAAAAGAAAGCTTCATCTTCTCCTTCCTCATTGGGCATCATGTGATTGTGAGCATTATGGTTTTTTTCTCATTACAATGTATCCCCAATCTTTTGTCAACCCCCGATGGCATGCTTCGGGGCTTTTTCGAAAAGGGCTCAAAGTGTAATGTTTAATTCATTTGACATGTGAGCATTATGGTTTTTTTCTTGCAGGTTGGGTCTTCTTGACGTATGCACCTTAGACACATTTTTATTTTTTGCTTATACTATAACAAATTTCTCTTTATATGAGTCGGATTTTCTTAACTCACATGTCTCAAGTATATTTTACCTTAAGCCTCCCCCGTAGTGGATTTCTCCTCGTACTAGTTAGGTTTTCCTAACTAACGTGTCTCAAGCATATTTTATTTTATGCCTCTGTCATAATGGATTTCTCTTTATGCAAGTTGAGTTTTCTCAACCCATGCGCCTCAAGCATATTTTATCTTGTACCTCTATCGTGGTGGATTTCTCTTTATGTAGGTTAGGTTTTTTTAACTCATGTGCCTCGGGCACATTTTATTTTGTATATCCATCATGGCTGATCTCTCTTTATGTGGGTTAGATTTTCTCAACTTATGCGTCTTGGGCACATTTTATCTTGCGCCTTTATCGTGATGAATTTCTCTTTATATAGGTCAGATTTTTCTAACTCATATATCTCAGGTACATTTTATCTTATGCCTCTATTGTGGTGGATTTCTTTTATATAGGTCAGATTTTTCTGACTCATGTGCCTCGAGTATATTTTTATCATGTGCCTTCGTTATGATAGATTTCTCTTTATGTGAGTTGAGTTTTTTCGACTCATACACCTCGGGCATATCTTATTTTGTGCCTCTGCCATGGTGGATTTCTCTTTACATAGGTCGGGTTTTTCTGACACATGCATCTCGGGCATATTTTATTTTATGCTCTATCATGACAAATTTCTCTTTACGCAGGTTGGGTTTTCTCGACTCGTGTGCCTTCAGTATATTTTATCTTATGCTTTCATCATAGTAGATTTCTCTTTACATGGATCGAGTTTTCCTAACTCTTATGCCTTGAGCATATTTTATCTTATGCATCTATTGTGGTAAATTTTTTTTTATGCCGATCAAGTTTTCTCGATTCACATGTCTCAAGCATATTTTTACATGTGCCTTCATCATGGTAGATTTCTCTTTATGTGAGTTAGATTTTTCTAACTCACATACCTTGAGCACATTTTATCTTGTACCTTCATTGTAGTAGATTTCTACTATGTGAGTTAAGTTTTCTTGACTTATATGTCTCGTGCACATTTTATTTTGTGTCTCCTATAATTTTTAAGTCTTTCATCTAGTATATTCTGAATCTTTCGTTCGATATGTTTTGAATATTTTATCCAGTATTTTTTGAATCTTTTATACAACACTTTTTGAATTCTTAATTCACTAGCATCCCTTTGGAAGTATCCCAAAAGGACACTTGTCTCAATTATGGGAGGAGAGAGATTGGCTTCCTCCTTATAAATCCTCTTTCACTTTATGGGTGAGGCTCATTCTTCCATTTGAGCCTCTAGAGCCTCCTTAGAAATCTTCTTTGCTTTATTCTAGTTTCTAGTAGGGTGAATTAGTTATTGAGTCTCTCATAGACTCAACATCGATTCAGCAACATATTGGTCTTCTACTCTATCTCCTTAGGTTACGATGTCTCTCTATTCTTATATAAGTTCCTCTTAATATACTAGCTATCAGATTGTCACACACTTGGTTGATTTTTCCTAAGTTGTGCGACATTCTTGCATGTTTGTCCACAAAAGTTAGCCTCCCAAAAACCTCATATGGTTCCTTAGGACATATAAAAGAGAAAATGAGTTAGTAAAAGCATTTCACTTGAGATCCATAAGCAATCATTTCAATAAACACTTTATAGCCAATGCAAATTACAAGCAGACTTCACAAGCTCTAAATAGTTACATAATAAAGGGTCCAAAATGATTCACTGTAGACCAAAATCTTAACAAGTGCCTATATGATATAATCTTTATTTGTAAGCCTAAGATGATTACCAAAACTAAAGAAAATGGGGCTGCTAAGCTTACTATCAGCCCTTTACTTGCTATGCAAAGCATGAGCAAAATCGAAAGACACAGATATACATGAGCATTACATCAAACATCTTATTTATAGTTTTATCCATGACAAGATGGCCGAGGTTTACGCTTCAACTTTAGGCAGCCTAAGGATAGAGGAAATCTCAACCTTCCTTTCATTAGAAGAGATAGTTCGCGTGAACTCGAAAGTTCTTCGAGACTTAGAGTCCATGAAAAGCTTGCATGATTGTGATTTAGTGGCGAGTGCATCACATCTGGATCATCTGCGAGTTAAGTATTACATTCTTATTGAGTTCAACTTGCAAGTCCTTTGACTCGATCAACGTTTGTTCAATCCCGCATCGCGGGCCTCATTGCTTGTTCCATGATGCCCTAGAGGTGGGACTTTGTCTTTCTCTTTATCTGATGATAGTTTCTTGTCTACAATAGTGAAAGATATTATTTTCTCATATGATGCCCAACTCATGGTGCAACCTAATAGTGTTTATCGGAGAATATTGGCATGCTGACATTACTCCGACCTGCAAGCTTTTTACAGCTTATTTTTGACTATGTAGGGGAAAAAGTGACTACTACATAGTTGTTTAGGGCAGCTTTAAAATTAGTGGAGCCCCTTCCAACCATAAGAGTTGGAAGGAGTGCTTCTTTTTCATAGGTCTGGGTTGAGTTTAGGGGTTTAATCTCACCTAGTTGGTGCATTGCACAAATAACACCTTCCCTTTCTTGTCAGATAAGGAGATAATTAAGTGCTTCAGTTGAGGGATATGCTCTCTTCCTCCGAGGCCATCCAAAAGATGAACAAGGACTAGTTGATCGATGTAGGTCTCAACTCGGCTCCTTGGGATACGACCCAAACCTCCTATCACTTCACCTCATCCTTTTTTTAAATCTTCTATAGCCTTGTGATTGTGACCTTTATATCTTCATTCTTTGAAGAGGAAGGTGCTTGGCTCCTCTTCGGGCATGGTGGTGGCCTCTTCGTCTTCAACCACTATTCGTGAGCCATCGCTTGAGGCATTAGGTTCGACTTTGTTTTGCCACCACACTAGCATCGATAAGTCAAGAAAGAATTAGTAGATTATTATGATAAAAGTGCCTTACCCTCGAAGAGGCATGAAACCTGAGAAGCCAGTTCTTGATAAGGAGCCTCCTACCTCTTTGGCATCGAAGTCTTTAGTGCTAGTCATAGGTGCCCTATAAGCCAATCATGTAAGTGATGACACATATGACATGATAACACTCTTTTTGCTTGTTGTATATATTCTGATGTTCATAGATTTATGCAATGAGAATCGGATCATGATGATATCACGATAATGAGACCGATTCACCTTTAAACATAAACCCTAAATAATCCTGATCATAGGTTACTCGAGAGAGACATCGAGATAACTAGATAAACTATATTATGATATTCATAGATTTATGCAATGAGAATCGGATCATGATGAGATCATGATAATGAGACCGATTCGCTTTTAAACATAAACCCTAAATAATCTCGACCATAGGTTACTCGAGAGAGACATCGAGATAACTAGATAGACTAGTGTGCTGTATACCCGTCTATATGATAGAGGCGACTAGTCTTATATTTGCTCATGTGGGGATACTAGGGATACAATGCAGGTGCTCATTAGAGAATGAGTTCATTGATTAATTCGCTTACGGAATACTGGATGATTGATAATACCTCATTGTTAGATATCGATTTCATTGTCCTAGTGGTGTATCTGGTCCTTAGATTTGAGATACTAAGGATGTCTTGTATGAGTACTCCACTCTTTGATACCAGACTTATAGGTTTGGAAGTTTCAAATCTAGCATAGTTGGTCATCGAGAGTGACAATCAATCTTACGAGGACTATTGAGTGTCAATAGAGGATCATCTACTCTCGGTGTCATGAGACGAATATCTAATGTGTTCTTGCTCAAACAAATCCCTAGCTAGGGTCATTCAGATTAAGAGAGAAAGAGTTCTCTGGGAGAATCCGATTAGAGCGAGACTCGAGTAGAAATTGTATGGGCTTGAATGTACCATGCTCGGTAAACGGTCTTTAGGGTATTAGATGGATGGGAGACTATAGATACATGGTAACTAAGGATAAACATGTCCAATGGATTGGATTCCCTTATATCGTCTAGGGACTGCAACGTAGTGATATAGTACATTCGCAGTCGATGAGTCGAGTGAATTATTATGGAGATAATAATTCATTGAGCTAGAAGGAGTTCTGATAAGTATGACTCATGGCTAGTCGATATTGGGCCTAGAGGGTCACACACATATGATAGGCATTGCGATGAGTAGAGGTTCGGATATGAGATATCCGCTAAAACCTCTATCTTATTGGATATCCAATAAGCCCCTAAATTATTGGATTATATAGATAAGATATAATAGGAGCCAATTAGAGATTATTGAATAAAGATCCACTAATATAAGAGGGTTGGGTAGTTGAATGAAGATCTACTACCTAATAGGGTAGGATCCATTAGGATTAAGTTGACAATGGGTCTCTATAAATAGGAGGGAACCAAAGGTTCATAGGTTATAGGTTTCTTAGTTGCCACCTTCTATTCTCCTCTCCCATTCTCCTCTTCAGATAGCAGACCTAGAGATTTAAAGAGCGTCATCATAGCCTTGCTATGTGGATTACCACTAAAAGGATGATGTTTGACCTCCTTCATCCTCTCTTATAGATTTACAAGGATTTAGGGATATATGATCTCCTTAAGTAAAACATAATCTTTCATATATGTAGTTTTTGATTTTGCAGATTTTGAGCACCAAATCTTTGCATAACGATGAACATAATTTATGAGAATTTAGAGATTTTTATTTCCTATTCTTCCACCGCATATGTGATGTCGCTCCTAGATTTTCTTATAGTTAGATCATGGCTAACTCCTTCGAATTCACTTCACTCATCTACTTTTTTTGTATTTACAACACTATCACACTACGTAATGGCCCTCATTGACTGTGTACATGATGTTAGCTCGGTTATCCACTTGTGGGGCCTCATAATTAATGATCTTTTGGAAGAGATCGAGGGGCTAAAGAAGGATGATGCTCCTACTACTGTTACTAAGGTGGAGGCTCAAAGGACCGAGCTCGAGTGGCAACATGAGGAGATCAAGCTGTACCTTATCAAACTCACTAAGTAATTGAAAGAAGTCTGAAGCAATAACTGAGCCATGGAGGACGATCTACTATAGCTCACTCGGGAGCCGGATTCGATGAGGGTGCATAACTTGGAGCTTGGAGAATAGGTTGCGATAACCAATAAGTAGGCTCGGGAACTGAAGGATGCACTTGAGGCCAAGCAGTGCATGATACCAAAATATTAGGAGGAGGCGATCACTAGTTACAAGGCATCGGTCAGGTTTAAAAAGGGTCAAGAGAGGACGGGGGTCATCTCATAGCAATTCGAGTATCAAATCACCTTAGCTTGTTTCAAGGTAAGGTATTCTAAGTTGGAGCTCGAGGATGACCTATTCACTAATTACCCGTGGATCAAAATGTCATGATGGTGACCGAGTTGCCCTTTAATGATAGCCTCGATTCATCACCTTATCTCGACACCTAAGCTATCATCCTTCATTATGTTGGTCTTTTATTTTAAGGTTGCCGAGTCAGCTTACCCAACTTGTTTCTTATCATGTCTGCTCCATTAATCCTTTATTTTAATGGGTCAGGGTCTTATTTTGAATGTAGAGGTCCTATCAAACTAATATAATTTTTCTTAAGCAATGAAGTTTTTTTCTCGATTTTATAATGATGGTATCCTGAAGATGCACTCAACTCAATAATTGGTGCCTTGGGCTTTGTAAATCAACGTCCATTGCTTATGATATAGTTTTCCCTGACCTGATCTTTCTTGAATCTCAGATTTTGATGATGAAATCAATTGATGAATTAATAATCTAATCCATGTGTTGAGAAAAGTGATCTAGGACTAACTACGATCGTGAAAAGGCAAAACAATTAAACAAGAATCGAATGTTAGGCTAAAGTCAAAGATCGGGCATCGAGCCGAAAGAATCGGGGGATATGCCGAAGGTTCGGACGATGCATCGAATGCTCACCGAGAGTTCACCGAAAGCTTATTGGAAGATCGCTGGGAGTACAACAAAAGTTTTACCCGGAGTTCGGATGAACAATTAATATGCCAGATAACTATGATTGCTTGCATTATAATTATTTAGCCTTAATTATCGTAGTTAGGGTTTCAATTTGAGTTAGTATTAGGAGAAATCCTACTAACTCAAATAGGGGCCAATTAGGCTCAAACTGGGGCTGAATTGGGTCGGATGGTTGACCCATTCAGTGACCCGGAGCCACGTTAGATTGTGGCATTGCCAGGGTTGGCGATGGCACTGCCTGAGGCTCGACTTCCAAGGTAGTTTGGGTGATGGTACTATTGGTAGTTAATGCTGCTAGGTAGTGGTATCGCCCTATCAAGCGATGGTACCACTAAAGCATAGTCTCTAAGGCTCTGTCAGGTGGTCGTACCACCCAGATTGGGCGATGGTACTACATAGATTGGGCGATGGTACCGCCCAATGTCAGTTTGTAGGAGGTGGTACCACCCAGTACTGGCAATAGTATAACCAATACCCTAGAAACCTGGGATGAGGTATTTTTTGGCTCTATTTTTGAAGTTATTTAGGGCCTATAAATACTCTACTCTTTCCTGCATGAAAGAGTATGAAAGTATGAACAAAAGTCTTGAGATTTTGAGTTGTAAAAGTGTTAAAAAAGTGTTAAGTGTCCTCCTCCTTCTTTAGTTTTGTGATCATTCTAAGAGAGGTGTGAAGCTTGTAAAGGTTATCTCCTAAACTTGTGAAAAGGAAAAAGAGTTATAAGAGGGTAGTTAGTCTTCACCCATTAAAGGAAGACTATTAGTAAACGTCGATGGCCACCAAGAGTTCACCGAAAGCTTATTGGAAGATCGCTGGGAGTACAACGAAAGTTTTACCCGGAGTTCGGATGAACAATTAACATGCCAGATAACTATGATTGCTTGCATTATAATTGTTTAGCCTTAATTATCATAGTTAGGGTTTCAATTTGAGTTAGTATTAGGAGAAATCCTACTAACTCAAATAGGGGCCAATTGGGCTCAAACTGGGGCTGAATTGGGTCGGATGGTTGACCCATTCAGTGACCCGGAGCCACGTTAGATTGTGGCATTGCCAGGGTTGGCGATGGCACTGCCTGAGGCTCGACTTCCTAGGTAGTTTGGGCGATGGTACTGTTGGTAGTTAATGCTGCTAGGTAGTGGTATCGCCCTATCAAGCGATGGTACCACTAAAGCATAGTCTCTAAGGCTCTGTCAGGTGGTCGTACCACCTAGATTGAGCGGTGGTACTATATAGATTGGGCGATGGTACCGCCCAATGTCAGTCTGTAGGAGGTGGTACCACCCAGTACTGGCAATAGTATAACCAATACCCTAGAAACCTGGGATGAGGTATTTTTTGGCTCTATTTTTGAAGTTATTTAGGGCCTATAAATACCCTACTCTTTCCTGCATGAAAGAGTATGAAAGTATGAACAAAAGTCTTAAGATTTTGAGTTGTAAAAGTGTTAAAAAAGTGTTAAGTGTCCTCCTCCTTCTTTAGTTTTGTGATTTTAAGAGAGGTGTGAAGCTTGTAAAGGTTATCTCCTAAACTTGTGAAAAGGAAAAAGAGTTGTAAGAGGGTAGTTAGTCTTCACCCATTAAAGGAAGACTATTAGTAAACGCCGATGGCCTCGACAGAGGAGAAATCAGGAGTGGACATAGGTTACGATGATCGAACCATTATAAAATTGATGTGCCTTCTCTTCTTTGCCTTTTCCCTTTATATTGCTTACTGATTTGGCTACTCACTCTACTTTACACTTTCTCTAAGTTCAAATGCATTTTTGATATAATTTTATCAAAATAATTTTTCTAAATACTTGACGTTTTTACATAAGTACTAATTCACCCCCTCTCTTAGTGCCGATTTCGGTCCTAAAAATCCTTAGATAAGTCTTAGAGATAAAACTTTTTTAAATTCATAATGTGTCATGTTCTCAGCAGCATCACACCATCTCTTATCCCAAGATGATATATTTCATCTCAGATGACCTCGATAATTTGATACGGCCCTTCCCAGCTTGGTGCTAGCTTTCCTTGAGAGCCGATCGGGTCGCTGACTATAGCTTTATGGAGCACTTGGTCTCCTAATTCAACTACTCAAGGGTAAATACTTTGGTTATATAGCTTGGCCACTGCCTTTTTATATCTCAATATATGTAGATGTCCCTCGACTTTGATTTTATTGATTAGGTCAAGTTCGGCTCGAAGTCCTTCTTCGAAAGTTTTTTTATTAAGGTTCTTGATTCGAGGTCACAGAGAGACCATCTCAAGTGGCAAGATAGCTTCAGTGCCAAAGACTAAGTTGAATGGTGATTCTCTTAACTCAATCTTAGGTGTCATTAGGAAGGCCCATATGATGCTCAATAGCTTGTCCACCCAAGTACCCTTAGCCCTCGTAAGTCATTTCTTTAGCCCCTCGAGAATGACTCAATTAGTTACCTTAGTAAGATCATTGGTTTGAGGAGGAGCCACCGAGCTAAACCTTCGTTGACTCCCTGATAGAACTCCTCAAACTTTGTATAATTGAATTGTGTGTCCTATTGTCAATGATAAAGACCCTTAGCATTCCAAAGTGGGTGATCATACTTTTCCATATGAATCTCTTGACTTAATTCTTGATGATCAATAGTAGTGGTTCGACCTATACCAACTTTATGAAATAGTTTACTCTCATGATGAGGAACCTCTATTAGTCCGAGGCTTATAGAAATGGTCCAAGGAGATCTATCCTCTACTAGGCAAAGGGTCATCCGCAATCGATATAGCTTAGAGAGATTGTTGGTTGATGTTGTAACTACTAGTTATAGGTGTGGTGTCCTACAAGCCAATCATGTGAGTGATGAGATATGTGACATGACATGCACTTTTCTTGCTTATTATTTATTTTATATTTTTCTCACTTTATATTATATATTGCATGTATTGTGATATCCATAGATCTATGCAATGAGAATTGGATCGTGATGAGATTATGATAATGAGATTGATTTATCTTTAAACACATACCTTAAATAATCTCAATCATAGGTCACTCGAGAGGGATATCAAGATGACCGAATAGATTGGTATACTATATACTCATCCATATAATTAAGGCAGTTGGTCTAATAGTTGCTAATGTGGGGACACTAGGGATATCGTACATGTGCTCATTGGAGAATGAGTTCACTGATTGATCCGCTCATGGAATGTTGGATGGTTGATGATACCTCATTATCAGACAGTGATTCCATCATCCCAATAGTATATCTGGTCCTCAGATTTATGACACCAAGGATATCCTATATGAGTATTCCACTCTTTGATTCCGAACTTATAGACTTGGTGTATACCCATCTATATAATAGAGGTAGCTAGTCTCATAGCTGCTCATGTGAGGATACTACGGATATCATGCATGTGATCATTAGAGAATGAGTTCATTGATTGATCCGCTCACGGAATGTTGGATGATTGATGATCCTTCAGTATCAAATAATGATTTCATCATCCCAATGGTGTATCTGGTCCTCAGACTTGAGACACCAAGGATGTCCTGTATGAGTACTTCACTCTTTGATGCAGAACTTATAGACCTAGAAGTTTCAGATCTAGCACAACTGGTCATCGGGAGTGGCAGTTAACCTTACAAGGGTAATTGAGTATCAATAGAGGATCATCCTCTCTCGGTGTCATGAGAAGAATATCTCATGTATTCTTACTTAGGTAAATCTCTAGCTAGAGTCATTCGGATTGAGAGAGAAAGAGTTCTCCAAGAGAATTCGATTAGAGAGAGACTCGAGTAGAAACCGTATGGGCCTAATAATACCATATCTGTTATATGATCTTTGGGATATTAGATGGATGAGGGATTATAGATATATAATAATTAAGGATAGATAGGTCTAATAGATTAGATTCCCTTATATCATCTAGGGACTAAGGCATAGTGGCCTAGTACACTTGTAGTCGATGAGTCAAGTGAATTAATATGGAGATATTAATTCACTGAGCCAGAAAGAGTTCTGATAGATATGGCTTATAGCCAGCTTAATATTGGGTATAGAGGGTCACATACATATGGTAGGTATTACGATGAGTATAGATTCAGATATGAGATATCTATTGAAGCCCTTATCTTATTGGATATCCAATAAGCCCCTGAATTATTGGATCCTATAGATGATATCTAATAAAAACTAATGAGAGATTATTAGGTAGAGATCAACTAATCTACGAGGTTTGGATAGTTGGATAAAGATCCAATACCCAATAGGGTAGGATTTATTAGGGTTAAGTTGATAATGGGCCTCTATAAATAAGAGGGAACCAAAGAGCCATAGACAAGACCCCTTTTGGCTGTCACATCCTATTATCCTCTCTCCCTCTCCTCCTCAACCTATATATAGTCCCTATTTGGGGCATGTGGATAGCAAGAAGGGCTGACCCCTTCTTGATTGCGTGATGTAGCAAATGAAGAGATTTGAATAGTAATTTGAGGAGCATTTTTATAGTCCCTACTATGTGGATCACTACTAGAGAGAAGGATAATTGACCTCCTTCATCCTCTCCCATAGATCTATAAGAATTCAGGGATATACGATCCCCCTAGGTAACACGACTTTCTAATATGCACAATTTCAATTTTTTAGGTTTTTATAAAAATTTGATATTTTTATTTTTGTTCTTCCGCTGTGCATGTGATGTCATCCTATATTTTCCTATAGTAACTAGGCAAACTTTTAGCATCTATAGTATCTTTGGGTATAAGTTATTACATTCTTATGCAATGTCAACTAGTAGAACCTTTATCGAAGCACTTTGAAAGCGAGGGTTCATCCACAAATATGCTTCTCACAAATACATTCAGGCACCTTGGTGAGCACCCTTTCAGCTTCTTGGGGTGTCAAGCATTTGAGGAGTGATTAGCTAAAGCATTTATGATATAAGTGGTCGTTAATTATATAATAACAAGCTTGATGATGCTTAACTCTTTGGGCTACTACGGGGTCAATTGGGAGTGTCTCATCTCTTTTATAATATAGGATCTTAACCATCTAGCTCGACTCCTCTCCAATCATGGATATGTTGTACTTCTTAATGGTTCGGGTCAGTAATGTCTCGACCAAAGACCAACCTTCCTTCAAAGCCTAAGCGGATGCCAGCTTGGTAAGTGTGTCAGCCTAGGCATTGTTTTCATGGGAGATCCATAATGCATTGAGTCAAGAGAAACTAAGTGCCAATTTTTGTACCTTGATGAGGTATTTTGCCATGGTAATATCTCAGGCCTCAAAGCTCCCTTCTATCTAGCTCACGACTAGTTGTGAGTCGTTGAGCACTATCAAGTCTTAGACTTGAAACTCTTGGGCAAGTCGAAGCCCTGAGAGGAGTGATTTATATTATGCATCATTGTTGGAGATCCTGAATTCAAACCAGAGGGCTCATTTGTACACTTATTTGTTCGGGCCCTTTAGGACGAGTCTAATGCCACCTCTTTTCGAGGTAGCGAAGCCATCTACAAACAATGTCCACATTAAGGGGGTGTGATTGTTAGCCTCCGGTGAGCAAGTTAACTCTAAGATAAAGTCGACCAACACCTAGGCCTTTTATGACAGTCCTCGGTATATATCGAATGTCAAACTCACCTAGCTGTACTAACCATCTTAGTAGTCGTCCTTAGACATCAAACCATGAAAGGACCTATTTTAATGGTTGGTTGGTGATCACCTATACGATGCACACTTGAAACTAGGGGCAAAACTTCCTTGTTGCCAGTATCAGTGCAAATGCAAGCCTCTCAATAGGGGGTATCGTTCCTCAGGCATACTTAGAATATGACTAATATAATAGATAGGCTTCTTAGCTCCTAAGTCATCCTAAACCAATACCAAGTTGATAGTTGAGTCGATGTCAGGAAGGTAGGAGAAGAGAGTTGCGGTAATTGGGCGAGATGGTACTTTAGCTTACCGAAAGCCTTCTGACACTCCTCGATCCATAGGAAGCCTTTTAGTTTCTTTGATACTAGAAAGAAATTTAGGCATTTATCACATGATTGAGATAAGAATTGGTTGAGCATTACTATTCATCATGTTAATTGTTGAACTCCCTTATCGGTCGATATGGTTGCATTTCTAGTATAGCTCGAATTTTCTTGGGGTTTGCTATTTCACTTCAATGAATAATGAATCTGAAGAATGAATCTGAGGAATTTTCTTAAGTTGGTTTTGAAAGCATACATGGCTGGATTGAGGTCCATGTCGAACTATTTTAGAACTCAAAATATCTTGGCTAAATATGTTAAATGTGAGTTAGCCATTTTGCTTTTGACTATCATGTCATCTATATATAGTTAGGTATTCTTTCCGATTTGGTGCTTAAATATCTTGTTCACCATTTTATGGTACGTTGCTCTTATATTTTTTAACATGAATGACATGATTCGGTAATAATATATACCTCGATAGGTGATAAAGGAAGTGTACTCTCGATTATCTGGTGTCATCCTTATTTAGTTATATTCTGAGAATGCATCAATAAAGGTGAGGAGCATATGACTCGAGGTAGTTTCAACCAACTAATCAATATAAGAAAGAGGGTAGCTGTCCTTTGGGTATGCTTTATTGATGTTAGTATAATCAATACACATTATCTAACTTCTATTAGACTTTTTAACGAGTACAATATTAGTGAGCCACTAGGGGTACTACACTTTGATGATAAACCATGCTTCTAACATCTTGTCTACCTCCTTGTTGATTGTTTGTTGGCGTTCAGGAGCAAACTTGTGAGGCTTTTGTTTCACTAGTCATACCTTAGGAAAAATGTTTAGGTAGTGCTGGGCTACGTCTAGGTTGATTCCTGGCATATCTTTTAGCAACCATGTGAATGCTTTAGTATTCTTCTTAAGGAAATTGATAAGTTGCATTCGTTTCTCCTTATGAAGTATCACCTCGACTTTAACAACATGATCGGGGCAAGCTTTGTTCAAGGGTGCTTGGGTGTAGGAGGGATTTAGAGAGACTTCGAGGTGCCTTAGATCATGCTTTATTCGGCAGGGAGACCACCGTAAGGTAGCACTAGCGTGACTCCCTCATGTTGCTTCTCAGCTCTCTAATGACAACCCTTGTTGGGAATTTTGTAACTATATGGTAGGTCGATACCATGGCTCTCAACATATTCAACATGGGTTGGCCTATGTTTACATTATTGTCGAGAGGATATCGACCACTAGGAATCTGGTCATCACCATTTTGGAGCACAGCTCATCTCCAAACATGACATATAGATTCACAATCCCTAGAGAGGATATTGAGTTGCTAGTGAACCCCATCAACAAAGGAGCCATAGGAGTGAGGTCATTAGTTGAGATCTCAAGCTTTTGAAAAGTGTCAAAGTAGAGGATATCAATAGAGCTACCTATATCAATCATAATCCTCTTCACTTAAGCATTGATCATCCTCATGGAGACAATCAAGTCATCATCATGGTTTGGGTTGAAGTACTTCATCTCTTCCTCAAAGATTATTTCTAGGTTGTCTCCCGTCTGTGGGTATTTTTCAAATTATAGGTTGCGTGTAAGCTTTACGACCCGAGAAGTTGTCTCCTCCTGAGGCGGGTCCACCAATGATGACATTAATCTACCTTTTCACTAACCCCTAAGTTCAAGGTGAAAGTTCTTGATACCTTCGGATGAACCGCCTAAGGAGTCTCCGACGAATGAGTTATTCAATCTATTCTTTTAAGTTATGATAATTTTTTGTGTCATAGTCGTAATCTTGGTGGAAGTGACATTACTTGGATCTATCTCTCTTTTCCAATAGAGTCTTCATCAGTTATGAGTCTTTTAAGAGTACCTTCTCTTTAATGTACAAAAAGATTTCAGTTCTAATCATATTCAAGGGGGTTGACTTAGGCTTCGAGTGAGACAATTTAGGTCAGTCACTTCTTCTTTACCATGGTGACCTTGGAGTCGATGAGGATTGTAGGTGATCCTATCTTAGTCTTTTGCATATCTCTTCACATTTACTCGAGACCATTACCTCAGCCATGATATATTGATTAGCTCGTTGGAGTACTTCGGGTACCATCACCGGTGGCCTCTTTGTTAATAACTAGAAAAGACAAGAGAACTCGAGTCCTATCATGAATGTCTGTATGACAAGTGACGGGTGTACATCTTGCATGCTATGGATCTAATTGGTGAATCAAATGATAAAGTTCGAGAGCGTCTCCTCCTCCCTTTGCCTAAGCTCGAGAAGTATTACCATCGATGACTTCAAGTATATATTCTTGAGGAAGTGAAGCACAAATTCCTCAGCGAGCTGAATGAAAGAACTAATAGAGAGCAACTTCAGACCAGTGTACCATTCTCATGTCGGGTTACTTAATATAGTTGGGAAGGCATGACACATTAGGATATTCAAAGTACTATATAATGACATTTAGGTACAAAAAATAGCAATGTGCTCTAATGGGTTGGTATTACCATCAAAGACCTCCAATGATAAGAGACAAAAATTAGTCGAGATTAGCTTCTTTTTGGATTATTGAAATTCTCATTGCATTTCTTCCAACGTTAGTCCATTTGTGTTAGTTAGTTCCTTAAGGAATCATTTATCAAATCTACTAACAAGGTTTGGGATTTACGTAGAATAGAATGGTGGTGTGGTAGTCCATTAAACTCCTCAATTGGAAAAATAGGTGCTTGCTTAACCGATGGCTTGATGGGCTTTGGGCACTCTTGAGATATTAATATTACATCAGGTGGGAGAACCCTTATAGGTGCTAGTGTCGATATTGATTGAGTTGCTTATTACGACTGAGGTGGTGTCATTGCTTGTTAGGTTAATTGGGACAAAAATGGAGAAATAGATTGCATTATATCTATTAGCATTTGGATTTACTGGGTGAGGTTTAGGAATACATTCAAAGCTTGAAAGTTTGTCAAAAAAATTTAACTTATCTCATTTCCAATACACCATAAACACCTACATTGAATTTAAAGGAAAATGAGGTCTCGATAGACTCAAATTGAAATTTTTATTATTTAGATATGAGATGCCTTGTATAAAGGCATGTATTGTGCCACAGGAGAAATGATAATAGGAAATAAGATAATAAAAGATAAATTGATTGAGATAATAAACTAATTTGTATGGAGTTTGAGTTGTAGTGAAAATATTTGAGTTCAATAAAGATCTTTTGTCCACACTTTAATTTTAGTTTTATAACCCCATCTCTCTAATTATCCCTTAAAAAATGGTATAAGAGTTATCTTAAACTATGGCATCCCTGAACATCTTCTGTTTACCATTAAAAAAAAACCATCATCCGTTTACAACTCCCTAAATTAACAAAAGAGTTATTATAATATATATAGCATTTAAATGAATCTTCTTCTAGTTTCTTCAGATACATGAATGTCTAGAAGTAGAGAAGCAAGAGAATAACTAAAAGAATCAAAGGAAGAAAGAGAGAACACTCTGTTCACAATTTATCAAGGATCCAACGATGCAATGTTCAGAATTATTGTTTCAGTTAAAACATAAAAAGGCTTTGCAAATACTTCCAAAGGCACTGAATAGCATTAGCAAGGTAAAAATGATTCATTTACAAGTTTTATAAGAAAATTTTGAAATATTACAATATGGTATACTCGAGTCTTTCTAGGTTATTTCTCAAAAATTATTTTGATTTTTTTGAACTTAATAATGCTAAGAAACTGTATATTTCATATGGTTTTGAGTCAATTGCTCTAAAATGAGGTAAAAAATGAAAGATGTGACACTTTCAATTCATGAAAAAAATAGAAAACTAAGTTTACATGTGAAAATGACTAAGATTTGAACATGTTTCCCCTATAATTATGCATTGAACAGTCAAATTATGCTTATTTCATATGGTTATTATGCTTTTGATTTTGAATCAATTGCTTTAAAATGAGGTAAAAATGAAAGATATGACACTTTCAATTCATGAAAAAAAATAGAAAACTAATTTTACATGTGAAAATGACTAAGAATCGAACATGTTGCCTCTATAATTATGCATTGATCAGTCAAATTATTTTGAAGTTCCTGTTAAGGATAATTCTGTATTATAACATCTTAAATATGGTCACTTCAATTATGAGACATTAAAACTATTGGAGAAGCATAATAAAATAAAATAAAACATTGTAAATTAAAAGGAACAAAAAGAGCAGCACAACAACTTTAAATGTTTATGGTCCTACCGATGCTTGTAAAATCAAATGTTTTAAGAACATCCTAAGTGATGAATATATATCATATGAATTTAAAAATTTCTAAAAGAAAAATCATTGAATCATGCATCAATTATAAACCAAAACAAAATGAATTTTCTAAAAGAAAGAATAGAACAATTCTTAATATGGTTTTATGTACGTTCTAGGAAAGAAATTTTCTAAAGAATTTTAGGTTTCTAACAAAGCAAATGGGCAATACTAAACCATAATAAGTATGGAACTCACGGAAGAGATTTGATCGTTTGAGAATTGTTAGAAGCATTGTATTTGCGAATATACAATGAAATAGATAATTAATTGTATGGAGTTTAAGCTATAGTGAAATAAATTTAAGTTAAACACTTGCATTGTATGGAGTTTAAGTAGTAGTGAAGATAGATATTTTCCTTATCCGCACTCTTCTCATTAGTTTAAACTCCATCTCACCACCTATCCCTTCAAAGATTACAGTCAAAAGATTAAATAAGGTAAATAGGGTGGTGCCTGAGACATAATTGCATTCACCTAAATTTACTTCATGCATTTACCCAACTTTGTGTATTATTATTAGTGAGCAGATGCATCCTGCACCTGTACCGTAAATTTGTGATTAGGATGGAGAAGATGACAGAAGCAACAGACCATAGTGACGGTCAAATAATTGACTCAGCTATAGCACAAACATATCTGCGCAAGAAACAGACTTGATAACCCAGATTCTGAATCTGAAGGAAGCCAGAAAGAATAGAGGTAATGACTATAGAGGTTAAGATGTTAGAAAACCATGAGCGCATAGACTAATTGTTTAGAATAATTTTAGACATTCTAGTGGTTAGTGTAATGGGTCTCAGTTTCGATTCCATGTCTAAAGCATCTTGTAGTGGTTTAATGTAATAAAAGTTCTAATTTTCCAAAAAAAAATTCTTCTAATATTAAGAAATTTTCTTAATATTATGAGTTTAAATATCCTTGATCCAATCAAGTTAGCACAATGTCCTTGCACCCAAGGCAACCAAATGCAGACAACTACCACTGGTGTGGTGGGGCTTAGAAAAAACTGGTCCAGAGTTTAGGGTGAAGGATATGGCCAAGTTCCTGGAAAAGTCTTGCCTACCCGGTCGGTCCCATTCGTTTATCTCTAACCTCGAATCCTCTGCTGCACATCACCTGAGCAAAGATCGAGTCCCAAATTTATTTAACTCTATGAATCTTGTTCTTAATTGGCTCTAAGAATTCACTACACTGTATGCATATAACAGAATAAGATACGTCAGAATGACTAAACGGTTTGATCTTGATCAACAACAACAGAAGCAGAAAGAAGGGCTTGATCATACTTGTAAATTAAAACGATGTTAACAAGCGACTGACCTTACTGGGAACTCTTCTCCCATGGAAGACCGATCCCTTGGGTGCTGACCCATTAAGTGGACTCGCGTGCACGTAGATGGAGTAGAACCCTTCATTCCCCTCGAAGAACTTCTCCCACAGAGGAGCAAGGGGGAGATGACCCTTGGTAAGAAACAGGAACGCCACCTTCGGTGGACGACTAAATGGGCGCTTTTGGATCTTTGGAATCATGGATGCCCTCCATAGCAACTCCTCGTCGGTCATGTCATGCAGGATCACATCTGGCTCAACGAATTCCTTCAGCCCGATGCGTGGCTTAGCAGAAACGCTTCGAGGTGGCGAGGATGCTGACACCGCTGATTGAGATGGAGCTGAAGGTTGCAGGAGAAGTTGTGCCATCGAAAGAGAAAACGGAGTCGTCTGGAGGTAGAAGCTCGAAAAGATACCGACAGCAAAGCCAAAGCCAAAGAGAAGCAAAGCTAAGAGAAGGCTGAGATGTTTGGAACGAGGAGGGAAGAGTAGCATGGAAGATGGCAGGAGCTGTTCTTGGTGCTTGTTCATTTTCGCTTTGGTTTCTATTGCATCTGAAGAGCAATACAAATTAAGGGATAGAAGTCGCTCTCTCTGCAGTAAAGTCTAAATACGATACTGGGGAGGGTGCAATGTGGGGTTTGTGGATTCTATGAAGTCTGTATGTTTGCTGAAATAGAGAGAGGTCATCAACTAGACATCATGAAGGTCACATGGAATAGTGCAGGAGCACCAAAGGGATGAAATCTTCGGTTGTCTACCGTGTACGAAGCTTCCTTGGACCGGCATCAACGACCTGTCCGTCGGCACATGGAATGTGGAATGAAGAAATAAGCCATTGGGACTGCCGTCTAAAAGAAAGAGTTATTGGCACAATTAACGAGGAATTAATTAGCATAATGATCTTCATCTTGGTCTTCTGTGCAATCGATGTTTAGTTGATGAGACTAAACTGCTATTCAAGAAATACTAGTCAGTAATCAAGAGCAGTTCTTATTTGACCATGCATGCATCCATTGAGTTTTTATCGAGGTTCATTTGGTATTGCATGTGTCATCCTTGAATGTTAGTTCTAAGATAAACGACGGAATTGGTCCACAAGTCTTTTCGATCTCATACAAGACATCGATTGGAAGAATATTTGACCTACGACGAGGTGGAAAGAGACGTCTGCATCTACAGAAGGTAATTAATTAATTATATTGAGTGGATTCTAAGCGACGTGTAATCTGGGGATTTCTGCATAACTTCAATAACCAACGAGAAGAAGACGGTGGTTAGAATATATTAAAGTAGAGTTCAAGTACTTCGATCTACAGTTTGACAATTATAAGTTTTTAAAAATTATAAAAGTATAAAACAGCCTCGCTGCATAAACAAACATCTTACAACTGTTTCGAGAAATCAATAAATTTTGAATTAGTTTTTTTATACCTTCTAAATTTAAAATAATTATAATATTAAATTATTATTAAAAAAAATAAAAATTTTCTTTCATCAAAGCAATAGTAAACATGTCAACACATTGGTCTTCAATGTCGGAATAATCCATTTGAAATTCTTCTTTATCTATCAATTTACTCATGAAATAATATCGAACTTTAATATATTTTGTGCGGCCAAAGATATGATTTTTGTCATTATAACAGTAAACTTATTGTCATGATATATTTTAGTTGATCCACATTATTTTTCCTTAGAAATATATTAGAATTTCTCAAAATTAAATTATTTGACATGACAGCTTATGGCTGCTATATATTTCATCTCAAAATTTGAGAAAGCAATAAATACATTCTTCTTTTTTTTTTTTTGTTATCTATTAAATCACTTTTGAGTTAAAATTGAGCTTAAATTCTGAACTATTTTTGTACAATCATCCTAATTACTATTAGTATAAGAATATATTATAAAATATTTCACTTAGCTCATAATGCTAGGATCAAGAACGACACTAAGAAGGGGGGTGAATTAATGCAGAGGACAAAATCATCGGTTTTGTAATATATTCGTTCCTTGAAATCCAATCTCGGAAAGTGCTTGACTTCAGAGTAAATGAACTAGCAATTAACATTGAAAGTAATAGCAGTAAAAACACAGAATGAAAATGAGCACACCGGATTTATAGTGGTTCAGTCGTCATGATCTACATCCACTCCCGATTCCTCCTTGTTGAGGCCACCAGCGTTCACTAATAGTCTTTCTTCAATGGGCGAAGACCAACTACCCTCTTTATAGCACTTTCTCCTTTTCATGAGTTTAGGAGACAACCCTTACAAGGCTCACACCTCTCTTGAATGATCACAAGACTTAGAAAGGGAGGAGGAGGACTTTTAGCACTTTTACAACCCTTTTAACCCCCTAAGACTTTAAGATATTATTTACACTTTCGTGTCTTTTCATGCATAAAAGGGTGGGGTATTTATAGGCTCCAATGACTTCAGAAATTGAAGCAAAAGAGTGTCGCATCCCTGGTTTTCGGGATACTGACGATACCATCGCCATTACTGGGCTGTACCATCGCTCAGTTTGGGTAGTACCATTGCTTGATAGAGCTCGGAGATCGAGCTTTGGTGGTACCATTGCTTAACAAGACAATATCACCATTTGAGAGCATTAATTACTGACGGTACCACCACCTAGTTTAGGCGGTTCCACCACCCCAATTTGGCGGTGCCACCGCCAGACAGGGTCTAGCAACCTAGTTGGGCCTTGAGTCCAGCCCAAACCAGTCCAATTACAGGCCCAGTTGGACTTTAACAAAGTTAGTGGGATTACCTCTCAAATCTAATCCTAATTATGTGCTAACTATGATTCTTAAGGCATACACTAAGCAAATCAAGTCCGGTTAGTCTAGGTTTTTTCCTGTGAGCTTCTGGCGATCTTCCGACGAACTTCCAACGATCTCTCGGCGATGTTTTAGCGGACTCATGGCAAGCTCCTGGACTTCACGATGATCTTCTTGGCGAGTTCCGATGAGCTTATTTGACAAGCCCTTGGACTTCTCAGTCAATTCTGATAAAACTTCCGATGAATGTCCGGACTTCCCACTAACTCTCGAACTCCCAACGAAATCTCAATTTTGACTCTGGCACTTTGTTTTACTTTATGCTTTGATTGCTATCATAGTTAATCCTACACACTTTTCTCAATATATAGATTTGATCAAATAATTTATCAATTGATTTCATTATCAAAATACGAGATTCAACAATCTCCCCCTTTTTTATGATAACAATCAATTGATGACGGAGTTAACCTTAACTCCTCCTATCTATATTCCATACTTGAGAAAAGACATTCTTAAATTCAAGGCTTTTGAATTCAAGCATCACACCGATAAGTTATATTCATTTAAAATTATCAATATGCACATCATGATACTTATCATGATTTACCAATTCAAAATACGATATCACATATTTATCAATAAAAATGATGTCAAGGTATCACATCCATTTTTAAGACCAATGATGATAGATAATCATATCATTTTTAAGTATGATATGAATATAAAATTTAGCAAGATTATAATTTACGATAAAAGATGACAATTCATCATTCCGAGGCATGATATCAATTGTAAATAGCATGATAAATTCGATACCTCATCATAATGATAGATATTTATCATGAAATCAAGCATGATTTTAAAAATAAATAATTTCAAGTATCCATGCCATATTACGATAGAAATCAATCATATATTTTGATATTTTTCATGTATTTGACAAAACTAATTATATATCAAGCATTTGCAATACATTCACGCATTTACGATATAATTCATTTTTCACATTGTCATCAATTTGCCACATTTCTTCTCCTCTGTCATCAACAAAAAATAAATCATTCAACAAGGCAAGTGTTAAAAAAAAAAATATTCAAGTAAGTTCAACACCAATTTATCCAAGTTAGCAAAAATGAGAAGTCAACCAGAAACTTTGCATGATAACTATTTTTGGATAAGCTAACATTTTTACTTTGGATGCAAAAGCTTTTTAGTTCTTCTTGAGATGTGTAAGTTTCTTTCTTCCTTTATCATAAAAATAAGAAGAAGAGGAAAAAGGGTAAGGAAGGAATTCATCAAGAACCAAATTCATAAAAGGATTTGAACAAAGTCAAATGAAAATAAATGAGTTCTATTGAATCAAGCTTTTAGTTCAACAAGGAGAAGGGATTCGTGAAAAGGATCAAAATATCCATACAAAATTAAATCCCCATTCTTGCAAGTGATCATCATATATTAAAAATTCATAAAATTCTTTTTTCATGAGAAGAGTAAGGAAGAATTCAAGGGAAAGGAGCATCATATGAAGGATAAAAAATCCATGAATAAAACTTCATAAATCAAATTTATTTCTCATTAAAAATTCATAAGAATGAAATCCATGAAAGATGTATTTGTCAATGAATTCCATGAGTGAAGGGACTAAGTGTATCAAAAATCATTAAGTGATGAAGCAAGGGTATAAAATTAAATTTGATATCAAGTAACTTGATATTTCAGATTTCATTAAAGCTTTAAAAAATCAAGAAATTCCAGAAAAGATGTATAACAAACTCATACATTCGAATAATTTAACATCCCTAACTCTCTTCTCATAAAATCAAATTATTCTTTATTTAAAGGTTTTGTAAAGATATCGGCTAATTAATGTTTCGTATCAATAAAATTTAAAGATATGTCATGGTTATTAACAAGATCTCTTATGAAATGATGCCTAATATCAATATGTTTAGTTTTAGAGTATTGAATAAGATTTTTTGTTAAACATATTGCACTTGTGTTATCATATTTTATGGAAATATTCTTAAGGTGAATCTTATAATCTTCTAATGTATTTTTCATTCATACAACTTGTACATAATATGCACCAGCTACTATATACTCTGCTTCGGTTGTAGATAATGCAATCGAGTTTTGTTTCTTGGAAGATCAAGAAACAAGTGCATGACCTAAGAATTGACATGTTTCAGATGTGCTTTTTCTATCTTCTCTACTTCCAACAAAATCTGCATCAACATAAGCAATTAATTCAAAGTTTTCGGATTTTGGATACCATAATCCTAAATTAGGGATTCCTTTTAGATATCTAAGAATTCTTTTAATTGCTTTAAGATGAGATAGCTTAGGATTAGATTGAAATCTACTACAAAGTCCTACGCTAAACATGATGTCTGGCCTAGTTGCGATTGTTGAATCTCGTATTTTGATGATGAAATCAATTGATGTATTTGTCATCTAATGTGCATTTAAGTGACGTAGGACTAGCTTCGATCAGAAAAGGTAAATCGATTAAAGCAAGAGGAATCAGACATTGGGCTAGAGCAAATATGTCAGAAGATTAGACGTCGGGCCGGAGGATCGGTCGTCGTGTCGGTAGAAGGCTTCGAGCCATGGGTTCGCGTATCAGGCTAAGAAGAGTAGAAATTATGCCAAGGAAATCAGATTTGCGGAGGACAACTGGCCGATTGGGCAATAAGCCGCAAGAGAGGACGATACGCCGAAGATTTGGATGAAGCGCTAGAAGAACCAATAATATGTCGGACAATATAAGACTCGCTTGTAATCGATTATGTCTAGATCGAGTTAGTTTAGAGTCTAATTGAGTCAATTTAGAATGTAATTAGGTCAACTCAATTAGGGGCCAATTGGGCCCAAGTTTGGGCTATGTTGGGCCAAGTGAAAGGCCCAAACAATGACCTAAAACAGTGGAATCATTGGTGGAACAGTCTCCGAGATTGTGTCAAGCGATGGTACCACCCAAATACAGTCTTCGAGAGACTATTAGGCGGTGGTACCACCTAGTGGCAGGGTGTTAGGCGGTAGTACTGCTAGTAATAGGTGCCCAGCAAGCCAATCACATGAGTGATGACACGTGTGACTTGATACAGAATCTTTTTGTTTATTATATTTTGGCGTATATCACTTTATAACTATTGCATAAATGCATATATATTGTGATGTCCTTGGATTTATGCAATGAGAATCGGATCGTGATGAGATCACGATAATGAGATCGATTCACCTTTAAACACATATCCTAAATAATCCCGGTCATAGGTTACTCGAGAGGGACATCGTGATAACCGGATAGACTGGTGTGCTGTATACCCGTCCATATGATGGATGCAGCTGGTCTCACAGTTGCTCGTGTAGGGACACTAGGGATACAGTACAGGTGCTCATTGGAGAATGAGTTCACTGATTGATCCGCTTACGGAATGCTGGATGGTTGATGATGCCATATTGTCAGACAGCGATTTTGTAGACCTAGTGGTGTATCTGGTCCTTAGACTTGAGACACCAAGGATGTCCTGTATGAGTGCTCCACTCATTGATACCAGACTTATAGGTTTGGCTGTCCCAGATCTAGTACAACTGGTCATTGGGAGTGGTAGTCGACCTTACGAGGGCTATTGAGTGTCAATAGAGGATCGTCCACTCTCGGCGTTATGAGAGGAATATCCCATGTGTTCTTGCTCAGACAAATCCCTGGCCAGGGTCATTCGGGTTGAGAGAGAAAGAGTTCTCCGGGAGAATCCGATTAGAGCGAGACTCGAGAAGAAACCGTATGGGTCTGACAACACCATGCTCGATATACGATCTCTAGGATATTAGATGGATGAGGGACTATAGGTACATGGTAACTGAGGACAGACAGGTCCAATGGATTGGATTCCCCTGTATCGTCTGGGGACTACGGCGTAGTGGCCTAGTACGTCCGTAGTCGATGAGTCGAGTGAATTATTACAGAGATAATAATTCACTGAGTTAGAAGGAGTTCTGACAGGTATGACTCACGGCCAGCTCGATATTGGGCCTAGAGGGTCACACACATATGGTAGACATTGCGATGAGTAGAGGTTCGGATATGAGATATCCGACGGAGCCCTTGTCTTATTGGATGCAGATCCAATACCCACTAGGGAAGGACCCATTAGGGTTTGACACGGGATCTCTATAAATAGGAGGGATTCACAGCCTCATAGGCTAGAGTCTTTGCTTGCCCTTCCTATTCTCCTCTCCCTCTCCACCTCAGAGTAGGCCTGGAGTTTTGAGGAGCGTCGTCGCAACCCTACTGTGTGGATCACTGCTAGAGAGGAGGACGCTTGACCTCCTTCACCCTCTCTTAAGGATCTGCAAGGAAACAGGGATATACGATCTCCCTATGTAACACAATCTCTATACGCAGTTTTGTGTTTTGCGGATTTTTTTCGCACCAATCTTCGCACGACGACGAACATCTTTTTGGGAATCGGGGATTTTTGTTTTTCTTGTTCTTCCGCTACGCATATGATGTCGCCCCCATGATTTCCCAACAGTGGTATCAGAGCCAGGTTGTTCGTGCGAATGATTGGTTTTGAACTGCGTGTGTTGTGTTTAGGAAGAATATTGACGTCAAAATCGTTGACGCAAAAGCGAGAAAGGGCAGCAATAGTCGCTGCCCTCGATCTGCGTGCGTGAAGCGCAACCGAAGGCAGGCAGCACAGGGGCTGCGTCTGCAGTAGTCGGCCGGCGGCCTGCTTGCAGCAGCCTTGCTGCCGGCGGGGCTGGCAGCCCACGGGCATAGGCGCCGTAGGGAAGCGGCGCCTGCCACCGTAGGGAAGCGGCGCTTGCCGCCGCAAGGCAGCGACGCCTACCGCCGCTGCTCCCGCGGGCGAAATCCCCCCCCCATAGGGGCGGCCGCCTAGCGGGACAGCACCACCTGCGGAGGCAGCGGCGCCCGCGGGGGAGCCCACCTGCAGCGGCAGCGCCGCCAGCGGGCGTGCCGCCTGCAGGCGAAGGCAGTGCCCTCGCCCCGCCGCACAGGCTGCCGCCAGCAGGGTGACGGCGGCGGCAAAGGCAGCAGAAAGAGGGAATTAGGGTTTAGGTTAAAAAGACAGTTTTATCCCTGTGAATTTGAGAAATTCTAGTTTCTGTCTTTGATCAAAATTACGAAAATAACCTTAGGAATTGAGAAATTCCCTACATGTCCCTGATTTCAGAAAATATTAATTAATTAAAAGGTTTAGTTGATTATTATTTTTATTATTATCTAGTAGTCCTACATGATGATGATTATTTATACATGTGATGTATGATGTGTGGACGGATGATCATGGACCGTGTGATGTGTGTACTTGTGATTATTATTATTGAGATCTGCGAACCTCCATTATATTTCTCGTTTATTGTCGGGCCTGCGTGCCTATGATTAAGTTGTAATCACATGAGGAGGCGCAGCGGGAGCGTGGATGCGATAGCGGGACCCACGAGACGGACGATCGTGATGCATGGAGATGCATCAAGATGTCGACGGAACCGACGAGGACGAGATGGACGATCACAGGGCATGAAGATGCACCGTTGCACACATAGATCTTGATGTGAGTGATTAGGCCTACTGGCTCGGGCATAATCATATTAGGTTGTGGTCCATGATCATCTGATGTGATTTCTTATACACATACTAGATATGTATATATATTTGCATGCGATGTAGATATATATTAAATATGTATATGTGTGACATGTCATATTAGGAGACCAAATTATAGAAACATCTCTCGATAATATTAAGTCGGTAAACGTGATGCAATTAGATTGACCCACGTGGCCTTCCATCGTTATGAGTAGGAACCGATTCCCAGTGTAGGTTGAGTTGGTCGAGTCCCTCGAGACGCACCTATATCGCGATTCGCTATCTTGCTTACGACATAGAGATGTCACCGGTGACCTGAGGGCATGGTATGCTTGGTCGAGTCCCTCGAGGGTATATCATCAAATCAGACTCATCTTGTAACGAAGGTGTTGACTTAACCGAGCATCATGGTTGGTCGAGTCCCTCGAGGCCATGGTGATTCGGAGGCCGAACAGGATGGGAATCACAAGGAATTGTGATCGGCAAGAGTTGCCTACCTTTTAGGCTTAGTGTGATTGGTCGAGTCCCTTGAGGTTACACTAAGACACTGATTAGATCCTGATCCCCACTAGAAGTCTGCCGGAGACTTCCGTTTCACGTGCTGAGGGTGTCGCGTGACTCGTTAGTAAAATAGTGGGAGCATATTAAGATAGAAGTCCATATCTTGATAGTTTATTTCTTGCAAAATCTGCATGTTATTCATTTCTGCTACATCTTTATTTTCAGAAAATGTCGCTTTCAAATCCCTTACGTGGCATACTTGATGTCAACCGCCTCACTGGTCCAAATTATACGGATTGGCTCCGTAACTTGAGAATTGTTCTCACAGCGGAGAAAATCATGTACGTCCTTGATACAGTGATGCTTACGCCCGAAGAAGGGGCAAGCGAGGATGAGATCGCTTGCTACGTGAAGTACTTTGATGACTCCACGCTTGCTCAGTGCTATATGTTGGGCTCTATGACTCCAGAGTTACAGAGACAACATGAAAAGATGGATACCAGATCCATTCTCCTACATGTCCGTAAATTGTTTGAGGAACAGGGAAGGACTCAACGATATGAGATATCCAAGAGCCTTTTCCGCGCTAGGATGACTGAGGGGACACCGATTCAGAACCATGTCCTAAAGATGATTGAGTGGATAGAGAAACTCACAGGTCTAGGAATGGTCCTAGAGGATAACTTGTGTGTGGACATTGTGCTTCAGTCCCTACCAGATTCCTTTTCACAGTTCATAATGAATTTTAATATGAACAAGCTTGAGGTGACTCTCCCAGAGCTCCTCAATATGTTGAGGGAGGCAGAGAGTACTATTAAGAAAGAGAAGCCAGTTCTCTACACTAGTGAGACCATAAAGAAAAGGAAAGCAGAAAGGTCCCTTAAGAAGGGAAAGGGCAAGGGCAAACAAGGTAAAGCAAAGGTTGCTAAGAAAGACCCAGCAAAGGACAAAGGCCAGTGCTTCCACTGTGGTAAAGATGAGCATTGGAAGAGAAACTGCAAAGAGTACCTTGCAGAAAGGGCGAAACAAAAGTTTGATGAAGCTTTAGGTACATTCATGATCAGTCTCCATTTGTCTGACTCTTATGATAACACATGGGTATTGGATACCGGTAGTGCTTATCATATATGTAATTCGTTGCAGGTTCTGACAAGGCCTAGGAGACTAGAGAGAGGCGAGATGGACCTCAAGATGGGTAATGGAGCAAAAGTTTCTGTATTAGCTATTGGTGAGGTCGCCCTACATCTGCCTAGTGGAGCTTTTATTGCATTAGATGCATGTTATTTTGTTCCTTCTATTATCAAAAACATTATCTCCATTTCATGTTTAATAGTTAGTGGATATAAATTTGTTTTTGAGAACAATGGTTTTTCGATATTATTAGATGATAAGATCATCACGAAAGGAACATTGCATAATGGTTTATTTATGTTAGACACCACTCCACATATCATGAATGTAAATGTATCCAAAAGGAAATGAGATGAGTTGAATAGTGCATACTTGTGACATTATAGGCTAGGTCACATCCATGAAAGAAGGATTCAAAAGTTGCTAAATGATGGATATCTAGATCCATTCGACTACGTGTCATATGCAACTTGTGAACCTTGCATTCATGAAAAATTGACCAACTCTCCATTTAGTGGAACTGGAGAGAGAGCCACTGAGTTGTTGGAACTCATACATAGTGATGTATGTGGACTCATGTCAACTCATGCCATTGAAGGTTACTCCTACTTCATTACATTTACTGATGATTTCTCAAGGTATGGATATGTGTACTTAATGAAGTACAAGTCCGAGGCCTTTGAGAAATTCGGAGAGTATAAGAATGAGGTGGAGAACCAGACTGGAAAGAGTATCAAAACTCTTCGATCAGATCGAGGAGGTGAGTACTTAAGTATAGAGTTTACTCAGTTCCTCAAGGACCATGGGATATTATCCCAATGGACACCTCCTTACACACCTCAGCTCAATGGTGTCTCTGAAAGGAGAAATCGTACTTTATTAGATATGGTACGGTCCATGATGAGTTTCGCTGGCCTACTTCTAGGGAGGTGTGTGAGGGAATACCTGTAAAAGAGTGACTTATAAGGGTTATCTCCTAAACCTATGAAAAGGAGAAAGTGCTGTAAAGAGGTGATTAGTCTTTGCCTATTGAAGGAAGACCTTTAGTGGACACCGATGACCTCAATGGAGGAGGAATCGAAAGTGGATATAAGTCACAATGACCGAACCATTATAAATTCTGGTGTATTGTTTCCTTGCTACTTATTATCTTTACTATATTTTACTTTACTTCATTGCAAACTATCCAATCCCCTTTTCTCTATTCACTTGCAAACTGCTAGTCATAGGTGCCCAGCAAGCCAATCACGTGAGTGATGGCACGTGTGACTTGATACAGAATCTTTTGGCTTATTATATTTTGACGTATATCACTTTATAACTATTGCATAAATGCATATATATTGTGATGTCCTTGGATTTGTGCAATGGGAATCGGATCGTGATGAGATCACGATAATGAGATCAATTCACCTTTAAACACATATCCTAAATAATCTCGGTCATAGGTTACTCGAGAGGGACATCGTGATAACCGGATAGACTAGTGTGCTATATACCCGTCCATATGATGGATGCAGCTGGTCTCATAGCTGCTCGTGTAGGGACACTAGGGATATAGTACAGGTGCTCATTGGAGAATGAGTTCACTGATTGATCCGCTTACGGAATGTTGGATGGTTGATGATGCCTTATTGTCAGACAGCGATTTTGTAGTCCTAGTGGTGTATCTGGTCCTTAGACTTGAGATACCAAGGATGTCCTGTATGAGTGCTCCACTCTTTGTGTCACGCCCCTCAAAATAACCATGATTTTTAAAACAATTTTTTCAACACAAACCAATCCAGGATCCAAACTAACGTTTGAGGACACTGAAAACATTCTATTCATATTCACATCCATAAAACCTGTGCAGTTTATAATCATATATCACATCACTCGATAATTCACATTTATGGCAACCCAAGCCAACTTGACAAACATGAACAATATTTATAAATCCACAAGCTAAATAAATTATACAATCAGAACTCCAACTATTCACCACAAGTTCATATCACCATAAATTAGACTTAACATTCTGAAATTCCAAATAAGAGAGATCTCCTAACACTTTGACACAGTATATCCATTTCGGTTCATCGACAACATTTCATTACATACAAGACATACTTATACAACAATATCGTAATAACCAACCAGACTTGCCCATTATTCTGAATAGCTATCCACTGCCTCAGCCCAAATCAAACATCTCGAAGAGTGACAAGCTGACCTGAAAGATTTATATAACAACGGAGTGAGCCAAAAACGGCTCAGCAAGTGACAAAGCATATTTAGAACAAAAGGAACGGTTTCAAACGAGTAAGGTATCATAATGCAAGGCAGAATACAAGAATTCTCAAGGATACCATCTCAATAGATACCAAATCATACGTATCATGTCATTCAAAACATATTTGATCCATAACGAATGGGGCATAGAGTAATTGGAACATATCAATGGCAGATAGGACATTTCAGAACATATCAGTTCATAGCAAATGGAGCACAGAGTAATTGGAGCATATCAATGGCATATGAAATGTTCCGGAGCATATCAACGGCATATGGAACATTTCGAAGCATATCATCAGTGAATGAAGCATTTCAGAGCATATCAAACTCATATGTCGTACAGAATCTCAAACGTCGTCCTTGACGTTGCAATCATATCATAACTATCCAGAGCACGAACAGAAATAACTCACCAAAACTCTGGATGTCATTCAAACATATAGAGGGTGTAGTGGGATCTCAGTCAGCAATATCCCACAAAGCGGGACCCCACAAAGCGGGCAAATAAGCGCATACCAGAATATCCCACAAAGCGGGACCCCACAAAGCGGGCAAATCGCGCATACCAGAATATCCCACAAAGCGGGACCCCACAAAGCGGGCAAATCAGCGCATACCTTTTACCATTTCTGGCAAAGGTCCAGACGATCCCACACACCAGAGTACAAAAGGACAGTTTCAACAATAAGTAGCATATATCGGAAGCACACGCGGAACAACAAACGTACATGTGCCTTTACGAGTCAATCCGAAGTAAGCAATAATCTTTCACAAGTATATTCAGATTTGAAGGGAATTGAAAGCAAGGGCACATATGGAATCCAAGCAATCACAAATAACTCAATTCAATAAGAAGATTTGATGAATTCAATGTCCAAAGGAATGAAACTGGAATAGGCACATATCGAAAGCAAATGTGGAACAATAGGATATACATGTGCCTATATGAGTCAATACGATATAGCATAAACGTTACACAATAGTTTTCAAGAATGCAATAATTTTAAGGACAAGAGCATACAAGAATTCAATGTAGTAATATAAAGCTCAATTGAATAAGAAGGCTAAAGGATATCAATTTCCAAAGGAATGAAACCAGAATATGAGAAATCGACCAAAGCTCGATTTCTGGCAGAATACAGAAGGCACATTGAACAAATGATTCAAACTATCAATCGTGCTCCAATTTACTCAGAAATAATCATTGGATAATACTTTCAGATAAGACAGACTTCATATGAATTGAACTGTCCAACAGAGAGAGTTACAAATAATTTGGTAAGCAAGAGTCATAGAACAAAATCTCTGTTGGCAGAATTCATAATGTCAGATTCAACAGATAACTGGGCAGGTGTTTGGATTTCAGATCTTTCAATCCATTTATCAAAGAAAGGTCTACGAGTCTAGTTTCCAATGAAATCAGTTTTGAACAAATCAGAGTTTCCACAAAGTCTTATAGGCAGTTCGGTATCAAAAGATCAGAATCTCAAAAGTTGTACAGATTCGAATCGTTACATGTAAACAGGAGATATAACAAATGCAAGGCTAGTACAATTCAAAGTTCCTCGTAATCAAAGCAAATGTAGAGATAAAAATGGCAGTGGGGAAAGATCAGGATACTTGCAATAAGACATATAAGAGCAATTATAGGAAAAACGATCAGGGAACTTGCAATAAGGCATATCAGAGCAATTATAGGAGAAACGAACAGGGAACTTGCAATAGAAAGGATTGAAACAAGCGGGAAACTTGCCTTTCAAAGATTTCGATCCGAAGATCCAAAGAAGGTGCCAGCCCAAATCCTTCTACTTTTCCTCCGTGTCCTCTCTCTGTTTCGTTTTGTGCTCCCGTTTTCTTCCTTTCTTCGCAACTACACCACGTGTCGAACATCGAGGCACAGTCACCTGCTCTCTCTTACTCTCATTCCTTCTTTTTCTTTCCCAAACGTAGCTGCCACAGCCGCCGCCGTTGCCGCTGCTACAATCGCAGCCCCTTACACCGCACTACCTTCCTTCCTCCCTTCTCTCACAAACATAACTGCTGCATACGCAGTCGCTGCCGCTGCGGCCGCAATCCCGTCCGCAGCCCCCTTTTTTTTCCCCCTTTCCTTTCCTTTCTTTCCCGGCTGCAACTGCCGCAGTCGCAGTCGCAGCCATGGCCGCAGCCACCACAACCGCAGCCTCTTCTTCCTCTGCTACTCTATTTCCTCTCCTACTTCTCTTCCAACTGCAGCTGCCACTGCCGCAGCTGCCACCCCTTCTCCTCTTCCTCTCTTCTTCCTCTCCTTCCCTTTCTCTTCTTCTTCCTTTCCTTCTCTTCTTTCCCAGCCACAGCTGCAGCTGCCATCACCGCAGCCGCAGCCCCTTCTCCTCTTCCTCTCTTCTTCCTCTCCTTCCCTTTCTCTCTTCTTCCTTTCCTTTTTCTCTTCCTCTTTCCCTGCCATAGCTGCAGCTGCCACAACCGCAGCCGCAGCTACTTCTTTCCCTTCTCCTTCCTTTCTTCTTCTTCTCTCCCCGCTGCAACTGCTGCAGTCGCGGCCGCAGCCACGGCCGCAACCTCTCCCTCCTCCCCTGCTCATCTTCCTCTTCTTCTTCTCTTCCAGCTGCAGCTGCCATTGCCGCAGCTGCAGCCCCTTCTTCCCCGGCGTCACACACACCCTCTCCTCTGTTTCCTCTGCAGGAAACAGAGGTATCACACCTCTTTCTCTTCCTCTTCTTCTTCTTCTCCTCTTCCCCTCTTCCCTTTTCCTCCCCAAGGCCACACATCTCCTCGCTGCAGCCTTGCCGCAGCTATCTTCTTCTTCTTCTTCTTCTTCTTCTTCCCTTTTCATCCTCAACGCCCCACACATCCTCTCCTCTGTTTCCACCTGCGGGAAACAGAGGTGCTGCAGCCCTGGCTGCTGCAGCTGCCTCTCGCTCCTCTCCCTCTTCCCTCTCTTTTCCCTCTTCTTCTCCTCTTCCCTTTTCCTCCCCAACCCCACACACCTCCTCGCTGCAGCCTTGCCGCAGCTATCCTCTTCTCTTCTTCTTCTTCTTCTTCTTCTCTTCTCCCTCTTCTTCCTCTCTTCTTCTCCCCACGCCCCACAGCTTCTCGCTGCAGCCCTCGCTGCAGCCACCTCCTCTTCTTCTTCTTCTCCTTCTTCTTCTTCTCTACTCCCTCTTCTTCCTCCTCTCTTCTTTTCCCTCTTCTTCTTCTTCTTCTTCTTCTTCTCTTCTCCCTCTTCTTCCTCTCTTCTTCTACCCCTCTCCTTCTTCTCCTCACGCCCCACCGCTCTCTCTGTTTCTGGAAGAAACAGAGTGCGTGGGAGGCGGTGGGATAATACCGAATTTTCGATTTTCCCTTTTTTTTCTTTTTTTTTTTGCAACTTAGCAGTTTAGTCCTTGTAATTTCTATATTTACATATAGGTCCTCCAATTTACATATAAATCTTTATTAATAATTTTTAAAAGCGAGGGATATTACACTCTCCTCCCCTTAAAAGAAAATTTAGTCCTCTAAATTGATCATAGCTCAATCGATGAAAAGATGAGGATTATGATATCTTTATTTCCTCCTCCTACTCTTAAATAGTTTCATCAATACAATACAATTACATAATTATCCACGAGTGACCGAAATATTCTCCTCCTTGATCCTCAATAGACGGTAACCCGACCTTCAATCAATTTCTAAAAATACTTGCGTACCCTGTAATTAATCGAGCAAGTCGTTACTTCAGAAAATACTCGTTTTTGATGGTCACCTAATTCAACTGTCTATAATCATTACAAAGCCTCAATGTTCCATACATTTCTTTTAACTAACACAGGAGCACCCCATGATGAAATATTAAGCCAAATAAAATCCTCATTTAACAATCCTTGTAGTTGCTTTTCCAATTCCACTTACTCAAATGATATCTTTCTGTAGAGAGGCTTAGAGTTTAGGATTGTCCCAAGGACCAAATCAAAAGCAAAGTCACATTTGGAGGTAATCCAAGCAAGTCATCCTGGATACATTAGGCAAGGAGATAAATCATGTCCCATACTCTCAAAGAAAAAGATCGACTGATCAAATATACAAAAAGTGATCATTTGCTATATATCAATCCATACTGGTATGATAAGAAGATGGCCAATCCATACCAAGTATAATATCATAACTCCAAATCTCTAGGAGAACTAAATCAGCAAAAGTTCAAGTTCTCCAACAAAAATCAAACAAGAGGACCAGATTCAAGTTCGTTATCAAAGAATCTCCAATGATCGTATTTACATATAGCACATAATGTAGTGGTCTAGGTTGAATACCCAAGTGATAGGCAGAATATTCCGAATCAAATCATAGATGGGACCCATGGTCAAACAAATATTTGCATTCTTTCATAAACATGCATAATACCTTTGACCACTAATTCAGAAGTTTCAGAATCATATTTAGTGATAGCATACACTCTTACATGGGCTGATGATTTAGGAGGCAGTGACTCTTTCTTCTTGTTCAAAGGGCAAACTTTTATTTTATGATCCAACTTTCTACAAGCAAAATAGACTCCAATCACCCGAAAACACAAACTTGTTTCATAATTTAACTTGTAATTCACACATGATTAAGTCTTTGGTGGTGACTTTCCTTTTCAAATCCAAATGTCTTGACCCTCTTGTCATTACTTTCTGATTCATTTCCAATCATATTCTTATTAGTAAACTTGTCCTTATCATTCTTGTCACTGATCTCCAAAAATTCTTTTCATTGTTGCCAATAATAATCAGCCTCTACTTCCAATATAAGGTGGCAAAAGAAATCTTTTGATCATCAAAACAATTTTGTACATCAAATATCTTCTCTGTTTGCATCATTCATTTTTCTACCACCAATGAAATTAGGTCCACCATGCTTCCGCTACGCCACTCTGATTCAATATCCCCAATCAATCCTTTCATTCCCCTTAATTAATCAGAAACAATGAAATAGGAGGACCAAATGTCCTCATCATCCCAGATTCCTAAAATACATCAAAGAAAATTTCCACCAATCACTATAGTTCATTAGACCTCAATATATTTTGCACGTCAACATATCAAATATTTCAGTAATCCTCAAACAATGCTCTGATACCACCTCTGTCACGCCCCTCAAAATAACCATGATTTTTAAAACAATTTTTTCAACACAAACCAATCCAGGATCCAAACTAACGTTTGAGGACACTGAAAACATTCTATTCATATTCACATCCATAAAACCTGTGCAGTTTATAATCATATATCACATCACTCGATAATTCACATTTATGGCAACCCAAGCCAACTTGACAAACATGAACAATATTTATAAATCCACAAGCTAAATAAATTATACAATCAGAACTCCAACTATTCACCACAAGTTCATATCACCATAAATTAGACTTAACATTCTGAAATTCCAAATAAGAGAGATCTCCTAACACTTTGACACAGTATATCCATTTCGGTTCATCGACAACATTTCATTACATACAAGACATACTTATACAACAATATCGTAATAACCAACCAGACTTGCCCATTATTCTGAATAGCTATCCACTGCCTCAGCCCAAATCAAACATCTCGAAGAGTGACAAGCTGACCTGAAAGATTTATATAACAACGGAGTGAGCCAAAAACGGCTCAGCAAGTGACAAAGCATATTTAGAACAAAAGGAACGGTTTCAAACGAGTAAGGTATCATAATGCAAGGCAGAATACAAGAATTCTCAAGGATACCATCTCAATAGATACCAAATCATACGTATCATGTCATTCAAAACATATTTGATCCATAACGAATGGGGCATAGAGTAATTGGAACATATCAATGGCAGATAGGACATTTCAGAACATATCAGTTCATAGCAAATGGAGCACAGAGTAATTGGAGCATATCAATGGCATATGAAATGTTCCGGAGCATATCAACGGCATATGGAACATTTCGAAGCATATCATCAGTGAATGAAGCATTTCAGAGCATATCAAACTCATATGTCGTACAGAATCTCAAACGTCGTCCTTGACGTTGCAATCATATCATAACTATCCAGAGCACGAACAGAAATAACTCACCAAAACTCTGGATGTCATTCAAACATATAGAGGGTGTAGTGGGATCTCAGTCAGCAATATCCCACAAAGCGGGACCCCACAAAGCGGGCAAATAAGCGCATACCAGAATATCCCACAAAGCGGGACCCCACAAAGCGGGCAAATCGCGCATACCAGAATATCCCACAAAGCGGGACCCCACAAAGCGGGCAAATCAGCGCATACCTTTTACCATTTCTGGCAAAGGTCCAGACGATCCCACACACCAGAGTACAAAAGGACAGTTTCAACAATAAGTAGCATATATCGGAAGCACACGCGGAACAACAAACGTACATGTGCCTTTACGAGTCAATCCGAAGTAAGCAATAATCTTTCACAAGTATATTCAGATTTGAAGGGAATTGAAAGCAAGGGCACATATGGAATCCAAGCAATCACAAATAACTCAATTCAATAAGAAGATTTGATGAATTCAATGTCCAAAGGAATGAAACTGGAATAGGCACATATCGAAAGCAAATGTGGAACAATAGGATATACATGTGCCTATATGAGTCAATACGATATAGCATAAACGTTACACAACAGTTTTCAAGAATGCAATAATTTTAAGGACAAGAGCATACAAGAATTCAAAGTAGTAATATAAAGCTCAATTGAATAAGAAGGCTAAAGGATATCAATTTCCAAAGGAATGAAACCAGAATATGAGAAATCGACCAAAGCTCGATTTCTGGCAGAATACAGAAGGCACATTGAACAAATGATTCAAACTATCAATCGTGCTCCAATTTACTCAGAAATAATCATTGGATAATACTTTCAGATAAGACAGACTTCATATGAATTGAACTGTCCAACAGAGAGAGTTACAAATAATTTGGTAAGCAAGAGTCATAGAACAAAATCTCTGTTGGCAGAATTCATAATGTCAGATTCAACAGATAACTGGGCAGGTGTTTGGATTTCAGATCTTTCAATCCATTTATCAAAGAAAGGTCTACGAGTCTAGTTTCCAATGAAATCAGTTTTGAACAAATCAGAGTTTCCACAAAGTCTTATAGGCAGTTCGGTATCAAAAGATCAGAATCTCAAAAGTTGTACAGATTCGAATCGTTACATGTAAACAGGAGATATAACAAATGCAAGGCTAGTACAATTCAAAGTTCCTCGTAATCAAAGCAAATGTAGAGATAAAAATGGCAGTGGGGAAAGATCAGGATACTTGCAATAAGACATATAAGAGCAATTATAGGAAAAACGATCAAGGAACTTGCAATAAGGCATATCAGAGCAATTATAGGAGAAACGAACAGGGAACTTGCAATAGAAAGGATTGAAACAAGCGGGAAACTTGCCTTTCAAAGATTTCGATCCGAAGATCCAAAGAAGGTGCCAGCCCAAATCCTTCTACTTTTCCTCCGTGTCCTCTCTCTGTTTCGTTTTGTGCTCCCGTTTTCTTCCTTTCTTCGCAACTACACCACGTGTCGAACATCGAGGCACAGTCACCTGCTCTCTCTTACTCTCATTCCTTCTTTTTCTTTCCCAAACGTAGCTGCCACAGCCGCCGCCGTTGCCGCTGCTACAATCGCAGCCCCTTACACCGCACTACCTTCCTTCCTCCCTTCTCTCACAGACATAACTGCTGCATACGCAGTCGCTGCCGCTGCGGCCGCAATCCCGTCCGCAGCCCCCTTTTTTTTCCCCCTTTCCTTTCCTTTCTTTCCCGGCTGCAACTGCCGCAGTCGCAGTCGCAGCCATGGCCGCAGCCACCACAACCGCAGCCTCTTCTTCCTCTGCTACTCTATTTCCTCTCCTACTTCTCTTCCAACTGCAGCTGCCACTGCCGCAGCTGCCACTCCTTCTCCTCTTCCTCTCTTCTTCCTCTCCTTCCCTTTCTCTTCTTCTTCCTTTCCTTCTCTTCTTTCCCAGCCACAGCTGCAGCTGCCATCACCGCAGCCGCAGCCCCTTCTCCTCTTCCTCTCTTCTTCCTCTCCTTCCCTTTCTCTCTTCTTCCTTTCCTTTTTCTCTTCCTCTTTCCCTGCCATAGCTGCAGCTGCCACAACCGCAGCCGCAGCTACTTCTTTCCCTTCTCCTCTTCCTTCTCCTTCCTTTCTTCTTCTTCTCTCCCCGCTGCAACTGCTGCAGTCGCGGCCGCAGCCACGGCCGCAACCTCTCCCTCCTCCCCTGCTCATCTTCCTCTTCTTCTTCTCTTCCAGCTGCAGCTGCCATCGCCGCAGCTGCAGCCCCTTCTTCCCCGGCGTCACACACACCCTCTCCTCTGTTTCCTCTGCAGGAAACAGAGGTATCACACCTCTTTCTCTTCCTCTTCTTCTTCTTCTCCTCTTCCCCTCTTCCCTTTTCCTCCCCAAGGCCACACATCTCCTCGCTGCAGCCTTGCCGCAGCTATCTTCTTCTTCTTCTTCTTCTTCTTCTTCTTCTTCTTCCCTTTTCATCCTCAACGCCCCACACATCCTCTCCTCTGTTTCCACCTGCGGGAAACAGAGGTGCTGCAGCCCTGGCTGCTGCAGCTGCCTCTCGCTCCTCTCCCTCTTCCCTCTCTTTTCCCTCTTCTTCTCCTCTTCCCTTTTCCTCCCCAACCCCACACACCTCCTCGCTGCAGCCTTGCCGCAGCTATCCTCTTCTCTTCTTCTTCTTCTTCTTCTTCTTCTCTTCTCCCTCTTCTTCCTCTCTTCTTCTCCCCACGCCCCACAGCTTCTCGCTGCAGCCCTCGCTGCAGCCACCTCCTCTTCTTCTTCTTCTCCTTCTTCTTCTTCTCTACTCCCTCTTCTTCCTCCTCTCTTCTTTTCCCTCTTCTTCTTCTTCTTCTTCTTCTTCTCTTCTCCCTCTTCTTCCTCTCTTCTTCTACCCCTCTCCTTCTTCTCCTCACGCCCCACCGCTCTCTCTGTTTCTGGAAGAAACAGAGTGCGTGGGAGGCGGTGGGATAATACCGAATTTTCGGTTTTCCCTTTTCTTTTTCTTTTTTTTTTTGCAACTTAGCAGTTTAGTCCTTGTAATTTCTATATTTACATATAGGTCCTCCAATTTACATATAAATCTTTATTAATAATTTTTAAAAGCGAGGGATATTACACTTTGATACTAGACTTATAGGTTTGGCTGTCCCAGATCTAGTACAGCTAGTCATTGGGAGTGGTAGTCGACCTTACGAGGGCTATTGAGTGTCGATAGAGGATCATCCACTCTCGACGTCATGAGAGGAATATCCCATGTGTTCTTGCTCAGACAAATCCCTGGCCAGGGTCATTCGGGTTGAGAGAGAAAGAGTTCTCCGGGAGAATCCGATTAGAGCGAGACTCGAGTAGAAACCGTATGGGTCTGACAACACCATGCTCGATATACGGTCTCTGGGATATTAGATGGATGAGGGACTATAGGTACATGGTAACTGAGGACAGACAGGTCCAATGGATTGGATTCCCTTGTATCGTCTGGGGACTACGGCGTAGTGGCCTAGTACGTCCGTAGTCGATGAGTCGAGTGAATTATTACAGAGATAATAATTCACTGAGTTAGAAGGAGTTCTGACAGGTATGACTCACGGCCAGCTCGATGTTGGGCCAGCTCGGTATGACACACATATGGTAGGCATTGCGATGAGTAGAGGTTCGGATATGAGATATCCGACGGAGCCCTTGTCTTATTGGATGCAGATCCAATACCCACTAGGGAAGGACCCATTAGGGTTTGACACGGGATCTCTATAAATAGGAGGGATTCACAGCCTCATAGGCTAGAGTCTTTGCTTGCCCTTCCTATTCTTCTCTCCCTCTGCACCTCAGAGTAGGCTTGGAGTTTTGAGGAGCGTCGTCGTAACCCTGCTGTGTGGATCACCACTATAGAGATTGTGCACCTTCACCCTCTCCTAAGGATCTGCAAGGAAACAGGGATATACGATCTCCCTAGGTAACACAATCTCTATACGCAGTTTTGTGTTTTGCGGATTTTTTGCGCACCAATCTTCGCACGACAACGAACATCTTTCTGGGAATCGGGGATTTTTGTTTTCTTGTTCTTCCGTTGTGCATATGATGTCGCCCCCCAATGATTTCCCAACAAGTACTACCAGGCTGGGCAGTGGTACCACCCATTATCAGTGCTGTAGGCAGTGGTACCACTCATCACAGGTAGTGGTACTGCCAGTACCCTGAAAACCGAGGATGAGACACTTTTAGTCTCCAAGTTTGAATCCACTTGAGGCCTATAAATATCCCTCTCATCCCTGGTTAAAATACACAAGCATAAAGAGCTTAAAAGTGGGAAAACGTTATATAAATCACTTGAGAGATGCCCTCCTCTAGCTCTAAGTTTAGAATTAAGTTTAGGGAGGAGGGAGTGCTTATAAAAGGTTGTCTCCTAAACCTATAAAAAGAAGAAGAGGGGTATAAAAGGGTAGTGTTAGGATAAAGAGGGAGGGGGGGGGGGGGGGAGTGTTGTGTGAATTAGTGCTACGAAAAAATTACGTCAGTTTGAAAATCTTCGTATGATAAAAATCGATTTCGACGAAAACTATTTGTTTGACTCATATAAGTTTGTGTTGGGAAATCATGGGGGCGACATCACATGCGCAGCAGAAGAATAAGAAAACAAAATCCCCGATTCCCAAAGAGGTGTTCGTTGTCGTGCAAAGATTGGTACGCAAAAATCCGCGAAACCTGAAACTGCGTATAGATTGTGTTACCTAGGGAGATCGTATATCCCTGTTTCCTTACAGATCCTTAGGAGAGGGTGAAGGAGGTCAAGCGTCATCCTCTCTAGCGGTGATCCACACAGCAGGGTTGCGACGACGCTCCTCAAGACTCCAAGCCTGCTCTGAGGTGGAGAGGAAGAGGAGAATAGGAAAGGCAAGCAAAGACTCTAGCCTATGAGGCTGTGAATCCCTCCTATTTATAGAGATCCCGTGTCAAACCCTAATGGGTCCTTCCCTAGTGGGTATTGGATCTGCATCCAATAAGACAAGGGCTCCGTCGGATATCTCATATCCGAACCTCTACTCATCGCAATGCCTACCATATGTGTGACCCTCTAGGCCCAATATCGAGCTGGCCGTGAGTCATACCTGTCAGAACTCCTTCTAACTCAGTGAATTATTATCTCTGTAATAATTCACTCGACTCATCAACTACGGATATACTAGGCCACTACGCCGTAGTCCCCAGACGATACAGGGGAATCCAATCCATTGGACCTGTCTATGCTCAGTAACCATGTACCTATAGTCCCTCATCCATCTAATATCCCAGAGACCGTATATTGAGCATGGTGCTGTCAGACCCATATAGTTTCTACTCAAGTCTCGCTCTAATCGGATTCTCTCGGAGAACTCTTTCTCTCTCAACCCGAATGACCTTGGCCAGGGATTTGTCTGAGCAAGAACACATGGGATATTCCTCTCATGACGCCGAGAGTGGATGATCGTTTGTCGATACTCAATAGCCCTTGTAAGGTCGACTACCACTCCCAATGACCAGCTGTACTAGATCTGGGACAGCCAAACCTATAAGTCTGGTATCAAAGAGTGGAGCACTCGTACAGGACATCCTTGGTGTCTCAAGTCTAAGGACCAGATACACCACTAAGACTACGGAATCGCTGTCTGACAATAAGGCATCATCAACCATCCAGCATTCCGTAAGCGGATCAATCAGTGAACTCATTCTCTAATGAGCACCTGTATTGTATCCCTAGTGTCCCTACACGAGCAGCTATAAGACTAGCTGCATCCATCATATGGACGGGTATACAGCACACCAGTCTATCCGGTTATCACGATGTCCCTCTCGAGTAACCTTTGACCGGGATTATTTAGGATATGTGTTTAAAGGTGAATCGATCTCATTATCGTGATCTCATCACGATCCGATTCCCATTGCACAAATCCAAGGACATCACAATATATATATGCATTTATGCAATAGTTATAAAGTGATATACGCCAAAATATAATAAGCAAAAAGATTCTGTATCAAGTCACACGTGCCATCACTCATGTGATTGGCTTGCTGGGCACCTATGACTGGCAATCTTCCACTTGACTTAAAGCCAATCACCTATGTGTCTGATCCCTATCAGACTCCTGTGACGCTTAAAGACAATCTGAGACAACGGCTTTGTCAGTGGATCTGCAATGTTATCTTCGGATGGAACTCTTTCCACTGCTACATCTCCTCGAGTTACGATCTCTCTTATAAGCTGGAACCTCCTCAGAACACTTCTGATGAGACCCGGGTTCCCTTATTTGAGTAATCACCGCATAATTATCACAATATAAGGAAGTCGACTTGTTGCTATCTATATCGACTCCCAAATCTGTGATGAACTTCTTCACCTAGACTCCCTCCTTTGCTGCATCTGATGCAGCAATGTACTCCGCCTCTGTGGTCGAGTCATCCGTGGTATCTTGCTTGGAACTCTTCCAGCACACTGCTCCTCCATTCAAGGTGTACACATACCCTGAATTCGACTTGCTATCATCGAAATCAGACTGAAAACTTGAGTCAGTGAAGCCTTCAACCTTAAGGCTATTACCTCCATATACTAGTAAAAGATCCTTAGTCCTTCTCAAGTACTTAAGGATACACTTTACTACTTTTTAGTGCTCCAAGCCTGGATCCGCCTGATACCTGCTCGTGACACTCAGAGCATGTGCTATATCAGGCCTAGTACATAGCATGACATACATGATATACCATATTGCTGAGGCATAATCTAGGCCTAGTACCCCGAATTCATGCAACGAGCCTTCTGCCAACACGTCATCTTCTGGAGTCTTTGGGGACATACTCGTAGAAAGCGATATCCCATGTCTCATCGGTATGAGACCTCTCTTGGAATTTTCCATGCCAAACCTTTTGACAATGGTTTCTATGTACCTGGACTGGGACAAGCCAAGCATCCTCTTGGATCTATCTCTATAGATTCTAATCCCCAAGATATAAGATGCTTCCCCTAAGTCCTTCATGGAGAAGTGTCTAGATAACCAAGCCTTTACTGTGGATAGCATTCCTATGTCATTCCCAATGATGAGGATGTCATCCACATATAACACCAAAAAGGTGATAGTGCTCCCACTTACCTTTCTGTATACACAAGGCTCATCTTCGTTCTTAACGAAGTCATAAGATCTGATTGCCTCATCAAATCTTATGTTCCAACTTCGGGAAGCTTGCTTTAGTCCATAAATGGATCTAAGCAACCTACACACCTTATCTGGGCAGTTCTTGGACACGAATCCCTCAGGTTGCATCATATACACCTCCTCCTCGAGGTTCCCGTTCAGGAATGCGGTTTTCACATCCATCTGCCAGATCTCATAATCATAGTGTACTGCAATAGCCAATAGAATTCTGATGGATTTTAGCATTGCTACGGGTGAGAAAGTTTCGTCGTAGTCAACACTTTGCCTTTGACGATACCCCTTAGCCACTAGCCTTGCTTTATAGGTCTCTACCTTTCCATCTACTCCGATCTTTTTCTTAAAGATCCACTTGCAACCGATGGGTACAATACCTTCGGGCGCATCAACTAGGTTCCAAACCTTATTGGAGTACATAGAATCCATCTCAGAATTCATGACTTCTTTCCAATTCCCGGAGTCTATACTCATAATAGCCTCCTCGTAGGTCTGAGGATCAATATCCTCTACATCCTCTGCTCTAATATGTCTCACATATCTCTTAGGAGGATGGGATACTCTATCAGACCTGCGTAAAGTTGATACTTGTGTATTAGGTACCTGAACAGACTCGGGCTGTAGAGTGGTGCTTGAGCTTGGTTCTCCAACCTCGCTCAATTCTATCATTCTCCCACTGTCTCCGTCAAGAATGTGTTCCTTCTCAAGGAACACTGCTCTCTTAGCTACAAAGACCTTTTGGTCCTCGAGATGATAGAAATAATACCCACAAGTTTCCTTGGGGTATCCCACAAATTTGCATCGCTCTGTCCTTGATTCTAACTTATCGGGGTTGTGTCTTCTAACATGGGCAGGGCAGCCCCAAATCTTAACAACCTTAAGATCAAGCTTCTTCCCTTTCCATATCTCATATGGTGTAGACACTACCGACTTAGTTGGAACTCTGTTCAGTAGGTAAGCTGTGGTCTCTAGGGCATATCCCTAGAAGTAGGCCAGCGAAACTCATCATGGACCGTACCATATCTAATAAAGTATGATTTCTCCTTTCAGAGACACCATTGAGCTGAGGTGTGTAAGGAGGTGTCCATTGGGATAATATCCCATGGTCCTTGAGGAACTGAGTAAACTCTATACTTAAGTACTCACCTCCTCGATCTGATCGAAGAGTTTTGATACTCTTTCCAGTCTGGTTCTCCACCTCATTCTTATACTCTCCGAATTTCTCAAAGGCCTCGGACTTGTACTTCATTAAGTACACATATCCATACCTTGAGAAATCATCAGTAAATGTAATGAAGTAGGAGTAACCTTCAATGGCATGAGTTGACATGGGTCCACATACATCACTATGTATGAGTTCCAACAACTCAGTGGCTCTCTCTCCAGTTCCACTAAATGGAGAGTTGGTCAATTTTCCATGAATGCAAGGTTCACAAGTTGCATATGACACGTAGTCGAATGGATCTAGATATCCATCATTTAGCAACTTTTGAATCCTTCTTTCATGGATGTGACCTAGCCTATAATGCCACAAGTATGCACTGTTCAACTTATCTCATTTCCTTTTGGATACATTTACATTCATGATATGTGGAGTGGTGTCTAACATAAATAAACCATTATGCAATGTTCCTTTCGTGATGATCTTATCATCTAATAATATCGAACAACCATTGTTCTCAAAAACAAATTTATATCCACTAACTGTTAAACATGAAATGGAGATAATGTTTTTGATAATAGAAGGAACAAAATAACATGCATCTAATGCAATAAAAGCTCCACTAGGCAGATGTATGGCGACCTCACCAATAGCTAATACAGCAACTTTTGCTCCATTACCCATCTTGAGGTCCATCTCGCCTCTCTCTAGTCTCCTAGGCCTTGTCAGAACCTGCAACGAATTACATATATGATAAGCACTACCGGTATCCAATACCCATGTGTTATCATAAGAGTCAGACAAATGGAGACTGATCATGAATGTACCTGAAGCTTCATCAAGCTTTTGTTTCGCCCTTTCTGCAAGGTACTCTTTGCAATTTCTCTTCCAATGCCTATCTTTACCACAGTGGAAGCACTGGCCTTTGTTCTTTGCTGGGTCTTTCTTAGCAACCTTTGCTTTACCTTGTTTGCCCTTGCCCTTTCCCTTCTTAAGGGACCTTTTTGCTTTCCATTTCTTTCTGGTCTCACCAGTGTTGAGAACTGGCTTCTCTTTCTTAATAGTACTCTCTGCCTCCCTCAACATATTGAGGAGCTCTGGGAGAGTCACCTCAAGCTTGTTCATATTAAAATTCATTATAAACTGTGAAAAGGAATCTAGTAGGGATTGAAGCACAATGTCCACACACAAGTTATTCTCTAAGACCATTCCTAGACCTGTGAGTTTCTCTATCCACTCAATCATCTTTAGGACATGGTTCTGAACCGGTGTCCCCTCAGTCATCCTAGCGTGGAAAAGGCTCTTGGATATCTCATATCATTGAGTCCTTTCCTGTTCCTCAAACAATTTGCGGACATGTAGGAGAATGGATCTGGCATCCATCTTTTCATGTTGTCTCTGTAACTTTAGAGTCATAGAGCCCAACATATAGCACTGAGCAAGAGTGGAGTCATCAATGTACTTCACGTAACGAGCGATCTCATCCTCGCTTGCCCCTTCTTCGGGCGTAGGCATCTCTGCACGATTTTCTCCGCTGTGAGAACAATTCTCAAGTTACGGAGCCAATCCGTATAATTTGGACCAGTGAGGTGGTTGACATCAAGTATGCCACGTAAGGGATTTGAAAGCGACATTTTCTGAAAATAAAGATGTAGCAGAAATGAATAACATGCAGATTTTGCAAGAAATAAACTATCAAGATATGGACTTCTATCTTAATATGCTCCCACTATTTTACTAACGAGTCACGCGACACCCTCAGCACGTGAAACGGAAGTCTCCGGTAGACTTCTAGTGGGGATCAGGATCCAATCAGCGTCTTAGTGTAACCTCGAGGGACTCGACCAATCACACTAAGCCTAAAAGGTAGGCAACTCTTGCCGATCACAATTCCTTGTGATTCCCGTCCTGTTCGGCCTCCGAATCACCATGGCCTCGAGGGACTCAACCAACCATGATGCTCGGTTAAGTCAACACCTTCGTTACAAGATGAGTCTGATTTGATGATATACCCTCGAGGGACTCGACCAAGCATACCATGCCCTCAGGTCACCGATGACATCTCTATGTTGTAAGCAAGATAGCGAATCGCGATATAGGTGCGTCTCGAGGGACTCGACCAACTCAACCTACACCGGGAATCGGTTCCTACTCATAACGATGGAAGGCCACGTGGGTCAATCTAATTGCCTCACGTTTACCGACTTAATATTATCGAGAGATGTTTCTATAATTTGGTCTCCTAATATGACATGTCACACATATACATATTTAATATATATCTACATCGCATGCAAATATATATACATATCTAGTATGTGTATAAGCAATCACATCAGATAATCATGGACCACAACCTAATATGATTATGCCCGAGCCAGTAGGCCTAATCACTCACATCAAGATCTATGTGTGCAACGGTGCATCTTCATGCCCTGTGATCGTCCATCTCGTCCTCGTCGGTTCCGTCGACATCTTGATGAATCTCCATGCAGCACGATCGTCTGTCTCATGGGTCCCACTATCGCATCCACGCTCCCGCTGCGCCTCCTCATGTGATTACAACTTAATCATAGGCACGCAGGCCCGACAATAAACGAGAAATATAATGGAGGTTCGCAGACCTCAATAATAATAATCACAAGTACACACATCACACGGTTCATGATCATCCGTCCACACATCATACATCACATGTATAAATAATCATCCACATGTAGGACTACTAGATAATAATAAAAATAATAATCAACTAAACCTTTTAATTAATTAATATTTTCTGAAATCAGGGACATGTAGGGAATTTTTGAATTTATAGGGGTATTTTCATAATTTAGACAAAAGACAGAAACTGGAATTTCTTAAATTCCGAGGGGTAAAACTATCTTTTTCCCAGAAAACCCTAATGCCCTACTATCCTTTGCTGCCGCCGCCACCCTGCTGGCGGCGGCCTGTGCGGCGGGGCGAGGGCACTGCCCTCGCCTGCAGGCGGCACGCCCGCTGGCGGCGCTGCCGCTGCAGGTGGGCTCCCCCGCGGGCGCCGCTGCCTCCGCAGGCGGTGCTGTCCCGCCGGGCGGCCGCCCTTGTGGGGGAGGGGGGGGGAGGTTTCGCCCGCGGGAGCAGCGGCGGCCGGCGTCGCTGCCCTGCGGCGGCAGACGCCGCTGCCCTACGGTGGCAAACGCCGCTGCCCTACGGTGGCAGGCGCCGCTGCCCTGCTGCGCCTCTGCCCGTGGGCTGCCAGCCCTGCCAGCAACAAGGCTGCTGCAAGCAGGCCGCCGGCCGGCTACTACACATGCAGCCCCAGTGCTGCCCGCCTTCGGCTACGCTTCACGCACGTAGATCGAGGGCAGCAACTATTGCTGCCCTTTCTCGCTTTTGCGTCAACGATTTTGATGTCAAAATTCTTCCTAAACACAACACACGCTGTTCAAAACCAATCATTCACATGAACAACCTAGCTCTGATACCACTGTTGGGAAATCATGGGGGCGACATCACATGCGCAGCGGAAGAACAAGAAAACAAAATCCCCGATTCCCAAAGAGATGTTCGTCGTCGTGCAAAGATTGGTACGAAAAATCCGCGAAACCTGAAACTGCGTATAGATTGTGTTACCTAGGGAGATCGTATATCCCTGTTTCCTTGTAGATCCTTAGGAGAGGGTGAAGGAGGTCAAGGATCAAGCGTCCTCCTCTCTAGCGGTGATCCACACAGCAGGGTTGCGACGACTCTCCTCAAGACTCCAGGCCTGCTCTGAGGTGGAGAGGAAGAGGAGAATAGGAAAGGCAAGTATAGACTCTAGCCTATGAGGCTGTGAATACCTCATATTTATAGAGATCCCGTGTCAAACCCTAATGGGTCCTTCCCTAGTGGGTATTGGATCTGCATCCAATAAGACAAGGGCTCCGTCGGATATCTCATATCCGAACCTCTACTCATCGCAATGCCTACCATATGTGTGTGACCCTCTAGGCCCAATATCGAGCTGGCCGTGAGTCATACCTATCAGAACTCCTTCTAACTCAGTGAATTATTATCTCTATAATAATTCACTCGACTCATCGACTACGGACGTACTAGGCCACTACGCCGTAGTCCCTAGACGATACAGGGGAATCCAATCCATTGGACCTGTCTGTCCTCAGTTACCATGTACTTATAGTCCCTCATCCATCTAATATCCTAGAGACCGTATATCGAGCATGGTACTGTCAGACCCATACAGTTTCTACTCAAGTCTCGCTCTAATCGGATTCTCCCGGAGAACTCTTTCTCTCTCAACCCGAATGACCCTGGCCAGGGATTTGTCTGAGCAAGAACACATGGGATATTCCTCTCATGACGCCGAGAGTGGATGATCCTATGTCGATACTCAATAGCCCTCGTAAGGTCGACTACCACTCCCAATGACCAGCTGTACTAGATCTGGGACAGCCAAACCTATAAGTTTGGTATCAAAGAGTGGAGCACTCATACAAGACATCCTTGGTGTCTCAAGTCTAAGGACTAGATACACCACTAGGACTACGGAATCGCTATCTGACAATAAGGCATCATCAACCATCCAGCATTCCGTAAGCGGATCAATCAGTGAACTCATTCTCCAATGAGCACCTGTACTATATCCCTAGTGTCCCTATACGAGCAGCTATGAGACCAACTGCATCCATCATATGGACGGGTATACAGCACACCAGTCTATCCGGCTATCACGATGTCCCTCTCGAGTAACCTATGACCGGGATTATTTAGGATATGTGTTTAAAGGTGAATCGATCTCATTATCGTGATCTCATCATGATCCGATTCCCATTGCACAAATCCAAGGACATCACAATATATATATGCATTTATGCAATAGTTATAAAGTGATATATGCCAAAATATAATAAGCAAAAAGATTCTGTATCAAGTCACACGTGCCATCACTCATGTGATTGGCTTGTTGGACTCCTATGACTAGCAGTTTGCAAGTGAATAGAGAAAAGGGGATTGGATAGTTTGCAATGAAGTAAAGTAAAATATAGTAAAGATAATAAGTAGTAAGGAAACAAGACACCAGAATTTATAATGGTTCGGTCATAGTGACTTATATCCACTTTCGATTTCTCCTCCATTGAGGTCATCGGTGTCCACTAAAGGTCTTCCTTCAATAGGCAAAGACTAATCACCTCTTTATAGCACTTTCTCCTTTTCATAGGTTTAGGAGATAACCCTTATAAGTCACTCTTTTACAAGTATTCCCTCACACACCTCTCTTAGGACTAACTCTAAGCATTAGGAGGAGGGAACTCAAAGTTTTGGCTGAGTTTACTCAGTATTTTCCTCAAGAATTCTTGCTCCTTTCCTAAGTGGAGTATTTATAGGTCCCAAATAGTTTCAAAAATGGTTCAAAAAATTTAAATTTTTGGGTCTTCCGGCTACGAGCGGTACCACTGACCAGTCTAGTGGTACCGCCGCCTGACACACTATCACTGGGCGGTACCACCACTCAGTCTAGCGATACCACCTCCTGATTGCCTTGGAGATCAGGTTTTTCGATTTTCCAACTCACAAGCGGTTTCACCACCTATTCTGGTGGTTCCACCACTTGTTCTAGCGGTGCCACCACTTAACCCAACTTTTGGGTCACTGAATGAGCCTTTCAATGAGCCAAAATCAGTCCCAATTAAGGCCCAATTGGCCCATAATTGAGTTAGCATAATTACACCAAAAGTTAACTCAATTAGCCATCTAAACTACTTCGATCTTAGACAAATGATTACAAAGCATGAATCCTTTGTCCGGCATGTCATTGGTTCATCTAGCGCTCATCCAATCATTCGATGTATCGTCATCTCCTTTGACGTATTGCCCAATCGACATGTTAACTCCCACATCTTCTGCTCCTTGGTGTAATGTCCGATCCTTTAGTCCGATGCCCGAATTCATGGAACGAGCCTTCTGCCAACACGTCATCGATCCTCCGGCCTGACGTCCAATCTTCTGACATGTTTACTCCAGCCCAATGTCTGAATCCTCATGCTTTAATCAATTTAACTCTCCTTAACCGAAGCTAGTCCTTCGTTACTCAAAAAGTAGCTTAGATCACAAACTCATCAATTGATTTCATCATCAAAATCCGAGATTCAATAATCTCCCATTTTTTGATGATGACAACCAATTGATGACGAAGTTTAAACTAAACTCCCCCTATCAATATTCCATATTGAAATAAGGCATTATTCAAATAAATGATGACCTTTTAGTCCAAGTTGAAACTATTTTAATCATATCATATGCAATACATCATATACATCATCATAATAAAATCACGAGTATTACATGCATCATTCTAAAATATAATGTACATTTTCAAAATCATCATTACATTTATGATCATCATTTATGATTTTAAATTATCATTTTAGGTATAATATGCATGATTATCATTATACCTTCTCCCTCTTTGTCATCAACAAAAAGAAGAAGTGCAACTAGCAAATTTTTAGATATGCGAGCTAGTAAGATAGCAAGTTAGAACATGCAAGTTAACAAGTTTTAGAGATGTGCAAGTTTAGCAATTCTTTGCTTTTTGAGATGGACAAATTTAAAGATAGACAAGATTACACTTTTTGCTTCTCTTTTGAGATATGCAAGCTAGCAAATTTTTCTTCCTTTGTAATGTTTAAGCTAGCAAATTTAGCAAGTTTTATATTATTTTCGAACATACAAGCTAGCAATTTTACTTTTTCTTGAATTATGTAAGCTAGCAAAGTTTGGTTCTCTTTTGAGATGTGCACACCAGCAACAATTTTATTTTTCTTTATGATGCATAAGCTAGCAAGTTTTTCTCCCCTTTTGTCATTGTCACAAGGAAAGGGAAGGATACAGTAGTGCAAAATATTTCAATCATTATAAGGTATACAAGCCATAAATACCAAGAAATCATGTCATGAAAGATATAATATCAAATATTATAAAGGATTAAGTCACAAATACTAAAGGACATGATTTATTTTGACAAATCTCCCTTTTAGCAAATAACAAAAAGAAATATGAGAGTTCAAAACTAAGATATTGATTTATAGAAAAATCTCATGTATCAAATATTGAGAAATCAAGATCATGATTTGGATAAAAAATAAATCTTAACCCATAAAGATTTCTTGCAAGAAATGCCAAGCCATCATCATTATCACGTTGGGCATGATACTAAATCAATAAATTTTCAAATCAATATTACTTAGGTATGCATGATACCAAAACATGGTTTCAAAACTTCAATATATAACATGCATAATTTCAAACCATTACATTTCATCCTTGCTTCATGCGTGATACTAAAAATAAATCATTACTATGGGCATATCATACATGAAACTCAAGCATTCATGATACATCATTTTGGGTATAACATTCATGATTAAAATTTTTAAACATTTATTATTTCATGTATTAAATCAACATTTTGATCATGATACCAAACATTCATCATTTATTTTCTTCCCCTTTATCATCGACAAGAAGAGGGGAATAGCACAAACGTGTAAATATTCAAGTCATCACATGGAAAATATCAAGAAAAATTTGATGATGAGATATACTTCATGAATACAAGAAATTATACAAAGAAAAATCATATCATGAAAGATGAGATCATGTGAATACCAAAAGACATAATTCATTTTGATAAATATTCTTTAATAAAATGTAAGAAATCATTTAAGAATAAAAAGTGAGGGATCTTGATTCACATAAGAAAATATCAAGTTTTGAATTAAGAAATCAAGAAAAACCATGATTCATATAGATAATTCTCCTCTTTAGTAAATGACAAAAAGAATCATAGGAGAATAAAATGGTAGAATATTTTGATTCATCATACAAAATCTCATGATTTATATAGAAAAGCTCATTTTAAATATATAGCAAGTAGAATCATAGGAGAATAATTAAAAGTCCTGATTCATTTAAAAAAAATCTCAACTTATCATGATTTGATAAATATTCTCTTAAAAGAGAATCATACGTGCATCAAGAAGGATGTTTCATGTTGAATATATCACAAGTCATAAATATGATAAATGATTTAGTTGGATATATCATCTCATTAGTAAAATGAGTCATATGAAAATAGATCCAAAATCATCATCAAAATCACTTTTCAGAAAATTCAATGAAGGCAATGTAGATAGATCCCTATAAGATTAAAAATAACTTACATACTTTTAGTTCCAAATTTTATGATTAATTTCATGCAAGCACACCATTGTATTTTTATGTTAAATAAAAAATATGTATCATCGTTTAAAACCAAAAAAGTAACTTTCATTATGACAAAGATTAATATGCCATAAATCACAAAAATATGTTAGGATCAAGAGCACTAAGGGTGGGTGGGGTGAATTAGCACAGTGGAAAACTTTCGTCGGTTAAAACGACTTTCGTACGATGAAATCTAATTTCGATGAAAACCATTTCGGAAAGATCTTTTAAGTTAGAGAGGAAGCGAAAGTTAAAAATACACATTTGTTATAGGAATTCACATTTGTTAAAAATACGAAAGGCATTAGAAATAGAATAATAGCTAAGAAAAATTCCTTCATCGGATTTTACATCAAATTTTCCTAAGGTATCTTTTTAATTCAAAATAAAGCATTTGCACCCGAAGACTTTAAAATATGAAACGTTGGGTTTTTTGTTGTTCCATAACTCATAATGAGTTTTTGAAAGCAACGGTCTTACTAGAACCCTATTTATGGCATAGCATACTATATTTACGGCTTTGGCCCAAAAATATTTGGGTAGGCTATGTTCGTTTAACATAGTTTCAGCCATTTCTTATAAGTTTCTATTTTTTTCTTTCTACTACTCCATGTTGTTGATGATTTCTTGGAGTAACAAAATTATGATTATATCCATTAGATTCATAAAATTCTTGGAAATCATAGTTTTGAAATTCACCACTGTGATCACTTCGAATTGATGAAATCATAAAACCCTTTTCATTTTGAATAAGTTTACAAAACTTAGAAAAATGCCTAAGGCAGTCACTTTTGTGTCCTAAGAAGTAAGTCCAAGTATATCTACTATAATTATCCACGATGACAAAGGTGTATTTGCTACCTCTTAGGCTTGATGTAGCAATTGGTCCAAACAAATCCATATGGATCAATTGCAATGGTCTATAGGTGGTTATTTGATTCTTTGGTTTGAAACTATTTTTTATTTATTTTCCTAGTTGACATGCATCACACACATTGTCTTTAACGAACTTTATATGAGGAATTCCTCTTACAAGTTCTTCAGATGAGATTTGAGAGATTAGTTTCATGCTCGCATGACCAATCTCCTATGCTAAAGCCAAGTGTCTTCATTCAAAACCGAAAAATATATTTTATTATAAAGATCATCAATGTCGATAGTGTATACATTATTTTATTTTAGGACAATCATAGATGTGTTTTTGCATGGTTTTTTAATAATGTAAGTATTGGATTCAAATCTAATGATGCATCCTATATCATACAATTTACTAATGCCTAAGAGATTATGCTTTAAGCCATCAACCAATAACACATCTTTAATAAAGAAATTGGATTTGTTACTTATGGTTCCTTTGCCAATGATTTTACACCTTGTTGTTGTCTTCGAATGTGACATATCCTTCGTCTATGCTAGTGAGCTTAGAGAATTGAGATGGATCTCTGGTTATATGCCTTGAGCATCCACTATTAAGGTACCATCTCTTGCTCCTAGCTTGTGATGGTAAACATTTCTACAAAAAAGGATGATTTTTAAGTACCCATTTGACCTTGGGTGCCTCAAAAATCGATTAGCTTAACTTATTATTTTGCATGGAGTTCTTTATGGTTCTTTTAGGAACCCAAATCAATTTGTGTGGACTATATTTTTTAAATGGACAATGATAAGCTACATGCCCAAATTTGTAATAAAATTTACATTTGTTTTGGGGTGAAATATGCAAATTAGGGTCTTTAACAAAGGTTGTTGGATTTTGATGAGAGCTACTCGTAAACCCGATTCCACCTTTTCTATGAACATGACCCTTGTTAGCAAGGATCATATTCAAGGACTTGCTACCAACCTCAAACTTTTCTAAGGTTTCTTTGAGTAGTAAGTTTTCCTTTCTAAGTATTTCTACTTCATGGTATTTTGTGCAGGGAGCTAGATTATCATTATGCTCAATTTTTAGTCTATCAAAATCGCTAACAAGAGAAGCATGTTTCTTTTTCAAAGAGTTATACTTTTTACTCAAGGTTCTTCATTCATCAAATAATTCATGAAAAGCACTTAAAAGCTCATCGAAAGATAAATTTGCGTCTAATGAACTTGTTACCTCATCTCCAATAGTCATTAGTGCAGAGTGAGCAACTTGCTCGGTGTTGGTTGGCTCCTCTTATTTGGATGCACTTGAGTCATCCCATGATGCTACAAGAGCCTTCTTCTTCTTTGGCTATTTCTTCTTACCTAAGGGACATTCACTCTTGTAATGTCCCGGCTTCTTGCATTTGTAGAATATTACTTGATCTTTATTGGGTTCAAATTTATTTTTAGTGTCAATTTTAAATTTATTCTTTTTTATGATTTTTTTTAACTTTCTTGTCAAGAGTGCCAAGTTGTTAGAACCCTTGCAGATTCTAAACTTGGGGTTGATCTCTTTAGGGGATCGGCCTCCATGGAACTCTATAGGGGTTCCTCCCTCCAAGTTGCTGCTCAAAGGCTGTAGAAAAGATTCATCTATTGCTTATGAAAAGAGGAGGAATACATGGCTATTTATAGGGCTTCTAAACCCTAACTCCTAATAGGACTCCTACTTAAGACTCTTACTTCTAATCAACTCCTAATAGGACTCCTACTAAAGACTCCTATTCCCTTACAACTCCTAATTCTTCTCTAAGAAAAAACCTCCTACATGAATGTCCCTCTCAATTAGGACTCTCCTAATTAGAGTCATAACAAAATGTCCCTCTCAATTAGGACTCTCCTAGCTAGAGTCCTAACAGAATATCCCTCTCAATTAGGACTCTCCTAGCTAAAGTCCTAACAGTTTTACATGAATGTCCCTCTCAATTAGGACTCTCCTAGCTAGAGTCCTAACAAACCCGCCCTCTTCAAATCAGCCTTGTCCTCGAGGCTGACGATTCATGAATTTTGGGAATTTGATCTTCAAGTCATCATAGTTCTCCAAAGTGGCATCTTCTGTTAGTAGGTTTGCCCACTGTATTAGCAATTCAGTACTTGATCGTCGTCGTCGAGTCATAATCCGTCGATCAATAATAGCACTTGACTGAGTCTGAAGTCCTCCTTGGGTAGTCATATTTGGTGGGTGGCTTTGGGCTATCTCCAAGCACCTATTTACAACTTCTGTCTGGCCGTCGATTTGTGAGTGATATGCCATACTCCTTTTCAATTTAGTACTCTTATAGTGTAATTCTTTTGAGTCCCAATTGTAATGAGCTACGGAGCTTGGTGCTTCCTCTAATTTTTTTATAATCTTACTAGTATCTGAATCTTCTTGCCATTCCATCTTAATATCCTCAAGGAAGTCACTGGTCGGAAGTGAAACGGTCGAAACTTCAACTTGCTCGGGTAGCTGCGAAAGCGCATCTGCAAGAACATTCTCTTTCCCCTTTTTGTAAGTTATTTCAAAATCAAATCCAAGAAGTTTTGTTACCCAATTTTGCTGCTCGGGGGAAGATATCTTCTGCTCCAAGAGATATTTTAGGCTTTTATGGTCGGTCTTGATTTGAAAGTATCGTCTGATCAAGTACAATCTCCACCTCGTTGCTGCGCGCACAATGGCGAGCATCTCCTTATCATATGTTGACATATTTTGATCAGAGGGAGATAATGCCTTGCTAGTGTATGTGAGTTGTCGACCATCTTGCATGAGAATGGCTCCAATTCTGACTCCAGATGTGTCGGCCTCAATAATGAAGGGTCGGTTGAAATCTGGTAGTGTTAGCACCGGCGTCGTCGTCATGGTTGCCTTAAGTTTGTCGAAGGCAGCGGAGGCTCTATCCAACCATTGGAAGACATCTTTTTCTAGTAAGGAAGTAAGTGGTGCACTGATCTTTCCATAGTTTTTCACGAACTTGCGGTAGTAGCCTGTTAAACCCAGAAAGCCATATAGCAATTTTATGTTTCTCGAGGTCGGCCAGTTTTGCATTGCTCCAATTTTGAAGGGGTCCACTGCCACACCTTCCTCTGATATGATATGCCCAAGATATTCCACCTTTTGTTGAAGAAAGCAAAAATTCGTGGTTGTTGTGTGTTCAAAAGGTGGTTTTCCGTATGTCTTCTTCGCATGCTCGTATTTGATAATACCCGGATCAAAGGTCCAGCTTTGTAAAGATTTGTGCTCCCTTTTATCTAGCAATTCATCTACTATTGGAATAAAGTATTTGTCCTTGATGATTATGCCATTGAGAGCTCGGTAATCAACACATATTCGCCTTGTTCCGTCCTTCTTGCGTATAAGTAGCACCGGCGAAGAGTAGAGGTTGCAACTTGGCCGAATAACTCCTGTTTCGAGCATCTCTTTTATAATCCTTTCTATTTCATCCTTCTGGAGATGTGGATACTGATATGGCTGAGCATTTGCTAGAGATTGGCCTGAAAGAATCGTTATACAATGATCATGCCGACGGGTAAGAGGTAGGTTGCGTAGTTCGTCAAATATATCTGAAAATTCAGCAAGCAAAGGAAGTAGATTTGGATCTTCTAATTTTGTTGGCTCTCCCTTAGTTTGCTGCTCAAGTTGTACCAAAAAGCCACTACATGCTTTATGCAAAACCTTCTTCATTTGTTGTGTGTAAATCATCGTTACGTCGCCCCCACGTTTCTCGTGCAGTATCACCTGTTTCTCCTTACTGTAAAATTTCATAATTAGTTTCATAAAATTCCAAGAAAAATCACCTAATGTTGTCCACCATTTAATTCCGAGCATGGCCTCATGATCATCGAGAGGGAGAAGGAAGAAATCTGCAATTATCTCTTGGTCCTGTGGCAATAGTTTCTCCTACGGGCGCCTACGATCACACTTCAAAATCCGTCTGTCGGTGACCTTAACATCAAACCTGCAACGATTCTCGATAGGTAATGCCATTCGGATAGCAACCTTACTGTTTAGGATATTATTAGTGCTGCCCGTGTCGATGAAAACAGTGATCAGTTGTTGTTTGAGAATGCCTCCAACTTTCATCATTTGCGGGTTTGAGTAACCGGCTAGTGCATGTACCGTAACCTCAGTCGGTTGTGGCTCTTCTTCTGCATCTTCTTCTTTATGTTCAATGCTCTCTTCTAGATATTCAATGACCTCTTCTTCTACTGGTTCAATGATAAAAAGTCTCCCTTTACTACAGCGATGCTCATGGCTCCACGGCTCGTCGCAATGCCAACATAACCCCTTCGCAGATCGCTCCTGAAGCTCTTCTCTTGTCAACCTTTTTGGTGCAGGGACTCGGTCAACAGTAGGGGGGGCTAAGGGCTTCAATATTACTGGTTGAGGAGTGACCCTAGTCCTTCGAGCTTCATGGTTCAATTGCTCCTCTTGATGTCGTGCGAAAGAGATGGCTGCCATAAGCATGTACGGTTGTCGCGCTTTAACTTCTCCTCGGATCTCCGGCTTCAAGCCCTCAATAAAGGTCCTCAATAGCTATTTTTGAGACCAATCAAGAGTTTGATTAGATAACCTTTCAAACCTGGTTTGGTACTCCTGAATGGTGGAGGTTTGTCGGATCTTTGCTAGTTGTCCGTCAATATTTTCGTAATCAGTTGGTCTGAAGCGGATCAGCAGTCCTTCTTTGAATTGTTGCCATGAAAGGACTCCATAAGTATGTTCAAACCAGTCAAACCACTGTATAGCATCCCCTTCAAGATGTATAGCTGCAATTTTCACCATAGATGCATCCGCGGTTTTGTGGTACCGAAAATATCGCTCCGCGTGCAAGATCCAACCAATCGGGTCTCCTTCTTCCCATCTAGGGAAGTCCACCCTTATGCGTGGATAGTTGGGATCGATCATAGAGCCTCCCCTCCCTTGGAACTCATCTCTTCGGGCCTGGTCCGATTGGACAAAGCTCTCTCCGTGATATGATTTTTTCGGGCTTAGTAGTCGGCCCAATCTGAGTTCGGTAAAGAGCGTCCGAATCTTATCCTCCATTCGTGCCTCCAAGGCTTCAAATTTAGCATCGATTGCCTCCTTAGATGCCATAGTATATGTCTCCAAATCTATGATGTTAAGATCTCTCTTTTGTTGTCAGGTTAAAGGTATGTATAGGTTGAGAGAAGTGATGGTCGAAAGGGTTGGTGGATCGGTGGATGTAGGCTACGATTTAGGCTTGTTTTGTGGCTTTTTTGGGTGCAGTTTAAGGGTGTGGTTTGGTGGAGTTTTAGGGCTGTGGATGAAAGTTTTGGATCTATGATAGATGGCAGCAAAGGTTTGAGAGAAATCAGTGGAAGTTGCAGCAAGTATGTGCTGTCTTGTAAGAGCAGAATTGTCGTCGAAGAAACAGCGGTTTCTCGACGTAATTTCCACCAAAAACTTGAGAGAATTGAGGAGGTAATTGATAGCAAAATCACAGTTTATATGACAGCAAGGATGACTAATTTAATCAAGAAAATTTTGGCAGTATAACAGCAAGGAAATTGGTGCAAGTTGCGATAGTAGAATTCTCGTCGAAAAATTTCAGCAGTTTACGATGAAAATTTATAGCAACACAAAAATCAGTTTTAGAGATGAATTCCTAAATATATTAATCTTAGATGGAAGCCAAGATGATCTATAAAGTGTATAAGAAATTTCATTCAAAAAAGATTGCAAATAGATGGGTTAAGGCAACAATATGCGGCTGAATTTTTCTGCAGCACAGATTTTTAAGTATGGCAGATTGGACGTAAAAGTTCAGAAGTTTATATTGAGAATTTTTTGATGAAACCAAAGGTAAATCCACTATTAAAAAGTGTCAAAGCTATCATAAAAATTTTGTAGAGATTTGGATAGAAACAACGTAATATCAAGATCAAACAATCAGTGCTATGCGGTTGAAATTTTATGGTGCAGATTTTCAAGTATAGCAGATTAGATGTAAAATATCAATGGTTTATATTGAGAATTTTTTGACGAAACCAAAGGGAAATCTGCTGTTAGGAAGTCTCAAAGATGTCATAAAATTTCGTGAAGATTTGGATAGAAAAAACATAGTAGCAAGATCAAACAGACAGTGATATACGGTTGGAATTCTGCAATGTATCTTTCGTCGTAGAGATGAAAACTTTATGACGAAAAGTTTATGCAGCAATATAGGAATAATTTTTTTGAGATTTTCAAATAAGGATAACTAAATTGCAGTAGCAGTAAGGTAAAATACCAGAACCTATTGCAATTCACGGGGAGATCAAGGGATGATCCGTGGTGGTGGAGATGATGGCGGAATTCGGCGATGATCTTTAAAGCAATTGTGGGAATTGCTTTAGATGGTTGTGGAGGGTTGATGGATGGCTGTGGAAGGGCAGCGAGATGCCAAGAACGCTGCTCTGATACCAGGTGTTAGAACCCTTGCAGATTCTAAACTTGGGGTTGACCTCTTTAGGGGATCGGCCTCCTTGGAACTCTATAGGGGTTCCTCCCTGCAAGTTGCTGCTCAAAGGCTGCAGAAAAGATTCATCTATTGCTTATGAAAAGAGGAGAAATACATGGCTATTTATAGGGCTTCTAAACCCTAACTCCTAATAGGACTCCTACTTAAGACTCTTACTTCTAATCAACTCCTAATAGGACTCCTACTTAAGACTCTTACTTCTAATCAACTCCTAATAGGACTCCTGCTAAAGACTCTATTCCCTTACAACTCCTAATTCTTCTCTAAGAAAAAACCTCCTACATGAATGTCCCTCTCAATTAGGACTCTCCTAACTAGAGTCATAACAGAATGTCCCTCTCAATTAGGACTCTCCTAGCTAGAGTCCTAATAGAATGTCCCTCTCAATTAGGACTCTCCTAGCTAAAGTCTTAACAGTTTTACATGAATGTCCCTCTCAATTAGGACTCTCCTAGCTAGAGTCCTAACACAAGTCTTCATCAAAGTCCTCATCACTTGAATTTTCTTTCAAGCGATCTTCTTGAATTCTTAGTGTCATATCCTTCCTGTTCTTTAGAAGGTTATTTTTAACCTCTTCATGAGCATTACAAGTCATCTCATAGGTTATTAGTGACCCGATTAGTTCTTCAAGAGGAAAGTTATTTAAATCTTTGGTCTCTTGAATAGCTATGATTTTTGTTAGGATCGGAGCGACACTAAGAGGGGGGGGTGAATTAGTGCAACGGATAAAGCTTCGGTTTTGAAAAATCTTTCGTACGATGAAAAGCAATATCAATGGAAACCAATTTTAGAAGCTTGATAACTTAGAAACGTATAGAAGCGTAGTAACTAAGTAGAGAAGATTGCAGTATGTAAATGGAAAGAGTAGGATGCAAACCAGATAACGCAGATTTTACAATGGTTCGGTTAAATGACCTACATTCACTTGCGAGGCCCCTCTTCGATGAGGCTCCCACCTTCCACTAGCAAATCTCTTGAAATGGAAGGGAAAATACCCCTCTTACAACCTTTTACAACCAGTTCAACCTCTTACAAATTTTCAGAAAGAAAGGAGGTGAACTCTCTAGCAAATTGAAAAACAAGACTTGCTAAGACTTTCTAAGACTTTTCTCTCAATCAATTGCTTCTCAAAAAGTTGTAATCTCAGTTGAGATTTGAGGGGTATTTATAGGCCTTAAGAGGATTCAAATTTGGGCTTCAAAATTTGAATTCTCTTTGGGTTCCCAATGCTGGCGGTGCCACCGCCTGTCATTGTCAGACATTGACAGTGCTGGGCGGTGCCACCGCCTAGGCCAATTCAGCTCACTGGTTGGGCTCCAAACTTGGCCCAAACCAGTCCGAACTCGGGCCCAATTGGCCCTTACTTGGGTTATAAGATTAACACATAATCCTAACCATAATTAATGTACTAACTACGAATTTAAAGATATTTTCTAAACTATTACAAAGTTCGTAAGTCAAGACTTCTTCTAGCGAGCTTCCGGCAAACTTCCGGCGGTCTTCCGATAAACTCTCGGAAACTATTCTGCGGACTCCCAGCAAGCTCCTAGACATCACGATTTGATCTTGGCGAGTTCCGATGAGCTTCTTTGGCAAGCTTCGATCTTTCTCGGTGAGCTCCGCGAACTTCCAACGAACCTTCCGGCGAGCTTCCGAAAAACCCTTCGGCAAGCTCCCTACTCATTCTTGGCTAGTTCCAGCAACATTCCCGACGAACCTTCGGACTTCCGTCGAACTCTCGAACTCGCATTGAATCCTTCGTGCTTGACTCCGACACTTTGTTTTGCTTTATGTCTTTGTCATTATCGTAGTTAATCCTGCACATACAAGCAAAAACTCTACTCCGATCTAGACAATTATTATAAAGCGAATTGACATTCTATTGCCCGGCACGTCACTGGTTGGTGCTTCGTCTGATTCTTCAGCGCATCGTCCTCTCTTGTGGCTTGTTGCCCAATTGACGGTTAACCTCCGCAACGCCGATATCCTTGGCGCAATTCCGCTCTTGGCCCGATGTCCGAGGTCCGAAGCCTTCTGCCATCCAATATCCTAACGTGATCTCCTCCGGCGCAACATCAATTCCTCCTACCTTAATTGTCTAATCCTGATCGAGTAGACCTGCATCACTCAAAATGCAATTAAACATAAACATAATTATCAATTGGTTTCATCATCAAAATACGAGATTCAACAATCCCCCCCTTTTTGATGATGACAACCAATTGATGACGGAGTTAAACTTGACTCCCGGAGTTTAAACAAACTCCCCCTATCAATATGCCATATTGATAGAACCTTGAATTCAAACTGAATTTAAGTCATTGCAATATTCATCATGAATACTTGCAACACGTCATTATGAACTCATGCATAGACTTGTGCATATCATGTCATCAACATACTTCTCCCCCTTTGTCATCAACAAAAACGAGAAGTACAACTATTCTTTGTGTTTGTAATATAAGTTCAACTCATTGCATGAAAAACATAATATTAAGTTTTATCATCATGCAGTTTTGAAGCTAAAAAATTTAGCAAGTAATGCATCATGCTTAGGACATTCAAGCTATCAAGTTTTAGATATGCAAGTTTTACAGCATACAAGATAGCACTTTTGGTAATGTTCAAGATAGTAAGTTCTACATCATGCAAGCTAGCAATATTTGAGATGTTCAAGAAAGCAACTCTTGCTTCTTGAAATATGCAAATTTGTCAAGTTTTGCTAGATGTGCAAGTTAGCATTTTTGCCTCTTAAGATAGGCAAGATAGCACATTTGCTTCTTTTGAGATAGCAACTTTTTGCTTCTCTTTAGACTACAAGCTAGCAATTTTTACGATATGTAAGTTTCACAATATACAAGCTAGCAAAAATTTCGAAAGCAAATGCATGATAGCTTTCTTGTGTAAGCTCATAATTCTTGCTTCCTATTGCAATGTGCAAGTTGCAAGTTTTGCTTCTTGAGATAGGCAAGATAGCACTTTTGCAATTTTTGTTTCTTAGGATAGGCAAGCTTGTGATGTTCAAAATAACAAGCTCTTTCTTCTAGAAGTGTCATTTTTGCTTTCTTTGCAAAGTGTAAGCTAGCAAAATGTTTGAAAAAGTGATCAAGTTTTGCAATATACAAGCTAGCAAAAATTTCAAACTAGCAAGAGATAATGTTTTACATGAGGCAAGCAAACAATTTGGCAAATGTTACATTTGCATCTTCTCTTTTGAGAAGTGCAATTTTTGCTTTCATCTTGAATTGTGCAAGCTAGTTAGTTTGCCTCTTTTCATGATGTCCACGCTAGAAATTCTTGCTCCCCCTTTGTCATTGTCAAAAAGAAGGGAAGACCCTTATATCAATTTTCATATTATGACAAAGGTAAGTATCATTCTTATTTGTGCATCATTATATATTCAAATTAAAACATACATAATTTCAATAACCTTATTTTTCATGCACGATACCAAAAAATAAATCAATCATCATTAATAAGCATATCATACATGATACTCAAATATTAAAATTTTTAAGCATTTATCAACATGTTGATCATGATACCAAACATTCATCATTTAAAGCATTCATGATACACATCATATGCAATAAATACATCATGTACATCATTATCATAAGTATTGCATACATCATTTTAAATTTATGAATATTTCATCATTGCATGCATCATACCAAAACATTTCAAGCCATGCAAGCCATAAATACAAAGAAATCATGTCATGAAGGATAAAATCATTTGAATACCAAAAGACATGATTCATATAGTAAATATCTTCTTTAAATAAAATATCAAGAAAAATCATAGGAGTACAAAGAAGAGATCTTGTTTTAAAAGAAAAATCAAGTAATAACTCCAAGAACTCACAAGGAAAAATCATGATTCATTTAGAAAATCTCCTCTCAAGAGAATATTAAGTAAAATCGTAGAAGATCGATTGATGAGAAATTTTGATTTATAATAAAATCTTATGTATCGAATGTCGAGAAATCAAAATGATGATTTATATAAAAAAATATCACAAGTTATATTCAAGAAAAAAATCATCATTCATTTTCAACTTATTCAATTTGTCACATCAATATTTCTTAGATATGCATGATACCAAAACATGGTTTTAAATCTTTAACATATAACATGCATAAATTGAAAGGAGAAGGGAAGAATTCAAACGTACAAAGATTTCAACCATCTCATAAACAATTGTAAGACCAAGTCATGAATCCAAAATTCCATGAATCAAAATGATCATCAAAGGTAATCTCATGTTATTCCAAGAAATCAATATCATGATTTTGATAAAACTCATTTCAAATTTAAATCATCAAAATCATCAAAATATCAACATTACTTTCAAGAGATTCAAAATGGTATACATAGATTTATCATAATAAACATCAAGATCAATAGGATAGAGAAAAATAATTTTTCAAGGAAAAAATATTTTCCTCTTTTTAGTTGTTTCAATTCATATGATTTTATTTCACTTATACCAAATAAAAACATGTATAATGTTTAAAACCGAAAGTGTAAGATTTATTACAACAAAGATTAATAAGGCACTTTCATTATGGTAAAAATCAATAATCCATAAATCACAAGATTCATATGCATAATTTCGAAATTTATTAAGCATGATTATTATGCATGACACTAAAACATGGTTTCAAAATGTTTAATATTTTCATTACATCATTATGCAATGGTTTCATTGAACATAATTTTGAATGATTCTTATAGATAACTAAAACTTCTTTAGTTTTAATTTATGTGATTGACTTTATATTAGCATGCTCAAGTTTTGTTCTTATGTCAAAAACATACTTCATGTTTGAAAACCAAAGACAAGGTTTAAAAAAAAAATCATCAAGCCTTCTATATAAAAACCATGCATCATCATTGAAGGTTAATATGGAAATCATCAAAATACACATTCTTGCCTCTCAAGCACATATATATGATTATTTAAATCTAACATTTTATTCTATTAACATAAAACATACAATTTTCAAGAAAAATAATTATTCAAAAGAAAAGAGAAAATGCATCATGGAAAACATTAAGTAATTTCAAAATAATTCAAGAGAGTTGAGTTACTTACCTCGTAGTCGAAGCCCGTCAAAGCCCAATTCGCCATTTCACCTTTGGAAGTTCTTGATTCATCCTTGGTTGCCTTCCTCTTCTTTGGCCTCTTCCTCCGATCAAGTTCATTGTTTCTTTTATATTTTTGTTTAATAAACTTATTAAGATTTAGTGTTTGAAATTCAAGTTCATCATTGTCCTCATCACTTGAGTCATTGCTCAAGTGGTATCCATTTGTCCGGAGTTCCAAATCATTCCTGTTCTTTGGAAGGTGATTTTATTCATCATGTGCATTGTGCACCATTTCATATGTCATCAACAAACCAATTAGTTCTTCAAGTGGAAAAATATTTAAATCTTTTGTTTCTTGTATTGCGGTTATTTTAAAATCCCACCTTTTTGGAAGGGATCTTAAGATCTTGCTTACGAGATCAAAATTCGAAAAAGATTTACCAAGAACTCTTAGATTATTGATGACAACCGTGAAACGGGTGTACATGTCGCCTATAGTCTCGCTTGGTTGCATTTGAAAAAGCTCAAAATCATGCAATAAAATGTTAACTTTTGAGTCTTTGACTCTACTAGTTCCCTCGTGCGTGATTTCAAGTGTTCGCCAAATATCAAAAGTCATTTCACACGTAGAAATTCGATTGAACTCATTTTTGTCCAAAGCGCAAAATAAGGCATTCATAGCCTTTTGCGTTTAAAGAAAAATATTTCTTCTCCAAATCCGACCATTCGTTCATCGGTTTAGAGGGAAGTTGAAAACTGTTTTCAACGATATTCCATAAATCCAAATTCATAGAAATCAAGAAAACTCTCATTCGAGTTTTCCAATACGTGTAGTCCAATCCGTTAAACAACGGTGGACGAAAAACCGATAAGCCCTCTTGAAAGCCATGAAAAGCCATTTCTCTCGGGTGTAAATCCGAAATGAGAAATACCGGGCTCTGATACCAATTATTAGGATCGGAGCGGCACTAAGAGGGGGGGGTGAATTAGTGCAGCGGATTAAAGCTTCGATTTTGAAAAATCTTTCATACGATGAAAAGCAATATCAATGGAAACCGATTTTAGAAGCTTGATAACTTAGAAACATATAGAAGCATAGTAACTAAGTAGAGAAGATTGTAGTATGTAAATGGCAAGAGTAGGATACAAACCAGATAACGTAGATTTTATAGTGGTTTGGTCAAATGACCTACATCCACTTGCGAGGCCCCTCTTCGATGAGGCTCCCACCTTCCTCTAGCAAATCTCTTGAAATGGAAGGGCAAATACCCCTCTTACAACCTTTTACAAGCAGTTCAACCTCTTACAAATTTTCAGTAAGAAAGAAGGAGATGAACTCTCTAGCAAATTGAAAAATAAGACTTGCTAAGACTTTCTAAGACTTTTCTCTCAATCAATTGCTTCTCAAAAAGTTGTAATCTCAGCTGAGATTTGAGGGGTATTTATAGGCCTCAAGAGGATTCAAATTTGGGCTCCAAAATTTGAATTCTCTTTGGGTTCCCGATGTTGGCGGTGCCATCGCCTGTCAGTGGCGGTGCCACTGCCTTTCACTCTCAGACATTGACAGTGCTGTGCAGTGCCACCGCCTAGTCAAGAAGTGCCACCGCCTAGGCCAATTCAACTCACTAGTTGGGCTCCAAACTTGGCCCAAACTAGTCCGAACTCGGGCCCAATTGGCCCCTACTTGGGTTATAAGATTAAACCCTAATCTTAAGCCTAATTAATGTACTAACTATGAATTTAAAGATATTTTCTAAACTATTACAAAGTTCGTAAGTCAAGACTTCTTCTGGCGAGCTTCCGGCGAACTTCCGATGATCTTCTGATAAACTCTCGGAAACCATTCTGCGGACTCCCGACAAGCTCCTAGACTTCATGATTTGATCTTGGCGAGTTCCGATGAGCTTCTTTGGCAAGCTCCGATCTTTCTCGGCGAGCTCCATGAACTTCCAACGAACCTTCCGGCGAGCTTCCGAAAAACCCTTCGGCAAGCTCCCTACTCATTCTTGGCTAGTTTCGGCAGCATTCCCGATGAACCTTCGGACTTCCGTCGAACTCTCGAACTCGCAATGAATCCTTCGTGCTTGACTCCGACACTTTGGTTTGCTTTATGTCTTTGTCGTTATCGTAGTTAATCCTGCACACACAAGCAAAAACTCTACTCTGATCTAGACAATTATTATAAAGCGAATTGACATTATGTTGCCCGGCACGTCATTGGTTGGCACTTCGTCCGATTCTTCGGCTCATCATCCTCTCTTGCAGCTTGTTGCCCAATCGGCGGTTGACCTCCACAACGTCGATATCATTGGGGTAATTTCGCTCTTAGCCCGATGTCCGACGTCCGAAGCCTTCTGCCATCCAATATCCTAACGTGATCTCCTCCAGCGCAACATCAATTCCTCCTACCTTAATTGTCTAATCCTGATTGAGTAGACCTGCATAACTCAAAATGCAGTTAAACATAAATATAATTATCAATTGGTTTCATCATCAAAATACGAGATTCAATAATTTTAAAGTCCCTACTCTTTCGAAGGGATCTTAAAAATTTATTAACAAGTTCAAAATCTAAGAAACCTTTACCATGTCCTTTTAGACCATTGACGACATCCGTAAATCGGGTGTATATGTCTCCAATGGTCTCACTTGGTTTCATCCAAAATAACTCATAAGTATGCACTAAAAGATTAATTTTTGACTCCTTCACTCTACTAGTGCCTTTATGAGTTATTTCAAGTGTGTGCCAAATATCAAAAGCTATTTCAAAAATAAACACATGATTGAACTCATTTTTATCTAGAGCACAAAACAAGGCATTCATAGTCTTAGCATTTAAAGCGAAAGTCTTATTCTTCAACTCATTCCAATTGATCATTGGACGAGAAGACTTTTGAAATCCATTGAAATTAAGAAGATCCTCATTCTAATCTTCTAATATGTGTAATCTGTCCTATTGAATATGGGCGGACGTGTAATTGAATGACCCTCTTGGTTACCGGCAAATGTCATCTCTCTTTGGTTTTAAACTAAATGAGAGTGAACCAAGCTCTGATACCAATTGTTAGATTCAAGAGTGCACTAAGAGGGGGGGGGGGTGAATTAGTGTAGTGAAAAACTTTCTTGATTAAACCCGATTCCGAAAAATATTCGTTTTGATTTAATCCATTTCGAAGAGAGATTGACTTTGAAAGCTTTTATAAAAGTTCAAAGAGAAGATTAAGGAGGTTTGCAGTAATGTAAATTGCACAAATGAAAACCAAACTAGAATTTAGAGTGGTTCGATCGTTGTGACCTACATCCACTTTCGGATTCCTCCTCCGTTGAGGTCACCGGCATCTACTAAAGGCCTTCATTCAATAGGTGAAGACCAACAACCTTTTACAGCGCTTTCTCCTTTTTATGGGCTTAGGAGACAACCCTTACAAGTCTCACACCTCTCTTGAATGATCTTAATACTTAGAAAGTGAGGAGGAGGACTCTAGTACTTTTATAACTCTTTAACACTTCAAAGACTTAAGATTATGCCAATACTTTCGTGTTCTTTCATGCAAAAAAGGGTGAAATTTTTATAGGCCCCATTGGTTTCAAACTTGGAGCCAAAAAGTGTCATATCCCTAGATTTTGGGGTACTGGCGGTACCACCGCCATTATTGGGTAATACTACCACCTGTAGTCTGATAGTGGGTGGTACCACCGCCTGATAGAGCTCGGAGATCGAGCTCTAATGATACCACCTCCTAAAAGGGGTGGTACCACCGCTGGCAGCATTAACTGCCAGCGGTATCACCGCCTAGACCACTTGGGAGACTAGGTCTCCGAGGCGGTGCCATCGTTGGCCATATTTTTAAGGGCTAAATGGGCTATTTAATCCAGCCTAATTTAGCCTTGTTAAGGGCCCAATTAGCTCCTAATTAAGTTAGTGAGATTACCTCTCAATTCTAACTTAATCTACTATCTAACTATAATAACTAAGTCATAATTAAAGCACTCTTGTTCCGATACGTCAATCGCTCTTTTGACGAGTTTCCACGATCTTCCTGCGATCTTCTAATGAACTCTCGGCAATGTTCTAGGGGACTCCCGATAAGCTCTTGGACTTTACGATGATCTTCTTGGCAAGTTTTGACGAGCTTCTTTGGCAAGTTTCTAGACTTCTCGATTGGTTCTAGCAGAACTTCCGAAAAACGTCCGGACTTCCGACAAATTCTTGAACTTCCAACGAGATCTTGATCTTAATTCCGGCATAATACTTGCTACTATTGTAGTTAATCCTACACACTTTTCTCAATATATAGATTAGATCAAACAACTAACAATTGATTTCATCATCAAAATCCAAGATTCAATATAATCATGTTGGGCCGGAGAAAAACATGTCAGAATATTGGATGTCGAGCCGAAGGATCGGTCGATGTATCGACAGAAGGCTTCGGGCTATGGGTTCGGGCATCGGGCCAAGAAGGGCAAAAATTACACCAAGAAAATTAAAGTTGCAGAGGTCAACTAACAGATTGGGCAATAGACCGCAAGAGAGGACGATGCATCGAATAATTGGATGAATCGTCGATAAACCAATGATAAGCTGGACAATACTTAATTTAAGCTTTATAATAATTGTCTAGATCGAAGTGAGTTTTAAGCATGCAAGATTAACTACGATAGCAAGACATAAAGCAAAATGAAGCCCTAGAGTCAAAAATGAGACTTCGTTGGGAGTTCGAGAGTTCATCAGAAGTCCAAACATTCATCGGAAGTTCTATCGGAATTGACCTAGAAGCCCAGGAGCTTGCCAAAGAAGCTCATCAGAACTCACCAAGAAGATCATTGTGAAGTCCAACAGCTTGCTAGGAGTCCGCTGGAACATTTTCAAGAGATCATCGGAAGTTCACCGAAAGATCGCTAGAAGCTCGCTAGAAGAAACTTAGATTTACCAGACTTGTTTAGCTTAGTATGTGTCTTAAATTTCATAGTTAGAACATAATTAGGATGGGAATTGGGCTAGCCCAATTAGGGGCCAATTGGGCCCATTTATGGACTGTGTTGGGCTAAGTGAAAGGCTCAAACAATGACCCAATATGTGGCACCATCGTGGCACAATATTCGAGACTATGTCAGGCAATGGTACCATCAGACTAGGTGGTGGTACTGCCCAGTGTCAATGTCAGGCAGTGGTACCGCCCAAACACAGACTCCCAAGTGGTGGTACCACTAGACTAGGAGGTGGTACCGCCCAGTGTTAGTGCTCTAGGCGGTGGTACCACCAAGACCCAGGAAACCTAGGATGAGATATTTTTAGGCTCTAAGTTTGTATCAACTTGAGGCCTATAAATACTTCTCTCAACCCTGGTTAACATACATAAGCACAGAGAACTTAAAAGTGAGAAAACGCTGTAGAAATTACTTGAGAGATCCCCTCCTCTAGCTTAAACTTAGAATTCTGTTTAGAGAGGAGTGTGTGCTTGTAAAAGGTTATCTCCTAAACCTATAAAAAGGAGAAAAAGGGTATAAAAGGGTAGTTGGTCTTTGCCCATTGAAGGAAGACTACTAGTGGATGCCGATGGCCTCGACGAAAGAGGAATCAGAAGTGGATGTTAGATCACAATAACCGAACCACTATAAACTCAGTTTGTATTTCTTTTGAGCAATTTACTTTAACTGCAAACTTCCTTACTTACTATATTCTTTTATATACTTTCATTTTAAGCATTTTTATGAAACAGGTTTAATCGAAATGAATTTTTTGAACCAACGTGATTTTATCCATTGCACTAATTCACCCTCCCCCCCTCTTAGTGCCGACTCGTTCCCAACAGTTGATGTCAGAACCACGATATTTCTCATTTGTTTTAACACCCAAGAGAAATGACTTTTTTCGGCTTTCAAGAGGGCCACTCTCTCATTTGTCCTCCCATATTTAATGAGATGGACTACACTTAATGGAAAACTCGAATGAGAGTTTTCTTACTTTCCTTGATTTGAATTTATGAAATATTGTCGAAAACGGTTTTCAAAGGTCTTCTCTTCCAATGAACGATTAGAATGATTTGGAGAAGAAGACTTTTTCTTTAAATGCTAGAGCTATGAATGCTCTATTTTGCACCTTAGACAAGAATGAATTCATCTGGGTTTCTACTTGTGAAATAGCTTTTGATATTTGGCACACTCTTGAAACCACACACGAAGGCACTAGTATAGTAAAAGATTCTAAGATAAATCTTTTGATGCATAATTTTGAATTATTTCGGATAGAACCAAGTATTGGAGACATGTACACCCGTTTTATAGATGTCATCAATAGTCTAAAAACTCTTGGTAAAAGTTTTTCGAATCTTGAACTTGTGAGTAAAGTTTTACGATCAGTTTCTAAAAATTGGAATTCCAAAGTAACGGCTATTCAAGAATAAAAAACTTAAACTATTTCCACTTGAAGAAGTTATTGGGTCATTAATAGCCTATAAAATGACATGCAAGGCATATGATAAACATAAGAACAACCTTCCAAAGAACAAGAAGGATTTGGCACTTAGAACAAATGAAGACCACTCGAGCGAAAGCTCAATTGATGATGAACTCAAACTTCTCACTATAAAATTTAAAATATTTATTAAACAAAAATTAAAGAATAAAAATAACTTTAAAAAGAAGTTACCAAAGAAGAAGAGAGCACTTAAGGCGACTTGGAATGAACCAAGTTCATCTGAAGATGAAGAATAAACCAACAAAGGCAAGGTGACAAACTACGCCTTAACAATTTTTAATGACGAGGTAACTAAAACCCCTTTATTTTTTTTGAAATTACATAATGTATTTTATGAGTTATTTTTAAATTAATTAGTAAATAAAAATATATATCATGCTTCTTTTTCTAGCTTTTTTGAAAAAATGATCATGACAATTATATGTTTTATGATAAAGGAACAAAATGTTAGATTTAAATCTAATGATTAATCCTATATATGTTTTTTTTTAATTTATTAATGTGTATCTAAATTGATGATTTTCAATTTTGATTAAAGATGTCTTATGTTCCATGAAACCATGGTTGATGATCTAATAAAGTATAATGATAATGCTTAATGAGTTTATATTTCGAATTTATGGATGAATTCTTATGATTTATGGCTTATCAATCTTTGTGGTGATGAAATTTACTTTTTCGATTTTAAACAAGATGGATGGTTTCCATATGAAAAACTTGAGCATATTTATATGAAATATAAAATAAAACATATAAAAAGGAAAATGTATGATCATTGGAATTAAAATGATAAATCAAATCTCTTGTATATATTCAGAAAATTATTGTCAATCATTATTGATTTTCTGAAAAATATCTAGAACCCTAAGAGGAATAGACAAATTTATAGAAGAGAATTTCGTTGCAAGAGAGGATGCATGACTTTGTCATTTTATGTGATGGTTCTTAATCATCTAGTAAGTTTGGGGATACATACTTAAAATGAGCCAAAGTCGACTTCTTATGATGGCCTATGTGGGCTGTAAGTTGCAAACCTCAAACCTAAGTTGAGGATAAGGTTATTTTGAAAGCCTGGCGTAGACTCAACATTGTGGATAGTAAAACATAATTGTTTGCGTAGACTCTATGAAATAGATCAAATTTGTCTACGATCACATCACATACAAGCGCGATGACACCTTTGGAATTTACACAATGATAGTAAGATTGGCTAATCAACTTTGTAATCAACATAGCCAACTTTCAATATATACACCAAGTTCTTAATGATTGGTATACAATAAGATTTGTAAGTCAACATTGTCAACTTTCAATGGATATACCAACTAGCTAAATAAGGGAGGATAACTAACGATGTAGCCTTCTTGGAAGATAATTTTAATAGGTATTAATTTCTATTGAGACATCTAAGTTGATTAGAGTAATATTGCATAAATAATAGGTTTGATATTTGAATATTTGAGCATTATTTATATCATTTGATGTAATAAAAATATTATTATTATTATTTTAAAAAATTATTACATAATTCATCGTCTTCTTCTTCGCCATGAAAAACACATATACGTTTGATTAACCCCACCAAGGGTCCTTCTTAGTGACCCTTGACTAAACACATGTACGTTTCCTTTTCTTTAGTGGAAAAGAAGAAAGATAGATTTGAATCAAACTTGGCCGAAGGATAAACCTCGTCTCGACTGCAAGTCCATAATTTCTAGAAAGAATTATATTAACCTTTTCCATTACATATAAATAAAACTGCTCATTCCAAAAAAAAAATATTAACCCTTGTTATTTTCCCCCTAATAGTAATTAATCGTTATAAACACAAACTACCCAACTAACTAACTAAATATTTTATGATCCATAATAGTTTTAGAATAAATTTCGAACAACACCTTTTTAAAATGGTTATCCCAAGAGCTTTTTTTTATTTCTTTCTTAGTAGAAAGAGCAATGTGATAAGTATTTAAGACATCTAAGTTGATTAGAGTAATGTTACACAAATAATAGGTTTGATATTTGAATATGTGAGCATCATTTATATCATTTGATGGAATAAAAAATTATTATTATTATTATTTTAAGAAACTATTGTATAATTCATCGTCTTTTTCTTTGTCATGAAAAACACAAGTAGGTTTGACTAACTCCACCAAGGATCCTCCTTAGTGATCGAAGAATACTTTCCTTTAATTTAGTGGAAAAGTAGAAAGATAGGTGTGGATGCAAACTTGGCTGAAGGATAAACCTCATATGCAAGTCTATAATTTATAGAAAGAATTATATTAACCTTTTCCATTACATATAAAGGAAACTACACGTTCCAAAAAAAAAATTTATTAACCCTTGTTATTTTCCCCCTAATAGTCATTAATCGTTATAAAAATAAACTACCTAACTAACTAATTAAATATTTTATGATCCACAAGAACGAATTTCCAACAACACCTTTTCAAAGTGGATATCTCAAGAGCTTTTTTTTATTTTTTTCTTAGTGGCAAGAGTAATATGATAAGTATTTGAGACATCTAAGTTGATTAGAGTAATATTACATAAATAATAGGTTTGATGTTTGAATAAGTGAGCATCATTTATATCATTTGATGTAATAAAAAAATTTATTATTATTATTATTTTAAGAAACTATTGCATAATTCTTCATCATGAAAAACACACATACGTTTGACTAACTCCACTAAGGGTCCTCCTTAGTGACCTAAGAATACTTTCCTTTAATTTAGTAGAAAAAAAGATGTTGAATCTCTTATTTTGATGATGAAATCAATTGGTAAATTATTTGATCTAATCCATATATTGAAATAAGTGTGCAGGATTAACTACGATAGTAGTAAAGCGTAAAGCAGATGATGGGCCGAAGTCGAAGACTTGGATAATATACCGGAAGCTCGTCGAGAATTCATCGTAAGATCACCGGAAGCATGTTGGAAGACTCACCGAAACCTCGTCAGGAGATCGCTGAAAGCACGCCGAAAGACTCACCGAAAAGTTCACCGAAAGATCGCCGAGTGAAAAATCAACGTACCGAACCATGCTTGTCTTAATCATAGTTAGAGTGATAATTAGAGTTGATTTGGGAGGTAATCCCATCAACTCTGTTAGGGGCCAACTGGGCTCAGAGTTGGGCTGGTTTGGGCCGGAGTCAAGGCCCAACCAAGTTGCTGAATTCCTAACCGGTGGTGGCACTGCTTGGAAAGCAGCACCCCAGGTGGTCTGGGGGGTGGTACCGACAAGATTGGGTGATGGTACCACTAGCAGTTAATGCTACCATCGGTGGTATCACCCCTGTCAAGCGGTGGTACCGCCAGAGCTCGGTCTCTAAGCTCGATTAAGTAGTGGTTCTACCTAGACTAAGCAGTAGTACTGCCCAGTGTCAGGTGTTAGGTGGTGGTACCGCTAGTACCTCGAAAATCGAAGATGAGACACTTTTTGGCTCCATTTTTTTAAGTCATTTGAGTCTATAAATACCCCACCCTTTTCTACATCAAAGGGCACGAAAGCTATTAGCATAATCTTGAGTTCTTGAGTTTTAAAGTGTTTGTAAAAGAAAAGAGTTCTCCTCTTTCATCTCTTAGCCTTGTAACCATTCAAGAAAGAGGAGTGAGACTTTAAGGGTTGTCTCCTAAACCCGACAAAATGAGAAAGAGCTATAAAATGTGGTTAGCCTTCACCTATTGAAGAAAGGCCTTTAGTGAACATCGGAAACCTCATCGGAGGAGGAATCCGAAAGTAGATGTAGGTCACATTGATCGAACCACTCTAAATTTTGGTTTACTTTTCATTTGTGCAATTTACATTACTACAAATCTCTTTAATCCTCTCTTACACTTTTATGAAAGCTTTCAAGTTCATAATATCTCTAAAACGGATTGAATCGAAACCATTTTCGTCGGAATCAGTTTTAATTGAAATAAATATTTTTTAAAATAAAAAAAAATTTTGCTGCACTAATTCAACCCCCTCTTAGTGCCACTTTTGATCATAACAAGTGGTATCAGAGCGAGGTTCACTCTCATTTGGTTTTAAACTTAAGAGAGATGACATTTACCGGTAACCTAGAGGGCCATTCAATTATACATTCGCTCTTGTTCAATAGAACGGATTATACATATTGGAAGACTAGAATGAGGATCTTCCTAATTTCAATAGATTTTGAATTATGAAATATTATAGAAAATAGCTTTCAAAAGTCTTCTCTTCCAATGAACGATTAGAATAAGTTGGAGAAGAAGACTTTTGCTTTAAATGCAAAGGCTATGAAACTGCTTTGTTTTGTGTCTTAGACAAAAACAAGTTTAATCGTGTATCTATTTGTGAAACTACTTTTGATATTTAGCACACACTCGAAGTGACTCATGAAGGCACTAGTAGAGTGAAGAAGTCAAAAATTAATCTTTTAGGCCATATTTATGAGTTGTTTCGAATGAAACTGAGTGAGACCATTGGAGACATATACACCCGATTTATGGATGTTGTCAATAGTCTAAAAGGACTTGGTAAAGGTTTCTCAGATTTTAAACTTGTTAATAAAATTTTAAGATCCATTCCAAAGAGTTATGACCCTAAAGTCATGGCCATTCAAGAGACCAAAGACCTAAATAATTTTCCTCTTAAAGAACTAATTGGGTCACTAATGACCTATGAGATGACTTGTAAAGCTCATGAAAAGCTTGAGGATACCCTTCCAAATAATAGGAAGAATATGGTACTAAAAACCTAAGATGACCACTTGAAAGAAAACTCAAGTGATGAGGACCTTGATGAAGACTCAGCACTCTTAACAAGGAAATTCAAAAAATTCATAAAAATGAACAAATTTAAAAATGACACTAAAAATAAATTTGAACCCAAAAAAGATTAAGTAATATGCTACGAATGTAAAAAATCGGGACATTACAAGAGCGAATATCCTCTAGCCAAGAAGAGGCAATCAAAGAAGAAGGCTCTTAAAGTAACATGAGATGACTCAAGTGCATCCGAAGAAGAGGAGCCTACCATCACCGAGCAAGTTGCTCACTATACACTAATGACCATTGGAAATGAGGTAACAATTTCATTTGATACAAATTTATCTTTTGATTGATTATTAAGTTCTTTTCATGACTTGTTTGATGAATGCAAATTAATTAGTAAAAAATATAAATTATTAAAAAAGGAGCATGCTTCTCTTGTTAGTGATTTGGATAAATTAAAGGTTGAGCATAATAGTAGTTTAACTCCTTGTACGAAATGTGATGAACTAGAAATACTTAAAAAGGAAAACTTACTACTCAATAAAACCTTCGAAAAATTTGAGGTTGGTAGCAAATCTTTGAATATGATCCTTACCAATAAGCATCACGTTCATAGAAAAAGTAGAATTGGATTTGTGAGTAGCTCTCACCAAAATCCAACCACCTTTGTTGAAGGCCTAACCTTGCATATTTTACTTGACACCAAATGCAACTTTTGTTACAAACTCGGACATATTGCCTATAAATGTCTACCTAAAAGATGTAATCCATATAGATTAATTTGGGTTCCTAAAAGAACCTCAAATGACTCAATGCAATATGATAAGATATGTAGATCGATTTTTGAGGCATCCAAGATCAAATGAGTACCTAAAAATTATCTTTTTTTATAGAAAAATGTACCATCATAAGCTAGGAGTAAAAGATGGTACCTTGATAGTGGATGCTCAAGGCATATGACCGGAGATCCATCTCAATTCTCTAAGCTCACTAGCCTAGACGAAGGATATGTCACATTCGGAGACAACAACAAGGGTAAAATCATTGGTAAAGGAACCATAGGTAACAAATCCAACCTTTTTATTGAAGATATGTTGTTGGTTGATGGCTTAAAGCATAACCTCTTGAGCATTAGTCAATTTTGTGATAAAGGATATATTGTTAAATTTGAACCTAATGCTTGCATTATTGAAAAACCATACAAAAACACATCTATGATTGCACTAAAACAAAATAATGTATACACTATTGACGTTAATGATCTTTGCAATGAAATATATTTTTCGATCTTGAATGATGATACTTGGCTTTGGCATAGGAGATTATGTCATGCTAGCATGAAACTAATCTCTCAAATCTCATCTAATGAACTTGTGAGAGGAATTCCTCATATTATATTCGTTAAAGACAATATGTGTGATGCATGTCAACTAGGAAAACAAATAAAAGGTAGTTTTAAACCAAAGAATCAAATAAGCACCTTTAGACTATTGCAATTGATCCATATGGACTTGTTTGGACCAATTGCTACATCAAGCCTAAGAGGTAGCAAATATACCTTTGTTATTGTTAACGATTATAGTAGATATACTTGGATTTACTTCTTAGCATACAAAAATGATTACTTTAGGTATTTATCCAAGTTTTGTAAACTTGTTCAAAATGAAAAGGGTTTTATGATTTCATCAATTCGAAGTGATCATGGTGGTGAATTTCAAAACCATGATTTTCAAGAATTTTATGAATCTAATGGATACAACCACAACTTTTATACTCCAAGAAATCCTCAACAAAATGGAGTAGTAGAAAGAAAGAATAGAAACTTATAATAAATGGCTAGAACCATGTTAAACGAACATAGCCTACCCAAATATTTTTGGGCCGAAGTCATAAATAGAGTTCTAGTAAGACCATTACTTTTCAAAACTCCTTATGAGTTGTAGAACAATAAAAAGCCCAACGTTTCATACTTTAAAGTTTTCGGGTGTAAATGTTTTATTTTGAATGAAAAAGATACCTTAGGAAAGTTTAATGCAAAATTCGATGAGGAAATTTTTCTTGGTTATTCTTCAATTTCAAAGGCTTTTCGAATCTTCAATAAAAAAACTTTAGTTATAGAAGAATCTATTCATGCTGTTTTTAATAAATTTTCGAAGTATAGAAAAATAATTTTGATGATGATCTTAAATTTGATACTTTGAATTTAAATGAATCCCTTTCTCCATCTAGCAACTTGGATGTATCTTCTTCCGAACCTTCTTTGTTGAAGGAATGAAAATATGTAGATGCTCATCCTAAGGAGCTAATTATAGGGGACACATCGAAAGGGGTTCAAACTCGTTCTTCTCTTAAGAATTTTTGTGCCAACGCTGCTTTTCTCTCCCAAATTGAACCTAAATGCATTGACAAAGCCATAAAAGATGATTCATGGGTCATCGCAATGCAACAAGAATTGAATCAATTTGAGAGAAATGAAGTATGAAAGCTTGTTCTTAGACCAAATGACCATTTAGTTATTGGTACTAAATGGGTCTTTAGAAACAAGCAAGGTAAATTTGGTATTATAGTTCGAAACAAGGTTAGATTAGTGGCCAAAGGTTTCAACCAAAAAGAATGTATCAATTATAAAGAAACCTTCGCAATTGTACATGATTAGAAGCTATAAGGATGCTCCTTGCCTATGCTAGTAGTAATAATTTTAAGTTGTTTCAAATGGATATTAAAAGTGCTTTCTTAGTGACTTTATCTTCGAAGAAGTTTATGTTGAACAACCTCCCGGGTTTTAGAATGATAATTATCCTAATCATGTGTTTGAATTGATTAAAGCTCTCTATGGATTGAAACAAGCCCCAAGGGCTTGGTATGAGATACTTAGCTCATTTTTAATTCATAATAATTTCTCTAAAGGCAAGGTCGATACTACATTGTTTATTAAAAATTTTAAAAATAATTTTCTTATTATTTAAATTTATGTTGATGATATTATTTTTGGTTCTACAAATGATTCCATATGTGAATCATTAGCCCAAAGCATGAGTCTAGAATTTGAAATGAGCCTAATGGGGGAACTAACCTTCTTTTTAGGCTTGCAAATTAAATAACTTAGCAATGATATTTTTCTTAATCAAACAAAATATGTTTTAGATTTGTTAAAAAGATTTAACATAGATAGTTCATAAGCTATTAACACTCCTATGAGTACCTCCACTAAGTTAGACATTGACGAAAGTGGAGAAAGCTTTAATAAAAAACTTATAGGGGTATGATAGGTAGTTTGTATGACCTCACCGCAACTATATCAGACATCATGTTTAGCGTAGGACTTTGTGCTAAATTTCAATCTAACCCTAAGCAATCTTATTTAAAAGTTGTTAAAAGGGTATTTAGATACCTAAAAGGAACTCCTAAACTAGGATTATGGTATCCTAAATCTAAGAATTTTGAATTGTTTAGTTATGCTGATGTGGATTTTGCTGGATGTAGTTTAGATAGAAAAAGCACATCCGGAACGTGTCAATTTTTAGGACACACACTCGTTTCTTGGTCGTCCAAGAAATAAAACTCGGTTGCATTATCTACAACCGAAGCTAAAAGTACATAGCTACAGGTGTATGATGTGCTCAAGTTATATGGATGAAAAATACTTTAAAGGATTATGGAATTGACCTAAAAAATATACTTATAAAGTGTGATAACACTAGTGCAATATGCTTAACAAAAAATCCTATTCAACACTCTAGAACTAAACACATTGACATTAGGGATCACTTCATATGAGATCTTATTAATAATCATGATGTAATATTAGAGTTTATTGATACAAAACATCAATTAGTTGATATATTTACAAAACTTTTAAATCAAGAATAATTTGATTTCATTAGAAGGGAATTAGGGATGTTAAACTGTCTGAATGCATGAATTTATTAAATTTTTATTTTCAAGACTTTCTTGATCACTCACTTGAATCATGATCTTATAGTGTGCGCAATGAGCCATATATATTTTTCCATACGAGTTTTTATGATGTTTGCATACAAATGATCAATCATGAACTTATGGTATGCATTTTACAATATGAGTTCAATATAATATTTGAGTATAGTATGCATTTTATATGATGAATCATGAACGTATAATCTTCAATACGAATTTTCTTTTCTTATGATTCGAATTTTACATGATAAGGTTATGTGGTTCATAACAATAAAAATCCTACATGATAAGGTTGTGTGGGTTCATGCAAATTGGTATCACCCCCCTCCCCCCACATAACTATGTGAGCAGTGCTCACAACCTGTAGGCGGTGGCACCGCCCAGCTAGCGGTAGCACCGCCAACTGTCACGGGTGGCAAGTGGTAGCACCACCCAGCTAGTGGTGTCATCGCCCGCAACATGCCCCCAAATAGCTCCAAACTCATTGCTCTCCCTTTAGCAACTCAAAAATCCCCACTTCATACTAGATCAAGGATCAATCTCCAACATTCTTTTAAAGATCACTAGAAAGGACAACTACTAAGGTAATCTCTACACCAAATTGATTCTCCTTTGTATTACTTGTTATTGCTCCTTATTTGCCTTCATTATTGTAGTCTCAATGGGTTCTAGAAAATCCTCTAGGGACAAAGGGAAGAAGAGATTAAATAAAAATTATGACTCTCTACTTTTCGATTCTCATCAACATGACTTAAATTTTTCATTCATAGAGTCTAAACATGTTCATAAGGGTAAATATATTGATTTAGATTGATTAAGTGATTTGGAACCTATTCAATGGTTTGCTAATCTAGACATTCTCCCAATTCTTCAAATGAGTGAACCTATCTACCTAGACTTGTTAGGCTATTTTACAATAATTTATATATAGATGAAGAAGAAATTGTATCTACTTATCTATTAGGATATCATATACCCATTATGAATAGATCAATTTATAACATCATAGGAATTTCGGTAAAAAAAAGAGGGTGTTATTTTAGAGGATAATGGAATGAAGAAACAGTTGGGACTACTTCCATTGATGCCTTAGGAACAATTTTTTGGTAATCCTAACTTAACTATTATTCCAAAAAGCTGTGAACATTTAATACCTTTAAGCACCAAAATATTTCATCACATCCTGATAAGTATCATTCTCGCAAAACAATATCATCATGATGTAGTAAGCCAAATGAAATTAGGTATCATGTATTGGATTATAAAGGGACATAATAATTATTTTGGTTACCTAATCTAACAAAACATGATTGAATTATCAAAAAGAGACATGATGCTTCCAAATGGTGGCTTAATCATAAGACTATTCCATGCCTATGATATTGCTATTCCACCCGAAGAAGAAATTATAAAACTAGATAGATTTAGTATCATAAATAGAAATATACTTCAACGGATGAGATATACATTCAGAAATGGTATATGGACTAGCCATTTATTGAGCTGCAGCAGATTCATCAACAACTCAAATACTCTATTTAGACATTTTGACTAGCCACCACTTTGAATAATTAATTGTGACTTTTGCGGATAACAAAAAGAGAGAAATGGATGAAATCCTCTTCTTTTATTCTGCTTACTTTGATGTTGTAATCCTATATTGTTTACCTTGATATTATAAGCTTAAAATGCTACTTAATTTGATGAATACAATTCTGTGCTTTGATTTCCTTGTTATCTATTTAAATGAGTATAAAATCATGCTTACCTTGATGCTGAAAATTTCTGTCAATATCATGCTTACTTTGATGCTAAAAATTTCTATGATTTTTACTTGAAAATGGATGTCATGTCTTGACATCATTTCTATCGACGAATACGTGATATCATCTTTAGATTTGGTAAATCATGATGCGCATGATGATAATAAGTCTAAATTATCAATTTGATGCTTGAATTCAAAGGCGTTGAATTCAAGAGTGTCTTTTCTCAATTATGGCATATAGATAGGGAGAGTTAAGATTAACTCCATCACCAATTGGTTATCATCATAAAAAAGGGGGAGATTGTTGAATCTCGGATTTTGATGATGAAATCAATTGGTAAATTATTTGATCTAATCCATGTGTTGAGATAAGTGTGCAGGATTAACTATGATAGCAATAAAGCGTAAAGCATATGATGGGCCGGATTCGAAGACTCGGACGATATACAGGGAGCTTGCCAAGAGTTCATCATGAAATCACTAGAAGCAAGTTGGAAGACTCACCAAAAGCTCGTCGAGAGATCGCCGGAAGCATGTCGGAAGACTAACTGAGAGTTGGTCGGGAGTTCGTTGGAAGACTCGCCGAAAAGTTCATCGGAAGTGTTGAATCTCAGATTTTGATGATGGACTCAATTGTAATTTATTTGATCTAATCTATATATTGAGAAAAGTGTGTGTTAGGATCGGAGCGGCACTAAGAGGGGGGGGGGGTGAATTAGTGCAGCGGTGAAGTGTGATAAACTTTTCACGATTTAAACACTTTTCGGAAACTTCGTACGATAAAAGCAACGTTTTCGTTTAAAACCGTTTCGATTGTGTTTTAACTTGAAGAGAAAAGTAAGATGGAGACAAAGCAGTATAGCATTAAAGTGCAAATGGTTTGCAGTAATATAAATGACAATAAGTAAATGCAAACCAGATATTACGCCGATTTTATAGTGGTTCGGTCAAATGACCTATATCCACTTGCGAGGCCCCTCTTCGATGAGGCTCCCACCTTCCACTAGCAAATCTCTTGAAAGGGGAGGGTAAATACCCCTCTTACAACTTTTACAAGCGGTTCACTCTCTTACAGATTTTCAGCAAGAAAGAAGGAGGTGAACACTAGCAAATTGAAAACAAGACTAGCAAAGACTCTTCTAAGAATTTTCTTTTAATCACTTGCTGCTCAAAAAGTTGTAATCTCAGCTAAGATTTGAGGGGTATTTATAGGCCTCAAGAGGATTCAAATTTGGGCTCCAAAATTTCAATTCTCTTTGGGTTCCCGATGCTGGCGGTGCCACCGCTTGTCAGTGGCGGTGCCACCGCCTGTCACTGTCAGACATTAACAGTGTTGGGCGGTGGCACAGTAACCGCCCAATCTGACGGTGCCACCGCCAGACTCTTCGATTCACTTGTTGGGCTTCAAATTTAGCCCAAACCAAGTCAAATTTTGGGCCCAGTTGGCCCCTAAACCAGGATATAGGATTATCTCTTAATCCTAATCCTAATTACAAGTGAACTACACAACAAAATGCATCCTAAGCAAGTTTTCAACTGCGAACGTTGAGTCTTGTTCCGGCGAGCTTTCCAACGAACTTCTTCCGACGGACTCCCAGCAAGCTCCCGAACTTGTGATGACTTTAACGAGTAGCCGAGCCTTCTTAGTGATCTCCGTGAACCTCCGACGATCTCTTCGGCAAACTTTCGAAAATTCCGATAGGTTCCCGATTTCTTCTCGGTTGGTTCCGGCAGCATCTCCGACGATTCTTCGGACTCTTAAACGTCCATCGAACTTGACTCTGGTATTCTTGCTTTGTGTTTTCTGGTTATCGTAGTTACTCCTACATACTTAACTCAATAATATGGATTAGATCAATTAACCCATCAATTGATTTTATCATCAAAATCCGAGATTCAACAATGTGCAGGATTAACTATGATAGTAGTAAGACATAAAGCAGGTATTGTGCCGGAATCAAGATCGATATCTCATTGGGAGTTCGAGAGTTTGACAGAAGTCCGGACATTCGTTGGAAGTTCTATCGGAACCAACCGAGAAGTCCAGGAGCTTCCTAAAGAAGCTTGTCGAAACTCGCTAAGAAGATCGTTGTAAAGTCTAAGAGTTTGCTGAGAGTCTGCCGGAACATTGCCGAGAGTTCATCGGATGTTCGCCGGAAGCTCACCGGAAGAACAATTAACGCATCGAAACAAGCAGCACTGTAATTATATCTTAATTATCGTAGTTAGAGCGTAAATTAAGTTAAGATTGGGAGGTAATCTCACTAACATAATTAGGGGCCAACTAGGCCCTTAACAGGGCTGAATTGGGCTGAATTGAGCACCCAATTCGGCCCCTGAAAACATGGCCGACGGTGGCACCGCTTGGAAGGCCGTGCCCCTAGATTTCTGGGTGGTAGTACCACTGGCAGCAGTGCTGCCAACGGTGGTACTACCCATGTTTGATGGTAATACTACCCAGTGTCGGATCAATGGTGGTAGTACTACCTAGTAATGGTGGTAGTACTGCCCAATAATGGCGGTGGTACCGCCAATACCCCGGATTTCGAGGATGTAATACTTTTTGGCTCTAATTTTGAAGCTATTAGGGCCTTTAAAAATTTTACCATTTTCTGCATTAAAGGGCACGAAAGTATTGGCTTAATCTTAAATTCTTGAGTCATAAAAGTATTGTAAAAGTTAGATTTCTCCTCCTTCATCTCTTAACCTTGTAACCATCCAAGAAAGAGGAGTAAGACTTGTAAGGGTTGTCTCCTAAACCTAGGAAAAGGAAAAAGTGCTATAAAGAGGTGTTTAGTCTTCACCTATTGAAGGAAGTCCTTTAGTGGATGTTGGTGACCTTGTCAGAGGAGGAATTCGAAAGTGGATGTAGGTCATCTTGACCGAACCACTCTAAATTCCGGTTTGCTTTTCATTTATGCAATTTACTTTACTGCAAACATCTTTAATCTTTTCTTGCACTTTTACGAAAGCTTTCAAGTTCAACTTTTCTCCGAAACTGATTGAATCGAAACCATTGTTGTCGGAATCAGTTTTAAATGAAACGAATAATTTTCTTAAATCATGAAAGTTTTTCGTTGCACTAATTCACCCACCTCTTAGTGCTGCTCTTAATCCTAACAAGAAGATCGCTGAGTGAAAAATCGACATTCCAGACCATGCTTGCCTTAATCGTAGTTAGAACGATAATTAGAGTTAATTTGGGAGGTAATCCCATCAACTCTGTTAGGGGCCAACTGGGCTCGGAGTTGGGTTGGTTTGGACCGGAGTCAAGGCTTAATCAGGATATTGAATTCCTGGCCGGCGGTGGCACCACTTGGAAAGCAGAGGCAGTGGTATCGTTGGCAGTTAATGCTGCCAGTGATGGTATCGCTCTTATCAGGCAGTGTTACCGTCGAACTCGGTCTCTGAGCTCTATCAGGCGATGGTACCACCCAGACTGAGCGGTAGTACCAACCAGTGTCAGGTGTCAAGCGATGGTACCGCCCAATAATAATGATGGTACCGTCGATACCTTGCAAATCCGAAATGATACACTTTTTGAATATGAGAGCACATTTATATCATTTGATGTAATAAAAAAAAATATTATTATTATTATTATTATTTTAAGAAACTATTGCATAATTCATTGTCGTCTTCTTCATAGTAAAAAACATACGTACATTTGACTAACTCCACCAAAGGACCTCAGAATACTTTCCTTTTTCTTTAGTGGAAAAGAAGATAGGTGTGGATGCAAACTTGGTCGAAGGATAAACCTCATCTCGATTACAAGTCAACAATTTCTATAAAGAATTATATTAACCTTTTCCACAAAACCGCTCGTTCCAAAAATATATATATTAACCTTTGTTAATTTTCCCCTAATAATCATTAACCATTATAAAAATAAACTATTTATTTAACTAATTAAATATTTTATGTTTTAGAATGAATTTCCAACCACACATTCTTAAAGTCCATATCCTAAGAGCTTTTTTAATTTCTTTCTTAGTAGCAAGAGCAATGTGATAAGTATTTGCTCCACCAACGATTAATTTTTAATATCATTAGTCATAAGGGTTTTATAGAGAATAAATTTTTTTCTATAGATTTTTTGACATATTCAATTAATAATATAATAAAAATACATATATTATTTTAAATTCATAATAATTTAAATTTCAATCATACTATTTTTTTTCGAATAATAGATGACTCTAACAATTAGTATCACAAATCTAACTATGTTACGTCATAAATAAATTATATTAATTCTAATTGCATTGAATTATTGTTAGTATCCCTAATCATCGGCTAATCAATCTTCGTATCCAATGTTCAAGACTTTTCTGACTCAAATTATGCCCGATTCTACTCCGTCCTGCTCACTTGTTTGTGGGCGATCCAGGATAGCCGCGTGTACGCGAGTGGAATCCACGGACGGCGGAGTCGGAACGGAAGAGCGTCAGAAGGGGTGCCGCCGGTTGTGGGTGCGGCCTTATTGAGGGCGATGGCGGCACAGACGGGGGCGGTGACCCTATTGGTGGCGGCGTTCTGCCGTGGGTGGCGGCTCTGCATATGAGCCGCAGCCGCACAGGAATCAAGCCAGGAGAGGGATGTCGCCGATCGCTCGTCGCGGCAGGAAGGATCGTTGCGGACAGTGAGTCGAAGCGGTGGAACTTGGCCGCGCACTTGCCCGTGGCCGGGGTTGATGGCGTTGCCAAAGGTCACTTGGCTAACGGCGGTGGGTCTCGGCGATGGAGGTGTCGCGGAGCGGCATCGTAGGTGGCGACGGCTAGGGCTGATGTGCCCGTGGTGATTTTTGATCTGGTGGCAACGGGCGGTGACGCGCGACGGCGGTACAACGTCGTTTGCGCTGGGGCGAGGCCGTCGACCGCGGTGAGGAGGCCGTGCGCGGCGGAGATGCTGCGGCCAAGTCGCTGGCCGCAGTGAGGAATCGCGGCTCGTAATTGGCCGTATGCGATTTTGACTGATTTTGACCCTGAAACATAATTTGGACTTTATTTGTCAAACGTTAATTTTTGACATATTTGGTCAAATCCTAACTTTGACCAATTGATTGGGCCCAATTTGGTTGCTCCGATTTCGATTCCCAATTTTAGGCTGCCCAATTGATCTGGCCTGATTCATAGACCAATTAAGGCTCTTTTACAGCATGGAAGCTAACAATTTGATATGTTCAAGAAGCAAGTCATTTCTTCTCTTTTGAATTGTACGAGCTAGCATCTTTTATCTCCCCCTTTGTCATTGTCGAAAAAAAAAAAAAATTTAAATTTTTTTTTCTTTATAATAATTTTTAAATCATGATAAAAGTAAATAACAAAGATAAAAAATCAAGCCATGAATGTCAAGATCATAATATTGCATGCATTCATATCATCAAATATCAAGAAGAACTTGGTGATTAGATAAACATTTCATGAATACAATGAATTTTACATAATAACATTGAAGTCATAAATTATCAAGATATCAAGTAGCATATCATGGTTGATTTGAATACATCCTTTTTAGTAAATATCAAGAAGAGTTATAAAAAATCTTGATTCATAGAAAAATATCATGTATCAAATATCGAAAAATCAAGATGATGATGTAGATAAAGACATTCCTATGGCAAAAAGATGTCATGTAAATGATCTCGATTCATGTATAATATCTCTCAATTTATTATGAATCATAAAAATTATAATTTCGAAAAAAATCATAATTTATTTCGATAAATTTCAATAAGAAGATACAAGAATACATATTAGGAGATCTTGATTCATAAATGATTTTAAGTTATAAATCATGAGAAATCAATATCATGATTTCGATAAAACCCATTAAATTCAAATCATCAAAATCATCAAAATTACTTTCGAGAGATTCACAAAAGTGATACATATAGGTTAATTAATCTCCCTTTTTGGAAAAATCAATAAAGTTGAAAAAATAAAATTTTCAAGGTGAAACCTTTCCTCTTTTTAGTTGTTTCAATTTATGTGATTTATTTCATACATGCATGTTCTTTTCTTTTATGCCAAATAAAAACATGTATCATGTTTAAAACCAAAAGTGCAAGATTTATTACGACAAAGTTCAATAAGGCAAAAATCACCCAAAAATCATCATTCATAATTTCAAAATATAAAGCCATTAAACATGATTTCAAATTAATATGCGCAAGTTTTTTTTATGAAAACCATCCATCTTATTTAAAACCGAAAACGTAACATTTCATCATGATAAAAATCGATAATCTATAAATCGCAAGAATCATCATGCATAATTTTGAAAATCTCATGCATAGAATAAAATCATCAATCATGGTATCAAAACATCATTATGCATCATTAAATCATCGAGCATGATTTCATATTTTCAATCAAAACCATTTTTTTACCATAAACATATAATTTTTATGATTATTTTTAAAATTACTAAAATGATAAGCATGATTCCTATATTTTATTTTCATTATTAAACATACACTTTTCAAGAAAATTAATTCTAAACTAAATTAAAAATAACTCATGAAATTATCATGTAAATTCAAAATAAACTAAAGGCATTTTGATTACCTCAACGTCGAAAGTCGTTAAGGCATAGTTTGCCACCTCGCCTTTGTTGATTTTCTCCTCATCTTCGGAGGAGCTCAATTCATCCCACTTTGTGTTCTTCTTGCATTCAAAGCAAGTAGTTACGTTCTTTTTGTTCTTGTTCTTTAATTCTTATTTCATGAACTTTTAAATTTCTTAGTGAGTAGTTCATGTTCACCATCACTTGAGCTTATGCTCGAGTGGTCTTGAAATGTTCTAAGTTTAAAATTCTTCCTGTTCTTTGGAAGGTAGTTCTCAAGTTCTTTACGTGTATTGCACGTTATTTCATAGGTCATCAAGGACCCTATTAGTTCTTCGATTGGAAATTGGTTCAAGTTTTTCGATTCTTGAATAGCCATTATTTTTGAATCTCAACTCTTATTAAGAGAACGCAAAATCTTGTTTACAAGTTCAAAATCCGAAAAACATTTGCCAAGAGTATTTAAACCATTGACGACATCCGTAAAATGGGTGTACATGTCCATAATGGTTTCGAATGGTTTCGCTCGGCTTAATTCGAAAAAGCTTAAAATCATACATTAAAAAATTAATTTTTGAATCTTTAACTTTGCTAATTCTTTCATGTGTGATTTTAAGAGTGTGCCAAATATTGAAAGCCGTTTTGCAAGTAGAAACATGATTAAACTCATTTCTATCTAAGGCGTAAAACAAGGCATTCATAGCCTTTGCATTTAGAGAAAATGTCTTCTTCTCCAAATCATTCTAATGGTTCACTAGAAGAGAAGACATTTGAAAACCAGATTCGACTATATGTCATAAATCAAGATTCAATGAAAGCAAGAAATCTCTCATTCGAGTTTTCCAATAAGTGTAGTCCGTCCCATTGAAAAAGAGAGGACGAATGAGAGAGTGACCCTCTTGAAAGCCGAAAAAAGCTATTTCTCTTGGGTGTTAAACCAAGTGAGAAATCAAGATGCTCTGATACCAATTGTCAAGAATGGGGTCGGCATTAAGAAGGGGGTGAATTAGTACAACGGTAAAAATTACGTCGGTTTAAAACTTTCATACGATAAACCATTTACATTGAAAACTGAACTCGAAAATATCTTAACATGAAGCACGTTCATAAATTAATTGAAGGAAGTAAGTATAGTAAGGTAATAGCAAGAATAAATGCAAACTAGAGAACACGACAGTTTTAGAGTGGTTCGGTCAACGTGACCTACATTCACTTTCGGCTTCCTCCTCCGACGAGGTCATTGGCGTCCACTAGAGGCTTTTCTTCAGCAGGCAAAGGCCAATCACCTTTTACACCCCTCTTCTCCTTTTCATGGGTTTAGGAGATAACCCTTACAAGCACTCACTCTCCTCTCTAAATAGAATTCTAACTCTTCGACTAGAGGAGGATTCTCACAAGAGATTTCTACAATGATTCTTTACTTTTAAACTCTCTATGCTTGTGTGCTTTAACCAGGGATGAAAGGGGTATTTATAGGCTTCAAGTTGGTTCAAACTTAGAGTCTAAAACTTTCCCATTCTAGGTTCCCCAAGCACGGGCGGTACCACCGCCCAGTGTTAGTCTGACATTGACACTGCCCTGGGCAGTACCACCGCACAGGTCTAGTGGTACCACTGCTTGGGGGCTGTGCTGGGTGGTACCACCACCCAAACTGGTGGTACCACTGCCTAGCACCCTGCTAGGGATGGTACAACCGCCCAGACTAACGGTATCACCGCTTGACACAATCTCGAAGACTATGCCACGATGTTGAGACTTCTTGGGGCACTGTTTGAGCCTCTTATTGGGCCCAACACAGTCTTTACATGGGTCTTGCTAGCCCCTAATTGGGTTGGCCGAAATCCAAGCCTAATTACATACTAACTACGAAATCCAAAGACATTTGCTAAGCTAAACAAGTCCCTATATCTATTCTTCCGACGAGCTTCCGGTGATCTTTCGGGAATGTTCCGGCGGACTTCCGACAAGCTCTTGGACTTCATGACGATCTTCTTGGTGAGTTCCGACGAGCTTCTCTGGCAAGCTCCGTGACTTCTCGGCTGGTTCCAATAGAACTTCCGACGAACTCTCGAACTCCCAACGTGATCTCGATCTTGACTCCGGGACTTTATTTTGCTATATGCTTTGCTATCATAGTTAATCTTGCACATGTAAAACATATTTCAATCTAGACAATTAATATTAAGCATTAATCAAGTTGTCTGGCATGTCATTGGTCCCTCGATACTTCGTCCGATTCTTTGGCACATCGTCCTCTCTTGTGGCCTATTGTCAAATCGGTCAATTGACTCCGCAACTCTGATATCCTTGATGCAATATTCGCTCTTCTTGGCCCGATACCTGAATTCACGACCCAAAACCTTCTGTCGATACGTCGATCGTTCCTCCGGCTTGACATCCAAACTTCTGACATGTTTTCCCCCGGCACAACATGATTTTTCCTGCTTTAATTATCTCATCATGATCGAAGAATCCTGCGTTACTCAAAACATAGATTAAAACATAAACACATAACAATTGGTTTCATAATCAAAATATGAGATTCAACACGAGGAAGGGGCAAGCGAGGCTGAGATTGCTCGCTACATGAAGTACATTGATGACTCTACTCTTGCTCAATGTTACATGTTGGGCTCTATGACTCCTGAGTTACAAAAACAACATGAAAAGATGGATACTAGATCTATACTACTACATATCCACAAACTATTTGAGGAATAGGGAAGGACTCAGTGATATGAGATATCCAAGAGCCTCTTCCGAGCTAGGATGACTAAGGGGACACCGATTCAGAACCATGTCATAAAAATGATTGAGTGGATAGAGAAACTTACAAGTCTAGGAATGGTCCTAGAGGATAAGTTGTGTGTGGACATTATGTTTTAGTCCCTACAAGATTCTTTTTCATAGTTTATAATAAATTTTAAATGAATAAGCTTGAGGTGACTCTCCCGGAGCTCCTCAATATGTTGAGGGAGGCAGAGAGCACTATAAAAAAGAAGAAGCCAGTTCTCTACACTAGTGAGACCTAAAAGAAAAGGAAAGCAGAAAAGTCCCTTAAGAAGGGCAAGGGCAAGGGCAGACCAGGTAAAGCAAAGGTTGCTAAGAAAGACCCGATAAAGGACAAAGGCCAATGCTTCCATTGTGGCAAAGATGGGCACTAAAAGAGGAACTATAAATAGTACATTATAGAGAGGGTGAAACAGAAGCTTGGAGAAGCTTCAGGTACATTCATGATCAGTCTCCATTTGTCAAAATCTTATGATAACACATGGGTATTCGATACCAGTAGTGCTTATCATATATATGTTGAATCTCGTATTTTGATGATGAAACTACTTGATATATGTTTATGATTTAATCTACGTTTTGAGTGACGCAGGATGCTTCGATCAGGATGAGACAATTAAAGCAGGAAAATCATGTTGTGTCGAAGGAACATGTCAGAAGATTGGACGTCGGGCCGGTGGATCGGTCGATGCATCGACAGAAGGCTTCAGGCCATGGACTCGGGCATCGGGCCACGAAGAGCGGGTATTGTGCCAAGGATATCGGAGTTGTAGAGTCAACTGGCCGATTGGGCAATAGGCTGTAGGAGAGGATGATGCGCCGAAGAATCGGACGAAGCGTCGAGGGACCAATGACATGCCAGACAACTTGGTTAATTGCTTAGGATTAATTGTCTCGATCAAAGTTCTGTTTTAATTGTGCAGGATTAACTATGATAACGATGAAGACATAAAGCGAAACAAAGTGTTGGAGTCAAGCGCGAAGGATTTGTTGCGAGTTCGAGAGTTCGACGGAAGTCCGAAGGTTTGTCGGGAATGCTACCGGAACTAGCCGAGAATGAGTTGGGAGCTTGCCGAAGGGTTTTTCGGAAGCTCGCCGGAAGGTTCGTTGGAAGTTCGCGGAGCTCGCCGAGAAAGATCGGAGCTTGCCGAAGAAGCTCGTTGGAACTCGCTAAGATCAAATCGTGAAGTCTAGGAGCTTGCCGGGAGTCCGCATAATGGTTTCCGAGAGTTCATCGGAAGACCGTCGGAAGTTTGCCGGAAGCTCGCCAGAAGAAGTCTTGACTTGCGAACTTTGTAATAGCTTAGAAAATGTCTTTAAATTCATAGTTAGCACGTTAATTAGGGTTAGGATTAAGTGTTAATCCTATAACCCAAGTAGGGGCCAATTAGGCCCAAGTTCGGACTGGTTTGGACCAAGTTTGGAGCCAAACCAAGTGAGCTGAAATAGTGAAAGAGGTGGCACCGCCAGGGTTGGAGGTGGCACCGCCCAGGAGAGGATCTCCCAACGAAGCTGGGCCGTGCAACCGCCCCAGGCAGGAGGTGGCACCGCCTGGGCTCAATCTCCGAGCGAGACTGGGCGGTGCAACCTCTCCTGACAGAGGTAGCACCGCCTGAGCTCGGTCTTCGAGCTCTGGCAGGAGAGGTGCAACCGCCTCAGTCAGGAGGTGGCACCGCCTGGGGCTCAGTCTCCGAGCCAGACTCAGGCGGTGCAACCGCCCCTGACAGAGAGGTGCAACCGCCTGGGCTCAGTCTCCGAGCTCTGCTAGGCGGTGCAACCTCTCCAGTCAGGAGGTGCAACCGCCTGATCCCGGAATTCCGGGATTTGATGGTTTTGAGCTCCAAATTTGAACTGGGTTGGGGCCTATAAATACCCCACCCATTCAGCACAGAAAGAAGATATATAGACACCGAAATCTTGATCTTTTCTGTGATTCTTAGAGCTCAAAATTGTGGTTAAGGCCTAAAGTTCTCCTCCCTCTGTTCTTCAAGTTTTGAGTTGTAAAGAGAGGAGAGAAAGGTTCTGTAAGGGTTGTCTCCTGAGCCCGTCAAAAGGAGTGAAACTGTAAAAGGGTAGTTGGCCTTCGCCTATTGAAGGAAGGCCTCTAGTTGACGTCGGTGACCTCGTCGGTGGAGGAAGCCAAAAGTGGAGTAGGTCAAGACTGACCGAACCACTCTAAATCTCTGGTTTGCTTTTACTTTGAGCACTTTATCATTACTGCAAACCTCCTACATAGCTACTGCCCTCTGCGCTTTTACGAACGAGTCTCTAAGTTCTGATCTTTCCGAATCTGCATTCAGACGTAAATCGATGTTTTCGTACGATCTTTACATTGCAGTTTATGCTTACGTTCTGATTCTATTTATAACTGCAAACTATCTTCTGTGCTTTTACAAATAAGCTTCTAAGTTCAGATCTTTCTGAATCTGCGTTTAGACGTAAATCGACGTTTTACGTACGATCATTACATTGCAGTTTATGTTTACGTATTGATTCCATTCATAACTGCAAACTGCTTTCTGCGCATTCATAAAACGCTTTTCAAAGTTCAGAATCTGCGTTTAGACGTAAAACTACGTTTAGACGCAAAACCGCGTTTAGACGTAAAACTGCGTTTAGACGTAAAACTGCGTTTAGATGTAAAACTGCGTTTAGATGCAAAACTGCGTTTAGATGCAAAACTGCGTTTAGATGCAAAACTGCGTTTAGACGTAAAACTACGTTTAGACGTAAAACTGCGTTTAGACGTAAACGAAGTTTAGACGTAAATTGAGTTTAGACGTAAACTGAGTTTAGACGCAAACTGCGTTTAGACATAAACTGCGCTTAATCTTAAGTTATCTTAGAATCGGCTTTTACATCGAAGTCGCTTTTATTGAACGGACGCAGCTTTCGTTTTTAATCGCTTAAAGATTTTCGCTGCACTAATTCACCCCCCCCCCTCTTAGTGCTCTCGATCCGAACAATTGGTATCAAAGCGGGGTATTTCTCATTTCGGATTTACACCCGAGAGAAATGGCTCTTCAAGAGGGCTTTTCGGTCTTTCGTCCACCGTTCTTTAACGGATTGGACTATACTTATTGGAAAACTCGAATGAGAGTTTTCTTGATTTCTCTAAATCTGGATTTATGGAATATCGTTGAAAACAGTTTTCAACTTCCCTCTAAACCGACGAACGAATGGTCGGATTTGGAGAAGAAGTATTTCTCTTTAAACGCAAAGGCTATGAATGCCTTATTTTGCGCTTTGGACAAAAATGGGTTCAATCGGATTTCTACGTGCGAAACAGCTTTTGACATTTGGCGAACGCTTGAAATCACGCACGAGGGAACTAGTAGAGTCAAAGACTCGAAAGTTAACTTTTTATTGCATGATTTCAAGCTTTTTCAAATGCAACCAAGCGAGACTATAGGCGACATGTACACCCGTTTCACGGATGTCGTCAATAGTTTAAGAGCTCTTGGAAAATATTTTTCGGATTTTGAACTCGTAAACAAAATTTTGCGTTCTCTTTCTAAAAAGTGGGATTCAAAAGTAACTGCAATACAAGAAGCTAAAAATCTAAACAACTTACCACTTGAAGAACTAATTGGTTCATTGATGACATATGAAATGGTGTACAATGCACATGATGAACATGTTGAACACAATCACCTTCCAAAGAACAGGAAGGATTTGGAACTCTGGACAAATAAATGCCACTTGAGCGATAACTCAAGTGATGAGGACAATGATGAACAAACCAACCTTCCAAAGAACAAGAAGGATTTGGGACATAGAACATTTGAAGACCACTCGAGCATAAGCTCAAGTGATGGTGAACTTAAACTACAAATGAAACGAAAATTAAAAAGCAAAAAGAATGGAACTATTTGCTTTAAACGCAAGAAGAAGAACAAAAATTGGGATGAATCGAGCTCCTTCGAAGAAGAGAAAGTCAACAAAAGCAAGGTGGCAAACTACGCCTTAACAGCCTACAGTGATGAGGTAATCGAAATCCCCCTAATTTATTTTGAAATTACTTGATGCTTTCATGATGTATTTTTCTCTTTTAGTTTAGAATTAATTTTCTTAAAAATTACATGTTAAAAAAAAAAATTATTATGATCATACTAAATAATTTCGAAAATGATAATATTGCTTATTTTATGATAAACAAATAAAATGATCTTGATTGAAAATATGAAATCATGGTTAAGAAGTAATAATGTGTATTACGTTGATTTCCATTGTTATTTCTCGATTTTGAATAAAGATCATGTTTGATTTGAAGAAATGCATAATGATGAAATTAAATATTTTGATTAACAATTTTATGCATGAGATTTTAAGCCGATGATAAGCATGTGTTATTCTCATGAGTATATTTGAAAAACTATGGCAAAAATATGCTCGAATGCATGAACGTGTTAAGATTATTTTTCGGACATTCTTGATTCAATGTTCAAAATACTTAATTGCCATGAAGATTTTACACTATAACATGTTGGAAATTATATTTTTTGGATACATAAATTTTTATGATCATGAGCATGTTTTATCTTCATAATTGAACTTGAAAATCTATAACAAAATCTTATCCGACTGCATGAAAGTACTAATTTCATTTTCGGATTCACTTAACAATTGGTATCCTAACAATCGGATTTTCTCATACACTTATGAAAAATATTTTTCTAAAATGGATTTGATGAAATGATTCCTGCTTATAAATTCCATCTTGAAATATGAATGATAGTGTCTTTGCTTGCAAAGATTCGTTTCACATACATATCTCCTATGATTCATGTGCAAAAAAAGAATTTAGAAATCATAATACAATGAGATTTCTTATGCAAAAATAAAGTGCTTTTGTAATTCTTTGCTAAAGAGAATAATTATTAAAATCATGATCTTGATAATTATAACATGAAGCTCTTTATAAATCAAGATCGTTCATTATGATCCCTACATTTATCAAAAAGGAGTTCTTCAAATGAAATGCAACTTGTCTTTTGATTTCATGATATTTTATGAATTTCAAAATTAATTTTAATGACTTGATTATGAGTTTCAAGTTGACGATTTGATTTGAATAAGTTATGTCTAAATCATAATCATGATCTTGCAAAATTGAAATCATAAATAATATCTTTTGGTATTCATAAATTGATACTCACAATATGAAAGTATTGGTATTCATGACTTGATTTTGATTGAAACATTACATGCTTAAATTAATCATTCTTCTATGTTTCAAAAATTCTTTAAATGCCTTATGTGATGACTGAAAATTAATTTGCTTTATGATGAATCATGAATCATGACTTGATCTATGATATTGAAATATTTTAATCATGATTCTTGGTTATATAATTACTTTGCCCTATTAAAAGGATTTATTGAATGGATCATGTCCTTCTTGAACTTTCTTGATATCATGACAAGATTTTGTAATATGGCCTATATAATAATTAAAAAATTTTTGCCATTGATTTCTCCCTTCTTTTCGACAAAAACAAAGGGGAGAAAGCTTTTGCTAGCTAGAACATGCAAAGAAAAGCAAGTGCAATCTTGCACATGAAGCAAGTGTTGAATTGCCATGATTGAACCTAAGAATCTTGCTATGCTTTTATGCTTATATGTTGTGATGAAAATATAGCTTCATGTTATAAAAACTTGCATATATTTTAAAATAGCTAGAGCTACTTCTCCTTTTGTTGATGATAAAGGGGGAGAAATATATGAATTGATACTATAAGTGCCATATTTGAATTTTCATCATGTTAAGATATCAAGAACTTGCATCGTAATTCTACTTGATGATATCTTGCCATGTGATGAAATGCTACGATTTGTTGCTAAAATGATGCATGCAATACTTATGCTTTATACGTAATGTATTGCATATGATATGAACCTTGATTAAAATTGCCTTGATTTGAATTCAAGGTTTATCTCAATTATGGAATTTTGAAATAAAAATGATTACTCACCTTTGTCATGATTTAGAAATTGATAGAAAGGGTTTTCCCTTCTTTTTGACAATGACTAAGGAGGAGATAACTTGCATGCACAGTACAAGAAGAAAGCAAATTTTCACTTCTCAAAAGAGAAGAAATTGCTATCTTGAACATCTTAAGAAACAAAAAGAACAAAGGTGCTATCTTGCCTATCTCAAGAAGCAAAACATGCTAACTTGCGCATCTAGCAAAGTGGACAAAATTTTCATATTTCAAGAAGCAAGAGTTGCCTTCTTGAACATCTCTAATTTGCTAGCTTGCATGATGTAGAACTTGCTATCTTGAACATCTCTAATTTTCATACCAAGTGCTATCTTGTATGCTATAAAACTTGCATATCTAAAACTTGATAGCTTGAATATTCTAAGCATGATTCAACACTTGCTATATTTTCTAGCAAAATTGCATGATGATAAAACTTGATATTATGTTTTTCATGCAATGAGTTGAACCAATATCACAAACACTTGATTGTGATACTTCTCCTTTTTGTTGATGACAAAGGGGGAGAAGTATGTTGATGAAAGTATGTTGATGACATGACATGTGATGCATAAGTTTATGCATATGTTCATGATGACATGTTGCAAGTATTCATGATAAATATTGCAATGACTTGAATTCAGTTTGAATTCAAGGTTCTATCAATATGGCATATTGATAGGGGGAGTTTGTTTATACTCCGGGAGTTAAGTTTAACTCCGTCATCAAGTGGTTGTCATCATACAAAAGGGGGAGATTGTTGAATCTCGTATTTTGATGATGAAACTACTTGATATATGTTTATGATTTAATCTGCATTTTGAGTGACGTAGGATGCTTCGATCAGGATGAGACAATTAAAGCAGGAAAATCATGTTGTGCCGAAGGAACATGTCAGAAGATTGGACGTCGGGCCGGTGGATCGGTCGACGCATCGACAGAAGGCTTCAGGCCATGGACTCGGGCATCAGGCCACGAAGAGTGGGTATTGTGCTAAGGATATCGGAGTTGCAGAGTCAATTGGCCGATTGGGCAATAGGCTGCAGGAGAGGACGATGCGCCGAAGAATCGGGCGAAGCGTCGAGGGACCAATGACATGCCGGACAACTTGGTTAATTGCTTAGGATTAATTGTCTCGATCAAAGTTCTGTTTTAATTGTGCAGGATTAACTATGATAACGATGAAGACATAAAGCGAAACAAAGTGTCGGAGTCAAGCACGAAGGATTTGTTGCGAGTTCGAGAGTTCGATGAAAGTCCGAAGGTTCGTCGGGAATGCTACCGGAACTAGCCGAGAATGAGTTGGGAGCTTGCCGAAGGGTTTTTCGGAAGCTCGCCGGAAGGTTCATTGGAAGTTCACGGAGCTCGCCGAGAAAGATCGGAGCTTGCCAAAGAAACTTGTTGGAACTCGCTAAGATCAAATCATGAAGTCTAGGAGCTTGCCGGGAGTCCGCATAATGGTTTCCGAGAGTTCATCGGAAGACCGCCGGAAGTTTGTCGGAAGCTCGCCAGAAGAAGTCTTGACTTGCGGACTTTGTAATAGCTTAGAAAATGTCTTTAAATTCATAGTTAGCACGTTAATTAGGGTTAGGATTAAGTGTTAATCCTATAACCCAAGTAGGGGCCAATTAGGCCCAAGTTCGGACTGGTTTGGACCAAGTTTGGAGCCAAACCAAGTGAGCTGAAATAGTGAAAGAGGTGGCACCGCCAGGGTTGGAGGTGGCACCGCCCAGGAGAGGATCTCCCAACGAAGCTGGGCGGTGCAACCGCCCCAGGCAGGAGGTGGCATCGCCTGGGCTCAGTCTCCGAGCGAGACTGGGCGGTGCAACCTCTCCTGACAGAGGTAGCACCGCTTGAGCTCGGTCTTCGAGCTTTGGCAGGAGACGTGCAACCGCCTCAGTCAGGAGGTGGCACCGCCTGGGGCTCAGTCTCCGAGCCAGACTCAGGCGGTACAACCGCCCCTGACAGAGAGGTGCAACCGCCTGGGCTCAGTCTCCGAGCTCTGCCAAGCGGTGCAACCTCTCCAGTCAAGAGGTGTAACCGCCTGATCCCGGAATTCCGGGATTTGATGGTTTTGAGCTCCAAATTTGAACTGGGTTGGGGCCTATAAATACCCCACCCATTCAGCATAGAAAGAAGATATATAGACACCGAAATCTTGATCTTTTCTGTGATTCTTAGAGCTCAAAATTGTGGTTAAGGCCTAAAGTTCTCCTCCCTCTGTTCTTCAAGTTTTGAGTTGTAAAGAGAGGAGAGAAAGGTTCTGTAAGGGTTGTCTCCTGAGCCCGTCAAAAGGAGTGAAACTGTAAAAGGGCAGTTGGCCTTCGCCTATTGAAGGAAGGCCTCTAGTTGACGTCGGTGACCTCGTTGGTGGAGGAAGCCAAAAGTGGAGTAGGTCAAGACTGACCGAACCACTCTAAATCTCTGGTTTGCTTTTACTTTGAGCACTTTATCATTACTGCAAACCTCCTACATAGCTACTGCCCTCTGCACTTTTACGAACGAGTCTCTAAGTTCTGATCTTTCCGAATCTGCATTCAGTCGTAAATCGATGTTTTCGTACGATCTTTACATTGCAGTTTACGCTTACGTTCTGATTCTATTTATAACTGCAAACTATCTTCTGTGCTTTTACAAATAAGCTTCTAAGTTCAGATCTTTCTGAATCTGCGTTTAGACGTAAATCGACGTTTTACGTACGATCATTACATTGCAGTTTATGTTTACGTGTTGATTCCATTCATAACTGCAAACTGCTTTCTGCGCATTCATAAAACGCTTTTCAAAGTTCAGAATCTGCGTTTAGACGTAAAACTACGTTTAGATGCAAAACTGCGTTTAGACGTAAAACTGCGTTTAGACGCAAAACTGCGTTTAGATGCAAAACTGCGTTTAGATGCAAAACTGCGTTTAGACGTAAAACTACGTTTAGACGTAAAACTGCGTTTAGACGTAAACTGCATTTAGACGTAAAACTGCGTTTAGACGTAAACAGAGTTTAGACGTAAATTGAGTTTAGACGTAAACTGAGTTTAGACGCAAACTGCGTTTAGACATAAACTGTGCTTAATCTTAAGTTATCTTAGAATCGGCTTTTACATCGAAGTCGCTTTTATTGAACGAACGCAGCTTTCGTTTTTAATCGCTTAAAGATTTCCGCTGCACTAATTCACCCCCCCCCCCTCTTAGTGCTCTCGATCCTAACAATATACAATTCATTGCAGGTTCTAGCAAGGCCTAGGAGATTGGCGAGAGGTGAGATTGACCTCAAGATAGACAATAGAGTAAAAGTTGTTGCAGTAGCTATTGGCGAGGTCGCCCTACATCTGCTTGGTGGAGCTATTATTGCATTAGATACATGTTATTTTTGTTCCTTCTATTATCAAAAATATTATTCCTATTTTATGTTTGACAGTTAGTGGATATAAATTAGTTTTTGAGAACAATAATTATTCAATATTATTAAATGATGAGATCATCACAAAAGGAACATTGCATAATGGTTTGTTTATACTACTCAAAATATCATGAATGTATTTGTGTGTATAAGAGGAAACAAGATGAGATAATTAGTGCATACCTATGGCTCTGTAGGCTAGGTCATATCCATGAGGGAAGGATTCAAAAATTGCTAAAGGATGGATATCTAGATCCATTCGACTATGAGTCATATGTAACTTGTGAGCCTTGCCTTCATGGAAAAATGACCAACTCTCCATTTAGTGGAACTAGAGAAAGAGCCACTAAGCTACTGGAACTCATATATAGTGATGTATGTAGACCCTTATCAGCTCATGCCATTGGTGGTTACTCCTACTTCATTACTTTCACTGATGATTTCTCAAGGTATGGATATATATACTTAATGAAGTACAAGTCCGAGGCCTTTGAGAAATTCAGAGAGTATAAGAATGAAGTAGAGAACCAGACTGAAACGAGTATTAAGACTCTTCGATCAGATCGAGGAGGTGAGTACTTAAGTACAGAGTTTACCCAGTTTCTCAAGGACCATGGGATTTTATCTCAATGGACACCTCCTTATACACCTCAACTCAATGGTGTGTTTGAAAGGAGGAATCGTACGTTGTTAGACATGGTACGGTCCATGATGAGTTTTGCTAACCTACCCATCTCATTTTAGGAATATGCCCAAGAGACCGTAGCTTACCTTCTGAATAGAGTTCCAACTAAATCGGTAGTATCTACACCATATAAGATATATAAAGGGAAGAAGTCTGATTTTAAGGTTGTTAAGATTTGGAGCTGCCCTGCCCACGTTAAAAGACACAACCTCGATAAGTTAAAATCGAGGATGGAGTGGTGCAAGTTCGTAAGATACCCCAAGGAAACTTGTGGGTATTATTTCTATCATCCTGAGAATCAAAAGGTCTTTGTAGTCAAGAGAGCAGTGTTCCTTGAGAAGGAATACATTCTTGGCGGAGATAGTGGGAGCATAATAGAGTTGAACGAGTTTGGAGAATCTAGCTCAATCACCACTCTATAGCCCGAGTCTGTTTAGGTACCTAATACATAAGTTTCAACTTTACATAGGTCTGGCAGAGTATCCCATCCTCCTGAAAGATATGTGGGTCATATTAGAAGAGAGATATTGATCCTCAAACCTACGAGGAGGCTATTATGAGTACAAACTCCGAGAAGTGGTAAGAAGCCATGAATTATGAGATGGATTCCATATACTCCAACAAGGTTTGAAACCTAGTTGATGCGCCCGAGGGTATTGTACCCATCGATTGCAAGTAGATCTTTAAAAAAAAGATCGGAGTAGATGGAAAGGTAGAGACCTATAAAGCAAGGCTAGTGGCTAAGGGGTATCGTCAAAGACAAAGTGTTGACTATGACGAAACCTTCTCACCCATAGTAATGTTAAAATCCATCTGAATTCTATTGGCTATTGTAGCACACTATGATTATGCGATCTAGCAATTGGATGTGAAATCCGCATTCCTCAATGGGAACCTCGAGGAGGAGGTATATATGATATAACCTGAGGGATTTGTGTCCAAGGACTACTCATATAAGGTATGCAGTTGCTTAGATCCATTTATGTACTAAAGCAAGCTTCTCGAAGTTGGAACATAAGATTTGATGAGGCAATCAGATCTTATGACTTTGTTAAGAACGAAGATGAGCCTTGTATATACAGGAAGGTAATTGGGAGCACTATCACCTTCTTGATATTATATGTGGATGACATCCTGATCATTGGAAATGATGTAGGAGTGCTATCCATAGTAAAGGCTTGGTTATCTAAACACTTCTCCATGAAGGACTTAGGGGAAGCATCCTATATCTTGGGGATTCGGATATATAGGGATAGATCCAAGAGGATTCTTAGCTTGTCCTAGTCCAGGTACATAGAAACCATTGTCAAAAGGTTTGGTATGGAAAATTTCAAAAGATGTCTCATACCGATGAGACATGGGATATCTCTTTCTAGGAGTATGCCCCCAAAGACTCCTGAATAAAGGGCAAACATAGATAGGATACCCTATGCATCAGTAATATGGTCTATCATGTATGTCATGCTATGTACCAGGCCTTATATAGCGCATGCTCTGAGTGTCACGAGTATGTATCAAGCGGATCTAAGCTTGAAGTACTAGAAAGCAGTAAAGTGTATCCTTAAGTACTTGAGAAGAACTAAGGATCTTTTACTAGTATATGGAGATAGTAGCCTCAGGATTAAAGGATACACAGACTCAAGTTTTAAGTCTGATATTAATGATAGGAAGTCAAATTCAGGGTAAGTGTATATCTTGAATGGAGGAGCAATGTGCTGGAAAAGTTCCAAGCAAGATACTACTGCTAACTCAAACACAGAGGCGGAGGACATTGTTGCAAAAGAGGCAGCAAATGAGGGAGTTTAGATGAATAAGTTCATCACAGATCTGGGATCATGCCGGATAGCGAGGAGTTGATTTCCTTATATTACGACAACTACAGGACGATTCCTTAAATGAGGGAATCCAAGTCTTATTAAAAGTATTCTAAGGAGATTCCAACTTGAGATGTAGTAGTGGAAATAATTTCATCCGAAAATAACATTGTAGATCCACTAACAAAGCCATTGTCTTAAATTATCTTTGAGCGTCATAGGAGTCTGATGGTGATTAGACACATAGGTGATTAGCTTTAAGTCAAGTGGGAGATTGCTAGTCATATATGTCTCGCAAGCCAATCACGTGAGTGATCACACATGTGACTTGACATATAGTCTTTTTTTGCTTATTATATTTATAACATTTATCAATTTATATTGCTTGTTGCATATATATATGTATATATTGTGATGTCCTTGGATTTATGCAATGGGAATCAGATCATGATAAGATCACGATAATGAGATCGATTCACCTTTAAACACAGATCCTAAATAATCCCGGTCCTAGGATACTCGAGAGGGACATCGAGATAACCGGATAGACTGGTGTGCTATATACTCATCCATATGATGGATGCAGCTGGTCTCATAGCTGCTCATGTGGAGATACTAAGGATATAGTACATGTGCTTATTGGAGAATGAGTTCACTGATTGATCCGCTTACGAAATGTTGGATAGTTGATGATACCTTATTGTCAGACAACGATTCCATAGTCCTAATGGTGTATCTGGTCCTTAGACTTGAGATACCAAGGATGTCCTATATGAGTGCTCCATTCTTTGATACCAGACTTATAGATTTGGATGTCCCAGATCTAGTATAACCGATCATCGAGAGTGGTAGTCAACCTTACGAGGGCTATTGAGTATCGATAGAGGATCATCCACTCTCGGTGTCATGAGAGGAATATCCCATATGTTCTTGCTTAGACAAATCCCTGGCCAGAATCATTCGGATTGAGAGATAAAGAGTTCTCCGTGAGAATCCGATTAGAGCAAGACTCGAGTAGAAACCGTGTGGGTTTAACAGCACCATGCCCGATATATAGTCTTTGAGATATTAAATGGATGAGAGACTCTAGGTATATGGTAACTGAGGATAGACAGGTCCAATGGATTGGATTCCTCTGTATCGTTTAGGGATTGTGGTATAGTGGCCAAGTACGTCCGCAGTCGATGAGTCGAGTGAATTATTATGGAGATAATAATTCACTAAGCCAGAAGGAGTTCTGATAGGTATGACTCACAGCTAGCTCGATATTGGGTCTAGAGGGTCACACACATATGGTAGGCATTGCGATAAGTAGAGATTCGGATGTGAGATATCCGCTAGAGCTATTGTCTTATTGGATACCCAATATGCCCCTGAATTATTGGATCCCATATACGAGATCCAATAAAATCCCATGAGAGACCATTGAATAGAGATCCACTAATCTAACAGGCTTAGGTAGTTGGATGAAGATCTAATACCCAATAGGGGAGGATCTATTAGGGTTAAGTTGATAGGAGACCTCCATAAATATGAGGGATTCAATGGTTCGTAGGCTAGAGCATTTGCTTGCCTCTCCTATTCTCCTCTCCCCTCTCCACCTCAAAGCAAGCTTGGAGTTTTAAGGAGCGTCATCATAGCCCTACTATATGGATCACCGCTAGAGAGGAGGGCGCTTGACCTCCTTCACCCTCTCCGAAAGATATGTAAGGATTCAGGGATATACGATCTCCCTAGGTAACACAATCTTTACTATACGTAGTTTTCTATTTCTCAGATTTTGCGCACCAATCTTCGACCGATGACGAACATCTCTTTGGGAATAGGAGATTTTATTTCTTTTCTTCCACTGCGCATGTGATGTCGCCCCTAAGATTTTCCAATAGTAGATGTAAGAAAGGAAGGGGTTTAGGGTTTTTAGCAAAAGACAGTTTCACCACTCGAAATTTTAAAAATTCTAAATTCTATCGTTTTATCCAACTTACCAAAATATCCCTCAAAATTCAAAAAATTTCCTAGATATCCCTAATTTCAAAAAATATTAATTAATTTAAATTTTTAATTAATTAATTATTATTATTATCTAGTAGTCCTACATAATGATATTTACATGTGTTGTATGATATGGACAGATGATCATGGACTATGTGATGTGTGTGTACATGTGATTATTATTATTATTGGAGCCTACGAGCCTCTAATTTTATTTCTTATTTATTATCAAGCTTGTGTGCCTATGATTAAGTTGTAATCATATGAGGAGGCACATCAGGAGCGTGGAAGTGATAGTGGGACCCACGAAATGGATGATTGTGATGTATGGAGATGCGTCGAGATGCCAACAGAACCGTCAAGGACGAGATGGACGATCACAGGGCATAGAGATACACCATTGCACACAAAGATCTTGATGTGAGCGATTAGGCCTACTGGCTTGGGCTTGATCATATTAGGCTGTAGTCCATGATCATCAAGTGTGATTACTCATGTGATGTGTGATTGCTTATATGCCTACTAGATATGTATATATATTTGCATACGATGTAGATATACATTAAATATGTATATGTGTGACATGTCATAATTAGGAGACCAAATCAAAATCTCCTCCCTCGATAATATTAAGTCGGTAAATGTGAGACAATTAGATTGACCCACGTGGCCTTCCATCATTATAGATACAGACTGATTCTCGATGTAGGCTGAGTTGGTTGAGTCCCTCGAGGCTCACTTATATCGCAATTCGCTATCTTACCTATGATATAGAGATGTCACCGGTGACCTAAGGACATGGTATGCTTGGTCGAGTCCTTTAAGGGTATATCATTGAATTAGACTCATCTTGTAATGATGGTGTTTACTTAACCAAACATCATGGTTGGTCGAGTCTCTCGAGATCATAGTAGCTCGAAAGCCGAACAGGACAGGAATCACAAGGAGTTGTGATCGACAAGAGTTTCCTACCTTTTGGGCTTAGTATGATTGGTCAAGTCCCTTGATGTTATACTAAGATATTGATTTGATCTCGATCCCCATTAGAAGTCTATTGGAGACTTCCGTTTCACGTGCTGAGGGTGTCATGTGACTCGCTAGTAAAATAGTGGGAGTAGATTAAGATAGAAGTCCATATCTTGATTGTTTATCTTTTGTAAAATCTGTATGTTATTTATTTTTATTGCCTGTTTATTTTCAGAAAATATCGCTTTCAAATCCCTTATGTGGCATACTTGATGTCAACCACCACACTAGTCCAAATTATACGGATTGGCTCCGTAACTTGAGAATTATTCTCACGGTGGAGAAAATCATATATGTCCTTAATATAGTGATGCCTATGCCTGACGAAGGGTCGAGCAAGGATGAGATTGCTCGCTACGTGAAGTACATAGATGACTTCACTCTTGCTCAATGTTACATGTTAGGCTCTAGGACTCCTGAGTTATAGAGACACTATTAAAAGATAGATGCTATATCCATTCTCCTACATATCCATAAATTATTTGAGGAATAGGGAAGAACTTAGCAATATGAGATATCCAAGAGCCTTATCTGCACTAGGATGGTTGAAGGGATACCCATTCAAAACCATGTCCTAAAACTAATTGAGTGGATAGAGAAACTCACAAGTCTAGGAATGGTCAAAGAGGATAACTTCTATATGGATCTTATAGTTCAATCCATACCAGATTCTTTTTCATAGTTCATAATGAATTTTAATATAAAAAAGCTTGAGGTGACTCTCCTTAATCTCCTTAATATGTTGAGGGAGGTAGATATCAAGAAAGAGAAGCCAGCTTTCTATACTGGTGAGAGCAGAACGAAAAAGAAAGCAGAAAATTCTCTTAAGAAGGGCAAGGGCAAGAGTAGATCGGGTAAAGCAAAGGTTGCTAAGGTAGACTCAATAAAGTGTTAGGATTGGAGCGGCATTAAGAGGGGAGGGGGGGGGGGGTGAATTAGTGCTGCGGTAAAGTGTGATAAACTTTTGACGATTTAAACACTTTCGGAAACTTTGTACGATAAAAGTAATGTTTTTATTTGAAACCGTTTCGATTGCATTTTAACTTGAAGAGATAAGTAAGACGGAGACAAAGAAGTAGAGCATTAAAGTGCAAATGGTTTGCTGTAATGTAAATGATAATAAGTAAATGCAAACCAAAGATCATGCCGATTTTATAGTGGTTCGGTCAAATGACCTACATCCACTTGCGAGGCTCCTCTTCGATGAGGCTCCCACCTTCCACTAGCAAATATCTTGAAAGGGAAGGGTAAATACCCCTCTTACAACTTTTACAAGCGGTTCACTCTCTTACAGATTTTCAGCAAGAAAGGAGGTGAACACTAGCAAATTGAAAACAAGAAAGGTAAAGACTCTTCTAAGACTTTTCTCTCAATCACTTGCTGCTCAAAAAGTTATGTTCTCAGCTGAGACATGAGGGGTATTTATAGGCCTCAAGAGGATTCAAATTTGGACTCCAAAAAATTTGAATTCTCTTATGTTCCTGATGCTGGCGATGCCACCGCCTGTAACATCCCTCATTTCTGAATTTTCGTATAAGTTTCTAATTGTAATGTAAGAATCTATTTTAAGTTTGATAAAATTTCAAAGTATGAATCTGAGGACTTATTCAAAAGAGTTGGAGGATTTGTTAAAGAAAAATCTGAGGACCCATATGTAAATCCTAAGGACCTAATCGAAAATATAATAAATATAAGGACTAAATCGTAAAATACACAAAATGACAAATTCCACCGTTTAAGCCTCTCTGCCTTCATTCTTAAGGAAGCAAAGAAGGCAGCTGCGTGGATGATCAGGGAAAGAAAGAAAGAAGAAGAAGAAGAAGGAGAAGAAGAAGAAGAAGAAGAAGAAAAAAAAATTGGGGCTTTAAGGGTTCTTGCCCAAATCCTTTCACTTAGGGTCAAAATTCTCAAAGACAAGTATTCTAACCCCATCCTATAGAAAATTAGTCTCTGTTTTTATATTGATTCAAAATAAACTGAAGGATTTCTATTTAGAAACTGATATGTCTCTCCTTGGACATAGAATCATGGATTCTGAAATTTCTTTCGGTAAACTGACCCCTATATACAGTTCCAGCTATAATTTTTAGTACGAAATGTAGAATTGAGCAACCATAGTTTGTTTGAAAATAGACTCTTATATCTTTCTTTTGACACAAATTTTGAAGATTTTGAACACCGAATACTTACCCAAACGTCTGTTTCAAATGAGCCTATGGATGCTACAAAACAGGGATTAAGATTTCTGACCTTTCGATACTAAAGTGCCTATAACTCCCTGTTGGAAATTTTGATTTGTACCAAACTGATTTTATTTGAAACTAGACTTGAAAATCTTTCTTTTGATATATAGTTTGAAAATTTTGGAATTCAAATGCCTACCCTATTATCTGTTGAATCCGACCCTATGTATTCTGCAAAACAGTGATTGTGTCCTTGACCTTGCGTTACCAAATCAAAGGTAACTCCTTGTTGGAAACCATGATTCGTACGAAACTTGTTTCGAAAGAAAAGAGATTGACATATCTTTCGACAGTAGTTTTCTTATGGGTATTGGAGCATAATTGATATTCTGAAGTATTTGTTCATTCTGTCAGAAATCGAGCTTTGGTCGATTTCGCGTATTCCGTTCCATTCCTTTGGATATTAAATTCATTTAACCTTTTTATTTGAATTAAGCTAAATATGGTTGCTTGGAATCCCTGTATACTCTTATTTTCATTTCATTCCAAATCTGAATACATTTGTGAGAGATTTGTTCCGTGTATCGTATTGTCTCGAAAAGGCACATGTACGTTTTGTTGTTCCGCGTGTGCTTTCGATATATGCTACTTATTGTTCAAAACTACCCTCTTGTACTCTGGTGTGTGGGATTGTCTGGACCTTTGCCAGAAATGGTAAATGGTGTTATTCTGGACCTTTGCCAGAAATGGTAAAGGGTGTTATTCTGGACCTTTGCCAGAAATGGTAAAGGGTATGTGCTTAGAGCCTGCGATGCTCTGCCGGCCCCCTCTGGCTTCACCTAGACATAGGTGGATGGAGCTCCCAGACGTGGGAGACTTTTGTCAGGTGGTCATTCAGAAATGGATGAATCACATTCTGACTGAGATCCCACTACACCTTCTATTTGTTTGATATGATATCCAGAGCTTTGGTTATTTGTTTTTGTACATGCTTTGGATAAGAATGATAGAAATGCAACGTCAAAGACGACGTTTGAGCTTCTATTTGGTACGTGATATTGATAAGCTCCGAAATGTTTCATTCATTGTTGATATGCTTCGAAATGTTCCATACGCTGTTGATATGCTCCGGAACATTTCATATGCCATTGATAAGCTCCGATATGTTTTATTTGTTATTGTTATGCTCCAAAACGTTTCATTGGTTTCTGATATGCTCCAATTACTCTATGCCCCATCTGTTATGAACCAAATATGTATGATTGAATGGACAATTGTGATTCTGCACCCATTGATATTATGTCTACGAATTCGTACATTCTGCCTTGTATTTTGAAACTTTATCTCTTTGGAAATTGTCCTATTTCGATATGGATATGTTAGTCACTTGCTGAGCTCTTTATGCTCACCCCGTTTGTTGATAAATTTTTCAGGATAGCGTACCGCTTGTTTAAATGTTAAGATTGGGCGGAGGCAGTGGAAAGTTAGAAATTTTGGACAGATCTTTATTAGCATATATGTAATTGTTGTATAAGCCACTATGCATCTAATGAAATGTTGACGATGAATCTAAACCTGTGGATTTTGTGTAAGTTAAAGGATTCCTCATATTTAGGATTTTGGAGTGTTAAGTTAAATTCATGTAATGATATGAATTTATGGTAAACGTTGGTTTGGTGACTGCATAGACTTCCCCACTTGTGAAATTATGTTGTGGTTATTATTTTGATGAGTTGAGTTCAGATTGTATGAATTATCGAGTGATTGTGTGGTATGTTTATGAACTGCACAGGGTTTATAAATTTGTAGACTATAGATGTGAAATTTTGATCTGAATGTTTTCTTAGTGACCTCAAATGTGTGTTTGGATCCTGGATTAGTTGTGATGAAAATTTTAATATTGTCGTTATTTTGAGGGGCATGTCAGAGGTGGTATCAGAGCATGATTTGAGAATCACTAAGAATATTCTTTTTTTTTAGGTTTATTGACTATCATTTAGAGATTGATCAAAGAAAATGTTCTTTTGATGTTTTAGGAAGCAAGGATGACGAGATCATCTGGTTCTCCTGTTGCATCTACTGCTGATCAATTGAGTGGTATCATGCGGACTTTGGAGACTATGGCACAAGTGATGCAACAACAACAACAACCTATCCTACAAGGAAGAAATGATGGAACAAGGACATCAAACCAGATAGGGTTGGGAATTGAACAGTTTAAGAAGCTTAGTCCTCCCAGTTTTACTGGTGAGTCTGATCCAATGGTGGCAGAACGATGGATGATGCGGATAGAGAAAATATTTGATGCTTTAAATTACCCTAATGATCGAAAGGTTTTTCTTACCACCTTTATGCTGGAAGGAGAAGCTGAACACTGGTGGAGAATGATTAAGAGGATGTCTGAAATCAAACATGAGCCAATGACATGGAAGTTATTCCAAAAAAGTTTAACGATAAATATTTTTCAGATTGTATGAGAGAGCAAAAAGAATTGGAGTTCTTGAATCTTATCCAGGGAAGTATGACGGTTACAAAGTATGAATCTAAATTCACTGAGCTCTCCAGGTTTGCCACACATTTGAGTGATGATGAATCTAGAAAAGCAAGAAGGTTTGAAAGGGGATTACGGCCAGCAATAAGAAGCCGAATGTCAGCTTTAAAACTATAAACATATGCATATACAGTAGAAAGAGCTTTGAAAATTGAAAGAGACATGGAGAAAATTCAAGAAATCATTGGCAAGAACAAAAAGGACAAATTTACTAGCAAAAGCATGAGAGAAAATGAATATGAAGCTAGTAACAAGAGGTTTAAGACATCTGGATTTGAGAAATGGAAACCATTGCGGAGGACTCAGTCATGTGCAAGATGTGGATTAAATCATGAAATAAGTCAGTGTTTTCGGGTGACTAGAGCTTGTTTTGTTTGTGGAAAGTTGGATCATCAAATAAAAGATTACCCTTTGAGGAAGAAGAAAGAGCCACTATCTCCTAGACCCTCAGCCCATGCTAGAGTGTACGCTATCACTGAACAAGAGTCTAAAGCTTCTAAATCAGTAGTGGAATGTATTCTTCATGTTTCTAAAAGAAATGCAAAAGTTTTGTTTGATCCCGGCTCCAACTTATCTTTTATTTCACAATACTTTGCTTGTCACTTGGATATTCTACCTAGACCCCTAGATTATATGTTATATGTAACAACTGCTGTTGGAGATTCATTGGCAACAAACTTGGTTTACCCATCTTGTTTGATCTCTATTGGAGAACACAAATTCTTTGCTGATTTGATTCTCCTAGAGATCCAGGGTTTTGATATTATACTTGGCATGGATTGGTTATCTTCTCATCACGCTAGTATTGATTGTTACAAAAAAATAATTACTTTCTGCATACCAGATCAACCCATATTTTTCTTTGAGGGCATTAGGCATGATTTGCCTCCTTGCTTGATATCAGCACTTCAAGCTTATCGTCTTATACAGAAAGGTTGTTTTTGTTATATGGTGTGTGTAAAGGAGCATTCAAATCAGGAAACCCACCTAGATGAAATTTCAGTGGTCAAAGAATTCCTTAATGTATTCCCAGATGACTTGCCTGGTTTACCTCTAGATAGAGAGGGTGAATTTGCTATTGATCTGGTCCCCAGTACAACCCCAATATCTAAGCCTCCCTACAGAATGGCACTACTCGAGCTAGAGGAATTAAAGAAGCAAATACAAGAATTATTAGATAAGGGTTTCATACGACCCAGTGTATCCCCATGGGGTGCTCCGGTACTATTAGTGAAGAAGAAGGATGGAACATTGAGGCTTTGTATTGATTATAGACAGTTGAATCAGGTGACCATCAAAAACAAGTATCCCATACCTAGAATTGATGATTTGTTTGATCAACTGCAGGGTGCACAAGTATTCTCTAAGATTGACCTGAGGTCAGGTTACTATCAGTTGAAGATCAAGGAGGAGGATATTTCAAAAACATCTTTCAGAACTCGATATGGTCATTATGAATTCTTGGTGATGCCTTTTGGTTTGACAAATGCTCCTGCAGCTTTTATGGAACTAATGAATAGGATATTTCAACCGCTCTTGGATATCTGTGTAATTATATTTATTGATGACATATTGGTGTATTCAAGGAGTAATCAAGAGCATGAGGAATACTTGAGAAATGTATTGTCCATACAAAGAGAAAAGAAGTTGTATGTAAAGTTCAGCAAATGTGAATTTTGGTTGAATGAAGTTGCTTTCTTAGGCCATGTGATTTCAGGGGAGGGTATATCTGTTGATCCAAGAAAAATAGAAGCTGTAGTTGAATGGGAAGTACCAACAAATGTAACGGAAGTTAGAAGCTTCTTGGGCATGGCAGGTTATTACAAGAGATTTGTGGAGGGATTTTCTCGAATTGCTCAACCTCTCACCAAACTCACTAAGAAGAATATGAAATTTGTATGGGGTGATGATTGTGAGCAAAGTTTTCAAGAGTTAAAAAGAAGATTGACTAGTGCCCCTATTCTCACTATTCCAAGTGGTAGTGATGAGTTTGTAGTTTATACTGATGCTTCAAGAAAGGGCCTAGGATGTGTTTTGATGCAGGAAGGGAGAGTAATTGCATATGCTTCTAGACAACTTAAAGGTTATGAATTGAATTATCCAACTCATGATTTGGAATTGGCAGCAATTATTTTTGTTCTAAAGATTTGGAGACATTATTTGTATGGTCGACAGTTTGAAATCTTTACTGATCACAAGAGTTTAAAATATATTTTCACTCAGAAAGAGTTAAACATGAGGCAGCGAAGATGGATAGAACTTCTGAAGGATTATGATTGTGCCATCCGTTATCACCCGGGCAAAGCCAATGTTGTAGCTGATGCACTTAGTAGAAAATCTACAAGTTTTATGGTTAGTCTGGTCGTGAAGCAATGGAAGTTATTAAAAGAAAATTTTGATTTGAAAGCTTTGAGGAAAGAGCAAGACTCGATGATATTGATGGCCTCCATTCAAGTGTAATCTGATCTTATTCAACAAATTAAGGAAGGATAATTCCGAGATCCACATTTAATCTACTTAAGGAATGAAGTAGAAAAGGAATTGAAGCCACAATTTCAAGTTTCAAAGGATGGCCTATTGAGATTTGGGGAGAGAGTATGTGTACCAAATGAACCAGATATCAAGAATCAAATCCTAAAGGAAAGTCATACTTCAAAGTACACCATACATCCTGGGAGCACTAAGATGTATAGAGATCTTCAAAGTCATTATTGGTGGGAAGGCATGAAGAAGGAAATTGCAATGTATGTTTCAAAATGTTTGACTTGTCAGCAAATCAAAGTAGAACACCAAAGACCTGGAGGGTTGTTGCAACCTTTAGATATTCCTGAATGGAAATGGGAATGTATTACTATGGATTTTGTTTCAGGACTACCCAGAACCTCTAGAAAGCATGATGCTATTTGGGTTATCATTGATAGGTTAACAAAATATGCACACTTCCTACCGATTATACCCTGAATTCGACTTCCTATCATCGACATCAGACTAAAAACTTGAGTCAGTGTAGCCTTCAACCTTAAGACTATTACCTCCATATACTAGTAAAAGATCCTTAGTCCTTCTCAAGTACTTAAGGATACACTTTACTGCTTTCCAGTGCTCCAAGCCTGGATCCGCCTGATACCTGCTCGTGACACTCAGAGCATGCGCTATATAAGGCCTAGTACATAGCATGACATACATGATATACCTTATTGCTGAGGCATAAGGTATCATATCCATGTTCGCCCTTTCTTAGAATTTTCAATGCCAAACCTTTTGACAATGGTTTCTATGTACCTGGACTGGGACAAGCCAAGCATCCTCTTGGATCTATCTCTATAGATTCTAATCCCCAAGATATAGGATGCTTCCCCTAAGTCCTTTATGGAGAAGTGTCTAGATAACCAAGTCTTTATTGTGGATAGTATTCCTACGTCATTCCTAATGATGAGGATGTCATCTACATATAACACCAAAAAGGTGATAGCGCTCCCACTTACCTTCCTGTATACACAAGGCTCATCTTCGTTCTTAACGAAGTCATAAGATCTGATTGACTCATCAAATCTTATGTTCCAACTTCGGGAAGCTTGCTTTAGTCCATAAATGGATTTAAGCAACCTACACACCTTATCTGGGCAGTTCTTGGACACGAATCCCTTAGGTTGCATCATATACACCTCCTCCTCGAGGTTTCCATTGAGGAATGCGGTTTTCACATCCATCTGCCAGATCTCACAATCATAGTGTGCTGCAATAGCCAATAGAATTCTGATGGATTTTAGCATTGCTACGGGTGAGAAGGTTTCGTCGTAGTCAACACCTTGCCTTTGACGATACCCTTTAGCCACTAGCCTTGCTTTATAGGTCTCTACCTTTCCATCTACTCCGATCTTTTTCTTAAAGATCCATTTGCAACCGAGGGGTACAATACCTTCGGGCGCATCAACTAGGTTCCAAACCTTATTGGAGTATATAGAATCCATCTCAGAATTCATGGCTTCTTTCCACTTCCCGGAGTCTATACTCATAATAGCCTTCTCGTAGGTTTGAGGATCAATATCCTCTACATCCTCTGCTCTAATATATCCCATATATCTCTCAGGAGGATGGGATACACTATTAGACCTGCGTAAAGTTGATACTTGTGTATTAGGTACCTGAACAGACTCGGGCTGTAGAGTGGTGCTTGAGCTTGGTTCTCCAACCTCGCTCAATTCTATCATTCTCCCACTGTCTCCGTCAAGAATGTGTTCCTTCTCAAGGAACATTGCTCTCTTAGCTACAAAGACCTTTTGGTCCTCGAGATGATAGAAATAATACCCACAAGTTTCCTTAGGGTATCCCACAAATTTGCATCGCTCTGTCCTTGATTCTAACTTATCAGGGTTGTGTCTTCTAACATGGGCAGGGCAGCCCTAAATCTTAACAACCTTAAGATCAGGCTTCTTCCCTTTCCATATCTCATATGGTGTAGACACTACCGACTTAGTTGGAACTCTGTTCAGAAGGTAAGCTACGGTTTCTAGGGCATATCCCCAGAATGAGATGGGTAGGTCAGCGAAACTCATCATATACCATACCATATCTAATAATGTATGATTTCTCCTTTCAGAGACACCATTGAGCTGAGGTGTATAAGGAGGTGTCAATTGGGATAATATCCCATGGTCCTTGAGGAACTGAGTAAACTCTGTACTTAAGTATTCACCTCCTCGATCTGATCGAAGAGTTTTGATACTCTTTCCAATCTGGTTCTCCACCTCATTCTTATACTCTCTGAATTTCTCAAAGGCCTCGGACTTGTACTTCATTAAGTATACATATCCATACCTTGAGAAATCATCAGTAAATGTAATGAAGTAGGAGTAACCTCCAAAGGCATGAGTTGACATGGGTCCACATACATCACTATGTATGAGTTCCAACAACTCATTGGCTCTCTCTCCAGTTCTACTAAATGGAGATTTGGTCAGTTTTCCACGAATGCAAGGCTCACAAGTTGCATATGACACATAGTCGAATGGATCTAGATATCCATTATTTAGCAACTTTTGAATCCTTCTTTCATGGATGTGACCTAGCCTACAATGCCACAGATATGCATTGTTCAACTCATCTCGTTTCCTTTTGGACACATTTACATTCATGATATGTGGAGTGGTGTCTAACATAAATAAACCATTATGCAATGTTCCTTTCGTGATGATCTTATTATCTAATAATATCGAACAACCATTGTTCTCAAAAACAAATTTATATCCACTAACTGTTAAACATGAAATGGAGATAATGTTTTTGATAATAGAAGGAACAAAATAACATGCATCTAATGCAATAAAAGCTCCACTAGGCAGATGTAGGGTGACCTCGCCAACAGCTAATACAGTAACTTTTGCTCCATTACCCATCTTGAGGTCCATCTCGCCTCTCTCTAGTCTCCTAGGCCTTGCCAGAACCTGCAACGAATTGCATATATGATAAGCACTACCGGTATCCAATACCCATGTGTTATCATAAGAGTCTGACAAATGGAGACTGATCATGAATGTACCTGAAGCTTCATCAAGCTTTTGTTTCACCCTTTCTGCAAGGTACTCTTTGCAGTTTCTCTTCCAATGCCCATCTTTATCACAGTGGAAGCACTGGCCTTTGTCCTTTGTTGGGTCTTTCTTAGCAACCTTTGCTTTACCTTGTTTGCCCTTGCCCTTTCCCTTCTTAAGGGACCTTTCTGCTTTCCTTTTCTTTCTGGTCTCACCAGTGTAGTGAACTGGCTTCTCTTTCTTAATAGTACTCTCTACCTCTCTCAACATATTGAGGAGCTCTGGGAGAGTCACCTCAAGCTTGTTCATATTAAAATTCATTATGAACTGTGAAAAGGAATCCAGTAAGGACTGAAGCACAATGTCCACACACAAGTTATCCTCTAGGACCATTCCTAGACCTGTGAGTTTCTCTATCCACTCAATCATCTTTAGGACATGGTTCTGAACCAGTGTCCCCTCAGTCATCCTAGCGCGGAAGAGGCTCTTAGATATCTCATATCGCTGAGTCCTTCCCTATTCCTCAAACAATTTGCGGACAAGTAGGAGAATGGATCTGGCATCCATCTTTTCATGTTGTCTCTGTAACTCAGGAGTCATAGAGCCCAACATATAGCACTGAGCAAGAGTGGAGTCATCAATGTACTTCACGTAGCGAGCGATCTCATCCTCGTTTGCCCCTTCTTCGGGCGTAGGCATCACTGAATCAAGGACGTATACGATTTTCTCCACTATGAGAACAATTCTCAAGTTACGGAGCCAATCTGTATAATTTGGACCAGTGAGGCGGTTGACATCAAGTATGCCACGTAAGGGATTTGAAAACGACATTTTCTAAAAATAAAGATGTAGCAGAAATGAATAACATGCAGATTTTGCAAGAAATAAACTATCAAGATATGGACTTCTATCCTAATATGCTCCCACTATTTTACTAACGAGTCACGCGACACCCTCAGCACGTGAAACGGAAGTCTCCGGCAAACTTCTAGTGGGGATCAGGATCCAATCAGCGTCTTAGTGTAACCTCGAGGGACTCGACCAATCACAGTAAGCCTAAAAGGTAGGCAACTCTTGCCGATCACAACTCCTTGTGATTCCCGTCCTGTTCGGCCTCTGAATCACCATGGCCTCGAGGGACTCGACCAACCATGATGCTCGGTTAAGTCAACACCTTCGTTACAAGATGAGTCTGATTTGATGATATACCCTCGAGGGACTCGGCCAAGCATACCATGCCCTCAGGTCACCGGTGACATCTCTATGTCGTAAGCAAGATAGCGAATCGTGATATAGGTGAGTCTCGAGGGACTCGACCAACTCAACCTACACCGGGAATCGGTTCCTACTCATAACGATGGAAGGCCACGTGGGTCAATTTAATTGCCTCATGTTTACCGACTTAATATTATCGAGAGATGTTTCTATAATTTGGTCTCCTAATATGACATGTCACACATATACATATTTAATATATATCTACATCGCATGCAAATATATATATATACATATCTAGTATGTGTATAAGCAATCACATCAGATGATCATGGATCACAACCTAATATGATTAGGCCCGAGCCAATAGGCCTAATCACTCACATCAAGATCTATGTGTGCAATGGTGCATCTCCATGCCCTGTGATCGTCCGTCTCGTCCTCGTCAGTTCCGTCGACATCTTGATGCATCTCCATGCATCACGATCGTCCGTCTCGTGGGTCCTACTATCGCATCCACGCTCCCGTTGCGCCTCCTCATGTGATTACAACTTAATCATAGGCACGCAGGCCCGACAATAAATGAGAAATATAATGGAGGTTCGCATACCTCAATAATAATAATCACAAGTACACACATCACACGGTCCATGATCATCCGTCCACACATCATACATCACATGTATAAATAATCATCATCATGTAGGACTACTAGATAATAATAAAAATAATAATCAACTAAACCTTTTAATTAATTAATATTTTCTGAAATCAGAGACATGTAGGGAATTTCTGAATTTATAGGGGTATTTTCGTAATTTGGATAAAAGATAGAAACTGGAATTTCTTAAATTCCGAGGGGTAAAACTATCTTTTTCCCAAAAAACCCTAATGCCCTACTATCCTTTGCTGCTGCCGCCGCCGTCGCCACCCTGCTGGCAGCGGCCTGTGCGGCGGGGCGAGGGCACTGCCCTCGCCTGCAGGCGGCACGCCCGCTGGCGGCGCTGCCGCTGCAGGTGGGCTCCCCCGCGGGCGCCGCTGCCTCCGCAAGCGGTGCTATCCCGCCGGGCGGCCGCCCCTGTGGGGGGGGGGGGGGGGGGGGGGGTTTCGCCCGCGGGAGCTGCGGCGGCAGGCGCCGCTTCCTTGCGGCACCTCTGCCCGTGGGCTGCCAGCCCTACCGGCAGCAAGGCTACTGCAAGTAGGCCGCCGGCCGGCTATTGCAAACGCAGCCCCTGTGCTGCCCGCCTTTGGCTGCGCTTCACGCATGTAGATCGAGGGCAACAACTGTTGCTGCCCTTTCTCGTTTTTGCGTCAATGATTTTGACGTCAAAATTCTTCCTAAACACAACACATGCAGTTCAAAACCAATCATTCGCACGAACAACCTGGCTCTGATACCACTGTTGGGAAATCATGGGGGCGACATCATATGCGCAGCCGAAGAACAAGAAAACAAAAAATCCCCGATTCCCAAAAAGATGTTCATCGTCGTGCGAAGATTGGTGCGCAAAAATCCACAAAACACAAAACTGCGTATAGAGATTGTATTACCTAGGGAGATCGTATATCCTTGTTTCCTTGCAGATCCTTAGGAGAGGGTGAAGGAGGTCAAGCGTCCTCCTCTCTAGCGATGATCCACACAGTAGGGTTGCGACGACGTTCCTCAAAACTCCAGGCCTTCTCTGAGGTGGAGAGGGAGAGGAGAATAGGAAGGGCAAGCAAAGACTCTAGCCTATGAGGCTGTGAATCCCTCCTATTTATAGAGATCCCGTGTCACACCCTAATGGGTCCTTCCCTAGTGGGTATTGGATCTGCATCCAATAAGACAAGGGCTTCGTCGGATATCTCATATCCGAACCTCTACTTATCGCAATGCCTACCATATGTGTGTGACCCTCTAGGCCCAATATTGAGCTGGCCGTGAGTCATACCTGTCAGAACTCATTCTAACTCAGTGAATTATTATATCTGTAATAATTCACTCGACTCATCGACTACGGACGTACTAGGCCACTAGGCCGTAGTCCCCAAACGATACAGGGGAATCCAATCCATTGGACCTGTCTATCCTCAGTTACCATGTACCTATAGTCCCTCATCCATCTAATATCCCAGAGACCGTATATCGAGCATGGTGCTATCAGACCTATACGGTTTCTACTCGAGTCTCGCTCTAATTGGATTCTCCCGGAGAACTCTTTCTCTCTCAACCCGAATGACCCTGGCCAGGGATTTGTCTGAGCAAGAACACATGGGATATTCCTCTCATGACGCCGAGAGTGGATGATCCTCTATCGACACTTAATAGCCCTCGTAAGGTCGACTACCACTCCCAATGACCAGCTGTACTAGATCTGGGACAGCCAAACCTATAAGTCTGGTATCAAAGAGTGGAGCACTCATACAGGACATCCTTGGTGTCTCAAGTCTAAGGACCAGATACACCACTAGAACTACGGAATCACTATCTGACAATAAGGCTTCATCAACCATCCAGCATTCCGTAAGCGGATCAATCAGTGAACTCATTCTCCAATGAGCACCTATACTGTATCCCTAGTGTCCCTACACGAGCAGCTATGAGACCAGCTGCATCCATCATATGGATGGGTATACAGCACACCAATCTATCCGGTTATCACGATGTCCCTCTCGAGTATCCTATGACCGGGATTATTTAGGATATGTGTTTAAAGGTGAATCGATCTCATTATCGTGATCTCATCATGATTCGATTCCCATTGCACAAATCCAAGGACATAACAATATATATATGCATTTATGCAATAGTTATAAAGTGATATACGCCAAAATATAATAAGCAAAAAGATTCTGTATCAAGTCACACGTGCCATCACTCACGTGATTGGCTTGCTGGGCACCTATGACTAGCAGATTCTCCCAAAGAACTCTTTCTCTCTCAACCCGAATGACTCTAGCCAGGGATTTTTCTGAGCAAGAACACATGGGATATTCCTCTCATGATGCCGAGAGTGGATGATCCTCTATTGACACTCAATAGCCCTCGTAAGGTCGACTACCACTCCCAATGACTAGTTGTACTAGATTTGGGACAACCAAACCTATAAGTCTAGTATCAAAGAGTGGAGCACTCATATAGGACATCCTTGGTTCATAACAGATGGGGCATAGAGTAATTGGAGCATATCAGCAATGAATGAAATGTTTCGGAGTATATCAATAACAAATGAAACATTTCGGAGCTTATCAATGGCGTATGAAATGTTCCGGAGCACATCAACGACGTATGGAATATTTCGAAGTATATCAATAATGAATGAAACATTTCGGAGCATATAAATAACAAATGAAATGTTTTGGAGCTTATCAGTGGCGTATGAAATGTTCCAGAGCATATCAACGGTGTATGAAATATTTCGGAGCATAACAATAACAAATACCAAACAGAAGCTCAAATGTTGTATTTGACGTTACATTCATAACATTCTTATCCAAAGCATGTACAAAAACACATAACCAAAGATCTGAATATCATATCAAACATATAGAAGGTGTAGTGGGACCATAGACAGAATGTGATTCATCCATTTCTGAATGATCACCAAATAGAAGTCTCCCACGTCTGGGAGCTCTATCCACCCACATCTAGGTAAAGTCAGAGGGGGCCGATAGAGCATCGTAGGCTCTATGCATAACTCCATTTGCCATTTCTAGCAAAGGTTCACATTATCCCACAACACCAAAGTATAAAAGGGCAGTATGAACAATAAATAACATATATCGGAAGCACACGTGAAACAATAAAATGTACATGTGCCTTTACGAATCAATACGATGCAAGCAACAATCTTTCACAAATGTATTCAGATTTGAAATAAAATGAAAGCAAGAGTATACATGGATTCCAAGCAATTATATATAGCTCAATTCAAATAAGAAGGTTAGATGAATTCAATATCCAAAGGAATGAAACTAGAATAGGCACATATCGAATTCAAATGCGGAACAATGAGATTTACATGTGCCTATATGAGTCAATGCGATATAGCATAAACGTTACACAAAATATTTCAAGAATATAAATAATTTATAGATAAGAGCAAACCAGAATTCAAGCACTAACATAAGCCTCAATTGAGCGAAGGGGACTGAATGGAATCTATTTCCAAAAGAATGAAACAGAATACATGAAATCGACCAAAGCTTGATTTCTGACAGAATTCAAGAGGCACATTGAACAAATACTTTAGATTATCAATTATGCTCCAATACCCTTAAGAAAGCTACTGTTGAAAGATATATCAATCTATTTTCTGATGAAATAAGTTTCATACGAATCAAGGTTTCCAACAAGGAGTTACCATTGATTTAGTGACCAAATGTCAAAAACTAAATCACTGTTTTGCAGAATCCATAGGGCGGAATCAACAGATAGCAGAACAAGCATTTGAATTCTGAATTTTTCAATCTATATATCAAAAGATTACAAGTCTAGTTTCAAATGAAATCAGTTTGGTACAAATCAGAATTTCCAACAAGGACTTATAGCCATTTTAGTATGGAAAGGTCAAAAATTTTGATCCCTGTTTTGCAACATCTATAGGCTCATTTAAAACAGACATTTGGGTAAGTATTCGGTGTCCAAAATGTCCAAAATCAGTGTCAAAAGAAAGGTATAAGAGTCCACTTTCAAATGAATAAGGTTCTGCTTAAATCCACGTTTGGTGCTAAAAATTATGGCTGAAACAATGTATAGGGGTCAGTTTACCGAAAAATTTCAGATCCATGATTTTTGTATCTAACAAGAGAAATATCAGGTTATAGGCTGAAATCTTTCAAATAATTTAGAAAAAATATGAGATCAAAGACTAATAATTCTATAGGATGGGATTAGAACACTTGCCTTTGACTAAATGAGAAGATTTGAGCAAGAAACCTCAAAGCCCCAAATTTTTTCTTCTTCTTCTTCCCCCCCTTTTTTTTTTCTCTCCTTCTTTCTTTCTTTCTCTGTGAACGAAGGCAAAGAGGGTTAAACAGTGGGATTTGTAATTTTGTGCATTTTACAGTTTAGTCCTTATATTGTTATATTTACGATTAGGTCCTCAGGGTTTACATATAGGTCCTCAGATTTTTTTTTTAAACAAATCCCCCAAATCTTATGAATAAGTTCTCAGATTCATACTTTGGCTCTTTTATTAAATTTAAAATAGATACTTATATTACAACTAGAAACTTATACGAAAATTCAAAAATGAGGGATGTTACACTCTCCCCCCTAAAAGAAAATTTTAGTTCTCTAAATTTATCATATCTCTATCGATGAAAAGATGGGGATAAACCTTTTTATTTCCTCCTCTAGCTCTCAGGTTGTTTCCTCTCCAGAATGATGTCTCCAAATTACTTGAACTAGAGGGATGACCCGATCCTTAGGATCTTTTCTTTCTTATCAACAATCTGAGTGAGCTCTTCCACATAAGATAAATCTTTATCGATCTCCATCAACTCATACTTAATGATATGAGAATGATCAGATATATACTTTCTAATCATTGAAACATGGAATATATTATGGATATGACACAACGATGGTGGCAACGCAATCTTGTAAGCGATAGAACCAACCCTCTCAAGGACCTCGAAAGGTCCAATAAATCTTAGGCTTAACTTTCCTTTCTTCCTAAACCTTATAATGCCTTTGGAAGGGGAAACCTTTAAGAACACAAAATCTCCAACTTCGAACTCAATATCTTATCTTCTATTGTCAGCATAACTCTTTTGACGACTCTGAGTAGTTTTTAACCTTTTCCTTATAACTTGAATTTTCTCGGTAGTTTCTTATACTTTGTCTAGTACTAACAACTTTTTGTCACCAACTTCCTCCCAACATATAGGTGTTATGCACTTTCGCCCATATAAAGCTTCATAAGGAGCCATCTGAATACTTGAATGATAATTATTGTTATAAGTGAACTCAATAAGTGAAATATCTTTATCCCATTCACCTTTCCAATCCATAACATAGGCTCTAAGCAAATCCTCAAGTATTTAATTGTTCTTTCTAACTGACCATCAATCTGAGGATGATATGCAGTTCTAAACTTGACTTTAGTGCCTATAGATTCCTATAATCTTCTCCAGAATCTAGAGAGAAATCTGGAGTCTCAATCAGAGATGATCTCTTTTGGAATACCATGAAGTCTTACTATTTCATTGGCATATAAATCTGCAAGTCTATTAAGTGAATAAGTCATATTAATCGGTAGGAAATGTGCAGATTTTGTTAACCTATCAATGATAACCCAAATAGCATCATGCTTTCTAGAGGTTCTGGGTAGTCCTGAAACAAAATCCATGGTAACACATTCTCATTTCCATTCAGGAACATCTAAAGGTTGCAACAACCCTCCAGGTCTTTGGTGTTCTACTTTGATTTGCTGACAAGTCAAACATTTTGAAACATACATTGTAATTTCCTTCTTCATGCCTTCCCACTAATAATGACTTTGGAGATCTCTATACATCTTAGTGCTCCCAGGATGCATGGTTACTTTGAAGTATGACTTTCCTTTAGGATTTGGTTCTTGATATCTAGTTCATTTGGTACACATACTCTATCACCAAATCTCAATAGGCCATCCCTTGTTACTTGAAATTTTGGCTTCAATTCCTTTTCTTCTTCATTCCTCAAGTAGATTAAACGTGGATCTCGTAATTGTCTTTCCTTAATTTATTGAATAAGATCAGATTGCACCTGAATGGAGGCCATCAATATCATTGAGTCTTGCTATTTCCTCATAACATTCAAATCAAAATTTTCTTCTAAGAACTTCCATTGCTTCACGACCAGACTAGCCATAAAACATGTAGATTTTCTACTAAGAGCATCAGCTACCACATTGGCTTTGCTTGGGTGATAACGGATGACACAATCATAATCCTTTAGAAGTTCTATCCATCTTTGCTGCCTTATGTTTAAGTCTTTCTAAGTGAAAATATATTTTAAACTCTTGTGATCAGTAAAAATTTCAAATTGCCGACCTTACAAATAATGTCTCCAAATCTTTAAAGCAAAAATAATTGCTGCCAATTCAAAATCATGAGTTGGATAATTCAGTTCATAAACTTTTAGTTGTCTAGAAGCATAAGCAATCACTCTCTCTTCCTGCATCAAAACACATCTAAGGCCCTTTCTTGAAGCATCAGTATAAACTACAAATCCCTCACTACTACTTGGAATAGTGAGAATAGGAGCACTAGTCAATCTTCTTTTTAACTCTTGAAAACATTGCTCACAATCATCACCCCATACAATTTCACATTCTCTTTTAGTGAGTTTGGTGAGAGGTTGAGCGATTCGAGAAAATCCCTCCACAAATCTCCTGTAATAACCTACCACGCCTAAGAAGCTTCTAACTTCTGTTATATTTGTTGGTACTTCCCATTCAACTATGGCTTCTATTTTCTTTGGATCAATAGATATACCCTTCCCTGAAATCACATTGCCTAAGAAAGCAACTTCATTCAACCAAAATTCACATTTGCTGAACTTTATATACAACTTCTTTTCTCTTAGTATGGACAATGCATTTCTCAAGTGTTCCTCATGCTCCTGATTACTCCTTGAATACACCAATATGTCATCAATAAATACAATTACACAACCATCCAAGAGCAGTTGAAATATCCTATTCATTAGTTCCATAAAAGCTGCAGGGGCATTGGTCAAACCAAAAGGCATCACCAAGAATTCATAGTGACCATATCGAGTTATGAAAGCTATTTTTGGAATATCCTCCTCCTTGATCTTCAACTGATAGTAACCTGACCTCAGGTCAATCTTAGAGAATACTTGTGCACCCTGCAGTTGATCAAACAAATCATCAATTCTGGATATAGGATACTTGTTTTTTATGGTCACCTGATTCAACTGTCTATAATCAATACAAAGCCTCAATGTTCCATCCTTCTTCTTCACTAATAGTACCGGAGCACCCTATGGAGATACGCTGGGTCGTATGAAACCCTTATCTAATAATTCTTGTAGTTTCTTCTTTAATTCCTCTAGCTTGAGTGGTGCCATTCTGTAGGGAGGCTTAGATATTGGGGTTGTATTGGGGACCATATCAATAGCAAATTCACCCTCTCTATCTAGAGGTAAACTAGGCAAGTCATCTAGGAATACATCAGGGAACTCTTTGACCACTGAAATTTCATCTAGGTGGGTTTCCTGATTTGAATGCTCCTTTACACACACCTTATAACAAAAATAACCCTTCTGCATAAGACGATAAGCTTGAAGTGCTAATATCAAGCAAGGAGGCAAATCATGCCTAATGCCCTCAAAGTAAAATATAGATTGATCTAGTATGCAGAAAATAATTATTTTTTTGTAACAATCAATATTAGCGTGATGAGAAGATAATCAATCCATGCCAAGTATAATATCAAACCCCTGGATCTCTAGGAGAATCAAATCAGCAAGGAGTTCGTGTTCTCCAATAGAGATCAAACAAGATGGGTAAACCAAGTTTGTTGCCAAATAATCTCCAACAACAGTTGTTACATATAACATATAATCCAGGGGTCTAGGTAGAATATCCAAGTGACAAGCAAAGTATTGTGAAACAAAAGATAAGTTGGAACCGGGATCAAATAAAACTTTTGCATTTCTTTTAGAAACATGAAGAATACCTTCTACCACTGATTTAGAAGCTTTAGAATCTTGTTCAGTGATAGCATACACTCTAGCATGGGCTGAGGGTCTAGAAGACAGTGGTTCTTTCTTCATCCTCAGAGGGCAATCTTTTATTTGATGATCCAACTTTTCACAAGCAAAACAGGCTCCAATCACCCGAAAACACTAACTTGTTTCATGATTTAATCCACATTTTGCACATGACTGAGTCCTCCGTAGTGGTTTCCCTTTCTCAAATCTAGATGTCTTGATCCTTTTGTTACTAGCTTCATATTCATTTTCTCTCCTGCTTTTGCTAGTAAATTTATCCTTTTTGTTCTTGCCCATGATTTCTTGAATCTCCTCCAAGTCTCTTTCAATTTTCAAAGCTCTTTCTACAGTATCAGCATATGTTTGTAGTTTTAAGGCTGACATTCGACTTCTTATTGTTGGTCGTAATCCCCTTTGAAATCTTTTTGCTTTTCTAGATTCATCATTAGTCATATGTGTGGCAAATCTAGAGAGCTTAGTGAATTTAGATTCATACTTTGCAACCATCATATTTCCCTAGATAAGATTCAAGAACTCCAATTATTTTTTATCTTTTATAAAATCTAGAAAATATTTATCATTAAACTTTTCTTTGAATACCTTTCATGTCATTGGCTCATGACTTCAAAAATCCTCTTAATCATTCTCCACCAGTGTTCAGCTTCTCCTTCCAGCATAAAGGTAATAAGAGAAACTTTCTGATCATCAGGGTAATTTAAGACATCAAATATTTTCTCTATCTGCATCATCCATCGTTCTGCTGCCATTGGATCAGACTCACCACTAAAATTGGGAGGACTAAGCTTCTTAAACTGTTCAATTCCTAACCCCGACTGGTTTGATGTCCCTGTTTCATCATTTCTTCCATATTGGACATGTTGTTGTTGTTGTTGTTATTGCATCACTTGTGCCATAGTCTCCAAAGTCCGCATGATACCACTCAATTGATCAGCAGTAGATACAATAGGAGAACCAGATGATCTCGTCATCCTTGCTTCCTAAAACATCAAAAGAAAATTTTTTTGATCAATCTCTAAATGAAAGTCAATAAACCTCCTTCTTTTTTTTTCTTTTTTTTTTTACAACTAATATATCAAAAAAATCTTAGTGATTCTCAAATCAGGCTCTGATACCACCTCTATTACGCCCCTAAAAAATATCTATGATATTAAAATTCAAGAAAACAAATCAATCCAGGATCCAAACTAATTTTTGAGGTCACTAAGAAAACATTCAAGTCAAAATTTCACCTCTATAATCCTCAAATTCATAAACCCTGTGCAGTTCATAAACATACAAGACATCGCTCGATAATTCATAAAATTTGAACTCAACTCATCAAAATAATAACCACAACATAAATTCACAAGTGGGGAAGTCTATGCAGTCACAAAACCAATGTTTACCATAACTTCATATCATTACACGAATTAAACTTAACATTCCAGAATCTTAAACATGAGAGATCCTTTAACTTATACAAAATCCACAAGTTTAGATTCATCATCAACATTTCATTAGATGCAGAGTGGCTTATACAACAAAAATATATATGCTAATGAAGATCTGCCCAAAATCTTCTAACTTTCCACTGCCTCAGCCCAATCCTAAAATTTAAGCAAGCAACAAGCTATCCTGAAAAATTTATACAATAATGGGGTGAGCATATAAAGCTCAGCAAGTGACTAACATATCCTTGTCAAAAGAGGACAATTTCTAAAGAGAAAGTTTCAAAATGCAAGGCAGAATATAAGAATTCATAGACGTAATATCATTAGGTGCAGAATCACAAATGTCATTTCAATCAAACATTTTTGGTTCATAACAGATGGGGCATTGAGTAATTGGAGCATATCAGCAATGAATGAAACGTTTCGGAGCATATCAATAACAAATGAAACATTTCGGAGCTTATCAACGGCGTATGAAATGTTCCGGAGCATATCAATGGCGTATGAAACATTTCGAAGCATATCAACAATGAATGAAACATTTCGGAGCATATAAATAACAAATAAAATGTTTCGGAGCTTATCAGTGGCGTATGAAATGTTCCGGAGCATATCAGCGGTGTATGGAACATTTCAGAGCTTAACAATAATAAATACCAAACAGAAGCTCAAACATCGTATTTGACATTGCATTCATATCATTCTTATCCAAAGCATATACAAAAACACATAACCAAAGCTCTAGATATCATATCAAACATACATAAGGTGTAGTGGGACCACAGACAGAATGTGATTCATCCATTTCTGAATGACCACCAGATAGAAGTGTAACATCCCCCATTTAAAAAAAAAATAGTAAATGCTTGTTTGTAAATATGAGGATTATTTAATATTTTTTTAATAATATTATATTAAAGTTTATGGCTAAGTACCTAAGAGTAAATACTAAAATTTTGATATGATTTATAGAATATTTAGAATTTAGTAAATAAAAATAAAATAAAATAAAATAAAATGGAGGACATGTGTCATTAACAAGGACGAGCCACTTGCATTTATTCTAAAGTTGACACCTAAACGCCCATGCATGCTTGCCACCTCACTATTTTAGCATGAGCCAAACCTAAGTAATTTAAGGCACCATTAAAAAGAAACTTTGCAACCAACGTTAGTTTGAGGAGAAGAAGAAGAAGAGGAAACTTTGTTTGAGGTTTTGCATCAACTCCCTATATTTGGGAATCAAACTCATCTAAGGCAAGTTGTTCTAACTTCTTCCTACAGAATTCCTAATCTCTGTTTTCCTTTTTTTTCTTCATAATTCAAAAGATTTCAGCTTAGTACCAAACCTTTCTTTCCTTTTGATACAAAGCCATGAATCTGAAATTTTTCGGTAATATGACTTCTATACATTGTTTTCGATCTAACTTTTAGCACTAAACTCTGATTTAGGCAAAGTCTAACCCATTTGAAATTAGACTCAAATATCTTTATTTTGACACTTAGATTGAATGATTCGGAGTTTAAATGCCTACTAAGACTTCTGTTTCAATTAACCCTACACATTCTGCAAAATAGGGACTGAAATTTCTGACCTTATATTACAAAATTGCTCATAACTCTCTAAAGAAAATTCTGAATTATACAAAGCTTTTTTTTTTTGAAACTGGATTTATTTATCTTTCTTTTGACACATAATTTGGAAATTTTAAAGTATGTTTTCCTTCTAAAACATCTGTTTAAATTGATTCTATCAATTCTGTAAAATAGAGATGATCAATTTTGACCTTCTGTTACTAAATTGCTCATAACGCTCTAGTGAAAATTCTGAATTATGCAAAACTTAGTTCTTTGGAAACTAGATTCGCATATCTTACTTTTGACACCTAGTTGGAAATTTTGAAGTATGTTTTCCTTCTAAAACATCTATTTAAATTGATTCTATCAAGTCTGCAAAACAGGGATGATCAATTCTGACCTTCCTTTACTCTATTTATTGTAACTTTCTGTTAAGAACTCAAAAAATTATAAATCTGAGTTCATCTGAAACTAGATTGATACAGCTTTCCAATGACACCTATTTTAGTGATTTGGAGCATGCTTGGTTACTCAAACAATTCAGAAAATATACCATTCAAATTCTATCATAATTGAAAACTTTGTTGGGTTTTGCCTATTCAATTTTCATCCTATTGGAAATTTGATTTCTACTAAATTCTTCTTCAATTGAGCTTTATATTAGTCCTTTGAAGTTCTTGTATTGTTCATCATGAAATTATTGTATATCTGAAATTTATTATGTAATGCTTTGTTTGCATTTCCTTGTTTGATAAAGGCATATGCATATCTTCGTTGTTCCGCATGTGCTTCCAATATGTGTCAATGTTATTGTTCATACTACCCTTTTGTACTCTGGTATCTTGTGGGATATTATGAACCTTTGCTAGAAATGATAAAGAGAGTTATGTTTAGAGCCCACGATTGCTCTGTCGACCCCATTGACTTCACTCAGACATGGGTGGATGGAGCTCCCAGACGTGGGAGACTTATGCTTGGTGGTCATCCAAAAATGGATGAATCACATTATGTATGTGGTCCCACAGCACCCTCTATGTTTATTGATATGATATCCAAAGTTTTGTTTATGAGTTCATATTATGCTTTGGATAAAAATGGAATGCATGCTACATCAAAAATGACATACAAGCTTGTGTTTATTATTCGGTTCACTTGTTATACTTTGAAATGTTTCGTTTGTCATTATTATGCCCCCAAACACTCTTATGCCTTTGATATGCACCTAAATACTTCATGTGCCATTTGATACATGCCTAAATGCTTCTTTTGCCAATGAAATGCTCCAATTTCCTTTCTCCTATTGTTATATCTAATGCCTGTTTTTGAATGAGGTAAACCTTTGTGATTTTATATCAAATGAGATGACTTCAAATGAACACTTGTATTTCTACTTTTGTATCTTGATACTAAGCCTGCTTGAACTTCTCCTATCGCCATGGATATGTTAGACGCTTACTGGCTCACCCCGTTGCTATATAAATTTTTCAGGGTAGCTTGTCACGCACTGAAAAGCTAGAATTAGGTTAAAGCAGTGAAAAGCTAGAAGATTTTTGAGCTAATCTTTGTTGGATGATAGGTTTTTGTTGTATAGTATACTTTACTTCTGATGTAATGTTAAGGATTTGTTGATACTTATGTGTTGTAAAAGTTTAAAGGACCGCTCATATGTATGGAATGATAAGTTTAAGTTGTGTAAGGATAAGAACTCATGGTAAATAATTATCTTTTTGTGATTGTATATACTTCTACGATTATGGATTTGTGTTGTGGTTGATGTTTAATTGAGTTGCCTTTGGATTTTGTGAATCTCTGAAGTGGATTATGATTTATGTAACATACATGTTTATGAATTGTGAATATTAATTTTTGAATGATTCTTAGTATCCTCAAATTGTTAGATTAGATCCTGGATTTGAATTGATGATGAATTATAATATTATTGATTTTAGACAGGGTCACACTTCCTGAATGTGATAATTCGGGGGGCGTGACAAGAAGTCTCCCACATTTGGGAGCTCCATCCACCTACGTCTAGGTGAAGTCAGAGGGGGCCGGTAGAGCATCGTAGGCTCTATGCATAACTTCCCTTTACCATTTCTGGTAAAGGTTTACATTATCCCACAACACCATAATACAAAAGGGCAGTATGAACAATAAATAGCATATATCGGAATCACACGCGGAACAACAAAATGTACATGTGCCTTTACGAGTCAATACGATGCAAGCAACAATCTCTCACAAATGTATTCAGATTTGAAATGAAATGAAAGCAAGAGTACACACGGATTCCAAGCAATTATATATAGCTCAATTTAAATAAGAAGGTTAGATGAATTCAATATCCAAAGGAATGAAACTAGAATAGGCACATATCGAAAGCAAATACAGAACAATGGGATATACATGTGCCAATATGAGTCAATGCGATATAGCATAAATGTTACACAAAATATTTCAAAAATGTAAATAATTTACAAACAAGAGCAAACCTGAATTCAAGCACTAACATAAGCCTCAATTGAGCGAATGGGACTGAATGGAATCTATTTCCAAATGAATGAAATAGAATATGTGAAATCGACCAAAGCTCGATTTCTGACAGAATTCAAGAGGCATATTGAACAAATACTTCAGATTATCAATTATGCACCAAAGGTCAAAAACTAAATCACTATTTTGCAGAATCCATAGAGCGAAATCAACATATAGCAGAATAGACATTTGAATTCCAAATTTTTCAATCTATATATCAAAAGAAATTTTTACAAGTCTAGTTTCAAATGAAATCAGTTTAGTATAAATCAGAATTTCCAACAGGGACTTATAGGCATTTTAGTATCGAAATGTCAGAAATTTTGATCCCTGTTTTGCAACATCCATAGGCTCATTTGAAACAGACGTTTGGGTAAGTATTCGGTGTCCAAAATTTTTAAAATCAGTGTCAAAAGTCTACTTTCAAATGAACTAGGATCTGCCTAAATCTACATTTGGTGCTAAATATTATGGCTGAAACAATGTATAGGGGTCAATTTACCGAAAAATTTCGGATCCATGATTTTTGTATCTAATAAGAGAAATATCAGGTTCTAGGCTAAAATCTTTCAAATAATTCAGAATAAATATGAGATCAAAGACTAATAATTCTGTAGGATGGGATTAGAACACTTGTCTTTGATAATTATGACTCTAAATGAGAAGATTTGAGCAAGAAACCTCAAAGCCCCAAATTTTTTCTTCTTCTTCTTCCCCCCATTTTTTTTCTCTTCTTCTTTCTTTCTTTCTCTGTTCTTTCACATAGCTTCCTTCTCTGGTTCCTTAGTAATTTTGTGTATTTTACAGTTTATTCCTTGTATTATTATATTTACGATTAGGTCCTTAGGGTTTACATATAGGTCCTCGGTTTTTTTTTTTTTTGAACAAATCCCTCAAATCTTATGAATAAGTTCTCAGATTCATACTTTGACTCTTTTATCAAATTTAAAATAGATACTTACATTACAACTAAAAACTTATACGAAAATTCAGAAATGATGGATATTACAGTGGTACCGCCTAGACATATCTTCTAGCCTGTGATAATACTAGAATGGGCGATGGTACCGCCCGTGTCAGGCTATAAGCGGTGGTACCACCTAGTATAGGCGGTGGTACTACCTAGTAGTGCAAGCGGTGGTACCGCCCATACCATAAAATTTTGGGGATTTGAATTTTTTCTCCAAGTTTTAAATCTATTTGTGGTCTATATATACCCTAGCTATTCCTACATAGAGTAGGAAGAAAAGTGAACAAAAGCTAACCGGTAGTAGAATCCAGTGGCCTCTAATGAAGAGGAATCGAGAGTGGATGTAAGTCACGACGACTGACCCACTATAAAATCGATTTGCTAACTTTTTTTTTGTTGTTTACCTTTATTGTAAATCATTTTACTTACTCATAGCTCTACTTCCTCATTACATGCTTACGATAGTGTTTTTAAGTTAACATCTTTTCGATCAGTTTTCAACGAACGAATATTTTTGAAATCGATGACTTTTATCTGCTACACTAATTCGCCCCCCCTCTTAGTGCTAGCTCATTCCTAACAGTTGGTATCAGAGCCATTTCTTTCTCATTTGATTTAACACCCTAGAGAAATAGCTCTTTTCAACTTTCAAGAGGGCTTTTCTATCGTTCATCCTCCCATGTTCAATGGGACGGACTACACTTATTGGAAAACTCGAATGAGAGTTTTCTTGCTTTCCTTGGATTTAAATTTATGGAATATTGTCGAAAGTTGTTTTCAAAAGTCTTCTACTCCAATGAATGAATGGAATGATAATTTTTCTTTAAATGCTAGAGCTATGAATGCTCTATTTTATGCCTTAGACAAAAATAAATTTAATCGAGTTTTTATTTGCAAAATAGTTTATGAGATTTGGCATATACTTGAAATCACACATGAAGGTACTAGTAGAGTTAAAGATTCAATGATTAATCTTTTGATGCATGATTTTGAATTGTTTCAAAAGAAACCAAGCGAAACCATTGAGGACATATATACCTGTTTTATAGATGTCATCAATGGCTTAAAAGCTCTTGGTAAATATTTTTCAAATTTTTAACTTGTTAATAGAGTTTTATGATCACTTTCTAAAAATTAGGATCCTAAAGTAATGGTCATTCAAGAGGCCAAGGACTTGAACCATTTACTACTTAAAGAACTTACTGGGTCTTTAATGACCTATTAAATAACTTATGTGGCACATGACAAACTTGAAAATAACCTTCCAAAGAACATAAATGATTTAGCACTTAGAACAAATGAAGACTACTCGAGTGAAAGCTCTAAGTGATGATGAACTTAAAAAGTTCATTAAACAAGAATTAAAGAATAAAAATGAACTTAAAATTAAGTTGTCAAAGAAGAAGAGAGCACTCAAAGTGAAATGGGATGAATCAAGTACATCTGAAAATAAGGAACAAACCAACAATGGCAAGGTGGCGAACTGCGCTTTGACGGCTTTCGTCAATATGGTAAGCGACTCCAATCGAATATCTTTTTCCTTACCATGAAATTACTTAGTGCTTTTAATGATTAGTTATATATATATATATATATATATATATATATTTATATTTATATATTTATCATAACAATTGTATGTTTTATGTTAAAGGAACAAAATGTTAAAATTAAATGCTTTATGTTTAATGAAATCATGTTTGATAATTTAATAATTTAATTATGCATGATGATTTTGTATTGCTTTTCTATTTTAAACATGATGGATGGTTTTCATATGAAAAACTTGAGCATACTTATATAAAATCAATCACATAAAATGAAACACATAAAAAGAAAAATATATTATCATTGAAATTAAAATGATGAATCAAAAATCTTATTTGAAGATGCCTTATTTTAATATGTTATACTTTTTTAGTCGTGATGGTTTTTATGACGAAATTTATTTTTCAATCCTAAACGTCGATGCATGTTTTTATTTGGCATAAAAAGATAAAAGTACGGTTCTATGAAACAAACAACTTAAAATGAAACATCTCTATCTTATTGATTTTTTGATAAAAGATTAATGAATCCATGTATATTATGCTTTTCTGAATCTCTTGAACTACTAAAGTGATTTTGATGATTTAGATTTGAATGAGTTATTAATCCAAGCCATAATCTTGATTTCTCGATATTTGATACTTGAGATCTTTCTATTAATTGAAATTTTTTTCTCCTTTTTTTCTTCTTGTCATTTACTAAAGAGAATATCTTTTTCGAAATTCATGACTTAAGGTTTTTAATACTAATTGATCTCCTAAGATTACTTTTTGTTTTTTACTAAAAAGGATATTTGTCAAGATGAATCATTTACGAATTGATCTTTCTTGATCTTTCATCTTTCATGTCATCATTTTTATATGATTACCTTTGTATTTAAGTAATGCTTAGAGCATTGATGTAAGAAGGAAATGAATTACACCATTAAAAAAAAATTCCCCTCTTCTTCCTTCTTGTTTACAATGAAAAATGGGAGAAAGAAAATTGCTAGTATCAAAAGATTGATAAATCAAGTTATGTCATCTTGAATCTCTTAAAAATGATTTTGATGATTTGATAATTTGAATCTAAATTAGTTTTTTTTCAATCGAATCAGGAACCTTCTCTTGATTTCTTAATTTGAGATTTTCTTTTATGAATCAAGATCTTTTGCTATTTATTCTCATATGATTCTTGCATTTTGTTTAAGAGAAAATTTTCTATATGAATCATGTCTCTTGGTATTCAAATGATGTTTGATATTGTATCTTTCATAATATGATTTTTATAATTCCTTGTATTCATGAAATATATTTCATCACCAATTTTTTCTTGTTATCCTTCATGTGATGATTTGAAATTATGCATGATATTATGTTGATACATACAAGTGAGAAGTTATGATCATGCATGGTAGGATGTAATGTAATTTCATAACTTGTTACCATCGTGACATAAAATATTAATGATTTGGAATAATGCATGCAATACTTATGATGATGTACATGATGTATTATATATGATATGCATCATGATTAAAATTGTTTTGACTTGAATTCAAGATTTATCTCAATTATGGCATATTGCAATGAGAATGACACTTTTATCTCTGTCATAGTTTAAAATTTTATATAAAGAAAAATGAATTACACTATTATTTTATTATTTTCCTCTTTTTGCCAATGACAAAGGGGGAGAAAGAATTGCTAGTGTGTACATCTCAAAAGAGAAGCAAAGATTGCTAACTTGCATAATTCAAAAAGATTTGCTAGTGTGCACATCTCAAAAGAGAAAGATTTGCTAGCTTGCATAATTCAAAAAGATGCAAAAATATGCTAGCTTGCTCGTCTTAAAAGAAAAGCAAAGATTGCTAACTTACATAATTCAAGAAGCAAAAGTTAATTTCTTAAACATATTAAATATTGCTAGCTTATATTTTCTAAAATGATGTAAAAAATTACTAGCTTGCATAATGTAAAACTTGATAGAATTGCTAACTTGAACATTGCAAAGGAAGCAAAAAATTACACTTCTCAAAAGAGAAGAAAGAGCTTGCTATCTTGAACATCACCAAAAATTGCTAGCTTGCCTATCTTAAGAAGCAAAAGTACAAACTTACAAAATTTATAATCTTGCACATCTTTAAAATTAATTATGATTTAGTGATTAGGCATGTTTTAATGTGACAAAAAAATTTGCTATCTTATATGTTACAAAACTTGCATATCTCTAAAACTTGCTAGATGCACTTCTTCTTTTTGTTGATAACAAAGGGGGAGAAGTTATGTTGAAAATCTTGCATGGAATGATGTATTGAAAATTTGATTATGCATGATATTATGTTGCACATATTCGTGATTAAATATTGCTTTAACTTGAATTCAATTTAAATTCAAGGTGTTGAATCTCGGATTTTGATGATGAAGTCAATTGTAATTTATTTGATATAATCTATATGTTGAAAAAAGTGTGTATGATTAACTATGATAGCAGTAAGAGATAAAGCAGGTGTTGTGTTAGAGTCAACATCAATATCATGTTGGGAGTTTGAGAGTTCGTCAAAAGTCCAGACGTTCGTTAGAAGTTCTGTCGGAACTAACCGAGAAGTCCAGGAGCTTGCCAAAGAAGCTCATCAGAACTCGCCAAGAAGATCATCGTAAAGTCCAAGAGCTTGCTAGGAGTCCACCGGAGTATTACCGAGAGTTCATCGGATGTTCACCGGAAGTACGTCAGAAGCTCGCTGAAAGAGCAATTGACGCACCGAAATAAGAAGAGCTATGATCATATCTTAATTATTATAGTTAGAGTATAAATTAAGTTAAGATTGTGAGATAATTTAACTAACTTAATTAGGGCCAATTGGGCCCTTAATAGGGCTGATTTGAGCCGGATTGAATAGCCCAATTAGCCTTTGAAAAAATGGCCGACGGTGGCACTACCCAGAAGAGCTAGTCTCCCAGGTGATTTGGGTAGTATACCGCCGGTAGTTATTGTTAGGATCGAGAGCACTAAGAGGGGGGGGGTGAATTAGTGCAGCGGAAATCTTACAATAATTTAAAAACCAAAAGCTGCGTTCGTTCAAAAACTATTATGATGCAAAACTAAAATTCTCAGTTTGTATCTAAGTGTAGTTTGCGTCTAAGCGCAGATTGCGTTTAAGCGCAGATTGCGTTTAAGCGCAGTATTGCGTCTAAGCGTAGTTTTGCGTCTAAACTCAGATTTACGTCTAAATGCAGATTTACGTCTAAACGCAGATTTACGTCTAAACGCAGTTTTACGTCTAAACACAGATTTACGTCTAAACGCAGTTTTACGTCTAAACGCAGTTTTACGTTTAAACGCAGATTTACGTCTAAACGCAGTTTTACGTCTAGACGCAGATTTACGTCTAAACTTTGAAACTCGTTTGTATACTCGCAGAAGGCAGTATGCAGTTGAAATCAAGACGTAAACGTGAACTGAAATCTGATGATTGAGCGAGGAAAGCCAATTTACGTCTGAATGCAGTTTTACGTCTAAATGTTGAAACTCGTTCGTAAAATCGTAGAGGACAGATTGCAGTTATTAATAGGATTAAAATGTAAGCGTAAACTGCAAAGAAACTCGTTCGTAAAAGCACGGAAAACAGTTCTGCAGAATCAAACGTAAACGTAAACTGTAATGTATGAAAATACGAATTTACGTCTGAATGCAGATTTGGAAGAACAGCACTTAGAACTTGTTCGTGAAAGCACAGAGAGCAGTAGTGATGAGGGAGGTTTGCAGTAATGATAAAGTGCTCGAAAATAAATGCAAACCAGAGATTTAGAGTGGTTCGGTCAGCCTTGACCTACTCCACTTTTGGCTTCCTCCACCGATGAGGTTGCCGACGTCAACTAGGTGCCTTCCTTCAATGGGCGAAGGCCAAACTTCCCTCTTACAGTTTCTCTCCTTTTGACAGGCTTAGGAGACAACCTTTACAGACCTTTCTCTCCTCACTTTACAATTGAAAACTTGAAGAACAGAAGGAGGAGACTTAAAGGCTTTACAACACTTTTGAGCTCTTAGAATCACAGAAAAGATCAAGATTTCGGTGTAGGTCTGTATCTTTTCAGTGCTGAATGGGTGGGGTATTTATAGGCCCCAACCCAATTCAAAATTCGAGCTCAAAACGATCAAATCGATCAAATCCCAGAATTCTGGGATCAGGCGGTTGCACCTCTCGACTGGAGAGGTGGCACCGCCTGGCAGAGCTCGAAGACTGAGCTCTGCCGATTGCTTCTCTCTGCCAGAGCTCGAAGACTGAGCTCGATGGTTGCATCACCTGGCAGAGCTTGAAGACTGAGCTTGGTGATTGCATCACCTGGCAGAGCTCGAAACTGAGCTCGGTGGTTGCATCACCTGGCAGAGCTCCAAGCTGAGCTCAGGCTGATCCACCTCTCTGCCAGAGCTCGAAGACTGAGCTCGGTGATTGCATCACCTGGCAGAGCTCGAGACTGAGCTCAGGCTGATGCACCTCTCTGCCAGAGCTCGAAGACTGAGCTCGGTGGTTGCATCGCCTGGCAGAGCTCGAAACTTGAGCTCTGGCGGTGCTACCTCTTGGCAGAGGAGGTTGCACCGCCCAGTCTAGCTCGAAGACTGAGCTATGGGCGGTTGCACCTCTCGGCTGGGGCGGTTGCACCTCCCAGCCTCGCAGCCCTGGCGGTTGCACCTCCTGGCTGGGGCGGTTGCACCTCCCAACCCCACAGCCCAGGCGGTTGCACCTCCTGGCTGGGGCGGTTGCACCTCCTGGTGCAATCAGGGTCCGAATGGTTCACTCAATTCGGCCCACTTTGAATCTTTTCAGGGGCCCAATTGCCCCAAGATTAAGCTAATGGGATCACCTCCCATTTTCATGCTTAATCATCATGCTAACTACGATTAACTCTAAGACAACTTCTGCAGCTTTGCTCCGATGCGTCAATCGCTTCTTCCGGCGAGTTTCCTGCCAACTTCCGTCGATCAACCGATAACCCTCGGTGATCCTTCTGCGGACATCCGGCATACTCCTGGACTTTGCGACGATCCACTTGGCGAGTTCCGACGAGCTTCGCTTGGCAAGCTTCTGGACTTCTCGGATCTGTTCTCTCTGAACCTCCGACGACCGTCCGAACTTCCGTTGAACTCTCGAACTCCCAACGTGATCATGATCTTGACTCCGGCGCAACACCTGCTGCTTGTCTTACTCTCATCGTAGTTAATCCTGCACACTTATCTCAACACATAGATTAGATAACAAATGACAATTGACTTCATCATCAAAATCCGAGATTCAACAATCTCCCCCTTTTTGATGATGACAATCAATTGATAAAGGAGTTGTCCTTAACTCCCCCTATCTATATGCCATAGTTGAGATAAGTCAACCTTGAATTCAAGACCTAAGAATTCAAGTGACGTATTGATAAGTTAGATCAGTTAAACTTATCAATGCTCCCATCATGATGCCCATCATGATGTATCTCTTCAAGAATTATGTCAAGGCATGACATACATCATCAAGTTTGTATGATAGTGTTTGTAACCATTCATCATGTAATCATATAAAGCTACGAAGGACTTTTTACATGATGCTCACATTTGAGATTTTCTAGTAAGTTTGCATTTTCTTCACAATATCAAATCAAGATATGATGCAAACTATAGTACATGTTCACATATCTCTTGGTGATGCAAGGATGGCATAACATTGTTTATAGCATCACTCAAGTATTTGCAACTATGACATAGATATGATTATGGCAGTTCAGCTATGACATAGTGTTTATCAATTCATATGTTTCACCCCCTTTGTCATCAACAAAAAGCATGATAGCATTATCAAGCATATAAAGGAAGTCATGACACATATATCTCTTTATTGTTTTTGCTTGACGAAGAAAAGTCATTTTCCAAAGAGTTTTCATAAAAGTGTACGGGAACATCCCATTTTTAGCATACAACCCGAAAAATGAACTTCTTACATGCATTTGGTTAAAAATATTTGTCACATAATTTGCAACATGTTATTTGATCAAGCGTTGTCAAGGCATGTAATAGTAATAACATTCGAAAAATAATTTTAAGTATTCGGACACATCAACATTCCTAATTCTCTTCTTATGTAATCAAATTGTTCTTCACATAGGGGTTTTGTGAAGATATCAGCTAGTTGATGTTTGGTATCAATAAACTCTTATGGTTACATCATGATTAGTGACATGATCTCGTATAAAGTGATGTCTAATATCAATACGTTTGATTCTTGAGTGTTAAGCTTTTGATGTAGTAACACAATTATTTCAAGTGCAGCATTATATCATATTGCATAGCAGGATTTTTATTTCAGCAAGTGTAGCATTGTATCATATTGCATAGCAGGATTTTTATTTCAGCAAGTGTAGCATTGTATCATATTGCATAGCAGGATTTTTATTTCAGCAAGTGTAGCATTGCATCACATGGTAAGATATCAGCTCGTATGATGCAAATTTTTGTTTGATATCTTGATACATGGCATGATAGCAATCATATTAGCAATAGCAACCATATCAATGTCATACTGCTGACTTATCAACTTACATTGGTATGTTGCTTCATATTTTCAAGGCATAGGCTTTTAAACCTTTTTAGTTTCAGTGCAAAAATCGAGATAAACAACAAGAGATGTTTGCAAATATGCTTACACAGACAAAGATAACCATATCAGGGTAACATATGTACAGCATATCAGGTAACCATAAAGACAAAGTCCTTCATGAATAACATAAGGAGTTTACAACATGTCATATCAAAAACATCAGATGTTTATACAAGCTTATTCATGAGGTGGAAGATTAAAGTGCCTAAGTAAAGAGTCAAATTGTCGATGGATTTGCTGCAGCTCGGTTAGGATTTGATCTTGTCGAAGTTCAAGCCGTTCTTGTCGTTGTTCAAATCGGTCCATCCGAATCCCGATATCTTCGATGGATGATGTGTGAGTTTGCTCAACCGGATGTGTTTCCTCAAAGGGACAGATCGGAGGAGAGTGGGTACTCCTAAAGACTGGGGTTTCCGGCTCTGGTTCAGGTTCAGGTTCAGGCTGAGGGGGATCAGTTCTTCTAGGCATTCTAACCCAGTTACCGTTTCTATAGTGACATCTTAGTCGGTGAAGTAGATTTTTGTTTATTATGCTGAATCTATCTGATTTCATTACTTCTTCTTCTAGTGGTATTTGAATGTCGTAAGCTTTTATTATTCTAGTAATAATTCCACCATATGGGAGCATCATATCTTTCGTAGATAATTCCAACATGTTTTGTTGGATCAGATAGCCAAGACAAATGTCACGTTCTTTCATGATTAGGTACATAATTCCTAATTCCAATTGACTCACTTCATCATGATGGTATTGCTTAGGAAGAATTATACTAGTCATGATATGATGAAGTATCTTAGTGTTAAAGGGCATTAGATGTTCACAACTTTTAGGAATAGATTCTATGTTAGGATTGGCAAGGATTGTTCCTAAGGCTTCAACGTAGGATGTTTCAATAGTTTTTTCATCCCATGATCCTTTAAAGTAAAGTCCTATGCTTTTCATGGGAATACCTATCATATCACAAATGAATCTATCAGTGATTGAGATGTGTTGTCCTAAGAGATAGGTTGATATCCTTTCTTCATCATCTATTTGCATGTTGTTGTAAAACAATCTAACTAGTCTAGGATAAATGAGTTCGTTGATCTGCAAAATGGGAAGTAGATTTAGGTTTGCAAACCAATGGATAGTCTCTACATCTCTTAGTTCATTCAGATCTACGTATTTTCCCTTATTGATGCTTCTTAGTTCGAAGGAGGGAAATTTTTCAGCATGGTTTTTGGAATCAAAAAGAGTGAGATCAAACTCTTCTACTACTCTCCTCTTTCCCTTGTCCCTTGAGGATCTTCTAGATCCCATTACTACTGCTGTTTAGAGGGATGATGATGAGCTAAAGTAAATGAAGAACAAAGCAGAATTTAAGAGCTTCTTAGAGAGTACCTTTGTGAAATCTTCAAGAGAAGGAAGGATTCTTGATGTTTTGCTCCGAAATGGGAGGTATTTGGAAGGCTTAGAGGAGTGAAATGAGAATGGAGGAGACTTGGAAGAGTAGAGGAGGAAATGGGGGTGAGTTGGGGTCGGTTCCTTAGTCGGCCCTAGTGTGGTTTTAAAGGGCAGAGCTTGCTGGCGGTTGCACCTCTGGCTGGAGCGGTGCAACCTCTGGCAACCCGTGATGGCTGGAGGTGCCACCGCCAGCTGGAGAGGTGCCACCGCCTGCAGCAGGTGAGCACCTAAGATGATTTGATTAGGGAGTCTTTGCCTTGAGGAGAGTTTCAGAGCAATTAATGTTTGTTACATGATTTCGTATGAGTTTTTATTTAAGGAAGAAGCTCTTTGTACGATCAAGATAGATCTTTTAACGTGCATACGTATGTTTGTTTGGTATCCCTTTTAAGATCATGACATATTTAGTTTCTACAAGAATTAATTCGTAGATGAACGGGTTTTTGAAGATCAGGGGGGTATTAGGATATCATATGTTTCTAATAAGGTTGTATCGTTTTTGTGATTTCACAACTTCCACTTGTTACTTAAGCGCTGTGAGTTCCTTTTTGATTCTTGGTTTATGACCATTGAGAGTCAAGGAGCAGAAAATTATTTCTTGCTCCGGCCTAGACTTTTAATGTTTTTATAGGAAGGGATGATCTTTAGGAACCCATTTGCTTTTGGGTGCCTCATAAATAGATCTACATTTTCTATCATGTTGCATAGAGTTTATCATGGTTCCTTTAGGAACCCAAATTAATTTGTTTGGACTTATTTTCTTGAATGGACAACAATGTGTCTTGTGTCCAGATTTGCAACAAAAGTTGCACTTGGTTTGGTGTTGAACATGTAAGATGGGGCCTTTTACAAAGGTAGTTGGATTTCGGTGAGGACTCCTCACAAATCCAATCCCACTTCTTTTGGGAGCATGACCCTTGTTTGTAAGGATCATGTTTAATGACTTGCTACCAACCTCGAATTTCTTCAAGGTGTCCTTAAGTAGCAAGTTTTCTTTTTGTATAGTTTCTAAATCATGACATTTGATACATGAATTTAAACTATCATGATGTTCGACTTTTAACTTATCAAACTCACAAGTAAGATTATCATGTACCTTTTTTAGCAACTTGTATTTTCTATTTATAACTTTGCATTCATCAAATAAATCATGGAAGGCATTTAATAATTCATCGAAAGATAAATCAGCATCTAATAAATCTGTTACCTCCTCTTCGATGGCCATAAAGGCGTAATGAGCAACTTGCTCGGTGTTGGACTCTTCTTCTTCAGATGCGCTCGAATCATCCCATGTTGCTTGGAGCGCCTTCTTCTTTGTTGTTCTTTTCTTGACTTGGGGACAATCACTTTTGTAGTGTCCCGGCTTTTTACATTCGTAGCAGATCACTTGGTCCTTCTTAGGTTCAAGTTTATTTTTCACATCGTTTTTAAACTTGTTTCTTTTGAAGAATTTCTTAAACTTTCTTGTCAAAAGTGCCAAGTCATCATCACAGTCCTCATCACTTGAGTTTTCTCTCAAGTGGCATTCAGAAGTTTTAAGTGCCATATCCTTCCTGTTCTTTGGAAGGATGTCTTCTTGCTCTTCATGAGCTTTGCAAGTCATTTCGTAGGTCATTAATGACCCGATTAGTTCTTCAAGAGGGAAATTTCGCAGATCTTTTGCCTCTTGAATAGCGGTGACTTTAGGATCCCAACTCTTAGGAAGGGATCTTAGTATCTTATTAACAAGCTCAAAATCCGAAAAGCTCTTTCCGAGTCCTTTTAGACCGTTGACGACATCCGTGAAACGGGTAAACATGTCGCCAATGGTTTCACTCGGTTTCATTCGGAAAAGTTCAAAAGAATGCAGCAACAGATTGATTTTTGACTCTTTCACTCTACTTGTGCCCTCGTGGGTCACTTCAAGTGTGTGCCAAATATCAAAAGCAGTTTCACAAGTTGAAACACGATTAAACTCGTTTTTATCAAGTGCGCAAAATAAGGCATTCATAGCCTTTGCATTAAGAGCGAAAGCCTTCTTCTCCAAATCGTTCCAATCGATCATTGGAAGAGAAGATTTTGAAAATCCATTTTCAACAAGGTTCCACAGTTCAAAATCCATAGAAATAAGAAAGATCCTCATTCGGGTCTTCCAGTAAGTGTAGTCCGTTCCACTGAACATGGGTGGACGTGTAATCGAATGCCCCTCTTGGTTTCCGGCGTATGCCATCTCTCTTGGGTTTTAATCCTTTAGAGAGTTAACCGAGCTCTGATACCAATTGTTAGGATCGAGAGCACTAAGAGGGGGGGGGTGAATTAGTGCAGCGGAAATCTTACAATAATTTAAAAACCAAAAGCTGCGTTCGTTCAAAAACTATTATGATGCAAAACTAAAATTCTCAGTTTGTATCTAAGTGCAGTTTGCGTCTAAGCGCAGATTGCGTTTAAGCGCAGTTTTGCGTCTAAGCGCAGTTTTGCGTCTAAACTCAGATTTACGTCTAAATGCAGATTTACGTCTAAACGCAGATTTACGTCTAAACGCAGTTTTACGTCTAAACGCAGATTTACATCTAAACGCAGTTTTACGTCTAAACGCAGTTTTACGTTTAAACGCAGATTTACGTCTAAACGCAGTTTTACGTCTAGACGCAGATTTACGTCTAAACTTTGAAACTCGTTTGTATACTCGCAGAAGGCAGTATGCAGTTGAAATCAAGACGTAAACGTGAACTGAAATCTGATGATTGAGCGAGGAAAGCCAATTTACGTCTGAATGCAGTTTTACGTCTAAATGTTGAAACTCGTTCGTAAAATCGTAGAGGACAGATTGCAGTTATTAATAGGATTAAAATGTAAGCGTAAACTGCAAAGAAACTCGTTCGTAAAAGCACGGAAAACAGTTCTACAGAATCAAACGTAAACGTAAACTGTAATGTATGAAAATACGAATTTACGTCTGAATGCAGATTTGGAAGAACAGCACTTAGAACTTGTTCGTGAAAGCGCAGAGAGCAGTAGTGATGAGGGAGGTTTGCAGTAATGATAAAGTGCTCGAAAATAAACGCAAACCAGAGATTTAGAGTGGTTCGGTCAGCCTTGACCTACTCCACTTTTGGCTTCCTCCACCGATGAGGTTGCCGATGTCAACTAGGTGCCTTCCTTCAATGGGCGAAGGCCAAACTTCCCTCTTACAGTTTCTCTCCTTTTGACAGGCTTAGGAGACAACCTTTACAGACCTTTCTCTCCTCACTTTACAATTGAAAACTTGAAGAACAGAAGGAGGAGACTTAAAGGCTTTACAACACTTTTGAGCTCTTAGAATCACAGAAAAGATCAAGATTTCGGTGTAGGTCTGTATCTTTTCAGTGCTGAATGGGTGGGGTATTTATAGGCCCCAACCCAATTCAAAATTCGAGCTCAAAACGATCAAATCGATCAAATCCCAGAATTCTGGGATCAGGCGGTTGCACCTCTCGACTGGAGAGGTGGCACCGCCTGGCAGAGCTCGAAGACTGAGCTCTGCCGATTGCTTCTCTCTGCCAGAGCTCGAAGACTGAGCTCGATGGTTGCATCACCTGGCAGAGCTTGAAGACTGAGCTTGGTGATTGCATCACCTGGCAGAGCTCGAAACTGAGCTCGGTGGTTGCATCACCTGGCAGAGCTCCAAGCTGAGCTCAGGCTGATCCACCTCTCTGCCAGAGCTCGAAGACTGAGCTCGGTGATTGCATCACCTGGCAGAGCTCGAGACTAAGCTCAGGCTGATGCACCTCTCTGCCAGAGCTCGAAGACTGAGCTCGGTGGTTGCATCGCCTGGCAGAGCTCGAAACTTGAGCTCTGGCGGTGCTACCTCTTGGCAGAGGAGGTTGCACCGCCCAGTCTAGCTCAAAGACTGAGCTCTGGGCGGTTGCACCTCTCGGCTGGGGCGGTTGCACCTCCCAGCCTCGCAGCCCTGGCGGTTGCACCTCCTGGCTGGGGCGGTTGCACCTCCCAACCCCACAGCCCAGGCGGTTGCACCTCCTGGCTGGGGCGGTTGCACCTCCTGGTGCAATCAGGGTCCGAATGGTTCACTCCATTCGGCCCACTTTGAATCTTTTCAGGGGCCCAATTGCCCCAAGATTAAGCTAATGGGATCACCTCCCATTTTCATGCTTAATCATCATGCTAACTACGATTAACTCTAAGACAACTTCTGCAGCTTTGCTCCGATGCGTCAATCGCTTCTTCCGGCGAGTTTCCTGCCAACTTTCGTCGATCAACCGATAACCCTCGGTGATCCTTCTGCGGACATCCGGCATACTCCTGGACTTTGCGACGATCCACTTGGCGAGTTCCGACGAGCTTCGCTTGGCAAGCTTCTGGACTTCTCGGATCTGTTCTCTCTGAACCTCCGACGACCGTCCGAACTTCCGTTGAACTCTCGAACTCCCAACGTGATCATGATCTTGACTCCGGCGCAACACCTGCTGCTTGTCTTACTCTCATCGTAGTTAATCCTGCACACTTATCTCAACACATAGATTAGATAACAAATGACAATTGACTTCATCATCAAAATCCGAGATTCAACAGTTATTGCTGCCAGTAGTGGCACTACCCCTATCAGGCGGTGGTACCACCAGAGCTCGGTCTCCGAGCTCTGTCAGGTAGTGGTACCGTCTAGAATGAGTGGTAGTACCACCTAGTGTCAGGTGTTAAGCGGTGGTATCGCCCAGTAATAGTGTTGGTACCGCTAGGACCTTGGAAATCCGGGATCAAACACTTTTTGGCTCCATTTTTGAAGCTATTGGGGCCTATAAAAATCTCACCATTTTCTGCATGAAAGGGCATGAAAGCTTTGAGATAATCTTGAGTTGTTGGGGTGTAACAGTGTTGTAAACAAGTGCTAGAGTTCTTCTCCTCCTTTTCTAAGTTTTGAGATCATTCAAGAGAGGTGTGAGACTTGTAAGGATTCTTTCCTAAACCCGCGAAAAGGAGAAAGCATTGTAAGAGGTGGTTGGTCTTTACCTATTGAAGGAAGGCCTTTAGTGGATATTGGTAACCTCATCGGAGGACGAATCCAAAAGTGGATGTAGGTCACAGTGACCGAACCAAAATTTGAGGTTGGTAGCAAGTCCTTGAATATAATCCTTGTCAATAAGGGTCACGTTCATAAAAAAAGGTGGAATCGGATTTGTGAGTAGCTCTCACCAAAATCCAACCACATTTATTTAAGGCCCTACCTTACATGTATCACCTCACACCAAATGCAACTTTTGTTGCAAACTTGGACATGTTATGTACAAATATTCATTCTGTTAGGATCGGAGCGACACTAAGAGGGGGGGGGTGAATTAGTGCAGCGGCTTAAAACGTTGGTTTCGACAAATCTTTCGTACGATAAAAATCGGAATCGGAAGTGCTTAACTTGAAAGCGTATTCACAAAGTTGTGCAGTAAATGTAATGAGGAAATAAAGCAGGTGAGAGGGTTTGCAGTAATTTAAATAGCAGTAATGAAATGCAAACCAGAGATTACGCTGTTTTTAAAGTGGTTCGGTCAAGTGACCTACATCCACTTGCGAGGCCCCTCTTCGATGAGGCTCCCACTTCCACTAGCAAATCTCTTGAAAGGGAAGGGTAAATACCCCTCTTACAACTTTTACAAGCGGTTCACTCTCTTACAGATTTTCAGCAAGAAAGAAGGAGGTGAACACTAGCAAATTGAAAACAAGAAAGGCAAAGACTCTTCTAAGACTTTTCTCTCAATCACTTGCTGCTCAAAAAGTTGTGTTCTCAGTTGAGACTTGAGGGGTATTTATAGGCCTCAAGAGGATTCAAATTTGGGCTCCAAAAAATTTGAATTCTCTTATGTTCCCGATGTTGGCGGTGCCACCGCCCAGCCAAGCGGTGCCACTGCCCAGCGCTCGGGTGCTGGACGGTGCAACCGCCTAGCCCAGGAGGTGTCACCGCCCAGCTCTCGGGTGCTGGGCGGTGCTACCGCCCAACCAAGCGGTGCCACCGCCTAGCTCTCCGATTCACTGGTTTAGCTTAATTTTAGCCCAAACCAAATCTGACTCTAGGCCTAGTTGGCCCCTAACCAGGATATAGGATTATCTCTTAATCCTAATCCTAATTACAAGTGAACTACATAACAAAAAAAACATCCTAAGCAAGTTTTCAACCGTGAACGTCGAGTCTTGTTCCGGCGAGCTTTCCGACGAACTTCTTCCGACGGACTCCCTGCAAGCTCCCGATCTTATGATGACTTTAACGAGTAGCCGAGCCTTCTCAGTGATCTCCGTGAACCCCCGACGATCTCTTCGGCAAACTTTCGAAAATTCCAATAGGTTCCCGATTTCTTCTCGGTTGGTTCCGGCAACATCTCCGACGATTCTTCGGACTCTTAAACGTCCATCGAACTTGACTCCGGTATACTTGTTTTGTGTTTTCTGGTTATCGTAGTTAATCCTGCACACTTAGCTCAATAATATGGATTAGATCAATTAACCCATCAATTGATTTTATCATCAAAATCCGAGATTCAACAATCTCCCCCTTTTTGATGATGACAATCAATTGATGACGGAGTTAAACATAACTCCCCCTATCTATATGCCATATTATGAGAAGATGAAAACACTTGAATTTCATCCATTGACTTCAAGCATAAACCGATAAGTTCTAACCATAGAACTTATCGTTATTCTCATTAAGCAATAGTAAATGTGAAACTTCGATGAAAATCATAAGTCAAATGATATTGGACAATTTTTACTACGATAGGAGATAAAGATTTTCAACATGAATTTCATGATATTAATGTAAGGCATACTTTCAATATAATCAATCGATCTTGCGATATTCTCAAGGATTTTGCAAGGCATATAAGACATTAATATCACACAAGCTTTTGCAATTCATATAAGTCATGCTATTAAAATGATACAAGTCATCACTTTTCTCCCCCTTTGTCATCAACAAAAAGGGAATGAGACTTGAAGCACATAATTTATCATACAAAGATTTAATCATTGATCATACATCATTCATCTATATTATCATTGATCATACAAAGATTTTATCATTCAAAATTAAGTATGCTAAAATATTTACGCAGAGTTCATCTTAAAGGAAAATTCAGCATTCATCCATATTATCAAATCTCTTCTTGTTATAAATAACAAAAATTGTAGATGTACAAACAAGAGATTGGGATAAGAAAAAAAGTTTCAAGTAGTAACTCCAATAAGTCAAGATTATAATTCGAATACAAATCCATTCAAATTCAATTCATCAACTTGAAACTCATAATCAAGCCATCAAAATCAATTTCGATATTCAAAATATCATAAAATCATTAATCTTGATCAGATGGAAGCGGTGTTTGACTCAAGATAGGATAAGATAATTTAACAAGTCATTTAGAATTGAAAGAGAAGGATCAAATTCACCGAGGAACGAAGAGAGAATGAAAAACTTTACGGAAAATCCATTCAAACAAGTTTATTCTTAGGGACAATTTAACATACCTAATTCCCTTCTAATGAATTCAAATTGGTCTTCATTCAAAGCTTTTGTAAATATATCTGCTAATTGATGCTTTGTGTCAATGAATTCTAGAACAACATCATTGCTAAGGACATGATCACGTATGAAATGATGCCTAACGTCGATGTGCTTAGTTCTAGAGTGCTGAATTGGATTTTTAGTAAGACATATGGCACTAGTATTATCACATTTTATGAGAATATTTTTAAAGTGAATTCCAAAGTCTTCTAATGTATTTTTCATCCAAACAACTTGTGCACAGCATGCACTTGCAGCAATGTATTCGGCTTCTACCGTAGATAGTGCAACTGAATTTTGTTTCTTGGAAGTCCAAGAAACAAGTGCATATCCTAAAAATTGGCATGTTCCAGATGTACTTTTTCTATCTATCCTGCATCCGCCAAAATCGGCATCTGCATAAGCTATTAAATCAAATTTTTCAGATTTTGGATACCACAGTCCTAGATTTGGAGTTCCTTTAAGATACCTAAATATTCTTTTAACACTTTTAAGATGAAATAATTTAGGATTTGATTGAAACCTAGTGCAAAGTCCTACACTAAACATAATATCCGGTCTAGTCGCGGTGAGGTAGAGTAGAATACCTATCATTCCCCTATATGTTTTTTGATCGAAATTTTCACTATTTTCATCCATATCTAACTTAGTCGCAGTACTCATAGGGGTGTTTATTGCTTTTGAATTATCCATGTTAAATCTTTTTAACAATTCTAATGTATATTTCGATTGGTTAAGAAATATACCATCACTAAGTTGTTTGATTTGTAATCCCAAAAAGAAAGTTAATTCACCCATTAAACTCATTTCAAATTCATCACTCATACATTTGGAAAATGATTCACATAGTGATTCATCCGAAGAGCCAAAAATAATACTGTCAACATAAATTTGCCCAATAAGAAAATTATTTTCAAAATATTTAATAAACAATGTAATATCAACCTTGCCTTTAGTAAAATTATTTAAAATAAGAAAGGAACTAAGCCTTTCATACCAAGCTCTAGGAGCTTGTTTCAAGCCATAGAGGGCCTTAGTCAATTTGAATACATGGTTAGGAAGAAGATAATTTTCAAATCCGGGAGGTTGTTCGACATATACTTCTTCGGAAATAAAACCATTCAAGAAAGCACTTTTGACATCCATTTGAAATAGTTTAAAATTATTACTACTAGCATAGGCAAGGAGCATCCTTATGGCTTCTAATCGAGCCACGGGAGCGAAGGTTTCTTCGTAATTGATACCTTCTTCTTGGTTGAAACCTTTGGCCACTAATCTAGCCTTATTTCTAACCACGATACCATTTTCGTCTTGCTTGTTTCTAAAGACCAATTTAGTACCAATGACTAAATGGTCACTAGGTCTAGGAACAAGCTTCCATACCTTATTCCTCTCCAATTGATTCAATTCCTCTTGCATTGCAATAACCCAAAAATTATCTTTTATGGCCTCGTCATTGCATTTAGGTTCAATTTGAGAAAGGAATGCGGCATTAGCACAAAAATTCTTGAAAGAGGAACGAGTTTGAACCCCTTTTGATGTATCTCCTATAATTAGCTCATTTGGATGAGTATCTATATACTTCCATTCCTTGGGTAAGGAAATTTCGGAAGAAGGTACATCCAAGTTGCTATTTTGAGGAGGAGGTTCATTTAAATTCAAATTATCAAAACCAAGATCATCATCAAAATCATTTTTCTTTAAATTAGAAATTTCATTAAAAACTACATAAATAGACTCTTCTATTACTAACGTTCTTTTGTTAAAAACCCGAAAAGCCTTAGAAACGGAAGAGTAACCAAGAAAGATGCCTTCATCGGATTTAGCATCAAATTTTCCTAAGACATCCCTTTCATTCAAAATAAAGCATTTACAACCAAAAACTTTAAAATAGGAAATATTTGGTTTTTTGTTATTCCACAATTCATAGGGAGTTTTTGATAAGGATGGTCTTATTAGGACTCTATTCATGATGTAGCAAGTCGTATTTACGGCTTCGACCCAAAAATACTTAGGTAAACTATGTTCATTTAACATAGTTCTTGCCATTTCTTGTAGGTTTCTATTTTTTCTTTCAACTACTCCATTTTGTTGGGGATTCCTCGGAGTGGAGAAGTTGTGATTGTATCCATTAACTTCACAAAAACTTTGAAAGTCACGGTTTTGAAATTCGCCACCGTGATCACTCCGAATTGATGAAATCATGAAACCTTTTTCGTTTTGAGTGAGTTTACAAAATTTAGAGAAGCACTTGAAGCAATCACTTTTGTGGACTAAGAAATAGGTCCAAGTGTACCCAGTATAGTCATCCATAATTACAAATGCATATTTGCTTCCTCCTAGACTTGTTGTGTCAATTGGTCCGAATAAGTCCAAATGGATCAATTGTAGTGGTCTAGTGGTGCTAATTTGATTTTTTGGTTTGAAACTAGTTTTTATTTGTTTACCTAGTTGACATGCATCACATACTTTGTCCTTAGTAAACTTCATATTTGGAATCCCTCGTACTAATTCTCTAGATGAGATCTTAGATATTAGTTTCATGCTTGCATGGCCTAATCTCCTATGCCAAAGCCAAGCATCATCATTTAGAGCGGAGAAGCACATTTCATTACTTAGTTCATCAAGGTTGATGGTGTAGACATTATTTTGTTTTAATGCAATCATAGTCAAGTTATTGTTTGGTTTTTCGATAATACACATATTTGATTAGAATCTAACGATATAACCTTTATCGCATAGTTGACTAATACTCAAGAGATTATGTTTCAATCTATCAACTAGTAAAACATCATCAATGGAAAAACTAAATTTGTTACCAATAGTTCCCTTGCTAATGATTTTGCCTTTGTTGTTGTCTCCGAAGGTGACGTACCCTTCTTCTTTGCTAGTGAGCATAGAGAAATGAGATGGATCTCCAGTCATATGTGTTGAGCATCCACTATTGAGATACCATCTCTTGCTCCTAGCTTGTGGGTTTGTCTACAAAGAAGGATGACTTTTAGGTACCCATTTGATTTTGGGTGCCTCAAAAATTGATCCACTAACTTTGTTATTTATTATTGAATCCTTTATAGTTCCTTTAGGAACCCATATTAATTTTTGTGAACTAATTTTCCTAAATGGACATTTGTAGGCAATATGTCCGGATTTGTAACAGAAGTTGCATTTCATATAAGAGGAAACATGTAATGTAGGTCCTTTTATGAAAGTGGTAGGATTTTGATGTAATCCTTTTACAAATCCAATTCCATTTCTATTTGCGACGTGACCTTTGTGTGCAAGGATCATATCTAATCCTTTACTACCAACCTTAAACTTGTTTAACGTTTCTTTAATAAGCAAATTTTCATTTTTTATTGCTTCTAAATGCTCACACTTAGAGCATGGAGGAGTTTGAAGACTATCAAACTTATCTTGTAGCAAAGCATGCTCTTTCTTTAAGATACTTAACTTCTTGCTAACAATTCTACATTCATCAAATAATTCATGAAAAGCGATAGAGAGTTCTTCAAAAGATAAATCTTCATTAAATAAATCACATACCTCTTCTCCTAAAGCCATTAGTGCGTAATGAGCAACTTGCTCGGTGTTGGACTCCTCTTCTTCAGACGCGCTTGAACCATCCCACGTTGCCTTGAGCGCCTTCTTCTTTGATGTTCTCTTTTTGGCTTAAGGACAATCATTCTTGTAGTGTCCCGGTTTTTTGCATTCATAGCAAATCACTTGGTCCTTCTTTTGTTCAAATTTATTTTTTGTATTATTTTTAAATTTATTCTTTCTTAAATATTTTTAAAATTTTTGAGTCAAAAGTGTCATTGTCACTGTCCTCATCACTTGATGTTCCTTTCAAGTGGTCTTCTTGTGATTTGAGTGCCATATCCTTCTTGTTCTTTGGAAGGAGGTTCTCGAGCTCGTCATGAGCTTGACATGTCATTTCGAAGGTCATTAGAGACCCAATGAGTTCTTCAAGAGGGAATGCTTTAAGGTCTTTGACCTCTTGAATGGCCGTAACTTTTGGATCCCAACTTTTAGGGAGGGATCTTAATATTTTAGTTACTAGTTCAAAGTTAGTAAAATCTTTACCAAGAGCTTTGAGTCCATTGATGACATCCGTAAACCGGGTATACATGTCTCCGATGGACTCACTTGGTTTCATTCGGAAAAGCTCGTAAGAGTGCACAAGGATGTTGATTTTGGACTCTTTCACTCGGCTAGTGCCTTCATGAGTGACCTCAAGAGTTCTCCAAATATCAAAAGCCGAATCACAAATTGAAACACGATTAAATTCATTTTTGTCTAGTGCACAAAACAAGACATTCATAACCTTTGCATTTAAAGCAAAAACCTTCTTCTCCGATTCATTCCATTCGCTCATCGGAAGAGAAGATTTTTTAAATCCGTTTTCCACAATAGTCCAAAGCTCGAAATCCAAAGAAATGAGGAAGATCCTCATCCAAGTCTTCCAATAAGTATAATCCAACCCATTAAACAAGGGTGGATGTGTGATAGAATGACTCTCATGCATGCCGGAGTAAGCCATCTCTCTTGGGTATTAAACCAAATATGAGAGTGAGTCTTGCTCTGATATCAATTGTTAGGATCGGAGCAGCACTAAGAGGGGGGGTGAATTAGTGCAGCGGCTTAAAACGTTGGTTTCGACAAATCTTTCGTACAATAAAAATCGGAATCGAAAGTGCTTAACTTGAAAGCGTATTCGCAAAGTTATGTAGTAAATGTAATGAGGAAATAAAGCAGGTGAGAGGGTTTGTAGTAATTTAAATAGCAGTAATGAAATGCAAACCAGAGATTACGCCATTTTTAAAGTGGTTCGGTCAAGTGACCTACATCCACTTGCGAGGCCCCTCTTCGATGAGGCTCCCACCTTCCACTAGCAAATCTCTTGAAAGGGAAGGGTAAATACCCCTCTTACAACTTTTACAAGCGGTTCACTCTCTTACAGATTTTCAGCAAGAAAGAAGGAGGTGAACACTAGCAAATTGAAAACAAGAAAGGCAAAGACTCTTCTAAGACTTTTCTATTGATCACTTGCTGCTCAAAAAGTTGTGTTCTCAGTTGAGACTTGAGAGGTATTTATAGGCCTCAAGAGGATTCAAATTTGGGCTCCAAAAAATTTGAATTCTCTTATGTTCCCGATGTTGGCGGTGCCACCGCCCAGCGCTTGGGTGCTGGTCGGTGCAACCGCCCAACCCAGGAGGTGTCACCACCCAGCTCTCGGGTGCTGGGCGGTGCTACCGCCCAGCCAGGCGGTGCCACCGCTTGGCTCTCCGATTCACTGGTTTGGCTTAATTTTAGCCCAAACCAAATCTGACTCTGGGCCCAGTTGGCCCCTAACCAGGATATAGGATTATCTCTTAATCCTAATCCTAATTACAAGTGAACTACATAACAAAAAAAACATCCTAAGCAAGTTTTCAATCGTGAACATCGAGTCTTGTTCCGGCGAGCTTTCCGATGAACTTCTTCCAACGGACTCCCTATAAGCTCCCGATCTTGTGATGACTTTAACGAGTAGCCGAGCCTTCTCAGTGATCTCCGTGAACCTCCGACGATCTCTTCGGTGAACTTCCGAAAATTCTGATAGGTTCCCGATTTCTTCTCGGTTGGTTCCGACAGCATCTCCGACGATTCTTCGGACTCTTAAACATCCATCGAACTTGACTCTTGGATACTTGCTTTGTGTTTTCTGGTTATCGTAGTTAATCCTGCACACTTAGCTCAATAATATGGATTAGATGAATTAACCCATCAATTGATTTTATCATCAAAATCCGAGATTCAAAACATTCAAGAGATATAGTCTACATAAATTAATTTGGGTTCCTAAAAGAACCTCAAATGACTCAATGCAATATGATAAGCTATGTAGATCGATTTTTGAGGCACCTAAGGTCAAATGGGTACCTAAAAATCATCTCCTTTTATAGAAAAATACACCATCACAAGATAGGAGCAAGAGATGATACTTTGATTTTGGATGCTCAAGGATTATGACTAGAGATCCAAAATAACTCATAAAGCTCTCTAGCAAAAATAATAAAAAAGCGGATCATAACAATTAAAACTGTCAGTTACAAAATGATACTTATAAGATCATGATGCAATAATTATTTAAAATCTTATGTGATAAACATTTGATCTTGATCTCTCAAACCTAAGAATTCTTATGCATAATTTCCCTTTCTCACTTCTTCCGGCTTTCTAAATTTCTCGGATACATTCCCTCAATTTTTTTTTTGATTCTATCTAACAAGATCATAAATTTGTTAAATTTTATTTTCAAACTTTTCTTGATTCTTTGGATCACTCACTTAAATCTTGATCTTATAGTATGCGCAATGAGCCATATGCATTTTTCCACATGAGTTGTTACGATGCTTGCGTACAAATTTTATATGGTGAATCATGAAATTATAGTATGCGTTTTTTTTTTATATACGAGTTCTATATAATGTTTAAGTATGGTATGCATTTTATATGATAAATTATGAATATACAATCTTTAATACGAATCTTCTCCTCTTATGATGTGAATTTTACATGATGATGTAAATAAGGTTGTGTGCTCCACAACAATAAAAATCTTGTAAAATTGGAATCACCTATGATAGCGACACACACCAATGTGAGCAGTGCTCACTGCTTGTAGACGGTGGCACCGCCCAACTGGCGGTAGCACCAAAAGTTGTCACGGGTGGCAGGTGATAGCACCGCACCGCTCGAAACCTCTACCTTGTAAAACGGCACTTCGGGTCAGTGGTAGAATTGACCCCAAGCCCTCCTACATTCCTCCAAACACCTTTAAACACCTCTCCACCCCTTATTCTCCTTGATCCTCCTCTAGAAACTCTAGGAAACCCTCCTCTTCTTCAAATCCAAGGATCAATCTCAATCTTTCAAGAATATCACTACAAGGGTAATTCTCAAACCTCTTCTTTTAATTTATTGATAGATCTTGTCTTTTATGTGTAGTTCTTGGTATCATTTATGTGTTTAGTCTCATGGCTTCTAGAAGATCCTCTAGGGAGACAAAGGGAAGAGGAGATTAGATGAAAATTATGACTCCCTACATTTCAATTTTAATCAATATACCCTAAAATTTCCATAAATAGAGTCTAAACATGTTCATAAGGGTAAAAATGTTGATTTAGACGAATTAATTGATTTGAAACATATTCAATGTTTTGCTCATCTAGACATTCTCTTAATCCTTTAAATGAGTGAACTATCTACCCTAGACTTGTTAGGCTATTTTATAATAATTTATATATATATATATGAAGATGAAAAGGTATCTACCTATCTATTAGGATATCATATACCCATTACAGATAGAACCATTTGCAACATCATATGAATTCCGGTTAAAGAAAGAGAGTGTGAATCATTTGTCAAATATATGAGTCATGAATTTGAAATGAGTTTAGTGGGTGAATTAACTTTCTTTTTAGGATTATAAATAAACAACTTAGTGATGGTATATTTCTTAACCAATCTAAATATACATTAGAATTGTTAAAACGATTTAACATGGATAATTCAAAAGCAATAAACACCCCTATGAATACTTCGACTAAGTTAGATATGGATGAAAATAGTGAAAATTTCGATCAAAAAATATATAGGAGAATGATAGGTAGTCTACTCTACCTCACGCGACTAGACCGGATATTATGTTTAGTGTAGGACTTTGCGCTAGGTTTTAATCTAATCCTAAATTATCTCATCTTAAGAGTGTTAAAAGAATATTTAGGTATCTTAAAGGAACTCCAAATTTAGGATTGTGGTATCCAAAATCTGAAAATTTTGATTTAATAGCTTATGCAGATGTCGATTTTGGAGGATGCAGGATAGATAGAAAAAGTACATCCGGAACATGCCAATTTTTAGGACATGCACATGTTTCTTCGACTTCCAAGAAACAAAATTCAGTTGCACTATCTACGGTGGAAGCCGAAAACATTGCTGCAAGTGCATGCTATGCACAAGTTGTTTGTATGAAAAATACATTAGAAGACTATGGAATTCACTTCAAAAACGTTCCCATAAAATGTGATAATACTAGTGCCATATGTCTTACCAAAAATCTAATTCAGCACTCTAGAACTAAGCATATCGATATTAGGCATCATTTCATATACGATCATGTCCTTAACAATAATATTGTTTTAGAATTTATTGATACAAAGCATCAATTGGCAGATATTTTTACAAAAGCCATAAATGAAGACCAATTTGAATTCATTAGAAGGGAACTAGGCATGTTAAATTGTCCCTGAAAATAAGTTTGTTTGAATGTATTTTCCGAAAAATGTCTCATCCTTTTCCGTTCTTCTATGGATTTGACTTCATCATTCTCCTTCGATTCAAAATGACATATTAAAGTACAACTCATTATCTTAACCTATCTTGAGTCAAACACCTCTGAAAAACAAAAGGGGGAAGAAAGGATTTTTTCTCAATGAATGCTGATTTTTTTTTTATGATGAATTCTGGATAAATATTTTTAGTAAATTTGAATGATGAATTTTATATGATTAATCTTAATGTTGAATTCTTTCTCTAATGATTTTATGATCACAAATTGTGTGCTTCAAGTCTCATCTCCTTTTTGTTGATGACAAAGGGGGAGAAAAGTGGTGACTTGTACCATTTTGATAGCATGACTTATATGAATTGCAAAAGCTTATGTGATATGAATGTCTTATATGTCTTGCAAAATCCTTGAGAATATCGCAAGATTGGTTGATCATATTGAAATCATACCTTACATCTATATCATGAAATTCATGTTGAAAATCTTTATCTCCTGTTGTAGTAAAAATCGTTCCTTATCATTCGACTTGAAAATGATTTTTATCGAAGTTTCGTATTTACTTATGCTTAATGAGAATAACGATAAGTTCAACAATTAGAACTTATCGGTTTATGCTTGAATTCAATGAGATGGAATTCAAGTGTTTTTATCTTCTCATAATATGGCATATAGAAAGGGAGAGTTATGTTTAACTCTGTCATCAATTGATTATCATCATCAAAAAGGGGGAGATTGTTGAATCTCGAATTTTGATGATAAAATCAATTGATGGGTTAATTGATCTAATCCATATTATTGAGTTAAGTGCACAGGATTAACTACGATATCTAAAAAAATAAAGCAAGAATACCGGAGTCAAGTTCGATGGACATTTAAGAGTCCAAAGAATCGTCGGAGATGCTGTCGAAACCAACCGAGAAGAAATCAGGAACTTGTTGGAATTTTTGGAAGTTTGCCAAAGAGATCGTCGGAGGTTCGCGGAGATCACCGAGAAGGCTCGGCTACTCATTGAAGTCATCACAAGATCGGGAGCCAGCTAGGAGTCCGTCGGACGAAATCCGAGGGCATATCGAAAGTCCGCCGGAAGTTCGTCGGAAAGCTCACCGGAACAAGACTCGACGTTCGCGGTTGAAAACTTGCTTGGGATATTTTTAGTTATGTAGTTCACATGTAATTAGGATAAGGATTAAAAGATAATCCTATATCCTGGTTAGGGGCCAATTGGGCCCAAAATTAGACTTGGTTTGGGCTGAACTTAAAGCCCAACCAATGAACCGAAGGGACTGGGTGGTGGCACCGCCAGTACACTATTAGTGTCAGACACTGATAGGCGGTGGCACCGCCAGCATCGGGAACCAAAGAGAATTCAAATTTTGGAGCCCAAATTTGAATCCTCTTGAGGCCTATAAATACCCCTCAATTCTCAGCTGAGATTACAACTTTTTTAGCAGCAATAGATTAAGAAAAATGTCTTAGAAAAGTCTTAGCAAGTCTTGTTTTCAATTTGCTAGAGTGTTCACCTCCTTCTTTCTTTCTAAACATTTATAAGAGTGTGAACCGCTTGTAAAAGGTTGTAAGAGGGGTATTTGTCCTTCCCCTTCAAGAGATTTGCTAGTGGAAGGTGAGAGCCTCATCAAAGAGGGCCTCGCAAGTGGATGTAGGTCATTTGACCGAACCACTTTAAAATTAGCATGATATCTGGTTTGCATTTTTTTATTGCTATTTACATTACTGCAAACCTTCTTACGTGCTTTATTTCCTTATTACCTTTGCTGCACACCTTTACGAACACGCGTTCAAGTTAAGCTTTTCAAATTCGATTTTTATCGTATGAAAGATTTGTCGAAACCAATGTTTGAATCCGCTGCACTAATTCACCCCCCCCCCCCTCTTAGTGCCGCTCCGATCCTAACAATTGGTATCAGAGCAAGGCTCACTCTCATATTTGGTTTGATACCCAAGAGAGATGGCTTACTCCGGCATACATGAGGGTCATTCTATCACACGTCCACCCATGTTTAATGGGTCAGATTATACTTATTGGAAGACTCGTATGAGGATCTTCCTCATTTTCATGGATTTCGAGCTTTGGACTATTGTCGAAAACGGATTTCAAAAATCTTCTCTTCCGATGAGCGAATGGAATGAATCGGAGAAGAAGGTTTTTGCTTTAAACGCAAAGGCTATGAATGCCTTGTTTTGTGCACTAGACAAAAATGAATTTAATCGTGTTTCAATTTGTTATTCGGCTTTTGATATTTGGAGAACTCTTGAGGTCACTCATGAAGGCACTAGCCGAGTGAAAGAGTCCAAAATCAACATCCTTGTGCACTCTTACGAACTTTTCCGAATGAAACTAAGTGAGTCCATCGGAGACATGTACACCCGTTTCACGGATGTCATCAATGGACTCAAAGCTCTTGGTAAATATTTTACTAACTTTGAACTAGTAACTAAAATCTTAAGATCCCTCTCTAAAAGTTGAGATCCAAAAGTTACAGCCATTTAAGAGGCCAAAGACCTTAAAACATTCCCTCTTGAAGAACTTATTGGGTCTCTAATGACCTACGAAATGACATGTCAAGCTCATGACGAGCTCGAGAACCCCCTTCCAAAGAACAGGAAGGATATGACACTCACATCATAAGAAGATCACTTGAAAGGAACATCAAGTGATGAGGACAGTGACAATGACATTGCACTTTTGACTCAAAAATTTAAAAAAATTTTAAGAAAGAATAAATTTAAAAATAATATAAAAAATAAATTTGAACACAAGAAGGACTAAGTTATTTGCTATGAGTGCAAAAAACCGGGATACTATAAGAACGATTGTCCCCAAGCCAAAAAGAGAACATCAAAGAAGAAGGCACTCAAGGCAATGTGGGATGATTCAAGCGCGTCCGAAGAAGAGGAGTCCAACACCGAGCAAGTTGCTCATTATGCCCTAATGGCCATCGGAGAAGAGGTAACGGATTTAATCGATGCATATTTACCATATCATGAATTATTAAATGCCTTCCATGAGTTATTTGATGAATGTAAGACAATTAGTAGAAAATACAAATTGCTAAAAAAAGAGCATGATAGTCTCACTTGTAATTTCGATAAATTAAAGATTGAATATCATGATAGTTTAGCTCCATGTATAAAATGTCATGATCTAGAAACTCTCCAAAAGGAGAACTTGCTACTTAAGGACACCTTAAAGAAATTCGAGGTTGGTAGCAAGTCTTTGAACATGATCCTTACAAATAAGGGTCACATTCTAAAAGAAGTGAAATCGGATTTGTGAGAAGTCCTTACCAAAATCCAACCACCTTCATTAAAGGTCTTGTCTTACATGTTCAGCACCAAAGCAATTGCAACTTTTGTTATAAATATGGACATAAAACTTATAAATGTCCATTCAAGAAAATTAGTCCGAACAAACTAATTTGGGTTCCTAAAGGAACTATGATCAATTCTATGCAATATAATGAACAAATCAAATCAATTTTTAAGGAACCCAAAAGAAAATGGGTTCCTAAATATAATCCCTTCTTGTACAAATATACACCATCACAAGCTAGGAGTAAGAGATGGTGTCTCGATAGTGGATGCTCAAGACAAATGATTGGAGATCAATCTCATTTCTCTATGCTCACTAGCAAAGAAGAAGGGTACGTCACCTTCGGAGACAACAACTAAGGCAAAATCATTGGCAAGGGAACCATAGGTAATAAATTAAAATTTTCTATTGATGATGTCTTACTAGTTGATGGATTGAAACATAATCTCTTGAGTGTTAGTCAATTATGCGATAAAGGTTATATCGTTAGATTTGAATCAAATGTGTGTATTATTGAAAAACCAAACCATAACATAACTATAATTGCATTAAAACAAAATAATATCTACACCATCAACCTTGATGAACTAAGCAATTAAATGTGCTTCTCCGCTTTAAATGATGATGCTTGGCTTTAGCATAGGAGACTAGGCCATATAAGCATGAAACTAATATCTAAGATCTCATCTAGAGAATTAGTACGAGGAATTCCAAATATGAAGTTTATTAAGGATAAAGTATGCGATGTATGTCAACTAGGTAAACAAATAAAAATTAGTTTCAAACCAAAAATTCAAATTAGCACCACTAGACCATTACAACTGATTCATTTGGACTTATTTGGACCAATTGACATGACAAGTCTAGGAGGAAGCAAATATGCGTTTGTAATTATGGATGACTATACTAGATACACTTGGACCTATTTCTTAGCTAACAAAAGTGATTGTTTCAAGTGTTTCTCTAAATTTTATAAACTCACTCAAAACGAAAAAGGCTTCATGATTTCATCAATTCAGAGTGATCACAGTGGCGAATTTCAAAACCATGACTTTCAAAATTTTTGTGAAGTTAATGGATACAATCACAACTTCTCCACTCCGAGAAATCCTCAACAAAATGGAGTAGTTGAAAGAAAAAATAGAAACCTACAAGAAATGACAAGAACGATGTTAAATGAACATAGTCTACCCAAGTATTTTTGGGTCGAAGCCATGAATACGGCTTGCTACATCATGAATAGGGTTCTAATAAGACCGTCCCTATCAAAAACTCCCTATGAATTATGGAATAACAAAAAACTAAATATTTCATATTTTAAAGTTTTCGGTTGTAAATGCTTTATTTTGAATGAAAGGGATGCCTTAGGAAAATTTGATGCTAAATCCGATGAAGGCATCTTTCTTGATTACTCTTCTGTTTCTAAGGCTTTTTGGGTTTTTAACAAAAGAACCTTAGTAATAGAAGAGTCTATTCATGTAGTTTTTAATGAAATTTTTTATTTAAAGAAAAATAATTTTGATGATGATGTTGGTTTTGATAATTTGAATTTAAATGAACCCCCTCCTCAAAATAGCAACTTGGATGCAGCTTCTTCCGAAATTTCCTTACCCAAGGAATGGAAGTATATAGATGCTCATCCAAAGGAGCTAATTATAGGAGATACATCAAAAGGGGTTCAAACTCGTTCCTCTTTCAAAATTTTTGTGCTAACACCGCCTTCCTTTCTCAAATCGAACCTAAATGCAATGACGAGGCCTTAAAAGATGATTTTTGGGTTATTGCAATGCAAGAGGAATTAAATCAATTTGAGAGGATCAAGGTATGGAAGCTTGTTCCTAGACCTAATGACCATTTAGTCATTGGTACTAAATGGGTCTTTAGAAACAAGCAAGACGAAAATGGTATCGTGGTTAGAAATAAGGCTAGATTAGTGGCCAAAGGTTTCAACCAAGAAGAAGGTATCGACTACGAAGAAACCTTCGCTCCTGTGGCAAGATTAGAAAGCCATTAGGATGCTCCTTGCCTATGCTAGTAGTAATAATTTTAAACTGTTTCAAATGGATGTCAAAAGTGCTTTCTTGAATGGTTTTATTTCCGAAGAAGTATATGTCGAACAACCTCCCAGATTTGAAAATTCTCTTCTTCCTAATCATGTATTCAAATTGACTAAGGCTCTCTATGGCTTGAAATAAGCTCCTAGAGCTTGGTATGAAAGGCTTAGTTCCTTTCTTATTTTAAATAATTTTACCAAAGGCAAGGTTAATAATACATTGTTTTTCAAACATTTTGAAAATAATTTTCTTATTGGGCAAATTTATGTTGACGATATTATTTTTAGCTCTTCGGATGAATCACTATGTGAATCATTTGCCAAATGTATGAGTCATGAATTTGAAATGAGTTTAATGGGTGAATTAACTTTCTTTTTAGGATTACAAATCAAACAACTTAGTGATGGTAATTTCTTAACCAATCTAAATATACATTAGAATTGTTAAAACGATTTAACATGGATAATTCAAAAGCAATAAACACCCCTATGAGTACTTCGACTAAGTTAGATATGGATGAAAATAGTGAAAATTTCGATCAAAAAACATATAGGGGATTGATAGGTAGTCTACTCTACCTCACCGCGACTAGACCGGATATTATGTTTAGTGTAGGACTTTACACTAGGTTTCAATCTAATCCTAAATTATCTTATCTTAAGAGTGTTAAAAGAATATTTAGGTATCTTAAAGGAACTCCAAATTTAGGATTGTGGTATCCAAAATCTGAAAAATTCGATTTAATAGCTTATGCAGATGCCGATTTTGGCGGATGCAGGATAGATAGAAAAAGTACATCCGGAACATGCCAATTTTTAGGACATGCACTTGTTTCTTGGACTTCCAAGAAACAAAATTTAGTTGCACTATCTACAGCGAAAGCCGAATACATTGTTGCAAGTGCATGCTGTGCACAAGTTGTTTGGATGAAAAATATATTAGAAGACTATGGAATTCACTTCAAAAACTTTCCCATAAAATGTGATAATACTAGTGCCATATGTCTTACGAAAAATCTAATTCAGCACTCTAGAACTAAGCATATCGATATTAGGCATCATTTCATACGCGATCATGTCCTTAACAATAATGTTGTTTTAGAATTTATTGATACAAAGCATCAATTGGCAGATATTTTTACAAAAGCCTTAAATGAAGATAAATTTGAATTCATTAGAAGGGAACTAGGCATGTTAAATTGTCCCTGAAAATAAGCTTGTTTGAATGTATTTTCCGAAAAATGTCTCATCCTTTTCCGTTCTTCTATGGATTTGAATTTCATCATTCTCCTTCGATTCAAAATGACATATTAAAATACAACTCATTATCTTAACCTATCTTGAGTCAAATACCTCTGAAAAACAAAAGGGGGAAGAAAGGATTTTTTCTCAATGAATGCTGATTTTTTTTTTATGATGAAATCTAGATAAATATTTTTAGCAAATTTGAATGATGAATTTTATATGATTAATCTTAATGCTGAATTCTTTCTCTAATGATTTTATAATCACAAATTTTGTGCTTCAAGTCTCATCTCCTTTTTGTTGATGACAAAGGGGGAGAAAAGTGATGACTTGTACCATTTTGATAGCATGACTTATATGAATTGCAAAAGCTTGTGTGATACGAATGTCTTATATGCCTTGCAAAATCCTTGAGAATATCACAAGATTGGTTAATCATATTGAAATCAGCCTTACATCTATATCATGAAATTCATGTTGAAAATCTTTATCTCCTGTCATAGTAAAAATCGTTCCTTATGATTCGACTTGAAAATGATTTTCATCGAAGTTTTGTATTTACTTATGCTTAATGAGAATAACGATAAGTTCAACGGTTAGAACTTAGTAGTTTATGCTTGAATTCAATGGGATGGAATTTAAGTATTTTTATCTCCTCATAATATGGCATATAGATAGGGAGAGTTATGTTTAACTCCGTCATCAATTGATTGTCATCATCAAAAAGGGAGAGATTGTTAAATCTCGAATTTTGATGATAAAATCAATTGATGGGTTAATTGATCTAATCCATATTATTGAGTTAAGTGTGCAGGTTTAATTATGATAACTAGAAAATATAAAGCAAGAATACCGGAGTCAAGTTCGATAGACGTTTAAGAGTCCGAAGAATCGTCGGAGATGCTACCGGAACCAACCGAGAAGAAATCAGGAACTTGTTGGAATTTTTGGAAGTTCACTGAAGAGATCGTCGGAGGTTCACGGAGATCACCGAGAAGGCTCCGCTACTCGTTGAAGTCGTCACAAGATCGGGAGCCTACTGGGAGTCCATCGGAAGAAATCCGAGGGCATATCGGAAGTCCGTCGGAAGTTCGTCGGAAAGCTCGCAGGAACAAGACTCGACGTTCGCTGTTGAAAACTTTCTTGGGATGTTTTTAGTTATGTAGTTCACATGTAATTAGGATAAGGATTAAAAGATAATCCTATATCCTAGTTAGGGCCAACTGGCCCAAAATTAGACTTGGTTTGGGTTGAACTTAAAGCCCAACCAGTGAACCGAAGGGTCTAGCGGTGGCACCGCCTAGCACCCGAGAGCCAGGCGGTGGCACCGCTAGTACACTATCAGTGTCAGACACTGATAGGCGGTGGCACCGCCAACATCGGGAACCAAAGAGAATTCAAATTTTGGAGCCCAAATTTGAATCCTCTTGATGCCTATAAATACCCCTCAATTCTCAGCTGAGATTATAACTTTTTTAGCAGCAATAGATTGAGAAAAATGTCTTAGAAAAGTCTTAACAAGTCTTGTTTTTAATTTGCTAGAGTGTTCACCTCCTTCTTTCTTGCTGAAAATTTGTAAGAGTGTGAACCGCTTGTAAAAGGTTGTAAGAGGGGTATTTGTCCTTCCCCTTCAAGAGATTTGCTAGTGGAAGGTGGGAGCCTCATCGAAGAGGGCCTCGCAAGTGGATGTAGGTCATTTGACCGAACCACTTTAAAATTGGCATGATCTCTGGTTTGCATTTTCTTATTGCTATTTACATTACTGCAAACCTTCTTACATGCTTTATTTCCTCATTACCTTTGCTGCACACCTTTACGAACATGCGTTTAAGTTAAGCTTTTCAAGTTCGGTTTTTATCATACGAAAGATTTGTCGAAACCAACGTTTTAAGTAAGTCAAATGGAACTTGGTACCATGTATTAGATTATGAAGGGGACATAACAATTATTTTGGTTACTGTTAGAACCCTTGCAGATTCTAAACTTGGGGTTGATCTCATTAGGGGATCGGCCTCCTTGGAACTCTATAAGGGTTCCTCCCTCTAAGTTGCTTCCTCCAATTTTTTTATGATCTTACTAGTCTCCAGATCTTCTTACCATTTCCTCTTAATATCCTTAAGGAAGTCTCTAGTCGAAATTGAAATGGCCAACAATTCAGCTTGCTTAGATAACCATGAAAGCGCAACTGCAATAACATTCTCTTTCCTCTTTTTGTAAGTTAATTTATAATCATATCCAAGAAGCTTTGTTATTCATTTTTGCTGCTCGGGGGAAGATATCTTCTGCTCCAAGAAATATTTTAGGCTTTTATGGTCGGTCTTGATTTGAAAGCATCGCCCGATCAAGTACGATCTGTACCTCATTGCTGCGTGCACAATGGTAAGCATCTCTTTATCATATGTTGACATGTTTTGATGGAAGGGAGACAATGCCTTGCTAGTGTATGTGAGTGGTTGACCATCTTACATAAGAACATCTCTAATTTCGACTCCAGATGCATCGGCCTCAATGATGAAGGGTCGGTTAAAATCTGGTAGCGTTTACACCGGCATCGTCATCATGGCTGCCTTAAGTTTGTCGAAGGTAGCAAAGGCTTTATCCAACTATTGGAAGGTATCAATTTTCAGTAGAGAAGTGAGTGGTGTACAGATCTTTCCATAGTTTTTCATGAACTTGCAGTTGTAGCCTATTAAATCGAGAAAGCCACATAGCAATTTTATGTTTCTCGGGTTGGCCAGTTCTGCATTGCCTCTATTTTGGAGGGGTCCACTATCACACCTTCCTCTAATATGATATGTCCAAGATATTCCACCTTTTGTTGAAGAAAGCAAAAATTCATAGTGGTCGTTGTGTGTTCGAAAGGCAGTTTTCGGTATGTCTTCTTCGCACACTCGTATTTGATGATACCCAGATCGAAGGTCCAGCTTTATGAAGATTTATGCTCCCTTTCATCTAGCAATTCATCTACTACTAGAATAGGGTATTTATCCTTGATGGTTATGCCATTGAGAGCTCGATAATCAATACATATTCGTCATGTTCCGTCCTTCTTATGTACAAGTAGCACCGGTGAAGAGTAGAGGCTTCAACTTAGCCGAATAACTCCTATTCGGGCATCTCTTTTACAATCCTTTCTATTTTATCTTTTTAGAGATGTAGATACTGATATGGCCGAGTATTTACTAAAGGTTTACCTAGAAGAATCGTTATATAATGATCATGCCGACAGGTAAGAGATAGGTTGTGTGATTCATCAAATATATCTGAAAATTCAGCAAGCAAAGGAAGTAGGTTTGGATCTTTAAATTCTATTGGCTCTCCCTTATTTGCTGCTCAAGTTATACCAAAAAGCCGTTGCATGCTTTATGCAAAACCTTCTCCATTTGTTGTGTGCAAATCGTCGTTACGTCGCCCCCACGTTTCCTATGCAGTATCACCTGTTTCTCCTTACTATAAAATTTCATAATTAGTTTCATAAAATGGCGCCCACGATCATACTTCAAAATCCATCTGTCGACGACCTCAATGTCAAACCTACTGCAATTCTTGATAGGTAAGGCCATCCGGACAGCAACCTTATTGTTTAGGAAGATATTAGTGCTGCCCGTGTCGATGAGAATAATGATCAGGTGTTGTTTGAGAAGGCCTCCAACTTTCATCAATTGTGGGTTTGAGTAGCTAGCTAGTGCGTATACTGTAACTTCGATCGGTTGTGGCTCTTCTTCTGCATCTTCTTCTTCATGTTCAAGACTCTTTTTTGGATGTTCAATGACCTCTTTTTCTATTAGTTCAATCATAAAAAGTCTCACTTTACTACAGTGATGCTCATGGCTCCAAGGCTCGTTACGATGCCAACATAACCCCTTCGCAGATCGCTCCCGAAGTTCTTCTCTTTTTAAACTTTTTGGTGCAGGAACTCAGTTGATAGTAGGGGGGGCTGAAGGCTTCGGTATTGCTGGTTGGGGAACAACCCTAGTCCTTTGGGATTTATGGTTCAATCGCTCCTCTTGAAATTGTGCGAAAGAGATGGCTACCATAAGCGTGTACGGTTGTCGCACTTTAACTTCTCCCTGGATCTCCGGCTTCAAGCCCTCAATAAAGGTCCCCAATAGCTATTTTTGAGACCAATCATGAGTTTAATTGGATAACCTTTCAAACCTGGTTTGGTACTCTTGAATGGTGGAGGTTTGTCGGATCTTTGCTAGTTGTCCATTAATGTTCTCTTAATCGGTTGGTCTGAAGCGGATCAGCAATCCTTCTTTAAATTATCACCATGAGAGGACTCCATGAGTGTCTTTAAACCAGTCAAACCACTGTATGGCATCCCCTTCAAGATGTATAGCTGTAATTTTCACCATAGATGCATCTGCGGTTTTGTGGTACCGAAAATATCGCTCCGGACGTGAGATCCAACCAATCGGGTCTCCTTCTTCCCATCTAGGGAAGTCCACCCTCATGTGTGGATAGTTGGGGTTCGTCATAGAGCCTCTCCTTCCTTGGAAGTCATCTCTTCTGGCTTAGTTCGATTGGTTAGAGCACTCTCCTTGATGTGATTTCTTCGGGCTTAGTGGTCGACCCAAACTGAGTTCGGTTAAGAGAGTCCGAATCTTATCCTCCATTCGTGCCTCCAAGGCTTTAAATTTAGCATTGATTGTCTCTTTAGATGTCATAGTATATGTCTCCAAATCTATAATGTTAAGATCCCTCTTTTGTTGTTGGGTTAAAGGCATATATAGGTTGAGAGAAGTGATGGTCGAAAGAGTTAGTGGATTGGTGGATGTAGGCTGTTGTTTAGGCTTGTTTTGTTACTATTTTGGGTGTAGTTTGAGGGTGTGGTTTAGTACAGTTTTAGGGCTATGGATGAATATTTTAGATCTATAGTAGATAGCAGCAAAGGTTTGATAGAAATCAATGGAAGTTTATTGCAGAATTGTGTTATCTTGTAAGAGCAAAATTATCGTCGAAGAAACAACGGTTTCTCGATGAAATTTTCATCAAAAATTTGAGAGATTTGAGGAGGGAATTGAAGCAATATCTCAGTTTATATGACAATTTAATTAAGAAAATTTCAGTAGTAACAGCAACAAAATTGGTGCAAGTTGTGATAGCAAAATTCTCGTCGAAAAATTTCAACAGTTTACGACGAAAATTTATAGCAATACAAAATTGTTTTTAGAGATAAATTTCTCAATAGATCATAGATAGAAGCGAACATAATATATTAAGTATATAAGAAATTTCATTCAAAAGAGATTGCAATAGATGGGTTAAGGCAATAATATGAGGTTGAAATTTTTTGCAACATAGATTTTTAAGTGTAGTAGATTGGACGTAAAATATCAGTAGTTTATATTGAGAATTTTTCAATGAAACCAAAGAAAAATCCACTGTTAGGAAGTGTCAAAGCTATCATAAAAATTTTATAGAGATTTAGACAGAAAAAATATTGTATCAAGATCAAACAAATAGTGTTATGCAACTGAAATTTTACAGTACAAATTTTCAAGTATAGCAGATTAGATGTAAAAGATCAATGATTTATATTGAGAATTTTTTTATAAAACTAAAGGAAAATCTGTTGTTAGGAAGTGTTAAAGAACAGACGGTACTATGTGGCTGGAATTCTGTAATGTATCTTTCATCGTAGAGATGAAAACTTTGTGACAAAAAGTTTATGCAGCATTATAGGAATAATTTTTTTTTAGATTTTAAAATAAGGATAACTAAATTATAGCAGCAGTAAGGTAGGAAACCAAAACCTGTTACAATTCACGGGAAGATTAAAGGATGATCCGCGGTAGTGGAGATGACGACGGAATTTGGCGACGATCTTTTAAGCAATTGTGGGAATTGCTTTAGGTGGCTGTGGAGGGCTAATGGATGGCTATGGAAGGGTAGCAAGATGCCAAGAACATTGCTCTAACACCAAGTGTTAGAACCCTTGCAGATTCTAAACTTGGGTTGATCTCTTTAGGGGATCGGCCTCCTTGGAACTCTATAGGGGTTCCTCCCTCCAAGTTGTTGCTCAAAGGCTGCAAAAAAGATTCATCTATTGCTTATGAAAAGATGAGGAATACATGACTATTTATAGGGCTTCTAAACCCTAACTCCTAATAGGACTCCTACTTCTAACTAACTCCTAATATGACTTCTACTCAAGACTCCTATTCCTTTATAACTCCTAATTCTTCTCTAAGAAATAACCTTCTAACCCTAGCCGGCCTCTTCACCTTTTTAATAGGGGTCGGCTTAGATAGGTTTTATATGAATGTCCCTCTCAATTAGGACTCTCATAGCTAGAGTCCTAACAGTTACCTAATCCAACAAAATATGATTGAACTATCAGAAAAGGACATGATGCTTTCATATGGTGGCTTAATCATAAGACTACTCCATGCCTATAATATAGCTATTCCACCCAACGAAAAAATTATAAAACTAGATAGATTTAGTATCATAAATAGAAATCTACTTCAACGGATGAGATGTACATTCAGAAATGGTATATGGACTAGACTGCCTGTCACGCCCCTCTAAATATCCATGATTTTTAAAATTTTCGTCACAGACCAATCCAGGATCCAAACTAACGTTTGAGGACACTGAAAACATTCTATTCATATTCACATCCATAAAACCTGTGCAGTTTATAATCATATATCACCTCACTCGATAATTCACATTTATGGCAACCCAAGCCAACTTGACAAACATGAACAACATTTATAAATCCACAAGCTAAATAAATTATACAATCAGAACTCCAACTATTCACCACAAGTTCATATCACCATAAATTAGACTTAACATTCTGAAATTCCAAATAAGAGAGATCTCCTAACACTTTGACACAGTATATCCATTTCGGTTCATCGACAACATTTCATTACATACAAGACATACTTATACAACAATATCGTAATAACCAACCAGACTTGCCCATTATTCTGAATAGCTATCCACTGCCTCAGCCCAAATCAAACATCTCGAAGAGTGACAAGCTGACCTGAAAGATTTATATAACAACGGAGTGAGCCAAAAACGGCTCAGCAAGTGACAAAGCATATTCAGAACAAAAGGAATGGTTTCAAACGAGTAAGGTATCATAATGCAAGGCAGAATACAAGAATTCTCAAGGATACCATCTCAATAGATACCAAATCATACGTATCATGTCATTCAAAACATATTTGATCCATAACGAATGGGGTATAGAGTAATTGGAACATATCAATGGCAGATAGGACATTTCAGAACATATCAGTTCATAGCAAATGGAGCACAGAGTAATTGGAACATATCAATGGCAGATAGGACATTTCAAAACATATCTGTTCATAGCAAATGGAGCACAGAGTAATTGGAACATATCAATGGCAGATAGGACATTTCAGAACATATCAGTTCATAGCAAATGGAGCACAGAGTAATTGGAGCATATCAATGGCATATGAAATGTTCCGGAGCATATCAACGGCATATGGAACATTTCAAAGCATATCATCAGTGAATGAAGCATTTCAGAGCATATCGAAAACAAATATCGTACAGAAGCTCAAACGTCGTCTTTGACGTTGCAAACATATCAATCTTATCCAAAGCATGTACAGAAACACATAACCAAAGCTCTGGATATCATATCAAACATACAGAAGGTGTAGTGGGATCTCAGTCAGAATGTGATTCATCCATTTCTGAATGACCACCTGACAAAAGTCTCCCACGTCTGGGAGCTCCATCCACCCACGTCTAGGTGAAGTCAAAGGGGGCCGGCAGAGCATCGCAGGCTCTAATCACATACCCTCAAAGCGGGCAACAAGCGCATACCCTTTACCATTTCTGGCAAAGGTCCAGACAATCCCACACACCAGAGTACAAAAGGGCTGTACGAACAATAAATAGCATATATCGGAAGCACACGCGGAACAACAAACGTACATGTGCCTTTACGAGTCAAATATGATGCAAGGAGCAAATCTCTCACAAATGTATTCAGATTTGGAAACGAAATGAAAGCAAGAGCATTCAAGGATTCTAAACAATCATATATGGCTCAATTCAAATAAGAAGGTTAGATAAATTCAATGTCAAAATGAATGAACTGGAATAGGCACATATCGGGAGCAAATGCGGAACAATGGAATATACATGTGCCTATATGGGTCGATACGATATAGCATAAACGTTCCACAATGGTTTTCAAGAATGCAATAATCTTAAGGACAAGAGTATACAAGAACTCAAAGCAGTAATATAAAGCTCAATTGAATAAGAAAGCTAAAGGATATCAACTTCCAAAGGAATGAAACCAGAATATGAGAAATCGACCAAAGCTCGATTTCTGGCAAAATACAGAAGGCACATTGAACAAATGATTCAAACTATCAATCATGCTCCAATTTACTCAGAAATAATCATTGGATAATACTTTCAGATAAGACATGCTTCATAGGAATTGAACTGTCCAACAGAGAGAGTTACAAATAATTTGGTAAGCAAGTGTCGTAGAACAAAATCTCTGTTGGCAGAATTCATAATGTCAGATTCAATAGATAACTGGGTAGGTGTTTGGATTCCAAATCTTTCAATCCATATATCAAAGAAAGGTCTACGAGTCTAGTTTCCAATGAAATCAGTTTTGAACAAATCAGAGTTTCCAACAAAGACTTATAGGCAGCTCGGTATCAAAAGGTCAGAATCTCAAAAGTTGCACAGATTCGAATCGTTACGTTTAGACAGGAGATATAACAAATGCAAGGCTAGAACAATTCAAAGTTCCTCATATTCAAAGCAAATGTAGAGATAAAAATGGCAGTGAGGAAGATCAGGATACTTGCAATAAGACATATCAGAGCAATTATAGGAGAAACGATCAGGGAACTTGCAATAGAAAGGATCGAAACAAGTGGGAAACTTGCCTTTCAATGATTTCGATCCGAAGATCCAAAGAAGGTGCCAGCCCAAATCCTTCTACTTTTTCTCCGTGTCCTCTCTCTGTTTCGTTTTGTGCTCCCGTTTTCTTCCTTTCTTCGTAACTACATCACGTGTTGAACATCGAGGCACAGTCACCTGCTCTCTCTTACTCTCATTCCTTCTTTTTTTTCTTTCCCAAACGCAGCTGCCACAGCCGCCGCCGCTGCCACAATCGCAGCCACGACCGCGACTGCGGTCACAACCGCAGCCCCCTTCCACTGCACTATTTCCTTCTTCCCTTCTCTCGTTCCTACTCTTTCTCTTTCCCAAAAGCAGCTACTGCAGCTACTGCAGCCACCACCGCTGCCGCAGCTACCGCAGCCAACGTTGCAGCCGCAGCCGGAGTCGCAGCCACGGCCGCAGCCACCACACTCGCAGCCTCTTCTTCCTCCCCTGCTCATCTTCCTCTCCTTCTTCTCTTCCAACTGCAGCTGCCATCGCCGCAGCCGTAGCCCCTTCTCTTCTTCCTCTCCTTCCCTTCTTCCTTTCTCTTCTTCTTCCTTTTCTTCTCTTCTTTCCCAGCTGCATGCTGCAGTCGCAGCCTCAGCCACGGCCACAGCCTTTTCTTCCTCCCCTGCTCATCTTCCTCTCCTTCTTCTCTTCCAACTGCAGCTGCCATCGCCGCAGCCGCAGCCCCTTCTCTTCTTCCTCTCCTTCCCTTCTTCCTTTCTCTTCTTCTTCCTTTCCTTCTCTTCTTTCCCAGCTGCATGCTGCAGTCGCAGCCTCAGCCACGGCCACAGCCTTTTCTTCCTCCCCTGCTCATCTTCCTCTCCTTCTTCTCTTCCAACTGCAGCTGCCATCGCCGCAGCCGCAGCCCCTACTCTTCTTCCTCTCCTCCCCTTCTTCCTTTCTCTTCTTCTTTCCCTGCCACAGCTGCAGCTGCCACAACCGCAGCCGCAGCTACTTTCTTCCCTTCTCCTCTTCCTTTTCCTTCCTTTCTTCTTCTTCTCTTCTTCTCCTTCCTCCCCTTCTTCTCCCCGACGTCACCCACACCCTCTCCTCTGTTTCCTCTGCAGGAAACAGAGGTATCACAACCTCTTCCCCTGCTTCCTCTTCCTCTTCTCTTCCTCTTCTTCTTCTTCTCCTCTTCGAACGCCCCACACCTCTCCTCTGTTTCCACCTGCAGGAAACAGAGGTGCTGCAGCCCTAGCTGCTGCCACCTCTCGCTCCTCTCCCTCTTCCCTCTCTTTTCCCTCTTCTTCTCCTCTTCCCTTTTCCTCCCCAACCCCACACACCTCCTCGCTGCAGCCTTGCCGCAGCTATCCTCTTCTCTTCTTCTTCTTCTTCTTCTTCTCTTCTCCCTCTTCTTCCTCTCTTCTTCTCCCCACGCCCCACAGCTTCTCGCTGCAGCCCTCGCTGCAGCCACCTCCTCTTCTTCTTCTTCTCCTTCTTCTTCTTCTCTACTCCCTCTTCTTCCTCCTCTCTTCTTTTCCCTCTTCTTCTTCTTCTTCTTCTTCTTCTTCTTCTTCTTCTTCTCTTCTCCCTCTTCTTCCTCTCTTCTTCTACCACTCTCCTTCTTCTCCTCACGCCCCACCGCTCTCTCTATTTCTGGAAGAAACAGAGTGCGTGGGAGGCGGTGGGATAATACCGAATTTTCGGTTTTCCCTTTTTTTTTCTTTTTTTTTGCAACTTAGCAGTTTAGTCCTTGTAATTTCTATATTTACATATAGGTCCTCCAATTTACATATAAATCTTTATTAATAATTTTTAAAAGTGAGGGATATTACACTGCCTAGAAGGACTGGTCCCCTCCAATCTGAACTTGAACCTGAAATACCAATTTTTAGGGATAATCAATCTCCTCCAAGTGGTCCTTTTGAGGACTCACCTCCAGTAGAGCAAGCACCTCCCTCATCTATCGATGACATAGGGACTCGGATGGATTGTTTTGAATGATGACAAGATCAACTTGAACAATGTCAAGATCAAATCTTAATTGAGTTGCAGTAGATTCAATGACAGTTTAATACTTTGTTTAGACATTTTAACTGACCACCACCTAAATGAGTGGTGGATGAAATATCTCTATTTTATTATGCTTACTTTTATGTTGTAATCTTATGTTGATTACCTTGCTGTTTGAAATCTTGAAATGCTACTTACTTTGATGCAAAAATTTTGTTGTGATCTCTTTTATGTTGTAATCTTATGTTGCCTACTCTAATGGTGAAATTTTGTGCTTACTTTGATGAATGTATCACTCTAAGAATTAGACTTGATAAATATTTTAACTAAATAAATTTCTTGATACATTCAACTTTTGGCATTTATAACCTAACGCATTATTTGATGATTATTTATGAAGTTAGGAATGTTAATTTGTCCAAGTGCATGAATTTGATGTATGTCTTTTCCCGACTATCTTTTTGTATTTCATAAATGGAGCTTTCATGAACTTATTTCATTTTTATCTTCCTTGGTATCAAGTTTACTTCATACCCTTGCTCCATCACTTAAAGATTTTTGATACACTTAATCACTTCATGGATTTCATTGACAAATAAATCTCTCACATGTTTATCTCTTGTGAATTTTTTTTTTAGAAATGGATTTAACTTATGAATTTCTTTTTCATATGACGCTTCTTAGTCTTCTCATAAAATATGAATTTTATAAATGGATATCTTGATCCTTGAAAGATAAATTTTTAGTATGAGATTTTACATGAGGAGTTGATTTTACATGAATATCTTGATCCTAACAATTGGAGTTGATTTGATTTTACATGAATATCTTGATCCTTATGAAAATTGAAGCATGATTTAATGAAACTCTTTTATCATTTTTAACTTAATTCAAATCATTTCACAAAGTTGGTTCTTAATGGATTTCCTCCTTACTTTCCTTCTTCATGCCAAGTTTTGATAAAAAAAAAAGCGGGAGAAGTTGATGGAAGCTATCTGTTTAATCTTTATAACTTTTAATGTGAGAACTTTTGAATGATACCATATCATGAATTCTTGAAACATGATTGGTATACAAATTGAAATGTGGCATGAATTTTTACCACACTTGCATTGTTGAATCGTTCTCCTTTTTGTTGATGATAAAGAGGGAGAAATAAAATCAAAATATGGTAAATTGATGATAAATGTATGCAATGTATTTCATTATATATACCTGAAATGTATGTTTAATAAATTTTCTTCATTGTGATAAGATATCTAGAGCTTAACTTGCTATTTTACAATTGATATGTTGCCATAGAATGATGACTTGCTATATTTATCATCTTTCATATTTGAAATATCATACTTAAAAATGGATGTCATGCCTTGACACCATTTTGAGAATGTTAGATCATGATAGTAATCATGATATGCATGTTGATAAGTTTAAATGAATCTAACTTATCAATTTGATACTTGAACTCAAAGGCTTTGAATTCAAGTGTCTTTTCTCAAGTATGGCATATAGATAGGGGGAGTTGTTAACTCCATCATCAATTGATTGCCATCATTAAAAAGGGAGAGATTATTGAATCTCGAATTTTGAAGATAAAGTCAATTATAATTTATTTGATCTAATCTATATGTTGAGAAAAGTGTATAGGATTCAATACGATAGCTGTAAGACATAAAGTAGGTGTGTTGTGCCGGAGTCAAGATCGAGATCACGTTGAGAATTCGAGAGTTCGTCAGAAGTCAGGACGTTCGTCGGAAGTTCTACCGGAACCAACCGAGAAGTCCAGGAGCTTGCCAAAGAAGTTCTTCGGAACTTACCAAGAAGATCGTCATAAAGTCCTGGAGCTTGCTGGGAGTCCGCCGAAGTATTGTCGAGAGTTCATCAGATGTTCACCGGAAGTATGTCGGAAGCTCGCTGGAAATTAACTCACCGAAACAAGAAGAGCTGTGATCATATCTTAATTATCGTAGTTAGAGCGTAAATTAAGTTAGGATTGGGAGATGATCCCACTAACTTAATTAGAGGCCAATTGGGCTCTTAATAGGGCTGATTTGGGCCGCATTGAACAGCCCAATCAGCCCTTGAAAATGGTGGCACCGCCTAGAAGACCCAATCTCCCAAGTGGTCTGGGTGGTGGTATCGCCCAGATTGGGCAGTGGTACCGCTGGTAGTTATTACTACCAGCGGTGGTACCGCCCCTATTAGGCGGTGGTATCGACAAAGCTTAATCTCCGAGCTCTATCAAGTGGTGGTACCACCTAGAATGAGCAGTAGTACCGCCCAATGTCAGGTGTCAGTTGGTGGTACTACCCAGTAATGGTGGTGGTACCGCGAGGACCCCGAAAATCTAGGATTAGACACTTTTTGGCTCCATTTTTGAAGCCATTGGTGCCTATAAAAACCACACCCTTTTTTGTATGAAAGGGCACGAAAGCATTGAGATAATCTTGAGTTGTTGGGGTGTAAAAGTGTTATAAATAAGTGCTAGAGTTCTCCTCCTCCCTTTCTAAGTTTTGAGATCATTTAAGAGAGGTGTGAGACTTGTAAGGGTTCTCTCCTAAACCTGTGAAAAGGAGAAAGCACTGTAAGAGGTGGTTGGTCTTCACCTATTGAAGGAAGGCCTTTAGTGGACGTCGGTGATCTCGTCGGAGGAGGAATCCGAAAGTGGATGTAGGTCACATTGACTGAACCATTCTAAAACTTGGTTTGCATTTACTTTGAGTAATTTAATTTTATCGCAAACTGCCTCTCCTCCTTACTATGCTTTTACTACGCCTATGTCTCACAAACGCTTTCAAGTAAACACCTTGTGAGATCATTTTTAATCGTATGAAGATTTTATGAAACTGACACTTTTCATTTGTGCAATATACATTACTACAAATCTCTTTAATCTTCTCTTACACTTTTATGAAAAGCTTTCAAGTTTAAATTCTCTCTGAAACGGATTGAATGAAAACCATTTTCATCGGAATCGGTTATAATCGAAACAAAGTCTTTCAAATTCGAAAAGTTTTCCATTGTACTAATTCACCCCCCTTCTTAGTATCGCTCTTGATCCTAATACAAGGTTCTATCAATGTGGCATATTGATAGGGGGGTTAAGGTTAACTCCATCATCAATTGGTTGTCATTATCAAAAAGTGGAAGATTATTGAATCTCAGATTTTGATGATGAAAACCAATTGATAGTGTTTATCTAATGTGTGTTTAATTGACGCATGACTAGCTTCGATCAGAAGAGGAAAATTGATTAAAGTAGGAGGAATCAGATGTTGGGCCGGAGCAAACATGTTAGTAGATTAGACGTTGAGCCAGATAATCGATCAACATGTCGATAGAAGGCTTCGGTCTGTGAATTTAGGCATCGGGCCAAGAAGATCGGATATTGCACCAAGGAGATCAGAAGTTGCGAGAAGACAATATGCTGATTGGGCAATACACTGAAGGAGAGGATGATACACTGAAGGATCAGACGAAGTGTCGGAAGAAACAATGACATGCCGAACAACATAGGATTCGCTTGTAATCAATTATGTCTAGATCAAGTTAGTTTAGAGTCTAATTGAGTTGATTTAGATTGTAATTAGGCTAACTCAATTATGGGCTAATTGAGCCTAAGTTTGGATTGTGTTGGGCCAAGTAAAAAGGCCCAAATAGTGACCCAACAAGTAAAACCGTTATGGTATAATCGTCGAGACTATGTCAGGCGGTGGTACCACCGGTTTGGGCAGTAACCTTTGTAATATCCTTCACTTTTGAAAATTTATTTATAAGGATTTATATGTAAATTGGAGGACCTATATGTAAATATAAAAATTTAAAGAGCTAAACTCTTAAGTTTCAAAAAGAAAAAAAAATAAAGAAAACCGAAAATTTCGGTTTTATCCCACCACCCCCATGCTCTCTGTTCGAACACAGAAAGGAGCTATGGCGCGTGGGGAGAAGAAGAAGAGAAGTAGAAGGAGAAGAGAGGAAGAAGAGGGAGAAGAGAAGAAAAGAAGAAGAAGAAGAGAGGGAAGAGAGAGAGGGAAGAGAGATAGCTGCAGTAGCTAGGGCTGTAGCACCTCTGTTTCATGTAGGAGGAAACAGAGGAGTTCATGTTGGGGGCGTCAGGGAGGAGAAGGAAAGAAGAGGAGGAGAAGAGAAGCAGAAGAAGAAGAAGAAGAAGAAAAGAGGAGGTGGCTGCGGCAAGGGCTGCAGCGAGGAGCTGTGGGGCGTTGGGGAGGAGAAAGGAAGAAGAGGAGAAAAAGAAAAGAAGATGAAGAAGAAAGAAAAGAAGAGAGGAGGAAGAAGAGGGAGAAGAGAAGAATAGAAGAAGAAGAAAAAGAGAGGGAAGTGGGAGAGGAGGGAGAGGTGGCAGAAGCTAGGGCTGCAGCACCTCTGTTTCCTGTAGGTGGAAACAGAGGAGAGGTGTGGGGCGTTCGAAGAGGAGAAGAAGAAGAAGAGAAAGAGAAGAAGAAGAGGAAGCAGGAGAAGAGGTTATGATACCTCTGTTTCCTGCAGAGGAAACAGAGGAGAGGGTGTGTGTGACGCCGGGGAGGAGGAGGGAAGAAGAAGAGAAGAAGAAGAGAAGGGAAAGGAGGAGCTGCGGCTGCGGCGGTGGTAGCTGCAGCTGGAAGAGAAGGAGAGAAAGAGAAGGTGAGGAAGAAGAGAAGAAGAAGAAAGAAAGGAGAAGGAAGAAGGAGAAGAAGAGGGAAAAAAGAGGGAAGAGGGAGAGGAGCGAGAGGTGGCAACAGCTAGGGCTGCAGCACCTATGTTTCCTACAGGTGGAAACAGAGGAAAGGTATGGGGCATTCGAAGAGGAGAAGAAGAAGAAGAGGAAGAGAAGAAGAAGAGGAAGCAGGAGAAGAGGTTGTGATACCTCTGTTTCCTGCAGAGGAAATAGAGGAGAGGGTGTGTGTGACGCCTAGGGAGGAGGAGGGAAGAAGAAGAGGAGAAGAAGAGAAGGGAAAGGAGGAGATGCAGCTACGACAGTGGCAGCTGCAGCTGGAAGAGAAGGAGAGGAAGAGAAGGTGAGGAAGAAGAGAAGAAGAAGAAAGGAAGGAGAACGAAGAAAAGGGAAAGAAGCAGCTGCGGCTGCGGCTGTGGCAGTTGCAGCTGTGGCAGGGAAAGAGGAAGAGGAAGGAAGAAGGGAAGGAGAGGAAGAAGAGTAGGAGAAGAAGGGGCTACGGCTACGGCTGCGGCGATGGCAGCTGCAGCTGGAAGAGAAAAAGGAGAGGAAGATAAGCAGGGGAGGAAGAAGAGGCTGCGGTTGTGGTGGCTGTGGCCGTGGCTGCGACTGCGGCTGTGGCTGCGACGTTGGCTGCGGTAGTTGCAATAGCGGTGGTGGCTGCAGTAGCTGCTTTTGGGAAAGAGAAAAAAAGGAAAAGGAAAACAAAAAAGGGGCATGCTCCAAAATGTTACATATGTCATTGATATGCTTCGGAACATTTCCTATGCTATTGATATGCTCCAATTACTCTATGCTCCATTTGTTATGAACCAAATATGTTTTAAATGACATGACACATGTGAATTGTATCTAATGAGATGGTATCCTTGAGAATTCTTGTATTCTACCTTGCATTATGATATCTTACTTGTTTGAAACCGTTCCTTTTATTCTGAATATGCTTTGTCACTTGCTAAGTTATTTTTAGCTCACTCCGTTATATAAATCTTTCAGGTCAAGTTATCACTCTTTGAGATGTTTTGAATTGGGCTACGGCAGTGGAGAGCTATTCAAAATTATGGGCAAGTCTTATTGGTTATTATGTTATTGTTGTATAAGCATATTTTATATGTAATGAAATGTTGTCAATGAATCGAAATGGAGATACTATGTAAAAGTGTTAGAAGATCTCTCTTAGAATTTTGGAATGTTAAGTCTAGTTTATGATGATATGAACTTGTGGTGAATAATTGGAGTTCTGATTGTATAATTTATTTAGCTTTGTGAATTTATAAATGTTGTTCATGTTTGTCAAGTTTGGCTTGGGTTGCCGTAAATGTGAATTATCGAGTGATGTGATATATGATTCTAAACTGCATAGGTTTTATAGATGTGAATTTGATATAATGTTTTTCAGTGTTCTCAAATGTTAGTTTGGATCCTGGATTGGTTTGTGATGAAGATTTTTAAAATCATCGATATTATTTGAGGGGGCGTGACAGAGGTGGTATCAGAGCATGATTTGAGGATCACTAAAATATTTGATATGTTGACGTGCAAAATATATTGAGATCTAGTGAACTATAATGATTGATGGAAATTTTCTTTGATGCATTTTAGGAATTTAAGATGATGAGGACATATGGTCCTCCTATTTTATTTGTTTCTGATTAATTAAGGGGGATGAAAGGGTTGATCGAGGATACTAAATCAGAGTAGCGCAATAAAAGTAAAGTGAACCTAATTTCATTGGTGGTAGAAAAATGGATGATGTAAACAAAGAAGATATTTGATGTACAAAATTGTTCTGATGATCGAAAGATTTCTTTTGCCACCATATATTGGAAGTAGAGGCTGATCATTAATGGTAATAATGAAAAGAATTTTTGGAGATCAGTGGCAAGAATGACAAGGATAAGTTTACCAATAAAAATATGATTGGAAATGAATCCGAAAGTAATATCAAGAGGGTCAAGACATTTAGATTTGAAATGGGAAGTCACCACAAAAGACTCAATCATGTGTGAATTACAAGTTAAATTATGAAATAAATTTATATTTTCGGGTGATTGGAGTATATTTTGCTCGTAGAAAGTTGGATCATAAAATAAAAGACTACCCTTTGAACAAGAAGAAAGAGTCACTATCTCTTAAATCATCAGTCCATGTCAGAGTATATACTATCACTAAATATGATTCTAAAACTTCTGAATTAGTAGTCGAAGATATTATGCATGTTTATGAAAGAAATACAAATATTTGTTTGACCATGGGTCCTACCTACGATTTGATTCGTAATATTTTGCTTATCACTTGGGCATTCAACCTAGACCACTGCATTATGTGATATATGTAAATAAAATAATTGGAAATTCTTTGATAACAGACTTAAATATGGTCCTCTTGTTTGATTTTATTGGAAAACTTAAACTTTTTGCTGATTTAGTTCTCTAAGAGATTTGGAGTTTTGATATTATACTTGGTATGGATTGGCTATCTTCCTATCATACTAGTATGGATTGGTATATAACAAATGATTATTTTTTACATATTTGATCAGTCGATCTTTTATTTTCAGAGTATTAGATATGATTTATCTCCTTCCCTAATGTATCCCAGGATGACTTGTGTGGATTACCTCCAAATGTGACTTTGCTTTTGATTTGGTCTTTGGGATAATCCCAATATCTAAGTCTCTCTACAGAATGACATCATTTGAGTAAGTGGAATTAGAAAAGCAACTACAAGGACTATTAAATAAGGATTTTATTTGGCTTAATATTTCATCATGGGGTGCTCCGGTGTTAGTTAAAAAGATGGATGGAACAATGAGGCTTTGTATTGATTATAGACAGTTGAATCAGGTGACCATCAAAAAATGAGTATTCTCTAAAGTGATGACTAGTTTGATTAACTATAGGGTACACAGGTATTTTCAAAGATTGATTGAAGGTCGGGTTACCATCTATTTAGGATCAAGTAGGAGAATATTTCGGTCACTCTTGGATAATTATGTAATTGTATTGTATTGATGAAACTATTTGAGAGCAAGAGGAGGAAATAAAGATATCATAATCCTCATCTTTTAATCGATTGAGCTATGACCAATTTAGAGGACTAAATTTTTTTTTAGAGGGGGAGAGTGTAATATCCATCACTTTTGAAAAATTATTTATAAGGATTTATATATAAATTGGAGGACCTATATGTAAATATAAAAATTTCAAGGGCTAAACTGTTAAGTTGCAAAAAGAAAAATAATAAAGAAAATCGAAAATTTCGGTTTTATCCCACCGCCTCCCACGCTCTCTGAGAGAGGAGCTGTGGGGCGTGGGGAGAAGAAGAAGAGAAGTAGAGGGAGAAGAGAAGAAAAGAAGAAGAAGAGGGAAAAGAAGAGAGGAAGAAGAGGGAGAAGAGAAGAAAAGAAGAAGAAGAAGAGAGGGAAGAGGGAGAGGGAAGAGAGAGAGCTGCAGCAGCTAGGGCTACAGCACCTCTGTTTCGTGTAGGAGGAAATAGAGGAGTTCATGTGGGGGGTGTCGGGGAGGAGAAAGGAAGAAGAGGAGAAGAAGAGAAGCAGAAGAAGAAGAAAAAGAAGAAGAAGAAGAAGAAGAAGAAGAAAAGAGGAGGTGGCTGCGGCAAGGGCTGCAGCGAGGAGCTGTGGGGCATTGGGGAGGAGAAAGGAAGAAGAGGAGAAGAAGAAAAGAAGAAGAAGAGGGAAAAGAAGAGAGGAGGAAGAAGAGGGAGCAGAGAAGAATAGAAGAAGAAGAAAAAGAGAGGCAAGTGGGAGAGGAGCGAGAGGTGGCAGTAGCTAGGGCTGCAGCACCTCTGTTTCCTACAGGTGGAAACAGAGGAGATGTGTGGGCCATTCGAAGAGGAGAAGAAGAAGAAGAGGAAGAGAAGAAGAAGAGGTTGTGATACCTCTATTTCCTGCAGAGGAAACAGAGGAGAGGGTGTGTGTGACGCCGAGGAGGAGGAGGGAAGAAGAAGAGAAGAAGAAGAGAAGGGAAAGGAGGAGCTGCGGCTGCGGCGGTGGCAGCTACAGCTGGAAGAGAAGGAGAGGAAGAGAAGGTGAGGAAGAAGAGAAGAAGAAGAAAGGAAGGAGAAGGAAGAAGGAGAAGAAGAGGGAAAAAAGAGGGAAGAGGGAGAGGAGTGAGAGGTGGTAGCAGCTAGGGCTGCAGCACCTCTGTTTCCTGTAGGTGGAAACAGAGGAGACGTGTGGGGCGTTCGAAGAGGAGAAGAAGAAGAAGAGGAAGTAGGAGAAGAGGTTGTGATACCTCTGTTTCCTGCAGAGGAAACGTAGGGGAGGGTGTGTGAGACGCTGGGGAGGAGGAGGGAAGAAGAAGAGGAGAAGAAGAGAAGGGAAAGGAGGAGCTGCGGCTACGGCGGTGGCAGCTACAGCTGGAAGAGAAGGAGAGGAAGAGAAGGTGAGGAAGAAGAGAAGAAGAAGAAAGGAAGGAGAAGGAAGAGGAGAAGGGAAAGAAGCAGCTACGGCTGCGGCTGTGGCAGCTGCAGCTGTGGCAGGGAAAGAGGAAGAGGAAGGAAGAAGGGAAGGAGAGGAAGAAGAGTAGGAGAAGAAGGGGCTGCGGCTGCGGCAATGGCAACTGCAGTTGGAAGAGAAGGAGAGGAAGATAAGCAGGGGAGGAAGAAGAGGCTGCGGCCGTGGCTGCGGCTGCGATGTTGGCTGCGGTAGCTGCGGTAGTGGTGGTGGCTGCAGTAGCTGCTTTTGGGAAAGAGAAAGAAAGGAAAAGGAAAAAAAAAAAGGGGTTGTGGCCATGATTGCGGCTGCTGTGGTGGCGGCTGTGTCTGCGGCAGCTGTGTTTGGGAAAGAAAAAGTAGGAACGAGAGAAGGGAAGAAGGAAATAGTGCAGAGGAAGGGGTTGTGGTTGTGATAGCAGTTGCAGTCGTGGCTACTAATGCCTCTATATTCTGCATGAGCTGCAGTTGTAGAAAAAAAAGAGAAGACATGTAGAAAATGAAATAGGGAGAGGACACAAAGGAAAAGTAGAAGGATTTGGGCTGACACCTTCTTTGGATCTTCAGATCAAAATATTTGAAAGGCAAGTGTTCCGATCCTTCCTATTACAAGCTTTCTAAACTTTCCTATTGCAAGTGTCATGATCTTCCTTATTGCAGTTTTATCTCTATATTTGCTTTGAATATGAGGAACTTTGAATTGTTCTAGCCTTACATTTGATATATCTCCTGTTTAGACGTAATGATTCAAATCTGTGCAACTTTTGAGATTCTGATCTTTCTACCTTGTTATGGTTATAACTTCATGTATTAACCTCTGATTTGGACAAAATTTATTTGATCAGAATATAGATTCATAAACCTTTCTTTTGATTGCTTATTTTAAGAATTCGGAGTAAGTTTGCCTGCCCAAACTTCTGTTTCAAATGAGTCTACATATTCTGCAAAATAAGGATCGTAATTTCTGACCTTTTGATATCGAGCTGCCTATAAGTCAATGTTGGAAACTTTGATTTGTTCAAAACTGATTTCATTAGAAACTAGACTCGTAGATCTTTCTTTTGATATATGGATTAAAAGATTTAGAGTCCAAACACCTACCCAGTTATCTGTTAAATTCTGCCAAACAAAGATTTTGTTCTCCAACCCTTGTTTACCAAATTATTTGTAACTCTTTGTTGGACAGTTCAATTCATATAAAGCTCATTTTATCTGAAAGTAGATTGAAATATCTTTCCAATGATTTATTTCTAAGTAAATTGGAGCACGATTGATAGTTTGAATCATTTGTTCAATGTGCCTCTTGTATTTTGCCAGAAATCGAGCTTTGGTCGATTTCGCATATTCTGGTTTCATTCATTTGGAAATTTATATCATTTAGCTTTCTTATTCAATTGAGCTTTATATTACTACTTTGAATTTTTGTATGCTCTTGTCCTTAAAATTATTGCATTCTTGAAAACTATTGTGTAATGTTTATGCTATATCTTATTGACTCATATAGGCACATGTATATCCCATTGTTCCGCATTTGCTTTCGATATGTGCCTATTCTAGTTTCATTCCTTTGGATATTGAATTCATCTAACCTTCTTATTTGAACTGAGCTATATATGATTTCTTGGAATCCGTGTATACTCTTGCTTTCATTTCCTTTCAAATATAAATACATTTGTGAGAGATTGTCGCTTGCATCGTATTGACTCAAAAAGGGACATGTACGTTTTATTGTCCCGCATGTGCTTCCGATATATACTATTTATTATTCATACTGTCCTTTTATACTCTGGTGTTGTGGGATAATGTGAACCTTTGTCAGAAATGGTAAAGAGAGTTATGCATAGAGCCTACGATGCTTTGCCGACCACCTCTGACTTCACCTAGACGTGGGTGGATGGAGCTCCCAAACGTGGGAGACTTCTGTCTAGTGGTCATTCAGAAATGGATGAATCACATTCTGTCTGTGGTCCTACTACATCTTCTGTATGTTTGATATGATATCCAGAGCTTTGGTTATGTGTTTCAGTATATGCTTTGGATAGGAATGATATGAATGCACGTCAAATACGACGTTTGAGCTTCTGTTTGGTATTTGTTATTGATATGCTCTGAAATGTTCCATACGTCGTTGATATGCTCCGGAACATTTCATACACCATTGATAAGCTCCGAAACATTTCATTTGTTATTGATATGCTCCGAAACGTTTCATTCATTGTTGATATGCTCTGAAATGTTTAATCTGTTATTGGCATGCTCCAAAATGTTTCATATGCCGTTGATATGCTCCGGAACATTTCATATGCCATTGAAAAGCTCCGAAACATTTCATTTGTTATTTATATGCTCTGAAATGTTTCATTCATTGTTGATATGCTTCGAAATGTTCCATACGCCGTTGATATGCTCCGAAAAATTTCATACGCCATTGATAAGCTCCGAAACGTTTCATTTGTTATTGATATACTCCGAAGCATTTCATTCATTGTTGATATGCTCCGAAATGTTTCATCTGTTATTGGCACGCTTCGAAATGTTCCATACGTCGTTGATATGCTCCGGAACATTTCGTACGCCATTAATAAGCTCCGAAATGTTTCATTTGTTATTTATATGCTTCGAAACGTTTCATTTGTTGTTGATATGCTCCGAAATGTTTCATCTGTTATTGGCATGCTTCGAAATGTTCCATATGTTGTTGACATGCTCTGGAAAATTTTCTATGCTATTGATATGCTCCAATTACTCTATGCTCCATTTGTTATGAACCAAATATGTTTTGAATGACATGACATATATGATTTGTATCTAATGAGATGGTATCCTCGAGAATTCTTGTATTCTGCCTTGCATTATGATATCTTACTTGTTTGAAACCGTTCCTTTTGTTCTGAATATGCTTTGTCACTTGCTGAGCTATTTTTAGCTCACTCCGTTGTTATATAAATCTTTCAGGTCAAGTTGTCACTCTTTGAGATGTTTTGAATTAGACTGAGGCAATGGAGAGCTATTCAAAATTATGGGTATGTTTTGTTGGTTATTATGTTATTGTTGTATAAGCATATTTTGTATGTAATGAAATGTTGTCGATGAATCGAAATGGAGATACTACGTAAAAGTGTTAGAAGATCTCTCTTATTTAGAATTTTGGAATGTTAAGTCTAGTTTACGATGATATGAACTTGTGGTGAATAATTGGAGTTTTGATTGTATAATTTATTTAGCTTGTGGATTTATAAATGTTGTTCATGTTTACTAAGTTTGGCATGGGTTGCCATAACTGTGAATTATCGAGTGATGTGATATATGATTATAAACTGCACAGGTTTTATAGATGTGAATTTGATAGAATGTTTTTCAGTGTCCTCAAATGTTAGTTTGGATCTTGGATTGGTTTGTGATGAAAATTTTTAAAATCATCGATATTATTTGATGGGGCGTGGTACCACCACCCAGACACAATCTTCTAGGCGATGGTAACGCTATAATGGGTGGTGGTACCACCCGTGTCAGGTTGCAAGCGGTGGTACCACCCAGTGTAAGCGGTGGTACCACCCAGTGCAAGCGGTGGTTCTACTCGTATCATAAAATTTTAGGGATTTGAATTTTTGCTCCATGTTTTGAAGCTATTTATAGTCTATAAATACCCCAGCTATTCCTACTTGGAGTAAGAAGAAAAGTGAACAAAAACTCTAAGTTTCTAGAGTTAAAAACCTTTGTAAAGTGTAGAGTTTTTTTTTTTTTTTGGTAAGTATTGTAAAGTGTAGAGTTCCTCCTCCTAAAGTTTAGAGATCATTCTAAGGAAGAGTGTGAGGGAAGCTTAGTAAAAAGGGGGTGTAAAGGTTCTCTCTTGAACCTATCAAAAGGAGAATTGAGGTGTAAAAGGATAGTTGGTCTTCGTCCATTGAAGGAAGATCGATAGTAGAATCCGGTGGCCTCCAGTGAAGAGGAATCGGGAGTGGATGTAGGTCACGACGATTGACCTACTATAAAATCGGTTTGCTGCCTTTTACTTTATTGTTTACCTTTGCTACAGATCATTTTACTTGCTCATAGCTCTACTTACTCATTACATGCTTATAAAAGTGTTTTTAAGTTAACATCTTTTTGATCGATTTTCAATCGTCTCATTTAGTTTAACACCCAAGAGAAAGGGCTCTTTTCAGCTTTCAAGAGGGCTTTTTGATCGTTCATCCTCCCATAATGAGAGGGACTACACTTATTGGAAAAGCTGCCTTTTACTTTATTGTTTACCTTTGCTACAGATCATTTTACTTGCTCATAGCTCTACTTACTCATTACATGCTTATAAAAGTGTTTTTAAGTTAACATCTTTTTGATCGATTTTCAATCGTCTCATTTAGTTTAACACCCAAGAGAAAGGGCTCTTTTCAGCTTTCAAGAGGGCTTTTTGATCGTTCATCCTCCCATAATGAGAGGGACTACACTTATTGGAAAACTCGAATGAGAGTTTTTTTGCTTTTCTTGGATTTAAATTTATGGAATATTGTCACGACCCGGGTCTGATGAGCTAACTGGTCAATATCTCCATTTTGGTCCTCAACGGCGGACCAAAATGCTTAAGCGGGAGGTAACGTAGTACACTCATCAGGCCCTTATAAGCTAATCATATACATTCCCCACTTCCGATGTGGGACTAATGGGATATTACATTATCCCCAACCCAATTAGCTTGACGTCCTCGTCAAGGCCTGACATATCCCAGATCGAACCCTAGCATAGTGCATGTGAGGTTTAACTCAGTGGTGGCTCCACGCCGTGATGAGTTCTCTGACTCCATCCACGGGTAGCCATTTCCTACTGTAGCCCTCTCACCCTGCCCTAATGCTAGGTCGGCTCTGATACCAAATGTCACAACCCGGGTCTGATGAGCTAACTAGCCAATAACTCCATTTTGGTCCACAACGGCGGACCAAAATGCTTAAGCGAGAGGTTACGTAGTACACTCATCAGTGCATGTGAGGTTTAACTCAGTGGTGGCTCCACGCCATGATGAGTTCTCTGACTTCATCCACGGGTAGCCCTTTCCTACTGCAGCCCTCTCACCCTGCCCTAATGCTAGGTCGGCTCTGATACCAAATGTCACAACCCGGGTCTGATGAGCTAACTGGCCAATAACTCCATTTTGGTCCACAACGGCGGACCAAAATGCTTAAGCGAGAGGTTACGTAGTACACTCATCAGTGCATGTGAGGTTTAACTCAGTGGTGGCTCCACGCCATGATGAGTTCTCTGACTTCATCCACGGGTTTCCTACTGCAGCCCTCTCACCCTGCCCTAATGTTAGGTCGGCTCTGATACCAAATGTCACGACCCAGGTCTGATGAGCTAACTGGCCAATAACTCCATTTTGGTCCACAACGGCGGACCAAAATGCTTAAGCGAGAGGTTACGTAGTACACTCATCAGTGCATGTGAGGTTTAACTCAATGGTGGCTCCACGCCATGATGAGTTCTCTGACTTCATCCACGGGTTTCCTACTGCAGCCCTCTCACCCTGCCCTAATGTTAGGTCGGCTCTGATACCAAATGTCACGACCCATCAGTGCATGTGAGGTTTAACTCAGTGGTGGCTCCACGCCATGATGAGTTCTCTGACTTCATCCACGGGTTTCCTACTGCAGCCCTCTCACCCTGCCCTAATGTTAGGTCGGCTCTGATACCAAATGTCACGACCCAGGTCTGATGAGCTAACTGGCCAATAACTCCATTTTGGTCCTCAACGGCGGACCAAAATGCTTAAGCGGGAGGTTACGTAGTACACTCATCAGTGCATGTGAGGTTTAACTCAGTGGTGGCTCCACGCCATGATGAGTTCTCTGACTTCATCCACGGGTTTCCTACTGCAGCCCTCTCACCCTGCCCTAATGTTAGGTCGGCTCTGATACCAAATGTCACGACCCAGGTCTGATGAGCTAACTGGCCAATAACTCCATTTTGGTCCACAACGGCGGACCAAAATGCTTAAGCGAGAGGTTACGTAGTACACTCATCAGTGCATGTGAGGTACACTCATCAGTGCATGTGAGGTTTAACTCAGTGGTGGCTCCACGCCATGATGAGTTCTCTGACTTCATCCACGGGTTTCCTACTGCAGCCCTCTCACCCTGCCCTAATGTTAGGTCGGCTCTGATACCAAATGTCACGACCAGGTCTGATGAGCTAACTGGCCAATAACTCCATTTTGGTCCTCAACGGCGGACCAAAATGCTTAAGCGGGAGGTTACGTAGTACACTCATCAGGCCCTTATAAGCTAATCACACACATTCCCTACTTCCGATGTGGGACTAATGGGATATTACACTATCCCCAACTCAATTAGCTTGATGTCCTCGTCAAGGCCCGACATAGCCTAGATCGAACCCTAGCATAGTGCATGTGAGGTTTAACTCAGTGGTGGCTCCACGCCGTGATGAGTTCTCTGACTCCATCCACGGGTAGCCCTTTCCTACTGCAGCCCTCTCACCCTGCCCTAATGCTAGGTCGGCTCTGATACCAAATGTCACGACCCGGGTCTGATGAGCTAACTGGCCAATAACTCCATTTTGGTCCTCAACGGCGGACCAAAATGCTTAAGCGGGAGGTTACGTAGTACACTCATCAGGCCCTTATAAGCTAATCACACACATTCCCCACTTCCGATGTGGGACTAATGGGATATTACACTATCCCCAACTCAATTAGCTTGACGTCCTCGTCAAGGCCCGACATAGCCCAGATCGAACCCTAGCATAGTGTATGTGAGGTTTAACTCAATGGTGGCTCCACGCCGTGATGAGTTCTCTGACTCCATCCACGGGTAGCCCTTTCCTACTGCAGCCCTCTCACCCTGCCCTAATGCTAGGTCGGCTTTGATACCAAATGTCACGACCCGGGTCTGATGAGCTAATTGGCCAATAACTCCATTTTGGTCCTCAACGGCGGACCAAAATGCTTAAGCGGGAGGTTTAGTACACTCATCAGGCCCTTATAAGCTAATCATACACATTCCCCACTTCCGATGTGGGACTAATGGGATATTACACTATCCCCAACTCAATTAGCTTGACGTCATCGTCAAGGCCCGACATATCCCAGATCAAACCCTAGCATAGTGCATGTGAGGTTTAACTCAGTGGTGGCTCCACGCCGTGATGAGTTCTCTGACTCCATCCACGGGTAGCCCTTTCCTACTGTAGCCCTCTCACCCTGCCCTAATGCTAGGTCGGCTCTGATACCAAATGTCACGACCCGGGTCTGATGAGCTAACTGGCTAATATCTCCATTTTGGTCCTCAACGGCAGACCAAAATGCTTAAGCGGGAGGTAACGTAGTACACTCATCAGGCCCTTATAAGCTAATCATACACATTCTCCACTTCCGATTTAGGACTAATGGGATATTACAAATATTATCGAAAGTGGTTTTCAAAAGTCTTCTAATCCAATGAAAGAATGGAATGATTTGGAGAAGAAAACTTTTCTTTATATGCTAGAGCTATGAACATTCTATTTTGTGCCTTAGACAAAAATGAATTTAATCGAGTTTCTATTTGCAAAATGACTTATAAGATTTAGCATACACTTGTATTCACACACGAAGGCACTAGTAGAGATAAAGATTCGAAGATTAATTTTTTGATGCATAATTTTGAATTGTTTCATATAAAACTAAGTGAAACCATTGGGGACATGTACACTTGTTTTATGGATGTCATCAATTGCTTAAAAGCTCTTGCGAAATATTTTTCAAATCTTTAACTTGTTAATAAAATTTTACGATATCTTTCTAAAAATTGAAATCCTAAAGTAATGGTTATTCAAGAGATTAAGGACTTGAACCATTTACCACTTGAAGAACTTATTGGATCTTTAATGACCTATGAAATGATTTATGTGTCATATGACAAAATTGAGAACAACCTTCCAAAGAACAGGAAGGATTTGACTCTTAGAACAAATGAAGACCACTTGAGTGAAAGTTCAAGTGATGATGAACTTAAAAAGTTCATTAAATAAGAATTAAATAATAAAAATAAATTTAAAAAAAAGTTACCAAAGAAGAAGAGAGCACTCAAAGTGACATGGGATGAATCAAGTACATTCGAAGACAATGAGCAAACCAACAAGGGTAAGGTGGTGAACTACGCTTTGATGGCTTTCGTCAACGAGGTAAACGACTCCAATCAAATATCTTTTTCCTTACCATGAAATTACTTAGTACTTTTCATGATTAGTTTTAAATATATATATATATATATATATATATATATATATATATATATATATATATATGTATATTTATTTATTTATTTATTTATTTTTCATGATAATTACATGTTTTATGATAAAGGAACAAAATGTTAAAATTAAATGCTTTATGTTTAATGAAATCATGTTTGATAATTTAATAATTTAATTATACATGATGATTTTGTATTGCTTTTCTATTTTAAACATAATGGATGGTTTTCATATGAAAAACTTGAGTATACTTATATGAAATCAATCACATAAAATAATACACTAAAAAAAAAAATATATTATCATTGAAATTAAAATGATGAATCAAATCTCTTGTTTGAAGAAGTGTTTAATGTGTTATACTTTTTTAGTCTTGGTTTTTATGACGAAAATTATTTTTCGATCCTAAACATTAATGCATGTTTTTATTTGGCATAAAAAGACAAAGGTATACTTCTATGAAACAAACAACTTAAAATGAAATATGTCTATCTTATTAATTTTTCGATAAAAGATTAATGAATCCATGTATATTATGCTTTTCTGAATCTTTTGAACTGCTAAAGTGCTTTTAATGACTTAGATTTGAATGAGTTATTAATCTAAGTCACGATCTTGATTTCTTGATATTTGATACTTGAGATCTTTGTGTGAATTGAGATCTTTTTCTCATTTTTTCTTCTTGTCATTTACTAAAGAGAATATCATTTTCGAAATTCATGACTTAAGGTTTTTTATACTAATTGATCTCCTAAGATTTTTTTTTGTTATTTACTAAAAAGGAGATTTGTCAAGATGAATCATTTAAAAATTGATCTTTCATCTTTCATTTTCATATGATTACCTTTATATTTATGTGATGCTTAGAGCATTGATGTAAGAAGGAAATGAATAGCACCATTAAAAAAAATTCCCCTCTTCTTCTTTCTTGTTTATAATGAAAAAAAAGGAGAAAGAAAATCGCTAGTATCTCAAGAGATTGATAGATCAATTTATGTCATCTTGAATCTCTTAAAAATAATTTTGATGATTTGATAATTTGAATCTAAATTTGATTTTTTTTCAATCACATTAGGAACCTTCTCTTGATTTCTTAACTTGAGATTTTCTTTTATGAATCAAGATCTCTTGCTCTTTATTATCATATGATTCTTGCATTTGTTTAAGAGAAAATTTTCTATATGAATCATGTCTCTTAGTATTCAAATGATGTTTGATATTGTATCTTTCATGATATGATTTTTATAATTCCTTGTATTCATGAAATATATTTCATCACCAAATTTTTCTTGTTATCCTTTATGAAATTATGCATGATATTATGTTGATGCATACAAGTGAAAAGTTATGATCATGGATGGTAGGATGTAATGTAATTTGACAAATTGATACCATCATGATGTGAAATATTTATGATTTGGAATGATGCATGCAATACTTATGATGATGTACATGATGTATTGCATATGATGTGAATCATGATTAAAATTATTTTGACTTGAATTCAATTTGAATTCAAGATTTATCTCAATTATGGGAGATTGCAATGAGAATGACACTTAATTTCTATCATAGTTTAAAATTTGATATAAAGGGAAATGAATTACACTATTGTTTTATTATTCCCCTCTTTTTGCCAATGACAAAGAGGGAGAAAGAATGGCTAGTGTGCACATCTCAAAAGAGAAACAAAGATTGCTAACTTGCATAATTCAAAAAGATTTGCTAGTGTGCACATCTCAAAAGAGAAAGTTTTGCTAGCTTACACAATTCAAGAAGATGCAAAAATATGCTAGCTTGCTCATCTCAAAAGAGAAGCAAAGATTGCTAACTTGCATAATTCAAGAAGTAAAAGTTGCTTTCTTGAACATCTCAAATATTGCTAGCTTATATTTTATAAAATGATATAAAAATTTGCTAGCTTGTATAATGTAAAACTTGTTAGAATTGCTAGCTTGAACATTGTAAAGGAAGCATAAATTGTACTTCTCAAAAGAGAAGAAAGAGTTTACTATCTTGAACATCACCAAAAATTACTGGCTTGCCTATCTTAAGAAGCAAAAGTATAAACTTGCCAAATTTACAATCTTGCATATCTTTAAAATTAATTATGATTTAGTGATTAGGCATGTTGTAAAGTGATAAAAAATTTGCTAGCTTGTATGTTACAAAACTTGCATATCTCTAAAACTTGCTAGATGCACTTCTCCTTTTTGTTGATAACAAAAGAGGAGAAGTTATGTTGACAATCATGCATGGAATGATGTATTAAAAATTTGATTATGCATGATATTATGTTGCATATATTCATGATAAAATATTGCTTTGACTTGAATTCAATTTGAATTCAATGTTCTATTAATATGACATATTGATGGGGGGTTAAAGTTAACTCCGTCATTAATTGGTTGTCATCATAAAAAAGGGAGAAATTGTTGAATCTCGAATTTTGATGATAAAAATTGATTAATAGTGTTTATCTGATGTGTGTTTAAGTGACGCATGACTAGCTTCAATCAGAAGAGGTAAATTGATTAAAGCAGGAGGAATTAGACGTTGAGCTAGAGCAAATATGTTAGAAGATTGGACATCAAGCCAAAGGATCAGTCAACGTATCGGTAGAAGGCTTCGGTCCGTCAATTTAGGCATCGAGCCAAGAAGATCAGATATTATGCCAAGGAGATCAGAAGTTGTGAGAAGACAACATGCTGATTGGGCAATACGCCGAAGGATCATACGAAGCGCCGGAAGAACCAATGACATGCCAAACAACATAGGATTCGCTTGTAATCGATTATGTCTAGATCAAGTTAGTTTAGAGTCTAATTGAGTTGATTTAGGATGTAATTAGTCTAACTCAATTAGCTACTAATTGGGCCAAATTTTGGGTTGTGTTGGGCTATGTAAAAAGGCCTAAACGGTGACCCAATAAGTGAAACTATCATGGCACAATCTTCGAGACTATATCAGACGATGATACTATCGGTCTAGGTAATGGTATCGCCCAAACATAGTCTCTGAGAGATTGTCAGACCAGTGTCAGGCTGCAGGCGATGGTACTGCCTAGTGCAGGTGGTGGTACCGCCCGTACCCTGAAATTTTGGGGATTTGAATTTTTGCTCCAAGTTTTTAAGCCATTTGAGGTCTATAAATATCCTAGCTATTCCTGCATGAAATAGGAAGAAAATTGAACAAAAACTCTGTGTTTCTAGAGTTGAAAACCCTTATAAAGTGTAGAATCCCTCCTCCTAAAGTTTATAGACCATTTTAAGGGAGAGTGTAAGGGAAGCTTTGTAAAAAGAGGATGTAAAAGTTCTCTCCTGAACTTGTCAAAAGGGGAATCAAGGTATAAAAGGATAGTTGGTCTTTGCCCATTGAAGGAAGACCGGTAGTGGAAGCCGGTGGCCTTGAGTTAAGAGGGATCATGAGTGGATATAGGTCACGATGATCGAACTATTATAAAATCAGTTTGCTATCTTTTACTTTGCTATTTACCTTTGCTGCAAATCATTTTACTTACTTGCTACTCTACTTTCTCATTACATACTTATGAAAATGTTTTTAAGTTAACATCTTTTCGATCGATTTTCAACGAATGAATATTTTTTCGAAATCAACCACTTTTATCCATTACACTAATTTATCCCTCCCTTTGAGTTGTGACTCATTCCTAACATTTTGTATATCATTTATCTTAAAAGTATATTAGTCCATAAATTCATCAATTGATTTCATCATCAAAATCTAGGATTCAAAGCGATGTCACACATCGATTGGAGCAACAATTGAAGCAAGAGTGATTGGTTGAGTGATTTGTGAAGCTAATGAGCATTTGTAGATGTTGTCTTTATTCTGACTTTAGTTTAAGGATGCTCCCTTACTCAGATTCTTTACGAGAAACAAGTTTAAAAAAATAATTTAATAGAGATATTATTTTATTTGTAAAATTAAGAGATAGAGATGAGATTCCTTCTGATGTGAGGTGAACATAAAATGTCATCAAGTGTGAAAGTGTTTGTGTATGAATTAAATATTGTGGAATTAATATGAGTAATAAAGATTTCATTACCATATAACGTCTTTATTGTATCCATAATTGTTATAGATAGATAAATTATACAAATCAGAGATGATATGATGAGAAGTACTAAAGTCAACAATCTAATTGCTTAGATAAGTAGTTAGAATAGTCATGATATTTGCTTAAGGCTAGTTGTGTGTGGTCGCAAGCTTGGGTCGAGATTGATAAACTTTTGTTATATATATAATTTTATCATAAAGTTGGCAGATGACTTTATGTTGATTATTATTATTGGTCCAAAACTACTAGTAATTATAGTTGAAGTTATTTCCTAAGTTATTTTGATTGTAGTTGCCACTATGGTTAGAGCGTTGATTGTGTAATAGAGGATGATGGCTTTGTGTGTTGCCCACATGACCAATAAGCATCTTGTTTGGTCTTTTGTTAAAGCTCATGTTGCTTTGATTTTTTTTTTTCTTTTGGATTTTTGATTGAATTGAGTTGTGATCGTTGGTCCCCTCATCTTTTTTTCTCATTTTAGATATTTTTCATTATCAATCAACTTATCATATAGTTTTTTAAATGATATTGGTGAGTCTTATGCTCGAATTACTATCGTCAGTTCTTTATATTTGTCTCCTAGGCTATTGAAAGTATTAATAATAACTTCTTTATCACTTAAGGGATTGACTTATTAAAGCTAAGTCATCTATAATAACTTTTATATTTTACATATAATCAACAATAGTATTTCTCTCTTATGTTGCTTTCATCAAAGTAAATAAAAAAACATAGCATACGAGTGTGAGAACGATTAGCGAGGGTGGTTTGTAATATTGATAATACTTCTGTTATAGTATTACACGAAGAGATTAATAGTGCTATGGAGCCAACAACTGAGTCTTGAATTACTTGTAGAATAAGACAATTTTATTGTAGATATAACTTGTAATTAGGATTTATTATTGGGCTAGGTTCTCTTAATATTTAAATATTTTCTAATGGACAACTAAGAGAGTCATTGATGTACCGTAATAGATCATATCCAAAAAGGAGATTGAAAAATTATGCCTGCTAAGATACATAATTGCCATCTCTGGATAGTTTGAAGGGGATTAAAGTTACTACATTGATGGATATAAGTCATATCGGTTGAACTAAACTATTGTTTCCTAAAGAAACAATAATTGCGGTGTCAAATATAAATAAGGAAGACATGTTGAGAATATGGTGTAATCCAATGAGAAAAGTCCATAATCAATTGATGATCTGACAGATGATAGACGGTAGAGATCTAATCTATTGAAGGAGATAAGATTTGAGAGGTGTAGGGAAGAATTATGATGGTAGCATCGGTAGTTGTTTGTTTTCTGTTTCTTTGATTACATCATATGGGGGGGGCTCCGGGAGTAGTGATCGAGGAGAGCTCCAGCTCCTACTTCGACTTTGAGAGTGGGTCACAAGGAGGGTCCGAGAGCAAGCTCTAGGAGATCTCAAATTTATAGGCATCTGAGGAGCAGTGATCGACAATGAGTTTGTAGCTGATGAGAAAAGTTAAGAGAGGGGTTGCTGTGGCTCCTACTCCAACTCCGGGAGAACAAACATGGGAAGAGGCTATCCGATCTAAGGAAAGGCAACAATAAAAAAAGGAGAACGACTCTGATAGCTACTCCAACAAAATAAAGCATATGTGGTCGATTAATCGGGAATCAATAATCAAGGAACATAACAACCAAAGAAAAGGCAACAATGATGTTTGTAGCCCAACAAAAACCAAAAGTTAAACAACTTTAGGTGTTGAGGTATTTGAGGGAATAGATGTTCTCGGGGAACTCGGATGCTAGATCATGGAGGAAAGGGTTTGCTATTACAGGGACAATAGTGGTAATAGATGAAGGAAATGAGATCGTCAGCCAATTTCGACGAGGAAGAGATAAGGAGAGGGAGGAAAGAAAATCTTTCTTGCTTGAAATGCTTATTGTGAAGGGAGCTCTAATACTATATAAAATAGAAAAACTTATTGTGAAGATGAATAATTTTATTCATTGAGGTAATATTTATTTGTATAGATTTTGAGAAATTTTTTTTTCTTAATCATAAACTCATATCATTCAATCAAATCAATCATTTAAATCTATAATTAATCCTTAAATTATTTATTGATTGATAATATAAGAGATACTAAAATATCATTCTACATAATTTTTTTTACTCAATCAATATGAAATACTGAGCTAGTAGTGATTAGTGAATCCACGTCGCTTGTTAAACAGAAAAACGTGTTTGCCCTAACATGAATCAAATTAAATCTAATCAATCAAAGCCATTGAAGATTCTGGTTCTATCAATCAGCGTCAATGTCATTTCTTAGCACAACTCGTGCTCCCAAACCCACTGTTTCCATGTGCCGTCGGTTGCCGTTAGTTTGTCTGTGTGAGGCAATACTGTGGTTCATTTGACACTTTAATTGGAAGGACTTGAAGCTTATGAGCTTAAGAAAGCATAATACTTGTTGAGCTCTACGACCAGCTCTGGGAGTTTCCTTCTTACCCAAAAGGTGCCAATTCTTAATTACCTAAGAATGAACACATTCGGCAGCCTGTGATTTGGCTGCATAATTCAAAACATTCGGACCAGTACTCCTCTCTCTCTCTCTCTCTCGAAAAGAAGAGCGGCAAGTTGTTCACTGCTGAAAAATCTCGTACCCTTGCCTTTTCCGATCACATGCAATTTAAATAAGTGACTCCAACGTACGAGAAATGACAAGCTTTTACGAAACAGAAAACACCAAAAGATTCTACATACCAACGAATCTTATCTTTGTATTCTATTCTCATCAATTTTACCTTTGTGGTAAATTTGTTTGTACATCTCCCAGAAGCTCGTTGGTTTTATAGTTGTTCTCTCTATAAATAAATTCAACATATAACTATATTCTTGTACAACCGAAAATCTTATATATACATGTTCTTTATGTTAATTTTTTGTTAGTTGACTGTTATTTGAGTTTTAGAGTAGAGATGTTTGGATTTCAAATAAAATGAACACCCATTTTAAACTCTACTAGGAACGTTAATATTTTAAGCGTGCTTTAGGTTTCCTTTATTTTAATATTGTGAAGTCTAAAATAGCAATTGGTAACTATGGGACGCACGGCCATGATCTTAATATTTGTAAGGAAAATATATGCTATACTAAAGCGATAAAAAGTTCGAATTATTCCAAGAATCATCAGTCTATTTTACTAAAATCAACAATCCATCCCTTTAAACAATCTTGGACAGTTGGCTCAAGATTATATATGTGGATAAACAAGAAAAAGATAACTACCATTAAATCAAATTTCGATTGGTGCAATATTCAACATTAAAATTCTAATTGAATTTCATTATTATTCTTGAGATAGAATACTTTTTCTTTTATTAAATGAAATAAGATGATCGATTTTGATTCAAGTGAGAAAATAATCATACTTGACCTATGATTCAAGTGATGTCACATCTAGAAGTGAGTCAGAAATTCGATTGGGGAAGAATTTTCTAGAAAGTAAAAAATATTTAGACCATGAGTGTAAACAAACAAAGATGCTAATGAGTTTGAATGATCATAGAAAATTAAATATATTAATCCAAGAATATTCTTTTACTCATGATGTGAATGAGGAGACAACCCAATCGACTAATTGAATTTTATGCACCGGAGTCCCAATTAATTAAAAAATAGGAACCATGCATGATAATAAGTTGAACTTTTATATTATCTGAAAAGATCAGTTAGAAGATATATTTCAGATAAAACAGAGTTTGGCCATTGGATATTCCCCATAATGCACAGAAGACAGAAGATAATAATAATTGTTTTAACTTGAGGACGGATGGATATCATAGCCGAAGAATATCTTGGATTGATCAGATTTAAAAAAAAATTCCACAAAAGCCTATCCAAAATTCTCATCCGGATCAATCTAGGATTTAGCTGGGATTTGTATTTCAAAGTGAAACGTAGTATATATTTCTATCCTCTCTCTCTCTCTCTCTCTCTCTCTCTCTCTCTCTCTCTCTCTCTCTCTCTGGTTGGCTCAGCTTGTCCTCTGAGCCGCAGCAAAAGAGACTAGACTTGTCGCTTCAGTGGTCACAGCCTACGTTAGTCCTCCTCCATTCTAACACGGGCGAGCGCAGGACAAACCGCCAGACCTACTTCGGACACCGTTTCCTCCTCCTCCGACTCAGTAAAATAAGTAAAAGAAAAAACTAAGAAAGATGAAAACTTTTCTCGCAAGCCACATTCCCCTCCGAGACCGCACCCTCCATTCTAAGCTTCTTTGCAGATTTCCGTTCTTATTCAGCCAACCATCCTTTCTTCCTCCTCTTCTCGCTCTGCACTCCGATCGACTGGGTGTTTTGACACACACATAGGCATGCACATATCTATGTGTGAAGGATGCAGATGTTGTCTGACAGCTGAACTGCTGCTTCGCTTCCTAAACACGGATGATTGGTGCCACAAAATACCATCTTAGTTCTCTCCACTTCTGGTCTCAATTTCCTGTTCTCAGCAGCAGGGTCGGAAGGAGTGGGAAGATGAGTTTGGCTATCACGGAGAAGAGGGAACAGCAGCGACAGCGGCCGAGCGGGTGCGTCGGCATCTTCTTGCAGTTCCTGGATTGGAATCGTCGGTTCGCTAAGAAGAAGCTCTTCTCCAAGAAGCTCCTCCCTCCAGGTACGTCACGACAGCAACTTGACCCCACCAGTGTGTGATGGTACCGTTGTTGGCTCACTCCATGATATGTTCCTCGTTGTTGACAGCCCATGCTGCGAGAAGGGCGTCGAAGAAGTTCTGTACTGATGACAAGATGCCCATGGCCAAGTTGCTTCTGGTACTCATCGTTTTCTTTTCCTTTGGCTTCCTTTTTCTAATGTCGAATGGTTGGATCTTCGCTGAGTGCCTCGATCCACCTCCAAAATGTTCAGATTGCTGAAGAGAATCGGGGAGGTTTTCCAAGCAAGAAAAAGCTGGATGCTGATATTGGCAACGCTGTGCAAACACCCGGACTGGTGGCAAGGCTCATGGGTTTGGAGTCCATGCCTGTTGCTGTCAATGAAAGGCCAAGAAAGGCCATAGGTTGCAATCTTGTTTACGAAGGGGACGAGGAGTTGCGTTCAGGCACAAGTGGGTTTGGGAAGACAGAATCAAGGCCTCAGAAGCTTCGAAAGACGGAGGAGTTATTGCAGAGGCAACCGGTCGAACAAGATGGACGTGTTCGACCGAATGTATTTGGCAAGAATGTGACGTCCTCCTGCTCGAGCATTAACCATCATAAGCTGATGTCCCCGGTGAAGAGCCCGAGGCTCCTCTCCGGCAGTCACAGGGCTCGGTTGATGCAGGCTGCTACAAAGATTTTGGAGCCTGGTTCGCAGCCCAGAAATCGTGCCAAATGTGCCATTGCATATGTAGTTCCTTCCCCACCCGGTGCAGAAGCTACTGCTGCTGCTGCTACTTGCTTGAAGAGATCCAAGGAGCCCCTCAGTGACTTCGAATTCAGGTCTTGCATGGGTAGTTTGGTTGAAATGCCTGGATTAGGGACACATGAAAGAGAGCCATTCACCACTCATTTTGGTTCATCTGCTTTCCAGTTCAGTATTGCTTCTTCCTCCAGGCAAGACTCCATGGAGAAAAATACAATGTCACTACTCACACTGGCCGAGCAAAAGAGCAAACTGAATCCTGCTGTTCAGTCTCAGATCAATGTGCAGAACAACGCATGTGACGATTTTGAGAGGAAACAACATTTACAGAATCATCGGAATGTATGGAAGCTTAAGCCAGATAACATTACTCCGAAGGTGTACAACTTACGGCATAATCAAGCAGCAATGCTCAGAGAGAAAGCAGCAGAGCAAATGACTTATGGTGCCACGGCATGTAGTAGGAAGCAGAGTCGAAGTGACTTCACTGAGCTGAAGGGGCACCAGGGTTTCTCAGCGATCGGCACCACCATGAAAGAACCAAGGTGCATGACATCAATTGGTGAAGTGATGAACAACCACAGAGTGCAACTGGGAAGGAACAGTTGGGGAAAGAACATCGCATGCAAAAGAAAGAGCATCAGTTTTCACAACGATGATTTTGTTGTGTTTGGTCCAGCTTTTGTTAGGGAAAGTAGCAACGAAAGGGACTTGCTTAGTGGAAGCAAGACTGGAGTTCCTATTAACCAACCCATTTGCAGAAGATGTGTTGAACGTGGCTTAACAAAGGAGAAAAAGGAAACTGATAACTTCAGAGGTTGGTATAGCGAAATGGCTTCATTCACATTCAATTCACCAATGAGGAAATCTGCAAACTCTTCGTCACATGAAGAACTGGCAGAGAAGTGCAGGAACCGATATCAACTCAATGCTCGACTTTCTGCGAGGGAGAAGCTATTGTCGGATTCAATTAACACCAATCCAGTTTTCCAGAGACGAACGAGATTAGAAGGGGAAGAAATAAGCAGGCCCATAGAAAAAAAGATCAGGGAGGATGCTCAACCCAATGCTTCCATTCTTGAAGAACTAATGATTAGCCTCAAAACTGGGACTCGTACAGCCGACCAAAATGGGTCCTCCAAAACAGAGGGCTTGTATTCTCTTCACACCAATCTCTCTGATTTTTCCGTCCCCAAACAGAAGATGTGTAATATCCAAACCGAAGCTCAGGTAAAATTGTACTTCTGTTGTAATTTACTTGAATTCAGATCTTTGTAACATTACTAATGGCAGTATTCTAAGGTTGGACCTTATGACAGTCACGGCTACTTGATATTACCTAGGACAATTAGTTCTTTGAAACATGAAACTGGCAGATGACAGCGTCAGGACAGATGAAATCAATAAAAGTTCCACCTTGAATATGAATTTAACCTCTCAAGAGAAGTCTGATCACTAAGAGTTGTTTTTTATTCTTTCTGACAAATACAAATACTCCCTTTTCTTTTCAGGAAAAGGCAAAATTTGAGACTTCTGCTGGACTTATGTATGATCAAACCAGCCCAGTATCTATTCTTGAAGCTTCTATCTCGAATGATAGTTTCTCTTATGTAAGTATCCATGCTAGTTCAGGTGAGATTGCATTTGTTATTAGAAGTAATATGTCAACGGAACAGATCTAGTTACATTGTCTAAGAATTAGATTTCAAATACCTTCTTTGTGCAATTGCATAGAGAAGCTATTTAACGAGGTTAGCACTTGGCATTCTTTAGCTATTGAATCGATGGATTTTTTTTCTCCAATTCGTGTTTTAGTTTCAGCAAATCAATCAAGGTTCAGCTTGACAGAGAACCAATGCACAGAACCATCCTTGGATATGGACATTGATCTTTTAGATTCAGCAAATCAATCAAGGTTCAGCTTGACAGAGAACCAATGCACAGAACCATCCTTGGATATGGACATTGATCTTTTAGATTCAGCAAATCAATCAAGGTTCAGCTTGACAGAGAACCAATGTACAGAACCTTCCTTGGATATGGACATTGATCTTTTAGATTCAGCAACTTCATCAGGCATCACGGAGTCTGTTATTGGGAAGATTCAGCATTCCACTGACAATATGCTCAGTAAGTCCAGCATTCACTCATCCGAAGCTGGAATCTCAGGAACTAAGCTTTGTGAAGCCAGGCGAACCATTTCAAATTCAGAGACGACATTTATGAACTTCGCACTATACGCTTCATTTTGGATAGCCGATTTTGTTCTCGAATCTATTCTTCTAGACGTGCTGGAAGCTATTATAGGTTCTTCTGAAGATCAAAAGATTACTTCCGGTGACAAAGACGCAAAGGGAAAATATCAACTAAAAAAATGTCTTTTTGACTGCATGATTCAGTCCCTGGATTCGAAGTGCAAACATTTCGGTAAGAACGGGAAATCGTTGAGAACTCCTTTCTCTCTGACCGAAGATCTGTTGATAAGAGAAGTTCATGAGGAGATAAGAGGGTGGGTCAATTTGTCCGGGAAATTCTTAGATGATCTGATTCAGGAGGAGATGAAAAATTCAACTGCAATGTGGAAAAACTTGTGGGATCGAGGTATTTGAGGCAGGCAACGCGATTGAAGGACACATACTTCAAGCATTGGTCAATGAAACGATGACAGATTTTTGCAATGGCTGATGTTACAGTTCACAAGTGCTCAGTGACATTAACTGCAAGAAGCATGATCTAGCAGTTGCTTCCTATTACCAAGCAGATTTTTCTTTGTTTGCTGCTTTTGTAATCATTTGTGTAGGGAGTGGAAGTGACATCAAGCACAAATAGAAGAGAAGTTTGTGCTAGGATTGATTGTCCATGGAACTATTGGATTTAAGGGGGGAACATTGTTCTCATGTAGGATAGATTTGTTCCAATTACCTAACCCTATGAGAATGATCTCCAGTTTCCTGTTTATCTTTGCTTACCATCTTGAAGTTTAGTTGTGTTGGATTTAAAGTTGTCACAGAGTTAGAAAGCTTCTACAGATTCTTGTGCAAGAGCAAGAAGACGATGTCCAAAGAGCTAAATCCATCACCAGTTCAAATGGCAGAGACCAGGAGCTACATTCCTCCCACCTCCTTTCCTGTAGTCTCATCGAAGGAGACTCTCTTTATGTAGTTCCTCGTATTCAGCTACTAATAGATATTAATATAATTATAGGATTTATGAATATATTTATAAAAATTAAAATCCTAATAGAAAAAAATTTTATGCCACAAGGATTTTTAGGATTTATTAAGTGATATAATATATAAATACTTATCTGGTGAACTCTCTATATGTCATATGAAGAAACCCATAAGATTATGCAAGGAGAATGGGGAATGACATTGAAAGATTAAGATCTTATTCTCAAAAATTAATCTTAGATATGTTCTTAATTTTTTAAAATTTTTATCAATCCTCAAAACATATACATCATCAATCGATCATCCGATCTTCACATTAAACATGTATGAGTTGATTCCTAAAATTTTTAATGATCTACGACCTGATAATCAAGGCATATTTATATATTATGATTTAAGGGTTATCTAAGAAATATATTCTGAGCGTTTGATGGAGATCTTATATGATGTGGTAAGGATATATATATTTATAAGATTTTGATCAAATTTTAGAGTATATTATAAATTGGAAAAAAAAAAAAAAAAAGTAAAGGAGATTGGCATGCTGCGGCGTGCAAGGTTGTCAACAACCATGTTGAGAGAAGAAGAGGCTGCCATTAGTAAGCCATAGCAAGCAATGAAAGAGAAAACCAAAAAGAACTTGATTGCCTCAGCAAGCCAAGCCACAGCTTGGTGTCGGCACATGGCAGTGTACCCAAGAAGAGGAGAGGGAGCACATGGTGGTGCACGAAAGATCGTGCTAACCACGAGGAAAATTAATAGGGAATAGGAAAGAAAAGAGAGAGAGAGAGAAGCAACACAAAAAAAAAAAAAAAAAAAGGAGAAAGGGGAAATAAAAGAAAATAAGAAAAAATTTGTGTCGCTGTCACCCAACCTGGGCGACGAAGAGGAGGAAAAATGGGAGGGGAAAAAAAGGTTAAAGTAAGCGAAAAAAAACAAAAAAAAAAGACAATGAAAAACAAGATAAGACAGATTAAAAAATAAATAAGTTAAGGAGAAAGACAAGAAAAAAATAAAAAATAAATTAAATTATGCAAGCATGATGCATTAGATTCTAAGATTTTATATCTAATTTTAATTTATGTTCCTTGCAAAATTTAGAAAAAGATGAAAGATTTTCATCACCGGTCTTAATAGTCTAAGATCAAGATAAGTATTCAAACTGTTCCATCTAACATGACATATATGTTACTAAAATGATTTTTGATTGATCTATAAAATATTTTTCATTTAGAAAGTATTAAAAATATATTATATATGCTTGCAATATTTAAAAAAGTTATATCTCTGTCTTGCAAGTAACTATTGGTTCACAGATGATTTTATGGTTCAAAATATTATAAAATTAGTTACAAATTTAATTTTAAAAAATATTACATGATTCTATAAAATAGTTTTTAAATAACTATATAAATATTTGACATATGATATATGATGTCTCATTTGTTTGTTTAGTATGACTATAATTTGGTCTACAACGATAAGGCTTAAATATTTGCATGTCATCCTTGCGTAGGGTCATATTAATCTTCTCTGTATCATTCTAAAATATATATATTATTTATTTAAAATCTAATTTATCCTAGACCCTAATATAGAGATAAATATGTTATTTATATCATGAGGTCAAATATGATTCTATAATGTGGCTATGTATATATTACCTTTAAATATTTTTAGATCTGTGTTAAAAATCTATTACCTTGAAAAAAAAAATAGTTATTCTGTTATATGCATATTACAAGTAATAGGTGGATCTGATTGAAAAAAATAGTGAAGTATTTAAATTTTTTCTTTTGTTATAGGGATTTGGATATTATGATCCTTTGAGGTTGTATTAAATTTATTTAATATGTTATGGATATGTGAGATGAGTGATAAGAGTTTTCTTTGACTATGTAAATCTGGGATGGTAAATGATTTGTTTAGGTTTGATCTTGCTTTTCTCGTAGGGAAGCTTATGGCGACTATAAATAATGTTATACGGCTCTTGGGTTTTCATTGGGCTGGGAGCGTCGGTCTCTAAAATGTATTATACAAACACTTATATACAAATTCCATTGGCAAACTTAGGAAGTGGATAAAATTTTATTACATAAACACAATTATAGTTATCACTAAAGAAGAAATTAATACTACAATGACCATACAAATGTTAGGATAGTAAAAACACTAAAGGGGGTGAATTAGTACTTTAAAAAAATTTTGATTTGAAAACTTTCGTTCGATGAAACTGTTAGCACTAAGAGGGTGGGGTGAATTTATGCAATGAAAAAATCATTGATTTTGAATATTTTTCATTCGTCGAAAGTAATATCGGAAAATGACTTAAAGGCATGTTTGCTCGTAGAGTAGCGAAAGCCATATAAGGTGAAAGTGAAGCAATTGCAAAGTAAGTAAATAATGATAATAGAAATACAAACTAGAATTTAGAGTGGTTCGGTCGTTGTGACCTACGTCCACTTCGGATTCCTCCTACATTGAGATCACCGACATCTACAAGACTTATTCCTTTATCTTGAATGGTTACAATGTTGAATCTTAGATTTTGATGATGAAGTCAATTGTAAATTATTTGATCTAATCTATATGTTGAGAAAAGTATGCAGGATTTTGTTAGGACTCTAACTAGGAGAGTCTTAATTGAGAGGGACATTCATGTAAAACCTACCTAAGCCGACCCCTATTAAAGAGGTGAAGAGGCCGACTAGGGTCAGGAGGTTGTTTCTTAGAGATGAATTAGGAGTTGTAAAGGAATAGGAGTCTTGAGTAGAAGTCCTATTAGGAGTTGGTTAGAAGTAGGAGTCATATTAGGAGTTAGGGTTTAGAAACTCTATAAATAGCCATGTATTCCTCATCTTTTGATAAGCAATAGATAAATCTTTTCTGCAGCCTTTGAGTAGCAACTTGGAGGGAGGAACCCCTATAGAGTTCCAAGAAGGCTGATCCCCAAAAGAGATCAACCCCAAGTTTAGAATCTGTAAGGGTTCTAACACCTGGTATCAGAGTAGCGTTCTTGGCATCTTGTTGCCCTTCCACAGCCATCTATCAACTCTCCATAGCCGCCCAAAGCAATTCCCACAATTGCTTAAGAGATCATTGCCAAATTCCGCCGTCATCTCCACCACAATGGATCATCCTTTGATCTCTCCGTGAATTGCAATAGGTTTTGGTTTTCTACCTTACTACTGCTGCAATTTAGTTATTCTTATTTGAAAATCTCAAAAAAATTATTCCTATATTGCTGCATAAACTTTTCATCATAAAGTTTTCATCTCTACGACGAAAGATACATTGTAGAATTCTAACCGTATAGCACCGTCTATTTGATCTTACTACTGTGTTTTTTCTATCCAAATCTCTATGAAATTTTTATGACATCTTTAAAATTTCCTAACAGCAGATTTCCTTTGGTTTTGTCAAAAAAATTCTCAATATAAACCATTGATATTTTACGTCTAATCTGCTATACTTGAAAATTTGCACTGTAAAATTTCAACCACATAACACTATTTGTTTGATCTTGATACTACGTTGTTTCTATCCAAATCTCTACAAAATTTTTATGATAGCTTTGACACTTCCTAATAGTGGAATTCCCTTTGGTTTCATAAAAAAATTCTCAATATAAACTACTGATCTTTTACGTCCAATCTGCTATACTTAAAAATCTATGCTGTAGAAAATTCCAACCGCATATTATTGCCTTAACCCATCTATTTGCAATCTTTTTTGAATGAAATTTCTTATACACTTCATAGATCATCTTGGCTTCCATCTAAGATTGATTAAATTAGATATCCTTACTGTCATATAAACTGTGATTTTACTATCAATTCCCTCCTTAATTCTCTCAAGTTTTTGGTGGAAATTATGTCGAGAAACCATTGTTTCTTCGACAACAATTCTACTCTTATAAGACAGCACATACTTACTGCAACTTCCACTTATTTCTATCAAACTTTTGCTATCATCTACCACAGATCCAAAACTTTCATCTACAACCCTAAAACTCCACCAAACCACACCCTCAAACTGCACCCAAAATAGCCACAAAACAAGCCTAAACCGTAGCCTACATCCACCGATCTACCAACCCTTTCGACCATCACCTCTCTCAACCAATACATGCCTTTAACCCAATAACAAAAGAGAGATCTTAATATCACAGATTTGGTGGCATATACTATGGCATCCGAGGAGGTAATCAATGCTAAATTCGAAGCCTTCGAGGTGTGAATAGAGGATAAGATTCGGATGCTCTTTACCGAACTTAGATTGGGCCGACCACTAAGCTCGAAGAAATCACATCAAGGAGAGAGCTTTGCCCAATCGCACCAAGCCCAAAGATATGACTTCCAAGAGAGGGGAAGCTCTATGACCAACCCCAACTATCCATGCATGAGAGTGGACTTTCCTAGATGGGAAGAAGGAGACCCGATTGGTTGGATCTCGCGTGCGGAGCAATATTTTCGGTACCATAAAATCGCGGATGCATCTATGGTGAAAATTACAGCTATACATATTGAAGGGGATGCTATACAGTGGTTTGACTGGTTTTAACATACTTATGGAGTCCTTTCATAGTGACAATTCAAAGAAGGACTGCTGATCCGCTTCAAACCAACCAATTACGAGAATATTGATAGACAACTAGCAAAGATCCGACAAACATCTACCATTCAGGAGTACCAAACCAGGTTTGAAAGGTTATTTAATCAAACTCATGATTGGTCTCAAAAACAACTATTGAAGACCTTCATTGAGGGCTTGAAGCCGGAGATCCGAGGAAAAGTAAAAGCGCGACAACCATATACGCTTATGGCAGCCATCTCTTTCGCATGACATCAAGAGGAGTAATTGTACCATGAAGCTCAGAGGACTAGGGTCGCTCCTCAACTATTAATATTGAAGCCCTCAGCCCCCCTACTATTGACCAAGTCCCTACACCAAAGAGGTTAACAAGAGAAGAGCTTTAGGAGCGATATGCGAAGGGGTTATGTTGGCATTGTGACGAGCCATGGAGCCGTGAGCATCACTGTAGTAAAGGGAGACTTCTTATGATTTAACCAATAGAAGAAAAGGTCATTGAACATCCAAAAGAGAGCCTTGAACATGGAGAAGAAGATGCAGAAGAAGAGCCACAACCGACCGAAGTTACGGTACATACACTAGCCGGCTACTCAAACCCGCAAACGATGAAAGTTGGAGGCCTTCTCAAACAACAACCGATCACTATTCTCATCAACACGGGCAGTACTAATAACTTTCTAAACAGTAAGGTTACTGTCCAGATGGCATTACTTATCGAGAATTACAATAGGTTTGACATTAAGGTCGTCGATGGATGGATTTTGAAGTATGATCGTAGGCGCCCGCAAGTGAAACTGTTGCTGATCATAAGGCCTTACCAAGAGATAATTGCATATTTCTTCCTTCTCCCTCTTGATGATCATGAGGCCATGCTCATAATTAAATGGTTGACGACATTAGGTGATATTTCTTGAAATTTTATGCAACTAATTATGAAATTTTACAGTAAGGAGAAACAGGTGATACTGAACGGGAAACGTGGGGGCGACGTAACGACGATTTGTACACAACAAATGGAGAAGGTTTTGCATAAAGCATGTAGCAAATTTTTGGTACAACTTGAGCAACAAACTAAGGGAGAGCCAATAGAATTTGAAGATTCAAACCTACTTCCTTTGCTTGCTAAATTTTCAGATATATTTGATGAACCGTACAACCTATCTCTTACCCGTCGGCATGATCATTATATAATGATTCTTTAAGGCAAACCTCCAGAAAATACTCGGCCATATCAATATCTACATCTTCAGAAGGATGAAATAGAAAGTATTGTAAAAGAGATGCTCGAAACAGGAGTTATTCGGCCAAGTTTTAATCTCTACTCTTCACCAGTGCTACTTGTACACAAGAAGGATGGAACATGGCGAATATGCATTGATTACCAAGCTCTCAATGGCATAACCATCAAGGACAAATACCTTATTCTAATAGCAGATGAATTGCTAGATGAAAGGGAGCACAAATATTCATAAAGCTGGACCTTTGTTCCGGGTATCATCTAATATGAGTGTGCGAAGAAGACATACCGAAAACTACCTTTTGAACACACAACAACCACTACAAATTTTTGCTTTCTTCAACATAAGGTGGAATATCTTGGGCATATCATATCAGAGGAAGGTGTGATAGTAGAACCCTTCAAAATTAAAGTAATACAAAACTGGTCTACCCCGAGGAACATAAAATTGCTACATGGCTTTCTGAGTTTAATAGGCTACTATCGTAAGTTTGTGAAAAACTATGGAAAGATTAATGCACCACTTACTTTCTTACTGGAAAAAGATGTCTTCCAATGGTTAGACAGAGCCTCCGCTGCCTTCGACAAACTTAAGGCAGCAATGACGACGACGCTAGTGCTAACACTACCATATTTCAACCGACCCTTCATTATTGAGGTCGACGTATCTAGAGTCAGAATTGGAGCCATTCTCATGCAAGATGGTCGACCACCCGCATACACTAGCAAGGCATTATCTTCCTCCCATCAAAATAAGTCAATATATGATAAGGAGATCCTCGCCATTGTGCGCGCAGCAACGAGGTGGAGACCCTACTTGATTGGTCGACGATTTCAAATTAAAATCGACCATAAAAGCTTCAAGTACTTTTTGGAGCAAAAGATATCATCCCTTGAGGAGCAAAAATAGGTAACAAAACTTCTTGGATTTGATTATGAAATAACCTACAAAAAGGGGAAAGAGAATGTTCTTGCAGATGCGCTTTCGCAGCTACCCGAGCAAGCTGAAGTTTTGGCCATTTCACTTCCGACCAGCGACTTTCTTGAGGATATTAAGATGGAATGGCAGGAAGATTCAGAGACTAGTAAGATTATAAAAAAATTGAAGGAAGCACCAAGCTTCGTGGCTCATTACAATTGGGACTCAAAAGAATTACACTATAAGGGACGCATTGTGCTTATGATAAATTCTACTTGCATCTTCACGAGTAGATTTTAGACAAAGTTATTCCATATGCAGGGTACTAAATTGAAAAGTAGTACAGCATATCACCTACAAATCAACGGCTAGAGAAAAGTGTTGAATCTCGTATTTTGATGATGAAACCACTTGATATATGTTTATGATTTAAACTGCATTTTGAGCGATGCATGTCTACTCGATCAGGATTAGACAGTTAACGCAGGAGGAATTGACGTTGCGCCGGAGGAGATCACGTTAGGATATTGGACGGCAGAAGGCTTCGGACATCGGGCATCGGGCCAAGGAGAGCGGAATTGTGCCAAGGATATCGGGGTTGCGGAGGTCAACCGCCGATTGGGCAACAAGCCGCAAGAGAGGATGAGGCACTGAAGAATCGGACAAAGCGCCAACCAATGACGTGCCGAGCAACGGAATGTCGATTTGCGTTGTAACAATTGTCTAGATCGGAGTAGAGTTTTAGTTTGTGTGTGCAGGAATAACTATGATAATGAGAAAGACATAAAGCGAAACAAAGTACGGAGTCAAGCACGAAGGATTCATTGGGAGTTCAAGAGTTCGACGAAAGTCCGAAGGTTCGTCGGGAATGCTGCCGGAACTAGCCGAGAATGAGTAGGGAGCTTGCCGAAGGGTTTTTTGGAAGCTCACCGAAAGGTTCGTGGGAAGTTCGCAGAGCTCGCCGAGAGAGATCGGAGCTTGCCGAAGAAGCTCGTTGGAACTCACCAAGATCAAATCGCGAAGTTTAAGAGCTTGTCGGGAGTCCGCAGAATGGTTTTCGAGAGTTTATCGGAAGACCGCCGAAAGTTCGCCGGAAGCTCGCCAAAAGAAGTCTTGACTTATGGACTTTGTAATAGCTTATAAAATGTCTTTAAATTCATAGTTAGCATGTTAATTAGGGTTAGGATTAGGTATTAATTCTATAACCCAAGTAGGGGCCAATTGGGCCCGAGTTCGGATTAGTTTGGGGCAAGATTGAAGCCAAACTAGTGGGCTGAAAACACTGTAGGCGGTGGCACAGCTTGGGCTGGGCGGTGGCACCGCCCAGCACACGAGAGCTAGGCGATGACACCTCCTGGGCTGGGCGGTTGCACCGTCCAGCACCCGAGCGCTAGGCGGTGGCACCGCTTGGTTGGGCGATAGCACCGCTAGCATCAGGAACATAAGAGAATTCAAATTTTTGGAGCCCAAATTTGAATCCTCTTGACGCCTATAAATACCCCTCAAGTCTCAGCTGAGAAGACAACTTTTTGAGTAGTAAGTGTTTGAGAGAAAGGCCCTAGAAAAGTCTTAGATAGTCTTGTTTTCAATTTGCTAGTGTTCACCTCCTTCTTTCTTGCTGAAAATCTGTAAGAGAGTGAACCGCTTGTAAAAGTTGTAAGAGGGGTATTCACCCTTCCCTTTCAAGAGATTTGCTAGTGGAAGGTGGGAGCCTCATCGAAGAGGGGCCTCGCAAGTGGATGTAGGTCACTTGACCGAACCACTTTAAAAATGACGTAATCTCTGGTTTGCATTTCTTATTGTCATTTACATTACTGCAAACCTTCTTACTTGCTTTGTTTCATCATTATCTTTGCTACTCAACTTTGCGAATACGCTTTCAAGTTAATCACTTCCGATTTCGATTTTTATCGTACGAAAGATTTTTCTAAAACCGAAGTTTTAATCCGCTGCACTAATTCACCCCCCTCTTAGTGCCGCTCCGATCCTAACAAATGGCTCTTTATGGCTTTCAAGAGGGCTTATTGGTTTTTCGTCCACCGTTGTTTAACAGATTGGACTACACTTATTGGAAAACTCGAATGAGAGTTTTCTTGATTTCTATAAATTTGGATTTATGGAATATCGTTGAAAATGGTTTTCAACTTCCCTCTAAACCGATGAATGAATGGTCGGATTTGGAGAAGAAGTATTTTTCTTTAAACGCAAAGGCTATGAATGCCTTATTTTGCGCTTTAGATAAAAATGAGTTCAATCGGATTTCTACGTGCGAAACGGCTTTTGATATTTGGCGAACACTTGAAATCACGCACGAGGGAACTAGTAGAGTCAAAGACTCGAAAGTTAATATTTTATTGCATGATTTTGAGCTCTTTCAAATGCAACCAAGTGAGACTATAGGCGACATGTACACCCGTTTCACGGATGTCGTCAATAATCTAAGAGTTCTTGGTAAATCTTTTTCGAATTTTGATCTCGTGACCAAGATCTTAAGATCCCTTCCAAAAAGGTGAGATCCTAAAATAATCGCAATACAAGAAACAAAAGATTTAAATATTTTTCCACTTGAAGAACTTATCGGCTCATTGATGACATATGAAATGGTGCGTAATGCACACGATGAACACAATGAACACTTGAACCACCTTCCAAAGAACAGGAAGGATTTGGAACTCCAAACAAATGAATACCACTAGAGTGATGACTCAAGTGATGAGGACAATGATGAACTTGAACTTCGAACACTAAATCTTAATAAGTTTATTAAACAAAAATATAAAATAAACAATGAACTTGAACGGAGGAAGAGGCTAAAGAAGAGGAAGGCAACCAAGGATGAATCAAGAACTTCCAAAGGTGAAACGGCGAATTGGGCTTTGACAGGCTTCGACTACAAGGTAAGTAACTCAACTCTCTTGAATTATTTTGAAATTACTTAAAGTTTTTCATGAGTTCTTAATTTAGATAGTAGGAATAAGAAATAAAAAAAAATTATTTTTCAAAAATTATATGATGTTTTTCTTTTTTAGCATCTTTGAAAAAAATTAAAAATTTGATCAATGAAAAGTATATTGCTAAGGTTTCATGCATGTTATGTTTTGAAATGTTGAATGATGTATGCAACATTATGGATTATAGTTATATGATATGTGATAATGCTTAGGATTAATCCATGCATGTGTATTTTGATGATAGATGTGATATCATGATGTTTTATTTTTGATGTGTTTGGTCTTGACGGCTTTATGACGAAACTTATGTTTTAACTCTAAATGATGATACAATGTTTTCACAAAAAGACTTGAACACTCTCACATGAAATCAATTGTATGAAATGGAAATTAATTTTCTATTCTATTGAGATTAATGAATTTATTTTACCAATCTTATGAATCTCATGAAAATAAACATGATGAATATTTTATAAATGAGTTGTCTTATAAGATTTTGCCTTTACATCTTGAACTTTAATGCTTATATTGATTTGGCATATAAAGACTAAGGCATGCTCATAAGAAGCAAATCACATGAATAGAAATTTATAAAAATGAAATGTAATCCTCTATCTTATTGATTTCTACCTAAGAGACCAATAAATCTATGTATACCATTTTGAATCTCTTGAAAGTAATGTTGATATTTTGATGATTTTGATGATTTAAATTTGAAATGAGTTTTATCAATAACATGAGATTACCTTTGATGATCATTTTGATTCATGGAATTTTAGATTCATGACTTGGTCTTACATATGTTTATGAGATGGTTGAAATCTTTGTATGTTTGAATTCTTCCCTTCTCCTTTCAATTTATGCATGTTATATGTTGAAGATTTAAAATCATGTTTTGGTATCATGCATATCTAAGAAATATTGATGTGACAAATTAAATAAGTTGAAAATGAATGATGATTTTTCTCTTGAATATAACTTGTGATATTTTTTTTATATAAATCATCATTTTGATTTCTCGACATTTGATACATGAGATTTTATTATAAATCAAAATTTCTCATTAATCGATCTTCTACGATTTACTTGATATTCTCTTGAGAGGAGATTTTCTAAATGAATCATGATTTTTTCTTGTGAGTTCTTAGAGTTATTACTTGATTTTTCTTTTAAAACAAGATCTCTTCTTTGTACTCCTATGTTTTTCTTGATATTTTATTTAAAGAAGATATTTACTATATGAATCATGTCTTTTGGTATTCAAATGATTTTATCCTTCATGACATGATTTCTTTGTATTTATGGCTTGCATGGCTTGAAATGTTTTGGTATAATTCATGCAATGATGAAATATTCATAAAGTTAAAATGATGTATGCAATACTTATGATAATGATGTACATGATATATTTATTGCATATGATGTGTATCATAAATGCTTTAAATGATGAGTGTTTGGTATCATGATCAACATGTATGATATGCTTATTAATGATGATTGATTTATTTTTCGGTATCGTGCATCAAAAATAAGGTTATTGAAATTGTGTATGTTTTAATTTGAATATATAATGATGCACAAATAAGAATGATACTTACCTTTGTCATAATATGAAAATTGATACAAGGGTCTTCCCTTCTTTTTGACAATGACAAAGGGGGAGCAAGAATTTCTAGCGTGGACATCATGAAAAGAGGCAAACTAACTAGCTTGCACAATTCAAGATGAAAGCAAAAATTGCACTTCTCAAAAGAGAAGATGCAAATGTAACATTTGCCAAATTGTTTGCTTGCCTCATGTAGAATATTATCTCTTGCTAGTTTGGCATTTATGCTAGCTTGTATGTTGCAAAACTTGATCACTTTTTCAAACATTTTGCTAGCTTACACTTTGCAAAGAAAGCAAAAATGACACTTCTAGAAGAAAGAGCTTGTTATTTTGAACATCACAAGCTTGCCTATCTTAAGAAACAAAAATTGCAAAAGTGCTATCTTGCCAATCTCAAGAAGCAAAACTTGCAACTTGCACATTGCAATAGGAAGCAAGAATTATGAGCTTACACAAGAAAGCTATCTTACATTTGCTTTCGAAACTTTTGCTAGCTTGTATATTGTGAAACTTACATATCGTAAAAATTGCTAGCTTGTAGTCTAAAGAGAAGCAAAAAGTTGCTATCTCAAAAGAAGCAAATGTGCTATCTTGCCTATCTTAAGAGGTAAAAATGCTAACTTGCACATCTAGCAAAACTTGACAAATTTGCATATTTCAAGAAGCAAGAGTTGCTTTCTTGAACATCTCAATATTGCTAGCTTACATGATGTAGAACTTACTATCTTGAACATTACCAAAAGTGCTATTTTGTATGCTGTAAAACTTGTATATCTAAAAGTTGATGCATTACTTGCTAAATTTTCTAGCTTCAAAACTGCATGATGATAAAACTTAATATTATGTTTTTCATGCAATGAGTTGAACTTATATTACCAACACAAAGAATAGTTGTACTTCTCCTTTTTGTTGATGACAAAGGGGGAGAAGTATGTTGATAACATGATATGCATAAGTTTATGCATATGTTCATGATGATGTGTTGCAAGTATTCATGATGAATATTGCAATGACTTGAATTCAGTTTGAATTCAAGGTTCTATCAATATGGCATATTGATAGGGGGAGTTTGTTTAAACTCCGGGAGTTAAGGTTAACTCCGTCATCAAGTGGCTGTCATCATCAAAAAGGGAAAGATTGTTGAATCTCGTATTTTGATGATGAAACCACTTGATATATGTTTATTATGATTTAAATTGCATTTTGAGCGATGCAGGTCTACTCGATCAGGATTAGACAGTTAACGCAGGAGGAATTGACGTTGCGCCGGAGGAGATCACGTTAGGATTTTGGACGGCAGAAGGCTTCGGACGTCAGGCATCGGGCCAAGGAGAGCGGAATTGCGCCAAGGATATCGGGGTTGCGGAGGTCAACCGCCGATTGGGCAACAAGCCACAAGAGAGGACGATGCGCTGAAGAATCGGACGAAGCGCCAACCAATGACGTGCCGGGCAACGGAATGTCGATTCGCGTTGTAATAATTGTCTAGATCGGAGTAGAGTTTTAGTTTGTGTGTGCAGGAATAACTATGATAATGAGAAAAACATAAAGCGAAACAAAGTGTGGAGTCAAGCACGAAGGATTCATTGGGAGTTCAAGAGTTCGACGGAAGTCCGAAGGTTCATCGGGAATGCTGCCGGAACTAGCCGAGAATGAGTAGGGAGCTTGCCGAAGGGTTTTTTGGAAGCTCACCGAAAGGTTCGTGGGAAGTTCGCAGAGCTCGCCGAGAGAGATCGGAGCTTGCCGAAGAAGCTCGTTGGAACTCACCAAGATCAAATCGCGAAGTTTAAGAGCTTGTCGGGAGTCCGCAGAATGGTTTTCGAGAGTTTATCGGAAGACCGCCGAAAGTTCGCCGGAAGCTCGCTAGAGAGTTGGGCGGTGACACCTCCTGGGCTGGGCGGTTGCACCGTCCAGCACCCGAGCGCTGGGCGGTGGCACCGCTTGGCTAGGCGGTGGCACTGCCAGCATCGGGAACATAAGAGAATTCAAATTTTTGGAGCCCAAATTTGAATCCTCTTGAGGCCTATAAATACCCCTCAAGTCTCAGCTGAGAAGACAACTTTTTGAGTAGCAAGTGTTTGAGAGAAAGGCCCTAGAAAAGTCTTAGATAGTCTTGTTTTCAATTTGCTAGTGTTCACCTCCTTCTTTCTTGCTGAAAATATGTAAGAGAGTGAACCGCTTGTAAAAGTTGTAAGAGGGGTATTCACCCTTCCCTTTCAAGAGATTTGCTAGTGGAAGGTGGGAGCCTCATCGAAGAGGGGCCTCGCATGTGGATGTAGGTCACTTGACCGAACCACTTTAAAAATGGCGTAATCTCTGGTTTGCATTTCTTATTGTCATTTACATTACTGCAAACCTTCTTACTTGCTTTGTTTCATTATTATCTTTGCTGCTCAACTTTGCGAATACGCTTTCAAGTTAATCACTTCCGATTCCGATTTTTATCGTACGAAAGATTTTTCGAAAACTGAAGTTTTAATCCGCTGCACTAATTCACTCCCCCCCTCTTAGTGCCACTCCGATCCTAACAAAAAGTTGTAAATAGGTGCTTGGAGACAGCCCAAAGCCACCCACCAAATATGACTATCCAAGGAGAACTCTAAACCAAGCCAAGTGCCATTATTGATCGACGGATCATGACTCGACGACGACGACCCACTACTAAAGTGCTAATACAGTGGGTGAACCTACTAACAGAAGATGCCACTTCGGAGAACTATGACGACTTGAATATCAAATTCCCAAAATTCATGAATCGTCAGCCTCGAGGATAAGGCTAATTTGAAGAGGGCGGGTCTGTTAAGACTCTAGCTAGGAGAGTCCTAACTGAGAGGGACATTCATGTAAAACCTACCTAAGCCGACCCCTATTAAAGAGGTGAAGAGGCCAGCTAGGTTTAGGAGGTTGTTTCTTAAAGATGAATTAGGAGTTGTAAAGGAATAGGAGTCTTGAGTAGAAGTCCTATTAGGAGTTGGTTAGAAGTAGGAGTCTTGAGTAGGAGTCCTATTAGGAGTTAGGGTTTAGAAACCCTATAAATAGCCATGTATTCCTCCTCTTTTGATAAGCAATAGATGAATCTTTTCTACAGCCTTTGAGCAACAACTTGGAGGGAGGAACCCCTATAGTGTTCCAAGGAGGCCGATCCCCTAAAGAGATAAACCCCTAGTTTTGAATCTGCAAGGGTTCTAAAAGATTTACAGGATTAAATATAATAACAGTAAGATATAAAGTAGGTGTTGTGCTGGAGTCAAGATCGAGATCTCATTGGGAGTTCAAGAGTTCATCGGAAGTCCAGACGATCGTCGGAAGTTCTTCTGGAGCCGACCGAGAAGTCCAGGAGCTTGCTAAAGAAGCTCGTCAGAACTCGCCAAGAAGATCATCGTAAAGTCCAGGAGCTTGCTGAGAGTCCACCGGAGCATTGTTGAGAGTTTATTGGATATTCACTGGAAGTTCACCGAAAGCTTGCCAAAAGAGCAATTGACGCACCGAAATAAGAAGTACTATGATTAAGTCTTAATTATCGTAGTTAGATCATAAATTATGTTAGGATTGGGAGGTAATCCCACTAATTTAATTAAGGGCCAATTGGGCCCTTAATAGGGCTAAATTAGGGTGAATTGAGTAGCCCATTCAGCTCTTGAATTCTTAGCCGGCGGTGGCACTGCTTGGAAAGCAATGCCTTAGGTTATCTGGGCGGTGGTATCGCCCAAACTAGGTAGTGGTACCGTTGGCAGTTAATGCTGCTAGCTATGGCACCGCCCCTGTCAAGCAGTGGTACCACCAGAGCTCAGTCTCTGAGCTCTATTAGGCGGTGTCAAGTGTCAGGTGTCAAGTGTCAGGCAGTGGTATTGCCCAGTAATGATAGTGGTATCGTCAATACCCTAGAAATCCGGGATAAAATACTTTTTAGCTCTAATTTTGAAGTCATTGGAGCATATAAAAATCCCACCCTTTTCTTCATGAAAGGGTATGAAAGCAATGGCATAATCTTGAGTTCTTGAGTCTTAAAGTGTTATAAAATTAAGAAAAGTTCTCCTCCTTCATCTCTTAGCCTTGTAACTATCCAAGAAAGAGGAGTGAGACTTGTAAGGGTTATCTCCTAAACCCGACAAAAGAAGAAAGAGCTGTAAAAGGTAGTTGGCCTTCGCCTATTGAAGGAATGCCTTTAGTGGATGCCGGTGACCTCATCGTCAAAGGAATCTGAAAGTGGATGTAGGTCACATTGACCGAACCACTCTAAATTTTGGTTTGCTTTTTTATTTATACAATTTATATTACTGTAAATCTCCTTAATCTTCTCTTGCACTTTTAAGAAAGCTTTCAAGTTCAAATTCTCTCCGAAACATATTGAATTGAAACCATTTTCGTTAGAATCAGTTTAAATCAAAACAAAGACAGTTGAAATCGGGAAAGTTTTCTGCTACACTAATTCAACCCCCCTCTTAGTGCCGCTCTTGATCCTAACAATTGGTATCAAAGCAAGGTTCACTCTCGTTTGGTTTAAAACCCAAGAGAGATGGCATTTGTCGATATCCTAGAGGGTCATTCAATTACACATTTGCCCATATTCAATAGGATGGATTACACATATTAGAAGATTACAATGAGGATCTTTCTAATTTTAATAGATTTCAAATTATGAAATATTGTAGAAAATAAGTTTCAAAAGTATTCTATTTTAATAAACGATTGGAATGAGTTGGAGAAAAAGACTTTCGCTTTAAACGCAAAGGCTATGAATGCCTTGTTTTATACCTTAGATAAAAATGAGTTTAATCGTGTGTCCATTTATGAAACTGCTTTTGATATTTGGCATACACTCGAAGTGACTCATGAAGGCACTAGTAGAGTGAAAGAGTCAAAAATTAATCTTTTAGTACATACTTATGAGTTGTTTCAAATGAAACCGAGTGAGACTATTGGAGACATGTACACCCGATTTATAGATGTCGTCAATGGTCTAAAAGGACTTGCTAAAGGTTTCTCAGATTTTGAACTTGTTAATAAAATTTTAAGATCCCTTTCAAAGAGTTGGGATCATAAAGTCACGGACATTCAAGAGGCCAAAGACCTAAATAATTTTCCTCTCGAAGAACTAATTGGGTCACTAATGACCTATGAGATGACTTGTAAAGCTCATGAAGAGCTTGAGGAGACCCTTCCAAAGAATAGGAAAGATACGACACTAAAAACCCAAGAAGACCACTTGAAAGAAAACTTAAGTGATGAGGACTTTGATGAAGACTTGGCACTCTTAATAATGAAATTCAAAAATTTATAAAAATAAACAAATTTAAAAATGATACTAAAAATAAATTTAAACCTAAGAAAGATTAAGTAATATGCTACGAATGTAAGAAACCGGGACATTACAAGAACGAATATCTCCTAGCCAAGAAGAGACAACCAAAGAAGAAGACTCTTAAAGCAACATGGGATGACTCAAGTGCATCCGAAGAAGAAGAGCCTACCATCACCGAGCCAGTTGCTCACTATGCACTAATGGCCATTGGAGATGAGGTGAGTAGTTCATTTAATGCAAATTTATCCTTTAATGAACTATTAAATGCTTTTCATGATTTATTTGATGAATATAAATTAATTAGTAAAAAATATAAATTATTAAAAAAGGAGCATGCTTCTCTTGTTAGTGATTTTGATAGATTAAATGTTGAGAACAATGATAGTTTAACTCCATGTACAAAATGTGATGAACTAGAAACACTTAGAAAGGAAAACTTGCTACTCAAAGAAACATTAGAAAAATTTGAGGTTAGTAGCAAGTCCTTGAATATGATCCTTGCCAACAAGGGTCACGTTCATAGAAAAGGCAGAATCAGATTTATGAGTAGTTATCACCAAAATCCAACCATCTTTGTTAAAGGCTCTACTTTGCATGTTTTATCTCGAAACAAATGCAACTTCTGTTATAAATTTGGGCATGTAGCTTATCGTTGTCCATTCAAGAAATATAGTCCACATAAATTGATTTGAGTTCCTAAAAGAATCTTAAATGACTCAATGCAACATGATAAGCTATGTAGATCGATTTTTGAGGCACTCAAGGTCAAATAGGTACCTAAAAATCATCTTTTTTCTGTAGAAAAATATACCATCACAAGCTAGGAACAAAAGATGATACCTTGATAGTGGATACTCAAGGCATATGACCGGAGATCCATCTCAATTCTCTAAGCTCACTAGCATAGACGAAGGATATGTCATCTTCGGAAACAACAACAAAGGTAAAATCATTAGCAAAGGAACCATAGGTAACAAATTCAACTTCTTTATTGAAGATATGTTATTGGTTGATAGCTTAAAGCATAATCTCTTAAGCATTAGTCAATTAAGTGATAAAGAATATATCATTAAATTTGAATCCAATGTTTACATTATTGAAAAATCACACAGAAACATATTTATGATTGTCTTAAAACAAAATAATGTATATACTATCAATATTAATGATCTATATCAACATGGACTTACTTTTTGGCACACAAAAGTAATTGCTTCAGGTATTTCTCTATATTTTGTAAACTAGTTTAAAATGAAAAAGGTTTTATGATTTCATCAATATAAAGTGATCATGGTGGTGAATTTTAAAATCATGATTTCCAATAATTTTATGATTCTAATGGATACAACCGTAACTTCTCTACTCCAAGAAATCCTCAACAAAATGGAGTAGTAGAAAGAAAAAATAGAAACTTACAAAAAAGGTTAGAACTATATTAAATGAACATAGTCTACCCAAATATTTTTGGGCCGAAGCCATAAATATGGCTTGTTATGTCATGAATAGGGTTCTAGTAAGACCATTACTTTCCAAAACTTCTTATGAGTTGTGGAACAACAAAAAACCCAATGTTTTATATTTTAAAGTTTTCAGATGTAAATGCTTTATATTGAATGAAAAAGATACCTTAAGAAAGTTTGATGCAAAATCTGATGAAAGAATTTTTCTTGGTTATTCTTTTATTTCTAAAGCTTTTCGTATCTTTAACAAAAGAACTTTGGTTATAGAAGAGTCTATTCATGTTATTTTTGTTGAATCTCGGATTTTGATGATGAAGTCAATTGTCATTTGTTTATCTAATCTATATGTTGAGAAAAGTGTGTAGGATTAACTATGATGACAGTAAGACATGTAGCAGGTGTTATGCTGGAGTCAAGATCAAGATCACGTTAGGAGTTCGAGAGTTCGTTGGAAGTCTAGATGTTCTATCATGGACAAACTTCTAAATAGGATGTTTGATGTAATGGTTATGTATGTCCACGTCTTTTGGTATGTTCATGCTTTGCACAGCATATAGAGGAACGACTGAAGGCTTAATAGTCTCATTTTAGTTGGGTTGGTGGCCGCTTTAGGTTTGTAAATAAAGGTTATGTCATGTGGCCACTTGTGAGAGATTTTTGGTCTATAGTGGACCATTGTGACCCTTTGTTGTGCAACTATTCACAGCTTATAAAGTCTGTTTGTAATTTGCATTGTCTATGAAGAGTTTTCAGAAATGTTTACTTGTGGATCCCGAGTGAGGCATTTTATTTAACCCGTTTTCTCTTTTGTAGGTCCTAAGCGACCATGGGAGGCTTCGGGGAGGTTGAATTTTACGGACGGACACGCAATGGTGCCGCACAACTTAGGCAAAACTAGCTAAATCCGTGATAGATGGTATTAGAGCGGCACATGAACTCATAGAAACACTTAGCATGCAAATGTGGGGGGACCTAGCGGGGCTGCGTTGAGGGCAGTCAGCACACGCATAACCGTTTGGGGGAAAATGGGCATGGAGATGTAGGAAAAAGGAGTTGCTTAGAGGAGCAAGCATTTGAGATTGGCATTAAGAGGAATGGCCAACTTTTCACGTAAGAGGCACTATAAGAACAGGTAAGCTTGGAAGAATATGGAGTGCACAAAGGTTGGGGTGGCTGAGTTTGAGCTACAGCTCAACGTTGACAACTATACTTAATGGTGCTCAAGGCAAGAGAGGCACTTGGTAAAGGATGAGACCATACAAGGTTGAATGAGTTGCTCAGCGCCCAAAAGAGTTGTGTAAAGCTCACAGAGGTGAGGGGAATTACTAACTTGACGAATTCGATACTTATGCATGGGCTTGTATGCGGACGATGGAATGTTCGCGGCTATCGAAAGGCAACCGAAACTCGACGCCATGGAGCATTGGAACTTTCTCTTCGATATGTGAAGGATACGTCTATAGGAGGCTAAATTATCTAGCGAGTTCAGCATTTTGCTAGGCCTTAAGTGGTGCAGCGGGGGCTGTATTGGCATGGAGTCACAATCTAGCAAGTGCGTTTGTAGGAGGCAAAACAATGCATAGTTTGTTCAGCAAATCAGAGTAGTCCGAAGGGCATGGTGGTCTCCGAAACGAAGAGAGATATTGCTCCAATGGGATAGATATCCAGGAGGGATAAGTCCCTACTCTCTAGAGGGAGAATTATGTGCAACGGACCGCACATGTTGAGGAGGAGTACCTCAACAAACAATAACTCCACGAAGCTCAATGGACCGAGCAAGCGGCAAGGAGTCATCATATGATCTCGCTTGAGAGAATGCATTGGTGGATGCATTACGAGATTAAGTGGGGAAGCAACCCAAAGCAACACAAATAAAGGCACACTTGGAGTCGATATAGAGATCGGACTCAAGGGAGGGCTGACCCATGGAATGTTAGGTGCGAATACCACCATCATCTCAATGCAAAAACGAGAAGCGGAGCAACTTGGGTGTAACTTAGTAAAGTACCTAAGCCACATGAAGGGAGCCAGCATAGAAGATGAAACATTGAGCGGAGGCACAGTGCTTTCCTTGGACAGAGGTCAAGGACATGAACTCTTGCATAGGCAAGAGCATAGTGCGGTCCTTCATTCTGATGGAGCGGACTCATCTTCCATTGTGCCAAAGACAAAGGGAGCTTATGGGCACATACACCTTATCTCGGAGAAGCATTTGATGGAGGAACTAAGGTGACTCAACTTGCAGAGGTGAAGTTGGGTCCAGAAGGCCTTGGCACAGGGCAAGAGAACGCGAAGGTGGGTACTCTTGAAGAATATTCCGTAGTGTTGCCAATCAAGTTGCTAAGCAGGAAGCGGTGTGTAGCAAAGATTGTGCTGGTAGGGGCAGAGGCCTAGGATCCAAACAATGGTGCACTATTTTCAGCGAAGTCGGTGGACTTCAGGAGCTACTAAGCAACGGACTATCCTAGAGTGGTGCTTCATCTAGGTGTGACCCAAGAGTGGGTGGATGAAGGTTGATTGTCAAAGGAGCGAACAAAATCGAAAGTGGAAGAGACCCTATGATGTATTGGTAGAGGCCACACATGGAGGGATTACAATTCGAGTTCATCCCACAAGGATTAGAATGCAATAGAGATGTTACCAGGAGGCAACATGGTGCAGCAGATCGTGGTGGAACAGTTCGTGGCAATGCGAGACACACGATATAGTCTCGTGAGGGACTAGATCATATGAAGGTATGGTCAGGAGCTACTGGAAGCTCCACTTCGGTGAGCAACATGATGGCAATAAGGACTATGAATTCAAGGAGTGAAAGCCATAGTACCACAGAGGCGGGTCTTCCGTACGTGCATCAAATTTTGCATCGGATGAAAGCCTTGTGTTGAATCTCGGATTTTGATGATGAAGTCAATTGTCATTTGTTGTCTAATCTATGTGTTGAGATAAGTGTGCAGTACTAACTACGATGAAAGTTAGACAAGCAGCAGGAGTTGTGCCGGAGTCAAGATCATGATCACGTTGGGAGTTCGAGAGTTCGACGGAAGTTCGGACGGTCGTCGGAGGTTCTGCAAGAATAGATCCGAGAAGTCCGGAAGCTTGCCAAGCGAAGCTCGTCGGAACTTGCCAAGTGAATCGTCACAAAATCCAGGAGTTTGCCGGAAGTCCGCAGAAGCATCACCGAGGGTTCATCGGATGATCGACGGAAGTTCGCCGGAAACTCGCCGGAAGAAGCGATTGACGTACCGAAGCAAAGCTGCAGAAATTGTCTTAGATTTAATCGTAGTTAGCACGTTGATTAAGTTAGGAATGGGAGGTGATCCCATTAGCTTAATCCTGGGTCAATTGGGCCCCTGAAGAACTCAAATTGGGTCGAATGGTTCAACCCATTCGGACCCAAGGTGCTGTGGGCGGTGCAACCGCCCCAGCCAAGCGGTGCAACCGCCCAGGGCTCAGTCTCCAAGCGAGACTGGGCGGTGCAACCTCCTCTGTCAAGAGGTAGCACCACCAGAGCTCAAGTTTCGAGCTCTGCCAAGAGGTGCAACCACCAAGCTCGGTCTTCGAGCTCTGGCAGAGAGGAGCAACCTCTCTGGACAGGAGAGGCACCGCCTGAGCTCGGTCTTCGAGCTCTGGCAGAGAGGTGCAACCACCTCTGGCAGAGAGGAGCAACCACCTCTGGCAGAGAGGTGCAACCACCTCTGGCAGAGAGGTGCAACCACCTCTGGCAGAGAGGTGCAACCTCTCTGGTCAGGAGATGCACCGCCTGAGCTCGGTCTTCGAGCTCTGGCAGAAAGGTGCAACCACCCCTGACAAAGAGGTGCATCCGCCTGAGCTCAGTCTTCGAGCTCTGCTAGGCGGTGAAACCTCTCCAATCAAGAGGTGCAACCGCCTGATCCCGGAATTCCGGGATTTGATCGTTTTGAGCTCCAAATTTGAATTAGGTTGGGGCCTATAAATACCCCACCCGTTCAGCACAGAAAGGGTATAGATCCACTCCGAATTCCTGATCTTTTCTGTGATTCTAAGAGCTCAAAATTGTGTAAAGTCCAAAAGTTCTCCTCTTTCTGTTCTTCAAAGTCTTGAGTTGTAAAGAGATGAGAGAAAGGATCTATAAAGGTTGTCTCCTGAGCCTGTCAAAAGGAGAGAAACTGAAAAGGGCAGTTGGCCTTCGCCTATTGAAGGAAGGCCTCTAGTTGACTTCGGCAACCTCATCGGTGGAGGAAGCCAAAAGTGGAGTAGGTCAAGACTGACCGAACCACTCTAAATCTCTGGTTTGCGTTTATTTTTGAGCACTTTATCATTACTGCAAACCTCCTACATAGCTACTGCCCTCTGCGCTTTTACGAACAATTCTCTAAGTTCAGATCTTTCCGAATTTGCATTGAGACGTAAATCGGTGTTTTCGTACGATCTTTACATCACAGTTTACGCTTACGCTTTGATTCCATTCATAACTGCAAACTGCTTTCTGCACATTCACAAAAAGATTTTCAAAGTTCAGTTTCTATGTTTAGACGTAAAACTGCGTTTAGACGTAAAACTGTGTTTAGACGTAAAACCACGTTTAGACGCAAAACCACGTTTAGACGCAAAACTGCGTTCAGACGCAAAACTGCGTTCAGACGCAAAACTGCGTTCAGACGTAAAACTGCGTTCAGACGTAAAACTGCGTTCAGACGTAAAACTGCATTTAGACGTAAAATTGAGTTTAGACGTAAAACTGCGTTTAGACGCAAACTGCGTTTAGACGTAAACTGCTCTTAGACGCAATCTATGCTTAGACGCAAACTGCGCTTAAATACAAACTGTGAATCGGATTTTGCATCATAATAGATTTTATTGAACGAACGCACCTTTCGGTTTTAAATTGCTGTAAGATTTCCGCTGCACTAATTCACCCCCCCCCTCTTAGTGCTCTCGATCCTAACAATTGGTATCAGAGCAAGGTTAACTCTCTAACGGATTAAAACCCAAGAGAGATGGCATACGCCGGAAACCAAGAGGGGCATTCTATTACACGTCCACCCATGTTCAGTGGGACGGACTACACCTACTGGAAGACCCGAATGAGGATCTTTCTTATTTCTATGGATTTTGAACTGTGGAACCTTGTTGAAAACGGATTTTCAAAGTCTTCTCTTCCAATGATCGATTGGAATGAATTGGAGAAGAAGGCTTTCGCTCTTAATACAAAGGCTATGAATGCCTTATTTTGCGCACTTGATAAAAACGAGTTTAATCGTGTTTCAACTTGCGAAACTGCATTTGATATTTGGCACCCACTCGAAGTGACCCACGAGGGCACAAGTAGAGTGAAAGAGTCAAAAATCAATCTGTTATTACATTCTTTTGAACTTTTTCGAATGAAACCAAGTGAAACCATTGGTGACATGTTTACCCGTTTCACGGATGTCGTCAATGGTCTAAAAGGACTTGGAAAAAGTTTTTTGGATTTTGAACTCGTAAATAAGATACTAAGATCCCTTCCTAAGAATTGGGATCCTAAAGTCACTGCTATTCAAGAGGCAAAAGATCTGCGCAACTTCCCTCTTGAAGAACTAATCGGGTCATTAATGACCTACGAAATGACTTGTAAAGCTCATGAAGAGCAAGAAGACATCCTTCCAAAGAACAGGAAGGATATGGCACTTAAAACCTCTGAATGCCACTTGAGAGAAAACTCAAGTGATGAGGACTGTGATGATGACTTGGCACTTCTAACAAGAAAGTTTAAAAAGTTCTTTAAAAGAAACAAGTTTAAGAATGATGCAAAAAATAAACTTGAACCCAAGAAGGACCAAGTGATCTGCTATGAATGCAAAAAGCCGGGACACTACAAGAGTGATTGTCCCCAAGTAAAAAGGAGAACATCAAAGAAGAAGGCTCTTCAAACAACATGGGATGACTCGAGCGCATCCGAAGAAGAGGAGTCCAACACCGAGCAAGTTGCTCATTACGCCTTAATGGCCATCGAAGACGAGGTAACAAATTCAATAGATGCAAATTTATCATTCGATGAATTATTAAATGCTTTCCATGAATTGTTTGATGAGTGTAAGACTATTAGTAATAAATACAAATTGCTAAAAAAGCAGCATGATAGTCTTATTTGTAATTTCGATAAGTTAAATACTGAATATCATGATAGCTTAAGCTCATGCATAAAATGCCATGATCTAGAAACTCTCCAAAAAGAAAACTTGCTACTTAAGGATACCTTGAAGAAATTCGAGATTGGTAGCAAGTCATTAAACATGATCCTTACCAACAAGGGTCACGTTCCCATAAGAAGTGGAATTGGATTCGTGAGAAGTCCTCACCAAAATCCAACCACCTTCATAAAAGGCCCCATCTTACATGTTAGACATCAAAGCAAATGCAACTTTTGTTGCAAGTTTGGACACAAGACGCACTATTGTCCATTTAAGAAAATTAGTCCAAACAAATTGATTTGGGTTCCTAAAGGAACCATGACAAATTCTATGCAACATGATAGAAAATGTAGATCTATTTGTGAGGAACCCAAAAGCAAATGGGTACCTAAAAATCATCCCTTCCTACAAAAACATTAAAATTTTAGGCTGGAGCAAGAATTAATATTCTGCTTCTTGACGGTCATAACCCAAAAGTCAAAAGGAACTCGCAACGCTTAAATGACGAGTGGAAATTATAAAATCACAAATGAAATTTGGATGCAACCTCATGTGACTTTTCAGAATTAGAAACATATGATTCACATATCCCCTTAATCATCGAATCTGTCAAATCAAACCTCGTATCATGAAGAAACTAAGTATGTCATAAACTTGAAAGGATTACCAACTTGAACAAACTATCACAAACATGTGTACGACATTGGGAGTATGCATAAGATCTATCTTGATCGTACAAGTTTTGTTAAAAAAAAAAAAAAAAAAAAAAAACACTCATACGTAATCACGTAAGAAACGTTAATTGCTCTGAAAACTCTCCTCAAGACAAAACATCCCTGATCAAATCACAAGTGCTCATTGCCTGCAGGCGGTGGCACCTCTCCAGCTGGCGGTGGAACCTCTCCAGCTGGCGATGGCACCTCCAGCCATCACGAGTTGCCAGCGGTTGCACCACTCCAGCCAGAGGTGCAACCGCCCGCAACTCTGCATTTTTAACCCACGCTAGGGCCGGCGGTGAAACCGACCCCAACTCACTTCCCTTCCCTTCTCTACTTCTCCAAGCTTCCTCCATCCTCATTTCATCCCGTTTAGCTTCCCAAATACCTCCCATCTCGGAACAAAACATCAAGAATCCTTCCCTCTTTTGAAGATTCCACTAAGGTATTCCCTAAGAACCTCTTTTATTCTGTTTTGTTCTTCATTTACTCTTGCTCATCTTTATCCCTCTAAACTGCTGTAGTTATGGGATCTAGAAGATCCTCAAGGGACAAGGGAAAGAGGAGATTAGTAGAAGAGTTTGACTTCACCCTCTTTGATTCAAAAAACCATGCTGAAAAATTTCCCTCTTTCGAATTTAGAAGCATCAATAAGGGAAAATACGTAGATATACATGAACTTAGAGACTTAGAAACTATCCAATGGTTTGCAAACCTAGATCTACTTCCAATCTTGCAGATTAACGAACCGATTTATCCTAGGCTAGTTCGATTGTTTTACAATAACATACAAATAGATGAGGAAGAAAGGATGTCCACCTATCTTTTAGGACAACACATCTCAATCACTGATAGATTCATTTGTGAGATGATAGGCATTCCCATGAAAAGCATATGACTTTACTTTAGAGGATCATGGGTTGATGAAACTATTGGAACATCCTATGTTGGAGCCTTAGGAACAATCTTTGCCAATCCCGACATAACATTTGTTCCTAAAAGCTGTGAACATCTACTACCTATGAACACTAAATTACTTCATCATATCATGACTAGTATAATTCTTCCTAAACAATACCATCACGATGAAGTGAGTCAATTAGAATTAGGAACTATGTACTTAATCATGAAGGGACATGATATCTGTCTTGGCTATCTTATCCAACAAAGCATGATAGAATTATCTAAGAAAGATATGATGCTTTCATATGGTGGAATAATTACTAGAATATTAAGAGCTTACGACATTCAAATACTACCAGAAGAAGAAATAATGAAAGTAGATAGATTCAGCATAAGAAACAAAAATCTACTTCACCGATTGAGATGTCACTATAAAAACGGTAACTGGGTTAGAATGCCTAGAAGAACTGATCCTCCTCAACCAGAACCAGAACCGGAAACACCAATATTTAGAAGTACCCAATCTCCTCCGATTTGTCCCTTTGAGGAAACACATCCAGTTGAGCAAACTCATACATCCGTCGAAGAAATTGGGATTCGAATGGACCAATTCGAACAGAGACAAGAACGAATTGAACAACGACAAGATCAAATTCTATTAGAGCTACAGCAGATTCATAGTCAATTTGACTCCTTGTTTAGGCACTTTAATTTTCCACCTCATGAATAAACTTGTATGAACATTTGTTGTTGTAAACTTCTTATGTTACTCACTTCTGACATACTATTGTGGTAAACATTTGTCATGTACCTTGTGGTAAAGGTTATCTCAAACTTTAATCGTATCGTTTTTCCTTGATATGTGATATGTCCGAACTAAGAATATTGTGTTCTGAAACTAAAAGTTTTGAAAATCTTGTGCGTTGATTAGGAATGTTGATGTGTCCGAATAAATAAACTTATTTTTCGGACTATATTGAATCATCAGATCACTTGATTGCCATGTTTATATATGAAAATCTGCAACAAAATCTTGTCCAAATGCATCTTATTTGTTCGAATGCTATAAAACAGATTTATTCGTACACTTTCATGAAAAATAAGTTCCTGAAATAAATCTGATAAAGTGATTCCTGTGTATGTATTTCATCCTGTAATATCTTTGCGGGATAAAGTGATTCCACTTTCATAAAAAAGGGGAAGAAATGTTCAAAGCAATCTATGCAAAATTCCTCTATAAGCTTGCTTATATTGTTTTCCTCGTATCACAATTACCATGCTTTTTGTTGATGACAAAGGGGGAGAAACATATGAATTGATAAACACTGCCATGATCATGTCTATGTTGCAAATACTTGAGTGATGCTATAAACTATGTTATGGTTATGCCATCCTTGCATCACCAAGAGATATATGAACATGTGCTATAGTTTGCATTATGTCTTGAGTTGATAAACTATCTTGTGAAGTAAATGCAAACTTGCTAGAATGATAATATGTGTGCATCATGTAATAGTCCCTCGCAGCTTTAAATGATAATGTTAAATTACATGGTGAGTAGTTATAAACACAATCATACAAACTTGATGATGTATGTCAAGCTTTGACATCATTCTTGAAGAGATACATCATGATGAGTATCATGATGGGAGTATTGATAAGTTTAACTGATCTAACTTATCAATACGTCACTTGAATTCTTAGGTCTTAAATTCAAGGCCGACTTATCTCAACAATAGTATATAGATAGGGGGAGTTAAGGATAACTCCATTATCAATTGATTGTCATCATCAAAAAGGGGGAGATTGTTGAATCACGGATTTTGATGATGAAGTCAATTGTCATTTGTTGTCTAATCTATGTGTTGAGATAAGTGTGCAGGATTAACTACGATGAAAGTTAGACAAGCAGCAGGAGTTGCGCCGGAGTCAAGATCATGATCACGTTGGGAGTTCGAGAGTTCGACGGAAGTTCGGACGGTCGTCGGAGGTTCTGCAAGAACAGATCCGAGAAGTCCGAAAGCTTGCCAAGCGAAGCTCGTCGGAACTTGGCAAGTGAATCGTCGCAAAATCCAGGAGTTTGCCGGAAGTCCGCAGAAGCATCACCGAGGGTTCATCGGATGATCGACGAAAGTTCGCCGGAAACTCGCCGGAAGAAGCGATTGACGTACCGAAGCAAAGCTGCAGAAATTGTCTTAGATTTAATCGTAGTTAGCACGTTGATTAAGTTAGGAATGGGAGGTGATCCCATTAGCTTAATCCTGGGTCAATTAGGCCCCTGAAGAACTCAAATTGGGTCGAATGGTTCAACCCATTCGGACCCAAGGTGTTGTGGGCGGTGCAACCGCCCCAGCCAAGCGGTGCAACTGCCCAGGATATGTCTCCCAGCGAGACTAGGCGGTGCAACCGCCCTAGCCAAGCGGTGCAACCGCCCAGGGCTCAGTCTCCAAGCGAGACTGGGCGGTGCAACCTCCTCTGTCAAGAGGTAGCACCGCCAGAGCTCAAGTTTCGAGCTCTGCGAAGAGGTGCAACCACCAAGCTCGGTCTTCGAGCTCTGGCAGAGAGGAGCAACCTCTCTGGACAGGAGAGGTACCGCCTGAGCTCGGTCTTCGAGCTCTGGCAGAGAGGTGCAACCACCTCTGGCAGAGAGGAGCAACCACCTCTGGCAGAGAGGTGCAACCACCTCTGGCAGAGAGGTGCAACCTCTCTGGTCAGGAGAGGCACCGCCTGAGCTCGGTCTTCGAGCTCTGGCAGAAAGGTGCAACCACCCCTGACAAAGAGGTGCATCCGCCTGAGCTCAGTCTTCGAGCTCTACTAGGCGGTGCAACCTCTCCAGTCAAGAGGTGCAACCGCCTGATCCCGGAATTCCGGGATTTGATCGTTTTGAGCTCCAAATTTGAACTGGGTTGGGGCTTATAAATACCCCACCCGTTCAGCACAGAAAGGGTACAGATCCACTCCGAATTCCTGATCTTTTCTGTGATTCTAAGAGCTCAAAATTGTGTAAAGTCCAAAAGTTCTCCTCTTTCTGTTCTTCAAAGTCTTGAATTGTAAAGAGAGGAGAGAAAGGATCTGTAAAGGTTGTCTCCTGAGCTTGTCAAAAGGAGAGAAACTGTAAAAGGGCAGTTGGCCTTCGCCTATTGAAGGAAGGCCTCTAGTTGACGTCGGCAACCTCATCGGTGGAGGAAGCCAAAAGTCGAGTAGGTCAAGACTGATCGAACCACTCTAAATCTCTGGTTTGCGTTTATTTTTGAGCACTTTATCATTACTGCAAACCTCCTACATAGCTACTGCCCTCTGCGCTTTTACGAACGATTCTCTAAGTTCAGATCTTTCCGAATTTTCATTGAGACGTAAATCGGTGTTTTCGTACGATCTTTACATCGCAGTTTATGCTTACGCTTTGATTCCATTCATAACTGCAAACTGCTTTCTGCACATTCACAAAAAGATTTTCAAAGTTCAGTTTCTGTGTTTAGACGTAAAACTGCGTTTAGACGCAAAACTGTGTTTAGACGTAAAACCACGTTTAGACGCAAAACCACGTTTAGACGCAAAACTGCGTTCAGACGTAAAACTGCGTTCAGACGTAAAACTGCGTTCAGACGTAAAACTGCGTTCAGACGTAAAACTGCGTTCAGACGTAAAACTGCGTTCAGACGTAAAACTACGTTCAGACGTAAAACTGCGTTTAGACGTAAAACTGAGTTTAGACGTAAAACTGCGTTTAGACGCAAACTGCGTTTAGACGTAAACTGCTCTTAGACGCAATCTGCGCTTAGACGCAAACTGCGCTTAAATACAAGTACCAGTGAGTTTCATGGGAGGGACTTGATCATACAGAGGTATGATCGAAGCAACTGGAGAGTTGGATTGCTCTAGAACCCATATTCGCTTAAGGGAGCCTGGCAAGTTAGAGGATAAGGTCGAGTAAGTGAACATTGCTACTAAGGAAGCTAAGGAGAACAGAATCGGTGTAAATCCTACAACATGATGGCAAAGCCATGCATGGGAGTTGTAGTCTGTCTTTCCATTGACCAAAGGGAGCTGCTTGGAGAATACATAGGTGTTGAAGCAAGGGGTCGAAAGGGGTTAGGAAGCAATAACGAGTCCAGAGGGACTTAGCTACCCAAAATCAAGCATCAGTTAGAATGAAGGTGGACTCGGAGGAGTGCCACAGAGACATATCTACTGATCATGAGGAAAAGGGATGCAGAGGCGAGGTGACAGATAGTAGGGACATAGGAATGGCAGCGCTATGTTACCATAGAGGCGGGACTTCCGTGAAAGTCGTTGATCCCTTGCTCTCATGGAGGGAGAGCACTTGGTCGTGAAAGGGGCCGAGGAGGTGGAGCATGTAGAGGCAAACTCCAAGTACAGGAACAAGGTTGACGGGTAGAGGCCAAGGAACTTTGTAAGACCAGTGTCAACGAGCTTCTCATCAAGATAGCCGAAAGTGAAGGACTTTGGGTCATGCAAGAGTGCACGACCAAGGAACGAAGTAGGCAGTACGTGATGTTGTACCTTCGCTGCTCAGTGGAGTAGGCGGCAGGATTGATAGAGAAGATAGTACAATTCGAAAGGCGACCAAATCTATTAGAGAATTACTCTAAGTTGGGGTGAAAACATCTGCATTCTAGAAGTTTGATGGCATTGAGAAGGTGAATCACAGTAATGTTGGGAAATCTTGGGGGTGACATCACATGCGCAGCGAAAGAACAAGAAAAAAATAAAATCCTTGATTCCCAAAAAGATGTTCGTCGTCGTGCGAAGATTGGTGCACAAAATCCGTGAAACTGAAAACTACGTATAGAGTAGATTGTGTTACCTAGGGAGATTGTATTGTTGAATCTCGTATTTTGATGATGAAACTACTTGATATATGTTTATGATTTAATCTACATTTTGAGTGATGCAGGATGCTTCGATCAGGATGAGACAATTAAAGCAGGAAAATCATGTTGTGCCGGAGGAACATGTTAGAAGATTGGACGTCGGGCCGGTGGATCGATCGACGTATCGATAGAAGGCTTCGGGCCATGGACTCGGGCATCGGGCCAAGAAGAGTGGGTATTGTGCTAAGTATATCGGAGTTGTGAAGTCAACTAGCCGATTGGTTAATAGGCGGCAGGAGAGGACGATGCGCCGAAGAATTGGACGAAGCGTCTAGGGACCAATGACATGCCGGACAACTTGGTTAATTGCTTAGGATTATTTTTCTTGATCGAAGTTTTGTTTTAAGTGTGCAGGATTAACTACGATGGAAGAAAGACATGCAGCAGGAGTTACACCGGAGTCAAGACAATGATCACGTTGGGAGTTCGAGAGTTTGACGGAAGTTCGGATAGTCGTCGGAGGTTCTATGGAAACAAATCCGAGAAGTCCATCAGCTTGCCAAAGAAGCTTGTCGGAACTCGCCAAGTGGATCGTCGCAAGTCCAGGAGTTTGCCGAAAGTCCGCAGGAGCATCACCAAGGGTTCATCGGATGATCGACGGAAGTTCACCATAAGCTCGCCGGAAGAAGCGATTGACGCACCGGAGCAAGTTGTAGTAAATTTCTTAGGAAATATCATAGTTAGCACAATGATTAAGTTGGAAATAGGAGGTGATCCCATTAACTTAATCTTGGGGCAATTGGGCCCCTAAAAAACCCAAATTGGGCCGAATGGATCAACCCATTCGAACCCTGATTTCTGCCAGGCGGTTGAACCGCCCAAGCTAGGCGGTTGCACCGCTTGGGCTCAGTCTCCGAGTGAGACTAGGCGGTGCAATCGCCCTTAACAGGAGGTGGCACCGCCTGAGCTCGGTCTTCGAGCTCTGGCAGGAGGTGCAACCGCCTTAGTCAGGCGGTGGCACCGCTTGAGCTCGGTCTTCGAGCTCTGACAGGAGGTGCAACCGCCCCTGACAGGAGGTGGCACCGCCCAAAGGCTTAGTCTTCGAGCTCTGCCAAGCGGTGCAACCGCCTCAGTCAGGCGGTGCAACCGCCAGATCCCAAAATTCCGAGAATTGATAGTTTTGAGCTCCAAATTCAAACTGGGTTGGGGCCTATAAATACCCCACCCTTTCAGCACTGAAAGGGAACCCAGAAACCACTGAAATTCTGATTTTACTTTATGATTTTTAGAGCTCAAAAGTGTTGTTTGAGTTGAAAGTTCTTCTTCCTCTTTACTTCCATATTCTAATCTGATAAGAGAGGAAAGAAAATTCTATAAGGGTTGTCTCCTAAGCCCGTCAAAAGGAGTGAAATTGTAAATGGGTGGTTGGCCTTCGCCTATTGAAGGAAGGCATCTAGTGGACGTCGGTGACCTCGTCGGAGGAGGAAGCCAAAAGTGGATGTAGGTCAAGATTGACCGAACCACTCTAAATATCGGTTTATATTTACTTTAAGCATCTTATATTTACTGCAAACCTCCTCAAAAGCTTACTGCCTTCTACCTATATACGATCGTGTTTCAAGCTCTGCATTTTCCGAATCGGCGTTTGGACGTAAATCGTTTTTATCGTACGAACATCATATTTCAGTTTGCATTTACGTTCTGATTTCTATCATAACTGCAAACTACCTTTATATCATTACTTTAACTGCATCTTGCTTGGTTACAAGTTAAAGTGATTTACGAATCGAATTTTCTATCGAAATCTGCTGCACTAATTCACCCCCCCCCCCTCTCTTAGTGCTCTTGATCCTAACAATTGGTATCAGAGCCCGGTATTTCTTATTTCGGATTTACACCCGAGAGAAATGGCTCTTCATGGCTTTCAAGAGGGCTTATCGGTTGTTCGTCCACCGTTGTTTAACGGATTGGACTACACTTATTGGAAAACTCAAATGAGAGTTTTCTTGATTTCTATGAATTTGGATTTATGGAATATCGTTGAAAACAATTTTCAACTTCCCTCTAAACCAATGAACGAATGGTCGGATTTGGAGAAGAAGTATTTTTCTTTAAACGCAAAGGCTATGAATGCCTTATTTTGCGCTTTGGACAAAAATGAGTTCAATCGGATTTCTACGTACAAAACGGCTTTTGACATTTGGTGAACACTTGAAATTACGCACGAGGGAACTAGTAGAGTCAAAGACTCGAAAGTTAACATTTTATTGCATAATTTTGAGCTTTTTTGAATGCAACCAAGCGAGACTATAGGCGACATGTACACCTGTTTCACGGATATCGTCAATAGTTTAAGAGCTCTTGGAAAATGTTTTTCAGATTTTGAACTCGTAAACAAGATTTTGTGTTCTCTTTCTGAGAAGTGGGATTCAAAAGTAACTGCAATACAAGAAGCTAAAAACCTAAACAACTTACCACTTGAAGAACTAATTGGTTCGTTGATGACATATGAAATGGTGCACAATGCACATGATGAACAAAATCACCTTCTAAATAACAGGAAGGATTTGGAACTGCGGACAAATGAATACCACTTGAGCGATGACTCAAGTGATGAGGACAATGATGAACTTGAACTTCGAACACTAAATCTTAATAAGTTTATTAAATAAAAATCTAAAATAAATAATAAACTTGAACGAAAGAAGAGGCCAAAGAAGAAGAACACAAAGTGGGATGAATCGAGCTCCTCCGAAGACGAGGAGAAAATCAAGAAAGGCGAGGTGGCAAACTACGCCTTAACCGCTTTCAATGATGAGGTAATCGAAATCCCCCTAATTTATTTTGAAATTACTTGATGCTTTCATGATGTATTTTCTTTTTTAGTTTAGAATTAATTTTCTTAAAAATTACATGTTTAAAAAAAAAATTATGATCATGCTAAGTAATTTCGAAAATGATAATATTGCATATTTTATGATAAACAAATAAAATGATTTTGATTAAAAATATGAAATCATGGTTAAGAAGTAATAATGTGTATTACGTTGATTTCCATTTTTATTTCTCAATTTTGATTAAAAAAAATCATTTTTGATTTGAAGAAATGCATAATGATGTAATATTAAATATTTTGATTAACAATTTTATGCATGAGATTTTAAGCTATACATGATGATAAGCATGTGTTATTTTCATGAGTGTATTTGAAAAACTATGGCAAAAATGTGCTCGAATGCATAAACTTGTTAAGATTATTTTTCGGACTTTCTTGATTCAATGTTCAAATCACTTAATTGCTATGATGATTTTACACTATTACATGCCTTAATAACATGTTGGAAATTATGTGTTTTGGATACAAAAATTTTTATGATCATGATCATGTTTTATCTTCATGATTGAACTTGAAAATCTATAGCAAACCTTGTCCGAATGCATGAAAGTGTTAAATTTTATTTTTGGATTTTCTTGATCATAATAATTCATTTTTGAGAATTTATTGATCTTGATGGTTTTATGATGAAATTCATTTTTCGATCCTAAACGTTAATGCATGTTTAACATAAATGAAAAAGCATGCTAACATGAAATCAATCACTAAAAATTAAATACTTAAAAAAAGAAAAAATATATTATCAATGAAATCATGAATCTACTTATGTTACGAATTTTGTGAACCATAAAAATGATTTTTGGTGATTTGAATTTGAATGAGTTTTATCCAAAATCATGATCTTGGTTCCGTGATATTTACAAATTAAGATTTATTATGAATCAAGATTTTTTCATTAATCGTTCTCCTAAGATTTTCTTTTGATTAATTATGGAGTAGGTTTTTAAAAAAGAAATCATGTCTTTTGGTATTCACATGTTCTAATCTTTCATGATATGATTTTTATGCAATTCCTTGTATTCATGAAATGTTTATCTCATCACCTAATAATTCTTCTTGATATTCCTTATGTGATGATAAGAATACATGAAATATTCATTAATTTGTATATAAATAAGAAGTTTCGATCATGTATGATAGAATGTAATTTGACAAATTTGGTACCATCATGTTGCAAAATAAATGATGATTAGGAATCATGCATTAATGATGATTGTATTTTTTATGGTTTGGCATGATGCACGCAATGATGAAATATTCATGAATTTGAAATGATGCATGCAATACTTATGACAATGATGTACATGATATATTGCATATGATATGTATCATGAATGCTTTAAATGATGAATGTTTGGTATCATGATCAACATGTTGATAAATGCTTAAAAATTTTAATGTTTGAGTATCATATACCCATTAATGATGATTGATTTATTTTTTGGTATCGTGCATGAAAAATAAGGTTTTTGAAATTGTGTATGTTTTAATTTGAATATATAATGATGCACAAATAAAATTGATACTTACCTTTGTCATAATCTGAAAATTGAAAAAAGGGTCTTCCCTTCTTTTTGATAATGACAAAGGGGGAGCAAGAATTTCTAGCGTGGACATTATGAAAAGAGGCAAACAAGCTAGCTTACACAATTCAAGATGAAAGCAAAAATTACACTCCTCTAAAGAGAAGATGCAAATGTAACACTTGCCAAATTGTTTGCTTGCCTCATGTAAAACATTATCTTTTGCTAGTTTGGCATTTTGCTAGCTTGCACTTTGCAAAGAAAGCAAAAATGACACTTCTCAAAAGAGAAGAAAGAGCTTGTTATCTTGAACATCACAAGCTTGCCAAACAAAAATTGCAAAAGTGCTATCTTGCCTATCTCAAGAAGCAAAACTTGCAACTTGCACATTGCAATAGGAAGCAAGAATCATAAGCTTACACAAGAAAGCTATCTTGCATTTGCTTTCGAAATTTTTGCTAGCTTGTATGTAGTAAACCTTGCATATCATAAAAATTGCTAGCTTGTAGTATAAAGAGAAGCAAATAGTTGCTATCTAAAGAAAATTAAACATGTTAAACTTACACCTTGCAATGGAAGCAAAATTGCGAGCTCAAACATTGCAAAGGAAGCAAAAATTTGCTAGCTTACAACTTGCATATTTCAAGAAGCAAGAGTTGCCTTCTTGAACATCTCTAAATTGCTAGCTTGCAAGTTCTAAAATGTTGTAACATTGCTAGCTTCCATGTTCTAAAAATGCTATCTTGTATGCTGTAAAACTTGCATATCTAAAACTTGATAACTTGAATGTTCTAAGCATGATGTAACATTTGCTAAATTTTCTGGCTTCAAAACTACATGATGATAAAACTTTATATTATGTTTTTCATGCAATAAGTTAAACTAATATTCCAAACACAAGAATAGTTGGACTTCTCCTTTTTGTTGATGACAAAGGGGGAGAAGTATGATGTTATGCATAAGTTCATGATGACATGTTACAAGTATTCATGATGAATATTGCAATGACTTGAATTCAGTTTGAATTCAAGATTCCATCAATATGGCATATTGATAGGGGGAGTTTTGTTTAAACTCCGGGAGTTAAGTTTAACTCCGTCATCAAGTGGTTGTCATCATCAAAAAGGGGGAGATTGTTGAATCTCGTATTTTGATGATGAAACTACTTGATATATGTTTATGATTTAATCTGCGTTTTGAGTGACGCAAGATGCTTCGATCGGGATGAGACAATTAAAGCAGGAAAATCATGATGTTGTGCCGGAGGAACATGTCAGAAGATTGGACGTCGGGCCGGTGGATCGATCGACATATCGACAGAAGGCTTCGGGCCGTGGACTCGGGCATCGGGCCAAGAAGAGCGGGTATTGTGCCAAGGATATCGGAGTTACGGAGTCAACTGGCCGAGTAGGCAATAGGCTGCAGGAGAGGACGATGCGTCGAAGAATCAGACGAAGCGTCGAGGGACCAATGACATGCCAGACAACTTGGTTAATTGCTTTGGATTAATTATCTCGATCAAAGTTTTATTTTAAGTGTACATGATTAACTACGATGGAAGAAAGACATGCAGCAGGCGTTGCGCCGGAGTCAAGACAATGATCACGTTGGGAGTTCGAGAGTTCGACGGAAGTTCGGACAGTCGTCGGAGGTTCTACGAGAACAAATCCGAGAAGTCCATAAGCTTGCCAAAGAAGCTCGTCGGAACTCGCCAAGTGGATCGTCGCAAGTCCAGGAGTTTGCTGGAAGTCTGCAGGAGCATCATCGAGGGTTCATCGGATGATCGACGGAAGTTCGCTGGAAGAAGCGATTGACGCACCGGAGCAAGTTGCAGTAAATGTCTTAGGAAATATCATAGTTAGCACAATGATTAAGTCGGAAATGAGAGGTGATCCTATTAACTTAATATTGGGGCAATTGGGCCCCTGAAAAACCCAAATATACTACTGATCTTTTACGTCCAATCTGCTATACTTAAAAATCTGTGCTGTAGAAAAATTCAGCCGCATATTGTTGCCTTAACCCATCTATTTGCAATCTTTTTTGAATGAAATTTCTTGTACACTTCATAGATCATCTTGGCTTCCATCTAAGATTGATCTATCATGGAATTCATCTCTAAAAATGATTTTGTGTTGTGCAAATTTTCATCGTAAGCCGCTGAAATTTTTCGATGAGAATTCTTCAATCACAACTTGCATCAATTTCCTTACTGTTATACTGCTGAAATTTTTTTGATTAAATTAGACATCCTTTATGTCATATAAACTGTTATTTTGCTATCAATTCCCTCCTCAATTCTCTCAAGTTTTTGGTGGAAATTACATCGAGAAATCGTTGTTTCTTCGATGACAATTCTACTCTTACAAGACAGTACATACTTGCTACAACTTCCACTGATTTCTATCAAACCTTTGCTACCATCTACCACAAATCCAAAACTTTTATCCATAGCCCTAAAACTCCACCAAACCACACCCTCAAACTGCACCCAAAATAGCCACAAAATAAGCCTAAACCATAGCCTACATCCACCAATCTACTAACCCTTTCGACCATCACCTCTCTCAACCAATACATGCCTTTAACCCAACAACAAAAGAGAGATCTTAACATCACAGATTTGGTGGCATATACTATGACATCTGAGGAGGTAATCAATGCGAAATTCGAAGCCTTCGAGGAGCGAATGAAGGATAAGATTCGGACGCTCTTTACCGAACTCAGATTGGGCCGATCACTAAGCCCGAAGAAATCATATGAAGGAGAGGGCTTTGCCCAATCGCACCAAGCCCAAAGATTTGACTTCCAAGGAGAGAGTTCTATGACCAACCCCAACTATCCATGCATGAGAGTGGACTTCCCTAGATGGGAAGAAGGAGACCCGATTGGTTGCATTTCGCGCGCGGAGCGATATTTTCGGTACCATAAAACCGCGGATGCATCTATGGTGAAAATTACAGCTATACATATTGAAGGGGATGCCATACAGTGGTTTGACTAGTTTGAACACACTTATGGAGTCCTTTCATGGTGACAATTCAAAGAAGGACTACTGATCCGCTTCAAACCAACGGAGTACGAGAATATTGACGAACAACTAGCAAAGATCCGACAATCCTCTACCATTCAGGAGTACCAAACCAGGTTTGAAAGGTTATCTAATCAAACTCATGATTGGTCTCAAAAATAGCTATTGAGGACCTTCATTGAGGGCTTGAAGCTAGAGATCCGAGGAGAAGTTAAAGCGCGATAACCGTACATGCTTATGGCAGCCATCTCTTTCGCACGACATTAAGAGGAGCGATTGAATCATGAAGCTTGGAGGACTAGAGTTTCTCCTCAACCAGAAATACCAAAGCCCTTAGCCCCCCCTACTATTGATCGAGTCCCTACACTAAAGTGGCTGACAAGAGAAGAGCTTCGGGAGCAATCTGTGAAGCGGATATGTTGGCATTGCGACGAGCTATGGAGTTACAAGCATTGCTGTAGAAAAGGGAGACTTCTTTTGATTAAACTAGTAGAAGAAGAGGTCATTGAGCATTCAAAAGAGAGGCTTAAACATAATGAAGAAGATGCAGAAGAAGAGCCACAATCGATCGACGTTAGAGTACACACACTAGCTCGCTACTCAAACCCGCAAACGATGAATGGGAGACTTCTTATGATTGAACCAATAGAAGAAGAGGTCATTGAACATTCAGAAGAGAACCTTGAACATAAAGAAGATGTGGAAGAAGAGCCACAACCGACTGACGTTACAGTACATGCACTAGCCGGTTACTCAAACCTGTAAATGATGAAAGTTGGAGGCCTTCTCAAACAACAACCAATCACTGTTCTCATCGACACGAGCAGTACTACTAACTTCCTAAATAGTAAGCTTGCTGTTTGGAAAGCATTACCTATCGAGAATCGCTGCAGGTTTGATGTTAAGGTCATCGAAGGATGGATTTTGAATTGTGATCGTAGGTGCCCGCAGGAAAAACTATTGCTGTTGGACCAAGAGATAATTGCAGATTTCTTCCTTCTCCCTCTTAACAATCATGAGGCCATGCTTCAAATTAAATGGTTGACGACATTAGGGGATGTTTCATGAAATTTTATGAAACTAATTATGAAATTTTATAGTAAGGAGAAACAAGTGACATTGCACGGGAAACGTGGGGGCGACATAACAACGATTTGCACACAACAAATGGAGAAGGTTTTGCATAAAGCATGCAGTGGCTTTTTGGTACAACTTGAGCAGCAAACTAAGGGAGAGCCAACAGAATTTGAAGATCCAAATCTACTTCCTTTGCTTGCTGAATTTTTAAATATATTTGATGAACCGCACAACCTACCTCTTATCCGTCGACATGATCATTGTATAACGATTCTTCCAAGCAAATCTTCAGCAAATGCTCAGCCATATCAGTATCCACATCTCTAGAAGGATAAAATAGAAAGGATTGTAAAAGAGATGCTCAAAACAGGAGTTATTCTGCCAAGTTGCAACCTCTACTCTTTATCGGTGCTACTTGTACGCAAGAAGGACGGAACAAGGCGAATATGTGTTGATTACCGAGCTCTCAATGGCATAGCCATCAAGGACAAATACCTTATTCCAATAGTAGATAAATTGCTAGATGAAAGGGAGCACAAATATTCACAAAGCTGGACCTTTGATCCGGGTATCATCAAATACGAGCATGCGAAAAAGACATACCGAAAACCAACTTTTGAACATACAACAACCACTACGAATTTTTGCTTTCTTCAACAGAAGGTGGAATATCTTGGGCATATCTGTAACATCCCCCATTTTTAAAAATTTAGTAAAATATTTATTTGTAAAAATAAAGATTATTTAATAATTGTAACATCCCCTATTTTTGAAAATTTAGTAAAATATTTATTTGTAAAAATAAAGATTATTGAATAATTATTTTATATTAAATGATATTATATTAAAAGTTTATGGCTAGGGACCTAAGAGTAAATATTAGAAGTTTGATATAATTTATAAAAGATTCAGATTTAAATTAAAAAAAATAAAAGAAAATAATAATGGACATGTGTCACTAGCTAACCTAAGGGTGCCACTTATCTTTTCTCTAAAGATATGACACCTAGCCCCTTTCATGCATGCATGACACATTGCAACTTTTACATTAGCCAAAACCCAAATAATTAGATGAAAGGTTAAAGAAAACAAACCTGAAGAGTTGCAGCCAACGTGAGTTTGAGAAAAGAAGAAGAAGAAGAAGAAGAGCTTGAGGTTTTTCATCAAATTTCCCATATTTGGGATTCAAATAATTTCAAGGCAAGTGTTCTAACTCCATCCCACAGTAACCTTAATCTTTGTTTCCATTTTTATTCTGCAAAATTTGAAAGATTTCAACTGAGAACCAGACCTTCTTTCATTTTGATATAAAGCTATGAATCTATAAATTTTCGGTAATCTGACCTTTATGTAATGTTTCGGTCATAACATTTTGTAATAAACTCTGATTTAGAAAAGACCTATTCCATTTGAAAGTAGACAAAAACAAAATTATTTTGATACTAAGATCGAATGATTTAGAGTTTAAATGCCTACTAAGACTTCTGTTTAAATTAACCCTACAGATTCTGCAAAACAGGGACTGAAATTTCTGACCTCTTGTTGCATAACTACTTATAAAGTATGATTTATTCGAAGCTAGACTCAAAATGCTTTCTGTATATACCTGATTTGAAATTTTTGGAGTACAATTGCTAATTGAAACATCTGCTTTCATCGACCCTATAGATTCAGTAAAAATAGAGCTAATATTTTCAAACCTTTCACTACGAAATTATCTGTAACTCCCTGTTGTAAATTCCAATTCTTGTTAAACTTGATTTGCCTAAAACTAGATTGACAAAGCTTTCTAATGACACCTATTTTGTATAAATTGTAGTATAATTGGTTATCCAAATATTTCATATAATGTTCCTATCAAGTTATGCCAGAATCGAGCTTTGGTCGATTTCGGCTTTCCTTGTTTCTTCTCTTTGGAAATCGATTTCGGCAAAAACTCTTACTTCATTTAAGCTTTACATTATTACCTTAAATTCCTGTATACTTTTGTCCTTTATTTATTTGTACATCTGCAGCTATCATCTAAAGATCATGTTTGCATCATAATGATTCGGCACATGCATCCCATTGTTCCGCATTTGCTTTAGATATGTGCCTCTTCCAGTTTCATTTCTTTGGACATTGAACTTATCTAACTTTCTTATTTCAATTGAGCTATATATAGTTTCTTGAAATCCTTGTTTGCTCTTGCTTTTGTTTCCTTTCAAATCTGAATACATTGTGAAAGATTATGTTTATATCGTATTGACTCGAAAGGCATATGTACATTTCATTATTCCGCATGTTCTTCCAATATATGCTAATTTCATTATTCATACTATCCCTTTGTACTCCGGTGTTTGTGGGATAAATATGAACCTTTGCCAGAAATGGTAAAGGGAGTTATGTTTAGAGCCCGCGATGCTCTGCCGGCCCCTATGACTTCACTCAGACATTGGTGGATGGAGCTCCCAAACGTGGGAGACTTATGTTTGTTGGTCATTCAGAAATGGATGGACCATATTATGTTATGATCCCACTTCACCTTCTATGTGTTTGATATGATATCCAAAGCTTTCGCTATGTTTCTATGCATGCTTTGGATAATAATGAAATGAATGCATTGTCATGTGACATTTGTGCTTCTATTCATGTTTTGTTCTTTGATATATTTCTGAAATGTTATAAGTCTTTGTTATACCTTGAAAACTACCATATGTCATCGATATGCTCCTTATGCCAATGATATACTCCAATTACCCTTCCTCGATTGTATGAATAAAACGTGCGTCGAACGATATGATATTGTAATTCTGCATTCAAACAAAACATGCTACTGTTTCATCCTATATCTCTGCTTTGTATTTTGATACCTCATTTGTTTAAAAACTATCCTCTTTGCTATGGATATGTTAGTCATTTGCTGAGCTTTATATGCTCACCCCGTTGCTATATAAATTTTTCAGGAAAGCTTATCGCTCACTAAAATATGTAAATTGGGTTGAGGCAGTGGAAGACTAGAATATTTTGGGGCAAATATTTTGTACTTGATAGGTTGATGTTGTATAAGTTCTTTTTGGGTGTAATGAAATATCAATGACAAATCTAGATTGATGTATCTTGTAAATATTTGAAAAGTACCTCTTACGTTAGGATTTTGGAAATGTTAAGTCTAAACTGTGTACTGATATAAACATGTAGTACATGTTGGTTTTGTGATTGCATTAATTGCCATGCTTATAGATTTATGACATATTTATTGTTTAGTTATGTTGCTTTTGGATTTTAAGAATCATCTAGTGACATGATGTATGATTATAAACTGCATAGGTTTTGTGAATTGTTGATTATAGAGGTGAATGACTTGAATGTTTTTCTTAGTGACCTCAAATGTGTGATTGGATCCTGGATTGTTTGTGTTGTAAAATCATGGGGGCAACATCACATGCGTAGCGAAAGAACAAGAAAACAAAATCCCCGATTCCCAAAAAGATGTTCGTCGTCATGCGAAGATTGGTGCGCAAAAATCCGCGAAATATGAAACTGCGTATAGAGTAGATTGTGTTAACTAGGGAGATCGTATATCCCTGTTTCCTTGCAGATCCTTAGGAGAGGGTAAAGGAGGTCAAGCGTCCTCCTCTCTAGCGGTGATCCACACAGCGGGGTTGCGACGATGCTCCTCAAAACTCCAGGCCTGCTCTGAGGTAGAGAGGAAGAGGAGAATAGGAAAGGCAAGTAAAGGCTCTAGCCTATGAGGCTCTGAATCCCTCCTATTTATAGAGGTCCCCTGTCAAACTCTAATGGGTCCTCCCCTAGTGGGTATTGGATCTGCATCCAATAAGACAAGGGCTATATCGGATATCTCATATCCGAACCTCTACTAATCGCAATGCCTACCATATGTGTGTGACCCTCTAGGCCCAATATCGAGCTGGCCGTGAGTCATACCTGTCAGAACTCCTTCTAACTCAGTGAATTATTATCTCTGTAATAATTCACTTGACTCATTGACTACGGAAGTACTAGGCCACTACGCCGTAGTCCCCAAACGATATAGGGGAATCCAATCCATTGGACCTATCTGTCCTCAGTTACCGTGTACCTATAGTCCCTCATCTATCTAATATCCTAGAGACCGTATATTGAGCATGGTGCTGTCAGACCCATACGGTTTCTACTCAAATCTCGCTCTAATCAGATTCTCCCGGAGAACTCTTTCTCTCTTAACCCGAATGACCCTAGCCAGAGATTTGTCTGAGCAAGAACACATGAGATATTCCTCTCATGACGCCGAGAGTGGATGATCCTCTATCGACACTCAATAGCCCTCATAAGGTCGACTACCACTCCCAATGACCAATTGTACTAGATCTGGGACAGCCAAACCTATAAGTCTGGTATCAAAGAGTGGAGCACTCATACAGGACATCCTTGGTGTCTCAAGTCTAAGGACCAGATACACCACTAGGACTACATAATCACTGTCTGACAATAAGGCATCATCAACCATCCAGCATTCCGTAAGCGGATCAATCAGTGAACTCATTCTCCAATGAGCACCTGTACTGTATCCCTAGTGTCCCTACACGAGCAGCTATGAGACCAGCTGCATCCATCATATGGACGGGTATACAGCACACCAGTCTATCCAGTTATCACGATGCCCCTCTCGAGTAACCTATGACCGGGATTATTTAGGATATGTGTTTAAAGGTGAATCGATCTCATTATCGTGATCTCATCACGATCCGATTCTCATTGCACAAATCCAGGGACATCACAATATATGTATGCATTTATGCAATAGTTATAAAGTGATATACGCCAAAATATAATAAGCAAAAAGATTCTGTATCAAGTCACACTTGCCATCACTCACGTGATTGGCTTGCTGGGCACCTATGACTAGCAGTTTGTTGAATTAAATATTATCAATCTTGAATTAGGTTCACACCTCCTAAATGAGAATTAAATTCGGGGGGGGGGGCGTGACAGAGTGATATCAGAGCATGGTTTGAGGATCACTGAAATATTTGATATGTTGACGTGCAAAATATATTGAGGTCTAGTGAACTATAGTGATTGGTGAAAAATTTTCTTTGATGCATTTTAGGAATCTAGGATGATGAGGACATTTAGTCCTCCTACTTCATCTGCTTTTGATTAATTAAGTATGATAAAAAGGTTGATCGGGGATATTAAATCAGAGTGGCGCAATAGAAGCGTGGTGAACCTAATACATTGGTAGTAGAAAAATGGATGATATGATTGGAGATGATATTTGATATACGAAATTATTCTGATGATCAAAAGAATTTTTGGATATCAAGGAATGGAATAGCAAGGACAAGTTTACCGAAAAAAAAAAAGATTAGAAATGAATCTGAATGTGATAATAAGAGGGTCACGACATCATCGATTTGAAAAGGAAAGTCACGACAAAGGATTCAATCCTGTGTATGATGCGAGTTAAATTATGAAATAAGTTTGTATTTGTAGGTGACTGGAGCTTATTTTGCTTGTGAAAATTTGGATCATAAAATAAAAGACTACCCTTTGAACAAGAAGAAAGAATCACTGCCTCATAAATCATCAGCCCATGCCAGAGTGTATGTTATCACAGAATATGATTTTAAAACTTCTAAATTAGTGGTCGAAGGTAGTATTCATGTTTCTGAAAGAATGCAAATATTTGTTTGACCATATGTCTTATCTATTATTGGATTCACAATATTTTGCTTATCACATGGGCAATCAACCTAAACCACTGGATTATAGACTATATGTAAATACGACTATTGGGGATTGTTTGATAACAAACTCGATCTAGTCATCTTGTTTGATTTCTATTGGAGAACACAAACTTCTTACTGATTTGGTTCTCCTAGATATTTGGAGTTTTGATATTATACTAAGTATGGATTGACTATCTTCCAATCATACCAGTATAGATTGTTATACAAAATGATCACTTTTTGCATACTAGATCATCCTATCTTTTATTTTGAGAGTATTGGGCATGATTTACCTCCTTGCATAATGTATTTCCAGATGACTTGCCTGGTTTACCTCCAGATAGAGAGGGTGAATTTACTATTGATTTGATCCCTAGGATAACCCCAATATCTAAGCCTCCTCACATAATGGCATAACTCGAGCTTGAGGAATTGAAAAAGCAACTACAAGAAGTATTAGATAAGGGTTTAATTCGACCCAGTGTTTCACCATGGGATGCTCCGGTGCTATTAGTTAAGAAGAAGGATGGAACATTAAGACTTTGTATTGATTTTAGACAATTGAATCAGGTGACCATTAAGAACAAGTATCCCCTACCCAGAATTGATGATTTGTTTGATCAATTGCAGGGTGCATAAATATTCTCCAAGATTGATTTAAGGTCAGGTTACTATCAGTTGAAGATCATGAAGGAGGATATTCCAAAAATAACTTTTAGAACTCGATATGGTCACTATGAATTCTTAGTGATGCCTTTTGGTTTATCTAATGCCCTTGTAGCTTTTATGGAACTGATGAATAGGATATTTCAGCCATTCTTGGACGATTGTGTGATTATATTCATTAATGACATATTAGTATATTCAAGGAGTAATTAGGAGCATGAGGAACACTAGAGAAAAGAAGTTATATGCAAAGTTCAGCAAATGTGAATTTTGGTTGGATGAAATTGCTTTCTTAGGCCATGTGATTTCAAGGAAGGGTATATCTGTTGATCCAAAGAAAGTTGAAGCTGTTATTAAGTGGGAAGTACTAACAAACATAACAGAAGTTAGAAGCTTCTTGGGCATGACAGGTTATTATAGGAGATTTATGGAGGGATTTTCTCGAATTGCTCAACCTCTCACCAAACTCACTTAAAAGAATGTGAAATTTGTATGGGGTGATGATTGTGAGCAAAGATTTCAAGAGTTAAAAAGGAGATTGACTAGTGCCCCTATTCTCACTATTCCAAGTGGTGATGAGGGATTTATGGTTTACACTGATGCCTCAAGAAAGGGCCTTGGATGTGTTTTGATGCAAGAAGGGAAAGTGATTGCTTATGCTTCTAGACAACTAAAGAGTTATGAACTGAATTATCCAACTCATGATTTGGAATTGGCAGCAATTGTTTTTGCTCTAAAAATTTGGAGGCATTACTTATATGGACGAACATTAGAAATCTTTACTAATCATAAGAGTTTAAAGTATATTTTTACTCAAAAAGAGTTAAACATGAGACAATGGAGATTGATAGAACTTCTAAAAGATTATGATTGTACCATTCGTTATCACCCGGGTAAAGCTAATGTTGTAGCAGATGCCCTTAGTAGAAAATCTACAAGTTTTATGGCGACTTTGGTTGTGAAGCAATGGAAGTTATTAGAAGAGAATTATGATTTGAATGTTATGAGAAAAGGGCAAGACTCAATGATATTAATGGCCTCCATCTAAGTGCAATATGATCTTATTTAACAAATTAAAGGAGGACAACTACGAGATCGACGCTTGATCTGCTTAAGGAATGAAGTAGAAAAGAGATTGAAAGTGAATTTTCGAGTTTCAGAGGATGGCCTATTGAGATTTAGGGATAGAATATGTGTTCCAAATGACTCAGATATCAAAAATCAAATCCTGAGAGATTGTCATAATTCAAAGTACACCATGCATCCTGGTAGCACTAAGATGTATAGAGATCTCCAAAGTCATTATTGGTGGGAAGGCATGAAGAAGGAGATTACAATATATGCATCTAAAGGTTTGTTGCAACCTTTAGATATTCCTGAATTGAAATGGGAATGTATTACCATGGACTTTATTTCAGGACTACCTCGAACTTCTAGAAAGCATGATGCTATTTGGGTTCTCATTGATAGGTTAATGAAATCTGCACATATCCTACCGATCAATATGACTTATTCGCTTGATAGGCTTGTAGATTTATATATCAATAAAATAGTAAGACTTCATGGTATTCCAAAGGAGATCATCTCTGATAGTGACTCCAGATTTCTATCTAGATTTTAGAGAAGGTTACATGAATCTATTAGCACTAAAAAGTCAAGTTTAGCACTGATTATCACCCTCAAACTAAAGGTCAATCAGAAAGAACCATTCAAACACTTGAGGATTTGCTTCGAGCCTATGTTATGGATTGGAAAGGTGATGGGATAAAGATATCTCTCTTATTGAGTTCACTTACAATAATAGTTATCATTCAAGTATTCAGATGGCTCCTTATGAAGCTTTATATGGGCGAAAGTGTAGGACGCCTATATGTTGGGAAGAAATCGGTGACAGGAAGTTATTAGCACTAGAAAAAGTACAAGATACTATTGAGAAAATTCAACTTATAAGAAAAAGGTTAAAGACTGCTCAGAGTCGTTAAAAGAGTTATGCTGATAACAGAAGACGAAATATTGAGTTTCAAATTAGAGATTTTATATTCCTGAAGATCCCCCCTTCTAAAGGCATTGTAAGATTTGGGAAGAAAGGAAAGTTAAGCCCCAAATTTATTGGACCTTTTGAGATTCTTGAGAGGGTTAGTTCTGTCGCTTATAGGATTGCCTTGCCACCATCATTGTGCCATATCCATGATATATTTCATGTTTCAATGATCAGAAAGTATATACCTGATCACTCTCATGTTATTGAGTATGAGCCGATTATGATTGAGAAAGACTTATTTTACAAGGAAGAGCCCATTCGGATTATTGATAAAAAAAGAGAAGATCTTAAGAAATATAATCATTACTATTGTTAAAGTAATTTGGAAGCATCATTCTACAAATGAAACGACCTGGGAGATAGAGGAAGAAATGAAGAAAGCTTATCCTCATCTTTTCGTCGAAAGAGGTATGATAAATTTAGAGGACTAAAATTTTCTTTAAGGAGGAGAGAGTGTAACATCCCCCATTTTTAAAAATTTAGTAAAATATTTATTTATCAAAATAAAGATGATTAAATAATTATTTTATATTAAATGATACTATATTAAAAGTTTATGGCTATGGACCTAAGAGTAAATATTAGAAGTTTGATATAATTTATGAAAGATTCAGATTTAAGTTAAAAAAAATAAAAGAAAATAATAATGGACATGTGTCACTAGCTAACCTAAGGGTGCCACTTATCTTTTCTCTAAAGATGACACCTAGCCCCTTTCATGCATGCATGACACATTGCAACTTTTACATTAGCCAAAACCCAAATAATTAGATGAAAGGTTAAAGAAAACAAACCTGAAGAGTTGCAGCCAACGTGAGTTTGAGAAAAGAAGAAGAATAAGAAGAAGAGCTTGAGGTTTTTCATCAATTCAAATAATTTCAAGGTAAGAGTTCTAACCCCATCTCACAGTAACCTTAATCTTTGTTTGCATTTTTATTCTGCAAAATTTGAAAGATTTCAACTGAGAACCAGACCTTCTTTCGTTTTGATATAAAGCTATGAATCTATAATTTTTCGGTAATCTGACCTTTATGCAATATTTCAGTCATAACATTTTGTAATAAACTCTGATTTAGATAAGACCTATTCCATTTGAAAGTAGACAAAAAAGTCTTTATTTTGATATGAAGATCGAATGATTTGGAGTTTAAATGCCTACTAAGACTTCTGTTTAAATTAACCCTACAGATTCTGCAAAACAGGGACTGAAATTTCTGATCTATTGTTGCTTAACTACTTATAACTTTCTGTTGTGAACTCAGATTCATACAAAGTATGATTTATTCAAAGCTAGACTCATAATTATTTCTGTATATACCTAATTTGAAATTTTTGGAGTACAATTGCTAACTGAAAAATCTGCTTTCATCGACCCTATGGATTCAGTAAAATAGAGCTAATATTTCCAGAACTTTGGCTACGAAATTATCTGTAACTCCCTATTGTAAATTCCAATTCTTATTAAACTTGATTTGCCTAAAACTAGATTGATAAAGCTTTCTAAAGACACCTATTTTGTATAAATTGGAATATAATTGGTTATCCAAATAGTTCATACAATGTTCCTATCAAATTCTGCCAGAATCGAGCTTTGGTCGATTTCGGCTTTCCTTGTTTCTTCTCTTTGGAAATCGATTTTGGTAAAAACTCTTACTTCATTTAAGCTTTACATTATTACCTTAAATTCCTATATACTTTTGTCCTTTATTTATTTGTACATCTGCAGCTATCATCTAAAGATCATGTTTGCATCGTAATGATTCGGCATATGCATCCCATTGTTTCGCATTTGCTTTCGATATGTGCCTCTTTCAGAAGGTAGACTCAAAATCCTTTCTATATATACCCGATTTGAAATTTTTGGAGTACAATTACTAACTAAAACATCTGTTTTATCGACCTTCTGGATTCAATAAAACAGAGCTAATATTTTTTGACCTTTTGCTACGAAATTATCTATAACTCCCTATTGTAAATTCCAATTCTTGTAAAACTTAATTTACCTAAAACTAGATTGATAATCGTTCTAATGACAACTATTTTATATAAATTGGAGCATAATTGGTTATCCAAATAGTTCATACAATGTTCCTATCAAATTCTGCTAGAATCGAGCTTTGGTCGGTTTCGGCTTTTCTTGTTTCTTCTCTTTGGAAATCTATTTCAGTAAAAACCCTTACTTCAGTTAAGTTTTACATTATTATCTTAAATTCCTGTATAATTTTGTCCTTTATTTATTTGTACATCTGCAACTATCATCTAAAGTTCATGTTTGCATCGTAATGATTCGGCACATGCATCCCATTGTTCCGCATTTGTTTTTGATATATGCCTCTTCCAGTTTCATTTCTTTGGACATTGAACTTATCTAACTTTCTTATTTCAATTGAGCTATATATGGTTTCTTGAAATCCTTGTTTCCTCTTGCTTTTGTTTCCTTTCAAATCTGAATACATTGTGAAAGATTATGTTTGTATCTTATTGACTCGAAAGGCATATGTACATTTCATTGTTCCGCATGTGCTTCCAATATATGCTAATTTCATTATTCATACTGTCCCTTTGTACTCCGGTGTTTGTGGGATAAATATGAACCTTTGCCAGAAATGGTAAAGGGAGTTATGCTTAGAGCCCCCGATGCTTTGCCGGCCCCTATGACTTCACTCAAACATGGGTGGATGGAGCTCCCAAACGTGGGAGACTTATGTTTGTTGGTTATTCAGAAATGGATGGACTATATTATGTTATGATCCCACTTCACCTTCTATGTGTTTGATATGATATCCAAAGCTTTGGCTATGTTTCTATGCATGCTTTGGATAAGAATGAAATGAATGCATCGTCATGTGACATTTGAGCTTCTATTCATGTTTTTTTCTTTGATATATTTCTGAAATGTTATAAGTCTTTGTTATACCTTGAAAATTACCATATGTCATCGATATGCTCCTTATGCCAATGATATGCTCCAATTATCCTTCCTCGATTGTATGAATAAAACGTGCTTCGAACGATATGATATTGTAATTCTGCATTCAAACAAAACATGCTACTGTTTCATCCTGTATCTCTGCTTTGTATTTTGATACCTCATTTGTTTGAAAACTGTCCTCTTTGCTAAGGATATGTTAGTCATTTGCTGAGCTTTATATGCTCACCCCGTTGCTATATAAATTTTTCAGGATAGTTTATCGCTCACTAAAATGTGTAAATTGGGTTGAGGCTGTGGAAGACTAGAAGATTTTGGGGCAAATATTTTGTACTTGATAGGTTGATGTTGTATAAGTTCTTTTTGGGTGTAATGAAATATCAATGACAAATCTAGATTGATGTATCTTGTAAATATTTGAAAAGTACCTCTTACGTCAGGATTTTGGAAATGTTAAGTCTAAACTATGTACTGATATAAACATGTAGTACATGTTGGTTTTATGATTGCATTAATTACCGTTCTTATAGATTTATCATATAGTTATGATTTAGTTAAGTTGCTTTTGGATTTTAAGAATAATCTAGTGACATGATGTATGATTATAAACTGCACAGGTTTTGTGAATTGTGGATTATAGAGGTGAATGACTTGAATGTTTTTCTTAGTGACCTCAAATATGTGATTGGATCCTGGATTGTTTGTTGAATTAAGTATTATCAATCTTGAATTAGGTTCACACCTCCTTAATGAAAATTAAATTCGGGGGGGGGGGCATGACAATATCAGATCAGAGGAAGGTGTGGCAGTGGACCCCTTCAAAATTGGAGCAATGCAAAACTGGCCAACCCTGAGAAACATAAAATTGCTACATGGCTTTCTGGGTTTAATAGGCTACTACCGCAAGTTTATGAAAACTTATGGAAAGATCAATGCACCACTTACTTCCTTACTAGAAAAAGATGTCTTCCAAAGGTTGGACAGAGCCTCCGCTTCTTTCAACAAACTTAAGGCAGCCATGACGACGACCTCAGTGCTAACACTACCAGATTTTAACCGACCCATCATTATTGAGGCCGACGCATCTAGAGTCAGAATTCAAGCCATTCTCATGCAAGATGGCCGACCACTCGCATACACAAGCAACACATTATCTTGCTCCCATCAAAATATGTCAATATATGAAAAGGAGATGCTTGCCATTGTGCGCGCATTAACGTGGTGGAGACCCTACTTGATTGGTCATGATTTTAAATTAAAACCGACCATAAAAGCCTCAAGTACTTTTTGGAGCGAAAGATATCATCCCCTGTGCAGCAAAAATGGCTACCTGAGCAAGTTGAAGTTTCGACCGTTTCACTTCCTACCAGCGACTTCCTTGAGGATATTAAGATGGAATGGCAAGAAGATTCAGAGACTAGTAAGATTATAAAAAATTTGGAGGAAGCACCAAGCTCCGTGGCTCATTACAATTGGGACTCAAAAAAATTACACTATAAGGGACGCATTGTGCTTACGACATATCACCCACAAATCGATAACTAGACAGAAGTTGTAAATAGGTGCTTAGAGAAAGCCCAAAGTCACCCGCCAAATATGACTATCCAAGGAGAACTCTAGACCTAGCCAAGTACCATTACTGATCGACGGATCGTGACTCGACGACGACGACCCACTACTAACACAGTGGGTGAACCTACCAACAGAAGATGTCACTAGGGAGAACTATGACGACTTGAAGATCAAATTCCCAAAATTCATGAATCGTCAGTCTCGAGGACAAGGCTGATTTGAAGAGAGCGGTTCTATTAGGACTCTAGCTAGGAGAGTCCTAATTAAGAGGGACATTCATATAAAATCTACCTAAGCCGACCCCTATTAAAGAGGTGAAGAGGCCGGCTAGGGTTAGGAGGTTGTTTCTTAGAGAAGAATTAGGAGTTGTAAAGGAATAGGAGTCTTGAATAGAAGTCCTATTAGGAGTTGATTAGAAGTAGGAGTCTTGAGTAGGAGTCCTATTAGGAGTTAGGGTTTAGAAACCCTATAAATAGCCATGTATTCCTCCTCTTTTGATAAGCAATAGATGAATTTTTTCTGCAGTCTTTGAGCAGCAACTTGGAGGGAGGAACCCCTATAGAGTTCCAAGGAGGCCGATCCCCTAAAGAGATCAACCCCAAGTTTAGAATCTGCAAGGGTTCTAACACTAGCCTTGCTTTATAGGTCTCTACCTTTCCATCTACTCCGATCTTTTTCTTAAAGATCCACTTGCAACCGATGGGTACAATACCTTCGAGCGCATCAACTAGGTTCCAAGCCTTGTTGGAGTACATAGAATCCATCTCAGAATATATGGCTTCTTGCCACTTCCTGGAGTCTATACTCATAATAGCCTCCTCGTAGGTCTGAGGATCAATGTTCTCAACATCCTCTCCTCTAATATATCCCACATATCTCTTAGGAGGATGAGATACTCTATCAGACCTACGTAAAGTTGAAACTTGTGTGTTAGGTACCTGAATAGACTCGGGCTGTTGTAGAGTGGTGCTTGAGCTTGGTTCTCCAATCTCACTCAATTCTATCATTCTCCCACTGTCTCCGCCAAGAATGTGTTCCTTCTCAAGGAACACTGCTCTCTTAGCTACAAAGACCTTTTGGTCCTCGAGATGATAGAAATAATACCTACATGTTTCCTTTCTGTATCCCACAAATTTGCATCGCTTTGTCCTTGATTCTAACTTATCGAGGTTGTGTCTTTTAACGTGGGCAGGGCAGCCCTAAATCTTAACAACCTTAAGATCAGGCTTCTTCCTTTTCTATATCTCATATGGTGTAGACACTACCGACTTAGTTGGAACTCTGTTCAGAAGGTAAGCTGCGATCTCTAGGGCATATCCCAGAATAAGATGGGTAGGTCAGCGAAACTCATGATGGACCGTACCATAACTAATAGCATGCGATTCCTCCTTCCAAAGACACCATTGAGCTGAGGTGTATAAGGAGGTGTCTATTGGGATAATATCCCATGGTCCTTGAGGAACTGAGTAAACTATGTACTTAAGTACCCACTTCCTCGATCCGATCGAAGAGTTTTGATACTCTTTCCAATCTGGTTCTCCACCTCATTCTTATACTCTCTGAATTTCTCAAAAGCCTCGGACTTATACTTCATTAAGTATATATATTCATACCTTAAGAAATCATCAGTAAAGGTAATGAAGTAGGAGTAACCACTAATGTCATGAGTTAACATGGGTCCATATACATCACTATGTATGAGTTCCAACAGCTTAGTGGTTCTCTCTCCAATTCCACTAAATGGAGAGTTGGTCAGTTTTCCACGAAGGCAAGGCTCGCAAGTTGCATATGACACATAGTCGAATGGATCTAAATATCAATCATTTAGCAACTTTTGAATCATTCCCTCATGGATGTGACCTAGCCTACAATGCCATAGGAATGCACTGTTCACCTCATCTCGTTTCCTCTTAGACACTTACATTCATGATATGTGGAGTAGTGTCTAGCATAAACAAACCTTTATGCAATATTCCTCTCGCCAATCTCCCCTCGGCTTTGCTAGAATTTACAATAAATTGTAGATGTGATAACCAATACTGGTATCAAATACCAATGCACTATCACAAAAATCTAACAATTGGAAATTGATCATGAATATACCTGAAGCTTCTCCAAGCTTCTATTTCGCCCTCTCTACAAGATACTGATAAGACCCTAAAGGTCTTATCGTCGCTCTAATACCAAATGATAAGACCCTAAAGTCTTATCGTAAAAAAGAAGAAGAGAAAGGGGATGATAAAGATCGCTTCGAGGGGATCGGCCTCCTAGGGTTTGTCAAAAGACAAATAGTATTTTTCATAGATTACTGAAAAGAAGCAGTTACATCCCTATTTATAGAGTTCCACCTAGAGTCCATCAGGACTTGAACTCTAATAATAAATAAATATTAAATAAAACTCTACTTGACTCTAACTGAACCAAACTAACTCAATAAACAACTGGACTAAACAAACTCAATAAACATTATTCAAAAGCTCAAAAAAAGGGTCCTAACAGTTCCTCTCATTTCAAATCAGCCTTGTCCTCAAGGCTGAGCAGCATCAATCTCAGGGAGCTTCTCTTTCAACACTTTAGCCATAGACTATCTGCAATGCATCACAACCCATTGATCAAGTAAGTATGGTCTCCACTTTTTGAGAGTGTAAGCAACAGGTCGATCTTTTAGTGTAGTAATCGTTGCATGAAACTTCTAGCCCTATATAATCTTTTTTTTTTTTTTGGTAAGTAAAAGTAAATTGATTATGTGTAAAGTTTCTACAAATAGCTTTATCTATACAAGTCATAGACAAAGCCAAGTAACTATAGAGTGCGAATGCGATAGTTATGACTACACATGCTGTAGACTATAACTACCTGTGGGTACATTATTTGGCATCATTCCCAAGATCTTTAGCTAATAGCAAAATTAAATTTGATAAAAATATCTTTTTCTCTTCGGGTGAAGTGCTCGGTTTTCAGATCATGCTCCATACAGGATCTTGAGTCTCTAATAATATCTTTCAAGAGTTGAGCATTGTTTGTGTGTTGACATTCAAAGATTCTATTACATCTCTCCTTCCACATCCACCAAATAGCGCATCTGAAAGTAACCTTTGCCAGTTGTGTAAGAGGCCCTTTTCTTGAGAAACTTTGCATAAGGTTGCCTAGTTCTTGGTGCAAGTTTGGTTGCGGCAGTCTATTGAGTTCAAATCGCTGGAGAATCTCCTTCCATATCCATTTTGTATAATCACAAGCAAAATAGAGGTGGTCAATAGTTTCTTCTTGTTGCAAACAAAGGGAGCATCGGTTAACATGATAGATACCTCTTCTTTTCATATTGTCTATTGTAGGTAGTTTATTGAGAAGGGCCTGCCATATACATAAGGAGTGTCTTTGTGATCCCGGTCGATCCCATATCTAACTGCTTGGGACCCACTTGTTATTTCTTTGCCTAATTTGATTCCATGCGGATGTGACACTAAATTTGCCATTGTCATGAGGCCAAATAAGTATATCTGAAGAGTTGTTCCTGATTGGAATAGCTAGCATTTCGGGAGAAATAGGATTAGGGAGACACCAGGTATAGTTAGCAATAAACTCGGAAACCTTCCAATCTTTGGGAGCCCCAAGATCTTTTCGTATTTTGTCGCCATATAATTGAAATATACTCTTCCCATTCACCCAAGGATCGTACCACATATTAGTACTAGTTCCAGAAGAGATTGCATACGAAATGTGTTTGATTAGCCTATTCCTTGCCTTTAAAATTCCTTTCCAAGCTGCAGAGTGGTATGTTCTTGTTGAAATTTCCCAGATTGATTCCTTTAAAAGATACCTAGCAGAAACCCATTGTGACCATAAGGAACATTTGTTTTGCAAAAGATCCCACAATTGTTGTACCAGGCATGCTTGATTCCAATCTCTAGTATTTCTCAAGTTTAGCCCCCCTTCATCTTTTGGTTTGCAAATGCTATCCCAATTTACCATATGCATTGCCTTATCATTTGTGCCATTCTAGAAGAAGTTCATTAATAACCGTTCAATATATTGGAGAAGTCTAGCAGGCAGAAGAAATGCATTACATCAATATATAGAGTAGGAGTGCAATACAGAACGGATGAGTTCGAGTCATCCTGCTTTTGATAGAAGGCTATTTTTCCAAGAAGAAATTCTATTCTTTATTTTTTGCAAGATAAGCTGACAGTGGGTTTTGTGAATGCCTGTGGATATGAGCGGGAGACCCAAATAAGGAACTGGCAAGCTTCCCTCACTAACCCCCAAAGTTTGTCTTTGAACCTTTGCAATCACAAGTAAAAATCCGTCCATCAATGATCTTTACTTCGAATCTGTCATAGTCTTCAAATGTGGTGGGCCAATCGGTCAACAGTCTCATTGTCCATAGAATTGTTAGTGCTACCAGTATCAATTAAAACTATAATAGGCTGATGCTCTAGAGTTCTGGCAACTTCCATAGTTTGCGGGTTAGAGTAGTCAGCTAATATATGCATTGTATGTATAGTAGGTTCAACGTCTTCATTAGAATTTATACCTTCATGATCGGAGTCCAACTCTTCTGCTTTCGATTCCTCTCCAATTGGCTCAATCATCATATGTTGCCCTTGTTTACATTGGTGCTCCATACTCCACTTTTCATCATAGTACAAACCCTTTGTTGAATTTTTCTTGAGTTCTTCTTGGGTTAGTCCTCGGATGTCAAGGCTTTGGTTGGGAATAGATATGGTGCGTTGCTTATTGATCATCTGGTGGTTGTCACTTCTGTTTCCATGATTTTCCCTATTGATTTTTTTCTCATGTAGATGTGTGAATGAGATCGTAGATATCATAGTGCGGGGTTGACGAGCCTTAACTTCACACCGGATCTCTGGAATAAGTCCTTCAATAAATGTATCCAGAAGTTGTCGTTCCGACCAATCTCTAGCTTGATTTGACAATCTTTCAAACCTACTCTGATATTCCAACACTATAGAAGTCTAACAAATTTTGGCGAGCTGTCCATCTGTTAGGACTCTAGCTAGGAGAGTCCTAATTGAGAGGGACATTCATGTAAAACTGTTAGGACTTTAGCTAGGAGAGTCCTAATTGAGAGGGACATTCTGCTAGGACTCTAGCTAGGAGAGTCCTAATTGAGGGGGACATTCTGTTATGACTCTAGTTAGGAGAGTCCTAATTGAGAGGGACATTCATGTAGGAGGTTTTTTCTTAGAGAAGAATTAGGAGTTGTAAGGGAATAGGAGTCTTTAGTAGGAGTCCTATTAGGAGTTGATTAGAAGTAAGAGTCTTAAGTAGGAGTCCTATTAGGAGTTAGGGTTTAGAAGCCCTATAAATAGCCATGTATTCCTCCTCTTTTCACAAGCAATAGATGAATCTTTTTTGCAGCCTTTGAGCAGCAACTTGGAGGGAGGAACCCCTATAGAGTTCCAAGGAGGCCGATCCCCTAAAGAGATCAACCCCAAGTTTAGAATCTGCAAGGGTTTTAACACCTGGTATCAGAGCAGCGTTCTTGGAATCTCGCTGCCCTTCCATAGCCATCCATCAACCCTCTACAACCATCCAAAGCAATTCCCACAATTGCTTAAAAGATCGTCACCGAATTCCGTCATCATCTCCACCACCGTGGATCATCCTTTGATCTCCCCGTGAATTGCAACAGGTTCTGGTTTCCTACCTTACTGCTACTGCAATTTAGTTATCCTTATTCGAAAATCAAAAAAAAAAAAAAAATTCGTTCCTATATTGCTGCATAGACTTTTCGTCACAAAGTTTTCATCTCTACGACGAAAGATACATTGCAGAATTCCAGTCGCATAGCACCATCGGTTTGATCTTGCTACTATGCTTTTTCCATCTAAATTTCTACGAAATTTTTATGACATCTTTGACACTTCCTAACAGTGGATTTCCCTCTGGTTTCATCAAAAAATTCTCAATATAAACTACTGATCTTTTATGTCCAATCTGCTGCACTTGAATTGCAGAATTCAAGCTTCATAGCACCATATGTTTGATCTTGCTACTATGATTTTTCTATCCAAATTTCTACGAAATTTTTATGACATCTTTGACACTTCCTAACAGTGGATTTCCCTTTGGTTTCATCGAAAAATTCTCAATATAAACTATTGATCTTTTATCTATGCTACAGAAAATTTTAGCTGCATATCGTTGCCTTAACCCATCTATTTGCAATCTTTTTTGAATGAAATTTCTTATACACTTCATAGATCATCTTGGCTTCCATCTAAGATTGATCTATTAAGAAATTCATCTCTAAAAATGATTTTATGTTGCTGCAAATTTTCATCGTAACCCGCTGAAATTTTTCGACGATAATTCTGCAATTGCAACTTGCACCAATTTCCGTGCTATTATACTGCCAAAATTTTCTTAATTAAATTAGATATCCTTGCTGTCATATAAACTGTGATTTTTCTATCAATTTCCTCCTCAATTCTCTTAAGTTTTTGGTGGAAATTACGTCGAGAAACCGTTGTTTCTTCAACGACAATTCTACTCTTACAAGACAACACATACTTGCTGCAAATTCTACGGATTTCTGTCAAACCTTTGCTACCATCTACCACAGATCCAAAACTTTCATCCACAACCCTAAAACTCTACCAAACCACACCCTCAAACTGTACCCAAAACAGCCACAAAACAAGCCTAAACCGCAGCCTACATCCACCAATCCACCAACACTTTCAACCATCACTTCTCTCAACCTATACATGCCTTTAACCCAACAACAAAAGAGAGATTTGGGGGCATATACTATGGCATCTAAGGAGGCAATCAATGCTAAATTCGAAGCCTTGGAGGTGTGAATGGAGGATAAGATTCGAATGCTCTTTACCGAACTCAGATTGGGCCGACCACTAAGCTCGAAGAAATCAAATCAAGGAGAGAGCTTTGCCCAATCACACCAAGCCCGAATAGATGACTTCCAAGGGAGGGGAGGCTATATGACTGACCCTAACTATCCATGCATGAGAGTGAACTTCCCTAGATGGGAAGAAGGAGACCCGATTGGTTGGATCTCGCGCGCGGAGCGATATTTTCAGTACCACAAAACCGCGGATGCATCTATGGTGAAAATTACAGCTATACATCTTGAAGGGGATGCTATATAGTGGTTTGACTGGTTTGAACATACTTATGGAGTCCTTTCATGGTGACAATTCAAAGAAGGATTGCTGATCCGCTTCAGACCAACCGATTACGAGAATATTGACGAACAACTAGCAAAGATCCGACAAACCTCTACCATTCAGGAGTACCAAACCAGGTTTGAAAGGTTATCTAATCAAACTCATGATTGGTCTCAAAAACAGCTATTGAGAACCTTTATTAAGGGCTTGAAGCCGGAGATCCGAGGAGAAGTTAAAGTGCGACAACCGTATACGCTTATGGCAGCCATCTCTTTCGCACGACATCAAGAGGAGGAATTGAACCATGAAGCTCGGAGGACTAGGGTCGCTCCTCAACCAGTAATATTGAAGTCCTTAGCCCCCCCTACTATCGACCAAGTCCCTACACCAAAGAGGTTAACAAGAGAAGAGCTTCGGGAGCGATATGCGAAGGGGTTATGTTGGCATTGTGACGAGCCGTGGAGCCGTGAGCATCGCTGTAGTAAAGGGAGACTTCTTATGATTGAACCAATAGAAGAAGAGGTCATTGAACATCCAGAAGAGAGCCTTGAACATGAAGAAGAAGATGCAGAAGAAGAGCCACAACCGATTGAAGTTACGGTACATGCACTAGCCGACTACTCAAACCCGGAAACGATGAAAGTTGGAGGCCTTCTCAAACAACAACCGATCACTGTTCTCATCGACACGGGCAGTTCTAATAACTTTATAAATAGTAAGGTTACTATCCAGATGGCCTTACCTATTGAGAATTACAGCAGGTTTGACGTTAAGGTCGTCGACGGACGGATTTTGAATTGTGATCATAGGTGCCCGCAGGAGAAACTATTGCTACAGGACCAAGAGATAATTGTAGATTTCTTCCTTCTCCCTCTTGATGATCATGAGGCCATACTCAGAATTAAATGGTTGATGACATTAGGTGATATTTCTTGGAATTTTATGAAACTAATTATGAAATTTTACAGTAAGGAGAAACAGGTGACATTGCACGGGAAACGTGGGGGCGACATAACAACGGTTTGCACACAACAAATGGAGAATGTTTTGCATAAAGCATGCAGCGGCTTTTTAGTACAACTTGAGCAGCAAACTAAGGGAGAGCCAACAGAATTTGAAGATCCAAATCTACTTCCTTTGCTTACTGAATTTTTAAATATATTTGACGAACCGCGCAACCTACCTCTTACCTATCGGCATGATCATTGTATAATGATTCTTCTAGGAAAATCTTCAGCAAATGCTCAGCCATATCAGTATCCACATCTCCAGAAGGATGAAATAGAAAGGATTATAAAAGAGATGCTCGAAACAGGAGTTATTCGGCCAAGTTGCAACCTCTACTCTTCCCCGGTGCTACTTGTACGCAAGAAGGACGGAACAAGGCGAATATGTGTTGATTACCGAGCTCTCAATGGCATAATCATCAAGGACAAATACTTTATTCCAATAGTAGATGAATTGCTAGATGAAAGGGAGCACAAATCTTTACAAAGCTGGACCTTTGATCCGGGTATTATCAAATACGAGCATGCGAAGAAGACATACGGAAAACCACATTTTGAACACACAACAACCATGACTTTTTGCTTTCTTCAACAAAAGGTGAAATATCTTGGGCATAGCATATCAGAGGAAGGTGTGGCAGTGGACCCCTTCAAAATTGGAGCAATGCAAAACTGGCCGACCTCGAGAAACATAAAATTGCTAAATGGCTTTCTAGGTTTAACAGGCTACTACCGCAAGTTCCTGAAAAACTATGGAAAGATCAGTGCACCACTTACTTCCTTACTAGAAAAAGATGTCTTCCAATGGTTGGATAGAGCCTCCGCTGCCTTCGACAAACTTAAGGCAACCATGACGACGACGTCGGTGCTAACACTACCAGATTTCAACCGACCCTTCATTATTGAGGCCGACACATCTGGAGTTAGAATTGGAGCCATTCTCATGCAAGATGGTCTACAACTCACATACACCAGCAAGGCATTATCTCCCTCCGATCAAAATATGTCAACATATGATAAGGAGATGCTCGCCATTGTGCGCGCAGCAACGAGGTGGAGATTGTACTTGATCAGACGATACTTTCAAATCAAGACCGACCATAAAAGCCTAAAATATCTCTTGGAGCAGAAGATATCTTCCCCCGAGCAGCAAAAATAGGTAACAAAACTTCTTGGATTTGATTTTGAAATAACTTACAAAAAGGGGAAAGAGAATGTTCTTGCAGATGCGCTTTCGCAGCTACCCGAGCAAGTTGAAGTTTCGACCGTTTCACTTCCGACCAGCGACTTCCTTGAGGATATTAAGATGGAATGGCAGGAAGATTCAGATACTAGTAAGATTATAAAAAAATTGGAGGAAGCACCAAGCTCCGTAGCACATTACAATTGAGACTCAAAAGAATTACACTATAAGAGTACTAAATTGAAAAGGAGTATGGCATATCACTCACAAATCGACGGCCAGACAGAAGTTGTAAATAGGTGCTTGGAGATAGCCCAAAGCCACCCACCAAATATGACTACCCAAGAAGGACTTCAGAGTCAGTCAAGTGCTATTATTGATCGACAGATTATGACTTGACGACGACGATCCACTACTGAATTGCTAATACAGTGGGCAAACCTACTAACAGAAGATGCCACTTTGGAGAACTATGATGACTTGAAGATCAAATTCCCAAAATTCATGAATCGTCAGCCTCGAGGACAAGGCTGATTTGAAGAGGGCGGGTTTGTTAGGACTCTAGCTAGGAGAGTCCTAATTAAGAGGGACATTCATGTAAAATTGTTAGGACTTTAGCTAGGAGAGTCCTAATTGAGAGGGACATTCTGTTAGGACTCTAGCTAGGAGAGTCCTAATTGAGAGGTACATTCTGTTATGACTCTAGTTAGGAGAGTCATAATTGAGAGGGACATTCATGTAGGAGGTTTTTTCTTAGAGAAGAATTAGGAGTTGTAAGGGAATAGGAGTCTTTAGTAGGAGTCCTATTAGGAGTTGATTAGAAGTAAGAGTCTTAAGTAGGAGTCCTATTAGGAGTTAGGGTTTAGAAGCCCTATAAATAGCCATGTATTCCTCCTCTTTTCACAAGCAATAGATGAATCTTTTTTGCAGCATTTGAGCAGCAACTTGGAGGGAGGAACCCCTATAGAGTTCCAAGGAGGCCGATCCCCTAAAGAGATCAACCCCAAGTTTAGAATCTGCAAGGGTTCTAACACCATCCAACTTCATGTATGAGTAAATTGTGTCACAATCTTGGGGCCCTTTTCTTGTATTTTCAGATCTATGCAACGTAGAACTTGAGCCCCCATTTTGTTGAAATTTGTTGAGGCTCTCCAATAGGCTCTTTTTGAAATCATTAAGTGTTTCTTGTAGTCGATTCTCAATTCTGATTTCCAATGCTTCCATTTGTGCTTTCACTGAGTTATCGGTGGCCATTTTGTAAGACTATAAATCTGTAATCTCAACTCCTGTTTCTGGTGTCAAGACTAGGGCATAAATCACTTCCCTACTCGGTGCTGTTGTTATGATGCAATCGGTGGTAGCACTATTGGAACGAAGGGTGTTGAATCTCGGATTTTGATGATGAAGTCAATTGTCATTTGTTGTCTAATTTATGTGTTGAGATAAGTGTGCAGGATTAACTACGATAAAAGTTAGACAAGCAGTAGGAGTTGCGCCGGAGTCAAGTTCATGATCACGTTGGGAGTTCGAGAGTTCGACGGAAGTTCGGACGGTCGTCGGAGGTTCTGCGAGAACAGATCCGAGAAGTCCAGAAGCTTGCCAAGCGAAGCTCGTCGGAACTCACCAAGTGGATCATCGCAAAGTCCAGGAGTTTGCCGGAAGTCCGCAGAAGAATCACTGAGGGAACATCGGTTGATCGACGGAAGTTCGCCGGAAACTCGCCGGAAGAAGCGATTGACGCATCGGAGCAAAGTTGCAGAAATTGTCTTGGATTTAATCGTAGTTAGCACGTTGATTAAGTTGGAAAATGGGAGATGATCCCATTAGCTTAATCTTGGGGCAATTGGGCCCTTGAAAAGAATGAAATTGGGGCCGAATGGAGCTAACCATTCGGACTCTGATTGCACCAGGAGGTGCAACCGCCTAGGCCAGGAGGTGGCACCGCCTGGGCTAAGCCTCCCAGCGAAACTGGGCGGTGCAACCTCCCCAGCCAGGAGGTGGCACCGCCTGAGCTCAGTCTTCGAGCAAGACTGGGCGGTGCAACCTCCCTGACAGAGAGGTGGCACCGCCTAAGCTCAGTCTTCGAGCAAGACTGGGCGGTGCAACCTCCCTGACAGAGAGGTGGCACCGCCTGAGCTCAGTCTTCGAGCAAGACTGGGCGGTGCAACCTCCCTGACAGAGAGGTGGCACCGCCTGAGCTCGGTCTTCGAGCTCTGCCAGGCGGTGCAACCTCTCCAGTCAAGAGGTGCAACCGCCTGATCCCGAAATTCCGGGATTTGATCGTTTTGAGCTCCAAATTTGAATTGGGTTGGGGCCTATAAATACCCCACCCATTCAGCACTGAAGTGATAGAGATCCACACCGAATTCTTGATCTTTTCAGTGATTCTAAGAGCTCAAACTTTTGTAAAGTCCAAAAGTTCTCTTCTCTTCTGTTCTTCAAGTCTTGAGTTGTAAAGAGAGGAGAGAAAGGATCTATAAGGGTTGTCTCCTGAGCCCGTCAAAAGGAGAGAAACTGTAAAATGGCAGTTGGCCTTCGCCCATTGAAGGAAGGCACCTAGTTGACGTCGATAACCTCGCCGGTAGAGGAAGCCAAAAGTGGAGTAGGTCAAGACTGACCGAACCACTCTAAATCTCTGGTTTGCGTTTATTTTGAGCACTTTATCATTACTGCAAACCTCCTACATAGCTACTGCTCTCTGCGCTTTTACGAACAAGTTTCTAAGCTCTAATCTTTCTGAATCTGGATTCAGACGTCAATACGTGTTTTCGTACGATCCTTACTTTGCAGCTTACATTTACATCTTGAATCTGTTTATAACTGCGAACTGTCTTCTGCGCTTTTACGAACGAGTTTCCTCACCGTCTACATTTACATTTTGATTCTATTTATAACTGCAAACTGTCTTCTGCAACATTACGAACGAGTTTCAACATTTATTCGTAAAACTGCATTTAGACGTAAATCTGCTTTCCTCGCACAATCATCAGATTTCAGCTTACGTTTACGTCTTAATTTCAAATGCATACTGCCTTCTGCGAGTATACAAACGAGTTTCAAAGTTCAGACGTAAATCTGCGTTTAGACGTAAATCTTCGTTTAGACGTAAATCTGCGTTTAGACGTAAATCTGCTTTTTGCAGATTACTTTTTGAATAGCAGCACATTGTCTTTATACTTCTGCTTAAACTGCGCTTAGACGTAAACTGTGTTTAGACGCAAACTGCGCTTAGACGCAATCTGCGCTTAGACGCAAACTGCGCTTAGACGCAAACTGCGCATAGACGCAATCTGCGCTTAGACGCAAACTGCGCTTAGACGCAATCTGAATTTAGACGCAATCTGCATTTAGACGCAAACTGCGTTTAGACGCTAACTGTGTTTAAACGTAAACTGCACTTAATAATAAGTAAACTAGGATTGGCTTTTGCATAGTGTTTATCGAACGAACGCAGCTTTCGTTTTTAATCGCTGAAAGATTTCCGCTGCACTAATTCACCCCCCCCTCTTAGTGCTCTCGATCCTAACAATTGGTATCAGAGCAGGGTTAACTCTCTAACGGACTAAAACCCAAAGAGAAATGGCATACGCCGGAAACCAAGAGGGGCATTCTATTACGCGTCCACCCATGTTCAGTGGGACGGACTACACCTACTGGAAGACCCGAATGAGGATCTTTCTTATTTCTATGGATTTTGAACTGTGGAACCTTGTTGAAAACGGATTTTCAAAGTCTTCTCTTCCAATGATCGATTGGAATGAATTGGAGAAGAAGGCTTTCGCTCTTAATACAAAGGCTATGAATGCCTTATTTTGCGCACTTGATAAAAACGAGTTTAATCGTGTTTCAACTTGCGAAACTGCATTTGATATTTGGCACACACTCGAAGTGACCCACGAGGGCACAAGTAGAGTGAAAGAGTCAAAAATCAATCTGTTGTTACATTCTTTTGAACTTTTTCAAATGAAACCAAGTGAAACCATTGGCGACATGTTTACCCGTTTCACGGATGTCGTCAATGGTCTAAAAGGACTTGAAAAAAGTTTTTTGGATTTTGAACTCGTAAATAAGATACTAAGATCCCTTCCTAAGAATTGGGATCCTAAAGTCACTGCTATTCAAGAGGCAAAAGATCTGCGCAACTTCCCTCTTGAAGAACTAATCGGGTCATTAATGACCTACGAAATGACTTATAAAGCTCATGAAGAGCAAGAAGACATCCTTCCAAAGAACAGGAAGGATATGGCACTTAAAACCTCTGAATGCCACTTGAGAGAAAACTCAAGTGATGAGGACTGTGATGATGACCTGGCACTTCTAACAAGAAAGTTTAAAAAGTTTTTTAAAAGAAACAAGTTTAAGAATGATACAAAAAATAAACTTGAACCCAAGAAGGACCAAGTAATCTGCTATGAATGCAAAAAACCGGGACACTACAAGAGTGATTATCCCCAAGTCAAAAGGAGAACTTCAAAGAAAAATGCGCTTCAAGCAACATGGGATGACTCAAGCGCATCCGAAGAAGAGGAGTCCAACACCGAGCAAGTTGCTCATTATGCCTTAATGGCCATCGAAGATGAGGTAACAAATTCAATAGATGCATATTTATCATTCGATGAATTATTAAATGCTTTCCATGAATTGTTTGATGAGTGTAAGATTATCAGTAGTAAATACAAATTGCTAAAAAAGGAGCATGATAGTCTTATTTGTAACTTCGAAAAGTTAAATGCTGAACATCATGATAGTTTAAGCCCATGCATAAAATGCCATGATCTAGAAACTCTCAAAAAAGAAAACTTGCTACTTAAGGACACCTTGAAGAAATTCGAGGTTGGTAGCAAGTCATTAAACATGATCCTTACAAACAAGGGTCATGTTCCCAAAAGAAGTGGTATTGGATTCGTGAGAAGTCCTCACCAAAATCCAACCACCTTTATAAAAGGCTCCATCTTACATGTTAGACATCAAACCAAATGCAACTTTTGTTGCAAGTTTGGACACAAGACACATTGTTGTCCATTCAAGAAAATTAGTCCAAACAAATTGATTTGGGTTCCTAAAGGAACCACAATAAACTCCATACAATATGATAAACAATGCAGATCTATTTGTGAGGCACCCAAAAGCAAATGGGTACCTAAAAATCATCCTTTCTTGTAGAAACCCACACCATCACAAGCTAGGAGCAAGAGATGGTACCTTGATAGTGGATGCTCAAGGCATATGACCGAAGATCCATCTCATTTCTCTAAGCTCACTAGCATAGACGAAGGCTATGTCACCTTCGGAGACAACAACAAGGGTAAAATCATTGGCAAAGGAACCATAGGTAACAAATCCAACCTTTTTGTTGAAGATGTTCTGTTAGTTGATGGTTTAAAACATAACCTCTTGAGTATTAGTCAATTATGTGATAAAGGATACATTGTCAAATTCGAATCTAATGCTTGCATCATTGAAAAACCACATAAAAATATGTCTATGATTGCATTAAAACAAAATAACGTATACACTATTGACATCAATGACTTATGTGATGAAATGTGTTTTGCGGTTATAAATGAGGATGCTTGGCTATGGCATAGAAGATTAGGCCATGCTAGCATGAAACTAATCACTCAAGTATCATCTAGAGAACTTGTAAGAGGAATTCCTCATATCAAGTTCATCAAAGACAATGTATGTGATGCTTGCCAATTAGGTAAACAAATTATGGGTAGTTTCAAAGTTAAGAATCAAATAAGCACCTCTAGGCCCTTACAATTGATCCATATGGACTTGTTCGGACCAATCTCTACATCGAGTCTAGGAGGTAGCAAATACGCCTTTGTCATTGTTAATGACTACAACAGATATACATGGACCTACTTCTTAAAACAGAAAAATGAATGCTTTAGATATTTTACCAAGTTTTGTAAACTTATTCAAAATGAGAAGGAATCTATTATTTCGTCAATTAGAAGTGATCATGGTGGAGAATTTCAAAACCATGATTTCAAAGAATTCTGTGAACTTAATGGATACAACCATAATTTCTCTACTCCAAAAAATCCTCAACAAAATGGGGTAGTAGAAAGAAAAAATCGAAATTTACAAAAAATGGCAAGAACCATGTTGAATGAACATGGCCTACCCAAATATTTTTGGGCCGAAGCTGTAAACACTACTTGCTATATTTTGAACAGAGTTCTAGTAAGACCCTTACTCTCCAAAACTCCTTATTAGTTATGGAATAACAAAAAACCCAATGTCTCATATTTTAAAGTCTTTGGGTGTAAGTGTTTTATCTTGAATGAAAAGGATATCTTAGAAAAATTCGATGCTAAATCTGATGAAGGAATCTTTCTTGGTTATTCTTCGGTTTCTAAAGCTTTTCGTATTTTCAATAAAAGAACATTAATTATTGAAGAATCCATCCATGTTGTTTTCAATGAGATTTCCGAAATTAAGAAGAATGATCTTGATGATGATGTTAACTTTGATTCTTTGAATTTAAACGAAACCCCGTCTCCAACTAGCAACTTGGATGCATCCACTTCCTTACCCAAGGATTGGAAGTATGTAGATGCTCATCCTAAGGAGCTAATCTTAGGAGATATATCAAAGGGGGTTCAAACACGATCCTCTTTTAAGAATTTTTGTGGCAATGCCGCCTTTCTCTCGCAAATTGAACCCAAATGTGTTGATGAAGCCATGAAAGATGATTCATGGATTATCGCAATGCAAGATGAATTGAATCAATTTGAGAGAAATGAGGTATGGACGCTTGTTCCTAGGCCAAATGACCATTTAGTTATTGGTACTAAATGGGTCTTTAGAAACAAGCAAGATGAAAATGGTATTGTGGTTAGAAACAAGGCTAGACTAGTGGCCAAAGGTTTCAACCAAGAAGAAGGTATCGATTACGAAGAAACCTTCGCACCTGTGGCTCGATTGGAAGACATAAGGATGCTCCTTGCCTACGCTAGTTATAATAATTTTAAGTTATTTCAAATGGATGTTAAAAGCGCTTTTCTAAATGGCTTTATTTCCAAAGAAGTTTATGTTGAACAACCTCGATTTGAAAATAATAGCCTCCCTAATCATGTGTTTAGATTAACTAAAGCTCTCTATGGCTTAAAACAAGCCCCAAGGGCGTGGTATGAGAGACTTAGTTCCTTTCTTATTGAAAATAATTTCATAAAAGGCAAGGTTGATACTACATTATTCATCAAAGACTTTGAAAATAATTTTCTCATTGTTCAAATTTATGTTGATGATATTATCTTTGGTTCTACGAATGAATCTCTTTGTGAGTCCTTTGCTAAAACTATGAGTCGTGAATTCGAAATGAGTCTAATGGGAGAATTAACATTCTTCTTAGGTCTACAAATCAAACAACTAAGCAATGGCATCTTTATCAGCCAAAGTAAATATGCTATGAGTTTACTAAAGAAGTTTAATATGAATAACTCAAAAGCTATTAACACTCCTATGAGCACCTCCACTAAGTTAGAAATTGATGAAAGTGGAGAAAGCTTCGATCAAAAAACCTATAGGGGTATGATAGGAAGTTTACTTTACCTCACTGCAACTAGACCAGACATAATGTTTAGTGTAGGACTTTGTGCTAGATTTCAATCAAACCCTAAGATATCTCATCTCAAAGTAGTTAAAAGAATACTCAGGTATCTTAATGGTACCACAAATCTAGGATTTTGGTACCCAAAATCAGAGAAGTTTGAGTTAACTGCTTATGCTGATGCGGACTTCGCTGGTTGTAGATTAGATAGAAAGAGTACATCAGGAACATGTCAATTCTTAGGACATGCCCTTGTTTCCTGGACATCTAAGAAACAAAACTCGGTTGCTCTATCAACAACCGAAGCTGAATATATTGAAGCAAGTGCATGCTGTGCACAAGTTGTTTGGATGAAAAATACCTTAGAAGATTATAAAGTTCATCTCAAGAACATTCCCATTAAATGTGATAACACAAGTGTAATATGCCTAACAAAAAACCCTATACAACACTCGAGAACAAAACATATTGATATCAGACATCACTTTATACGAGATCATGTTACGAATCATGATGTAATCATAGAATTCATTGATACAAAACATCAACTAGCTGACATCTTTACAAAACCACTATGTGAAGAACAATTTGATTTCATTAAAAGAGAATTAGGAATGTTGATGTGTCCGAATAGATGAATTTGTTAAAATTATTTTTCGGACTATGTTGAATGATCAAATCACTTGATTGCCATCTGCAACAAAATCTTGTCTGAATGCATCGTATTTATTCGAATGCTGTAAAACAAATTTTCTCGTACACTTTCATGAAAAATAAGTTTCTGAAATAGATTTGATGAAGTGATTCTTGCCATGCTTTTTGTTGATGACAAAGGGGGAGAAACATATGAATTGATAAGTTTAAAACTACCATGATCATGTCATACTTCTTGCAAAATACTTGAGTGATGCTATAAACAATGTTATGATCATGCCATCCTTGCATCACCAAGAGATATATGAACGTGTGCTATAGTTTGCATTCTGCCCTGAGTTGATATCTTATCATGTGAAGAAAATGCAAAACTTGCTAGAATATTTCAAATATGTGCATCATGTAATAGCGCTTCACAGCTTTATATGATAATGTTCAAACTACATGATGAATAGTTACAAACGCAATCATACAAACTTGATGATGTATGTCAAGCCTTGACATCATCTTTAAAGAGATACATCATGATGAGTATCATGATGGGAGTATTGATAAGTTTAACTGATCTAACTTATCAATACATCACTTGAATTCTTAGGTCTTGAATTCAAGGTTGACTTATCTCAACTATGGCATATAGACAGGGGGAGTTAAGGATAACTCCATTATCAATTGATTGTCATCATCAAAAAGGGGGAGATTGTTGAATCTCGGATTTTGATGATGAAGTCAATTGTCATTTGTTATCTAATCGATGTGTTGAGATAAGTGTGCAGGATTAACTACGATGAAAGTTAGACAAGCAGCAGGAGTTGCGCCAAAGTCAAGTTCATGATCACGTTGGGAGTTCGAGAGTTCAACGGAAGTTCGGACGGTCGTCGGAGGTTCTGCGAGAACAGATCCGAGAAGTCCAGAAGCTTGCCAAGCGAAGCTCGTCGGAACTCACCAAGTGGATCGTCGCAAAGTCCAGGAGTTTGCCGGAAGTCCGCAGAAGAATCACCGAGGGAACATCGGTTGATCGACGGAAGTTCGCCGGAAACTCGCCGGAAGAAGCGATTGACGCATCGGAGCAAAGCTGCAGAAATTGTCTTAGATTTAATCATAGTTAGCACGTTGATTAAGTTGGAAAATGGGAGGTGATCCCATTAGCTTAATCTTGGGGCAATTGGGCCCCTGAAAAGAATGAAATTGGGGCCGAATGGAGCTAACCATTCGGACCCTGATTGCACCAGGAGGTGCAACCGCCTAGGCCAGGAGGTGGCACCGCCTGGGCTAAGTCTCCCAGCGAAACTGGGCAGTGCAACCTCCCCAGCCCGGAGGTGGCACCGCCTGAGCTCAGTCTTCGAGCAAGACTGGGCGGTGCAACCTCCCTGACAGAGAGGTGGCATCGCCTGAGCTCAGTCTTCGAGCAAGACTAGGCGGTGCAACCTCCCTGCAGAGAGGTGGCACCGCCTGAGCTCAGTCTTCAAGCTCTGCCAGGCGGTGCAACCTCTCTAGTCAAGAGGTGCAACCGCCTGATCCCGAAATTCTGGGATTTGATCGTTTTGAGCTCCAAATTTGAATTGGGTTGGGGCCTATAAATACCCCACCCATTCAGCACTGAAGTGATAGAGATCCACACCGAATTCTTGATCTTTTCAGTGATTCTAAGAGCTCAAACTTGTGTAAAGTCCAAAAGTTCTCTTCTCTTCTGTTCTTCAAGTCTTGAGTTGTAAAGAGAGGAGAGAAAGGATCTGTAAGGGTTGTCTCCTGAGCCCGTCAAAAGGAGAGAAACAGTAAAAGGGCAGTTGGCCTTCGCCCATTGAAGGAAGGCACCTAGTTGACGTCGGTAACCTCGCCGGTAGAGGAAGCCAAAAGTGGAGTAGGTCAAGACTAACCGAACCACTCTAAATCTCTGGTTTGCGTTTATTTTGAGCACTTTATCATTACTGCAAACCTCCTACATAGCTACTGTTCTCTGCGCTTTTACGAACAAGTTTCTAAGCTCTAATCTTTCCGAATCTGGATTCAGACGTGAATACGTGTTTTCGTACGATCCTTACTTTGCAGCTTACATTTACATCTTGAATCTGTTTATAACTGTGAACTGTCTTCTGCGCTTTTACGAACGAGTTTCCTCGTAGTCTACATTTACATTTTGATTCTATTTATAACTGCAAACTGTCTTCTGCAACATTACGAACGAGTTTCAACATTTAGACGTAAAACTGCATTTTGACGTAAATCTGCTTTCCTCGCACAATCATCAGATTTCAGTTTACGTTTACATCTTAATTTCAACTGCATACTGCCTTCTGCGAGTATACAAACGAGTTTCAAAGTTCAGACGTAAATTTGCGTTTAGACGTAAATCTGCGTTTAGACGTAAATCTGCTTTTTGCATATTACTTTTTGAATAGCAGCACATTGTCTTTATACTTCTGCTTAAACTGCGCTTAGACGCAAACTGTGTTTAGACGCAAACTGCGCTTAGACGCAATATGCGCTTAGACGCAAACTGCGCATAGACACAATCTACGCTTAGACGCAAACTGCGCTTAGATGCAATCTGAATTTAGACGCAATCTGCATTTAGCCGCAAACTGCGTTTAGACGCTAACTATGTTTAAACGTAAACTGCACTTAATAATAAGTAAACTAGGATCGGCTTTTGCATAGTGTTTATCGAACGAACGCAGCTTTCGTTTTTAATCGCTGAAAGATTTTCGCTGCACTAATTCACCCCTCCCCTCTTAGTGCTCTCGATCCTAACAAAGGGTTGCTGCGAGGACGTTGTTAGAACCCTTGCAGATTCTAAACTTGGGGTTGATCTCTTTTGGGGATTGGCCTCCTTGGAACTCTATAGGGGTTCCTCCCTCCAAGTTGCTGCTCAAAGGCTGCAGAAAAGATTCATCTATTGCCTATGAAAAGAGTAGGAATACATGACTATTTATAGGGCTTCTAAACCCTAACTCCTAATAGGACTCCTACTTAACGACTCTTACTTCTAACCAACTCCTAGTAGGACTCCTAGTCAAGACTCCTATTCCCTTACAACTCCTAATTCTTCTATAAGAAAACACCTCCTACATGAATGCCCCTCTCAATTAGGACTCTCCGAGCTATAGTCCTAACAGAATGTCCCTCTCAATTAGGACTCTCCTAGCTAGAGTCCTAACAGTTTTACATGAATGTCCCTCTCAATTAGGACTCTCCAAGCTAGAGTCCTAACAGACCCGCCCTCTTCAAATCAGCCTTGTTCTCGAGGCTGATTATTCGTGAATTCTAGGAATTTGATCTTTAAGTCGTCATAGTTCTCCCAAGTGGCATCTTCTATTGGTAGGTTCGCCCACTGTATTAGCACTTCATTAGTGGGTCATCATCGTCGAGTCGCGATTCGTCGATCAATAATGGCACTTGGCTGGGTTTGGAGTTCTCTTTGGGTAGTCATATTTGGTGGGTGGCTTTGGGTTGTCTCCAAGCACATATTTAAAACTTTCGTCTGGTTGTCAGTTTGTGGGTGATATGTCATACTCCTTTTCAATTTAGTACCCTACATATGGAATAACTTTGTCTAAAATCTGCTCGTATAGATGCAAGTAGAATTTATCGTAAGCACAATGCGTCCCTTATAGTGTAATTCTTTTGAGTCCCAATTGTAATGAGCCATGGGGCTGTTGAATCTCGTATTTTGATGATGAAACTACTTGATATATGTTTATGATTTAATCTGCGTTTTGAGTGACGCAGGATGCTTCGATCAGGATGAGACAATTACAGTAGGAAAATCATGTTGTGCCAAAGGAACATGTCAGAAGATTGGACGTCGGGCTGGTGGATCGGTCGACGTATCGACAGAAGGCTTCGGGCCGTGGACTCGGGCATCGGGCCAAGAAGAGCGGGTATTGTGCCAAGGATATCGGAGTTGCGGAGTCAACTGGTCGATTGGGCAATAGGCTATAGGAGAGGATGATGCGCCGAAGAATCAGACGAAGCGTCGAGGGACCAATGACATGCCGGACAACTTGGTTAAATTGCTTAGGATTAATTGTCTCGATCGAAGTTTTGTTTTAAGTGTGCAGGATTAACTATGATAAAAGTTAGACAAGCAGCAGGAGTTACGCTGGAGTCAAGTTCATGATCACGTTGGGAGTTCGAGAGTTCGACGGAAGTTCGGACGATCGTCGGAGGTTATGCGAGAACAGATCCGAGAAGTCCAGAAGCTTGCCAAGCGAAGCTCGTCGGAACTCACCAAGTGGATCGTCACAAAGTCCAGGAGTTTGCCGGAAGTCCGCAGGAGCATCACCGAGGGTTCATCGGATGATCGACGGAAGTTCGCCGGAAACTCGCCGGAAGAAGAGATTGATCGTTTTGAGCTCCAAATTTGAACTGGGTTGGGGCCTATAAATACCCCACCCATTCAGCACAGAAAGAGCAAGAGACCTACACCGAAATCTTGATCTTCTTTGTGATTCTTGAGCTCAAAATTGTTGAAAAGCCTTTTAGTTCTCCTCCTTCTGTTCTTCAAAGTCTTGAGTTGTAAAGAGAGGAGGGAAAGGTTCTGTAAGGGTTGTCTCCTGATCCCGTCAAAAGGAGTGAAACTGTAAAAGGGCAGTTGGCCTTCGCCTATTGAAGAAAGGCCTCTAGTTGACGTCGGTGACCTCGTCGGTGGAGGAAGCCAAAAGTGGAGTAGGTCAAGACTGACCGAACCACTCTAAATCTCAGGTTTGCTTTTACTTTGAGCACTTTATCATTACTATAAACCTCCTACATAGCTACTGCCCTCTGCGCTTTTACGAACAATTCTCTAAGTTCTGATCTTTCCGAATCTGCATTTAGACGTAAATCGGTGTTTTCGTACAAACTTTACATTGCAGTTTACGTTTACGTTCTGATTCCATTTATAACTGCAAACTGTCTTCTGCGCTTTTACGAACAAGTCTCTAAGTTCTGATCTTTCCGAATCTGCATTCAGACGTAAATCGGTGTTTTCGTACAAACTTTACATTGCAGTTTACGTTTACGTTCTGATTCCATTTATAACTGCAAACTGTCTTCTGTGCTTTTACGAACGAGTTTCTAAGTTCAGATCTTTCTAAAACTGCGCAAATTGCGTTTAGACATAAAACTACGTTTAGACGTAAAACTGGGTTTAGACGTAAACTGCGCAAACTGTGTTTAGATGCAAACTGCGTTTAGACATAAACTTAGTTTAGACGTAAAACTGCGTTTAGATGCAAACTGCATTTAGACGCAAACTACGTTTAGATGCAAACTGCGTTTAGACGCAAACTGAGTTTAGACGCAAACTGCGTTTAGACGCAAACTACATAAATTACGCTTAATCTTAAGATCGGCTTTTACATTTAAATCGGTTTTATTGAATAAACGCAGCTTTTGTTTTTAATCGCTGAAAGATTTCCGCTGCACTAATTCACCCCCCCCCTCTTAGTGCTCTCGATCCTAACAGGGGCTTGGTGCTTCCTCCAATTTTTTTATAATCTTACTAGTCTCTGAATCTTCCTGCCATTCCATCTTAATATTCTTAAGAAAGTCGCTGGTTGAAAGTGAAACGGTTGAAACTTCAACTTGCTCGGGTTGCTATGAAAGTGCATCTGCAAGAACATTCTCTTTTCCCTTTTTGTAAGTTATTTCATAATCAAATCCAAGAAGTTTTATTACCCTTTTTTTCTACTCAGGGGATGATATTTTTCGCTCTAAAAAGTACTTGAGGCTTTTATGGTCGGTTTTAATTTGAAATCGTCGGCCAATCAAGTAGGGTCTCCACCTCGTTGTTGCGCGCACAATGGCGAGCATCTCCTTATCATATGTTGACTTATTTTGATGGGAGGGAGATAATGCCTTGCTAGTGTATATGAGTGGTCGACCATCTTGCATGAGAATGGCTCCAATTCGGACTCCAGTTGCGTCGGCCTCAATAACGAAGGGTCGGTTGAAATCTGGTAGTGTTAGCACCGGCGTCGTCGTCATGGCTGCCTTAAGTTTCTCGAAGGCAGCGGAGGCTCTGTCCTGTTGAATCTCGTATTTTGATGATGAAACTACTTGATATATGTTTATGATTTAATCTGCGTTTTGAGTGATGCAGGATGCTTCGATCAGGATGAGACAATTAAAGCAGGAAAATCATGTTGTGCCGAAGGAACATGTCAGAGGATTGGACGTCGGGCCGGTGGATCGGTCGACGTATCGACAGAAGGCTTCGGGCCGTGGACTCAGGCATCGGGCCAAGAAGAGCCGGTATTGTGCCAAGGATATCGGAGTTGCGGAGTCAACTAGCCGATTGGGCAATAGGCTGCAGGAGAGGACGATGCGCCGAAGAATCGGACGAAGCGTCGAGAGACCAATGACATGTCGGACAACTTGGTTAATTGCTTAGGATTAATTGTCTCGATCGAAGTTTTGTTTTTGTTATGTAGGATTAACTATGATAACGATGAAGACATAAAGCGAAACAAAGTGTCGGAGTCAAGCGCGAAGGATTTGTTGCCAGTTCGAGAGTTCGACGGAAGTCCGAAGGTTCGTCGGGAATCCTACCGGAACTAGCCGAGAATGAGTTGGGAGCTTGCCGAAGGGTTTTTCGGAAGCTCGTCGGAAGGTTCGTTGGAAGTTCGCGGAGCTCACCGACAAAGATCGGAGCTTGCCGAAGAAGCTCGTTGGAACTCGCTAAGATCAAATCGTGAAGTCTAGGAGCTTGCCGGGAGTCCGCAGAATGGTTTCCGAGAGTTCATCAGAAGACCGTCGGAAGTTTGCCGATGAAGAAGTCTTGACTTGCGAACTTTGTAATAGCTTAGAAAATATCTTTAAATTCATAGTTAGCACGTTAATTAGGGTTAGGATTAGGTGTTAATCCTATAACCCAACTAGGGGCCAATTAGGCCCAAGTTCGGACTGGTTTGGACCAAGTTTGGAGCCAAACCAAGTGAGTTGAAATAGTGAAAGAGGTGGCACCGCCAGAGTTGGAGGTAGCACCGCCAAGGAGAGGATCTCCCAGCAAAGCTTGGCAGTGCAACCGCCCCAGGTAGGAGGTGGCACCGCTTGGGCTCAGTCTCCGAGCGAGACTGGGCGGTGCAACCTTTCCTGACAGAGGTAGCACCGCCTGAGCTCGGTCTTCGAGCTCTGGCAGGAGAGGTGCAACTGCCTTAGTCAGGAGGTGGCACCGCTTGGGGCTCAGTCTCCGAGCCAGACTCAAGCGGTGCAACCGCCCCTGACAGAGAGGTGCAACCGCCTGGGCTCAGTCTCCGAGCTCTGCCAAGCGGTGCAACCTCTCCAGTCAGGAGGTGCAACCGCCTGATCCCGGAATTTCGGGATTTAATCGTTTTGAGCTCCAAATTTGAACTGGGTTGGGGCCTATAAATACCCCACCCATTCAGCACTGAAATGATACAGATCCACACCGAATTCTTGATCTTTTCTGTGATTCTAAGAGCTCAAAATTTGTGTAAAAGTCCAAAAGTTCTCCTCTTTCTGTGCTTCAAGTCTTAAGTTGTAAAGAGAGGAGAGAAAGGATCTGTAAGGGTTGTCTCCTGAGCCTGTCAAAAGGAGAAGAAACTTTAAAAGGGCAATTGGCCTTCGCCTATTGAAGGAAGGCCTTTAGTTGACGTCGGTAACCTCATAGGTGGAGGAAGCCAAAAGTGGAGTAGGTCAAGACTGACCGAACCACTCTAAATCTCTGGTTTGCTTTTATTTTGAGCATTTTATCATTACTGCAAACCTCCTACATAGCGACTGCTCTCTGCGCCTTTACGAACAAGTTTCTAAGTTCCAATCTTTCCGAATCTGCATTTAGACGTAAAACGGTGTTTTCGCACGATCTTCACATCGCAGCTTACATTTACGTCTTGAGTCTGTTTATAACTGCAAACTATCTTTTGCGCTTTTACAAACGAGTTTCTGTGCAGTTTAAGTTTACGTCTTGATTCCATTTATAACTGCAAACTGTCTTCTGCGCTTTTACGAACGAGTTTCTTTGCAGTTTACGCTTACGCTTTGTTTCCATTCATAACTACGAACTGTCATCTGCGCTTAGACGTAAACTGCGTTTAAGACGTAAACTGTGTTTGGACGCAAACTGTGTTTAGACGCAAACTGCGCTTATACGCAAACTGTGTTTAGACACAAACTGTGTTTAGACGCAAACTGTGCTTAGATGCAAACTGTGTTTAGACGCAAACTGTGTTTAGACGCAAACTGCGCTTAGACGCAAACTGTGTTTAGACGCAAACTGTGTTTAGACGCAAACTGCTCTTAGACGCAATCTGTGCTTAGAAGCAAACTGCGCTTAAATACAAACTGTGAATCGGCTTTTGCATCATAATAGTTTTTATCGAACGAACGCAGCTTTCGCTTTTAATTGCTAAAAGATTTCCGCTGCACTAATTCACCCCCCCCCTCTTAGTGCTCTCAATCTTAACATGTCCGACCATTGGAAGACATCTTTTTTCAATAAGGAAGTAAGTGGTGCATTGATCTCTCCATAGTTTTTCACGAACTTATAGTAGTAGCCTGTTAAACCCAGAAAGCCATGTAGCAATTTTATGTTCCTCGGGGTCAGCCAGTTTTGCATTGCTCCAATTTTGAAGGGGTCTACTGCCACACCTTCCTCTGATATGATATGCCCAAGATATTCCACCTTCTTATGAAGAAAGTAAAAATTCATAGTGGTTGTTGTGTGTTCAAAAGGTGGTTTTCGGTATGTCTTCTTCGCATACTCGTATTTGATAATACCCGGATCGAAGGTCCGACTTTGTGAAGATTTGGGCTCCCTTAGCAACTCATCTACTACTGGAATAGGGTATTTATCCTTGATGGTTATGCCATTGAGAGCTCGGTAATCAACACAAAATCGCCATATTCCATCCTTCTTTCGTATGAGGAGCACCGGTGAAGAGTAGGGGCTGCAACTTGGCCGAATAACTCCTGTTTTGAGCATCTCTTTTACAATCCTTTCTATTTCATCCTTCTGGAGATGTGGATATTGATATGGCTGAGCATTTGCTGGAGATTTGCTTGGAAGAATCATTATACAATGATCATGCCGACGGGTAAGAGGTAGGTTGCGCGGTTTGTCAAATATATCCGAAAATTCAGCAAGCAAAGGAAGTAGATTTGGATCTTCAAATTTTGTTGGCTCTCCCTTTGTTTGTTGCTCAAGTTATACCAAAAAGCCGCTGCATACTTTATGCAAAACCTTCTCCATTTGTTGTGTGCAAATCATCGTTACGTCGCCCTCACGTTTCCCGTGCAATATCACCTGTTTCTCCTTACTGTAAAATTTTATAATTAGTTGCATAAAATTTCAAGAAATATCACCTAATGTCATCAACCATTTAATTCTAAGTATGGCCTCATGATCATCAAGAGGGAGGAGGAAGAAATCTGCAATTATCTCTTGGTCCTGCAACAACAGTTTCACTTGTGGGCACCTATGATCACACTTCAAAATCCGTCCGTTGGCGACCTTAACGACAAACCTGCTGTAATTCTCAATAGGTAAATTCATATAGACAGCAACCTTACTGGTTAGGAAGTTATTAGTGCTGCCCGTGTCGATGAGAACAGTGATCGGTTGTTGTTTGAGAAGGCCTCCAACTTTCATCGTTTGTGGGATTGAGTAGCCAACTAGTGTATGTACCGTAACTTTGGTCGATTGTGGCTCTTCTTCTGCATCTTCTTCTTTATGTTTAAGGCTCTCTTTTGGATGTTCAATGACCTCTTCTTCTATCGGTTCAATCATAAGAAGTCCCCCTTTACTACAGCGATGCTCACGGCTCCACGGCTCGTCACAATGCCAACATAACCCCTTCGCATATCGCTCCCGAAGCTCTTCTCTTGTTAACCTCTTTGGTGTAGGGACTTGGTCGATAGTAGGGGGGGCTGAGGGCTTCAATATTACTGGTTGAGGAGCGACCCTAGTCCTCCGAGCTTCATGGTTCAATTGCTCCTCTTGATGACATGCGAAAGAGATGGCTGCCATAAGCGTATATGGTTGTCGCGCTTTAACTTCTCCTCGGATCTCCGGCTTCAAGCCCTCAATGAAGGTTCTCAATAGCTATTTTTGAGACCAATCATGAGTTTGATTAGATAACCTTTCAAACCTGGTTTGGTACTCCTGAATGGTAGAGGTTTGTCGGATCTTTGCTAGTTGTCCGTCAATATTCTCGTAATCGGGTGGTCTGAAGCGGATCAACAGTCCTTCTTTAAATTGTCGCCATGAAAGGACTCCATAAGTTTGTTCAAACCAGTCAAACCACTGTATATCATCCCCTTCAAGATGTATAGTTGTAATTTTCACCATAGATGCATCCGCGGTTTTGTGGTACTGAAAATATCGCTCCGCGCGCGAGATCCAACCAATTGGGTCTCCTTCTTCCCATCTAGGGAAGTCCACTCTCATCCATGGATAGTTGGGGTTGGTCATAGAGCTTCCCCTCTCTTGGAAGTCATGTCTTATATCAGTAGAATTGTCATCGAAGAAACAATGGTTTCTCGATGTAATTTCTACCAAAAACTTAAGAGAATTGACGAGGGAAATGATAGCAAAATCACAGATTATATGATAGCAAGGATGTCTAATTTAATCAAGAGAATTTCAGCAGTATAACAACAAGAAAATTGGTGCAAGTTGTGATAGCAGAATTGTCGTCGAAAAATTTCAGCGGGTTACGATGAAAATTTGCAGCAACACAAAATTATTTTTAGAGATGAATTCCTTAATATATCAATCTTAGATGGAAGTCAAAATGATCTATGAAGTGTATAATAAATTTCATTCAAAAAAGATTGCAAATAGATGGGTTAAGGCAACAATATGCCGCTAAAATTTTTTGCAGCACAGATTTTTAATTATAGCAGATTGGACGTAAAAGATCAGTGGTTTATATTGAGAATTTTTTGATGAAACCAAAGGGAAATCTACTGTTAGGAAGTGTCAAAGTTATCATAAAAATTTCGTAGAGATTTGGATAGAAATAATATAGTATCAAGATCAAACAAACAGTGCTATGCGGGTGAAATTTTACAGTGCAGATTTTCAAGTATAGCAGATTAGACGTAAAAGATCAATGGTTTATATTGAGAATTTTTTAAAAAACCAAAGGGAAATCTGCTATTAGGAAGTGTCAAAGATGTCATAAAAATTTCATAAAAATTTGGATAGAAAAAGCATAGTAGCAAGATCAAACAGATGGTGCTATGCGGTTGGAATTCTACAATGTATCTTTCGTCGTAGAGATGAAAAATTTGTGACGAAAGGTTTATGCAGTAATATAGGAACAGTTTTTTTTTTTGGATTTTCGAATAAGGATATCTAAATTGCAGCAGCAGTAAGGTAGGAAACCAGAACCTGTTGCAATTCACGGGGAGATCAAAGGATGATCCACGGTGGTGGAGATGATGGCAGAATTCGACGATGATCTTTTAAGCAATTGTGGGAATTGCTTTGGGAGGTTGTGGAGGGCTGATGGATGGCAATGGAAGGGCAGCGAGATGCCAAGAACGCTGCTCTGATACCAGGTGTTAGAACCCTTGCAGATTCTAAACTTGGGGTTGATCTCTTTAGGGGATCGGCCACCTTGGAACTCTATAGGGGTTCCTCCCTCCAAGTTGCTGCTCAAAGGCTGCAGAAAAGATTCATCTATTGCCTATGAAAAGAGAAGGAATACATGGCTATTTATAGGGCTTCTAAACCCTAACTCCTAATAGGACTCCTACTTAAGACTCTTACTTCTAACTAACAACTAGTAGGACTCCTAGTCAAGACTCCAATTCTCTTATAACTCCTAATTCTTCTCTAAGAAAACACCTCCTACATGAATGCCCCTCTCAATTAGGACTCTCCTAGCTATAGTCCTAATAGAATGTCCCTCTTGTTGAATCTCGGATTTTGATGATATATTTCAATTGGTGGGTTAATTGATCTAATCCATATTATTGAGTTAAGTATGTAGGATTAACTACGATAACCAGAAAACATAAAGCAAGGATACCGGAGTCAAGTTCGATGGACGTTTAAGAGTACAAAGAATCGTCGGAGATGCTGTCGGAATCAACCGAGAAGAAATCGGGAACCTGTCGGAATTTTCGGAAGTTCGCCGAAGAGATTGTCGGAGGTTCACGGAGATCACCGAGAAGGCTCGGCTACTCGTTAAAGTCATCACAAGTTCGGGAGCTTGATGGGAGTCCGTCGGAAGAAAGCTCGTCGGAAAGCTCGCCGGAACAAGACTCAACGTTTGCGGTTGAAAACTTGCTTAGGATGTGTTTTGTTATGTAGTTCACTTGTAATTAGGATTAGGATTAAGAGATAATCCTATATCCTGGTTAGGGGCCAACTGGGCCCAAAGTCAGATTTGGTTTGGGCTAAAATTATGCCAAACCAGTGAACCGGAGAGAATTCAAATTTTGGAGCCCAAATTTGAATCCTCTTGAGGCCTATAAATACCCCTCAAATCTCACCTGAGATTACAACTTTTGAGAAGCATTTGATTGAGAGAAAAGTCTTAGAAAGTCTTAGCAAGTCTTGTTTTCAATTTGCTAGAGAGTTCTCCTCCTTTCTTATTGAAAATTTGTAAGAGGTTGAACTGCTTGTAAAAGGTTGTAAGAGGGGTATTTACCCTTCCATTTCAAGAGATTTGCTAGTGGAAGGTAGGAGCCTCATCGAAGAGGGGCCTCGCAAGTGGATGTAGGTCATTTGACCGAACCACTCTAAAATTGGCGTAATCTCTAGTTTGCATTTCATTATTGCTATTTACATTACTGCAAACCTTCTTACATGCTTTAGTTCCTTATTACCTTTGCTGCACAACTTTAAGAATACGCTTTCAAGTTAAGCTTTTCAAGTTCCGTTCTTATCGTACGAAAGATTTTTCTAAAATTGAAGTTTTAATCCGCTGCACTAATTCACCCCCCCCCCCTCTTAGTGTCACTCCGATCCTAACACCTCTCAATTAGGACTCTCCTAGCTAGAGTCCTAATAGTTTTACATGAATGTCCCTCTCAATTAGGACTCTTGTAACACCCCTCATTTCCGAATTTTCGTATAAATTTCTAGTGATAATGTAAGCATCTATTTCAAATTGACAAAAGAAATAGAGTATGAATCAGAGGTAACTTATTTTTAAGATTTGGGAGATCCGTTCAAAAAAAAAAAAAAGAATCTGAGGACCTATATGTAAACCCTGAGGACCTAATCGTGAATATAATAAAAACAAGGACTAAACTACAAAATGTATAAAATGACAAATCTCATCGCTTAAGCCTCTCTGCCTTCGTTCTTAAGGAACTAGAGAAGGCAGCTGCGGTGTGGAAGAACAGAAGAGAAAGAAAGAAGAAGAAGAAAAATTGGGGCTTTGAGGTTTCTTACTCAATCTTCTCAATTGGGGGTCAAAATTCTCAAAGGCAAGTGTTCTAACCCCATCCTATAGAAAATTAGTCTATATTTTTATGTTGATTCAAAATAAACTAAAGGATTTCTATTTAGAAACTAATATGTCTCTCCTTGGACATAGAACCATGGATTCTGAAATTTTTTCGGTAAACTGACCCCTATATACGGTTCCGGCTATAACATTTAGTACGAAATGCAGATTCCAGCAGGACCTAGTTTGTTTGAAATTAGACTCTTATATCTTTCTTTTGACACAAATTTTGAAGATTTTGAACACTGAATACTTACCCAAACGTCTGTTTCAAATGAGCCTATGGATGCTGCAAAACAGGGATTAAGATTTCTGACCTTTTGATACTAAAATGCCTATAACTCCCTGCTCGAAATTTTGATTTGTACCAAACTGATTTTATTTGAAACTAGACTTTAAACTCTTTCTTTTGATATATAGATTGAAAAATTTAGAATTCAAAGGCCTATTCTGCTATCCGTTGATTCCGCCCTATAAATTCTACAAAACAGTGATTCAGTCTTTGACCTTTGGTCACTAAATCCATGGTAACTCCTTGTTGGAAACCTTGATTCGTATGAAACTTATTTCATCAGAAAACAGATTGATATATCTTTCAACGGTAGTTTTCTTATGGGTATTGGAGCATAATTGATATTCTGAAGTATTTGTTCGATGTGCCACTTGAATTCTATCAGAAATCGAGCTTTTATCGATTTCGCGTATTCTGTTCCATTCCTTTGGATATTAAATTCATCTCACCTTCTTATTTGAATTGAGCTAAATATGATTGCTTGGAATCCCTGTATACTCTTGCTTTCATTTCATTCCAAATCTGAATACATTTTGTGAGAGATTTGTTCCTTGCAACGTATTGTCTCGAAAAGGCACATGTACATTTTGTTGGTCCGCGTGTGCTTCCGATATATGCTACTTATTGTTAAAACTGCCCTCTTGTACTCTGGTGTTTGTGGGATTGTCTGGACCTTTGCCAGAAATGGTAAAGGGTATTATGTGGATCTTTGCCAGAAATGGTAAAGGGTATGTGCTTAGAGCCTACGATGCTCCGCCGGCCCCCTCTGGCTTCACCTAGACGTGGGTGGATGGAGCTCCCAGACGTGGGAGACTTCTGTCTGGTGGTCATTCAGAAATGGATGAATCACATTCTGTTTGAGATCCCACTACACCTTCTGTATGTTTGATATGATATCCAGAGCTTTGGTTATGTGTTTTTGTACATGCTTTGGATAAGAATGTTATGAATGCAATGTCAAAGACGACATTTGAGCTTCTGTTTGGTATGTGATATTGATAAGCTCCAAAATGTTTCATTCATTGTGGATATGCTTCGAAATGTTCCATACGCCATTGATATGCTCTGGAACATTTCATATGCCATTGATAAGCTTCGATATGTTTCATTTGTTATTGTATGCTCCAAAACGGTTCATTCGTTTCTGATATGCTCCAATTACTCTATGCCCCATATGTTATGAACCAAATATGTATGATTGAAAGGACAATTGTGATTATGCACCTAATGATATTATGTCCACGAATTCGTATATTCTGCCTCGTATTCTGAAACTTTATCTCTTTGGAAATTGTCCTATTTTGATATGGATATGTTAGTCACTTGTTGAGCTCTATATGCTCACCCCATTTGTTGATAATTTTTTTAGGATAGCGTATTGCTTGCTTAAATGTTATGATTGGGCTGAGGCAGTGGAAAGTTAGAAGATTTTGGGCAGATCTTTGTTAGCATATATGTATTTGTTGTATAAGCCACTCTGCATCTAATGAAATGGTGACGATGAATCTAAACCTGTGGATTTTGTGTAAGTTAAAGGATCCCTCATGTTTAGGATTTTGGAATGTTAAGTTAAATTCATGTAATGATATGAACTTATGGTAATCGTTGGTTTGGTGACTGCATAGACTTCCCCACTTGTGAAATTACGTTGTGGTTATTATTTTGATGAGTTGAGTTCAGTTTGTTTGAATTATCAAGTGATGTGTGGTATGTTTATGAACTGCACAGGGTTATGAATTTGTAGACTATAGAGGTGAAATTTTGATCTGAATGTTTTCTTAGTGACCTCAAATGTGTGTTTGGATCTTGGATTAGTTGCGATGAAAATTTTAAATATTGTCGATATTTTGAGGGGCATGACAGAGGTGGTATCAGAGCATGATTTGAGAATCACTAAGAATATTATCTTTTTTTTAGGTTTATTGACTATCATTTAGAGATTGATCAAAGAAAATGTTCTTTTGATGTTTTAGGAAGCAAGGATGATGAGATCATCTGGTTCCCCTATTGCATCTACTACTGATCAATTGAGTGGTATCATGCGGACTTTGGAGACTATGGCACAAGTGATGCAACAACAACAACAACCTGTCCAACAAGGAAGAAATGATAGAACAGGGACATCAAACTAGACGGGGTTGGGAATTGAACAGTTTAAGAAGCTTAGTCCTCCCGGTTTTAGTGGTGAGTCTGATCCAATGGTGGCAGAACGATGGATGATGCAAATAGAGAAAATATTTGATGTCTTAAGTTACCATGATGATCGAAAGGTTTTTCTTGCCACCTTTATGCTGGAAGGAGAAGCTGAACACTAGTGGAGAATGATTAAGAGGATGTCTGAAATCAAACATGAGCCAATGACATGGAAGTTATTCCAAGAAAAGTTTAATGATAAATATTTTCCAGATTGTATGAGAGAGCAAAAAGAATTGGAGTTCTTGAATCTTATCCAGGGAAGTATGACGGTTACAAAGTATGAATCTAAATTCACTGAGCTCTCCAGGTTTACCACACATATGACTGATGATGAATCTAGGAAAGCAAGAAGGTTTGAAAGGGGATTACGACCAGTAATAAGAAGCCGAATGTCAGCTTTAAAACTACAAACATATGCAGATACGGTAGAAAGAGCTTTGAAAATTAAACGAGACATGGAGGAAATTCAAGAAATCATTGGCAAGAACAAAAAGGACAAATTTACTAGCAAAAGCAGGAGAGAAAATGAATATGAAGCTAGTAACAAGAGGTTTAAGACATCTAGATTTGAGAAATGGAAACCATTGCAGAGGACTCAGTCATGTGCAAGATGTGGATTAAATCATGAAACAAGTCAGTGTTTTCGGGTGACTAGAGCCTGTTTTGTTTGTGGAAAGTTGGATCATCAAATAAAAGATTACCCTCTAAGGAAGAAGAAAGAGCCACTATCTCTTAGACCCTCAGTCCATGCTAGAGTGTACGCTATCACTGAACAAGATTCTAAAGCTTCTAAATCAGTGGTGGAAGGTATTCTTCATGTTTCTAAAAGAAATGCAAAAGTTTTATTTGATCCCGGCTCCAACTTATCTTTTGTTTCACGATACTTTGCTTGTCACTTGGATATTCTACCTAGACCCCTGGATTATATGTTATATGTAACAACTGCTGTTGGAGATTCATTGGTAACAAACTTGGTTTACCCATCTTGTTTGATCTCTATTGGAGAACACGAACTCTTTACTGATTTGATTCTCCTAGAGATCCAGGGTTTTGATATTATACTTGGCATAGATTGGTTATCTTCTCATCACGCTAGTATTGATTGTTACAAAAAAATAATTACTTTCTGCATACCAGATCAGCCTATATTTTTCTTTGAGGGCATTAGGCATGATTTGCCTCCTTGCTTGATATCAGCACTTCAAGCTTATCGTCTTATGCAGAAAGGTTGTTTTTGTTATATGGTGTGTGTAAAGGAGCATTCACATCAGAAAACCCACCTAGATGAAATTCTAGTCGTCAAAGAATTCCTTGATGTATTCCCAGATGACTTGCTTGGTTTACCTCTAGAGAGAGAGGGTGAATTTGCTATTGATCTGGTCCCCAGTACAACCCCAATATCTAAGCCTCCCTATAGAATGGCACCACTCGAGCTAGAGGAACTAAAGAAGTAAATACAAGAATTATTAGATAAGGGTTTCATACGACCCAGTGTATCCCCATGGGGTGCTCCGGTACTATTAGTGAAGAAGAAGGATGGAACATTGAGGCTTTGTATTGATTATAGATAGTTGAATCAGGTGACCATCAAAAACAAGTATCCCATACCTAGAATTGATGATTTGTTTGATCAACTATAGGGTGCACAAGTATTCTCTAAAATTAACCTGAGGTCAGGTTACTATCAGTTGAAGATCAAGGAGGAGGATATTTCAAAAACAGCTTTCAGAACTCGATATGATCATTATGAATTCTTGGTGATGCCTTTTGGTTTGACAAATGCCCCTGCAGCTTTTATGGAACTAATGAATAGGATATTTCAACCGCTCTTGGATATCTGTGTAATTATATTTATCGATGACATATTGGTGTATTCAAGGAGTAATCAAAAGCATGAGGAACACTTGAGAAATGTATTGTCCATACTAAGAGAAAAGAAGTTGTATGCAAAGTTCAGCAAATGTGAATTTTGGTTAAATTAAGTTGTTTTCTTAGGCCATGTGATTTCAGGGAAGGGTATATCTGTTGATCCAAGAAAAATAGAAGTTGTAGTTGAATGGGAAGTACCAACAAATGTAACGGAAGTTAGAAGCTTCTTGGGCATGGCAGGTTATTACAGGAGATTTGTGGAGGGATTCTCTCGAATTGCTCAACCTCTCACCAAACTCACTAAGAAGAATATGAAATTTGTATGGGGTGATGATTGTAAGCAAAGTTTTCAAGAGTTAAAAAGAAGATTGACTAGTGCCCCTATTCTCACTATTCCAAGTGGTAGTGATGAGATTGTAGTTTATACTGATGCTTCAAGAAAGGGCTTAGGATGTGTTTTGATGTAGGAAGGGAGAGTAATTGCGTATGCTTCTAGGCAACTTAAAGGTTATGAATTGAATTATCCAACTCTTGATTTGGAACTGGCAGCAATTATTTTTGCTCTAAAGATTTGGAGACATTATTTGTATAGTCTACATTTTGAAATCTTTACTGATCACAAAAGTTTAAAATATATTTTCACTCAGAAAGAGTTAAACATGAGGCAGCGAAGATGGATAGAACTTCTGAAGGATTATGATTGTGCCATCCGTTATCACCCGGGCAAGGCCAATGTTGTAGCTGATGCACTTAGTAGGAAATCTACAAGTTTTATGGCTAGTCTGGTCGTGAAACAATGGAAGTTATTAGAAGAAAATTTTGATTTGAAAGCTTTGAGGAAAGAGCAAGACTCGATGATATTGATGGCCTCCATTCAAGTGCAATCTGATCTTATTCAACAAATTAAGGAAGGACAATTACGAGATCCACATTTAATCTATTTGAGGAATGAAGTAGAAAAGGAATTGAAGCCACAATTTCAAGTTTCAAAGGATGGTCTATTGAGATTTGGGGAGAGGGTATGTGTACCAAATGAACCAGATATCAAGAATCAAATCCTAAAGGAAAGTCATACTTCAAAGTACACCCTACACCCTGGGAGCACTAAGATGTATAAAGATCTTCAAAGTCATTATTGGTGGGAAGGCATGAAGAAGGAAATTGCAATGTATGTTTCAAAATATTTGACTTGTCAGCAAATCAAAGTAGAACACCAAAGACTTGGAGGGTTGTTGCAACCTTTAGATATTCCTGAATGGAAATGGGAATGTATTACTATGGATTTTGTTTCAGGACTACCCAAAACCTCTAGAAAGCATGATGCTATTTGGGTTATCATTGATAGGGTAACAAAATCTGCATACTTCCTACCGATTAATATGACGTATTCGCTTGATAGACTTGCAGATTTATATGTTAATGAAATAGTAAGACTTCATGGTATTCCAAAGGAGATCATCTCTGATAGAGACTCCAGATTTCTCTCTAGATTCTAGAGAAGATTACAGGAATCTATGGGCACTAAAGTCAAGTTTAGTACTGCATATCATCCTCGGACTGATGGTCAGTCAGAAAGAACAATTCAAACACTTGAGGATTTGCTTAGAGCCTATGTTATGGATTGGAAAGGTGAATGGGATAAGGATATTTCACTTGTTGAGTTCACTTATAATAATAGTTATCATTCAAGTATTCGGATGGCTCCTTATGAAGCTTTATATGGGCGAAAGTGCATAACACCTATATGTTGGGAGGATTTCACGCTCCGCTGAATTTTTCTTTTTTTTTTGTATTATAATTCAACAACAATTCATTCCAGGATCTGTTCACACATTTGAGGGTACTGAGAAAACATTTAGGTCATTCATATCTATAATTTTCCAATTCATAAAACCTGTGCAGTTTATAATCATACTATAATATCACTTAATGATTCACAAAATCCAAAGCCAACTCAACTAAACCATAACCACATCATAAATCCATAAGCGTAGCAATCTATACAATCACAAAACCAACATGTATTACATGTTTATATCATTACATAGTTTAAACTTTAACATTCCCAAAATCCCAACGCAAGAGGTACTTTCCAAATATTTACAAGATACATCAATTTAGATTTGTCGTTGATACACACAAAAGAACTTATACAATATCAACTTATTAATTACGAAAGAATTGCCCCAAAACCTTCTAGCTTTCCACTGCCGCAACCCAATTCTAGCTTTTCAGTGCATAACAAGCTACCCTGAAAAATTTATATAGCAATGGGGTGAGCATAAAGAGCTCAGCAAGCGACTAACATATCCATGACGATAGGAGAAGTTCAAGCAGGCTTAGTATCAAGATAACAAAAGCAAAAATACAAGTGTTCATTTAAAGTCATGTCATTTGATATAAAATCACAAAGGTTTACCTCGTTCAAAAACAGGCATTAGACATAACAATAGGAGAAAGGAAATTGGAGAATATCATTGGCATAAGGAGCATATCGATGACATATGATAATTTCAAGGCATAACAAAGACGTAAGGAGCATTTTGGATATCTATGGCATATGAAACAGTTCGGAACATATCAATGGTGAATGAAATGCTTTAGAATGTGTCAATGGCATATGGAAATATTTCGAAAGCATAAGAAGCATTTCAGAACATATCAAAAAACAAATATGAAATAGAAGCTCAAACGTCGTACTCTAGCCTAGTGCATGTGAGGATTAACTCAGTGGTGGCTTCACGCTGTGATGAGTTCTCGACTCCATCCACGGGTAGCCCTTTCCTACTCGAGCCCTCTCACCCTGCCCATGTGCTAGGTTGGCTCTGAATTTTATATCAAACAGATAGAAGGTGAAGTGGGATCATAACATAATATGGTCCATCCATTTCTGGATGACCACCAAGCATAAGTCTCCCACGTCTAGGAGCTCCATCCACCCACGTCTGAGTGAAGTCAATGAGGACGGCAGAGCAATCGCGGGCTCTAAGCATAACTCCCTTTACCATTTCTGGCAAAGGTTCACAATATCCCACAAGACACCAGAATACAAAAAGGGTAGTATGAACCATAACATTGACACATATTAGAAGCACATGTGGAACAACGAAGATATGCATGTGCCTTTATCAAACAAGGAAATGCAAACAAAGCATTACATAATAAATTTCAGATATAAAATAATTTCAGGATGAATAATACAAGAACTTCAAAGGACTAATATAAAGCTCAATTGAAGAAGAATTTAACAAAAATCATATTTCCAATAGAATGAAAATTGAATAGGCAAAACCGAACAAAGTTTTCAATTATGACAGAATTTGAATGGTACATTTTATGAATTGTTTGAGTCACCAAGCATGCTCCAAATCACTAAAAATAGGTGTCATTGGAAAGCTGTTTCAATCTATTTTCAGATGAACTCATATTTATAATTTTTTGAGTTCTTAACAGGAAGTTACAACAAATAGAGTAAAGGAAGGTCAGAATTGATCATCCCTGTTTTGCAGACTTGATAGAATCGATTTAAACACAAGTTTCAGAAGGCAAACATAATTCAAAATTTCCAAATAGGTGTCAAAAGAAAGTTATGCGAATCTAGTTTCCAAAGAACTAAGCTTTGTATAATTCAGAATTTTCTCTAGAGAGTTATGAGCAATTTAGTAATAGAAGGTCAGAAATTTCAGTCCCTATTTTGCAGAATATGTAGGGTAAATTGAAACAGAAGTTTAGTAGGCATTTAAACTCCAAATCATTCAATCTTAGTGTCAAAATAAAGATATTTGAGTCTACTTTTAAATGGAATATGTTTTGCCTAAATCAGAGTTTAGTGCTAAAAGTTAGATCCAAAACAATATATAGAAGTCAGATTACCGAAAAATTTCAGATTCATGGCTTTGTATCAAAAGGAAAGAACGGTTTGGTACTAAGCTGAAATCTTTTGCATTATGAAGAATTAAAAGGAAAAATGAGATTAGGAATTCTGTAGGAAGAGGTTAGAACACTTGCCTTAAGCAAATTTGATTCCCAAATGGGGGGAGTTGATGCAAAACCTCAATCAAAGCTTCTTCTTCAATTCCTCTTCTTCTTCTTCTTCTTCCCTTCTCTTCTCTTCTTAAACTCACGATGGCTGCAGTATCTGAAGGTTACATTTAGTTTCTCCTTTAATCTCTTAATTAATTACTTTTGGTTTGTTGAATCTCAGATTTTGATGATGAAGACAATTGTCATTTGTTGTCTAATGTATGTGTTGAGATAAGTGTGTAGGATTAACTATGATGAAAGTAAGACAAGCAGCAGGAGTTGCACCGAAGTCATGACAATGATCACGTTGGGAGTTCGAGAGCTCGACGGAAGTTTGGACAGTCGTCGGAGGTTCTGCGGGAACAAATCCGAGAAGTCTAGAAGCTTGCCAAAGGAGCTCGTCGGAACTTGCCATGTGGATCGTCGCAGTCCAGGAGTTTGCCGGAAGTCCGTAGGAGCATCACCGAGGGTTCATCGGATGATCGACGAAAGTTCACCGGAAACTCGCCGGAAGAAGCGAGTGACGCACCGAAGCAAGCTGCAGAATATGTCTTAGGAAATAATCATAGTTAGCACTTTGATTAAGTTAGAAATGGGAGGTGATCCCATTAGCTTAATCCTGGGGCAATTGGGCCCCTGAAGAACTCAAATTGGGTCGAATGGTTCAGCCCATTCAGACCCAGGTTGCTGTGGGAGGTGCAACCGCCCAGGCAAGGAGGTAGCACCGCCCAGGCTATGTCTCCCAGTGAGACTGGGCGGTGCAACCGCCCCAGCCAAGAGGTGCAACCGCCCAAGGCTCAGTCTCCGAGCGAGACTGGGTGGTGCAACCTCTTCTGTCAAGAGGTAGCACCGCCAGAGCTCATGTTTCGAGCTCTGCCACGCGGTGCAACCTCTCCGGTCAAGCGGTGCAACCGCCTGAACTCGGTCTTCGAGCTCTGGCAGAGAGGTGCAACCGCCCCTGACAGAGGTGGCACCGCCCAGAGGCTCAGTCTTCGAGCTCTACTAGGCAGTGCAACCGCCCCAGTCAGGAGGTGCAACCGCCTGATCCCGGAATTCCAGGATTTGATCGTTTTGAGCTCCAAATTTGAACTGGGTTGGGGCCTATAAATACCCCACCCATTCAGCACTGAAGAGATACAGACCTACACCGAATTCTTGATCTTTTCTATGATTCTAAGAGCTCAAATTTGTGTAAAAGTTCAAAAGTTCTCCTCTTTCTATTCTTCAAGTCTTGAGTTGTAAAGAGAGGAGAGAAAGGTTCTGTAAGGGTTGTCTCCTGAGCCCGTCAAAAGGAGTGAAACTGTAAAAGGGCAGTTGGCCTTCGCCTATTGAAGGAAGGCCTCTAGTTGACGTCGGTGACCTCGTCGGTGGAGGAAGCCAAAAGTGGAGTAGGTCAAGACTGACCGAACCACTCTAAATCTCTGGTTTGCTTTTACTTTGAGCACTTTATCATTACTGCAAACCTCCTACATAGCTACTCCCCTCTGCACTTTTACGAACGAGTCTCTAAGTTATGTTCTTTCCGAATCTGCATTCAGACGTAAATCGGTGTTTTCGTACGATCTCTACATTGCAGTTTACGTTTACGTCTTGATTCTGTTTATAACTACAAACTGATTTCTACGCTTTTACAAACGAGTTTCTCTGCAGTTTACGTTTACGTCTTGATTCTATTTATAACTGCAAATTGATTTCTGTGCTTTTACAAACGAGTTTCTCTACAGTTTACGTTTATATTCCATTTATAACTGCAAACTGACTTCTGCGCTTTTACGAACGAGTGTCTAAGTTTAAATCTTTCCGAATCTACGTTTTGACGTAAAACTGTGTTTAGACGCAAACTGCGCTTAGACGCAATCTGCGCTTAAGACGCAAACTGCGCTTAAACGTAAACTGCGCTTAGACGCAATCTGAGCTTCGACGCAATCTGCGCTTAGACGCAAACTGCGCAAACTGCGCTTAGACGCAATCTGAGCCTAAGATGCAAACTACACTTAGATGCAAACTGTGCTTAGTCGCAATCTGCATTTAGACGCAAACTGCATTAAGACACAAACTGCATTTAGACGCAAACTGCGTAAACTACGCTTAGACACAAATTGTGTTTAGACGTAAACTGTACTTAATCATAAGTAATCTTAGAATCGGCTTTTGCATCAAAATAGTTTTTATCGAACGAACGCAGCTTTCGTTTTTAATCGCTGAAAGATTTCCGCTGCACTAATTCACCCCCCCCCCCCCCTCTTAGTGCTCTCGATCCTAACAATTGGTATCAGAGCCCGGTTAACACTCAAACGGATTAAAACCCAAGAAAGATGGCTTATGCTGGAAACCAAGAGGGCCATTCCATTACACGTCCACCCATGTTTAATGGGACGGACTACACCTATTGGAAGACCCGAATGAGGATCTTTCTTATTTCTATGGACGTTGAACTCTGGAATCTTGTCGAGAATGGTTTTTCAAAGTCTTCTCTTCCAATGATCGATTGGAATGATTCGGAGAAGAAGGCTTTCGCTCTTAATGAAAAGGCTATGAATGCCTTATTTTGCGCACTTGATAAAAATGAGTTTAATCGTGTTTCGATTTGTGAAACTGCATTTGATATTTGGCACACACTCGAAGTGACTCATGAAGGCACAAGTAGAGTGAAAGAGTAAAAAATCAATCTTTTGTTACACTCTTTCGAACTTTTTCGGATGAAACCGAGTGAGACTATTGGCGACATGTTTACCCGTTTCACGGATGTTGTCAACGGTCTAAAAGGACTCGGAAAAAGTTTTTCGGATTTTGAGCTCGTAAATAAGATTCTAAGATCCCTTCCTAAGAGTTGGGATCCTAAAGTCACTGCTATTCAAGAGGTAAAAGATCTAAACAACTTTCCTCTTGAAGAACTAATTGGGTCATTAATGACCTACGAGATGACTTGCAAAGCTCATGAAGAGCAAGAAGACATCCTTCCAAAGAACAGGAAGGATATGACACTTAGAACTTTGGAAGATCACTTGAAAGAAAACTCAAGTGATGAGGACTGTGATGATGACTTGGCACTTCTAACAAGAAAATTTAAAAAATTCATTAAAAGAAACAAGTTTAAGAATGATACTAAAAGTAAACTTGAACCCAAGAAAGACCAAGTTATTTGCTATGAGTGCAAAAAGCCAGGACACTACAAGAGTGATTGTCCCCAAGCCAAAAAGAGAATAACAAAAAAGAAGGCGCTCAAAGCAACATGGGATGATTCGAGCGCGTCTGAAGAAGAGGAGTCTAACACCGAGCAAGTTGCTCATTACGCCTTAATGGCCATCGGAGAGGAGGTAACGAATTTATTAGATGCTGATTTATCTTTCGATGAATTATTAAATGCCTTCCATGACATATTTGATGAATGCAAGATTATCAATAGAAAATACAAATTGCTGAAAAAGGAGCATGATAGTCTTACTTGTGATTTTGATAAGTTAAAAATTGAATATCATGATAGTTTAAATTCATGTATCAAATGTCATGATCTAGAAACTCTCCAAAAAGAAAACTCACTACTTAAGGATGTTGAATCTCATATTTTGATAATGAAACTACTTGATATATATTTGTGACGCAGGATGCTTCGATCAGGATGAGACAATTAAAGCAGGAAAATCATGTTGTGCCGAAAGAACATGTCAGAAGATTGGACGTCGGGCCGGTGGATCGGTCGACGTATCGACAGAAGGCTTCGGGCTGTGGACTCGGGCATCGGGCCAAGAAGTGCAGGTATTGTGCCAAGGATATCGGAGTTGCGGAGTCAACTGGCCGATTGGGCAATAGGCTGCAGGAGAGGACGATGCGCCGAAGAATCGGACGAAGCGTCAAGGGACCAATGACATGCCGGACAACTTGGTTAAATTGCTTAGGATTAATTGTCTCGATCCAAGTTTTGTTTTAATTGTGCAGGATTAACTATGATAACGATGAAGACATAAAGCGAAACAAAGTGTCAGAGTCAAGCGCGAAGGATTTGTTGCGAGTTCGAGAGTTCGACGGAAGTCCGAAGGTTCGTCGGGAATGCTACCGGAGCTCGCCGAGAAAGATCGGAGCTTGCCGAAGAAGCTCATTGGAACTCGCTAAGATCAAATCGTGAAGTCTAGGAGCTTGCCGGGAGTCCGCAGAATGGTTTCCGAGAGTTCATCGGAAGACCGCCGGAAGTTTGCTGGAAGCTCGCTAGAAGAAGTCTTGACTTGCGGACTTTGTAATAGCTTAGAAAATGTCTTTAAATTCATAGTTAGCACATTAATTAGGGTTAGGATTAGGTGTTAATCCTATAACCCAAGTAAGGGTCAATTTGGCTCAAGTTCGGACTGGTTTGGGCCAAGTTTGGAGCCAAACCAAGTGAGCTAAAATAGTGAAAGAGGTGGCACTGCCAGGGTTGGAGGTGGCACCGCCCAAGAGAGGATCTCCCAGCGAAGCTGGGCGGTGCAACCGCCCCAGGCAAGAGGTGGCACCTCCTGGGCTCAGTCTCCGAGCGAGACTGGGCGGTGCAACCTCTCCTGACAGAGGTAGCACCGCCTGAGCTCGGTCTTCGAGCTCTGGCAGGAGAGGTGCAACTGCCTCAGTCAGGAGGTGGCACCGCCTGGGGCTCAGTCTCCAAGCCAGACTCAGGCGGTGCAACCGCCCCTGACAGAGAGGTGCAACCGCTTGGGCTCAGTCTCCGAGCTCTGCCAGGCGGTGCAACCTCTCCAGTCAGGAGGTGCAACCGCTTGATCCCGGAATTCCGAGATTTGATGGTTTTGAACTCCAAATTGGAACTGGGTTGGGGCCTATAAATACCCCACCCATTCAGCACAGAAAGAGCGACAGATCCACACCGAATTATTGATCTTTTTTGTGATTCTAAGAGCTCAAATTTGTGTAAAGTCCAAAAGTTCTCCTCTTTCTGTTCTTCAAGTCTTGAGTTGTAAAGAGAGGAGAGAAAGGATCTGTAAGGGTTGTCTCCTGAGCCCGTCAAAAGGAGAGAAAATGTAAAAGGGCAGTTGGCCTTCGCCCATTGAAGGAAGGCAGCTAGTTGACGTCGGTGACCTCGTCGGAGGAGGAAGCCAAAAGTGGAGTAGGTGAAGACTGACCGAACCACTCTAAATCTCTGGTTTGCTTTTATTTCGAGTACCTTATCATTACTGCAAACCTCCTACATAACTACTGCTCTCTGCGCCTTTACGAATAAGTTCTAAGTGCTGATCTTTTTGAATCTGCATTCAGACGTAAATCTGTGTTTTTCGTACGATCAGCTTACGTTTGTGTTTTGATTCTGCAAAACTGTCTTCTGCGCTTTTATGAACTAGCTTCTATGTTTAGATCCCTTTGAAACTGTTTTAGACGCAAACTACGTTTAGATGTAAAACTGCATTTAGACGCAAACTACATTTAGACGTAAAACTACGTTTAAACGTAAACTGCGCAAATTGTGTTTAAACATAAAACTGTGTTTTAGACGTAAACTTCTTTTAAACGTAAAACTACGTTTAGACGTAAAAAAACGTTTAGACATAAACTGCGTTTAGACGTAAAACTGCATTTAGACGTAAACTGAGTTTAGACGCAAACTGTATTTGGACGCAAACTACGTTTAGGCGTAAACTACGCTTAGACGTACACTGTGTTTAGACGCAAACTGCGCTTAGACGCAAACTGTGTTTAGACGCAAACTGTGTTTAGACGCAAACTGCGCTTAGACACAAACTGTGTTTAGACGCAAACTGTGTTTAGACGCAATCTGCGCTTAGACGCAAACTACGCTTAGATGCAAACTACGCTTAGACGCAATCTGAGTTTGGACGCAATCTGTATTTAGACGCAAACTGCGTTTAGACGCTAACTGTGTTTAAATGTAAACTGCACTTAATCATAAGTAATCTTAGAATCGGCTTTTGCATCAAAATAGTTTTTATCGAACGAACGCAGCTTTCGTTTTTAATCGCTGAAAGATTTCCGCTGCACTAATTCACCCCCCCCCCCCTCTTAGTGCTCTCGATCCTAACAATTGGTATTAGAGCCCGGTCTTTCATGGCTTTCAAGAGGGCTTTTCGGTCCTTCGTCCACCGTGGTTTAACGGATTGGACTACACTTATTGGAAAACTCGAATGAGAGTTTTCTTGATTTCTACGAATTTAGATTTATAGAATATCATTGAAAACAGTTTTCAACTTCCCTCTAAACCGATGAACGAATGGTCGGATTTGGAAAAGAAGTATTTTTCTTTAAACACAAAGGCTATGAATGCCTTATTTTGCGCTTTGGACAAAAATGAGTTCAATCGGATTTCCACGTGCGAAACGGCTTTTGACATTTGGCGAACACTTGAAATCACGCACGAGGGAACTAGTAGAGTCAAAGACTTGAAAGTTAACTTTTTATTGCATGATTTCGAGCTTTTTCAAATGCAACCAAGCGATACTATAGGCGACATGTACACCCGTTTCACGAATGTCGTCAATAGTTTAAGAGCTCTTGGAAAATGTTTTTCGGATTTTGAACTCGTAAACAAAATTTTGCATTCTCTTTCTAAAAAGTGGGATTCAAAAGTAACTGCAATACAAGAAGCTAAAAATCTAAATAACTTACCACTTGAAGAACTAATTGGTTCATTGATGACATATGAAATGGTGCACAATGCACATGATGAACATGTTGAACACAATCACCTTCCAAAGAACAGGAAGGATTTGGAACTCTGGACAAATGAATGCCACTTGAGTGATGACTCAAGTGATGAGGACAATGATGAACAAACCAACCTTCCAAAGAACAGGAAGGATTTGGGACATAGAACATTTGAAGACCACTCGAGCATAAGCTCAAGTGATGGTGAACTTAAACTACAAATGAAACGAAAATTAAAAAGCAAAAGGAATGGAACTACTTGCTTTAAACGCAAGAAGAAGAACAAAAATTGGGATGAATCAAGCTCCTTTGAAGACGAGAAAGTCAACAAAAGCGAGGCGGCAAACTACGCCTTACCAGCCTACGACATTGAGGTAATTAAAATGCATTTGGTTTATTTTAAAATTACTTGATGCTTTCATGATATATTTTCTTTTTTAGGTTAGAATTAATTTTCTTGAAAATTTCATGTTTAAAAATAAAAATACAAAAATTATGATCATGCTGATAATTTCGAAAATGATAATATTGTATGATAAACAAACAAAATGATTTTGATCATGGTTAAGAAGTAATATTGTGTATCATGTTTGATTAACATTGTTGAATGAAATCACGTTTGATTTAAAGTAATGCATAAAGATGTAATATTAAACGGTTATTAACAATTTTATGCATGAGATTTTAAGTTATCCATGATCATGAGCTTGTTTGATCTTCTTGATTTAATTTCAAGATCTATAGCAAAAATCATGTCTGAATATATGAAAGTGTTAATTTCATTTTCGGATTCACTTAACAATTGGTATCCTAACAATCAGATTTTCTCATACACTTATGAAAAATATTTTTCTAAAATGGATTTGATGAAATGATTCCTGCTTATAAATCCCATCTTGAAATATGAATGATAGTGTTTTTGCTTGGGAAGATTTGTTTCACATTCATATCTCCTATGATTCATGTGCAGAAAAAGAATTTATAAATCATAATACAATGAGATTTGTTATGCAAAAATAAAGTGCTTTTGTGATTCTTTGCTAAAGAGAATAATCATAATCATGATCTTGATAATTATAACATGAAGCTCTTTATAAATCAAGATCGTTCATTATGCTCCCTACATTTATCAAAAAGGAGTTCTTCAAATGAAATGCAATTCAATGAAGTGTCATATTGATATCTTGAAACTTGGAATATTTTAAAATGTGATCTTGATAAGAATGTTTTAAGTTGCTCTTTGTACTATATCTTTTCGAATGAATCATGAGCCTTGATATCATATATTTCATAATACAAGATTTCTTTGCCTTATGTCTTGAACTTTCATACTTATCTTAATTTGGCATATAAAGACTAAGGCATGCTTAGATGAAAAAGAATCTCTTAAAAAAAAAAAATGCTTTTCCCATCTAATCGAGATTAATGATTTCATGATATTTTGTAAATCTCGAAATTAATTTTAATGACTTGATTATGAATTTCAAGTTAATGATTTGATTTGAATAAGTTTTATCTAAATCATAATCTTGATCTTGCAAAATTAAAGTCACAAATAATATCTTGTGGTATTCATGAATTGATACTCAAAATATGAAAGCATTGATATTCATGACTTGAATTGGATTGAAACATTGTATGCTTAAATTAATCATTCTCCTATGTTTAAAAAATTCCTTAAATGCCTTATGTGATGATTGAAAACTAACTTGCTTTATGATGAATCACAAATAATGACTTGATCTATGATCTAAATGCCTTGAAATGATTGAAATATTTAACACTTTTATGCTCTTTCCCCTACTTTCTTCTTGTTTTCAATGATAAAATAGGGAGAAGTTTTCATCATGCATGGTAGGATATAATTTGACAAAATTGATACCATCATGATATGAAACATTTATGATGTGCAATTATGCATGCAATACTTGTGCTTTCTAATTATGATGTGATGTATTGCATATGATGTAAATCATGATTTAAAATGCTATGAGTGCCAAGTTACACATTTTGAGAAGAAATTGTTATATTGAAACATTAATGTAATTATGAATGGTGATATGATATCATGCATGTAATACTTCAACTTATGATAATGATGCATGCAATGATAAAATATTCATGATGAAAAATTGTCTTGACATTCATAACTTGATTATTCATCCTTTGTCATGATTTTGAAATCGTTGTAAAAGGAAAAAAGAACTACAAAACTGTATTCTCTCTTTCTTTTTTACAATGACAAAGGGGGAGATAGCTAGCTTGTACAAGTCAAGAAGATGCAAAAACTTGATTGCTAGCTTGCCTATCTTAAGTAGCAAAGATTGCTAACTTGCTTATTTCAAGAAGAAAAATTGTCTTCTTCAACATCACTATCTTGAATATCTCAAGAAGCAAAACTTGCAATTTGCACATTGCAAAAGGAAGCAAGAATCATGAGCTTACACAAGAAAGCTATCTTGCATTTGCTTTCGAAATTTTTGCTAGCTTATATATTGTGAAACTTGTATATCGTAAAAACTGCTAGCTTGTTGGTCTAAAGAGTGCAAAATTTTCAAGAAGCAAGAGTTGCCTTCTTGAACATCTCTAATTTGCTAGCTTGCATGATGTAGAACTTGCTATCTTGAACATTACCAAAAGTGCTATCTTATATGCTATAAAACTTGCATATCTAAAACTTGATAGCATGAATGTTCTAAGCATGATGTAACACTTGCTAAATCTTCTAGCTCCAAAATTGCATGATGATAAAACTTGATATTATGTTTTTCATGCAATGAGTTGAACCAATATCACAAACACTTGATTGTGATACTTCTCCTTTTTGTTGATGACAAAGGGGGAGAAGTATGTTGATGAAAGTATGTTGATGACATGACATGTGATGCATAAGTTTATGCATATGTTCATGTTGACGTGTTGCAAGTATTCATGATGAATATTGCAATGACTTGAATTCAGTTTGAATTCAAGGTTCTATCAATATGGCATATTGATAGGGGGAGTTTGTTTAAACTCCGGGAGTTAAGTTTAACTCCGTCATTAAGTGGTTGTCATCATAAAAAAGGGGGAGATTGTTGAATCTCGTATTTTGATGATGAAACTACTTGATATATATTTATGATTTAATCTGCATTTTGAGTGACGTAGGATGCTTCGATCAGGATGAGACAATTAAAGCAGGAAAATCATGTTATGCCGAAGGAACATGTCAGAAGATTGGACGTCGGGCCAGTGGATCGGCCGACGTATCGACAGAAGGCTTCGGGCCGTGGACTCGGGCATCGGGCCAAGAAGAGCGGGTATTGTGCCAAGGATATCGGAGTTGCGGAGTCAACTGACCGATTGGGCAATAGGCTGCAGGAGAGGACGATGCGCCGAAGAATCGGATGAAGCGTCGAGGGACCAATGACATGCCGGACAACTTGGTTAAATTGCTTAGGATTAATTGTCTCGATCGAAGTTTTGTTTTAATTGTGCAGGATTAACTATGATAACGATGAAGGCATAAAGTGAAACAAAGTGTCGGAGTTAAGCGCGAAGGATTTGTTGCGAGTTCGAGAGTTCGACGGAAGTCCGAAGGTTCGTCGGGAATGCTACCGGAGCTCGCCGAGAAAGATCGGAGCTTGCCGAAGAAGCTCATTGGAACTCGCTAAGATCAAATCGTGAAGTCTAGGAGCTTGCCGGTAGTCCGCAGAATGGTTTCCGAGAGTTCATCGGAAGACCGCCGGAAGTTTGCCGGAAGCTCGCTAGAAGAAGTCTTGACTTGCGGACTTTGTAATAGCTTAGAAAATGTCTTTAAATTCATAGTTAGCACGTTAATTAGGGTTAGGATTAGGTGTTAATCCTATAACCCAAGTAGGGGTCAATTAGGCTTAAGTTCGGACTGGTTTGGGCCAAGTTTGGAGCCAAACCAAGTGAGCTGAAATAGTGAAAGAGGTGGCGCCGCCAGGGTTGGAGGTGGCGCTGCCCTAGGCAGGAGGTGGCACTGCCTGGGCTCAGTCTCCGAGCGAGACTGGGCGGTGCAACCTCTCTTGACAGAGGTAGCACCGCCTGAGCTCGGTCTTCGAGCTCTGGCAGGAGAGGTGCAACTACCTCAGTCAGGAGGTGGCACCGCTTGGGGCTCAGTCTCCGAGACAGACTCAGGCGGTGCAACCGCCCCTGACAGAGAGGTGCAACCGCCTGGGCTCAGTCTCCGAGCTCTGCTAGGCGGTGCAACCTCTCCAGTCAGGAGGTGCAACTGCTTGATCCCGGAATTCCGGGATTTGATGGTTTTGAGCTCCAAATTTGAACTGGGTTGGGGCCTATAAATACCCCACCCATTCAGCATAGAAAGAGCGATAGATCCACACCGAATTCTTGATCTTTTCTGTGATTCTAAGAGCTCAAATTTGTGTAAAGTCCAAAAGTTCTCCTCTTTCTGTTCTTCAAGTCTTGAGTTGTAAAGAGAGGAGAGAAAGGATCTGTAAGGGTTGTCTCCTGAGCCCGTCAAAAGGAGAGAAACTGTAAAAGGGCAGTTGGCCTTCGCCCATTGAAGGAAGGCAGCTAGTTGACGTCGGTGACCTCGTCGGAGGAGGAAGCCAAAAGTGGAGTAGGTCAAGACTGACCGAACCACTCTAAATCTCTGGTTTGCTTTTATTTCGAGTACCTTATCATTACTGCAAACCTCCTACATAACTAACAAAGAACACCTTGAAGAAATTCGAGGTTGGTAGCAAGTCATTGAACATGATTCTTGCAAACAAGGGTCACGTTCCAAAAAGAAGTGGAATTAGATTTGTGAGAAGTCCTCACCTAAATCCAACCACCTTTATAAAAGGCCCCATCTTACATGTTCAACACCAAGCAAAATGTAACTTTTGTTGCAAAATTGGACAGAAGACGCATTATTGTCCATTCAAGAAAATTAGTCCAAACAAATTGATTTGGGTTCATAAAGGAACCATGATAAACTCTATGCAACATGATAAACAATGTAAATCTATCTTTAAGGCACCCAAAAGCAAATGGGTACCTAAAAATCATCCTTTCTTGTAGAAACCCACACCATCGCAAGCTAGGAGCAAGAGATGGTACCTTGATAGTGGATGCTCAAGGCATATGACCGGAGATCCATCTCAATTCTCTAAGCTCACTAGCATAGACGAAGGCTATGTCACCTTCGGAGACAACAACAAGGGTAAAATCATTGGCAAAGGAACCATAGGTAACAAATCCAACTTCTTTATTGAAGATGTTTTTTTAGTTGATGGTTTAAAACATAACCTCTTGAGCATTAGTCAATTATGTGATAAAGGATACGTTGTCAAATTCAAATCTAATGCTTGCATCATTGAAAAACCACATAAGAACATGTCTATGATTGCATTAAAACAAAATAACGTATACACTATTGACATCAATGATTTATGTGATGAAATGTGTTTTGCGGTTATGAATGAGGATGCTCGGCTATGGCATAGAAGATTAGGTCATGCTAGCATGAAACTAATCACTCAAATATCATCTAGAAAACTTGTAAGAGGAATTCCTCATATCAAGTTCATCAAAGATAATGTATGTGATGCTTGCCAATTAGGTAAACAAATTAAGGGTAGTTTCAAAGCTAAGAATCAAATAAGCACCTCTAGGCCCTTACAATTGATCCATATGGACTTATTCGGACCAATCTCTATATCGAGTCTTGGAGGTAGCAAGTATTGTAACACCCCTTATTTTCGAATGTTCGTATAATTTTGGTGATAATGTAAGCATCTATTTTAATTGACAAAAGAAATAGAGTATGAATTAGAGGTAACTTATTTTTAAGATTTGGGAGATCTGTTCAAAAAAAAAAAGAAAAATTTGAGGACCTATATGTAAACCCTAAGGACCTAATCATGAATATGATAAAAACAAGGACTAATCTGCAAAATGCACCAAATGACAAATCCCACCGCTTAAGCTTCTCTGCCTTCGTTCTTAAGGAAGCAGAGGAGGCAGCTCGTGGGTGATCAGGGAAAGAAAGAAAGAAAGAAGAAGAAGAAGAATAAGAAGAAGAAGAAGAGAAACAAAAATTGGGGCTTTTTGGGTTCTTGCTTTAATCTTTTCATTGGGGGTAAAAATTCTCAAAGACAAGTGTTCTAACCCCATCCTACAGAAGTATTAGACTCTGTTTTTATGTTGATTCAAAATAAATTGGAAGATTTCTATTTAGAAACTGATATGTCTCTCTTTGGACTTAAAACCATGGATTCTGAAATATTTTTGGTAGACTGACCCCTATACACTGTTTCGGCTATAAGATTTAGCACAACATGTGAATTCAGGCAGGAACTATTTTGTTTGTAATTAGACTCTTATGTAATTCTTTTGACACCAATTTTGTAGAATTTGGACACCGAATACTTACCCAAACATTTTTCTCAATTGAGACTATAGACGCTGTAAAACAGAGTTCAAGATTTTTGACCTATCGATACTAAATTACCTATAACTCCCTGATGAAAATTCTGATTTGTATCAAACTGATTTTATTTGAAACTAGATTTGAAAATATTTCTTTTGACATACAGTTTGGAAATTTTGGAATTCAATTGCCTACCCTATTATCTGTTGAGTCCGACCCTATAAATTCTGCAAAACAGTGATTGTGATTTTGACCTTGTGTTACCAAATCTGAGGTAACTCTGTGTTGGGAGCCCTGTTTCATATGAAATCTGTTCCATCCGAATATAGATTGATATGTGGTTCGACCATAGTATTCTTATGAGTATTGGAGCATAATTGTTATTCTGAAATATTTGTTTGATGTGCCACTGGAATTCTGTCCGAAATCGAGCTTTGGTCGATTTCGCGTATTCTGTTCCATTCCTTTGGATACTTGAATTCGTCTAACCTTCTTATTTGAATTAAGCTAACTATAATTGGATTCCTTGTACACTCTTGCTTCCATTTTCCTTTCTATAATGAATACATTTGTGAGAGATTTGTATCCTTGCGTCATTTGTTTTTAAAAAGGCACATGTAAGCTTCGTTGTTCCGCGTGTGCTTCCGATATATGCTACTTATTGTTGAAACTGCCCTTTTGTACTCTGGTGTGTGGGATTGTCTGGACCTTTGCCAGAAATGGTAAAGGGTATGCGCTATTTGCCCTCTTTGTGGGGTCCCGTTATGTGGGATATTCTGGACCTTTGCTAGAAATGGTAAAGGGTATGCGCTTGTTGCCCGCTTTGTGGGTATGTGATTAGAGCCTGCGATGCTCTGCTGGCCCCCTTTGACTTCACCTAGACGTGGGTGGATGGAGCTCCCAGACGTGGGAGACTTTTGTCAGGTGGTCATTCAGAAATGGATGAATCACATTCTGACTAAGATCCCACTACACCCTCTATATGTTTGATATGACATCCAGAGTTTTGGTGAGTTATTTCTGTTCGTACTCTGGATAAGAATGATATGATTGCAACGTCAAGGACGACGTTTGAGCTTCTGTATGATATTTGTTTGTGGATATGCTCTAAAATGCTTCATTCACTAATGATTTTGTTTCGAAATGTTCCATATGCCGTTGACATGCTTCGGAACATTTTATATGCCATTGATAAGCTCCGATATGTTTCCTTTGTTACTGATATGCTCCAATTACTCTATGCTCCATCTGTCAGGAACCAAATATGCATGATTGAAAGGACAAATTGTGATTCTGCTCCTAATGATATTATGTCTACGAAATCGTATATTTTGCTTTGTGTTTTGAAACTGTATCTCTTTGGATATGTTAGTCACTTGCTGAGCTCTTTATGCTCACCCCGTTTGCTGATAAATTTTTCAGGATAGCGTATCGCTTGCTTAAATGTTAAGAATGGGCTGAGGCAGTGGAAAGTTTAAAAGACGTTGGGCAGAACTTTTGTTAGCATATATGTAGTTGTGTATAAGCTACCTTTCATCTAATGAAATGTGATTATGAATCTAAACCTGTGGATTTTGTGTAAGTTAATGGATCCCTCATGTATAGGGTTTTGGAATGTTAAATTAAATTCGTGTAATGATATGAACTTATGGTAAATCGATGTTGTGGTGACTGCATAGAATTCCCCACTTGTGGATTTACACTGTGGTTTTTATTTTGATGAGTTAAGTTCAGATTGTATGAATTATCGAGTGATGTGTGCTATGTATATGAATTGCACAGGGTTATGAATTAGTAGATTATAGAAGTGAAAATTTTGATCTGAATGTTTTCTTAGTGACCTCAAATGTGTGTTTGGATCCTGGGTTAGTTGTGATGAAGATTTTAAATATTATCGATATACTTTGTGGGGGCGTGACAGAGGTGGTATCAGAGCATAGTTTGAGGATCACTGAAATATTTGATATGTTGACGTGCTAAATATATTGAGGTCTAATGAATTATAGTGATTGGTGGAAATTTTCTTTGATGCATTTTGGGAATCTGGGATGATGAGGACATTTGGTCCTCCTATTTCATTTGTTTCTGATTAATTAAGGGGAATGAAAGGATTGATTGGGGATATTGAATCAGAGTGGCGCAGCAGAAGCATGATGAACCTAATTTCATTGTTGATAGAAAAAGGGATGATGCAAACGGAAAAGATATTTGATGTACAAAATTGTTCTGATGATCATAAAATTTTCTTTTGCCACCTTATATTTGAAGTAGAGGCTGATCATTAATGGCAATAATGAAAAGAATTTTTGGAGATCAATGGCAAGAATGACAAGGACAAGTTTACCAATAAAAATATGATTAGAAATGAATTAGAAAGTAATAACACAAGGGTCATGACATTCGGATTTGAAAAGGGAAGTCACCACAAAAGACTCAATCATGTGTGAATTAAAAGTTAAATTATGAAACAAGTTTGTGTTTATGGGTGACTAGAGTCTATTTTGCTTGTAGAAAGTTGGATAATAAAATAAAAGACTGCCCTTTGAACAATAAGAAAGAATCACTGCCTCATAAATCACCAGCCCATGTCAGAGTATATACTATCACTGAATATGATTATAAAACTTCTGAATTAGTGATCAAAGGTATTATACATGTTTATGAAAGAATGCAAATATTTGTTTGACCATGGGTCCCATCTACGATTTGATTCGTAACATGTTGCTTATCACTTGGGCATTCAACCTAGACCACTGCATTATGTGCTATATGTAAATACGATCATTAGAGATTCTTTGATAACAGACTTGAATCTGGTCCTCTTGTCTGATTTTTATTAGGGAACTTGAACTTTTTGCTGATTTAGTTCTCCTAAGGATTTGGAGTTTTGATATTATACTTGGTATGGATTGACTATCTTCTTATCATACCAGTATGGATTGTTATATAACAAATGATCACTTTTTGCATATTTGATCATTCGATCTTTTATTTTGAGAGTATTGGACATGATTTATCTCCTTGCCTAATGTATCCCAGGATGAATTGCTTGGATTACCTCCAAACGTGACTTTGCTTTGATTTGGCCTTTGGGACAATCCCAATATCTAAACCTCTCTACAGAATGATATCATTTGAGTAAGTGGAATTAGAAAAACAACTATAAGGATTATTAAATGAGGATTTTATTTGGCTTAATATTTCATCATGGGGTGCTCCGGTGTTAGTTAAAAAGAAGGATGGAACATTGAGGCTTTGTATTGATTATAGATAGTTGAATCAGGTGACCATCAAAAACAAGTATCCCATACCTAGAATTGATGATTTGTTTGATCAATTGCAGGGTGCACAAGTATTCTCTAAGATTGACCTGAGGTCAGGTTACTATCAGTTGAAGATCAAGGAGGAGGATATTTCAAAAACAGCTTTCAGAACTCGATATGGTCATTATGAATTCTTAGTGATGCCTTTTGGTCTGACAAATGCCCCTGTAGCTTTTATGGAACTAATGAATAGGATATTTCAACCGCTCTTGGATATCTGTGTAATTGTATTTATTGATGACATATTGGTGTATTCAAAGAGTAATCAGGAGCATGAGGAACACTTGAGAGATGTGTTGTCCATACTAAGAGAAAAGAAGTTGTATGCGAAGTTTAGCAAATGTGAATTTTGGTTGAATGAAGTTGCTTTCTTAGGCCATGTGATTTCAGGGAAGGGTATATCTGTTGATCCAAGGAAAATAGAAGCTGTAGTTGAATGGGAAGTACCAACAAATGTAACAGAAGTTCGAAGCTTTTTGGGCATGGCAGGTTATTACAGGAGATTTGTGGAGGGATTTTCTCGAATTGCTCAACCTCTCACCAAACTCACTAAGAAGAATATGAAATTTGTATGGGGTGATGACTATGAGCAAAGCTTTCAAGAGTTAAAAAGAAGATTGACTAGTGCCCCTATTCTCACTATTCCAAGTGGTAGTGAGGGATTTGTAGTTTATACTGATGCTTCAAGAAAGGGCCTAGGATGTGTTTTGATGCAGGAAGGGAGAGTAATTGCTTATGCTTCTAGGCAACTTAAAGGTTATAAATTAAATTATCCAACTCATGATTTGGAATTGGCAGCAATTATATTTGCTCTAAAGATTTGGAGACATTATTTGTATGGTCGACAGTTTGAAATATTTACTGATCACAAGAGTTTAAAATATATTTTCACTCAGAAAGAGTTAAACATGAGGCAGCGAAGACGGATAGAACTTCTGAAGGATTATGATTGTGCCATCCGTTATCACCCAGGCAAAGCCAATGTTGTAGCTGATGCACTTAGTAGGAAATCTACAAGTTTTATGGCTAGTTTGGTCGTGAAGCAATGAAAGTCATTAGAAGAAAATTTTGATTTGAAAGCTTTGAGCAAAGAGCAAGACTCGATGATATTGATGGCCTCCATTCAAGTGCAATCTGATCTTATTCAACAAATTAAGGAAGGACAATTACGAGATCCACATTTAATCTATTTGAGGAATGAAGTAGAAAAGGAATTGAAGCCACAATTTCAAGTTTCAAAGGATGGTCTATTGAGATTTGGGGAGAGGGTATGTGTACCAAATGAACCATATATCAAGAATCAAATCCTAAAGGAAAGTCATACTTTAAAGTACACCCTACACCCTGGGAGCACTAAGATGTATAAAGATCTTCAAAGTCATTATTGGTGGGAAGGCATGAAGAAGGAAATTGCAATGTATGTTTCAAAATGTTTGACTTGTCAGCAAATCAAAGTAGAACACCAAAGACCTGGAGGCTTGTTGCAACCCTTAGTTATTCCTGAATGGAAATGGGAATGTATTACTATAGATTTTGTTTCAGGGCTACCCAGAACCTCGAGGAAGCATGATGCTATTTGGGTTATCATTGATAGGTTAACAAAATCTGCACATTTCCTACCGATTAATATGACTTATTCGCTTGATTTATATGTCAGTGAAATAGTAAGACTTCATGGTATTCCAAAGGAGATCATCTCTGATAGAGACTCTAGATTTCTCTCTAGATTCTGGAGAAGATTGCAGGAGTCGATGGGCACTAAAGTTAAGTTTAGTACTGCATATCATCCTCAGACTGATGGTCAGTCAGAAAGAACGATTCAAACACTTGAGGATTTGCTTAGAGCCTATGTTATGGATTGGAAAGGTGAATGGGATAAGGATATTTCACTTGTTGAGTTCACGTATAATAATAGTTATCATTCAAGTATTCAGATGGCTCCTTATGAAGCTTTATATGGGCGAAAGTGCATAACACCTATATGTTGGGAGGAAGTTGGTGACAGAAAGCTATTAGCACCGGACAAGGTACAAGAAACTACCGAGAAAATTCAAGTTATAAGAAAAAGGCTAAAAACTGCTCAGAGTCGTCAAAAGAGTTATGCCGACAATAGAAGGCGAGATATTGAGTTTGAAATCGGAGATTTTGTATTCTTAAAAGTCTCCCCTTCCAAAGGCATTATAAGGTTTGGGAAGAAAGGAAAATTAAGCCCAAGATTTATTGGACCTTTTGAGGTTCTTGAGAGGGTTGGTTATGTCGCTTACAGGATTGCCTTACCACCAGCATTGAGCCATGTCTATGATATATTTCATGTCTCGATGATTAGAAAGTATATGTATGACCCTTCTCACATCATTAAGTATGAGCTGGTGGAGATCGATAAAGATTTATCCTATGTGGAAGAGCCTATGCAGATTATTGATAAGAAAGAAAAAGTCCTAAGGAATCGGTTCATTCCACTGGTTCAAGTAATTTGGAGACATCATTCTGGAGCGGAGACAACTTGGGAGCTAGAAGAGGAAATGAAAAAGGTGTATCCTCGTCTTTTCATCGAATAGAGGTACGATAAATTAAGAGGACTAAATTTTTCTTTTAAGAGGGGGAGAGTGTAACACCCCTCGTTTCCGAATGTTCGTATAATTTTGGTGATAATGTAAGCATCTATTTTAATTGACAAAAGAAATAGAGTATGAATTAGAGGTAACTTATTTTTAAGATTTGGGAGATCTGTTCAAAAAAAAAAAGAAGAATCTGAGGACCTATATGTAAACCCTAAGGACCTAATCGTGAATATGATAAAAACAAGGACTAATCTGCAAAATGCACCAAATGACAAATCCCACCGCTTAAGCTTCTCTGCCTTCGTTCTTAAGGAAGCAGAGGAGGCAGCTCGTGGGTGATCAGGGAATGAAAGAAAGAAAGAAGAAGAAGAAGAAGAAGAAGAAGAAGAAGAAGAGAAACAAAAATTGGGGCTTTTTGGGTTCTTGCTTTAATCTTTTCATTGGGGGTAAAAATTCTCAAAGGCAAGTGTTCTAACCCCATCCTATAGAAGTATTAGACTATGTTTTTATGTTGATTCAAAATAAATTGGAAGATTTCTATTTAGAAACTGATATGTCTCTCTTTGGACTTAAAACCATGGATTCTGAAATATTTTCGGTATACTGACCCCTATACACTGTTTCGGCTATAAGATTTAGCACAACATGTGAATTCAGGCAGGAACTATTTTGTTTGTAATTAGACTCTTATCTCATTCTTTTGACACCGATTTTGTAGAATTTGGACACCGAATACTTACCCAAACATTTTTCTCAAATGAGACTATAGACGCTGTAAAACAGAGTTCAAGATTTTTAACCTATCGATACTAAATTACCTATAACTCCCTGTTGAAAATTCTGATTTGTACCAACCTGATTTTATTTGAAACTAGATTTGAAAATATTTCTTTTGACATACAGTTTGGAAATTTTTGAATTCAATTGCCTACCCTATTATCTGTTGAGTCCGACCCTATAAATTCTGCAAAACAGTGATTGTGATTTTGACCTTGTGTTACCAAATCTGAGGTAACTCTGTGTTGGGAGCCCTGTTTCATATGAAATCTGTTCCATCCGAATATAGATTGATATGTGGTTCGACCATAGTATTCTTATGAGTATTGGAGCATAATTGTTATTCTGAAATATTTGTTTGATGTGCCATTGGAATTCTGTCCGAAATCGAGCTTTGGTCGATTTCGCGTATTCTGTTCCATTCCTTTGGATACTTGAATTCGTCTAACCTTCTTATTTGAATTGAGCTAACTATAATTGGATTCCTTGTACACTCTTGCTTCCATTTTCCTTTCTAAAATGAATACATTTGTGAGAGATTTGTATCCTTGCGTCATTTGTTTTTAAAAAGGCACATGTAAGCTTCGTTGTTCCGCGTGTGCTTCCGATATATGCTACTTATTGTTGAAACTGCCCTTTTGTACTCTGGTGTGTGGGATTGTCTGGACCTTTGCCAGAAATGGTAAAGGGTATGCGCTATTTGCCCTCTTTGTGGGGTCCCGTTATGTGGGATATTCTGGACCTTTGCCAGAAATGGTAAAGGGTATGCGCTTGTTGCCCGCTTTGTGGGTATGTGATTAGAGCCTGCGATGCTCTGCCGGCCCCCTTTGACTTCACCTAGACGTGGGTGGATGGAGCTCCCAGACGTGGGAGACTTTTGTCAGGTGGTCATTCAGAAATGGATGAATCACATTCTGACTGAGATCCCACTACACCCTCTATATGTTTGATATGACATCCAGAGTTTTGGTGAGTTATTTCTGTTCATACTCTGGATAAGAATGATATGATTGCAACGTCAAGGACGACGTTTGAGCTTCTGTACGATATTTGTTTGTGGATATGCTCTAAAATGCTTCATTCACTTATGATTTTGTTTCGAAATGTTCCATATGCCGTTGATATGCTTCGGAACATTTTATATGCCATTGATAAGCTCCGATATGTTTCCTTTGTTACTGATATGCTCTAATTACTCTATGCTCCATCTGTCAGGAACCAAATATGCATGATTGAAAGGACAAATTGTGATTCTGCTCCTAATGATATTATGTCTACGAAATCGTATATTTTGCTTTGTGTTTTGAAACTGTATCTCTTTGGATATGTTAGTCACTTGCTGAGCTCTTTATGCTCACCCCGTTTGCTGATAAATTTTTCAGGATAGCGTATCGCTTGCTTAAATGTTAAGAATGGGCTGAGGCAGTGGAAAGTTTAGAAGACATTGGGCAGAACTTTTGTTAGCATATATGTAGTTGTGTATAAGCTACCTTGCATCTAATGAAATGTGATTATGAATCTAAACCTATGGATTTTGTGTAAGTTAATGGATCCCTCATGTATAGGGTTTTGGAATGTTAAATTAAATTCGTGTAATGATATGAACTTATGGTAAATCGATGTTGTGGTGACTGCATAGAATTCCACACTTGTGGATTTACACTGTGGTTTTTATTTTGATGAGTTAAGTTCAGATTGTATGAATTATCGAGTGATGTGTGCTATGTATATGAATTGCACAGGGTTATGAATTGGTAGATTATAGAAGTGAAAATTTTGATCTGAATGTTTTCTTAGTGACCTCAAATGTGTGTTTGGATCCTGGGTTAGTTGTGATGAAGATTTTAAATATTATCAATATACTTTGTGGGGGCGTGACAGAGGTGGTATCAGAGCATAGTTTGAGGATCACTGAAATATTTGATATGTTGACGTGCTAAATATATTGAGGTCTAATGAATTATAGTGATTGGTGGAAATTTTCTTTGATGCATTTTGGGAATCTGGGATGATGAGGACATTTGGTCCTCCTATTTCATTTGTTTCTGATTAATTAAGGGGAATGAAAGGATTGATTGGGGATATTGAATCAGAGTGGCGCAGCAGAAGCATGATGAACCTAATTTCATTGTTGATAGAAAAAGGGATGATGCAAACGGAAAAGATATTTGATGTACAAAATTGTTCTGATGATCATAAAATTTTCTTTTGCCACCTTATATTTGAAGTAGAGGCTGATCATTAATGGCAATAATGAAAAGAATTTTTGGAGATCAATGGCAAGAATGACAAGGACAAGTTTACCAATAAAAATATGATTAGAAATGAATTAGAAATTGAAGTCACAAATAATATCTTGTGGTATTCATAGATTGAAACATTGTATGCTTAAATTAATCATTCTCCTATGTTTCAAAAATTCCTTAAAAGCCTTATGTGATGATTGAAAACTAACTTGCTTTATGATGAATCACGAATCATGACTTGATCTATGATGTAAATGCCTTGAAATGATTAAAATATTTAACACTTTTATGCTCTTCCCCCTACTTTCTTCTTGTTTTCAATGATAAAATGGGGAGAAGTTTTGATCATGCATGGTAGGATATAATTTGACAAAATTTATACCATCATGATATGAAACATTTATGATGTGCAATTATGCATGCAATACTTGTGCTTTCTAATTATGATGTGATGTATTGCATATAATGTAAATCATGATTTAAAATGCTATGAGTGCCAAGTTAGACATTTTGAGAAAAAATTGTTATATTGAAACATTAATGTAATTATGAATGGTGATATGATATCATGCATGTAATACTTCAACTTATGATAATGATGCATGCAATGATAAAATATTCATGATGAAAAATTGTCTTGACATTCATAACTTGATTATTCATCCTTTGTCATGATTTTGAAATCGTTGTAAAAGAAAAAAAGAACTACAAAGCTGTATTCTCTCTTTCCTTTTTACAATGACATAGGGGGAGATAGCTAGCTTGTACAAGTCAAGAAGATGTAAAAACTTGATTGCTAGCTTGCCTATCTTAAGTAGCAAAGATTGCTAACTTGCTTATTTCAAGAAGAAAAATTGTCTTCTTGAACATCACTATCTTGAATATCTCAAGAAGCAAAACTTGCAATTTGCACATTGCAATAGGAAGCAAGAATCATGAGCTTACACAAGAAAGCTATCTTGCATTTGCTTTCGAAATTTTTGCTAGCTTATATATTGTGAAACTTGTATATCGTAAAAATTGCTAGCTTGTTGGTCTAAAGAGAAGCAAAAGGTTGCTATCTCAAAAGAAGCTAATGTGCTATCTTGCCTATCTCAAGAGGCAAAAAAAGCTAACTTGCGCATCTAGCAAAGTGAACAAAATTTTCAAGAAGCAAGAGTTGCCTTCTTGAACATCTCTAATTTGCTAGCTTGCATGATATAGAACTTGCTATCTTGAACATTACCAAAAGTGCTATCTTATATGCTATAAAACTTGCATATCTAAAACTTGATAGCATGAATGTTCTAAGCATGATATAACACTTGCTAAATCTTCTAGCTACAAGATTGCATGATGATAAAACTTGATATTATGTTTTTCATGCAATGAGTTGAACCAATATCACAAACACTTGATTGTGATACTTCTTCTTTTTGTTGATGACAAAGGGGGAGAAGTATGTTGATGAAAGTATGTTGATAACATGACATGTGATGCATAAGTTTATGCATATGTTCATGTTGACGTGTTGCAAGTATTCATGATTAATATTGCAATGACTTGAATTCAGTTTGAATTCAAGGTTCTATCAATATGGCATATTGATAGGGGGAGTTTATTTAAACTATGGGAGTTAAGTTTAACTCCGTCATCAAGTGGTTGTCATCATAAAAAAGGGGGAGATTGTTGAATCTCGTATTTTGATGATGAAACTACTTAATATATGTTTATGATTTAATATGCGTTTTGAGTGACGCAGGATGCTTCGATCAGGATGAGACAATTAAAGTAGGAAAATCATGTTGTGCCGAAGGAACATGTCAGAAGATTGGACGTCGGGCCGGTGGATCGGTCGGCGTATCGACAGAAGTCTTCGGGCCGTGGATTCGGGCATCGGGCCAAGAAGAGCAGGTATTGTGCTAAGGATATCAGAGTTGCGGAGTCAACTGGCCGATTGGGCAATAGGCTGCAGGAGAGGACGATGCGCCGAAGAATCGGACGAAGCGTCGAGGGACCAATGACATGTCGGACAACTTGGTTAATTGCTTAGGATTAATTGTCTCGATCGACGTTTTGTTTTGTTGTGCAAGATTAACTACGATGAAAGTTAGACAAGCAGCAGGAGTTGCGCCGGAGTCAAGATCATGATCACGTTGGGAGTTCGAGAGTTCGACGGAAGTTCGGACGGTCGTTGGAGGTTCTGCGAGAACAGATCCGAGAAGTCCGGAAGCTTGCCAAGCGAAGCTCGTCGGAACTCGCCAAGTGGATCGTCGCAAAATCCAGGAGTTTGCCGGAAGTCCGCAGAAGCATCACCGAGGGTTCATCGGATGATCGACGGAAGTTCGCCGGAAACTCGCCGGAAGAAGCGATTGACGTACCGAAGCAAAGCTGCAGAAATTGTCTTAGATTTAATTGTAGTTAGCACATTGATTAAGTTAGAAATGGGAGGTGATCCCATTAGCTTAATCCTGGGGCAATTGGGCCCCTGAAGAACTCAAATTGGGTCGAATGGTTCAACCCATTCGGACCCAAGGCGCTGTGGGAGGTGCAACCGCCCCAGCCAAGAGTTGCAACCGCCCAGGCTATGTCTCCCAGCGAGACTGGGCGGTGCAACCGCCCCAGCCAAGAGGTGCAACCGCCCAGGTATCAGTCTCCAAGCGAGACTGGGCGGTGCAACCTCCTCTGTCAAGAGGTAGCACCGCCAGAGCTCAAGTTTCGAGCTCTGCCAAGAGGTGCAACCACCGATCTCGGTCTTCGAGCTCTGGCAGAGAGGAGCAACCTCTCTGGACAGGAGATGCACCGCCTGAGCTCGGTCTTCGAGCTCTGGCAGAAAGGTGCAACCACCCTTGACAGAGAGGTGCATCCGCCTGAGCTCAGTCTTCGAGCTCTGCCAGGCGGTGCAACCTCTCCAGTCAAGAGGGTGCAACCGCCTGATCCCGGAATTCCGGGATTTGATCGTTTTGAGCTCCAAATTTGAACTGGGTTATGGCCTATAAATACCGCACCCGTTCAGCACAGAAAATACACAGATCCACACCGAATTCCTGATCTTTTCTGTGATTCTAAGAGCTCAAATTTGTGTAAAGTCCAAAAGTTCTCCTCTTTCTATTCTTCAAGTCTTGAGTTGTAAAGAGAGGAGAGAAAGGATCTGTAAGGGTTGTCTCCTGAGCCTGTCAAAAGGAGAGAAACTGTAAAAGGGTAGTTGGCCTTCGCCTATTGAAGGAAGGCCTCTAGTTGACGTCGGCAACCTCATCGGTGGAGGAAGCCAAAAGTGGAGTAGGTCAAGACTGACCGAACCACTCTAAATCTCTGGTTTGCGTATATTTTTTAGCACTTTATCATTACTGCAAACCTACTACATAGCTACTGCCCTCTGCGCTTTTACGAATGATTCTCTAAGTTCAGATCTTTCCGAATCTGCATTGAGACGTAAATCGGTGTTTTCGTACGATCTTTACATCGCAGTTTACGCTTACGCTTTGATTCCATTCATAACTGCGAACTGCTTTCTGCACATTCACAAAAAGATTTTCAAAGTTCAGTTTCTGCGTTTAGACGTAAAACTGCGTTTAGACGTAAAACTATGTTTAGACGTAAAACCACGTTTAGACGCAAAACTGCGTTCAGACGCAAAACTGCGTTCAGACGCAAAACTGCGTTGAGACGTAAAACTGCGTTCAGACGCAAAACTGCGTTTAGACATAAAATTGCGTTTAGACGTAAAACTACGTTAAGACGTAAAACTGAGTTTAGACGTAGAACTGCGTTTAGATGTAAACTGGTCTTAGACGCAATCTACGCTTAGACGCAAACTGCGCTTAAATACAAACTGTGAATCGGCTTTTGCATCATAATAGATTTTATTGAACGAACACACCTTTCGGTTTTAAATTGCTGTAAGATTTCCGCTGCACTAATTCACCCCCCCCCTCTTAGTGCTCTCGATCCTAACACATAATGCGTCCCTTATAGTGTAATTCTTTTGAGTCCCAATTGAAATGAGCCACGGAGCTTGGTGCTTCCTCCAATTTTTTTATAATCTTACTAGTCTCTGAATCTTCCTGCCATTCTATCTTAATATCCTCAAGAAAGTCACTGGTCGGAAGTGAAACGATCGAAACTTCAGCTTGCTCGGTTAGTTGCGAAAGCGCATCTGTAAGAACATTCTCTTTCCCCTTTTGGTAAGTTGTTTTATAATCAAATCTAAGAAGTTTTGTTGCTCAGGGGATGATATCTTTTGCTCCAAAATGTACATAAGGCTTTTTTGGTCAGTTTTAATTTGAAATCGTCGACCAATCAAGTAGGGTCTCCACCGCGTTGCTGCGCGCACAATGGCGAGCATCTCCTTATCATATGTTGACTTATTTTGATAGGAGGGAGATAATGCCTTGCTAGTGTATGCGAGTGGTCGACAATCTTGTATGAGAATGGCTCCAATTCTGACTCCAGATGTGTCGGCCTCAATAATGAAAGGTCGGTTGAAATCTGGTAGTGTTAGCACTAGCGTCGTCGTCATGGCTGCCTTAAGTTTATCGAAGGCAGCGGAGGCTCTGTCCGACCATTGCAAGACATCTTTTTTCAGTAAGGAAGTAACTGGTGCACTAATCTCTCCATAGTTTTTCACGAACTTGCAGTAGTAGCCTGTTAAACCCAAAAATCCATGTAGCAATTTTATGTTCCTCGAGGTCAGCCAATTTTGCATTGCTCCAATTTTGAAGGGGTCTACTGCCACACCTTCCTCTGATATGATATGCCCATGATATTCCACCTTCTTTTGAAGAAAGCAAAAATTCATAGTGGTTATTGTGTGTTCAAAAGGTGGTTTTCGGTATGTCTTCTTCGCATACTCGTATTTGATGATACCCGGATCGAAGGTCCAGCTTTGTGAAGATTTGTGGTCCCTTTCATCTTGCAACTCATCTACTACTAGAATGGGGTATTTATCCTTGATGGTTATGCCATTGAGAGTTCGGTAATCAACATATAATCGCCATATTCCATCCTTCTTTCGTATGAGGAGCACCGATGAAGCGTAGGGGCTACAACATGGCTGAATAACTCCTGTTTTGAGATTCTCTTTTACAATCCTTTCTATTTCATCCTTCTGGAGATGTGGATACTGATATGGTTGAACATTTGCTGGAGATTGGCCTAGAAATATCATTATACAATGATCATGCCGAAGGGTAAGAGGCAGGTTGCGTAGTTCGTCAAATATATCTGAAAATTCAGCAAGCAAAGGAAGTAGATTTGGATCTTCCAATTTTGTTGGCTCTCCCTTAGTTTGCTGCTCAAGTTGTACCAAAAAGCCACTGCATGCTTTATGCAAAACCTTCTTCATTTGTTGTGTGCAAATCATCATTATGTCGCCCCCACGTTTCCCGTGCAATATCACCTGTTTCTCCTTACTGTAAAATTTCATAATTAGTTTCATAAAATTCCAAGAAAAATCACCTAATGTTATCAACCATTTAATTATGAGCATGGCCTCATGATCATCAAGAGGGAGAAGGAAGAAATCTGCAATTATCTCTTGGTCCTACAACAATAGTTTCTCCTGCGGGCGCCTACGATCACACTTCAAAATCCGTCTGTCGGTGACCTTAACATCAAACCTGCAACGATTCTCGATAGGTAATGCCATTCGGATAGCAACCTTACTGTTTAGGATATTATTAGTTCTGCCCGTGTCGATTAAAATAGTGATCAGTTGTTGTTTGAGAAGGCCTCCAACTTTCATCGTTTACGGATTTGAATAGCCGGCTAGTGCGTGTATCGTAATGTCGGTCGGCTGTGGCTCTTCTTCCATATCTTCTTCTTCATGTTCAAGGCTCTCTTCTAGATGTCCAATGACCTCTTCTTCTACTGGTTCAATCATAAGAAGTCTACCTTTTTTACAGCGATGCTCGCGGCTCCACAGCTCGTCGCAATGCCAACATAACCCCTTCGCAGATCGCTCCCGAAGTTCTTCTCTTGTTAACCTTTTCGGTGCAGGGACTCGGTTGATAGTAGGGGGGGCTGAGGGCTTTAGTATTGTAGCTCGTGGAGTGATCCTTGTCCTTCGGGCTTCATGGTTCAATCGCTACTCTTGAAGTCGTGCGAAAGAGATGGCTGCCATAAGTGTGTATGGTTGTCGCGCCTTAACTTCTCCCCGGATCTCCGACTTTAAGCCCTCAATAAAAGTCCCCAATAACTATTTTTCAGACCAATCACGAGTTTGGTTAGATAACCTTTCAAACCTGGTTTGGTACTCCTGAATGGTGGAGGTTTGTCGGATCTTTGCTAGTTGTCCGTCAATGTTCTCGTAATAAGTTGGTCCGAAGCGGATCAGTAGTCCTTCTTTGAATTGTCACCATGAAAGGGCTCCATAAGTGTGTTCAAACTAGTCAAACCATTGTATGGCATCCCCTTCAAGATGTATAGCTGCAATTTCCACCATGGATGCATCCGCAGTTTTATGGTATCGAAAATAGCGCTCAGTGCGCGAGATCCAACCAATTGGGTCTCCTTCTTCCCATCTAGGGAAGTCCACTCTCATACGCGAATAGTTGGGGTCAGTCATAGAGCCTCCCCTCTCTTGGAAGTCATCTCTTTGGGCATGATGTAATTGGTTAGAGCTCTCTCCTTGATGTGATTTCTTCGGGCTTGGTGGTCGGCCCAAACTGAATTCGGTAAGGAGAGTCCGAATCTTATCCTTCATTCCTGCCTCAAAAGCTTCAAATTTAGCATTGATTGCCTCCTTAGATGCCATAGTATATGACTCCAAATCTGTGATGTTAAGATCTCTCTTTTGTTGATGAGTTAAAGGCATGTATAGGTTTGATAGAAATCAGTGAAAGTTTCCTACAGAATTGTGTTGTCTTGTAAGAGCAGAATTATCGTCGAAGAAACAGCGGTTTCTTGACGAAATCTCCACAAAAAATTTGAGAGATTTGAGGAGAGAGTTGATAGCAATATCTCAGTTTATATGATAGCAAGGATGTCCATCAAGAAAATTTCGATAGTAACAGCAAGAAAATTGGTGTAAGTTGCGATAGCAGAATTCTCGTCGAAAAATTTCAGCAACTTCGATGAAAATTTGCAGCAATATAGGAACGAATTTTATTTTATTTTTTTTGGATTTTCGGATAGGGATAAATAAATTGCAGCAGCAGTAAGGTAGGAAACCAGAACCTGTTGCAATTCATGGGGAGATCAAAGGTTGATCTGCGGTGGTGGAGATGATGGTGGAATTTTGCGATGATCTTTTAAGCAATTGTGGGAATTGCTTTGGATGGTTGTGGAGGGTTGATGGATGACAATGGAAGGGCAGCGAGATGCCAAGAACACTGCTCTGATACCAGGTGATAGAACCCTTACAGATTCTAAACTTGGGGTTGATCTCTTTAGGGGATCGGCCTCCTTGGAACTCTATAGGGGTTCCTCCCTCCAAGTTGCTGCTCAAAGGCTGCATAAAAGATTCATCTATTGCTTATGAAAAGAGAAGGAATACATGGCTATTTATAGGGCTTCTAAACCCTAACTCCTAATAGGACTCCTACTTAAGACTCTTACTTCTAACCAACTCCTAATAGGACTCCTAGTCAAGACTCCTATTCCCTTACAACTCCTAATTCTTCTCTAAGAAAACACCTCCTACATGAATGCCCCTCTCAATTAGGACTCTCCTAGCTAGAGTCCTAACAGAATGTCCCTCTCAATTAGGACTCTCCTAGCTAGAGTCCTAACAGTTTTACATAGATGTCCCTCTCAATTATGACTCTCCTAGCTAGAGTCCTAACAGTTTTACATGAATGTCCCTCTCAATTAGGACTCTCCAAGCTAGAGTCCTAACTTGCTGCAAAACCGGGATTAAGATTTATGACCTTTCGATACTAAAATGCCTATAACTCCCTTTTGGAAATTATGATTTGTACCAAACTGATTTTATTTGAAACTAGACTTGAAAATATTTCTTTTGATATATATATTGAAAAATTTGGAATTCAAAGGCCTATTCTGCTATCCGTTGATTCCGCCCTATAAATTCTGCAAAACAGTGATTCAGTCTTTGACCTTTGGTCACTAAATCCATGGTAACTCCTTGTTGGAAACCTTGATTCATATGAAACTTATTTCATCAGAAAATAGATTGATATATCTTTCAACAGTAGTTTTCTTATGGGTATTGGAGCATAATTGATATTCTGAAGTATTTGTTCGATCTGCCACTTGAATTCTGTCAGAAATTGAGCTTTTGTCGATTTCGCGTATTCTGTTCCATTCCTTTGGATATTGAATTCATCTCACCTTCTTATTTGAATTGAGCTAAATATGATTGCTTGGAATCCCTATATACTCTTGCTTTCATTTCATTCCAAATCTGAATACATTTTGTGAGAGATTTGTTCCTTGCATCGTATTGTCTCGAAAAGGCACATGTACGTTTTGTTGGTCCGCGTGTGCTTCCGATATATGCTACTTATTGTTAAAACTGCCCTCTTGTACTCTGGTGTTTGTGGGATTGTCTGGACCTTTGCCAGAAATGGTAAAGGGTATTATGTGGACCTTTGCTAGAAATGGTAAAGGGTATGTGCTTAGAGCCTGCGATGCTCTGCCGGTCCCCTCTGGCTTCACCTAGATGTGGGTGGATGGAGCTCCCAGATGTGGGAGACTTCTGTCTGGTGGTCATTCAGAAATAGATGAATCACATTCTGTTTGAGATCCCACTACACTTTCTGTATGTTTGATATGATATCCAGAGCTTTGGTTATGTGTTTTTGTACATGCTTTGGATAAGATTGTTATGAATGCAACGTCAAAGAAGACGTTTGAGCTTCTCTTTGGTATGTGATATTGATAAGCTCCGAAATATTTCATTCATTGTGGATATGCTTCGAAATGTTCCATACACCATTGATATGCTCCGGAACATTTCATATGCCATTGATAAGCTCCGATATGTTTCATTTGTAATTGTATGCTCCAAAACGTTTCATTCGTTTCTGATATGCTCCAATTACTCTATGCCCCATATGTTATGAACCAAATATGTATGATTGAAAGGACAATTGTGATTCTGCACCTAATGATATTATGTCCACGAATTCGTATATTCTGCCTCGTATTCTGAAACTTTATCTCTTTGGAAATTGTCCTATTTTGATATGGATATGTTAGTCACTTGCTGAGCTCTATATGCTCACCCTGTTTGCTGATAAATTTTTCAGGATAGCGTGTCGCTTGCTTAAATGTTAAGATTGGGCTGAGGTAGTGGAAAGTTAGAAGATTTTGGGCAGATCTTTGTTAGCATATATGTATTTGTTGTATAAGCCACTCTGCATCTAATGAAATGGTGACGATGAATCTAAACCTGTGGATTTTGTGTAAGTTAAAGGATCCCTCATGTTTAAGATTTTAGAATGTTAAGTTAAATTCATGTAATGATATGAACTTATGGTAATCGTTGGTTTGGTGACTGCATAGACTTCCCCACTTGTGAAATTACATTGTGGTTATTATTTTGATGAGTTGAGTTCAGTTTGTTTGAATTATCGAGTGATGTGTGGTATATTTATGAACTGCACAGGGTTATGAATTTGTAGACTATAGAGGTGAAATTTTGATCTGAATGTTTTCTTAGTGACCACAAATGTGTGTTTGGATCCTGGATTAGTTGCGATGAAAATTTTAAATATTGTCGATATTTTGAGGGGCGTGACAACTCTCCAAGCTAGAGTCCTAACAGACGTGGGGATGTAGCTGTGTTCACTGCATGGGAGGCAACGATGCTTGTTGTGGTCGCTACGTAGAGGGATCGCTACTGCTGAGGGCTGGGAGGCAGCGATGGTAGCACGGCTAGGGCAGCACCGCCAAGGGCTCGCCGCTGCGATGGCTGCGACGACATGGATGGAAGGCAGCGTTGCTCTGTCTCTGTCACACTACAGAAGGAGGCACTAGTGAGAGGCAACGATGCTTGTTGCAGTCGCTGCGTGGAGGGATTGCTGTTGCGGAGGGCTGGGAGGCAGCGATGGTGGTGTGGTTGGGGGTAGCGCCGGCAAGGACTCGCCACTACAGTGGCTGCGATGGAGGAAGAGTTGCTGCCCTGTGTTTTTGTCACTATGTGGGATGAGAGCGCCGAGGCTGAAAGGTGACGGTTGTGACTGCCATGACCCAAGGAAGCAATTGCCGAGCAACTGGGTTGAGGCTGTGGTGATGGCAACCAACAACTACAGCAACAGAGGCAAAACAAGAGGGAGGTGGCGTTGAAGCAGCCGGGGTTCAGGCTACAGTGGTGGCAACCAGCGACTGCGGCAAAGATGCAGAGCAAGGGGGCTGCAGCAACGGTGCAGATCGAGGGGGTTGAGGTGAAGGATGCGGTGGCTGGCAGCATTAGTTGTGGCAGGCTAGGCGGCGATCAGCGTCGTCATTGGCTGGGCAGTAGTGGTGACGGTGGTGGCAACCAGCGTTCGCAGTAGCAAGAGGATTGCTTTGTTTCTCAGTCACAAGGGGGCAGAGAAAGGGGGAGTGGCGGTAGTCGTTCTCGCCCGACCTAAGGGGAGCGGTAGCTGGGAGGCGAGCAGTAGTCGCCGCACGGTGGCTGGCAGTGGTGGTGGGTCGGGTGGAAGGCGACGGTGCTTGAGGAGTGGCTGCGATCGACAAGGGGCTGCGGCAACAAAGGAAGCTCTGTTTCTGCAACCGCTGCAAGGAGGGGTTGCGGCAACCGGCGGCTACGACTTCGGTGCCGACGGTCCTTCTCGCTTGAACGAGATGGGGATGCAAGGAGAAGAGGTTGCTGGCCGGGTGATCGAATGGCCGTGATGCGGCTGGGAAAAGTGGTGGTGACGCGGCTGGGAACAAGGGCAATCTATGAGTTTCCCTGTTTCAATCACCGCGAGGAGGGAGACAATCGGCGGCTGTGGCTACGACCCAAGGGGAGGCGGGCGGCGGTGGAGAGGCAGCGGTGGTGGCAAGGCTGGGAGCAGCGTCACCAACGATCGCCGAGGAGGAGAGGTCGAGCGGCTGCGCTGCGACGCAAGGGGAGGCGAGCGGCGGCAGTAGGGCTGGGATGGACGCTGGCAGCGTCGTCTCTTGGCCAGGGAATAGCGGCAGCGGTGGTCACCGACAGGGAAGCGGGGCGATGGTGGGTGCTGGCCGAAGAGTAGTAGCGGCGGGTGGGCTGGCCAAAAGCAAGGGACGCAGGGATGGCAACGGCTTCTTCTTCCTTGTCTTCAGCCAGCGAGGAGGTCGAGCAGTGGTCGAAGGTCGCTGGCCGGGGAAACAGCGACAACGGTGAAGAAAGAGTTGCCTTGTAGTGGTGGTGGGGAAGAAGGGAAGCAAGGCTACGACGGGCTGCGCCAAGGATCGTTGCTCTGATACCAAATGATAAGACCCTAAAGGTCTTATCGTAGGTTCTGATACCAAATAATAAGACCCTAAAGGTCTTATCGTCGCTCTGATACCAAATGATAAGACCCTAATGTCTTATCGTAAAAAAGAAGAAGAGAAAGGGGATAATAATGATCACTTCGAGAGGATCGGACTCCTTGATCGCTTCGAGGGGATCGGCTCTCCTTGATTGCTTCGAGGGGATCGGCCCTCCTTGACCGCTTCGAGGGGATCAATCTCCTAGGGTTTGTCAAAAGAAAGAATAGTGTTTTTCATAGATTACTGAAAAGAAGCAGTTACATCCCTATTTATAGAGTTCCACCCAAAGTCCATCAGGACTTGAACTCTAATAATAAATAAATATTAAATAAACCTCTACTTGACTCTAACTGAACCAAACTAACTCAATAAACAACTAGACTAAACAAACTCAATAAATATTATTCAAAAGCTCAGAAAAAGGATCCTAACAGGTACTCTTTGTAGTTCCTCTTCTAATGCCCATCTTTACCACAATGGAAGCGCTGGCCTTTGTCCTTTGCTGGGTATTTCTTAGCAACCTTTGCTTTACCTGGTCTGCCCTTGCACTTTCCCTTCTTAAGAGACCTTTCTGCTTTCCTTTTCTTTCTGGTCTCACCAGTATAGAGAACTGGCTTCTCTTTCTTAATAGTACTCTCTACCTCCCTTAACATATTGAGGAGCTCTGGGAGAGTCACCTCAAGCTTGTTCATATTAAAATTCATTATGAACTGTGAAAAGGAATCTGGTAGGGACTGAAGCATAATGTCCACACACAAGTTATCCTCTAGGACCATTCCTAGACCTGTGAGTTTTTCTATCCACTTAATCATCTTTACGACATGGTTCTGAACTGGTGTCCCCTCAGTCATCCTAGCGCGAAAGAGGCTCTTGGATATCTCATATCGCTGAGTCCTTTGTTACGATGCTTTTATTTTTCCTTTTATTTTCTGTGCTTTCATTTTATATTCTGCATATTTATTAAGTCTATTTAGTTGGAACTCTATAAATAGAGATGTAACTATTGAATCTCGAATTTTGATGATGAAGTCAATTGTCATTTGTTATCTAATCTATATGTTGAGATAAGTGTGCAAGATTAACTAGGATGAAAGTAAGACATGCAGCAGGAGTTGCGCCGGAGTCAAGACAATGATCACGTTGGGAGTTCGAGAGTTCGACGGAAGTTCGGATAGTCATCAGAGGTTCTACGGGAACAAATCCGAGAAGTCCATGAGCTTGCCAAAGAAGCTCGTTGGAACTCGCTAAGTGGATCGTCGCAAGTCCAGGAGTTTGCCGGAAGTCCGCAGGAGCATCACCGAGGGTTCATCGGATGATCGACGGAAGTTCGCTGGAAGCTCGCCGGAAGAAGCGATTGACGCCCCGGAGCAAGTTGTAGTAAATGTCTTAGGAAATATCGTAGTTAGCACAATGATTAAGTTGGAAATGGGAGGTGATCCCATTAACTTAATCTTAGGGAAATTGGGCCCCTGGAAAACTCAAATTGGGCCGAATGGATCAACCCATTCGGACCTTGATTTCTGCCAAGTGGTGGAACCGCCCAAGCCAGGAGGTGGCACCGCTTGGGCTAAGTCTTCGAGCGAGACTGGGCGGTACAACTGCCCCAGCCAGGAGGTGGAACCGCTTGGGCTAAGTCTCCGAGTGAGACTGGGCGGTGCAACCTCCCCTGACAGGAGGTGGCACCGCTTGAGCTCGGTCTTTGAGCTCTAGAAGGAGGTGCAACCGCCTCAATCAGGCGGTGGCACCACCTGAGCTCGGTCTTCGAGCTCTGGCAAGAGGTGCAACCGCCCCTGATAGGAGGTGGCACCACCTAGAGGCTCAGTCTTCGAGCTCTACCAGGAGGTGCAACCGCCTCAGTCAGGAGGTGCAACCGCCAGATCCCGGAATTCAGGGAATTGACAGTTTTGAGCTCCAAATTTAAACTGGGTTGGGGCCTATAAATACCCCACCCATTCAGCACTGAAAGAACACAACTTACACCGAAATCATGATCTTGTTCTGTGATTTTTAGAGCTCAAAATTGTTGTAAAGGCCAAAAGTTCTTCTCCCTATTTTCTTCCAAGTTTTGAGCTTTAAAGAGAGGAGAGAAAATTCTGTAAGGGTTGCCTCCTAAGTCCATCAAAAGGAGTGAAACTGTTGAAGGGTGGTTGGCCTTCGCCTATTGAAGGAAGGCCTCTAGTTGACGTCGATGACCTCGTCGGTGGAGGAAGCCAAAAGTGGAGTAGGTCAAGATTGACCGAACCACTCTAAATCTCGGTTTGCAATTACTTTGAGCATCTTATCCTTACTGCAAACCTCCTCAATAGCTTACTGCCTTCTGTGCTTTTATGAACGTGTTTCAAAGTTCAGTGCTTTCCGAATCGACGTTTAGACGCAAATTAGTTTTATCGTACGAACATCGTATTTCAGTTTGCGCTTATATTCTAATTTTCATCATAACTGCAAACTGACTTCATAGATTTACTTTAACGTCATCTTGCTTGATCTTAAGTTAATGTAATCTTAGAATCGGTTTTCACACCGAAATCGCTTTTATCGTTCGAACGTTTTTTAATCGTAGAAAGATTTCCGCTACACTAATTCACTCGCCCCCCCTCTTAGTGCTCTTGATCCTAACAATTGGTATCAGAGCGGGGTTAACTCTCAAACGGATTAAAACCCAAGAGAGATGGCATACGCCGGAAACCAAGAGGGCCATTCTATTACACGTCCACCCATGTTCAATGGGACGGACTACACCTATTGGAAGACCTGAATGATTTTGAACTTTGGAATCTTGTCAAAAATGGATTTTCGAAGTCTTCTCTTCCAATAATCGATTGGAATGAATTGGAGAAGAAGGCTTTCGCTCTTAATGCAAAGACTATGAATGACTTATTTTGTGCGCATGATAAAAATGAGTTCAACCTTGTTTCAGTTTGTGACACCGCATTTGATATTTGGCACACACTCGAAGTGACTCATGAAGGCACAAGTAGAGTGAATGAGTCAAAAATCAATCTTTTGTTACATTCTTTCGAACTTTTCCGGATGAAACCGAGTGAGACTATTGGTGACATGTTTACCCGTTTCACGGATGTTGTCAACGGTCTAAAAGGACTCGAAAAAAGTTTTTCGGATTTTGAGCTCGTAAATAAGATTCTAAGATCCCTTCCTAAGAGTTGGGATCCTAAAGTCATTGCTATTCAAGAGGTGAAAGATCTAAACAACTTCCCTCTTGAAGAACTAATCAGGTCATTAATGACCTACGAGATGACTTGCAAAGCTCATGAAGAGCAAGAAGACATCATTCCAAAGAACAAGAAGGATATGACACTTAGAACTTCAGAAGACCACTTGAGAGAAAACTCAAGTGATGAGGACTGTGACGATGACTTGGCACTTCTAATAAGAAAATTTAAAAAATTCATTAAAAGAAACAAGTTTAAGAATGACACAAAAAATAAACTTGAACCTAAGAAGGACCAAGTTATTTGCTATGAGTGCAAAAATCCGGGACACTATAAAAGTGATTGTCCCCAAGTCAAAAAGAGAACATCAAAGAAGAAGGCGCTCAAAGCAACATGGGATGACTCGAGCGCGTCCGAAGAAGAGGAGTCCAACACCGAGCAAGTTGCTTATTACACCTTAATGGCCATTGGAGAGGAGGTAACGAATTTAATAGATGCAGATTTATTATTTGATGAATTATTAAATGCCTTCCATGACTTATTTGATGAATGCAAGATTATTAGTAGAAAATATAAATTGCTAAAAAAGGAGCATGATAGTCTTACTTGTAATTTCGATAAGTTAAAAGCTGAATATCATGATAGTTTAGGTTCATGCATAAAATACCATGATCTAGAAACTCTCCAAAAGGAAAACTTGCTACTTAAGGACACCTTGAAGAAATTCGAGGTTGGTAGCAAGTCATTGAACTGTTAGGATCAAGAGCACTAAGAGGGGAGGGGGTGAATTAGTGCAGCGGAAATTTTTCAGCGATTAAAACCGAAAGCTGCGTTCGTTTGACAAACAAAATGATTTCAATGTAAAATCCGATTCTAAGATTACTTAAGATTAAGCGAGACGACGTTAAAGTAAATCTACAAAGGCAGTTTGTAGTTTATGATGAAAATCAGAATGCAAGCACAAACTGAAAGGCGACGTTCGTACTATAAAACCAGTTTACGTCTGAATGACAATTTTGAAGATACTGAACTTTGAGATATGTTTTATACATGCGCAGAAGGCAGTTTGAAGTTATGATTGAAATCAAGACGTAAACGTAAACTGAAATGTAATGATCGTACGAAAAAGTCGATTTACGTCTAAACGCAGATTCGGAAAGTTTTGAACTTAGAAATTCGTTCGTAAAAGCACAGAAGGCAGTAGCTATTTAGGAGGTTTGCAATAAAGTTAAAATGCTCAAAGTGAATGCAAATCGAGATTTAGAGTGGTTCGGTCAATCTTGACCTACTCCACTTTTGGCTTCCTCCACCGACGAGGTCACCTACGTCAACTAGAGGCCTTCCTTCAATAGGCGAAGGCCAACCACCCTTTTATAGTTTCACTCCTTTTGACGGGCTTAGGAGACAACCCTTATAGAAATTTTCTCTCCTCTCTTTACAACTCAAAACTTTGAAGAACAGAGGGAGGAGAACTTTTGGCGTTTACAACAATTTTGAGCTCTAAGAATCACAGAAAGATATCAAGATTTCGAGTGTAAGTTGCTACCTTTCAGTGCTAAATGGGTGGGGTATTTATAGGCCCCAACCTAGTTCAAATTTGGAGCTCAAAACTGTCAATTCCCAGAATTCCGGGATCAAGCAGTTGCACCTCCTGACTGGGGTGGTTGCACCGCCTGGCAGAGCTCGAAGACTAAGCCTCTGGGCGGTGCCACCTCTATCAGGGGTGGTTGCACCTCTCTGCCAGAGCTCGAAGACCGAGCTCAGGCGGTAGCACCTCCTGACTGGGGCGGTTGCACCGCCTGCCAAAGCTCGAAAACTGAGCTCAAGCGGTGCTACCTCCTCCTGTCAGGAGAGGTTGCACCGCCCAGTCTCACTTGGACACTGAGCCCAGGCGGTTGCACCTCTTGGCTGGGGCGGTTGCACCGCCCAGTCTCCTTGGGAGACTTAGCCCAAGCGGTGCTACCTCCTGGCTTGGGCGATTGCACCTCCCACAACAATCAGGGTTCGAATGGGTAGATTCATTCGGTCCAATTTGAGTTTTTCAGGGGCCCAATTGCCCAAGATTAAGCTAATGGGATCACCTCCCATTACCAACTTAATCATTGTGCTAACTACGATAAATCCTAAGACAATTTCTGTACCTTGCTTCGGTGCGTCAATCGCTTCTTCCGGCGAGTTTCCGATGAACTTCCGTCGATCATCCGATGAACCCTCGGTGATTCTCCTGTGGACTTCCGGCAAACTCTGGACTTGCGATGATCCACTTGGCGAGTTCCGATGAGCTTCTTTGGCAAGCTTATGGACTTCTCGGATTTGTTCCCGCAGAACCTTCGACGACTATCCGAACTTCCGTCGAGCTCTCGAACTCCCAACGTGATCATTGTCATGACTCCAGCGCAACTCCTGCTGCATCTCTTACTTTCATCGTAGTTAATCCTGCACACTTATCTCAACATATAGGTTAGACAACAAATGACAATTGACTTCATCATCAAAATCCGAGATTCAACATGAACATGATCCTTACAAACAAGGGTCACGTTCCCAAAAGAAGTGGAATCGGATTTGTGAGAAGTCCTCACCAAAATCCAACCACCTTCATAAAAGGCCCCATCTTACATGTTCGACACCAAAGAAAATGCAACTTTTGTTGCAAACTTGGACACAAAACGCATTATTGTCCATTCAAGAAAATTAGTCCGAACAAATTAATTTGGGTTCCTAAAGGAACCGTAATAAATTCTATGCAACATGATAAACAATGTAGATCTATTTTTGAGGCACCCAAAAGCAAATGGGTACCTAAAGATCATCCTTTCTTGTAGAAACCTATACCATCGCAAGCTAGGAGCAAGAGATGGTACCTTGATAGTGGATGATCAAGGCATATGACCGGAGATCCATCTTAATTCTCTAAGCTCACTAGCATAGACGAAGGCTATGTCACCTTCAGAGACAACAACAAGGGTAAAATCATTGGCAAAGGAACCATAGGTAACAAATCTAACTGCTTTATTGAAGATGTTTTATTAGTTGATGGTTTAAAACATAACCTCTTGAGCATTAGTCAATTATGTGATAAAGGATATATTGTCAAATTCGAATCTAATGCTTACATCATTGAAAAACCACATAAAAACACGTCTATGATTACATAAAAACAAAATAACGTATACACTATTGACATCAATGATTTGTATAATGAAATGTGTTTTTCGGTTTTGAATGAGGATGCTTGGCTATGGCATAGAAGATTAGGTCATGCTAGCATGAAACTAATCACTCAAATATCATCTAAAGAACTTGTAAGAGGAATTCCTCATATCAAGTTCATCAAAGATAATATATGTGATGCTTGCCAATTAGGTAAACAAATTAAGGGTAGTTTCAAATCTAAGAATCAAATAAACACCTCTAGGCCCTTACAATTGATCCATATGGACTTGTTCGGACCAATCTCTACATCCTAGAAGCTAACAAATATGCCTTCGTCATTGTGGATGACTATAGCAGATACACATGGACTTACATCTTAAAACAAAAAAATAAATGCTTTAGATATTTTACCAAGTTTTGTAAACTTGTTCAAAATGAGAAGGGTTCTATGATTTCGTCAATTAGAAGTGATCACGGTGGTGAATTTCAAAACTATGATTTCCAAGAATTTTATGAACTCAATGGATACAACCATAATTTCTCTACTCCAAGAAATCCTCAACAAAATGGAGTAGTAGAAAGAAAAAATCGAAATTTACAAGAAATGGCAAGAACCATGTTGAATGAACATAGCCTACCCAAATATTTTTGGGCCGAAGCCGTAAACACTGCATGCTATATTTTGAGTAGAGTTCTAGTAAGACCCTTACTCACCAAAACTCCCTATGAGTTATGGAACAACAAAAAACCCAATGTTTCATATTTTAAAGTCTTTGGGTGTAAGTGTTTGATCTTGAATGAAAAACATAACTTAGGAAAAATTGATGCTAAATCCGATGAAGGAATCTTTCTTGGTTATTCTTCGGTTTCTAAAGCTTTTCGTATCTTCAATAAAAGAACTTTAATTATTGAAGAATCCATTCATGTTGTTTTCAATGAGATTTCTGAAATCAGGAAAAATTATTTTGATGATGACGTTAATTTTGATTCCTTGAATTTAAATGAAACCCCGTCTCCAACTAGCAACTTGGATGCAGCCACTTCCGAAACATCCTTACACAAGGATTGGAAGTATGTAGATGCTCATCCTAAGGAACTAAACTTAGGAGACACATCAAAGGGGGTTCAAACACTTTCTTCTCTTAAAAATTTTGGTGCCAACGCCGCTTTTCTCTCCCAAATTGAACCCAAATGTGTTGACGAAGCTATGAAAGATGATTCATGGATTATCACAATGCAAGATGAATAAAATAAATTTGAGAGAAATGAGGTGTGGAAGCTTGTTCCTAGGCCAAATGACCATTTAGTTATTGGTACTAAATGGGTCTTTAGAAACAAGCAAGATGAATATGGTATCGTGGTTAGAAATAAGGCTAGATTAGTGGCCAAAGGTTTCAACTAAGAAGAAGGTATCGATTACGAAGAAACCTTCGCTCCTGTGGCTCGATTAGAAGCCATAAGGATGCTCCTTGCCTATGCTAGTAGTAATAATTTTAAGTTGTTTCAAATGGATGTTAAAAGCGCTTTTTTTAAATGGCTTTATTTCCGAAGAAGTCTATGTTGAACATCCTCCTAGATTTGAAAATAATAGCCTCCCTAATCATATGTTTAGATTAACTAAAGCTCTCTATAGTTTAAAACAAGCTCCGAAGGCAAGGTTGATACTACATTGTTGATACTACATTGTTCAGATTAACGTTGATACTACATTGTTGATACTACATTGTTGATACTCTATGGTATGAGAGACTTAGTTTTTTTATTATTAAAAATAATTTCATGAAAGGCAAGGTTGATACTACATTGTTCATCAAGAAATTTGAAAATAATTTTCTCATTGTTCAGATTTATGTTGATGAAATTATCTTTGGTTCTATGAATGAATCTCTTTGTGAATCTTTTGCTAAAACTATGAGTCTTCAATTCGAAATGAGTTTAATCTAAGAATTAACGTTCTTCTTAGGCTTACAAATCAAACAACTAAGCAATGACATCTTTATTAGTCAAACTAAATATGCTATGAATTTGCTAAAAAAGTTTAATATGAATAACTTAAAAGCTATTAACACTCCTATGAGCACCTCCACTAAGTTAGAAATTGATGAAAGTGGAGAAAGCTTCGATCAAAAAACTTATCGGGGTATGATAAGAAGTTTACTTTACCTCACTACAACTAGACCAGATATCATGTTCAGTGTAGGACTTTGTGCTAGATTTCAATCAAACCCTATGATATCTCATCTCAAAGCAGTTAAAAGAATACTTAGATATCTTAATGGTATCACAAATCTAGGATTATAGTACCCAAAATTAGAGAATCTTGAATTTATTGCTTATGCTGATGCGGACTTTGCTGGCTGTAGACTAGATAGAAAAAGCACATTAGGAACATGTCAATTTTTAGGACAAGCCCTGGTTTCCTGGTCATCTAAGAAACAAAACTCGGTTGCACTATCAACAACCGAAGCTGAATATATTGCAGCAAGTATATGTTGTGCACAAGTTGTATGGATGAAAAACACCTTAGAAGATTATAAAGTTCATCTTAAAAATATTCCCATTAAATGTGATAACACAAGTGCAATATGCTTAACAAAGAATCCTATACAACACTCAAGAACAAAACATATTGATATTAGACCTCACTTTATACGAGATCATGTTACTAATCATGATGTAATTATAGAGTTCATTGATACTAAACATCAACTAGCTGATATTTTTACAAAACCTCTAAGTGAAAAATAATTTGATTTCATAAGAAGAGAATTAGGAATGTTGATGTGTCCGAATACATAAACTAGTTAAAATTATTTTTCGGACTTAATTGAATAATCAAATCACTTGATTGCCATTACATGCCTAAATACAATGTTGGAAATTATGTGTTGAATATAAAAATTTCCATAACAATAAGCATGTTTTGTCTTCATGATTGTATTTGAAAATCTATAGTATAGTCTTGTCCGAATGTATGAAAGTGTTAATTTTATTTTCGGATTCGCTTAACAATTGGTATCACAAAAATCAGATTTTCTCATACACTAATATGAAAAATATTTTTCTGAAATGGATTTGATGAAATGATTTCTACTTATGAATTCCATGGATGATAATGTTTTTACTTGCAAAGATTTGCTTCACATATATATATTGATACCTGAAGCATGATTTAATCTATCATCGGTTTTAACTTCACTCAAAGTAAACTCACAAATAGTTGGTATCACAAATGGCCTTTCTCCTTCAAGCAAAAAGATTATAATAAATAAAAAGGAAGAAGTATTCATAGCAATCTACATATCATGATTTCCTATCTATGTTTGCACAATTGATTTACTATCACTTACTATTGGAAAATAACATGAACCTAGTAAAGGCATGAATGACTATTACACTTATGCTCAAAATTTGCTTATATTGTTCTCCTGGTATTACAACTACCATGCTTTTTGTTGATGACAAAGGGGGAGAAATATATGAGTATTAATGCCATGCTTGCATCACCAAGAGATGCTATAATTTGCATTATACCTTGTTTGTATTGTGTCAAGATATAAAACAAAAACTTGCATCGTAATTTTACGTATTGATATCTTACCATGTGATGAAATGCAATAATTGCTAAAACATTTGAAATGTGTGCATCATGTAATGATATCAAAATCTTACTTCGCAGTTTTACATGTTGATATCTTACAATATGATGAATTGCTACTATTACCATCATTCAAACTTGTAATGTAAAATTTGAAAATGAATGTCAAGCCTTGACATCATCTTCAGAGAGATACATAATGATGAGAATCATGATGGGAGTATTGATAAGTTTAAATGATTTTAACTTATCAATGTCTCTTGAATTCAAAGGTTTTGAATTCAAGAATGACTTATCTCAAGTATGGCATATAGACAGGGGGAGTTACGGTTAACTCCATTATCAATTGATTGTCATAATCCAAAAAGGGGGAGATTGTTGAATCTCGGATTTTGATGATGAAGTCAATTGTCATTTGTTATCTAATCTATATGTTGAAATAAGTGTGCAGGATTAACTACGATGAAAGTAAGAAATGCAGCAGGAGTTGCGCCAGAGTCAAGACAATGATCACGTTGGGAGTTCGAGAGTTCGACGGAAGTTCGGACAGTCGTCGGAGGTTCTGCGGGGGAACAAATCGGAGAAGTCCATGAGCTTGCCAAAGAAGCTCGTCGAAACTCGCCAAGTGGATCGTCGCAAGTCCACGAGTTTGCCGAAAGTCCGCAGGAGCATCACCGAGGGTTCATCGGATGATCAACGGAAGTTCACCGGAAGCTCGCCTGAAGAAGCGATTGACGAACCGGAGCAAGTTACAGTAATTGTCTTAGGGAATATCATAGTTAGCACAATGATTAAGTTGAAAATGGGAGGTGATCCCATTAACTTAATCTTGGGGCAATTGGGCCCCTGAAAAACCCAAATTGGGCCGAATGGATCAACCCATTCAGACCCTGATTTTTGCTAGGCGGTTGAACCGCCCAAGCCAGGAAGTGGCACCAACTGGGCTAAGTCTCCGAACGAGACTAGGCGGTGCAACCGCCCCAGCCAGGAGGTGGCACCGCTTGGGCTCAATCTCCGAGTGAGACTGGGCGGTGCAACCTCCCTTGACAGGAGGTGGCACCGCATGAGCTCAGTCTTCGAGCTCTGCTAGGCGGTGCAACTACCTCAGTCAGGAGGTGCAACTGCCTGAGCTCGGTCTTCGAGCTCTGGCAGGAGGTGCAACCGCCCCTGATAGGAGGTAGCACCGCCCAAAGGCTCAGTCTTCGAGCTCTGCCAAGCGGTGTAACCGCCTCAGTCAGGAGGTGCAACCGCCTGATCCCGGAATTCCGGGAATTGACAGTTTTGAGCTCCAAATTTAAACTAGGTTGGGGCCTATAAATACCCCACCCATTCAGCACTAAAAGAGCATGAACTCATACCGAAATCTTTATCCTTTCTGTGATTCTTAGAGCTCAAAATTGTTGTAAAGGCCAAAAGTTCTTCTTCCTCTATTCTTCCAAGTTTTGAGTAATAAAGAGAGGAGAGAAAATTTCTATAAGGGTTGTCTCCTAAGCCCGTCAAAAGGAGTGAAACTGTAAAAGGGTGGTTGGCCTTCGCCTATTGAAGGAAGGCCTATAGTTGACGTCGGTGACCTCGTCGGTGGAGGAAGCCAAAAGTGGAGTAGGTCAAGATTGACCGAACCACTCTAAATCTCGGTTTGCATTTACTTTGAGCATCTTATCTTTACTACAAACCTCCTTAATAGCTTACTGCCTTCTGTGCTTTTACGAACGTGATTCAAAGTTCAGTGCTTTCCGAATTGACGTTTAGACGCAAATCAATTTTATCGTACGAATGTCGTATTTCAGTTTACGCTTATATTCTGATTTTCATCATAACTGCAAACTGCCTTCATAGATTTACTTTAGCATCATTTCGCTTGATCTTAAGTTAAAGTAATCTTAGAATTGACTTTCACACCGAAATCGCTTTTATCGTTCGAATGTTTTTTAATCGTAGAAAGATTTCCGCTGCACTAATTCACCCCCTCCCCTCTTAGTGCTCTTGATACTAACAATAACTGCTTCTTTTCGATCATCTATGACAAATACTATTTTATCTTTTGACAAACCCGAGGAGGCCGATCCCCTCGAAGCAATCAAGGAGGACCGATCTGTTGGGAAATCATAGGGGGGGCGACATCATATGCGCAGCGGAAGAACAAGAAAACAAAAATCCCCGATTCCCAAAAAGATGTTCATCGTCGTGCGAAGATTGGTGCGCAAAATCCGCAAAAACACAAAACTGCGTATAGAGATTGTGTTACCTAGGGAGATCGTATATCCCTGTTTCCTTGCAGATCCTTAGGAGAGGGTGAAGGAGGTCAAGCGTCCTCCTCTCTAGCGGTGATCCACACAGCAGGGTTGCGACGACGCTCCTCAAAACTCCAGGCCTACTCTGAGGTGGAGAGGGAGAGGAGAATAGGAACGGCAAGCAAAGACTCTGGCCTATGAGGCTGTGAATCCCTCCTATTTATAGAGATCCCGTGTCAAAACCCTAATGGGTCCTTTCCCTAGTGGGTATTGGATCTGCATCCAATAAGACAAGGGCTCCGTCGGATATCTCATATCCGAACCTCTACTCATCGCAATGCCTACCATATGTGTGTGACCCTCTAGGCCCAATATCGAGCTGGCCGTGAGTCATACCTGTCAGAACTCCTTCTAACTCAGTGAATTATTATCTCTGTAATAATTCACTCGACTCATCGACTACGGAAGTACTAGGCCACTACGTCGTAGTCCCCAGACGATACAGGGGAATCCAATCCATTGGACCTGTCTGTCCTCAGTTACCATGTACCTATAGTCCCTCATCCATCTAATATCCCAGAGACCGTATATCGAGCATGGTGCTGTCAGACCCATACGGTTTCTACTCGAGTCTCGCTCTAATCGGATTCTCCCGGAGAACTCTTTCTCTCTCAACCCGAATGACCCTGGCCAGGGATTTGTCTGAGCAAGAACACATGGGATATTCCTCTTATGATACCGAGAGTGGATGATCCTCTATCGACACTCAATAGCCCTCGTAAGGTCGACTACCACTCCCAATGACCAGCTGTACTAGATCTGGGAACAGCCAAACCTATAAGTCTGGTATCAAAGAGTGGAGCACTCATACAGGACATCCTTGGTGTCTCAAGTCTAAGAACCAGATACACCACTAGGACTACGGAATCGTTGTCTGACAATAAGGCATCATCAACCATCCAGCATTCCGTAAGCGGATCAATCAGTGAACTCATTCTCCAATGAGCACCTGTACTGTATCCCTAGTGTCCCTACACGAGCAGCTATAAGACCAGCTGCATCTATCATATGGACGGGTATACAGCACACCAGTCTATCCGGTTATCACGATGTCCCTCTCGAGTAACCTATGACCGGGATTATTTAGGATATGTGTTTAAAGGTGAATCGATCTCATTATCGTGATCTCATCACGATCCGATTCCCATTGCACAAATCCAAGGACATCACAATATATATGCATTTATGTAATAGTTATAAAGTGATATACGCCAAAATATAATAAGCAAAAAGATTCTGTATCAAGTCACACGTGCCATCACTCACGTGATTGGCTTGCTGGGCACTTATGACTAGCAATCTCCCACTTGACCTAAAGCCAATCACCTATGTGTCTGATCCCCATCAGACCCCTGTGACGCTCAAAGACAAAATGAGACAACGGCTTTGTCAGTGGATCTGCAATGTTATCTTCGGATGTAACTCTTTCCACTACTACATCTCCTCGGGTTACGATCTCTCTTATAAGCTGGAACCTCCTCAGAACACTTCTGATAAGACCCGGGTTCCCTTATTTGAGTAATCACCCCATAGTTGTCGCAATATAAGGAAGTCGACTTGTCGCTATCTGTATCGACTCCCAAATCTGTGATGAACTTCTTCACCCAGACTCCCTCCTTTGCTGCATCTGATGCAGCAATGTACTCCGCCTCTATGGTCGAGTCAGCAGTGGTATCTTGCTTGGAACTCTTCCTGCACACTGCTCCTCCATTCAAGATGTACACATACCTTGAATTCGACTTGCTATCATCGACATCAGACTGAAAACTTGAGTCAGTGTAGCCTTCAACCTTAAGGCTATTACCTCCATATACTAGTAAAAGATCCTTAGTCCTTCTTAAGTACTTAAGGATACACTTTACTGCTTTCCAGTGCTCCAAGCCTGGATTCGCCTTATACCTGCTCGTGACACTCAGAGCATGCGCTATATCAGGCCTTGTACATAGCATGACATACATGATAGACCCTATTGCTGAGGCATAAGGTATCATATTCATGTTTGTCCTTTGGAATTTTCCATGCCAAACCTTTTGACAATGGTTTTTATGTACCTGGACTGGGACAAGCCAAGCATCCTCTTGGATCTATCTCTATAGATTCTAATCCCCAAGATATAGGATGCTTCCCCTAAGTCCTTAATGGAGAAGTGTCTAGATAACCAAGTCTTTACAGTGGATAGCATTCCTACGTCATTCCCAAATGATGAGGATATCATCCACATATATCACCAAAAAGGTAATAGCGCTCCCACTTACATTTCTTTATACACAAGGCTCATCTTCGTTCTTAACGAAGTCATAAGATCTGATTGCCTCATCAAATCTTATGTTCCAACTTCGGGAAGCTTGCTTTAGTCCATAAATGGATCTAAGCAACCTACACACCTTATCTGGGCAGTTCTTGGACACGAATCCCTCAGGTTGCATCATATACACCTCCTCCTCCAGGTTCCCGTTGAGGAATGCGGTTTTCACATCCATCTGCCAGATCTCATAATCATAGTGTGCTGCAATAGCCAATAGAATTCTGATGGATTTTAGCATTGCTACGGGTGAGAAAGTTTCGTCGTAGTCAACACCTTGCCTTTGACGATACCCCTTAGCCACTAGCCTTGCTTTATAGGTCTCTACCTTTCCATCTACTCCGATCTTTTTCTTAAAGATCCACTTGCAACCGATGGGTACAATACCTTCGGGCGCATCAACTAGGTTCCAAACCTTATTGGAGTACATAGAATCCATCTCAGAATTCATGGCTTCTTTCCACTTCCCGGAGTCTATACTCATAATAGCCTCCTCGTAGGTCTGAGGATCAATATCCTCTACATCCTCTGCTCTAATATGTCCCACATATCTCTCAGGAGGATGGGATACTCTATCAGACCTGCGTAAAGTTGAAACTTGTGTATTAGATACCTGAACAGACTCGGGCTGTAGAGTGGTGCTTGAGCTTGGTTCTCCAACCTCGCTCAATTCTATCATTCTCCCACTGTCTCCGTCAAGAATGTGTTCCTTCTCAAGGAACACTGCTCTCTTAGCTACAAAGACCTTTTGGTCCTCGAGATGATAGAAGTAATACCCACAAGTTTCCTTGGGGTGTCCCACAAATTTGCATCGCTCTGTCCTTGATTCTAACTTATCGGGGTTGTGTCTTTTAATGTGGGCAGGGCAGCCCCAAATCTTAACAACCTTAAGATCAGACTTCTTCCCTTTCCATATCTCATATGGTGTAGACACTACCGACTTAGTTAGAACTCTGTTCAGAAGGTAAGCTGCGGTCTCTAGAGCATATGCCTAGAATAAGATGGGTAGGTCAGCGAAACTAATCATGGACCGTACCATATCTAATAGCGTACGATTCCTCCTTTCAGAGACACCATTGAGCTGAGGTGTATAAGGAGGTGTCCATTGGGATAATATCCCATGGTCCTTGAGGAACTGAGTAAACTCTGTACTTAAGTATTCACCTCCTCGATCTGATCGAAGAGTTTTGATACTCTTTCCAGTCTGGTTCTCCACCTCATTCTTATACTCTCTGAATTTCTCAAAAGCCTCGGACTTGTACTTCATTAAGTACACATATCCATACCTTGAGAAATCATCAGTAAATGTAATGAAGTAGGAGTAACCTCCAGCATGAGTTCCAACAACTCGGTGGCTCTCTCTCCAGTTCCACTAAATGGAGAGTTGGTCAGTTTTCCACGAATGCAAGGCTCACAAGTTGCATATGACACATAGTCGAATGGATCTAGATATCCATCATTTAGCAACTTTTGAATCCTTCTTTCATGGATGTGACCTAGCCTACTATGCCACAGGTATGCACTGTTCAACTCATCTCGTTTCCTTTTGGACACATTTATATTCATGATATGTGGAGTGGTGTCTAACATAAATAAACCATTATGCAATGTTCCTTTCGTGATGATCTTATCATCTAATAATATCGAACAACCATTGTTCTCAAAAACAAATTTATATCCACTAACTGTTAAACATGAAATGGAGATAATGTTTTTGATAATAGAAGGAACAAAATAACATGCATCTAATGCAATAAAAACTCCACTAGGCAGATGTAAGGCGACCTCGCCAACAGCTAATACAGCAACTTTTGCTCCATCACCCATCTTGAGGTCCATCTCGCCTCTCTCTAGTCTCCTAGGCCTTGCCAGAACCTGCAACGAATTGCATATATGATAAGCACTACCGGTATCTAATACCCATGTGTTATCATAAGAGTCTGACAAATGGAGACTGATCATGAATGTACCTGAAGCTTCATCAAGCTTTTGTTTCGCCCTTTCTGCAAGGTACTCTTTGTAGTTTCTCTTCCAGTGCCCATCTTTACCACAGTGGAAGCACTGGCCTTTGTCCTTTGTTGGGTCTTTCTTAGCAACCTTTGCTTTACCTTGTTTGCCCTTGCCCTTTCCCTTCTTAAGGGACCTTTCTGCTTTCCTTTTCTTTCTGGTCTCACCAGTGTAGAGAACTGGCTTCTCTTTCTTAATAGTACTCTCTGCCTCCCTCAACATATTGAGGAGCTCTGGGAGAGTCACCTCAAGCTTGTTCATATTAAAATTCATTATGAACTGTGAAAAGGAATCTGGTAGGGACTGAAGCACAATGTCCACACACAAGTTATCCTCTAGGACCATTCCTAGACCTGTGAGTTTCTCTATCCACTCAATCATCTTTAGGACATGGTTCTGAACCGGTGTCCCCTCAGTCATCCTAGCGCGGAAAAGGCTCTTGGATATCTCATATCGTTGAGTCCTTCCCTGTTCCTCAAACAATTTACGGACATGTAGGAGAATGGATCTGGCATCCATCTTTTCATGTTGTCTCTGTAACTCTGGAGTCATAGAGCCCAACATATAGCACTGAGCAAGAGTGGAGTCATCAATGTACTTCACGTAGCGAGCGATCTCATCCTCGCTTGCCCCTTCTTCGGGCGTAGGCATCACTGTATCAAGGACGTACACGATTTTCTCCGCTGTGAGAACAATTCTCAAGTTACGGAGCCAATCCGTATAATTTGGACCAGTGAGGCGGTTGACATCAAGTATGCCACGTAAGGGATTTGAAAGCGACATTTTCTGAAAATAAAGATGTAGCAAAAATGAATAACATGCAGATTTTGCAAGAAATAAACTATCAAGATATGGACTTCTATCTTAATATGCTCCCACTATTTTACTAACGAGTCACGCGACACCCTCAGCACGTGAAACGGAAGTCTCCGGCAGACTTCTAGCGGGGATCAGGATCCAATCAGCGTCTTAGTGTAACCTCGAGGGACTCGACCAATCACACTAAGCCTAAAAGGTAGACAACTCTTGCCGATCACAACTCCTTGTGATTCTCGTCCTATTCGGCCTCCGAATCACCATGGCCTCGAGGGACTCGACCAACCATGATGCTCGGTTAAGTCAACACCTTCGTTACAAGATGAGTCTGATTTGATGATATACCCTCGAGGGACTCGACCAAGCATATCATGCCCTCAGGTCACCGGTGACATCTCTATGTCGTAAGCAAGATAGCGAATCGCGATATAGGTGAGTCTCGAGGGACTCGACCAACTCAACCTACACCGGGATTCGGTTCCTACTCATAACGATGGAAGGCCACGTGGGTCAATCTAATTGCCTCACGTTTACCGACTTAATATTATCGAGAGATGTTTCTATGATTTGGTCTCCTAATATGACATGTCACACATATGCATATTTAATATATATCTACATCGCATGCAAATATATATACATATCTAGTATGTGTATAAGCAATCACACCAGATGATCATGGACCACAACCTAATATGATTAGGCCCGAGCCAGTAGGCCTAATCACTCACATCAAGATCTATGTGTGCAACGGTGCATCTCCATGCCTTGTGATCGTCCATCTCATCCTCGTCGGTTCCGTCGACATCTTGATGCATCTCCATGCATCACGATCGTCCGTCTCGTGGGTCCCGCTATGGCATCCACGCTCCCGCTGCGCCTCCTCATGTGATTACAACTTAATCATAGGCACGCAGGCCCGACAATAAACGAGAAATATAATGGAGGTTCGCAGACCTCAATAATAATAATCACAAGTACACACATCACACGGTCCATGATCATCCGTCCACACATCATACATCACATGTATAAATAATCATCATCATGTAGGACTACTAGATAATAATAAAAATAATAATCAACTAAACCTTTTAATTAATTAATATTTTCTGAAATCAGGGATATATAGGGAATTTCTCAATTCCTAAGGGTATTTTCGTAATTTGGACAAAAGACAGAAACTGGAATTTCTCAAATTCCGAGGGGCAAAACTGTCTTTTGCCCAGAAAACCCTAATTTCCTACTGCCCTTTACTGCTGCCGTTGCCGCCGCGACCCTGCTGGCGGCGGCCTGTGCGGCGAGGGGCGGGGCGCTGCCCTCGCCTGCGGGTGGCACGCCCGCTGGCAGCGCTGCCGCTGCAGGTGGGCGCCCCCGCGGGCGTCGCCGCCTCCGCGGGCAGTTCTACCGGCGAGGCAGCGCCCGCAGGCGGTGCTGCCTCGCTGGCGGCCGCCCCTGCGGGGTGTTTGCCCGTGGGAGCAGCGGCCACAGGCGCCGCTGCCCTGCGGTGCCTCAGCCCGCGCTGCTGCCCCGCAGCGCCTCTACCCGCGGGCTCAGCGGCCGCAGGCGCCTCTACCCGCGGGCTGCCAGCCCCGCCGGCCGCAAGCCTGCTGCAAGCAGACCGCCGGCCGGCTGCTGCAGACGCAGCCCCTGCGCTGCCCGCCTTCGGCTGCGCTGCACGCACGCAGATCGAGGGCAGCAACTGTTGCTGCCCTTTCTCGCTTTTGCGTCAACGATTTTGACGTCAAAATTCTTCCTAAACACAATACACGCAGTTCAAAAAACCAATCATTCGCACGAACAACCAAGCTCTGATACCACTGTTGGGAAATCATAGGGGGGGCGACATCATATGCGCAGCGGAAGAACAAGAAAACAAAAATCCCCGATTCCCAAAAAGATGTTCATCGTCGTGCGAAGATTGGTGCGCAAAATCCGCAAAAACACAAAACTGCGTATAGAGATTGTGTTACCTAGGGAGATCGTATATCCCTGTTTCCTTGCAGATCCTTAGGAGAGGGTGAAGGAGGTCAAGCGTCCTCCTCTCTAGCGGTGATCCACACAGTAGGGTTGCGACGACGCTCCTCAAAACTCCAGGCCTACTCTGAGGTGGAGAGGGAGAGGAGAATAGGAACGGCAAGCAAAGACTCTGGCCTATGAGGCTGTGAATCCCTCCTATTTATAGAGATCCCGTGTCAAAACCCTAATGGGTCCTTTCCCTAGTGGGTATTGGATCTGCATCCAATAAGACAAGGGCTCCGTCGGATATCTCATATCCGAACCTCTACTCATCGCAATGCCTACCATATGTGTGTGACCCTCTAGGCCCAATATCGAGCTGGCCGTGAGTCATACCTGTCAGAACTCCTTCTAACTCAGTGAATTATTATCTCTGTAATAATTCACTCGACTCATCGACTACGGAAGTACTAGGCCACTACGTCGTAGTCCCCAGACGATACAGGGGAATCCAATCCATTGGACCTGTCTGTCCTCAGTTACCATGTACCTATAGTCCCTCATCCATCTAATATCCCAGAGACCGTATATCGAGCATGGTGCTGTCAGACCCATACGGTTTCTACTCGAGTCTCGCTCTAATCGGATTCTCCCGGAGAACTCTTTCTCTCTCAACCCGAATGACCCTGGCCAGGGATTTGTCTGAGCAAGAACACATGGGATATTCCTCTTATGATACCGAGAGTGGATGATCCTCTATCGACACTCAATAGCCCTCGTAAGGTCGACTACCACTCCCAATGACCAGCTGTACTAGATCTGGGAACAGCCAAACCTATAAGTCTGGTATCAAAGAGTGGAGCACTCATACAGGACATCCTTGGTGTCTCAAGTCTAAGAACCAGATACACCACTAGGACAACGGAATCGTTGTCTGACAATAAGGCATCATCAACCATCCAGCATTCCGTAAGCGGATCAATCAGTGAACTCATTCTCCAATGAGCACCTGTACTGTATCCCTAGTGTCCCTACACGAGCAGCTATAAGACCAGCTGCATCCATCATATGGACGGGTATACAGCACACCAGTCTATCCGGTTATCACGATGTCCCTCTCGAGTAACCTATGACCGGGATTATTTAGGATATGTGTTTAAAGGTGAATCGATCTCATTATCGTGATCTCATCACGATCCGATTCCCATTGCACAAATCCAAGGACATCACAATATATATGCATTTATGCAATAGTTATAAAGTGATATACGCCAAAATATAATAAGCAAAAAGATTCTGTATCAAGTCACACGTGCCATCACTCACGTGATTGGCTTGCTGGGCACTTATGACTAGCACGATCCCCTCGAAGCAATCAAGGAGGCCGATCTCTACGAAGTGATCATCCCTTTCTCTTCTTCTTTTTTATAATAAGACTTTAAGGTCTTATCAATTGGTATCAGAGCGGTGATCCTTGGCACATTTCCACTACAACGTAACTAAAAAAAAAAAAAAAGAAAGGAAGAGAGAAAGCAGAGAAAGAAGAAGAAGAAGTCGCAGCCACGCATCCCTGCTTCCTCTGCTTACGGCCAGCCACCGTCGCCCCTACTCTCTGGTAGGCCGTGCCCTCCCTTGCTACCTCCTTTCCACTGCCGGCGCTGCTTCCCAGTCGATCGACCAACGTCGCCACTGCCCCCCAGCCGGCAACCTCTCCTCCTCGCTTTCCCATCTCGCTCGAGCGAGAAGGATCACTAGTGCCGTCTCCCTGCCAACGGACCACCCCTTCATCGTTGAGACTCTCGGCGACGCTGCCCTAACTTCTCTGTCACCGTGCGCCCCCCCCCCCCCCTCCCCCCCCCCGGGGTCGCAATTGCAGCCGCCGGTTGCCCCCCTCTTCACGGTGACCGAAATAGGGCAATTCACCGCTACTGCCCTTATTTCTAGCCATGCCTCCACCAATCGCGCCTCCTCCAGCACTCCTCTTTCCCTCGAGTTTCGTTGCCACCCAGCCGACCCATCATCGCTGTGGGCCACCATGCGACGACCGCCACTCGCCTCCCAGTTGTCGCTGCTCCACCTTGCTCTGCATCTAACCGAAACAGAGCACACTTGCTCTGCCCTTGTTTAAGCTGCGCCACACCTTGCTCTACATCTAACTGAAACAAAGCACACTTGCTCTGCCCTTGTTTCAGTCGTGCCACAGTCGCGTGGGTTCCCTTGCTGCTGCCGGCTGTCGCCACCATTGCTGCTACTGCCCAACTACTGTGTAGATGCCCTTGACTAGACATCAGAAATAAGAACTGGGGGTTACCGACTTACAATCGTACGCAATGGCTACCGATAACTTAGTGAAGGCACAAATGGAAGCGTTTGAAACCAGAATTGAAAATCGGCTACAAGAAACTCTTTATGATTTCAAAAAGAGCTTGTTAGAGCACTTTAGCGGGTTTCAACAAGATGGAAGCTCAAGTTCAACACTGAATAGATCGAGAGATACAGGAAAAGGGCCCCAGGATGGTGACACACACTACCCACGTATTATGGTAAAATTTTCACGATGGGAAGATGGGGATCCGACCAGTTGGATCTCTAGGGCGAAAATTTTTTTTGTTTTCACATAACTTCAGAAGAATCCAAGGTAGAAGTGGCCTCAATCCAGCTCGATGGAGATGCAATCTAGTGGTATGATTGGTATGAAACTTGCCATGGAATTCCTTCGTGGGAGCAGTTTAAAAGAGGACTTCTTGTTCGCTTTGGCCCATCCGAATATAAGAATATTGATGGCCAACTCGCTAAAATTCGTCAGACTTGTACAGTGTTGGAATATCAGAGTAGATTTGAAAGATTGTCTAACCAAGCTAGAGATTGGTCAGAACGATAACTTCTGGGTACATTTATTGAAGGGCTTATTCCCGAGATCCGGTGTGAGGTTAAGGATCACCAACCTCACACTATGATGGCTGCGATTTCATTTGCATGCCTACTTGAAGAAAAAATCAGTGTGGAATATCGTCGAAATAGAGGTGCCAATAAACAAGTGATTAGTAGGCAACCTACCTCATCTACTCCTAGTTGAAACTATAACACTAGCAGACTAACCCGAGAATAACTCAAAGAAAGGTTAGCGAAGGGTTTGTGCTGGCATGGCGATGAAAAGTGGAGTAAGGAGCATTGATGCAAACAAGGAAGACTTTTGATGATTGAACCGATCGAGGAGGAACCGGAAGTAGAAGTATCAGATTCCGATCATGAAGAAGTGGAAACTAATGATGATGTTGAAGCCGTCACACATACAGTGCATACTTTGGCTGGCTACTCTAATCCACAAACTATGAAAATTGGGAGAACTCTGAAACACTAGTCTGTCACTGTTTTGATTGATAAAGGTAGCACTAATAATTTTATGGATAGCAAAATTGCAACCCGATTAGCTTACCACATCGAATGTTGTGACAAATTTGAAGTCAAGGTCGCCGATGGACGGATTTTAACCTGTGACAGCAAATGCTCAAAGATAAAACTAATTTTGCAAGGTCAAGAATTATTTATGGATTTCTTTTTATTACCCTTGGAAAACTATGAAGTGGTGCTCAGAATTGAATGGCTATCAACCCTAGGTGATGTCTCCTAGAATTTTTCTAAACTAATTATGAAGTTCTTTATTAATGAAAGATAGGTGATTCTAAAAGGAAGACGTGGAGGTAAGGTTAGAACTATCACTAGCCATCGGATGGAGTAGGTCCTTCAGAAGACACACACCGGGTTTTTGGTGCAATTGCATAACATTGAAAAGGAAATGACAGTGAATATTCCGATTGGAAATATTAAATCATTGCTAACAGAGTTTGCAGATATATTTGCAGAGCCACACGGACTTCCACCTCTTAGATGTTATGATCATCGGATCCCATTATTACCCGAGAAGGCACCAACCAATGTCCGACCGTATAGATATCCATATTTTCAAAAGGCAGAGATAAATAGTATTGTCACAGAGATGCTCAAAACAGGAGTTATACGAGCTAGTGTTAGCCCATATTCTTCCCCAGTCTTACTAGTCAGAAAGAAGGATGGCTCATGGCGGATGTGTGTCGACTATCGAGCACTTAACAACATTACAGTGAAAGATAAAATCCTATTACAGTAGTGGATGAATTATTGGACGAATTAGGAGGAGCTCAGGTCTTCACTAAATTGGACCTACGATCGGGCTATCATCAAATCAGAGTTCATGAAAAGGATGTTCAGAAAACTGCCTTCAGGACATATAATAGCCATTATGAGTTTCTAGTAATGCCTTTTGGGTTAACCAATGCGCCCTCTACTTTCCAGAGTTTAATGAATGATATATTTTGGGCTCATCTCCGTAAGTTTGTTTTGGTTTTCTTTGATGATATTTTAATATACAGTGATTCACTAGAAAGTCATTTATTACATTTACAAACTATCTTTAATATTCTTCGTGAGCATGGTCTTTTTGTCAAGATATCTAAGTGCAGTTTTGGGCAACCTGAGGTTGAGTACCTTGGCTATATCATATCTCAAAAGGGTGTTGCAGTTGATCCTTCAAAAATTCAAGTGATGACAGATTGGCCAATTCCAAAGTCAATCAAAGCTTTAAAGAGGTTATTGGGACTAACTAGCTATTATCGAAAGTTTGTGAAGAATTATGGAAAAATTAATGCCCCCTTGATGTCACTTCTAAAGAAAATGCATTCAGATAGTCAGAAGAGGCAACTCAGGCATTTCAATTCTTGAAAACTGCAATGTCTACTACACCCGTGCTGGCTTTACCCGATTTTAACAAGATGTTTGTGATTGAATCTGATGCTTCTGGAGTTGGAATAGGGGCTGTATTAATGCAGGAAGGTCGGCCTATCGCTTATGCTAGTAAGACTCTTTCCCCTTCCCATTTGAGTTTATCTATTTATGACAAGGAGATGCTAGCCATAATACATGCAGTCATAAAGTGGAGACCCTACCACAATTGTCCTTTCAATCTTACATATTTGGTTCCTGACAAATGGGGCATAGAGTAATTGGAGCATATCAGTAACAAAGGAAACATATCGGAGCTTATCAATGGCATATAAAATGTTCCGAAGCATATCAACGACATATGGAACATTTCGAAGCAAAATCATCAGTGAATGAAGCATTTCAGAGCATATCAAAAACAAATATCGTACAGAAGCTCAAACGTCGTCCTTGACGTTGCAATCATATCATTCTGATCCAGAGCATGAACAGAAACAACTCACCAAAACTCTGGATGTCATATCAAACATATAGAAGGTGTAGTGGGATCTCAGTCAGAATGTGATTCATCCATTTCTGAATGACCACCTGACAAAAGTCTACAATATCCCACAGAGCGGGACCCCACAGAGCGGGCAATAAGCGCATACCCTTTACCATTTCTGGCAAAGGTCCATAATATCCCACAGAGCGGGACCCCACAGAGCGGGCAATAAGCGCATACCCTTTACCATTTCTGGCAAAGGTCCAGACAATCCCACACACCAGAGTACAAGAGGGCAGTTTTAACAATAAGTAGCATATATTGGAAGCACATGCGGAACAACGAAACGTGCATGTGCCTTTTCGAGACAATACGAAACAAAGAACAAATCTCTCACAAATGTATTCAGATTTGGAATGAAATGAAAACAAGAGTGTACAGGGATTCCAAGCAATCATATTTAGCTCAATACCAATAAGAAGGTTAGACGAATTCAAATATCCAAAGGAATGGAATAAAATACGCGAAATCGACCAAAGCTCGATTTCGGACAGAATTCCAGTGGCACATCAAACAAATATTTCAGAATATCAATTGTGCTCCAATACCCATAAGAAAGCTATGGTCGAACCATATATAAATCTATATTTTGATGGAACAAATTTCATATGAAACAGGGCTCCCAACACGGAGTTACCTTTGATTTGGTAACACAACGTCAAAAACACAATCACTGTTTTGCAGAATTTTTAGGGTCGGATTCAACAGATAATAGGGTAGGCAATTGAATTCCAAAATTTCCAAACTGTAAGTCAAAAGAAAGATTTTCAAATTTAATTTCAAATAAAATCAGTTTGGTACAAATCAAAATTTGTAACAGGGAGTTATAGGCATTTTTGTATCGACAGGTCAGAAATCTTGAACCCTGTTTTACAGCGTCTATAGGCTCATTTGAAACAGATGTTTGGGTAAGTGTTTGGTGTCCAAAATCTACAAAATCAGTTTCAAAAGGAAGATATACGAGTATAATTTCAAACAAAATAGTTTCTGTCTGAATTCACATTTTGTACTAAAACTTATAGCTGAAACAGTGTATAGGGGTCAGTTTACCGAAAAAACTTCAGAATCCATGGTTCTATGTCCAAAGGGAGACATATCAGTTTCTAAATAGAAATCCTTCAATTTATTTTGAATTAACATAAAAACAGAGACTAAAAATTCTGTAGGAGGGGGTTAGAACACTTGCCTTTGAGAATTTTGACCCGAAGTGAAAAGATTAAAGCAAGAACCCTAAAAACCCTAATTTTCTTCTTCTTCTTCTTCTTCTTCTTTCTTTCTTTCTTTCCCTGATCACCCACGAGCTGCCTTCTCTGCTTCCTTAAGAACGAAGGCAGAGAGGCTTAAATGGTGGAATATGTCATTTTGTGCGTTTTGCAGTTTAGTCCTTGTTTTTATCAAATTCGCGATTAGGTCCATAGGGTTTACATATAGGTCCTCAGATTCTTTCTTCTTTTTTTTTTTTTTTTTTTTTGAACAGATCTCCCAAATCTTACAAATGAGTTACCTCTAATTCATTCTCTATTTCTTTTGTCAATTTAAAATAAATGCTTACATTATCACCAGAAATTTATACGAAAATTCGGAAATGAGGGGTGTTACACTCTCCCCCCTTAAAAGAAAAAATTAGTCCTCTAAATTTATCGTACCTCTATCGATGAAAATACTGGGATACACCTTTTTCATTTCCTCCTCTAGCTCCCAAGTTGTCTCCTCTCCAGAATGATGTCTCCAAATTACTTGAACCAGTGGGATGACCCGATTCCTTAGGACTTGTTCTTTCTTACCAACAATCTGAATAGGCTCTTCCACATAAGATAAATCTTTATCAATCTCCACCAGCTCATACTTAATGATGTGAGAAGGGTCATATATATACTTTCTAATCATCGAGACATGAAATATATCATGGACATGACTCAATGCTGGTGGCAAGGAAATCCTGTAAGCGACAGAACCAACCTTCTCAAGAACCTCAAAAGGTCCAATAAATCTGGGGCTTAACTTTCCTTTCTTCCCAAACCTTATAATGCCTTTGGAAGGGGAGACTTTTAAGAATACAAAATCTCTGATTTCAAACTCAATATCTCATCTTCTATTGTCGGCATAACTCTTTTGACGACTCTGAGCAGTTTTTAACCTTTTCCTTATAACTTGAATTTTCTCGAAAGTTTCTTGTACCTTGTTCGGTGCTAACAGCTTTCTGTCACCAACTTCCTCCCAACATATAGGTGTTATGCACCTTCGCCCATATAAAGCTTCGTAAGGAGCCATCTGAATACTTGAATGATAACTATTATTATACGTGAACTCAACAAGTGAAATATCCTTATCCCATTCACCTTTCCAATCCATAACATAGGCTCTAAGCAAATCCTCAAGTGTTTGAATTGTTCTTTCTGACTGACCATCAGTCTGAGGATGATATGCAGTACTAAACTTAACTTTAGTGCCCATCGACTCCTGCAATCTTCTCCAGAATCTAGAGAGAAATCTGAAGTCTCTATCAGAGATGATCTTCTTTGGAATACCATGAAGTCTTACTATTTCACTGACATATAAATCTGCAAGTCTATCAAGCGAATAAGTCATATTAATCGGTAGGAAATATGCAGATTTTGTTAACCTATCAATGATAACCCAAATAGCATCATGCTTTTTAGAGGTTCTGGGTAGTCCTGAAACAAAATCCATAGTAATTGCATTCCCATTTCCATTCAGGAATATCTAAAGGTTGTAACAACCCTCCAGGTCTTTGGTGTTCTACTTTGATTTGCTGACAAGTCAAACATTTTGAAACATACATTGCAATTTCCTTCTTCATGCCTTCCCACCAATAATGATTTTGAAGATCTCTATACATCTTAGTGCTCCCAGGATGTATGGTGTACTTTGAAGAATGACTTTCCTTTAGGATTTGATTCTTGATATCTGGTTCATTTGGTACACATACCCTCTCCCCAAATCTCTAAAATGATGCCTAATGTCGATGTGCTTAGTTCTAGAGTACTGAATTGGATTTTTAGTAAGACATATGGCACTAGTATTATCACATTTTATGGGAATGTTTTTAAAGTGAATTCTATAGTCTTCTAATGTATTTTTCATCCAAATAACTTGTGCACAACATGCACTTGCAGCAATGTATTCGTCTTCTGCCGTAGATAGTGCAACTGAATTTTGTTTCTTGGAAGTCCAAGAAACAAGTGCATGTCCTAAATATTGGCATGTTCCAGATGTACTTTTTCTATCTATCCTACATCCGCCAAAATCGGCATCCGCCAAAATCGGCATCTGCATAAGCTATTTGATCGAATTTTTTAGATTTTGGATACCATAATCTTAAATTTGGAGTTCCTTTAAGATACTTAAATATTCTTTTAACACTCTTAAGATGAGATAATTTAGGATTAGATTGAAACCTAGCGCAAAGTCCTACACTAAATATAATATCTGGTCTAGTCGCGGTGAGGTAGAGTAGACTACCTATCATTCCCCTATATGTTTTTTGATCGAAATTTTCACTATTTTCATCCATATCTAACTTAGTCGCAATACTCATATGAGTGTTTATTGCTTTTGAATTATCCATGTTAAATCGTTTTAACAATTCTAATGTATATTTGGATTGGTTAAGAAATATACCATCACTATGTTGTTTGATTTGTAATCCTAAACAGAAAGTTAATTCACCCATTAAACTAATTTCAAATTCATGACTCATGATTCACATAGTGATTCATCTGAAGAGCCAAAAATAATATCGTCAACATAAATTTGTACAATAAGAAAATTATTTTCAAAATGTTTAATAAACAATGTAGTATCAACCTTGCCTTTGGTAAAATTATTTAAAATAAGAAATGAACTAAGCCATTTATACCAAGCTCTAGGAGCTTGTTTCAAGCCATAGAGAGCTTTAGTCAATTTGAATACATGATTAGGAAGAAGAGAATTTTCAAATCCGGGAGGTTGTTCGACATATACTTCTTCGGAAATAAAACCATTCAAGAAAGCACTTTTGACATCCATTTGAAATAGTTTAAAATTATTACTACTAGCATAGGTAAGGAGCATCCTTATGGCTTCTAATCGAGCCACGGGAGCGAAGGTTTCTTCGTAATCGATACCTTCTTCTTGCTTGAAACCTTTGGTCACTAATCTAGCCTTGTTTCTAACCACGATACCATTTTCATCTTGCTTGATCTAAAGACCCATTTAGTACTAATGACTAAATGGTCACTAGGTCTAGGAACAAGCTTCCATACCTTATTCCTCTCAAATTGATTCAATTCCTCTTGCATTGCAATAACCCAAAAATCATCTTTTATGGCCTCGTCAATGCATTTAGGTTCAATTTGAGACAGGAAGGCGGCATTAGCACAAAAATTCTTGAAAGAGGAACGAGTTTGAACCCCTTTTGATGTATCTCTTATAATTAGCTCCTTTGGATGAGCATCTATATACCTCCATTCCTTGGGTAAGGAAATTTCGGAAGAAGGTGCATCCAAGATCATCATCAAAATTATTTTTCTTTAAATTAGAAATTTCATTAAAAACTACATGAATAGACTCTTCTATTACTAATGTTCTTTTGTTAAAAATCCGAAATTTTTTAGAAATGGAAGAGTAACCAAGAAAGTTGCCTTCATCGGATTTAGCATCAAATTTTCCTAAGACATCTCTTTCATTCAAAATAAAGCATTTACAACCGAAAACTTTAAAATAGGAAATATTTGGTTTTTTGTTATTCCACAATTCATAGGGAGTTTTTTATAAGGATGGTCTTATTAGGACTCTATTCATGATGTAGCAAGCCGTATTTACGGCTTCGGCCCAAAAATACTTAGGTAAACTATGTTCATTTAACATAGTTCTTGCCATTTCTTGTAGGTTTCTATTTTTTCTTTCAACTACTCCATTTTGTTGGGGATTCCTCGGAGTGGAGAAGTTGTGATTGTATCCATTAACTTCACAAAAATTTTGTATCCATTAACTTCACAAAAATTTTGAAAGTCACGGTTTTGAAATTCGCCACCGTGATCACTCCGAATTGATGAAATCATGAAACCTTTTTCATTTTGAGTGAGTTTACAAAATTTAGAGAAGTACTTGAAGAAATCACTTTTGTGGACTAAGAAATAGTTTCAAGTGTACTTAGTATAGTCATCCACAATTACAAACGCATATTTGCTTCCTCCTAGACTTGTTGTGTCAATTGGTCCGAATAAGTCCAAATGGATCAATTATAGTGGTCTAGTGGTGCTAATTTGATTTTTTGGTTTGAAACTAGTTTTTATTTGTTTACCTAGTTGACATGCATCACAGACTTTGTCCTTAGTAAACTTCATATTTGGAATCCATCGTACTAATTCTCTAGATGAGATCTTAGATATTAGTTTCATGCTTGCATGGCCTAATCTCCTATGCTAAAGCCAAGCATCATCATTTAGAGCGGAGAAGCACATTTCATTACTTTGTTCATCAAGGTTGATGGTGTAGACATTATTTTGTTTTAATGCAATGATAGTCAAGTTATTGTTTGGTTTTCCGATAATGCACATATTTGATTCGAATCTAACGATATAACCTTTATCGCATAGTTGACTAATACTCAAGAGATTATGTTTCAATCCATCAACTAGTAAAACATCATCAATGGAAAAACTAAATTTGTTACCAATAATTCCCTTGCCAATGATTTTGCCTTTGTTGTTGTCTCCGAAGGTGACGTACCCTTATTATTTGCTAGTGAGCATAGAGAAATGAAGATCTAGGGCGAAGCGGCGACCAGATCTAGGGCGACCACTGTAGCGGCAGCCAGATCTCCCTAGGGCGATCTGACTCCTGCAGCGTCGGCTTTCTCCCATGGGAGACGGGCGATGAAACTGTAGCGGAGATTTGATTTCCTGCAGCATCGGTTGTTTCCCAAGGGCGACGGTACTATAGCGGCGGCGACGACACTATAGCAACGACGAGATCTCCCTAGGGCGATCTGACTCTTGCGGTGTTGGCTTTCTCCCACGGGCGATGATACTATAGCAACTATCTGATCTCCCTTACTGTAGTGGTGATCGGATCTCCTACAGCGTCGGCTTCTCCCCAAGGGAGACAATACTATAGCGGCGACCAGATCTCCCTAGGACGACGGTACTGTAGCGACGATCTGATATACTGCGATGGTGGCTTTTCCCTATGGAGACGATTCTATAGTCGCGACCAGAAGAGGGATCAAACATGGCAGCGACGGCCCCTAGGGCTGGCGATGGTGGCGGGAGGGTTGATACGATGATAAGACTCCCTACCATTACCCCTCAATTGGCTCCTCCTCCATATCCTCTCAAGAGAGAAACTCCTTCGACGAAACAGCATCGAAGTAGGTCGCGCTCTAGATCGCGGCAGCCTGCCCTCATTTCCAGTGACCCTAGGCCTTGGACTAGCCTCTTCAAGGCTCCTGTTGGAAGTCCGAATCTTAGCTTGGAATTTTTTACTCTAGAAGTTCAGGCTGATAAGAAGATTGCTGTATACGAGACTGCTGATTCAGCAGAGCTTATTGAGACATGGTCTATGGCGATTGTTGGCTATGTGGTAGGTCTCAAAACATCTTATTTTCCACTATCCTCATTTATCAAAACTCGATGGGGAATATCGTCATTTGATCTTCATATGCTGGAGAACAGATTCTTTGTTTGCAAGCTATACTCTGAAGAAGATTTACAACGGGTCCTCGAAGGATTCTGGACTATTCGCGACCATCTAATGATTCTACGATGCTGGTCTCCTGATGTCCGTTTGGAGTTAGATAGCCTATAGTCTATTCCATTATGGATCCTTTCAAGGTCTTCCTCTACATCTTTGGAGTCAACGTTTTATTGCAAAGTTATGTAGCACTCTAGGACAGCCACTCTACATCGACAAAGCAATAGCTGCTCAGATGAGATTAGCATTTGCACGAGGATGTGTACTGGTTTTTTCCGACGAAGATCTTCCAAATGAGGTTTTCTATCGTGATCTTGACGGAAACACTCGGAAGGTACATGTCTCATATTCCTGGAAGCTACAACGATGTCAGCATTGATTATCTTTTGGTCATGCAAATGGAGCTTGTCAGCAAACTCCAAAACAAATCACAAAGGTCTATCGACCATGTCAAGCGCCTCAGGAACAAAGCGAGTCTTCTCTAATGGCAGTAGCACCGATGGTGGCGAAGACTATTGAGCATTCTGACTCGTAAGGACAGCACCGTGGATAGAAGGAGAAATCCAAAACTATATCTCTTCCTATAATGTCGGAGCCTTCCACAACAGAAGTTTCCCATGGTACTAGTGGACAGGAGAAACATAAGTCAAGAACTTCATCTCTTCCAATATCATTGGATCCGTCCACAATAACTCAACAAACTCAGGCCCAAACAAATCTCGCCAGCAAGGATATTTTTCCTCAACAAACTCAGGCCACAACAAACATTGCCAACAAGGATATTCTATCTCAACAAACTCATGCCCCAACAAACCTCTCTAGCCAGGCTACTCCAACAAGTACTATCCAGGATATTGTGCTGCAACAATCTTATCGTGCTTCAACAAACCCTGCCAATCAAGACCACATGATTCAAGGTATTTTAAAGTTTAAAAATCTGCAAACTGTAGATGAAGTGGATAAATATAGGAATAAAGCCATAAAAGGTAAGGATATTGTGCGAGAGGAAAATACAAAACTGAAGGATAAGAAAAAGGATGGTACAGTCCATCCAAAGTCGTAGGATGAATACCTTACCACCTTTTCATTTCTTTATTATTGATGAAGATAACATGTTGGAATGTTCGCGGACTTAATAAGCCGGAAAAATGTCGGGAGCTCAACAGAATAATCAAGTCTGCCGCATGTGATATTGTTATTCTAGTAGAAACGAAAATTAAACAATCACGCGTTCAAGCTCAAAAGAATTTAGTATGGCCGGACGCAGAACTGTTTACCAATGACTCAAATGAAACTTTTGGTAGAATATGGGTCTTATGGCATCCTAACTCTATTAATGCTTGGTTTATTTCTGCTACTGATCAATTCATTCATCTTAAGGTAGAGGACAAAAAGAATGGCTGTCAATTCAATTTCACTGGTATATATGCTTCAAATAGTGTGCAAGAAAGAAATACTCTTTGGTCTGACCTGACTAATATTGCAAATGGCTGTCTCAATGTACCTTGGATTATTCTTTGAGACTTTAATACTATTCGGTACACAAATGAAAAAGAGGGGGGTAGACAACTTTCAGAAAGCCAGCTTCAAAGTTTTAATGATTACATTGACACTGCAGCTTTGTTTGATATAAAATCTATGGGTAATTAGCTCTCCTTGAGTAATCAAGGTGCTACTAATAGAAAAATAATGGCTCGACTTGATAGGTGTTTGATTAATCATGAATGGTTAACAGTTTACCCAGATTCACTTCTTGAGTATGGTGCTCCTTTGTTTTCTTGATACCGGGGAGGGTAAAAATGCAGAATGGAATTCGAAAGAACACCAATAGAATAGTTGTACAGATAGAAAATATCACAGAAGGCAATGAACGAACTCTTGAAGAAACTTCGGTAAAACGAAATATAGCTCACCACAAAGTTTAAAAATCAAAAGGGATACAGAAGATCACGACCCTAATGATAATAAACAATGATACAGAACTGAAATAAAAAAAAAACACACTCAAGGACACATCCAAGAGATACAGAGTTCAAAAGAGCACTCAAGAGAGCTTCTGCCAATATTCTCAGTTTTCTAAAAGTCCTTTCTTGTCACGCCCCCCCCCCCGAATATAATTCTCGTTCAGGAGGTGTGAACCTAATTCAAGATTAATAATATTTAATTCAACAAACAATCCAGGATCCAATCACACATTTGAGGTCACTAAGAAAAACATTCAAGTCATTCACCTCTATAATCCATAATTCACAAAACCTGTGCAGTTTATAATCATACATCATGTCACTAGATGATTCTTAAAATCCAAAAGCAACTTAACTAAACCATAACTATATCATAAATCCATAAGCACGATAATTAACGCAATCACAAAACCAACATGTACTACATGTTTAAATCAGTACACCGTTTAGACTTAACATTTCCAAAATCCTGACGTAAGAGGTACTTTTCAAATATTTACAAGATACATCAATCTAGATTTGTCATTGATATTTCATTACACCCAAAAAGAACTTATACAACATCAACCTATCAAGTACAAAATATTTGCCCCAAAATCTTCTAGTCTTCCACTTCCTCAACCCAATTTACACATTTTAGTGAGCGATAAGCTATCCTGAAAAATTTATATAGCAACGGGGTGAGCATATAAAGCTCAGCAAATGACTAACATATCCATAGCAAAGAGGACAGTTTTCAAACAAATGAGGTATCAAAATACAAAGCAGAGATACAAGATGAAACAGTAGCATGTTTTGTTTGAATGCAGAATTACAATATCATATCGTTCGAAGCACGTTTTGTTTATACAATCGAGGAAAGGTAATTGGAGCATATCATCGGCATAAGGAGCATATCGATGACATATGGTAATTTCAAGGCATAACAAAGACGTAAGGAGCATTTTGGATACCATGAATGCAGAATTACGATGTCATTTCGTTCGAAGCACGTTTTGTTTATACAATCGAGGAAAGATAATTGGAGCATATCATTGGCATAAGGAGCATACGATGACATATGGTAGCTTTCAAGGTATAACAAAGTCTTATAACATTTCGGAAATATATCAAAGAACAAAACATGAATAGAAGCTCAAATGTCACATAACGATGCATTCATTTCATTCTTATCCAAAGCATGCATAGAAACGTAGCCAAAGCTTTGGATATCATATCAAACACATAGAAGGTGAAGTGGGATCATAACATAATATGGTCCATCCATTTCTGAATGACCACCAAACATAAGTCTCCCACGTCTGAGAGCTCCATCCACCCACGTCTGAGTGAAGTCATAGGGGGCCGGCAGAGCATCGCAGGCTCTAAGCACATACCCACATAGCGGGCAACAAGCGCATATCCCACATAGCGGGATCCCACATAGCGGGCAACAAGCGCATATCCTTTACCATTTCTGGCAAGGGTCCAGACAATCCCACACACCAGAGTACAAGAGGGCAGTTTTAACAATAAGCAGCATATATCGGAAGCACAAGCGGAACAACAAAGCGTACATGTGCCTTTACGAGTCAATCCGAAGTAAGCAATAATCTTTCACAAGTATATTCAGATTTGAAAGGAAGCAAAAGCAAGAGCATACAAGGATTTCAAGAAATCACATATAGCTCAATTGAAATAAGAAAGTTAGGTGAATACAATGGCCAACGAAATGAAACTGGAAGAGGCACATTTCAAAAGCAAATGCGGAACAATGGGATGCATGTGCCGAATTACGATGCAATCATGAACTTTAGATGATAGCTGCAGATATACAAATAAATAAAGGACTAAAGTATACAGGAATTTAAGATAATAATGTAAAGCTTAACTGAAGTAAGAGTTTTTTGCCAAAATCGATTTCCAAAGGAAAGTAACAAGGAAAACCGAAATCGACCAAAGCTCGATTCTGGCAGAATTTGATAGGAACATTGTATGAACTATTTGGATAACCAATTATGCTCCAATTTATACAAAATAGGTGTCATTAGAAAGCTTTGTCAATCTAGTTTTATGCAAATCAAGTTTTACAAGATTTGGAATTTACAACCGGGAGTTACAGATAATTTCGTAGCGAAGGATCTGAAAATATTAGCTCTATTTTACTGAATCCATAGGGTCGATGAAAGCAGGTGTTTCAGTTAGCAATTGTACTCCAAAAATTTCAAATCAGGTATATACAGAAATAATTTTGAGTCAAGCTTCGAATAAAACATACTTTGTATGAATCTGAGTTCACAACAGAAAGTTATAAGTAGTTAAGCAACAAGAGGTCAGAAATTTCGGTCCCTATTTTGTAGAATCTGTAGGGTTAATTTAAACAGAAGTCGTAGTAGGCATTTAAACTCCAAATCATTCGATCTTTATATCAAAATAAATATTTTCTTGTCTACTTTCAAATGGAACAGGTTTTGTCTAAATCAGAGTTTATTACAAAATGTTATGACCGAAACATTGCATAGAGGTCAGATCACCGAAAAATTACAGATTCATAACTTTATATCAAAACGAAAGAAGGTCTGGTTCTCAGTTGAAATCTTTCAAATTTTACAGAATAAAAATGAAACCAGAGATTAAGGTTACTGTGGGATTGGGTTAGGACACTTGCCTTCAAATTATTTGAATCCCAAATGTGAGAAAATTGATGAAAAACCTCAAGCTCTTCTTCTTCTTCTTCTTCTTCTTCTTCTTCTTCTTCTTCTCTCAAACTCACGTTGGCTGCAACTCTTCAGGTTTGTTTTCTTTAACCTTTCATCTAATTATTTAGGTTTTGGCTAATATAAAAGTTGCAAGGTGTCATGCATGCATGAAAGGGGCTAGGTGTCATCTTTAGAGCAAAGATAAGTGGCACAACCTTATGTTAGTTAGTGACACATGTCCACTATATATTTTTTTTTTTTTTCTTTCTAACTTAAATCTGAATCTTTCATAAATTATATCAAACTTCTAATATTTACTCTTAGGTCCCTAGCCATAAACCTTTAATATAATATCATTTAATATAAAATAATTATTAAATAATCCTTATTTTTATAAACAAACCTTTTACTAAATTTTTAAAAATGGGGGATGTTACACTCTCCCCTCCTTAAAAAAAATTTAGTCCTCTAAATTTATCATACCTCATTCGACGAAAAGATGAGGATAAGCTTTCATAATTTCTTCCTCAAGCTCCCAAGTTGTTTCCTCTCCAGAATGATATCTCCAGATCACTTTAACTAGAGGGATAACCCGATTCCTCAAGATCTTTTCTTTTTTTTTATCAACAATCTAAGTGGGCTCTTCCACATAAGACAAGTCTTTATCAATCACCATCGACTCATACTTAATGATACGAGAGGGATCAGGTATATACTTTCTGATCATTGAAACATGAAACATATCATGGATATGGCACAATGATGGTGTCAAGCCAATCCTGTAAGCGACAGAACCAACCCTCTCAAGAATCTCAAGAGGTCCAATAAATCTTGGGTTTAACTTTCCTTTCTTCCCAAATCTTACAATGCCTTTAGAAGGGGAGACATTCAGGAATACAAAATCCCCGATTTGAAACTCAATATTTCATCTTCTGTTATCAACATAACTCTTTTGATGACTCTAAGCAGTCTTTAACCTTTTTTTTTTCTTATAAGTTGAATTTTCTCAATAGTCTATTGTACTTTTTCTGGTGCTAATAACTTTCTGTCGCCAATTTCTTCCCAACATATAAGCATCCTACACTTTCGCCCATATAAAGCTTCATAAGGAGCCATCTGAATATTTGAGTGATAACTATTATTGTAAGTGAACTCAATAAGAGAGATATCTTTATCCCATTCTCCTTTCCAATCCATAACATAGGCTCGAAGCAAATCCTCAAGTGTTTAAATGGTTCTTTCTGATTGACCATCAATTTGAGGGTGATAAGCAGTGCTAAACTTGACTTTAGTGCTAATAGATTTCTATAACCTTCTCCAAAATCTAGATAGAAATCTGGAGTCTCTGTCAGAGATTATCTCCTTTGGAATACCATGAAGTCTTACTATTTCATTTATATATATAAATCTGCAAGCCTATCAAAAGAATAAGTTATATTGATCGGTAGGAAATATGCAGATTTCGTTAACCTATTAATGATAACCCAAATAACATCATGCTTTCTAGAAGTTCGGGGTAGTCCTGAAATAAAGTTCATGGCAATACATTCACATTTCCATTCAGGAATATCTAAAGGTTGCAACAAACCTCCAGTCTTTGGTGTTTTGCTTTGATTTGCTGACAAGTCAAACACTTTGAAACATATATTGCAATCTCCTTCTTCATGCCTTCTCACCAATAATGACTTTGGAGATCTTTATACATCTTAGTGCTACCAGGATGCATGGTGTACTTTGAATTATGACCATCTCTCAGGATTTGATTTTTGATATCTGAGTCATTTGGAACATATATTCTATTCCTTAATCTCAATAGGCCATCCTCTGAAACTCGAAAATTCAGTTTCAATCCCTTTTCTACTTCATTCCTTAAGCAGATCAAGCGTCGATCACGTAGTTGTCCTCCTTTAATTTGTTGAATGAGATCAGATTGCACTTGGATGGAGGCCATTAATATCATTGAGTCTTGCCCTTTTCTCAACATTCAAATCATAATTCTCTTCTAATAACTTCCATTGCTTCACAACCAAGGTCGCTATAAAACTTATAGATTTTCTACTAAGGGCCTATGCTATAACATTAGCTTTACCCGGGTGGTAACGAATGGTACAATCATAATCCTTTAAAAGTTCTATCCATCTCCGCTGTCTCATGTTTAACTCTTTTTGAGTAAAAATATACTTTAAACGCTTATGATCAGTAAAGATTTCAAATGTTCGTCCATACAAGTAATGCCTCCAAATCTTTAGAGCAAAAACAATTGCTGCCAATTCCAAATCATGAGTTAGATAATTCAGTTCATAACTCTTTAGTTGTCTAGACGCATAAGCAATCACTTTCCCTTCTTGCATCAAAACACATCCAAGGCCCTTTCTTGAGGCATCATTATAAACCATAAATCCCTCATCACCACTTGGAATAGTGAGAATAGGGGTACTAGTCAATCTCCTTTTTAACTCTTGAAAACTTTGCTCATAATCATCACCCCATACAAATTTCACATTCTTTTGAGTGAGTTTGGCGAGAGGTTGAGTGATTCAAGAAAATCCCTCCACAAATCTCCTATAATAACCCGTCATGCCCAAGAAGCTTCTAACTTCTGTCACGTTTGTTGGTACTTCCCACTTAACAACAGCTTCCATAAAAGCTGCAGGGGCATTAGTTAAACCAAAAGGCATCACTAAGAATTCATAGTGACCATATCGAGTTCTAAAAGCTGTTTTTGGAATATCCTCCTTCATGATCTTCAACTGATAGTAACCTGACCTTAAATCAATCTTGGAGAATACTTGTGTACCCTACAATTGATCAAACAAATCATCAATTCTAGGTAGGGGATACTTGTTTTTTTTTTTTTTTTTTTGGTCACCTGATTCAATTGTCTATAATCAATACAAAGCCTTAATGTTCCATCCTTCTTCTTAACTAATAGCACCGGAGCACCCAACGGTGAACACTGAGTCGAATGAAATCCGTATCTAATAGTTCTTGTAGTTCCTTTTTCAATTCCTCTAGCTCAAGTGGTGTCATTCCGTAAGGAGGCTTAGATATTGGGGTTGTCCCGGGGACCAAATCAATAGTAATTCACCCTCTCTATCTGGAGGTAAACCTAGCAAGTCATTTGGAAATACATCAGGCAATGAGGTAAATCATGCCCAATACTCTCAAAATAAAAGATGGGATGATCTAGTATGCAAAAAGTGATCATTTTGTATAACAATCTATACTGGTATGATTGGAAGATAGTCAATTCATACTTAGTATAATATCAAAACTCCAAATATCTAGGAGAACCAAATCAGCAAGAAGTTCGTGTTCTCCAATAGAAATCAAACAAGATAACTAGATCAAGTTTGTTATCAAACAATCCCCAATAGTCGTATTTACATATAGCATATAATCCAGTGATTTAGGTTGAATGCCCATGTGATAAGCAAAATATTGTAAATCAAATCATAGATGAGACACATGGTCAAACAAATATTTGCATTCTTTCAGAACCATGAATAGTACCTTCGACCACTAATTCATAAGCTTTAGAATCATATTCCGTGATAACATACACTCTGACATGGGCTGATGATTTATGCGGCAGTGATTCTTTCTTCTTGTCCAAAGGGCAGTCTTTCATTTTATGATCCAAATTTTTATAAGCAAAATAGGCTCCAGTCACCTACAAATACAAACTTATTTCATAATTTAACTTGCATCATACACATGATTGAATCTTTTGTGGTAACTTCCCTTTTCAAATCGATGATGTCTTGACCCTCTTATTATCACATTCAGATTCATTTCTAATCTTTTTTTTTTTTTTGGGTAAACTTGTCCTTTCTATTGCTGTCCTTGATCTCTAGAAATTCTTTTGATCATCAGAATAATTTCGTGCATCAAATATCTTCTCCAATCACATCATCTATTTTTCTACTACCAATGTATTAGGTTCACCATGCTTCTACTGCGCTACTCTGATTTAATATCCTCGATCAACCCTTTTATCGTACTTCATTAATCAAAAGCAGATGAAGTAGGAGGACTAAATGTCCTCGTCATCCTAATTTCAAAAAATGCATCAAAGAAAATTTTCACCAATCACTATAGTTCACTAGACCTCAATATATTTTGCATGTCAACATATCAAATATTTTAGTGAACCTCAAACCATGCTCTGATACCACTCTGTCACGCCCCCCCCCCGAATATAATTCTCGTTCAGGAGGTGTGAACCTAATTCAAGATTAATAATATTTAATTCAACAAACAATCCATGATCCAATCACACATTTGAGGTCACTAAGAAAAACATTCAAGTCATTCACCTCTATAATCCATAATTCACAAAACCTGTGCAGTTTATAATCATACATCATGTCACTAGATGATTCTTAAAATCCAAAAGCAACTTAACTAAACCATAACTATATCATAAATCCATAAGCGCGACAATTAACGCAATAAAAAAACCAACATGTACTACATGTTTAAATCAGTACACCGTTTAGACTTAACATTTCCAAAATCCTGACGTAAGAGGTACTTTTCAAATATTTACAAGATACATCAATCTAGATTTGTCATTGATATTTCATTACACCCAAAAAGAACTTATACAACATCAACCTATCAAGTACAAAATATTTGCCCCAAAATCTTCTAGTCTTCCACTTCCTCAACCCAATTTACACATTTTAGTGAGCGATAAGCTATCCTGAAAAATTTATATAGCAACGGGGTGAGCATATAAAGCTCAGCAAATGACTAACATATCCATAGCAAAGAGGATAGTTTTCAAACAAATGAGGTATCAAAATACAAAGCAGAGATACAAGATGAAACAGTAGCATGTTTTGTTTGAATGCAGAATTACAATATCATATCGTTCGAAGCACGTTTTGTTTATACAATCGAGGAAAGGTAATTGGAGCATATCATCGGCATAAGGAGCATATCGATGACATATGGTAATTTCAAGGCATAACAAAGACGTAAGGAGCATTTTGGATACCATGAATGCAGAATTACGATGTCATTTCGTTCGAAGCACGTTTTGTTTATACAATCGAGGAAAGATAATTGGAGCATATCATTGGCATAAGGAGCATACGATGACATATGGTAGCTTTCAAGGTATAACAAAGTCTTATAACATTTCGGAAATATATCAAAGAACAAAACATGAATAGAAGCTCAAATGTCACATAACGATGCATTCATTTCATTCTTATCCAAAGCATGCATAGAAACATAGCCAAAGCTTTGGATATCATATCAAACACATAGAAGGTGAAGTGGGATCATAACATAATATGGTCCATCCATTTCTGAATGACCACCAAACATAAGTCTCCCACGTCTGAGAGCTCCATCCACCCACGTCTGAGTGAAGTCATAGGGGGCCGGCAGAGCATCGCAGGCTCTAAGCACATACCCACATAGCGGGCAACAAGCGCATATCCCACATAGCGGGATCCCACATAGCGGGCAACAAGCGCATATCCTTTACCATTTCTGGCAAGGGTCCAGACAATCCCACACACCAGAGTACAAGAGGGCAGTTTTAACAATAAGCAGCATATATCGGAAGCACACGCGGAACAACAAAGCGTACATGTGCCTTTACGAGTCAATCCGAAGTAAGCAATAATCTTTCACAAGTATATTCAGATTTGAAAGGAAGCAAAAGCAAGAGCATACAAGGATTTCAAGAAATCACATATAGCTCAATTGAAATAAGAAAGTTAGGTGAATACAATGGCCAACGAAATGAAACTGGAAGAGGCACATTTCAAAAGCAAATGCGGAACAATGGGATGCATGTGCCGAATTACGATGCAATCATGAACTTTAGATGATAGCTGCAGATATACAAATAAATAAAGGACTAAAGTATACAGGAATTTAAGATAATAATGTAAAGCTTAACTGAAGTAAGAGTTTTTTGCCAAAATCGATTTCCAAAGGAAAGTAACAAGGAAAACCGAAATCGACCAAAGCTCGATTCTGGCAGAATTTGATAGGAACATTGTATGAACTATTTGGATAACCAATTATGCTCCAATTTATACAAAATAGGTGTCATTAGAAAGCTTTGTCAATCTAGTTTTATGCAAATCAAGTTTTACAAGATTTGGAATTTACAACCGGGAGTTACAGATAATTTCGTAGCGAAGGATCTGAAAATATTAGCTCTGTTTTACTGAATCCATAGGGTCGATGAAAGCAGGTGTTTCAGTTAGCAATTGTACTCCAAAAATTTCAAATCAGGTATATACAGAAAGAATTTTGAGTCTAGCTTCGAATAAAACATACTTTGTATGAATCTGAGTTCACAACAGAAAGTTATAAGTAGTTAAGCAACAAGAGGTCAGAAATTTCGGTCCCTATTTTGCAGAATCTGTAGGGTTAATTTAAACAGAAGTCTTAGTAGGCATTTAAACTCCAAATCATTCGATCTTTATAACAAAATAAAGATTTTCTTGTCTACTTTCAAATGGAACAGGTTTTGTCTAAATCAGAGTTTATTACAAAATGTTATGACCGAAACATTGCATAGAGGTCAGATCACCGAAAAATTACAGATTCATAACTTTATATCAAAACGAAAGAAGGTCTGGTTCTCAGTTGAAATCTTTCAAATTTTACAGAATAAAAATGAAACCAGAGATTAAGGTTACTGTGGGATTGGGTTAGGACACTTGCCTTCAAATTATTTGAATCCCAAATGTGAGAAAATTGATGAAAAACCTCAAGCTCTTCTTCTTCTTCTTCTTCTTCTTCTTCTTCTTCTCTCAAACTCACGTTGGCTGCAACTCTTCAGGTTTGTTTTCTTTAACCTTTCATCTAATTATTTAGGTTTTGGCTAATATAAAAGTTGCAAGGTGTCATGCATGCATGAAAGGGGCTAGGTGTCATCTTTAGAGCAAAGATAAGTGGCACAACCTTATGTTAGTTAGTGACACATGTCCACTATATTTTTTTTTTTTTTTTTTTTTCTAACTTAAATCTGAATCTTTCATAAATTATATCAAACTTCTAATATTTACTCTTAGGTCCCTAGCCATAAACCTTTAATATAATATCATTTAATATAAAATAATTATTAAATAATCCTTATTTTTATAAACAAACCTTTTACTAAATTTTTAAAAATGGGGGATGTTACACTCTCCCCTCCTTAAAAAAAATTTAGTCCTCTAAATTTATCATACCTCATTCGACGAAAAGATGAGGATAAGCTTTCATAATTTCTTCCTCAAGCTCCCAAGTTGTTTCCTCTCCAGAATGATATCTCCAGATCACTTTAACTAGAGGGATAACCCGATTCCTCAAGATCTTTTCTTTTTTTTTATCAACAATCTAAGTGGGCTCTTCCACATAAGACAAGTCTTTATCAATCACCATCGACTCATACTTAATGATACGAGAGGGATCAGGTATATACTTTCTGATCATTGAAACATGAAACATATCATGGATATGGCACAATGATGGTGTCAAGCCAATCCTGTAAGCGACAGAACCAACCCTCTCAAGAATCTCAAGAGGTCCAATAAATCTTGGGTTTAACTTTCCTTTCTTCCCAAATCTTACAATGCCTTTAGAAGGGGAGACATTCAGGAATACAAAATCCCCGATTTGAAACTCAATATTTCATCTTCTGTTATCAACATAACTCTTTTGATGACTCTAAGCAGTCTTTAACCTTTTTTTTTTCTTATAAGTTGAATTTTCTCAATAGTCTATTGTACTTTTTCTGGTGCTAATAACTTTCTGTCGCCAATTTCTTCCCAACATATAGGCATCCTACACTTTCGCCCATATAAAGCTTCATAAGGAGCCATCTGAATATTTGAATGATAACTATTATTGTAAGTGAACTCAATAAGAGAGATATCTTTATCCCATTCACCTTTCCAATCCATAACATAGGCTCGAAGCAAATCCTCAAGTGTTTGAATGGTTCTTTCTGATTGACCATCAATTTGAGGGTGATAAGCAGTGCTAAACTTGACTTTAGTGCTAATAGATTTCTATAACCTTCTCCAAAATCTAGATAGAAATCTGGAGTCTCTGTCAGAGATTATCTCCTTTGGAATACCATGAAGTCTTACTATTTCATTTATATATATAAATCTGCAAGCCTATCAAAAGAATAAGTTATATTGATCGGTAGGAAATATGCAGATTTCGTTAACCTATTAATGATAACCCAAATAACATCATGCTTTCTAGAAGTTCGGGGTAGTCCTGAAATAAAGTTCATGGCAATACATTCACATTTCCATTCAGGAATATCTAAAGGTTGCAACAAACCTCCAGTCTTTGGTGTTTTGCTTTGATTTGCTGACAAGTCAAACACTTTGAAACATATATTGCAATCTCCTTCTTCATGCCTTCTCACCAATAATGACTTTGGAGATCTTTATACATCTTAGTGCTACCAGGATGCATGGTGTACTTTGAATTATGACCATCTCTCAGGATTTGATTTTTGATATCTGAGTCATTTGGAACATATATTCTATTCCTTAATCTCAATAGGCCATCCTCTGAAACTCGAAAATTCAGTTTCAATCCCTTTTCTACTTCATTCCTTAAGCAGATCAAGCGTCGATCACGTAGTTGTCCTCCTTTAATTTGTTGAATGAGATCAGATTGCACTTGGATGGAGGCCATTAATATCATTGAGTCTTGCCCTTTTCTCAACATTCAAATCATAATTCTCTTCTAATAACTTCCATTGCTTCACAACCAAGGTCGCTATAAAACTTATAGATTTTCTACTAAGGGCCTATGCTATAACATTAGCTTTACCCGGGTGGTAACGAATGGTACAATCATAATCCTTTAAAAGTTCTATCCATCTCCGCTGTCTCATGTTTAACTCTTTTTGAGTAAAAATATACTTTAAACGCTTATGATCAGTAAAGATTTCAAATGTTCGTCCATACAAGTAATGCCTCCAAATCTTTAGAGCAAAAACAATTGCTGCCAATTCCAAATCATGAGTTAGATAATTCAGTTCATAACTCTTTAGTTGTCTAGACGCATAAGCAATCACTTTCCCTTCTTGCATCAAAACACATCCAAGGCCCTTTCTTGAGGCATCATTATAAACCATAAATCCCTCATCACCACTTGGAATAGTGAGAATAGGGGTACTAGTCAATCTCCTTTTTAACTCTTGAAAACTTTGCTCATAATCATCACCCCATACAAATTTCACATTCTTTTGAGTGAGTTTGGCGAGAGGTTGAGTGATTCAAGAAAATCCCTCCACAAATCTCCTATAATAACCCGTCATGCCCAAGAAGCTTCTAACTTCTGTCACGTTTGTTGGTACTTCCCACTTAACAACAGCTTCCATAAAAGCTGCAGGGGCATTAGTTAAACCAAAAGGCATCACTAAGAATTCATAGTGACCATATCGAGTTCTAAAAGCTGTTTTTGGAATATCCTCCTTCATGATCTTCAACTGATAGTAACCTGACCTTAAATCAATCTTGGAGAATACTTGTGTACCCTACAATTGATCAAACAAATCATCAATTCTAGGTAGGGGATACTTGTTTTTTTTTTTTTTTTTTGGTCACCTGATTCAATTGTCTATAATCAATACAAAGCCTTAATGTTCCATCCTTCTTCTTAACTAATAGCACCGGAGCACCCAACGGTGAACACTGAGTCGAATGAAATCCGTATCTAATAGTTCTTGTAGTTCCTTTTTCAATTCCTCTAGCTCAAGTGGTGTCATTCCGTAAGGAGGCTTAGATATTTGGGTTGTCCCGGGGACCAAATCAATAGTAATTCACCCTCTCTATCTGGAGGTAAACCTAGCAAGTCATTTGGAAATACATCAGGCAAGGAGGTAAATCATGCCCAATACTCTCAAAATAAAAGATGGGATGATCTAGTATGCAAAAAGTGATCATTTTGTATAACAATCTATATTGGTATGATTGGAAGATAGTCAATTCATACTTAGTATAATATCAAAACTCCAAATATCTAGGAGAACCAAATCAGCAAGAAGTTCGTGTTTTCCAATAGAAATCAAACAAGATAACCAGATCGAGTTTGTTATCAAACAATCCCCAATAGCCGTATTTACATATAGCATATAATCCAGTGATTTAGGTTGAATGCCCATGTGATAAGCAAAATATTGTAAATCAAATCATAGATGAGACACATGGTCAAACAAATATTTGCATTCTTTCAGAACCATGAATAGTACCTTCGACCACTAATTCATAAGCTTTAGAATCATATTCCGTGATAACATACACTCTGACATGGGCTGATGATTTATGCGGCAGTGATTCTTTCTTCTTGTCCAAAGGGCAGTCTTTCATTTTATGATCCAAATTTTTATAAGCAAAATAGGCTCCAGTCACCTACAAATACAAACTTATTTCATAATTTAACTTGCATCATACACATGATTGAATCTTTTATGGTAACTTCCCTTTTCAAATCGATGATGTCTTGACCCTCTTATTATCACATTCAGATTCATTTCTAATCTTTTTTTTTTTTTTTGGGTAAACTTGTCCTTTCTATTGCTGTCCTTGATCTCTAGAAATTCTTTTGATCATCAGAATAATTTCGTGCATCAAATATCTTCTCCAATCACATCATCTATTTTTCTACTACCAATGTATTAGGTTCACCATGCTTCTACTGCGCTACTCTGATTTAATATCCTCGATCAACCCTTTTATCGTACTTCATTAATCAAAAGCAGATGAAGTAGGAGGACTAAATGTCCTCGTCATCCTAATTTCAAAAAATGCATCAAAGAAAATTTTCACCAATCACTATAGTTCACTAGACCTCAATATATTTTGCATGTCAACATATCAAATATTTTAGTGAACCTCAAACCATGCTCTGATACCACTCTGTCACGCCCCCCCCCCGAATATAATTCTCGTTCAGGAGGTGTGAACCTAATTCAAGATTAATAATATTTAATTCAACAAACAATCCAGGATCCAATCACACATTTGAGGTCACTAAGAAAAACATTCAAGTCATTCACCTCTATAATCCATAATTCACAAAACCTGTGCAGTTTATAATCATACATCATGTCACTAGATGATTCTTAAAATCCAAAAGCAACTTAACTAAACCATAACTATATCATAAATCCATAAGCGCGACAATTAACGCAATCACAAAACCAACATGTACTACATGTTTAAATCAGTACACCGTTTAGACTTAACATTTCCAAAATCCTGACGTAAGAGGTACTTTTCAAATATTTACAAGATACATCAATCTAGATTTGTCATTGATATTTCATTACACCCAAAAAGAACTTATACAACATCAACCTATCAAGTACAAAATATTTGCCCCAAAATCTTCTAGTCTTCCACTTCCTCAACCCAATTTACACATTTTAGTGAGCGATAAGCTATCTTGAAAAATTTATATAGCAACGGGGTGAGCATATAAAGCTCAGCAAATGACTAACATATCCATAGCAAAGAGGATAGTTTTCAAACAAATGAGGTATCAAAATACAAAGCAGAGATACAAGATGAAACAGTAGCATGTTTTGTTTGAATGCAGAATTACAATATCATATCGTTCGAAGCACGTTTTGTTTATACAATCGAGGAAAGGTAATTGGAGCATATCATCAGCATAAGGAGCATATCGATGACATATGGTAATTTCAATGCATAACAAAGACGTAAGGAGCATTTTGGATACCATGAATGCAGAATTACAATGTCATTTCGTTCGAAGCACGTTTTGTTTATACAATCGAGGAAAGATAATTGGAGCATATCATTGGCATAAGGAGCATACGATGACATATGGTAGCTTTCAAGGTATAACAAAGTCTTATAACATTTCGGAAATATATCAAAGAACAAAACATGAATAGAAGCTCAAATGTCACATAACGATGCATTCATTTCATTCTTATCCAAAGCATGCATAGAAACATAGCCAAAGCTTTGGATATCATATCAAACACATAGAAGGTGAAGTGGGATCATAACATAATATGGTCCATCCATTTCTGAATGACCACCAAACATAAGTCTCCCACGTCTGAGAGCTCCATCCACCCACGTCTGAGTGAAGTCATAGGGGGCCGGCAGAGCATCGCAGGCTCTAAGCACATACCCACATAGCGGGCAACAAGCGCATATCCCACATAGCGGGATCCCACATAGCGGGCAACAAGCGCATATCCTTTACCATTTCTGGCAAGGGTCCAGACAATCCCACACACCAGAGTACAAGAGGGCAGTTTTAACAATAAGCAGCTTATATCGGAAGCACACGCGGAACAACAAAGCGTACATGTGCCTTTACGAGTCAATCCGAAGTAAGAAATAATCTTTCACAAGTATATTCAGATTTGAATGGAAGCAAAAGCAAGAGCATACAAGGATTTCAAGAAATCACATATAGCTCAATTGAAATAAGAAAGTTAGGTGAATACAATGGCCAACGAAATGAAACTGGAAGAGGCACATTTCGAAAGCAAATGCGAAACAATGGGATGCATGTGCCGAATTACGATGCAATCATGAACTTTAGATGATAGCTGCAGATATACAAATAAATAAAGGACTAAAGTATACAGGAATTTAAGATAATAATGTAAAGCTTAACTGAAGTAAGAGTTTTTTGCCAAAATCGATTTCCAAAGGAAAGTAACAAGGAAAACCGAAATCGACCAAAGCTCGATTCTGGCAGAATTTGATAGGAACATTGTATGAACTATTTAGATAACCAATTATGCTCCAATTTATACAAAATAGGTGTCATTAGAAAGCTTTATCAATCTAGTTTTATGCAAATCAAGTTTTACAAGATTTGGAATTTACAACCGGGAGTTACAGATAATTTCGTAGCGAAGGATCTGAAAATATTAGCTCTGTTTTACTGAATCCATAGGGTCGATGAAAGCAGGTGTTTCAGTTAGCAATTGTACTCCAAAAATTTCAAATCAGGTATATACAGAAAGAATTTTGAGTCAAGCTTCGAATAAAACATACTTTGTATGAATCTGAGTTCACAACAGAAAGTTATAAGTAGTTAAGCAACAAGAGGTCAGAAATTTCGGTCCCTATTTTGCAGAATCTGTAGGGTTAATTTAAACAGAAGTCTTAGTAGGCATTTAAACTCCAAATCATTCGATCTTTATATCAAAATAAATATTTTCTTGTCTACTTTCAAATGGAACAGGTTTTGTCTAAATCAGAGTTTATTACAAAATGTTATGACCGAAACATTGCATAGAGGTCAGATCACCGAAAAATTACAGATTCATAACTTTATATCAAAACGAAAGAAGGTCTGGTTCTCAGTTGAAATCTTTCAAATTTTACAGAATAAAAATGAAACCAGAGATTAAGGTTACTGTGAGATTGGGTTAGGACACTTGCCTTCAAATTATTTGAATCCCAAATGTGAGAAAATTGATGAAAAACCTCAAGCTCTTCTTCTTCTTCTTCTTCTTCTTCTTCTTCTTCTTCTCTCAAACTCACGTTGGCTGCAACTCTTCAGGTTTGTTTTCTTTAACCTTTCATCTAATTATTTAGGTTTTGGCTAATATAAAAGTTGCAAGGTGTCATGCATGCATGAAAGGGGCTAGGTGTCATCTTTAGAGCAAAGATAAGTGGCACAACCTTATGTTAGTTAGTGACACATGTCCACTATATATATATATATTTTTTTTTTTTTCTAACTTAAATCTGAATCTTTCATAAATTATATCAAACTTCTAATATTTACTCTTAGGTCCCTAGCCATAAACCTTTAATATAATATCATTTAATATAAAATAATTATTAAATAATCCTTATTTTTATAAACAAACCTTTTACTAAATTTTTAAAAATGGGGGATGTTACACTTCTAAGCCCTAAACTCCAAAATAAATACTAGTGCATGAAACAACCCTTCATGCATAGGAAATTTCGAAATTAAGTGCTTTATAGCTACTAACCAACTATTTTAATGAACTCATTGGTAATGAAGAAATGTTCACATCTGCCAACCAACTCCTTTAATGCATTCCTTTGTCTTGAAGAAAAGCACCTTGAAACAGCTTTAACTTTGTGCTGAGAATATGCTGATGAGCTATCATATTTGAGTGTGCTGAGATAAAGATTATGAGGCATCATTATTGACTGAAAAAGATACTAGATCATAATCAAGGCTCATATAATCAGATTGTAGTAAATTAGACACTCCCGTGTCAATCTCCCCCGGTTGAATGAGACTTGTCCTCAAGTCTTCGTTTGATTCATCAACATGATTATAAAAAGGACTCAAATCAGCTACATTAAATGTTGGGGATACTCCGTAATCTTCAGGTAGCTCTATCTCATAAGCATTTCTGCCAATTCTCTTAAGCACCTTGAATGGACCATCAGCCTTTGGTTTCAATTTTCCAAATTTGCCTGGTGGAAACCTCTCCTTCCTTAGATGAATCTAGACCAAATCACCTGCATTAAACTCCACATGTTTTCTGTGTTTGTTGGCAGCATGCATGTACCTCTCATTTTTCTTCTCAATGGTTGCTTTCACACCCTCATGCAGCTTCTTTATCTGCTTAGCTCTTTCATCAGCATCTCCACTAAATTGTTTTGTTGTAGAATGAGGGATTAAGTCCAAAGGACTAGCAGGATTAGCACCATAAACAACCTCAAAAGGACTCTTACCGATACTATGATGAATAGAATGATTGTAGGCAAACTCAATTTATGGAAGAATGACATCCCATTGCTTAATATTTTTGCCAACATAGCTTCTAAGCAAATTTCCCAAGCTTCGGTTTGTTACCTCAGTTTGGCCATCGGTTTGTGGATGATGCGAGCTGCTGAAATTCAAAGAAGTACCCAGCTTTCTCCAAAGAGTTCTCAAAAAATGACTAACAAATTTTGAATCTCGATCAAACACCATAGTTCTTGGAATACCATGCAATTTAACAATCTCCTTAAAATATAAATCAGCAATATGAGATGCATCATTTGATTTATTGCATGGAACAAAGTGAGACATTTTTGAAAATCTGTCAACAACAACCATGATAGAATCCTTGTTCCTTTGAGTTCTTGGCCGTCCCAAAATGAAATCAAGACTCACATCCTCCCAGGGAGCATTTGGCACTGGCAATGGAGTGTACAAACCAGAATTTTGAGTTCTTGTTTTTGCCAAATGACACACTCGACATTGCTTTACATGTCTTTCCACATCTCTAAACATCTTAGGCCAATATAAGTTTGATTGAATAAGAGCTAAAGTTTTATCTCTACCGAAATGTCCACCCAAAACACCACCATGAGCTTCAGCCAGAATTACTTGTCTCAAAGAATAAGATGGAACACATAAAGCATTAGCTCGAAAAAGAAAACCATCAAAGATCGAAAATTGTTGAAAGGAACCTGATTTGCAATTCTGCCATATTGAGCCGAAATCCACATCATTCTCATAGAGATCTTTGAACGTCTCAAATCCAACAACTTTGACTTCCATTGCTGATAATAAAGAATGCTTTCTGCTCAATGCATCAGCAACCACATTTTGAACACCAGATTTATGCTTAATTGTAAAGTTATAAGATTGCAAAAACTCCACCCAAGCTGCATGCCTCTTGTTTAGCTTGTGTTGGTGATTTATGAACTTTAATGCTTCATGATATGAATATAGCACAAATGGCTTGGCAAGAAGGTACTGACTCCAATGAGATAATGCTCGATATATGGCATAGAACTTCTTATCATAGGTAGAGTATTTTCATTTTGTATCATTCAGCTTTTCACTAAAAAATGCAATCGGCTTTTTGTCTTGACTCAAAACAGCACCAATTCCCACATTAGATGCATCACATTCAATCTCAAACACATTGTCAAAATTTGGTAGAACTAAGATAGGAGCTTCGGTCACCTTTCTTTTTAAAAGCTCAAAAGCATCATTAGCCTAATTAGCCCATTTGAATTTATCACATTTCAGACATTTGGTGATTGGAGCGACAATAGAGCTGAAACTCTTGATGAATCTTCTATAAAAAGATGTTATGTAATATCTCATTAGTCCCACAACGGAAGTGGGGAATGTGTATGATTAGCTTATAAGGGCCTGATGAGTGTACTACGTTAACTCCCGCTTAAGCATTTTGGTCCATGGTTGAAGGACCAAAATTGAGTTATTGGCCAGTTAGCTCATCAGACCCGGGTCGTGACATTTGGTATCAGAGCCGATCTAGCATTAGGGCAGGGTGAGAGGGCACGAGTAGGAAAGGGCTACCCGTGGATGGAGTCAGAGAACTCATCACGGCGTGGAGCCACCATTGAGTTAAACCTCACATGCACTATGCTAGGGTTCGATCTGGGATATGTCTGGCCTTGACGAGGACGTCAAGCTAATTGAGTTGGGGATAATGTAATATCCCATTAGTCCCATATCGGAAGTGGGGAATGTGTATGATTAGCTTATAAGGGCCTGATGAGTGTACTACGTTAACTCCTGCTTAAGCATTTTGGTCCATGGTTGAAGGACCAAAATGGAGTTATTGGCCAGTTAGCTCATCAGACCCGGGTCGTGACATGTTAAGCCATGGAAACTCCTCACATCATGTAATAAAGAAATCACATTTCTTTAGATTAGCATAAAGTTTTTGCTGCCTCAAAATAAGAAAGATCTCTTTCAAATGACTTATATGCTCCTCTTCACTCATGCTGTACACCAATATATCGTCAAAATAAACTACAACAAATATTCCAATGCATGGCTTAAGTATGTGATTCATAAATCTCATGAATGTGCTAGGAGGATTAGATAGTCCAAATGGCATAACCAACCATTCATATAAGCCTTCTCTAGTTTTAAACGTTGTTTTCTACTCATCTCCGGGCCTCATTCTTATTTGGTGATAGCCACTCCTCAAATCAATTTTAGAGAAGATATAAGCACCACACAATTGATCAAGTAAATCATCTAACCTTGGAATAGGAAAGCGATAGTCTACTGTGATTTTGTTGATGGTTCGACTGTCCACTCACATTCTCCAAGAACCATCTTTCTTAGGCACCAACAAGGTTGGAACTGCACAAGGACTCATGCTCTCCCGAATTAACCCCCTTTTCACTAATTCATCAACTTGCCTTTGAAGTTCTTCATGTTCTTTAGGACTTATTCTATATGCAGCCTTATTAGGTAGAACAGCCCCCGGAATAAGATCAATGTGATGTTGAATGTCTCTCAAAGGTGGAAGGCCATGTGGAATCTCTTCCGGTATAACATCTTGAAATTCTTCTAGGATTTGTTGCATGATTTTCGGTGTCTCCTTATGTTGTTCGTTCTCCTCTACTACCATTAGGGCCAAAACATGATCGCCCTTGTCCAATTCATATCTGCATTCTCTATAAGAAATAAAAGCACTAACTTCCTTCTTTGGCGCACTGATTTCGGAAGGTTGTAATGGAGCTAAGATAATCTTCTTTTCATTCACTTTAAAAGAATAAGTATGTTTATAACCATCATACAACACTCTTCTATCATAATGCCAAGGTCTTCCCAATAGTAAATGACAAGCATCCACAGGGGCAACATTACACCACGCTTTATCTTTATAATACTTGCCAATAGAAAATGAAACTAAACATCTTTTAGTTACCTTGATGTCATTTCCTTTTTGCAACCAAACATAATTGGTATGGATGTGGATGAGGGATCGTATCCAACTTCAGTTTCTGCACCATCTCCAAAGAAACCACGTTCTCAAAACTGCCACTGTCGATGATCACCAAGCACACCTTGCCAATAGAAGTGCATTTAGTGTGAAACACATTTTTTCTCACCCAACTTTCATCGTCGGCCACATATGACACTTGTAAACTACATTGCAATACAATAGACAAACCATGATCAGCATAAGTAATCTCTTCCTCATCATCATCGTATTTTGGTTCGTCGTCAGCTTCATCTTCGCCTCCATCACTATGATCTTTAACCAAAGTTACAATCCTCCTATTTGGACAATCTGAAGCAATATGCCCAAAACCATGACATTTGAAGCATTTTTGGCCACTTGGGGTAGAAGAAGTAGGTGTTTTTTTGTTGCCAGCAGACTCTTCACCCTTTTCTTGCACCTTCGATATCACCTTGCTTTGGACAGTAGGCTTGGAACTTCCTCCTTTTGTGTAGCCTTCTTTTGAGCCATACCGAAAACTCTTTTCAAACTTCTGTTGCTTTTCAACTTTTAATGCCAGCTTGCTCACATCATTTAAAGACCAATATGGCTATAGCTGAACAACTTTAGCAATCTCATACTTCAAACCTCCCAAGTATCTTGCAATTGTTTGTTCTTCCGGTTCCACAAGCTCTCCTTTTAACATCAAATTATCAAATTCTGTAGTGTACTCCTCCACACTAAGATCTTTTTGCTTGAAATTATGTATTTTGAGAAAGATCTCTTGTCTATAATTATCAGGTAAATATTTTCTCTTTAGCTCCCTTTTCATTTTCTCCCATGTAACGATCTTACTCTTCCCCTCACGTTCTCTTTGTTTCTTCAGATTTTCCCACCAAAAAGATGCATTCCGCTTGAGTTTGAGAGCCACAAGTTTGACCTTCTTTTGTTCGGGTGGTTCATGAAAATCGAAGATTCTTTCTACTGTATTAAGCCAATCGATAAAGTCATCATCATTTATTTTACCTTCAAATTCTGGAATATCAAATCTGGGATTATATTTATTCTGCCACTCGTCTTGGACTTCATTTCTTCTCCGACATCTTCTCGACTCCCTTGGAAGAGGTGTATTATCATCAAAAGTAAACTCTCGAGCTTCATTTTCATGTTGGTTATGTCTACTTTGAAGTTCGTCGATTATCTCTTTTTTTTCTTGTAGGCTACGCAGCAATTTTCGTAGCTGCAGCCTCAACGACTCAGCATCATCTTCGTGATCGCTACCTTCACCAACTACATCTTTTCCATTCCGCCTTGCCATGATCTCTAGCCTTTAGCTCTGATACCAAACTGATACCGGGGAGGGTAAAAATGCAGAATGGATTTCGAAAGAATACCAATAGAACAGTTGTACATATAGAAAATATCACAGAAGGCAATGAACGAACTCTTGAAGAAACTTCAGTAAAATGAAATATAGCTCACCACCAAGTTTAAAAATCAAAAGGGATATTGAAGATCACCACCCAAATGATAATAAACAAGGATACAGAACTGAAAGCAAAAGACTCACCACTCAAGGGCACATCCAAGAGATACATAGTTCAAAAGAGCACTCCAAGAGAGCTTCTGCCAATATTCTCAGTTTTCTAAAAGTCCTTTCTAAGCCCTAAACCCGAAAATAAATACTAGTGCATGAAACAACCCTTCATGCATAGGAAATTTCGAAATTAAGTGCTTTACAGCTACTAACCAACTATTTTAATGCACTCATTGGTAATGAAGAAATGTTCACAGTTGCCAACCAACTCCTTTAATGCATTCCTTTGTCTTGATGAAAAGCACCTTGAAACAGCTTTAACTTTGTGCAGAGAATATGCTGATGAGCTATCATATTTGAGTGTGCTGAGATAAAGATTATGAGGCATCATTATTGACTGAAAAAGATACTAGATCATAATCAAGGCTCATATAATCAGATTGTAGTAAATTTGACACTCCCGTGTCATTTCTGACCATTCTTTAATTTATATACATGCAGACAAAGCGACACCAAGAGGCAAGAAACCGTTTAGATTCTTTAACATGTGGAGTACTCATCCTCAATTTCTTGATGTTATCAGATCTGCTTGGAATGTTAATGTGCATGGATCCCCCTCTTACATCTTATGTCAAAAGCTCAAAGCTTGTAAAGCAGCACTAAAGGAGTGGAATACAAATACCTTTGGCAATATTACCACCACAGTTCAATTTTGCAGGAAGGAACTAATGTCATTGTAACATGAGCTGCAACTTCAGCCAAATGATGAGAATATTATCTACAAAGAGACAGAAGCCAGAAATAACTTCATGCAAGCCTTAAAATAGGAGGAAAGTTTTGCAAAGCAGAAGTCTCGACAGCATTGGCTTACACTAGGAGATTCCAATACTAAATTTTTCTATATTTCAATTGCTACTCGAAGGGTTGTTAACCGTATCAGCAAATACAGAGACAAAGATGATAATCTTATTGAGAATTTAGATGAGGTTAAAGCACACACAGAGCAATTTTTTTATTCCTTACTCAATCAAGCTAGGAAAACTAATAACATTCATGTGGAGCCGACTAGAAAACTTGATTCGGAAACTTCAAAGTTTTCGATACTCTTTAATGGCTCACCTATTGGTTTTTTTGGGAGCACGAAAGGCATCCGACAAGGTGATCCACTCTCTCCGTATCTCTTTACTATTATGATGGAAGGACTTAGCTGTATGTTGGAACACGCAGTCTTAAATGGCAGCATTAAGGTACCCTTTGTTGGTTCTATTCATATATCACACATAACATTTGCAAACGATTTACTTATCTTTCTCCAAAATGATCCAACTTCAATAAAGAACCTAGCTACTATTATGAATGACTTTGGTATAGTTTTTAGACTTCAGTTAAATCATGCGAAAAGTAAAGTATATATGAGCCCTTATGTTGAGGATAAGGTCTTTATTGCACAAACTTTGGGGTTTAGTGAGGGAAGCCTGCCAGTTCCTTATTTGGGTCTCCCGCTCATATCCACAGGCATTCACAAAACCCACTGTCATCCTATCCTACAAAAAATAAAGAATAGAATTTCTTCTTGGAAAAATAGGCTTCTATCAAAAGCAGGACGACTCGAACTCATCCGTTCTATATTGCACTCCTACTCTATATATTGGTGTAATGCATTTCTTCTGCCTGTTGGACTTCTCCAAGATATTGAACGGTTATTAATGAACTTCTTCTGGAATGGCACAAATGATAAGGCAATGCATATAGTAAATTGGGATAGCATTTGCAAACCGAAAGATGAAGGGGGACTAAACTTGAGAAATACTAGAGATTGGAATCAAGCATGCCTGGTACAACAATTGTGGGATCTTTTGCAAAACAAATGTTCCTTATGGTCACAATAGCTTTCTGCTAGGTATCTTTCAAAGGAATCAATCTGGGAAATTTCAACAAGAACATACCATTCTGCAGCTTGGAAAGGAATTTTAAAGGCAAGGAATTGGCTAATCAAACACATTTCTTATGCAATCTCTTCTGGAACTAGTACTAATATGTGATACGATCCTTAGGTGAATGGGAAGAGTATATTTCAATTATATGGCGACAAAATACGAAAAGATCTTGGGGCTCCCAAAGATTGGAAGGTTTCTGAGTTCATTGCTAACGGTACCTGGTGTCTCCCTAATCCTATTTCTCCCGAAATGTTATCACTTTGGCCAACTATCATAGCTATTCCAATCAGGAACAACTCTTCAGATATACTTATTTGGCCTCATGACAATGGCAAATTTAGTGCCACATCCGCATGGAATCAAATTAGGCAATGAAATAACAAGTGGGTCCCAAACAGTTGGACATGGGATCGACCGGGATCACAAAGACACTCCTTATGTACATGGCAGGCCCTTCTCAATAAACTACCTAAAATAGACAATATGAAAAGAAGAGGTATCTATCATGTTAACCGATGCTCCCTTTGTTTGCAACAAGAAGAAACTGTTGACCACCTCTATTTTGCTTCTGATTAAACAAAATGGATATGGAAGGAGATTCTCCAGCGATTTGAACTCAATAGACTGCCGCAACCAAACATGCACCAAGAACAAGACGACCTTATGCAATGTTTCTCAAGAAAAGGGCATCTTCCACAACTGGCAAAGGTTGCTTTCAGATGCGCTATTTGGTGGATGTGGAAGGAGAGAGGTAATAGAATATTTGAATATCAACACACAAACAATGCTCAGCTCTTGAAAGAGATTATTAGAGACTCAAGATCCTGTATGGAGCATGATCTCAAAACTGAGCACTTCACCCGAAGAGAAAAAGATATTTTTATCAAATTTAATTTTGCTATTAGCTAAAGATCTTGGGAATGATGCCAAATAATGTACCCATAGGTAGTTATAGTCTACAGCATGTGTAGTCATAACTATCGCATTCGCACTATATGAGTTACTTGGCTTTGTCTATGACTTGTATAGATAAAGCTATTTGTAGAAACTTTACATATAATCAATTTACTTTTACTTACAAAAAAAAAGCATAGAGAAATGAGATGGATCTCCAGTCAAATGTCTTGTGTATCCACTATCGAGATACTATTAGGACTCTAGCTAGGAGAATCCTAATTGAGAGGGACATTCTGTTAGGACTCTAGCTACGAGAGTCCTAATTGAGAGGGACACTCTGTTAGGACTCTAACTAGGAGAGTCCTAATTGAAAGGGACAATCTGTTAGGAGGTTTTTTCTTAGAGAAGAATTAGGAGTGGTAAGGGAGTAGGAGTCTTGAGTAGGAGTCATATTAGGAGTTGGTTAGAAGTAAAAGTCTTAAGTAGGAGTCCTATTAGGAGTTAGGGTTTAGAAGCCCTATAAATAGCCATGTATTCCTTCTCTTTTCTTAAGCAATAGATGAATCTTTTCTGCAGCCTTTGAGTAGCAACTTGGAGGGAGGAACCCCTATAGAGTTCCAAGGAGGCCGATCCCCTAAAGAGATCAACCCCAAGTTTAGAATCTGCAAGGGTTCTAACACCTAGTATCAGAGCAGCGTTCTTGGCGTCTCGCTGCCCTTCCACAACCATCCATCAACCCTCCACAACCATCCAAAGCAATTCCCACAATTGCTTAAAAGATCGTCGCCGAATTCCACCATCACATCCACCACCGCAGATCATCCTTTGATCTCCCCGTGAATTGCAACAGGTTCTGGTTTCCTACCTTACTGCTGCTACAATTTATTTATCCCTATCCAAAAAAAAAAAAAAAAAAAATTCATTCCTATATTGCTGGAAATTTTCATCATAAGTTGCTGAAATTTTTCGACGAGAATTCTACTATCGCAACTTACACAAATTTTCTTGCTGTTACTACCGAAATTTTCTTAATGGACTTCCTTGCTGTCATATAAACTGAGATATTACTATCAACTCTCTCCTCAAATCTCTGAAATTTTTTTGTGGAGATTTCGTCGAGAAACCGCTGTTTCTTCGACGATAATTCTGCTCTTATAAGACAACACAATTCTACAGCAAAATTTCACTGATTTCTATCAAACCTATACATTCCTTTAACCCGTCAACAAAAGAGAGATCTTAACATCACAGATTTGGAGTCATATACTATGGCATCTGAGGAGGCAATCAATGCTAAATTTGAAGCCTTTGAGGCATGAATGGAGGATAAGATTCGGACTCTCCTTATCGAATTTAGTTTGGGCCAACCACCAAGCCCGAAGAAATCACATCAAGGAGAGAGCTCTAACCAATCACATCATGCCCAAAGAGATGACTTCCAAGAGTGGAGAGGCTCTATGACTGACCCCAACTATTCGCGCATGATAGTGGACTTCCCTAGATGGGAAGAAGGAGACCCAATTGGTTGGATCTCGCGCGCGGAGCGATATTTTCGGTACCATAAAACTGCAGATGCATCCATGGTGGAAATTGCAGCTATACATCTTGAAGGGGATGCCATACAATAGTTTGACTAGTTTGAACACACTTATGGAGCCCTTTTATGGCGACAATTCAAAGAAGGACTATTGATCCGCTTCAGACCAACTTATTACGAGAACATTGACGGACAACTAGCAAAGATCCGACAAACCTCCACATTTTAGGAGTACCAAACCAGGTTTGAAAGGTTATCTAATCAATCTCATGATTGGTCTGAAAAATAGTTATTGGGGACTTTTATTGAGGGCCTAAAACCGGAGATCCGGGGAGAAGTTAAGGCGCGACAACCATACACGCTTATGGCAGCTATCTCTTTCGCACGACTTCAAGAGGAGCGATTGAACCATGAAGCCCGGAGGACTAGGATCACTCCATGACCTACAATACTAAAGCCCTTAGCCCCCCCTACTATCAACCGAGTCCCTGCACCGAAAAGGTTAACAAGAGAAGAACTTCGGGAGCGATCTGCGAATGGGTTATATTAGCATTGCGACGAGCCGTGGAGCCACGAGCATCGCTGTAAAAAAGGTAGACTTCTTATGATTGAACCAGTAGAAGAAGAGGTCATTGAACATCTAGAAGAGAGCCTTGAAAATGAAGAAGAAGATATAGAAGAAGAGCCACAGCCGACCGACATTACGGTACACGCACTAGCCGGCTACTCAAACAACAGCCGATCACTGTTCTCATCGACACGGGTAGCACTAATAACTTCCTGAATAGTAAGGCTGCTACTCGAATGGCACTGCATATTGAAGGTTGCAGCAAGTTCGTTGTAAAGGTTGCCGACGGCAGAATCCTAAAGTGCGACCAAAGATGTCCGCAGGTGAAACTATTACTACAAGACCAAGAAATTATCACTGATTTCTTCCTCCTACCAATCGATGACTATGAGGCAGTGCTTGGTATAGAATGGCTGACTACACTAGGTGATGTCTCTTGGAACTTTTCTAAATTAATTATGAAATTCTACTGTAAGGGCAAACATATCATCCTACGCGGGAAGCGCGGAAGCAATGTTACCACTATTTCGACCCAACGAATGGAGAAAGTTTTACATAAGGTAAATGGTGCCTTTTTTATGCACCTCTAGCAGCAACCAGAGGGGAAGAAAATAGAATATGAAGATCAAAATCTTGCCCAATTGCTTACTGAATTTGTCGACATATTTGCTGAACCGCGTGGTCTTCCTCCTTCTCGGCAACATGACCCTCGAATTTCAATCCTTCCGGGCAAGCCATCAGCGAACACTCGACCATACCAATATCCTCACCTCCAGAAAGATGAAATTGAAAAGATCATAAAGGAGATGCTTGAAACAGGGGTGATTCGACCAAGTTGCAGCCCCTATTCCTCACCGGTGCTACTTGTACGCAAGAAGGATGGAACTTAACGGATGTGCATCGACTACCGAGCTTTAAATGGCATCACCGTCAAGGACAAATACCCAATACCAGTGGTGGATGAACTTCTTGATGAATTGATAGGAGCTCGAGTCTTCACGAAGTTGGACCTCCGATCCGGTTACCACCAAATTCGGGTATGTGATGATGACATTCCAAAAACTGCATTTCGCACACATGATGGCCATTATGAATTCTTGGTAATGCCTTTTGGACTTACTAATGCTCCTTCAACCTTTCAAAGTCCCATGAATGATATATTTCAGAGCTTTCTTCGTAAATTTGTGCTGGTATTTTTCGATGATATTAACGTTTACAGCCCTTCTCTTGAGACTCACTTTCAGCATTTACGGATTGTTTTAACGATCCTTCGGGAGAATACTCTTTTTGTTAAGCAACCAAAGTGCAGCTTTCTCCAGCAAAAAGTAGAGTACCTTGGGCATATAATATCAGAAGAAGGAGTGGCGGTAGACCCAACAAAAATTGAGGCAATGCAAGGCTGGCCGAAACCTACAAACGTGAAATTACTGCGGGTTCCTTGGACTAACGGGATACTACCAAAAATTTGTAAATGACTATAGGAAGATCAGTGCACCACTCACTTCTTTACTGAAAAAAGATGCTTTCCAATGGTCAGACAAAGCCTCTGCTGCCTTCGACAAACTTAAAGCAGCCATGACAACAACGCCGGTGCTTGCGCTACCAGATTTCAATAGACCCTTCATCATTGAGGATGACGCATCTGGTGTCGGAATTGGAGCCATTCTCATGCAAAATAGTCGACCACTCGCATACACTAGCAAGGCATTATCTCCCTCCCATCAAAATATGTCAGTATATGATAAGGAGATGCTTGCCATTGTACACGTAGTAACGAGGTGGAGACCCTACCTGACCGGCTGGCGATTTCAAATTAAAACTGACCATAAAAGCCTCAAGTACTTTTTGGAGCAAAAGATATCATCCCCTGAGCAGCAAAAATGGGTAACCAAACTTCTTGGATTTTATTATGAAATTATTTGGCCACATGACAATGGCAAATTTAGTGCCACATCCGCATGGAATCAAATTAGGCAATGAAATAACAAGTGGGTCCCAAGCAGTTGGACATGGGATCGACCAGGATCACAAAGACACTCCTTATGTACATGGCAGGCCCTTCTCAATAAACTACCTACAATAGACAATATGGAAAGAAGAGGTATCTATCATGTTAACCGATGCTCCCTTTGTTTGCAACAAGAAGAAACTATTGACCACCTCTATTTTGCTTGTGATTATACAAAATGGATATGGAAGGACATTCTCCAGCGATTTGAACTCAATAGACTACCGCAACCAAACATGCACCAAGAACAAGACGACCTTATGTAATGTTTCTCAAGAAAAGGGCCTCTTACACAACTGGCAAAGGTTGCTTTCAGATGCGCTATTTGGTGGATGTGGAAGGAGAGATGTAATAGAATATTTGAATATCAACACACAAACAATGCTCAGCTCTTGAAAGAGATTATTAGAGACTCAAGATCCTGTATGGAGCATGATCTCAAAACTGAGCACTTCACCCGAAGAGAAAAAGATATTTTTATCAAATTTAATTTTGCTATTAGCTAAAGATCTTGGGAATGATGCCAAATAATGTACCCATAGGTAGTTATAGTCTACAGCATGTGTAGTCATAACTATCGCATTCGCACTATATGAGTTACTTGGCTTTGTCTATGACTTGTATAGATAAAGCTATTTGTAGAAACTTTACATATAAACAATTTACTTTTACTTACAAAAAAAAAGCATAGAGAAATGAGATGGATCTCCAGTCAAATGTCTTGTGTATCTACTATCGAGATACTATTAGGACTCTAGCTAGGAGACTCCTAATTGAGAGGGACATTCTGTTAGGACTCTAGCTACGAGAGTCCTAATTGAGAGGGACACTCTGTTAGGACTCTAACTAGGAGAGTCCTAATTGAAAGGGACAATCTGTTAGGAGGTTTTTTCTTAGAGAAGAATTAGGAGTGGTAAGGGAGTAGGAGTCTTGAGTAGGAGTCATATTAGGAGTTGGTTAGAAGTAAAAGTCTTAAGTAGGAGTCCTATTAGGAGTTAGGGTTTAGAAGCCCTATAAATAGCCATGTATTCCTTCTCTTTTCTTAAGCAATAGATGAATCTTTTCTGCAGCCTTTGAGTAGCAACTTGGAGGGAGGAACCCCTATAGAGTTCCAAGGAGGCCGATCCCCTAAAGAGATCAACCCCAAGTTTAGAATCTGCAAGGGTTCTAACACCTAGTATCAGAGCAGCGTTCTTGGCATCTCGCTGCCCTTCCACAACCATCCATCAACCCTCCACAACCATCCAAAGCAATTCCCACAATTGCTTAAAAGATCGTCGCCGAATTCCACCATCATATCCACCACCGCATATCATCCTTTGATCTCCCCGTGAATTGCAACAGGTTCTGGTTTCCTACCTTACTGCTGCTACAATTTATTTATCCCTATCCAAAAAAAAAAAAAATTCATTCCTATATTGCTGGAAATTTTCATCATAAGTTGCTGAAATTTTTCGACGAGAATTCTACTATCGCAACTTACACCAATTTTCTTGCTGTTACTACCGAAATTTTCTTAATGGACTTCCTTGCTGTCATATAAACTGAGATATTACTATCAACTCTCTCCTCAAATCTCTGAAATTTTTTTGTGGAGATTTCGTCGAGAAACCGCTGTTTCTTCGACGATAATTCTGCTCTTATAAGACAACACAATTCTACAGCAAAATTTCACTGATTTCTATCAAACCTATACATTCCTTTAACCCGTCAACAAAAGAGAGATCTTAACATCACAGATTTGGAGTCATATACTATGGCATCTGAGGAGGCAATCAATGCTAAATTTGAAGCCTTTGAGGCATGAATGGAGGATAAGATTCGGACTCTCCTTATCGAATTTAGTTTGGGCCAACCACCAAGCCCGAAGAAATCACATCAAGGAGAGAGCTCTAACCAATCACATCATGCCCAAAGAGATGACTTCCAAGAGTGGAGAGGCTCTATGACTGACCCCAACTATTCGCGCATGATAGTGGACTTCCCTAGATGGGAAGAAGGAGACCCAATTGGTTGGATCTCGCGCGCGGAGCGATATTTTCGGTACCATAAAACTGCAGATGCATCCATGGTGGAAATTGCAGCTATACATCTTGAAGGGGATGCCATACAATAGTTTGACTAGTTTGAACACACTTATGGAGCCCTTTTATGGCGACAATTCAAAGAAGGACTATTGATCCGCTTCAGACCAACTTATTACGAGAACATTGACGGACAACTAGCAAAGATCCGACAAACCTCCACATTTTAGGAGTACCAAACCAGGTTTGAAAGGTTATCTAATCAAACTCATGATTGGTCTGAAAAATAGTTATTGGGGACTTTTATTGAGGGCCTAAAACCGGAGATCCGGGGAGAAGTTAAGGCGCGACAACCATACACGCTTATGGCAGCTATCTCTTTCGTACGACTTCAAGAGGAGCGATTGAACCATGAAGCCCGGAGGACTAGGATCACTCCACGACCTACAATACTAAAGCCCTCAGCCCCCCCTACTATCAACCGAGTCCCTGCACCGAAAAGGTTAACAAGAGAAGAACTTCGGGAGCGATCTGCGAATGGGTTATATTAGCATTGCGACGAGCCGTGGAGCCACGAGCATCGCTGTAAAAAAGGTAGACTTCTTATGATTGAACCAGTAGAAGAAGAGGTCATTGAACATCTAGAAGAGAGCCTTGAAAATGAAGAAGAAGATATAGAAGAAGAGCCACAGCCGACCGACATTACGGTACACGCACTAGCCGGCTACTCAAACAACAGCCGATCACTGTTCTCATCGACACGGGTAGCACTAATAACTTCCTGAATAGTAAGGCTGCTGCTCGAATGGCACTGCATATTGAAGGTTGCAGCAAGTTCGTTGTAAAGGTTGCCGACGGCAGAATCCTAAAGTGCGACCAAAGATGCCCGCAGGTGAAACTATTACTACAAGATCAAGAAATTATCACTGATTTCTTCCTCCTACCAATCGATGACTATGAGGCAGTGCTTGGTATAGAATGGCTGACTACACTAGGTGATGTCTCTTGGAACTTTTCTAAATTAATTATGAAATTCTACTGTAAGGGCAAACAGATCATCCTACGCGGGAAGCGCGGAAGCAATGTTACCACTATTTCGACCCAACGAATGGAGAAAGTTTTACATAAGGTAAATGGTGCCTTTTTTATGCACCTCTAGCAGCAACCAGAGGGGAAGAAAATAGAATATGAAGATCAAAATCTTGCCCAATTGCTTACTGAATTTGTCGACATATTTGCTGAACCGCGTGGTCTTCCTCCTTCTCGGCAACATGACCCTCGAATTTCAATCCTTCCGGGCAAGCCACCAGCGAACACTCGACCATACCAATATCCTCACCTCCAGAAAGATGAAATTGAAAAGATCATAAAGGAGATGCTTGAAACAGGGGTGATTCGACCAAGTTGCAGCCCCTATTCCTCACCGGTGCTACTTGTACGCAAGAAGGATGGAACTTAACGGATGTGCATCGACTACCGAGCTTTAAATGGCATCACCGTCAAGGACAAATACCCAATACCAGTGGTGGATGAACTTCTTGATGAATTGAAAGGAGCTCAAGTCTTCACGAAGTTGGACCTCCGATCCGGTTACCACCAAATTCGGGTATGTGATGATGACATTCCAAAAACTGCATTTCGCACACATGATGGCCATTATGAATTCTTGGTAATGCCTTTTGGACTTACTAATGCTCCTTCAACCTTTCAAAGTCCCATGAATGATATATTTCAGAGCTTTCTTTGTAAATTTGTGCTGGTATTTTTCAATGATATTAACGTTTACAGCCCTTCTCTTGAGACTCACTTTCAGCATTTACGGATTGTTTTAACGATCCTTCGGGAGAATACTCTTTTTGTTAAGCAACCAAAGTGCAGCTTTCTCCAGCAAAAAGTAGAGTACCTTGGGCATATAATATCAGAAGAAGGAGTGGCGGTAGACCCAACAAAAATTGAGGCAATGCAAGGCTGGCCGAAACCTACAAACGTGAAATTACTGCGGGTTCCTTGGACTAACGGGATACTACCAAAAATTTGTAAATGACTATAGGAAGATCAGTGCACCACTCACTTCTTTACTGAAAAAAGATGCTTTCCAATGGTCAAACAAAGCCTCTGCTGCCTTCGACAAACTTAAAGCAGCCATGACAACAACGCCGGTGCTTGCGCTACCAGATTTCAATAGACCCTTCATCATTGAGGATGACGCATCTGGTGTCGGAATTGGAGCCATTCTCATGCAAAATGGTCGACCACTCGCATACACTAGCAAGGCATTATCTCCCTCCCATCAAAATATGTCAGTATATGATAAGGAGATGCTTGCCATTGTACACGCAGTAACGAGGTGGAGACCCTACCTGATCGGCTGGCGATTTCAAATTAAAACTGACCATAAAAGCCTAAAGTACTTTTTGGAGCAAAAGATATCATCCCCTGAGCAGCAAAAATGGGTAACCAAACTTCTTGGATTTTATTATGAAATTATTTACAAAAAGGGGAAAGAAAACGTTGTTGTAGATGCACTCTCACGGTTACCTGAACAGGCTAAGGTTTCGGCCATCTCCCTTCCTACCACCGGTCTCCTCGAGGACATTAGGGAAGAATGGAAGAAGGATCCAGAGATCAGCAAGATCATAAAAAAATTGGAGGAGGATCCAAGTGCAATAGCCCACTACACCTGGGATTCGAGGGATTTACGCTACAAAGGTCGCATTGTGCTTATACCTGAATCCCCTTGCATCGCAATCATCTTGCATGAAAAGCACTCTATACCTTCAGTAGGGCACTCTGGATTCCTAAGAACCTACAAAAGAGTGAAGCAAAATTATTTTGGAGAGGGATGAAAAAAATTATTGTTGAATATGTGGCACAATGTGATATATGTCAACAGCACAAGGGTGAAACTATGGCAAATCCAGGGAAGCTACAACCACTACCCATACCAGACTCAGTGTGTACTGACATCTCCATGGACTTCATTGAAGGGCTACCATCTTCCAAAGGTAAAAGCACGATTCTCGTGGTGGTTGATCGACTTACTAAATATGCTCATTTTTGTGTTGTGAGAAATCCCTACACTACTGCTAGTATTGCCCAGATTTTCATAGAAAATATTGTTAAACTACATGGGATGCCAAGGTCCATCGTAAGTGATCGTGACAAGATCTTCACTAGTAAATTTTGGACCGAGTTATTTCAGTTACAAGGCACCAAACTCAAGATGAGCACAGCATATCATCCACAAACTGACGGCCAAACAGAGGTGGTAAATAGGTGCTTAGAGACGTACCTCCGGTGTTTCACTAGCGACCGACCAAAAGAGTGGGAGAAATGGCTCCCCTAGGCCGAATGGTGGTATAATACTACATATCATTCATCTACAAAATGTGCCCCTTATGAAGCATTGTATGGTCGACCAGCACCTGTGATTCCAAAGTATATAATTGGCTCGGCCAAGGTAGATCAGGTTGACCAAGAATTGATTGATAGGGACAAACTCTTACAATTGTTAAAAGATAATCTCTCTACCGCTCAAGCCAGAATGAAGCAGCAAGTCGACACACGACGAAGTGAAAGAGAATTTTCTGTGGGAGATTTGGTTTATCTTCGCCTACAACCATACAAGCAACTCTCTATCAACACTCGAGCCTCCATGAAGCTATCCCCAACTTTTTATGAGCCCTATCAGATCACAAAGCGTATTGGAGCCGTGGCGTACAGACTTAAATTACCTGAGGATGCCAAAATTCACCCTGTCTTCCACGTATCGTGCCTAAAGCCCAAGTTGGGAGAACACGAGTCACCCAAGATCCAACTGCCCAACACAACTGAGGATGGAGTTATTTAAGCCCAACCACAGGCCATCCTCGATCGCAGGATCGTGATGCGTCGCCGACATCCCTCTACTGAAGTACTAGTGCATTGGAATAATCTACCACTTAAAGAGGCCACATGAGAACCATATGAGAAGCTGAAGACCCGGTTCCCTGAGTTCATGGAATCTCAGCCTTGAGTACAAGGCTGATTTGAAGAGGGTGGGTCTGTTAGGACTCTAGCTAGGAGAGTCCTAATTGAGAGGGACATCCTGTTAGGACTCTAGCTAGGAGAGTCCTAATTGAGAGGGACACTCTATTAGGACTCTAACTAGGAGAGTCCTAATTGAATGGGACATTCTGTTAGGAGGTTTTTTTTTAGAGAAGAATTAGGAGTTGTAAGGGAATAGGAGTCTTGAGTAGGAGTCATATTAGGAGTTGGTTAGAAGTAAGAGTCTTAAGTAGGAGTCCTATTAGGAGTTAGGGTTTAGAAGCCCTATAAATAGCCATGTATTCCTTCTCTTTTCTTAAGTAATAGATGAATCTTTTCTGTAGCCTTTGAGCAGCAACTTGGAGGGAGGAACCCCTATAGAGTTCCAAGGCGGCCGATCCCCTAAAGAGATCAACCCCAACTTTAGAATCTGCAAGGGTTCTAACAGATACCATCTCTTGCTCTTAGCTTGTGGGTTTATCTACAAAAGAGGATGACTTTTAGATACCTATTTGATTTTGGGTGCCTAAAAAATTGATCCACTAACTTTGTTATTTATTATTGAATCCTTTATAGTTCCTTTAGGAACCCATATTAATTTTTATGAACTAATTTTTCTAAATGGACATTTGTAGGCAATATGTCCGGATTTGCAACAGAAGTTGCAATTCATATAAGAGGAAACATGTAATGTAGGTCCTTTTATGAAAGTGGTAGGATTTTGATGTAATCCTTTTACAAATCCTATTCCATTTCTATTTGCAATGTGACCCTTGTGTGCAAGGATCATATCTAATCCTTTGCTACGAAACCTTAAACTTGTTTAAGGTTTCTTTAAGAAGCAAATTTTCATTTTTTTATTGCTTCTAAATGCTCACACTTAGAGTATGGAGGAGTTTGAAGACTATCAAACTTATTTGGTAGCAAAGCATGCTCTTTCTGTAAGATACTTAACTTCTTGCTAACAGTTCTACATTCATCAAATAATTCATGAAAAGCGATAGAGAGTTCTTCAAAAGATAAATCTTCATTAAATAAATCACATACCTCTTCTCCTAAAGCCATTAGCGCGTAATGAGCAATTTGCTCGGTGTTGGACTCCTCTTCTTCGGATGCGCTTGAATCATCCCACGTTTCCTTGAGCGCCTTCTTCTTTGATGTTCTCTTTTTGGCTTGAGGACAATCGTTCTTGTAGTGTCCCGATTTTTTGCATTCATAGCAAATCACTTGGTCCTTCTTTTGTTCAAATTTATTTTTTGCATTATTTTTAAATTTGTTCTTTCTTAAATATTTTTTAAATTTTTGAGTCAAAAGTGTCATATCCTTCCTGTTCTTTGGAAGAGGGTTCTCGAGCTCGTCATGAGCTTGACATGTCATTTCGTAGGTCATTAGAGACCCAATAAGTTCTTCAAGAGGGAAAGCTTTAAGGTCTTTGGCCTCTTGAATGGCCGTAACTTTTGGATCCCAACTTTTAGGGAGGGATCTGAAGATTTTAGTTACTAGTTCAAAGTTAGTAAAATCTTTACCAAGAGCTTTGAGTCCATTGATGACATCCGTAAACCGGGTGTACATGTCTCCGATGGACTCACTTGGTTTCATTCGGAAAAGTTCATAAGAGTGCACAAGGATGTTGATTTTGGACTCTTTCACTCGGCTAGTGCCTTCATGAGTGACCTCAAGAGTTCTCCAAATATCAAAAGCCAAATCACAAATTGAAACATGATTAAATTCATTTTTGTCTAGTGCACAAAACAAGGCATTCATTGCCTTTGCATTTAAAGCAAAAACCTTCTTTTCCGATTCATCCCATTCACTCATAGGAAGAGAAGATTTTTTAAATCCATTCTCGACAATAGACCAAAGCTCAAAGTCCATAGAAATGAGAAAGATCCTCATGCGAGTCTTCCAATATGTGTAATCTGACCCATTAAACAAAGGTGGTCGTGCAATAGAATGGCCCTCTTACATGCCGGAGTAAGCCATCTCTCTTGGGTATTAAACCAAATATGAGAGATAACCTTGCTATGATACCAATTGTTAGGATCGGAGCGGCACTAAGTGGGGGGGGGGGGGTGAATTAGTACAGCGGCTTAAAAGGTTGGTTTCGATAAATCTTTCGTACGATAAAAATCGGAATCGGAAGTGCTTAACTTGAAAGCGTATTCGCAAAGTTGTGCAGTAAATGTAATGAGGAAATAAAGCAAGTAAGAGGGTTTGCAGTAATGTAAATAGTAGTAATGAAATGCAAACCAGAGATTATGCCGTTTTTAAAGTGGTTCGGTCAAGTGACCTACATCCACTTGTGAGGCCCCTCTTCGATGAGGCTCCCACATTCCACTAGCAAATCTCTTGAAAGGGAAGGGTAAATACCCCTCTTACAACTTTTACAAGCGGTTCACTCTCTTACAGATTTTCAGCAAGAGAGAAGGAGGTGAACACTAGCAAATTGAAAACAAGAAAGGCAAATACTATTCTAAGACTTTTCTCTCAATCACTTGCTGCTCAAAAAATTGTATTCTCAGCTGAGACTTGAGGGGTATTTATAGGCCTCAAGAGGATTCAAATTTGGGCTCCAAAAATTTGAATTCTCTTATGTTCCCGATGCTGGCAGTGCCACCGCCCAGCCAAGCGGTGCCACTGCCCACCGCTCGGGTGCTGGGCGGTGCAACCACCCAGCCCAAGAGGTGTCACCGCCCAGCTCTCGGGTGCTGGGCGGTGCCACCGCCTAGCTCTCCGGTTCACTGGTTTGGCTTAATTTTAGCCCAAACCAAATCTGACTTTGGGCCCAATTGGCCCCTAACCAGGATATAGGATTATCTATTAATCCTAATCCTAATTACAAGTGAACTACATAACAAAAAAAACATCCTAAGCAAGTTTTCAACTGCGAACGTCGAGTCTAGTTCCGGCGAGCTTTCCGACGAACTTCTTCTGACAGACTCCCTACAAGCTCCCGATCTTGTGATGACTTTAACAAGTAGCTGAGCCTTCTTGGTGATCTCCATGAACCTCCGACGATCTCTTCGGTGAACTTCCGAAAATTCTGATAGGTTCCCGGTTTCTTCTCGGTTGGTTCCGGCAGTATCTCCGACGATTCTTCGGACTCTTAAACGTCCATCGATCTTGACTCCAGTATTCTTGCTTTGTGTTTTCTGGTTATCGTAGTTAATCCTACACACTTAACTCAATAATATGGATTAGATCAATTAACCCATCAATTGATTTTATCATTAAAATCCGAGATTCAACAATCTCCCCCTTTTTTATGATGACAATCAATTGATGACGGAGTTAAACATAACTCCCCCTATCTATATGCCATATTATGAGAAGATGAAAACATTTGAATTCTATCCATAGAATTCAAGCATAAACCGATAAGTTCTAATCGTAGAACTTATCGTTATTCTCATTAAGCAATAGTAAATACAAAACTTCGATAAAAATCATTTTCAAGTAGAATGATAAGAGACTATTTTTACTACGATAGGAGATAAAGATTTTCAACATGAATTTCATGATATAAATGTAAGGCAAGCTTTCAATATGATCAATCAATCTTGCGATATTCTCAAGCATTTTGCAAGGCATATAAGACATTCATATCACACTTGCTTTTGAAATTCATATAAGTTATGCTATCAAAATGGTACAAGTCATCACATTTCTCCCCCTTTGTCATCAACAAAAAGGGAATGAGACTTGAAGAATATAACTTGTGATTATAATATCAGGAATTCAGCATTGATCATACGAAAATCCATCATCCAAAATTAAGTATGCTAAAATATTTACGCAGAGTTCACCTAAAGGAAAATTCAGCATTCATCCATTTTATCAAATCTCTTCTTTCAATAAATAACACAAATTGTAGGTGTGCAAGGAAGAGATTGTGATTAAAAAATATCAAGTAGTAACTCTAATAAGTCAAGATCATAATTTGAATACAAACTCATTTAAATTTACATCGTCAACTTGAAACTCATAATCAAGCCATCAAAATCAATTTCGAGATTCATAAAATATCATAAAATCATTAATCTTGATCAGATGGGAGCGGTGTTTGACTCAAGGTAGGATAAGATAATTGAACATGTCATTTAGAATCGAAAGAGAAGGATCAGATTCATCGAGGAACAGAGAGAGGATGAAAAACTATACGGAAAATCCATTAAAACAAGTTTATTTTTAGGGACAATTTAACATACCTAATTCCCTTCTAATGAATTCAAGTTGGCCCCTAACTAGGATATAGGATTATCTCTTAATCCTAATCCTAATTACAAGTGAACTACATAACAAAAAAAACATCCTAAGCAAGTTTTCAACCTCGAACGTCGAGTCTTGTTCCGGCGAGCTTTTCGACGAACCTCTTCCGATGGACTCCCTGTAAGCTCCCGATCTTGTGATGACTTTAACGAGTAGCCGAGCCTTCTCGGTGATCTCTGTGAACCTCCGACGATCTCTTCGGCGAACTTCCAAAAATTCTGATAGGTTCCCGATTTCTTCTCGGTTGGTTCCGGCAACATCTCCGATGATTCTTCGGACTCTTAAACATCCATCGATCTTGACTCCGGTATTCTTACTTTATGTTTTCTGGTTATCATAGTTAATCCTGCACACTTAACTCAATAATATGGATTAGATCAATTAACCCATCAATTGATTTTATCATCAAAATCCGAGATTCAGCACCTAATTGGTCGATGGTTTCAAATACGCACTGATCACAAAAGCCTCAAATATTTTCTAGAGCAAAAGATTTCTTCTCCAGAGCAATAGAAATGGGTCACAAAGCTATTGGGATTTGATTATGAGATCATTTATAAAAAGGGGAGTGAGAATTTTGTAGCAGATGCCCTCTCACGCCTTCCAAAACAAGCTGAACTAGTAGCTATTTCTATTCCTATTTGCGAGACTTTGAAAGTTATCAGAAGGGAATGGTCAAATAATCCTGAGATCCAAAACATCATTAAAAAATTAGAAGAAGCCCCAGGTTCTGTCTCAAATTATAGTTGGGATTCGGTGGACTTGCGCTATAAAGGCCGAATAGTGGTCGCCCCACATTCTTCTTGCCAAGCAATAATTCTAAAGGAGTTCCATTCATCACCAATTGCTAGTCACTCGGGATTTCTCCGCACTTATAAGTGAGTTCGACAACTATTTTATTGGAAAGGTATGAAAAATTTTATCAAGAAATTTGTTACTGAATGTGATGTTTGCCAACGTCACAAAAGTGAGACAATAGCCACCCTAGGCTTACTGTTAGAGACCTTGCAGATTCTAAACTTGGGGTTGATCTCTTTAGGGGATCGGCCTCCTTGGAACCCTATAGCACAAGTCTATAGGGGTTCCTCCCTCCAAGTTGTTGCTCAAAGGCTATAGAAAAGATTCATCTATTGCTTATGAAAAGAGGTGGAATATATGACTATTTATAGGGCTTCTAAACCCTAACTCCTAATAGGACTCTTACTTAAGACTCCTGCTTCTAACCAACTCCTAATAGAACTCCTACTCAAGACTCCTACTTCTAACCAACTCCTCATGGGACTCCTATTCCTTTACAACTCCTTATTCTTCTCTAAGAAATAACCTCCTAACCCTAGCCGACAACTGTTAGGATCGGAGTGGCACTAAGAGGGGGGGGTGAATTAGTGCAGCGGATTAAAACGTTGATTTCGACAAATTTTTCGTACGATAAGAACGGAACATGAAAAGCTTAACTTGAAAGCGTATTCTTAAAGTTGCGCAGCAAAAGTAATGATGAAACAAAGCAAGTAAGAAGATTTGCAGTAATGTAAATGACAATAAGAAATGCAAACCAGAGATTACGCCGTTTTTAAAGTGGTTCGGTCAAGTGACCTACATCCACTTGCGAGGCCCCTCTTCGATGAGGCTTCCACCTTCCACTAGCAAATCTCTTGAAAGTGAAGGGTGAATACCCCTCTTACAACTTTTACAAGCGGTTCACTCTCTTACAGATTTTCAACAAGAAAGAAGGAGGTGAACACTAGCAAATTGAAAACAAGACAAGCTAACACTTTTCTAAGGCTTTTCTCTCAAACACTTGCTGCTCAAAAAGTTGTTCTCTCAGCTGAGATTTGAGGGGTATTTATAGGCCTCAAGAGGATTCAAATTTGGGCTTCAAAATTTGAATTCTCTTTGGGTTCCCGCTGTTGGAGGTGCCACCGCCCAGCCAAGCGGTGCCACCGCCCAGGGCTCGGGTGCTGGGCGGTGCCACCGCCCAGCCAGGTGGTGTCACCGCCCAGCTCTCGGGTGTTGGGCGGTGCCACCGCCCAGCTAGGCGGTGCCACCGCCTACAGTGTTTTCAGCCTGACTACAGTGTTTTCAGCCACTAGTTGGGCTTCAATCTTGGCTCTCTAGTTCGCTGGTTTAGCTTAATTTTTAGCCTAAACCAACTCTGACTTTGGGCCCAGTTGGCCCCTAACCAGGATATAGGATTATCTCTTAATCCTAATCCTAATTACAAGTGGACTACATAACCAAAACACATCCTAAGCAAATTTTCAACCGCGAATGTCGAGTCTTGTTCTGGCGAGCTTTCCGACGAACTTTCTGCTGACGGGCTTCTAGCAAGCTCCCGAACTTGTGATGACTTTAATGAGTAGCCGAGCCTTCTCGGTGATCTCCGTGAACCTCCGACGATCTCCTCGGCGAACTTCCGAAAATTCCGACAAGTTCCCGATTTCTTCTCGATTGGTTCTGGCAGCATCTCCGACGATTCTTCGGACTCTTAAACGTCCATCGAACTTGACTCCGGTATTCTCGCTTTGTGTTTTCTGGTTATCGTAGTTAATCCTGCACACACAAGCAAACACTCTACTCCGATCTAGACAATTATTATAACGCAAATTGACATTCTGTTGCCCGGCACGTCAATGGTTGGCGCTTCATCCGATTCTTCGGTGCATCGTCCTCTCTTGCGGCTTGTTGCCCAATCGGCGGTTGACCTCCGCAACCCCGATATCCTTGGCGCAATTTCGCTCTCCTTGGCCCGATGCCCGACGCCCGAAGCCTTCTGCCATCCAATATCCTGACGTGATCTCCTCCGACGCAACGTCAATTCCTCCTGCGTTAATTGTCTAATCCTGATCGAGTAGACCTGTATCACTCAAAATGTAGTCAAACATTTAAACACAATCAATTAGTTTCATCATCAAAATCCGAGATTCAACAATCTCCCCCTTTTTGATGATGACAACTAATTGATGACTAACGGAGTTAACCTTAACTCCCCGGAGTTTAACATAAACTCCCCCTATCAATATGCCATTGATAGAACACTTGGATTATCCCAAATCCAAGTAACATTCATCACATGTTATGAAAAACATTTAAACTATCATGCAAATATAAAATATTTAATTCAATGCATGATGTCATCAATATACTTCTCCCCCTATGTCATCAACAAAAAGGAGAAGTAGCTCTAGCTATTTTAAAAGATATGCAAGTTTTTGCAACATAAAGCGAGATTTTCATCACAACATATAAGCACAAAAGTATAGCAAGATTCTTAAGTTCAATCATGGCAATTCAACACTTGCTTCTTGTGCACGATTGCACTTTGCTTTTCTTTGCAATGTGCATGATAGTATTTCTTTGTAATATTCAAAATAGCAAATTGTACATCATGCTAGCTAGCATATTAAAGATGTTCAAGACAGTAAGTTTTTCTTCTCTTTTGAGAAGTGTTATTTTTGCTTCCTTTACAAAGTGCAAGCTAGCAAAGTATTTGAAAAAGTAAGCAAGTTTTGTAACATACAAGCTAGTAAAAATGTCAAAAGCAAATACAAGATAGCTTTCTTGTTGAAGTGTGTAAGCTATCGATTCTTACTTCCTATTGCAATGTGTAGGTTGCAAGTCTTGCTTCTTGAGATGGGCAAGATAATGATGTTCAAGAAGACAACTTTTGCTTCTTGAAATAAGCAAGTTAGCAATCTTTGCTACTTAAGATAGGCAAGCAAGCAATCAAGTTTTTGCATCTTCTTGACTTGTGCAAGCAAGCTATCTCCCCCTTTGTCATTGTCAAAGAGAAGGGAAGACCCATTACATCAATTATGACAAAGGTAAGTATCAATCTTAATTGTGCATCATCATATTTTCAAATTAGAATATGCACATTTTCAAAAACCTTATATTCATTCATGCATGATATTGAATAAATCGATCAACATTATAAGGATATCATACATGATACTAAAATTTTTAACTATTTGTCAACATTTTGATCATGATACCAAATATTCATCATTTAGAGTATTCATGATACAAAACATTAAATCAATATTTATAATACATCATTTTAGCGACAACTCATAGTATTTTAAATCATGATTTACATCATATGTAATACATCACATCATAATTAGAAAGCACAAGTATTGCATATATCATTGCAAATCATAAATGTTTCATATCATGATGGTATCAATTTGTCAAATTATATCCTACCAAAAACTTATCCCCATTTATATTTCATGCATAATTTCACTTCATCACATTAGGAGTATCAAGAGGAATTAATTGGGTGATGAGATTAATATTTCACGAATACATGGAATTGTATAAAAAATCATATCATAAGTGTTTCATACATTCATATCATCACATGAAGGAATATAAACAAAAATTAGTGATGAGATCTTACTTCATGAATACAATAAAATTCATATAGCATATCATGGTTTATTAGAATTAGTCTTCCTTTTGGTGAATAGCAAAAAGAGTGGTAGGAGAGCAAGATCTCAATTCATGCATATCAAATATTCAATCATCAAAATCATGAACCATCTAGAAAATTCTCCTCTTTAAATATTCAAAGAGAGAATCATGATGAACATTCTTGGTTTACATAAAGTTTCAAAACATAATTGTCAAGATTATGAATACTAAAAGACTATGAAACATTTCGACAAATCTCCTTTTAAATAGAAAAGAAAATGTTGATTCATAAAGGATTTCATAATATGAATTTCAAGAGATCAAGATCATGATTTCAATAAAAAATTATTTAAATTTAAATCATCAAAATCATTATCAAAATCCAAGAGATTCACAAAGATGATACAAATGGATTCATCAAAATCAATAAGATTGAGCAAAATAATTTTCAAGAATGTTATCCTCTTTTTGATTATTTCAAAACATATGATTTTGTTTCATTTATACCAAATAAAAACATTTATCATGTTTAAAACCGAAAGAGTAAGATTTATTACAACAAAAATCAATAAGGTACTTTCATTATGGTAAAAATCAATGATCCATAAATCGTAAAAGATTCATCATTCATAATTTCGAAATTTATTAAGCATGATCATTAAGCATAACACTAAAACATGGTTTCAAAATGTTTAATATTTTCATGCATATCAAATATTTTCAAATTCGAACATGCAAAATTTCAAAACTATATCTTCCATTTTTCATAAATAACTCAATCATCATTATGAGCATATTGTACATGATATTCAAGTCATAAATTATCAAGATGTCAAATAGAGTAGGTTAATTTGAATGTATCATTTTTAGTGAATACGAAGAAGAATCACATCATGAAAGAATTTTGATTCATGGAAAAATTTCATGTATCGAATATCGAGAAATCAAGATGAAAATATATATGTAAAAATATTACAAGTTGTATTCAAGAGAAAAATCATCATTTGTTTACAACTCATTCAATTTTGTCAAATCAATATCATGATTTTGATATAACTCATTTCTAATTCAAATCATCAAACCAAAATCATTTTCAAGGGATTCATATAAATCAACAAGATAGAGAAAAATAATTTTCAAGAACAATGCTTTTCTCTTTTTAGTTATTTAAATTCATGTCATTTATGCTAGATAAAAAAGTGCATCAACATTTAGGATCGAAAAATGAATTTTATCATAAAAACCATCAAGACCAATAAATCATAAAAATCATCATGTATAACTTTACAATCTCATGCATAAAATCATCAAATCATAGCATCAAAACTTTCAATGGTTTCATTACAACATCAAGTAAGGTTTTATTGAACATAATTTTGAATGATTCTTATAGATATTTAAAATTTCTTTAGTTTTACTTTATATGATTGACTTTATATTAGCATGCTTCAAATTTTTGTTCTTATGTCAAAACTATACATCATGTTTGAAAACCAAAGATAAGGTTCATAAAAAATCATCAAGCCTTCCATTCAAAAGTCATGCATCATCATTGAAAATCAATATGGAAATCGTCAAAATACAAATTCTTGCTTCTCAAGCACATATATAAGATTAATCTTACTAGGTGTATAAGCATTAGATTTATATTTAACATTTTACTGCATTAACATAACACATGCAATTTTCAAGAAAATTAATCCTAAACTAAATTAAAAATAACTCAAGAAAGTATTATGTAATTTCGAAATAAATTAGTGGGATTTTGATTACCTCATTGTTGTAAGAGGGTGAGGCATAGTTTGCCACCTCGCCTTTCTTGATTTTCTCCTCGTCTTCGGAAGAGCTCAATTCATCCCAACTTTTGTTCTTCTTGCGTTCAAAGCAAGTAGTTCCATTCTTTTTGCTTTTTAATTTTTGTTTCATTTGTAGTTTAAGTTCACCATCACTTGAGCTTATGCTCGAGTGGTCTTCATGTGTTCTATGTCCCAAATCCTTCCTATCATTCGGAAGGTTGTTCTCGAGTTTCTTTTTTGTCACATTGTTCATTTCGTAGGTCATTAGAGACCCAATAAGTTATTCGAGAGGGAATGTTTTAAGGTCCTTGGCCTCTTGAATGGCCGTAATTTTTGGATCCCAACTTTTTGGAAGGGATCTTAAGATTTTAGTGACTAGTTCAAAATTAGAAAAACTTTTACCAAGAGCTTTGAGTCCATTGATGACATCCGTGAACCGGGTGTACATGTCTCCGATGGACTCACTTGGTTTCATCCGGAAAAGTTCGTAAGAATGCACAAGAATATTGATTTTGGACTCTTTCACTCGGCTAGTGCCTTCATGAGTGACCTCTAGAGTTCTCCAAATATCAAAAGCCGAGTCACACATCGAAACGCGATTAAATTCACTTTTGTCAAGTGCACAATATAAGGCATTCATAGCCTTTGCATTTAAAGAAAACATCTTCTTCTCCAAATCATTCCAATGGTTCATTGGGAGAGAAGACATTTCAAATCCATTTTCGACTATGTCCCATAAATTCAAATCCAAAGAAAGTAAGAAAACTCTCATTCGAGTTTTCCAACAAGTGTAGTCCGTCCCATTGAAAAAGGGAGGACGAATGAGAGAGTGACCCTCTTGAAAGCCATAAAGAGCCATTTCTATTTGGGTGTTAAACCAAAGTAGAAAATCGTGGCTCTGATACCAATTGTTAGGATCGGAGTGGCACTAAGAGGGGGGGGTGAATTAGTGCAGCGGATTAAAACGTTGATTTCGACAAATTTTTCGTACGATAAGAACGGAACTTGAAAAGCTTAACTTGAAAGCGTATTCTTAAAGTTGCGCAGCAAAGGTAATGATGAAACAAAGCAAGTAAGAAGATTTGCAGTAATGTAAATGACAATAAGAAATGCAAACCAGAGATTACGCCGTTTTTAAAGTGGTTCGGTCAAGTGACCTACATCCACTTGCGAGGCCCCTCTTCGATGAGGCTTCCACCTTCCACTAGCAAATCTCTTGAAAGTGAAGGGTGAATACCCCTCTTACAACTTTTACAAGCGGTTCACTCTCTTACAGATTTTCAACAAGAAAGAAGGAGGTGAACACTAGCAAATTGAAAACAAGACAAGCTAACACTTTTCTAAGGCTTTTCTCTCAAACACTTGCTGCTCAAAAAGTTGTTCTCTCAGCTGAGATTTGAGGGGTATTTATAGGCCTCAAGAGGATTCAAATTTGGGCTTCAAAATTTGAATTCTCTTTGGGTTCCCGCTGTTGGAGGTGCCACCGCCCAGCCAAGCGGTGCCACCGCCCAGGGCTCGGGTGCTGGGCGGTGCCACCGCCCAGCCAGGAGGTGTCACCGCCCAGCTCTCGGGTGTTGGGCGGTGCCACCGCCCAGCTAGGCGGTGCCACCGCCTACAGTGTTTTCAGCCTGACTACAGTGTTTTCAGCCACTAGTTGGGCTTCAATCTTGGCTCTCTAGTTCGCTGGTTTAGCTTAATTTTTAGCCTAAACCAACTCTGACTTTGGGCCCAGTTGGCCCCTAACCAGGATATAGGATTATCTCTTAATCCTAATCCTAATTACAAGTGGACTACATAACCAAAACACATCCTAAGCAAATTTTCAACCGCGAACGTCGAGTCTTGTTCTGGCGAGCTTTCCGACGAACTTTCTGCTGACGGGCTTCTAGCAAGCTCCCGAACTTGTGATGACTTTAATGAGTAGCCGAGCCTTCTCGGTGATCTCCGTGAACCTCCGACGATCTCCTCGGCGAACTTCCGAAAATTCCGACAAGTTCCCGATTTCTTCTCGGTTGGTTCTGGCAGCATCTCCGACGATTCTTCGGACTCTTAAACGTCCATCGAACTTGACTCCGGTATTCTCGCTTTGTGTTTTCTGGTTATCGTAGTTAATCCTGCACACACAAGCAAACACTCTACTCCGATCTAGACAATTATTATAACGCAAATTGACATTCTATTGCCCGGCACGTCATTGGTTGGCGCTTCATCCGATTCTTCGGTGCATCGTCCTCTCTTGCGGCTTGTTGCCCAATCGGCGGTTGACCTCCGCAACCCCGATATCCTTGGCGCAATTTCGCTCTCCTTGGCCCGATGCCCGACGCCCGAAGCCTTTTGCCATCCAATATCCTGACATGATCTCCTCCGACGCAACGTCAATTCCTCCTGCGTTAATTGTCTAATCCTGATCGAGTAGACCTGTATCACTCAAAATGTAGTCAAACATTTAAACACAATCAATTAGTTTCATCATCAAAATCCGAGATTCAACAACAACTTTAATAGGGGTCGGCTTAGGTAGGTTTTACATGAATGTCCCACTCAATTAGGACTCTCTTAGCTAGAGTCGGAACAAACCCGCCCTCTTCAAATTAGCCTTGTCCTCGAGGCTGACGATTCATGAATTTTGGGAATTTAATCTTCAAGTCATCATAGTTCTCCCAAGTGACATCTTTTGTTAGTAGGTTTGCCAACTGTATTAGCAATTCAGTAGTGGATCGTCGTCGTCGAGTCACGATCCGTCGATCAATAACGGCACTTGGCTGAGTCTGAATTTCTCCTTGGGTAGTCATATTTGGTGGGTGGCTTTGGGCTATCTCCAAGCACCTATTTACAACTTCCGTCTGGCCGTCGATTTATGGGTGATATGCCATACTCCTTTTCAATTTAGTTCCCTACATATAGAATAACTTTGTCCAAAATCTGCTCGTGAAGATGTAAGTAGAATTTATCATAAGCACAATGCGTCCCTTATAATGTAATTCTTTCGAGTCTCAATTGTAATGAGCCATGGGGCTTGGTGCTTCTTTTAATTTTTTTATAATCTTACTAGTCACTGAATCTTCCTGTCATTCCATCTTAATATCCTTAAGAAAGTCGTTGGTCGGAAGTGAAACGGCCGAAACTTCAACTTGCTCGGGTAGCTGCGAAAGCGCATCAGCAAGAACATTCTCTTTCCCCTTTTTGTAAGTTATTTCAAAATCAAATTCAAGAAGTTTTGTTACCCATTTTTGCTGCTCAGGGGAGGGTATCTTTTGCTCCAAAAAGTACTTGAGGCTTTTATGGTCGGTTTTATTTTGAAATCGTCGACCAATCAAGTAGGGTCTCCATCTCGTTGTTGCACGCACAATGGCGAGCATCTCCTTATCATATGTTGACTTATTTTGATGGGAGGGAGATAATGCCTTGCTAGTGTATGCGAGTGGTCGACCATCTTGCATGAGAATGGCTCCAATTCTGACTCCAGATGCGTCGGCCTCAATAATGAAGGGTCGGTTAAAATCTGGTAGTGTTAGCACCGGCGTCGTCGTTATGACTGCCTTAAGTTTGTCGAAGGCAGCGGAGGCTCCGTCCGACCATTGGAAGACATCTTTTTTCAGTAAGGAAGTAAGTGGTGCACTGATCTCGCCATAGTTTTTCACAAACTTGCAGTAGTAGCCTGTTAAACCCAGAAAGCCATGTAGCAATTTTATGTTCCTCGGGGTCAGCTAGTTTTGCATTGCTCCAATTTTGAAGGGGTCTACTGCCACACCTTCCTCGGATATGATATGCCCAAGATATTCCACCTTCTTTTGAAGAAAGCAAAAATTCATAGTGGTTGTTGTGTGTTCAAAAGGTGGTTTTCGGTATGTCTTCTTCGCATACTCGCATTTGATGATACCCGGATCGAAGGTCCAGCTTTGTGAAGATTTGAGCTCCCTTAGCAACTCATCTATTACTGAAATAGGGTATTTATCCTTGATGGTTATGTCATTGAGTGCTCGGTAATCAACACATAATTGCCATATTCCATCCTTATTTCGTATGAGAAGCACCGGTGAAGAGTAGGGGCTGCAACATGACTGAATAACTCCTGTTTTGAGCATCTCTTTTATAATCATTTCTATTTCATCCTTCTGGAGATGTGGATACTAATATGACTAAGCATTTGCTGGAGATTTGCTTGGAAGAATTGTTATACAATGATCATGCCGATGGGTAAGAGGTAGGTTACGCGGTTCGTCAAATATATCTGAAAATTCAGCAAGCAAAAGAAGTAGATTTGGATCTTCAAATTTTGTTGGCTCTCCCATAGTTTGCTGCTCAAGTTGTACCAAAAAGCCGTTGCATGCTTTATGCAAAACCTTCTCTATTTGTTGTGTGCAAATCGTCGTTACGTCGCCCTCACATTTCCCGTGCAGTATCACCTGTTTCTCCTTAATGTAAAATTTTATAATTAGTTGCATAAAATTCCAAGAAATATCACCTAATGTCATCAACCATTTAATTCTGAGTATGACCTCATGATCATCAAGAGGGAGGAGGAAGAAATATACAATTATCTCTTGGTCCTACAGCAATAGTTTCACCTGCGGGCACCTATGATCACACTTCAAAATCCGTCCGTTGGCGACCTTAATGACAAACATACTGCAATTCTCAATAGGTAAGTTCATATAGACAGCAACCTTACTATTTAGGAAGTTATTAGTGCTGCCCGTGTCGATGAGAACAGTGATCGATTGTTGTTTGAGAAGTCCTCCAACTTTCATCATTTGTAGGTTTGAGTAGCCAGCTAGTGTAATATCCCTCACTTTTGAAAATTATTAATAAGAAACTATATGTAAATTTGAGGACCTATATGTAAATATAAAAATTTCAAGGACTAAACTGCTAAGTTGTAAAATAAAAAGAAAATAAAGAAAATAAAAAATTTTTGTTTTATCCCACCGCCTCCCACGCACTCTCTGTTTCTTCGAGAAATAGAGAGGAGCGGTGGGGCGTGAGGAGAGAAGAAAGAAGAAGAAGAGGGAAAAGAAGAGAGGAGGAAGAGGGAGAAGAGAAGAAAAGAAGAAGAAGAAGAAGAGAGGGAAGATGGAGAGGAGAGGGAGAGGCAGCAGCAGTAGCTAGGGCTGCTGCACCTCTGTTTCCCGCAGGTGGAAACAGAGGAGAGTATGTGTGGGGCATTGGGGAGGACAAGAGAAGAAGAAGAAGAAGAAGAAGAAGAAGAAGAAGAAGAAGAAGAGAGGAGAATAGCTGCAGCAAGGCTGCAGCGAGGAGGTGTGTGGCGTTGGGGAGGAAAAGGGAAGAGGAGAAGAAGAGGGAAAAGAGAGGGAAGAGGGAGAGGAGCGAGAGGTGGCAGTAGCTAGGGCTGCAGCACCTCTATTTCCTGCAGGTGGAAACAGAGGAGAGGTGTTGGGCGTTCGAAGAGGAGAGGAAGGAGAAGAGGAAGAGAAGAAGAAGAGGAAGCAGGAGAAGAGGTTGTGATACCTCTATTTCCTGCAGAGGAAACAGAGGAGAGGGTGTGTGTGACGCCGGGGAGGAGGAGGCAAGAAGAAGAGGAGAAGAAGAGAAGGGGAAGGAGGAGCTGCGGCTGTGGCGGTGGCAGCTGCAGCTAGAAGAGAAGGAGAGGAAGAAAAGAAAGTGAGGAAGAAGAGAAGAAGAAGAAAGGAAGGAGAAGGAAGAGGAGAAGGAAAAGAAGCAGCTGCGGCTGCGGCTGCGGCTGTGGCAGCTGCAGCTGTGGCAGGGAAAGAAAAAGAGGAAGGAAGAAGGGAAGGAGAGGAAGATGAGCAGGGGAGGAAGAAGAGGCTGCGGCCGTGGCTGAGGCTGCGACTGCAGCAGCGCAGCTGGGAAAGAAGAGAAGGAAAGGAAGAAGAAGAGAAAGGGGAGGAGAGGAAGAAGAGAGGAAGAGGAGAAGGGGTGGCAGCCGCAGTGGCAGCTGCAGTTGGAAGAGAAGAAGGAGAGGAAATAGAGTAGCGGAGGAAGAAGAGGCTGCGGTTGTGGTGGTTGCGGCCATGGTTGCGACTACGACTGCGACTGCGGCAGTTGCAGCTGGGAAAGAAAAGAAAGGAAAGGGGGAAAAAGGAGCTGCGGACGGGATTGCGGCCGCAGCGATAGTGACTGCGTATGCAGCAGTTATTGTCTGCGAGAGAAGGGAGGAAGGAAGGTAGTGCGGTGGAAGGGGCTGCGATTGTGGCAGCGGTAGCGGCGGCGGCTGTGGCAGCTGCATTTGGGAAAGAAAAAGAAGGAATGAGAGTAAGAGAGAGCAGGTGACTGTGCCTCGATGTTCGACACGTGGTGTAGTTGTGAACAAAGAAAGAAAACGGGACCACAAAATGAAACAGAGAGAGGACACGGAGGAAAAGTAGAAGGATTTGGGCTAGCACCTTCTTTGGATCTTCGGATCGAAATCTTTGAAAGGCAAGTTCCCTGATCGTTTCTCCTATAATTGCTTTGATATTTCTTATTGCAAGTTCCCTGATCGTTTCTCCTATAATTGCTTTGATATTTCTTATTGCAAGTTCCCGATTCGTTCCTCCTGTAATTGTTCTAATCTTTCCTATTGCAAGTATCTTGATCTTTCCTTACTGTAATTTGATCTCTACATTTGATTTGAATATGTGGAACTTGAATTGTTCTAGCCTTGCATTTGATATATCTCTTGTTTAGACATATCGATCAGAATCTGTGCAACTTCTGAGATTCTGACCTTTCGTCCTTGTTATGATTATAACTTCATGTATTGACCTCTGATTTGGACAAAACTTGTTTGATCAGAATATAGGCTCATAAACCTTTATTTTGATAGCTTATTTTAAGAATTCGGAGTAAGTTTGTCTACCCAAACTTCTGTTTCAAATGAGCCTACTGATTTTGAGAAATAGGGATCGTAATTTCTGACCTTTTGATACTGAACTTCTTATAAGTCCCTGTTGCAAACGTTGATTTATTCAAAGCTTATTTCATTGGAAACTAGACTCGTAGATCTTTCTTTTGATATATGGATTGAAATATTTGGAATCCAAACACCTGCCCAATTATCTGTTGAATCTGACATTATGAATTCTACCAAATAGAGATTTTGTTCGACAACCCTTGTTTACCAAATTATTTGTAACTCTCTCTATTGGACAGTTCAATTCATATGAAGCCTGTCTTATCTGAAAGTATAATCCAATGATATATTTCTGAGTAAATTGGAGCATGATTGATAGTTTGAATCATTTGTTCAATGTGCCTCTTGTATTCTGTCAGAAATCGAGCTTTGGTCGATTTCTAATATTCTGGTTTCATTCCTTTGGAAATTGATATCCTTTAGCTTTCTTATTCAATTGAGCTTTATAATACTACTTTGAATTCTTATATGCTCTTGTCCTTAAAATTATTTGCATTCTTGAAAACTATTGTGTAACATTTAAGCTATATCGTATTGACTCCTATAGGCACATGTATAACTCATTGTTCCGCATTTGCTTTCGATGTGTGCCTATTCTAGTTTCATTCCTTTGGATATCGAATTCATCTAACCTTCTTATTTGAATTGAGTTATATATGATTGTTTGGAATCCGTGTATACTCTTGCTTTTATTTCATTTCAAATCTGAATACAATTGTGAGAGATTTGTTCCTTGCATCGTATTGTCTCGATAAGGCACACGTACGATTTGTTGTTCCGCGTGTGCTTCCGATATATGCTAATTATTGTTAAAACTGCCCTCTTGTACTCTGGTGTTTGTGGGATTGTCTGGACCTTTGCTAGAAATGGTAAAGGGTATGCGCTTATTACCCGCTATGTGGGGTCCCGCTCTGTGGGATATTCTGGACCTTTGCTAGAAATGGTAAAGGGTATGTGTTTAGAGCCTGCGATGCTCTGCCGGCCCCCTTTGACTTCACCTAGACGTGGGTGGATGGAGCTCCCAAACGTGGGAGACTTTTGTTAGGTGGTCATTCAGAAATGGATGAATCACATTCTGACTGAGATCCCACTACACCTTCTGTATGTTTGATATGATATCTAGAGCTTTGGTTATGTGTTTTTGTATATGCTTTGGATAAGATTGATATGTTTGCAATGTCAAAGACGACGTTTGAGCTTCTGTATGGTATTTGTTATTGATATGCTCTGAAATGTTTCATCCACTGTTGATATGTTTCGAAATGTTCCATATATCGTTGATATGCTCCGGAACACTTCATACACCATTGATATGCTCCAATTACTCTGTGCTCCATTTGCTATGAACCGATATGTTCTGAAATATCCTATCTACCATTGATATGCTCCAATTACTCTGTGCTCCATTTGCTATGAACTGATATGTTCTGAAATGTCCTATCTGCCATTGATATGCTCCAATTACTCTGTGCTCCATTTGCTATGAACTGATATGTTCTAAAATGTCCTATCTGCCATTGATATGCTCCAATTACTCTATGCTCCATTTGTTATGAATCAAATATGTCTTGAATGACATGATACATTTGATTTTGTATCTAATGAGATGGTATCCTTGAGAATTCTTGTATTCTGCCTTACATTATGATACCTTACTCGTTTGAAACCGTTCCTTTTGTTCTGAATATGTTCTGAATATAAATCTTTCAGGTCAGCATATCACTCTTCGAAATGTTTGATTTGGGCTGAGGTAGTGGATAGCTATTCAGAATTATGGGCAAGTTGTCACGCCCCTAAAAATATCCATGATATTTAAAATTTTTCGTCACAACTAACCCAGGATCCTAACACACATTTGAGGTAACTAAGAAAACATTCAGATCAAGAATTTCACTTCTATAATTTACCAATTCATAACCCTGTGCAATTCATAAACATAGCACACATCACTCGATAATTTATACAATCTGAACTCAACTCATCAAAATAAAAACCACAATATAAATCCACAAGTGGGGAAATCTATGCAGTCACCACAATCATCGATTTACCATAAGTTCATATCATTACACGAATTTAATTTAACATTCCAAAACCCTATACATGAGGGATCCTTTAACTTACACAAAATCCACCGGTTTAGATTCATAGTCACATTTCATTAGATGCAAGGTAGCTTATACACAACTACATATATGCTAACAAAAGTTCTGCCCAACGTCTTCTAAATTTTCCACTGCCTCAGCCCATTCTTAACATTTAAGCAAGCGATACGCTATCCTGAAAAATTTATCAACAAATGGGGTGAGCATAAAGAGCTCAGCAAGTGACTAACATATCCATATCAAAATAGTACAATTTCCAAAGAGATGCAGTTTCAAACACAAAGCAGAATATACGATTTCGTATACATAATATCATTAGGAGCAGAATCATAATTGTCCTTTTTAATCATATATATTTGGTTCCTGACAGATGGGGCATAGAGTAATTGGAGCATATCAGAAACAAAGGAAACATATCGGAGCTTATCAATGGCATATAAAATGTTCCAAATCACATCAACGACATATGGAACATTACGAAGCAAAATCAACAGTGAATGAAGCATTTCATAGCATACCCTTTACCATTTCTGGACAAGGTCCAGACAATCCCACACACCAGAGTACAAGAAGGCAGTTTCAACAATAAGTAGCATATAACGGAAGCACACGTGGAACAACCAAACGTACATGTGCCTTTTCAAAAGCAATGTGATGCAAGGAACAAATCTCTCACAAAAGTATTGATTTTAGGAAAGAAATGAAAGCAAGAGTGTACAGGGATTCCAAGCAATCATAATCAGCTCAATTCCAATAAGAAGATTAGGCGAATTCAAGTATCCAAAGGAAATGGAACAGAATACGCGAAATCGACCAAAGCTCGATTTCGGACAGAATTCCAGTGGCACATCAAACAAATATTTCAGAATAACAATTATGCTCCAATATCCACAAGAAGGCTATGGTCGAACCATATATCAATCTATATTCGGATGGAACAGATTTCATATGAAACAGGGCTCCCAACACAGAGTTACCTCTGATTTGGTAACACAAGGTCAAAATCACAATCATTGTTTTGCAGAATTTATAAGGTCGGATTCAACAGACGATAGGGTGGGCAATTGAACTCCAAAATTTTCAAACTATATGTCAAAAGAGATAATTTCAAGTCTAGTTTCAAATAAAATCAGTTTGGTACGAACCAGAATTTTCAACAGGGAGTTATAGGCGTTTTAGTATCGAAAGGTCAGAAATCTTGAACTCTATTTTACAGCGTCTATAGGCTCTTTTGAAACAAATTTTTGGGTAAGTATTCGGTGTCCAAAATCTACAAAATCAGTGTCAAAAGAAATATCTACGAGTCTAATTTCAAACAAAAATAGTTCCTGCCTGAATCCTCATTCTGTACTAAAACTTATAGCTGAAAGAGTGCTTAGGGGTCAGTTTACCGAAAAACTTTCAGAATCCATGGTTTTATGTCCAAAGAGAGACATATCAGTTTCTAAATAGAAATCTTCCAATTTATTTTGAATCAACATAAAAACAGAGTCTAATACTGCTGTAGGATGGGGTTAGAACACTTGCCTTTGAAAATTTTGACCCCCAATGAAAAGATTAAAGCAAGAACCCCAAAAGCCCCAATTTTCTTTCTCTTCTTCTTCTTCTTCTTCTTCTTCTTCTTCTTCTTCTTCTTCTTCTTCCTTTCTTTCTTTCCCTGATCACCCACGAGCTGCCTCCTCTGCTTCCTTAACAACGAAGGCAGAGAAGCTTAAGCGGTGGAATTTGTCATTTGGTGCATTTTGCAGTTTAGTCCTTGTTTTTATCATATTCACGATTAGGTCCTTAGGGTTTACATATAGGTCCTCAGATTCTTTCTTTTTTTTTTTTTTTTTTTTGAACAGATCTCCCAAATCTTAAAAATAAGTTACCTCTGATTCATACTCTATTTCTTTTGTCAATTAAAATAGATGCTTACATTATCACCAAAAATTTATACGAACATTCGGAAATGAGGGGTGTTACACTCTCCCCCCCTTAAAAGAAAAATTTAGTCCTCTAAATTTATCGTACCTCTATTCGATGAAAAGACGAGGATACACCTTTTTCATTTCCTCTTCTAGCTCCCAAGTTGTCTCTTCTCCAGAATGATGTCTCCAATTTACTTGAACCAGTGGGATGACCCGATTCCTTAGGACTTTTTCTTTCTTATCAATAATCTGAATAGGCTCTTCCACATAGGATAAATCTTTATCGAACTCCACCAGCTCATACTTAATGATGTGAGAAGGGTCATACATATACTTTCTAATCATCGAGACATGAAATATATCATGGACATGGCTCAATGCTGGTGGTAAGGCAATCCTGTAAGCGACAGAACCAACCCTCTCAAGAACCTCAAAAGGTCCAATAAATCTTGGGCTTAACTTTCCTTTCTTTCCAAACCTTATAATGCCTTTGGAAGGGGAGACTTTTAAGAATACAAATTCTCCGATTTCAAACTCAATATCTCGTCTCCTATTATCGGCATAACTCTTTTGACGACTCTGAGCAGCTTTTAACCTTTTCCTTATAACTTGAATTTTCTCGGTAGTTTCTTGTACCTTGTCCGGTGCTAACAACTTTCTGTCCCCAACTTCCTCCCAACATATAGGTGTTATGCACTTTCGCCCATATAAAGCTTCATAAGGAGCCATCTGAATACTTGAATGATAACTATTGTTATACGTGAACTCAACAAGTGAAATATCCTTATCCCATTCACCTTTCCAATCCATAACATAGGCTCTAAGCAAATCCTCAAGTGTTTGAATTGTTCTTTCTGACTGACCATCAGTCTGAGGATGATATGTAGTACTAAACTTAACTTTAGTGCCCATAGATTCCTGTAATCTTCTCCAGAATCTAGAGAGAAATCTAGAGTCTCTATCAGAGATGATCTCCTTTGGAATACCATGAAGTCTTACTATTTCATTAACATATAAATCTGCAAGTCTATCAAGCGAATAAGTCATATTAATCGGAAGGAAATGTGCAGATTTTGTTAACCTATCAATGATAACCCAAATAGCATCATGCTTCCTCGAGGTTCTGGGTAGTCCTGAAACAAAATCCATAGTAATACATTCCCATTTCCATTCAGGTATAACTAAAGGTTGCAGCAATGTCACGCCCCAAAAATATCCATGATATTAAAAATTTTTTCATCATAACTAACCCAGGATCCAAACACACATTTGAGGTCACTAAGAAAACATTCAGATCAAAAATTTCACTTCTATAATCTACCAATTCATATCCCTGTGCAATTCATTAACATAGCACACATCACTCGATAATTCATACAATCTGAACTCGACTCATCAAAATAAAAACCACAATATAAATCCACAAGTGGGGAAAATCTATGCAGTCACCACAATCATCGATTTACCATAAGTTCATATCCTTACACAAATTTAATTTAACATACCAAAACCCTATACATGAGGGATCCTTTAACTTACACAAAATCCACAGGTTTAGATTCATAGTCACATTTCATTAGATACAAGGTAGCTTATACACAACTACATATGTGCTAACAAAAGTTCTGCCCAACGTCTTCTAAACTTTCCGCTGCCTCAGCCCATTCTTAACATTTAAGCAAGAGTTACGCTATCCTGAAAAATTTATCAACAAATGGGGTGAGCATAAAGAGCTCAGCAAGTGACTAACATATCCATATTAAAATAGTACAATTTCCAAAGAGATGCAGTTTCAAACACAAAGCAGAATATACGATTTCGTATACATAATATCATTAGGAGCAGAATCATAATTGTCCTTTTTAATCATACATATTTGGTTCCTGACAGATGGGGCATAGAGTAATTGGAGCATATCAGAAACAAAGGAAACATATCGGAGCTTATCAATGGCATATAAAATGTTCCAAATCACATCAACGACATATGGAACATTACGAAGCAAAATCAACAGTGAATGAAGCATTTCAGAGCATATCAAACTCATATGTCGTACCAAAGCTCAAACGTCGTCCTTGACGTTGCAATCATATCATAACTATCCAGAGCACGAACAGAAATAACTCACCAAAACTCTGGATGTCATATCAAACATATAGAGGGTGTAGTGGGATCTCAGTCAGAATGTGATTCATCCATTTCTGAATGACCACCTGACAAAAGTCTCCCACGTCTGGGAGCTCCATCCACCCACGTCTAGGTGAAGTCAAAGGGGCCGGCAGAGCATCGCAGGCTCTAAGCAATATCCCACAAAGCGGGACCCCACAAAGCGGGCAAATAGCGCATATCAGAATATCCCACAAAGCGGGACCCCACAAAGCGGACAAATCAGCGCATACCCTTTACCATTTCTGGCAAAGGTCCAGACAATCCCACACACTAGAGTACAAAAGGACAGTTTCAACAAATTGCAGCATATAACGGAAGCACACGCGGAACAACCAAACGTACATGTGCCTTTTCAAAAACAATGTGATGCAAGGAACAAATCTCTCACAAAATATTCATTTTAGGGAAAGAATTGAAAGCAAGAGTGTACAGGGATTCCAAGCAATCATAACCAGCTCAATTCCAATAAGAAGGTTAGGCAAATTCAAGTATCCAAAGGAAATGGAACAGAATACGCGAAATCGACCAAAGCTCGATTTCGAACAGAATTCCAGTGGCACATCAAACAAATATTTCAGAATAACAAATATGCTCCAATACCCATAAGAAGGCTATGGTTGAACCATATATCAGTCTATATTCGGATGGAACAGATTTCATATGAAACAGGGCTCCCAACACAGAGTTACCTCTGATTTGGTAACGTAAGGTCAAAATCACAATCACTGGTTTGCAGACTTTATAGGATCGGATTCAACAGACGATAGGGTGAGCAATTGAACTCCAAAATTTTCAAACTATATGTCAAAAGAGAGGATTTCAAGTCTAGTTTCAAATAAACTCAGTTTGGTACAAATCAGAATTTTCAACAGGGAGTTATAGGCGTTTTAGTTTCGGAAGGTCAGAAATCTTGAACTCTGTTTTACAGCGTCTATAGGCTCTTTTGAAACAAATTTTTGGGTAAGTATTCGGTGTCCAAAATCTACAAAATCGGTGTCAAAAGAAAGACATACGAGTCTAATTTCAAACAAAAATAGTTCCTGCCTGAATTCTCATTCTGTACTAAAACTTAGGACCGAAACAGTGCTTAGGGGTCAGTTTACCGAAAACTTTCAGAATCCATAGTTCTATGTCCAAAGAGGAACTTATCAGTTTCTAAATAAAAATCTTCCAATTTATTTTAAATCAACATGAAAACAGAGTCTAATACATATGTAGGAAGGGGTTAGAACACTTGCCTTTGCAAATTTTGACCCGAAGTAACAAGATTAAAGCAAAAACCCTAAAAGCCCCAAATTTTCTTTCTCTTCTCCTTCTTCTTCTTCTTCTTCTTCTTCTTCTTTTCTTTCCCTGATCACCCACGAGCTGCCTCCTCTGCTTCCTTAACAACGAAGGCAGAGAGGCTTAAGCGGTGGAATTTGTCATTTGGTGCATTTTGCAGTTTAGTCCTCGTTTTTATCATATTCACGATTAGGTCCTTAGGGTTTACATATAGGTCCTCAGATTCTTTCTTTTTCTTTTCTTTTTTTTTTTTTGAACAGATCTCCCAAATCTTAAAAATAAGTTACCTCTGATTCATACTCTATTTCTTTTGTCAATTAAAATAGATGCTTACATTATCACCAAAAAAATTATACGAACATTCGGAAATGAGGGGTGTTACACTCTCCCCCCCTTAAAAGAAAAATTTAGTCCTCTAAATTTATCGTACCTCTATTCGATGAAAAGACGAGGATACACCTTTTTCATTTCCTCTTATAGCTCCCAAGTTGTCTCTTCTCCAGAATGATGTCTCCAATTTACTTGAACCAGTGGGATGACCCGATTCCTTAGGACTTTTTCTTTCTTATCAATAATCTGAATAGGCTCTTCCACATAGGATAAATCTTTATCGAATTCCACCAGCTCATACTTAATGAGGTGAGAAGGGTCATACATATACTTTCTAATCATCGAGACATGAAATATATCATGGACATGGCTCAATGCTGGTGGCAAGGCAATCCTGTAAGCGACAGAACCAACCCTCTCAAGAACCTCAAAAGGTCCAATAAATCTTGGGCTTAATTTTCCTTTCTTCCCAAACCTTATAATGCCTTTGGAAGGGGAGACTTTTAAGAATACAAAATCTCCGATTTCAAACTCAATATCTCGTCTTCTATTGTCAGCATAACTCTTTTGACGACCTTGAGCAGCTTTTAACCTTTTCCTTATAACTTGAATTTTCTCGGTAGTTTCTTGTACCAGGTCCGGTGCTAACAACTTTCTGTCCCCAACTTCCTCCCAACATATAGGTGTTATGCACTTTCGCCCATATAAAGCTTCATAAGGAGCCATCTGAATACTTGAATGATAACTATTGTTATACGTGAACTCAACAAGTGAAATATCCTTATCCCATTCGCCTTTCCAATCCATAACATAGGCTCTAAGCAAATCCTCAAGTGTTTGAATTGTTCTTTCTGACTGACCATCAGTCTGAGGATGATATGCAGTACTAAACTTAACTTTAGTGCCCATCGACTCCTGCAATCTTCTCCAGAATCTAGAGAGAAATCTAGAGTCTCTATCAGAGATGATCTCCTTTGGAACACCATGAAGTCTTACTATTTCACTGACATATAAATCTGCAAGTCTATCAAGCGAATAAGTCATATTAATCGGTAGGAAATGTGCAGATTTTGTTAACCTATCAATGATAACCCAAATAGCATCATGCTTCCTCGAGGTTCTGGGTAGTCCTGAAACAAAATCCATAGTAATACATTCCCATTTCCATTCAGGAATAACTAAAGGTTGCAACAACCCTCCAGGTCTTTGGTGTTCTACTTTGATTTGCTGACATGTTAAACATTTTGAAACATACATTGCAATTTCCTTCTTCATGCCTTCCCACCAATAATAACTTTGAAGATCTCTATACATCTTAGTGCTCCCAGGGTGTAGGGCGTACTTTGAAGTATGACCTTCATTTAGGATTTGATTCTTGATATCTAGTTCATTTGGTACACATACTCTCTCCCCAAATCTCAATAGGCCATCCTTTGAAATTTGAAATTGTGGCTTCAATCCCTTTTCTACTTCACTCCTCAAGTAGATTAAATGTGGATCTCGTAATTGTCCTTCCTTAATTTGTTGCATAAGATCAGACTGCACTTGAATGGAGGCCATCAGAATCATCGAGTCTTGCTCTTTCCTCAAAGCTTTCAAATCAAAATTTTCTTCTACTAGCTTCCATTGCTTCACGACCAGACTAGCCATAAAACTTGTAGATTTCCTACTAAGTGCATCAGCTACAACATTGGCCTTGCCTGGGTGATAACGGATGACACAATCATAATCCTTCAGAAGTTCTATCCATCTTCGCTGCCTCATGTTCAACTCCTTCTGGGTGAAAATATATTTTAAACTCTTGTGATCAGTGAAAATTTCAAACTGTCGACCATACAAATAATGTCTCCAAATCTTTAGAGTAAAAATGATTGCTGCTAATTCCAAATCATGAGTTGGATAATTCAATTCATAACCTTTAAGTTGCCTGGAAGCACAAGCAATTACTCTCCCTTCCTGCATCAAAACACATCCTAGGCCCTTTCTTGAAGCATCAGTATAAACTACAAATCCCTCACTACCACTTGGAATAGTGAGAATAGGGGCACTAGTCAATCTTCTTTTTAACTCTTGGAAGTTTTGCTCACAATCATCACCCCATACAAATTTCATACTCTTCTTAGTGAGTTTGGTGAGAGGTTGAGCAATTCGAGAAAATCCCTCCACAAATCTCCTGTAATAACCTGCCATGCCCAAGAAACTTCTAATCTCTGTTACATTTGTTGGTACTTCCCATTCAACTACAGCCTCTATTTTCTTTGGATCAACAGATATGCCCTCCCCTGAAATCACATGGCCTAAGAAAGCAACTTCATTCAACCAAAATTCACATTTGCTGAACTTCGCATACAACTTCTTTTCTCTTAGTATGGACAACACATCTCTCAAGTGTTCCTCATGCTCCTGATTACTCTTTGAATACACCAATATGTCATCAATAAATACAATTACACAGATATCCAAGAGCGGTTGAAATATCCTATTCATTAGTTCCATAAAAGCTGCAGGGGCATTAGTCAAACCAAATGGCATCACCAAGAATTCATAATGACCATATCGAGTTCTGAAAGCTGTTTTTGAAATATCCTCCTCCTTGATCTTCAACTGATAGTAACCTGACCTCAGGTCAATCTTAGAGAATACTTGTGCACCCTGCAGTTGATCAAACAAATCATCAATTCTAGGTATGGGATACTTGTTTTTGATGGTCACCTGATTCAACTGTCTATAATCAATACAAAGCCTCAATGTTCCATCCTTCTTCTTCACTAATAGTACCGGAGCACCCCATGATGAAATATTAAGCCAAATAAAATCCTCATTTAACAATCCTTGTAGTTGCTTTTCCAATTTCACTTACTCAAATGATATCTTTCTGTAGAGAGGCTTAGATATTGGGATTATCCCAAGGACCAAATCAAAAGCAAAGTCACATTTGGAGGTAATCCAAGCAAGTCATCCTGGATACATTAGGCAAGGAGATAAATCATGTCCCATACTCTCAAAGAAAAAGATCGACTGATCAAATATACAAAAAGTGATCATTTGTTATATATCAATCCATACTGGTATGATAAGAAGATGGCCAATCCATACCAAGTATAATATCATAACTCCAAATCTCTAGGAGAACTAAATCAGCAAAAGTTCAAGTTCTCCAATAAGAATCAGACAAGAGGACCAGATTCAACTTCGTTATCAAAGAATCTCCAACAGCAGTTGTTACATTTAACATATAATCCAGGGGTTTAGGTGGAATATCCAAGTGACAAGCAAAGTATTTTGAAACAAACGATAAGTTAGAGCCGGGATCAAACAAAACTTTTGCATTTCTTTTAGAAACATGAAGAATACCTTCCACCACTGATTTAGAAGCTCTAGAATCTTGTTCAGTGATAGCGTATACTCTAGCATGGGCTGAGGGTCTAGGAGACAGTGGCTCTCTTTTCCTGTTCAGTGGGCAATCTTTTATTTGATGACCTAGCTTTCCACAATTAAAACATGCTCCAGTCACCCGAAAACACCGACTTGTCTCATGATTTAACCCGCATTTTTCACATAACTGAGTCCTCCCCCATGGTTTCCTTTTCTCAAATCCAGATGTCTTAAACCTCTTGTTACTATCTTCATATTCATTTACTCTCCTGCTTTTGCTAGTAAATTTGTCCCTTTGGTTCTTGCCAATGATTTCTTGAATTTCCTCCATGTCTCTTTCAATTTTCAAAGCTCTTTCTACCGTATCAGCATATGTTTGTAATTTTAAAGCTGACATTCGGCTTCTTATTGCCGGCCGTAATCCCCTTTCAAACCTTCTTGCCTTTCTAGATTCATCATCAGTCATATGTGTGGCAAACCTGGAAAGCTCAGTAAATTTCGATTCATACTTTGTAACCGTCATACTTCCCTGGATAAGATTCAAGAACTCCAATTCTTTTTGCTCTCTCATACATTCTGAAAAATATTTATCGTTAAACTTTTCTTGGAATAACTTCCATGTCATTGGCTCATGTTTGATTTCAGACATCCTCTTAATCATTCTCCACCAGTGTTCAGCTTCTCCCTCCAGCATAAAGGTGGCAAGAAAAACCTTTCATTCATCAGAGTAATTTAAGGCATCAAATATTTTCTCTATCTGCATCATCCATCGTTCCGCCACCATTGGATCAGACTCACCACTGAAACTGGGAGGACTAAGCTTCTTAAACTGTCCAATTCCCAACCCCGTCTGGTTTGATGTCTCTGTCCCATCATTATTTCCTTGTTGGGCAGGTTGTTGTTGTTGTTGCATCACATGTGCCATAGTCTCCAAGGTCCGCATAATACCACTCAATTGATCAGCAGTAGATGCAACAGGAGAACCAGATGATCTCGTCATCCTCGCTTCCTAAAACATCAAAAGAACATTTTCTTTGATCAATCTCTAATGACAGTCAATAAACCTCAAATAAAGATAATATTCTTAGTGATTCTCAAATCATGCTCTGATACCACCTCTGTCACGCCCCAAAAATATCCATGATATTAAAAATTTTTTCATCATAACTAACCCAGGATCCAAACACACATTTGAGGTCACTAAGAAAACATTCAGATCAAAAATTTCACTTCTATAATCTACCAATTCATATCCCTGTGCAATTCATTAACATAGCACACATCACTCGATAATTCATACAATCTGAACTCGACTCATCAAAATAAAAACCACAATATAAATCCACAAGTGGGGAAAATCTATGCAGTCACCACAATCATCGATTTACCATAAGTTCATATCCTTACACAAATTTAATTTAACATACCAAAACCCTATACATGAGGGATCCTTTAACTTACACAAAATCCACAGGTTTAGATTCATAGTCACATTTCATTAGATACAAGGTAGCTTATACACAACTACATATGTGCTAACAAAAGTTCTGCCCAACGTCTTCTAAACTTTCCGCTGCCTCAGCCCATTCTTAACATTTAAGCAAGAGTTATGCTATCCTGAAAAATTTATCAACAAATGGGGTGAGCATAAAGAGCTCAGCAAGTGACTAACATATCCATATTAAAATAGTACAATTTCCAAAGAGATGCAGTTTCAAACACAAAGCAGAATATACGATTTCGTATACATAATATCATTAGGAGCAGAATCATAATTGTCCTTTTTAATCATACATATTTGGTTCCTGACAGATGGGGCATAGAGTAATTGGAGCATATCAGAAACAAAGGAAACATATCGGAGCTTATCAATGGCATATAAAATGTTCCAAATCACATCAACGACATATGGAACATTACGAAGCAAAATCAACAGTGAATGAAGCATTTCAGAGCATATCAAACTCATATGTCGTACCAAAGCTCAAACGTCGTCCTTGACGTTGCAATCATATCATAACTATCCAGAGCACGAACAGAAATAACTCACCAAAACTCTGAATGTCATATCAAACATATAGAGGGTGTAGTGGGATCTCAGTCAGAATGTGATTCATCCATTTCTGAATGACCACCTGACAAAAGTCTCCCACGTCTGGGAGCTCCATCCACCCACGTCTAGGTGAAGTCAAAGGGGCCGGCAGAGCATCGCAGGCTCTAAGCAATATCCCACAAAGCGGGACCCCACAAAGCGGGCAAATAGCGCATATCAGAATATCCCACAAAGCGGGACCCCACAAAGCGGGCAAATCAGCGCATACCCTTTACCATTTCTGGCAAAGGTCCAGACAATCCCACACACCAGAGTACAAAAGGACAGTTTCAACAAATTGCAGCATATAACGGAAGCACACGCGGAACAACCAAACGTACATGTGCCTTTTCAAAAACAATGTGATGCAAGGAACAAATCTCTCACAAAATATTCATTTTAGGGAAAGAATTGAAAGCAAGAGTGTACAGGGATTCCAAGCAATCATAACCAGCTCAATTCCAATAAGAAGGTTAGGCAAATTCAAGTATCCAAAGGAAATGGAACAGAATACGCGAAATCGACCAAAGCTCGATTTCGAACAGAATTCCAGTGGCACATCAAACAAATATTTCAGAATAACAAATATGCTCCAATACCCATAAGAAGGCTATGGTTGAACCATATATCAGTCTATATTCGGATGGAACAGATTTCATATGAAACAGGGCTCCCAACACAGAGTTACCTCTGATTTGGTAACGTAAGGTCAAAATCACAATCACTGGTTTGCAGACTTTATAGGATCGGATTCAACAGACGATAGGGTGAGCAATTGAACTCCAAAATTTTCAAACTATATGTCAAAAGAGAGGATTTCAAGTCTAGTTTCAAATAAACTTAGTTTGGTACAAATCAGAATTTTCAACAGGGAGTTATAGGCGTTTTAGTTTCGGAAGGTCAGAAATCTTGAACTCTGTTTTACAGCGTCTATAGGCTCTTTTGAAACAAATTTTTGGGTAAGTATTCGGTGTCCAAAATCTACAAAATCGGTGTCAAAAGAAAGACATACGAGTCTAATTTCAAACAAAAATAGTTCCTGCCTGAATTCTCATTCTGTACTAAAACTTAGGACCGAAACAGTGCTTAGGGGTCAGTTTACCGAAAACTTTCAGAATCCATAGTTCTATGTCCAAAGAGGAACTTATCAGTTTCTAAATAAAAATCTTCCAATTTATTTTAAATCAACATGAAAACAGAGTCTAATACATATGTAGGAAGGGGTTAGAACACTTGCCTTTGCAAATTTTGACCCGAAGTAACAAGATTAAAGCAAAAACCCTAAAAGCCCCAAATTTTCTTTCTCTTCTCCTTCTTCTTCTTCTTCTTCTTCTTCTTCTTTTCTTTCCCTGATCACCCACGAGCTGCCTCCTCTGCTTCCTTAACAACGAAGGCAGAGAGGCTTAAGCGGTGGAATTTGTCATTTGGTGCATTTTGCAGTTTAGTCCTCGTTTTTATCATATTCACGATTAGGTCCTTAGGGTTTACATATAGGTCCTCAGATTCTTTCTTTTTCTTTTCTTTTTTTTTTTTTGAACAGATCTCCCAAATCTTAAAAATAAGTTACCTCTGATTCATACTCTATTTCTTTTGTCAATTAAAATAGATGCTTACATTATCACCAAAAAAATTATACGAACATTCGGAAATGAGGGGTGTTACAAGCAACCCTCCAGGTCTTTGGTGTTCTACTTTGATTTGCTGACATGTCAAACATTTTGAAACATACATTGCAATTTCCTTCTTCATGCCTTCCCACCAATAATAACTTTGAAGATCTCTATACATCTTAGTGCTCCCAGGGTGTAGGGCGTACTTTGAAGTATGACTTTCATTTAGGATTTGATTCTTGATATCTAGTTCATTTGGTACACATACTCTCTCCCCAAATCTCAATAGGCCATCATTTGAAACTTGAAATTGTGGCTTCAATTCCTTTTCTACTTCACTCCTCAAGTAGATTAAGTGTGGATCTCGTAATTGTCCCTCCTTAATTTGTTGCATAAGATCAGACTGCACTTGAATGGAGGCCATCAAAATCATCGAGTCTTGCTCTTTCCTCAAAGCTTTCAAATCAAAATTTTCTTCTATTAGCTTCTATTGCTTCACGACCAGACTAGCCATAAAACTTGTAGATTTCCTACTAAGTGCATCAGCTACAACATTGGCCTTGCCCGGGTGATAACGGATGGCACAATCATAATCCTTCAGAAGTTCTATCCATTTTCGCTGCCTCATGTTTAACTCTTTCTGAGTGAAAATATATTTTAAACTCTTGTGATCAGTGAAGATTTCAAACTGTCGACCATACAAATAATGTCTCCAAATCTTTAGAGCAAAAATGATTGCTGCTAATTCCAAATCATGAGTTGGATAATTCAATTCATAACCTTTAAGTTGCCTAGAAGCATAAGCAATTATTCTCCCTTCCTGCATCAAAACACATCCTAGGCCCTTTCTTGAAGCATCAGTATAAACTACAAATCCCTCACTACCACTTGGAATAGTGAGAATAGGGGCACTAGTTAATCTTCTTTTTAACTCTTGAAAGCTTTGCTCACAATCATCGCCTCATACAAATTTCATATTCTTCTTAGTGAGTTTGGTGAGAGGTTGAGCAATTCGAGAAAATCCCTCCACAAATCTCCTGTAATAACCTGCCATGCCCAAGAAACTTCTAACCTCTGTTACATTTGTTGGTACTTCCCATTCAACTACAGCTTCTATTTTCCTTGGATCAACAGATATGCCCTTCCCTGAAATCACATGGCCTAAGAAAGCAACTTCATTCAACCAAAATTCACATTTGCTGAACTTCGCATACAACTTCTTTTCTCTTAGTATGGACAACACATCTCTCAAGTGTTCCTCATGCTCCTGAGTACTCTTTGAATACACCAATATGTCATCAATAAATACAATTACACAGATATCCAAGAGCGGTTGAAATATCCTATTCATTAGTTCCATAAAAGCTGCAGGGGCATTTGTCAGACCAAAAGGCATCACTAAGAATTCATAATGACCATATCGAGTTCTGAAAGCTGTTTTTGAAATATCCTCCTCCTTGATCTTTAACTGATAGTAACCTGACCTCAGGTCAATCTTAGAGAATACTTGTGCACCCTGCAGTTGATCAAACAAATCATCAATTCTAGGTATAGGATATTTGTTTTTGATGGTCACCTGATTCAACTGTCTATAATCAATACAAAGCCTCAATGTTCCATCCTTCTTCTTCACTAATAGTACCGGAGCACCCCATGGGAATACACTGGGTCGTATGAAACCCTTATCTAATAATTCTTGTATTTGCTTCTTTAATTCTTCTAGCTCAAGTGGTGCCATTCTGTAGGGAGGCTTAGATATTGGGGTTGTACTGGGGGCTAGATCAATAGCAAATTCACCCTCTCTATCTAGAGGTAAACCAGGCAAGTCATCTGGAAATACATCAGGGAATTCTTTGACCACTGAAATTTCATCTAGGTGAGTTTCCTGATTTGAATGCTCCTTTACACACACCATATAACAAAAACAACCTTTCTGCATAAGATGATAAGCTTGAAGTGCGGATATTAAGCAAGGAGGCAAATCATGCTTAATGCCCTCAAAGAAAAATATAGGCTGATCTGGTATACAGAAGGTAATTATTTTTTTGTAACAATCAATACTAGCGTGATGAGAAGATAACCAATCCATGCCGAGTATAATATCAAAGCCCTGGATCTCTAGGAGAATCAAATCAGCAAGGAATTCGTGGTCTCCAATAGAGATCAAACAAGATGGGTAGACCAAGTTTGTTGCCAATGAATCTCCAACAGCAGTTGTTACATATAACATATAATCCAGGGGTTTAGGTGGATTATCCAAGTGACAAGCAAAGTATTTTGAAACAAACGATAAGTTGGAGCCGGGATCAAACAAAACTTTTGCATTTCTTTTAGAAACATGAAGAATACCTTCCACCACTGATTTAGAAGCTTTAGAATCTTGTTCAGTGATAGCGTACACTCTAGCATGGACTGAGGGTCTAGGAGGCAGTGGCTCTTTCTTCTTGTTCAGTGGGCAATCTCTTATTTGATGACCTAGCTTCCCACAACCAAAACATGCTCCAATCACCCGAAAACACCGACTTGTTTCATGATTTAATCCGCATTTTGCACATAACTGAGTCCTCCCCAATGGTTTCCTTTTCTCAAATCCAGATGTCTTAAACCTCTTGTTACTATCTTCGTATTCATTTACTCTCCTGCTTTTGCTAGTAAATTTGTCCCTTTGGTTCTTGCCAATGATTTCTTGAATTTCCTCCATGTCTCTTTCAATTTTCAAAGCTCTTTCTACCGTATCAGCATATGTTTGTAATTTTAAAGCTGACATTTGGCTTCTTATTGCCGGCCGTAATCCCCTTTCAAACCTTCTTGCCTTTCTAGATTCATCATCAGTCATATGTGTGGCAAACCTGGAGAGCTCAGTAAATTTAGATTCATACTTTGTAACCGTCATACTTCCCTGGATAAGATTCAAGAACTCCAATTCTTTTTGCTCTCTCATACATTCTGAAAAATATTTATCGTTAAACTTTTCTTGGAATAACTTCCATGTCATTGGCTCATGTTTGATTTCAGACATCCTCTTAATCATTCTCCACCAGTGTTCAGCTTCTCCCTCCAGCATAAAGGTGGCAAGAAAAACCTTTCGTTCATCAGAGTAATTTAAGGCATCAAATATTTTCTCTATCTGCATCATCCATCGTTCCGCCACCATTGGATCAGACTCACCACTGAAACTGGGAGGACTAAGCTTCTTAAACTGTCCAATTCCCAACCCCGTCTGGTTTGATGTCTCTGTCCCATCATTATTTCCTTGTTGGACAGGTTGTTGTTGTTGTTGCATCACATGTGCCATAGTCTCCAAAGTCCGCATAATACCACTCAATTGATCAGCAGTAGATGCAACAGGAGAACCAGATGATCTCGTCATCCTCGCTTCCTAAAACATCAAAAGAACATTTTCTTTGATCAATCTCTAATGACAGTCAATAAACCTCAAATAAAGATAATATTGTTAGTGATTCTCAAATCATGCTCTGATACCACCTCTATCACGCCCCTAAAAATATCCATGATATTTAAAATTTTTCGTCACAACTAACCCAGGATCCTAACACACATTTGAGGTCACTAAGAAAACATTCAGATCAAGAATTTCACTTCTATAATTTACCAATTCATAACCCTGTGCAATTCATAAACATAGCACACATCACTCGATAATTTATACAATCTGAACTCAACTCATCAAAATAAAAACCACAATATAAATCCACAAGTGGGAAAATCTATGCAGTCACCACAATCATCGATTTACCATAAGTTCATATCATTACACGAATTTAATTTAACATTCCAAAACCCTATACATGAGGGATCCTTTAACTTACACAAAATCCACCGGTTTAGATTCATAGTCACATTTCATTAGATGCAAGGTAGCTTATACACAACTACATATATGCTAACAAAAGTTCTGCCCAACGTCTTCTAAATTTTCCACTGCCTCAGCCCATTCTTAACATTTAAGCAAGCGATACGCTATCCTGAAAAATTTATCAACAAATGGGGTGAGCATAAAGAGCTCAGCAAGTGACTAACATATCCATATCAAAATAGTACAATTTCCAAAGAGATGCAGTTTCAAACACAAAGCAGAATATACGATTTCGTATACATAATATCATTAGGAGCAGAATCATAATTGTCCTTTTTAATCATATATATTTGGTTCCTGACAGATGGGGCATAGAGTAATTGGAGCATATCAGAAACAAAGGAAACATATCGGAGCTTATCAATGGCATATAAAATGTTCCAAATCACATCAACGACATATGGAACATTACGAAGCATTTCATAGCATATCAAACTCATATGTCGTACCAAAGCTCAAACGTCGTCCTTGACGTTGCAATCATATCATAACTATCCAGAGCACGAACAGAAATAACTCACCAAAACTCTGGATGTCATATCAAACATATAGAGGGTGTAGTGGGATCTCAGTCAGAATGTGATTCATCCATTTCTGAATGACCACCTGACAAAAGTCTCCCACGTCTGGGAGCTCCATCCACCCACGTCTAGGTGAAGTCAAAGAGGGCCGGCAGAGCATCGCAGGCTCTAAGCAATATCCCACAAAGCGGGACCCCACAAAGCGGGCAAATAAGCGCATACCAGAATATCCCACATAGCGGGACCCCACAAAACGGGCAAATCAGCGCATACCCTTTACCATTTCTAGCAAAGGTCCAGACAATCCCACACACCAGAGTACAAGAAGGCAGTTTCAATAATAAGTAGCATATAACGGAAGCACACGCGGAACAACCAAACGTACATGTGCCTTTTCAAAAGCAATGTGATGCAAGGAACAAATCTCTCACAAAAGTATTGATTTTAGGAAAGAAATGAAAGCAAGAGTGTACAGGGATTCCAAGCAATCATAATCAGCTCAATTCCAATAAGAAGATTAGGTGAATTCAAGTATCCAAAGGAAATGGAACAGAATACGCGAAATCGACCAAAGCTCGATTTCGGACAGAATTCCAGTGGCACATCAAACAAATATTTCAGAATAACAATTATGCTCCAATACCCACAAGAAGGCTATGGTCGAACCATATATCAATCTATATTCGGATGGAACAGATTTCATATGAAACAGGGCTCCCAACACAGAGTTACCTCTGATTTGGTAACACGAGGTCAAAATCACAATCATTGTTTTGCAGAATTTATAAGGTCGGATTCAACAGACAATAGGGTGGGCAATTAAACTCCAAAATTTTCAAACTATATGTCAAAAGAGAGAATTTCAAGTCTAGTTTCAAATAAAATCAGTTTGGTACGAACCAAAATTTTCAACAGGGAGTTATAGGCGTTTTAGTATCGAAAGGTCAGAAATCTTGAACTCTATTTTACAGCGTCTATAGGCTCTTTTGAAACAAATTTTTGGGTAAGTATTCGGTGTCCAAAATCTACAAAATCGGTCTCAAAAGAAATATCTACGAGTCTAATTTCAAACAAAAATAGTTCCTGCCTGAATCCTCATTCTGTACTAAAACTTATAGCTGAAACAGTGCTTAGGGGTCAGTTTACCGAAAAACTTTCAGAATCTATGGTTTTATGTCCAAAGAGAGATATATCAGTTTCTAAATAGAAATCTTCCAATTTATTTTGAATCAACATAAAAACAGAGTCTAATACTGCTGTAGGATGGGGTTAGAACACTTGCCTTTGAAAATTTTGACCCCCAATGAAAAGATTAAAGCAAGAACCCCAAAAGCCCCAATTTTCTTTCTCTTCTTCTTCTTCTTCTTCTTCTTCTTCTTCCTTTCTTTCTTTCCCTTATCACCCACGAGCTGCCTCCTCTGCTTCCTTAACAACGAAGGCAGAGAAGCTTAAGCGGTGGAATTTGTCATTTGGTGCATTTTGCAGTTTAGTCCTTGTTTTTATCATATTCACGATTAGGTCCTTAGGGTTTACATATAGGTCCTCAGATTCTTTTTTTTTTTTTTTTTTTTTGAACAGATCTCCCAAATCTTAAAAATAAGTTACCTCTGATTCATACTTTATTTCTTTTGTCAATTAAAATAGATGCTTACATTATCACCAAAAATTTATACGAACATTCGGAAATGAGGGGTGTTACACAAGTCTTGTTGGTTGTTATGTTATTGTTGTATAAGCATATTTTGTATGTAATGAAATGTTGTTGATGAATCGAAATGGATATACTGTGTAAAAGTGTTAGAAGATCTCTCTTATTTGGAATTTCGAAATGTTAAGCCTAATTTATGATGATATGAACTTGTGGTGATTAGTTGGAGTTCTGATTGTATAATTTATTTAGCTTGTGGATTTATAAGTGTTGTTCATGTTTGTCAAATTGGCTTGGGTTGCCATAAATGTGAATTATCGAGTGATGTGATATATGATTATAAACTGCACAGGTTTTATATATGTGAATTTGATAGAATGTTTTTCAGTGTCCTCAAATGTTAGTTTGGATCCTGGATTGGTCTGTGATGAAAATTTTAAAAATCATGGATATTTTGAGGGGCGTGACAGAGGTGGTATCAGAGCATTGTTTGAGGATTACTGGAATATTTGATATGTTGACGTGCAAAATATATTGAGGTCTAATGAACTATAGTGATTGGTGGAAATTTTCTTTGATGCATTTTAGGAATCTGGGATGATGAGGACATTTGGTCCTCCTATTTCATTTGTTTCTAATTAATTAAGGGGAATGAAAGGATTGATTATGGATAATGAATCAGAGTGGCGCAGCAGAAGCATGATGAACCTAATTTCATTGGTGGTAGAAAAATGGATGATGCAAATGGAGAAGATATTTGATATACAAAATTGTTCTAATGATCAAAAGATTTCTTTTGCTACCTTATATTGGAAGTAGAGGCTGATTATTATTGGCAGCAATGAAAAGAATTTTTGGAGATATGTGGCAAGAATGATAAGGATAAGTTTAGCAATAAAAATATGATTGTAAATGAATCAGAAAGTAATAACAAGAGGGTCAAGACTGTGTGAATTATGTGTGAATTATAAGTTAAATTATAAGTTAAATTAAAGTTAAAGTTAAATTATGTGTGAATTAAAGTAATAACAAGAGGATTTGAAATGGGAAGTCACCACAAAAGACACAATCATGTGTGAATTATAAGTTAAATTATGAAACAAATTTATGTTTCGGGTGATTGGAGTATATTTTGCTTGTGGAAAGTTGGATCATAAAATAAAAGACTGTCCTTTGAACAAGAAGAAAGAGTCACTGCCTCATAAATCATTAGCCCATGTCAGAGTGTATGCTATCACTGAATATGATTCTAAGAGTTCTGAATTAGTGGTCGAAGGTATTATGCACGTTTATGAAAGAATGCAAATATTTGTTTGATCATGGGTCCTATCTACGATTTGATTCATAACATGTTGCCTATCACTTGGGTATTCAACCTAGACCACTGTAATATGTGATATATGTAAAATACGATCATTGGAGATTCCATGATAACGAACTTGAATCTGGTCCTCTTGTTTGATTTTTATTGGAGAAATTAAACTTTTTCATTGATTTAGTTCTCCTAGAGATTTGGAGTTTTGATATTATACTTGGTACGGATTGACTATCTTCCTATCATACCAGTATGGATTGGTATATAACAAATGATCACTTTTTGTACATTTGATCAGCCGATCTTTTATTTTGAAAGTATTGGACATGATTTATCTCCTTGCCTAATGTATCCCAGAATGACTTGCTTGGATTACCTCCAAATGTGACTTTGCTTTTGATTCGGCCTTTAGGATAATCCCAATATCTAAGCCTCTCTGCAGAATGATATCATTTGAGTATGTGGAATTAGAAAAACAACTACAAGGATTATTAAATGAGGATTTTATTTGGTTTAATATTTTATCATGGGGTGCTCTGGGGTTAGTTAAAAAGATGGATGGAATATTGAGGCTTCGTATTGATTATGGATAGTTGAATCAGGTGATCATAAAAAATGAGTATTTTTTGAAGTAACGACTTGCTTGATTAATTACAGGGTGCGCAAGTAGTTTTAGAAATTGATTGAAGGTCGGGTTACCGTCTATTGAGGAACAAGGAGGAGAATATTTCAGTCACTCTTGGATAATTATGTCATTATATTGTATTGATGAAATTATTTGAGAGCAGGAGAAGGAAATAAAGATATCATAATCCTCATCTTTTCGTTGATTGAGCTATGATCAATTTAGAGGACTAAATTTTCTTTTAAGGAGGGGAGAGTGTAATATCCCTCACTTTTGAAAATTATTAATAAGAAACTATATGTAAATTTGAGGACCTATATGTAAATATAAAAATTTCAACGACTAAACTGCTAAGTTGCAAAATGAAAAGAAAATAAAGAAAACCGAAAATTTCGGTTTTATCCCACCGCCTCCCACGCACTCTCTGTTTCTTCGAGAAACAGAGAGGAGCGGTGGGGCGTGAGGAGAGAAGAAAGAAGAAGAAGAGGGAAAAGAAGAGAGGAGGAAGAGGGAGAAGAGAAGAAAAGAAGAAGAAGAAGAAGAGAGGGAAGATGGAGAGGATAGGGAGAGGCAGCAGCAGCAGCAGCTAGGGCTGCTGCACCTCTGTTTCCCGCAGGTGGAAATAGAGGAGAGTATGTGTGGGGAGTTGGGGAGGAGAAGAGAAGAAGAAGAAGAAGAAGAAGAAGAAGAAGAAGAAGAAGAGAGGAGGATAGCTGCAGCAAGGCTGCAGCGAGGAGGTGTGTGGCGTTGGGGAGGAAAAGGGAAGAGGAGAAGAAGAGGGAAAAGAGAGGGAAGAGGGAGAGGAGCGAGAGGTGGCAGCAGCTAGGGCTGCAGCACATCTGTTTCCTGCAGGTGGAAACAGAGGAGAGGTGTTGGGCGTTCGAAGAGGAGAGGAAGGAGAAGAGGAAGAGAAGAAGAAGAGGAAGCAGGAGAAGAGGTTGTGATACCTCTATTTCTTGCAGAGGAAACAGAGGAGAGGGTGTGTGTGACGCTGGGGAGGAGGAGGGAAGAAGAAGAGGAGAAGAAGAGAAGGGGAAGGAAGAGCTGCGGCTACGGCGGTGGCAACTGCAACTGGAAGAGAAGGAGAGGAAGAAAATATGATGTGGAAGAAGAGAAGAAGAAGAAAGGAAGGAGAAGGAAGAGGAGAAGGAAAACAAGCAGCTGCGACTGCGGCTGTGGCAGCTACAGCTGTGGCAGGGACAGAAAAAGAGGAAGGAAGAAGGGAAGGAGAGGAAGATGAGCAAGGAAGGAAGAAGAGGCTGCGGCCGTGGCTGTGCTAGTTATAGGTGCCTAACAAGCCAATCACGTGAGTGATGGCACGTGTGACTTGATACAGAATCTTTTTGCTTATTATATTTTGGCGTATATCACTTTATAACTATTGCATAAATGCATATATATATTGTGATATCCTTGGATTTGTGCAATGGGAATCGGATCGTGATGAGATCACGATAATGAGATCGATTCACCTTCAAACACATATCCTAAATAATCCCGGTCATCGGTAACTCGAGAGGGACATCATGATAACCGGATAGACTGGTGTGCTGTATACCCGTCCATATGATGGATGCAGCTGGTCTAATAGCTGCTCGTGTAGGGACACTAGGGATACAGTATAGGTGCTCATTGGAGAATAAGTTCATTGTATGATCCGCTTACGGAATGCTGGATGGTTGATGATGCCTTATTGTCAAACAGCGATTCCGTAGTCCTAGTGGTGTATCTGGTCCTTAGACTTGAGACACCAAGCATGTCCTGTATGAGTGCTCCACTCTTTGATATCAGACTTATAGGTTTGGCTGTCCCAGATCTAGTACAGTTGGTCATTAGGAGTGGTAGTCGACCTTACGAGGGCTATTGTGTGTCGACAGAGGATCATCCACTCTCGGCGTCATGAGAGGAATATCTCATGTGTTCTTGCTCAGACAAATCCCTGGCCAAGGTCATTCGGGTTGAGAGAGAAAGAGTTCTCTAGGAGAATCCGATTAGAGCGAGACATGAGTAGAAACCGTATGGGTCTGACAGCACCATGCTCGATATACGGTCTCTGGGATATTAGATGGATGAGGGACTATAGGTACATGGTAACTGAGGACAAACAAGTATAATGGATTCGATTCCCCTGTATCGTCTGGGGACTACGGCGTAGTGGCCTAGTACGTCTGTAGTCGATGAGTCGAGTGAATTATTACAGAGATAATAATTCACTGAGTTATAAGGAGTTCTGACAGGTATGACTCACGGCCAGCTCGATATTGGGCCTAGAGGGTCACACACATTTGGTAGACATTGCAATGAGTAGAGGTTCGGATATGAGATATCTGACGGAGCCCTTGTCTTATTGGATGCAGATCCAATACCCACTAGGGAAGGACCCATTAGGGTTTGACACGGGATCTCTATAAATAGGAGGGATTCACAACCTCATAGGCTAGAGTTTTTGCTTGCCTTTCCTATTCTCCTCTCCCTCTCCACCTCATAGTAGGCCTGGAGTTTTGAGGAGGGTCGTCGCAACCTTGCTGTGTGGATCACCGCTAGAGAGGAGGATGCTTGACCTCCTTCACCCTCTCCTAAGGATCTGCAAGGAAACAGGGATATACGATCTCCCTAGGTAACACAATCTTTATACGCAGTTTTGTGTTTTGCGGATTTTTGCGGACCAATCTTCACATGACGAGAACATCTTTTTGGGAATCGGGGATTTTTGTTTTCTTGTTCTTCCGCTGCGCATATGATGTCGCCCCCCATGATTTCCCTGTTGAATCTCGGATTTTTATGATGAAACTAATTGATTGTGTTTAAATATTTGACTACATTTTGAGTGATACAGGTCTACTCGATCAGGATTAGACAATTAACGCAGGAGGAATTGACGTTGCGTCGGAGGAGATCACGTCAGGATATTGGATGGCAGAAGGCTTCGGGCGTCGGGCATCGGGCCAAGGAGAGCGAAATTGCGCCAAGGATATCGGGGTTGTGGAGGTCAACCGCCGATTGGGCAACAAGCCGCAAGAGAGGACGATGCACCGAAGAATCGGATGAAGCGCCAACCAATGACGTGCCGGGCAATAGAATGTCAATTTGCGTTATAATAATTGTCTAGATTGGAGTAGAGTGTTTGCTTGTGTGTGCAGGATTAACTACGATAACTAGAAAACACAAAGCGAGAATACCGGAGTCAAGTTCGATGGACGTTTAAGAGTCCGAAGAATCGTCGGAGATGTTGCCAGAACCAACCGAGAAGAAATCGGGAACTTGTCGGAATTTTCGGAAGTTCGCCGAAGAGATCGTCGGAGGTTCACGGAGATCACCGAGAAGGCTCGGCTACTCATTAAAGTCATCACAAGTTCGGGAGCTTGCTAGAAGCCCGTCAGCAGAAAGTTCGTCGGAAAGCTCGCCAGAACAAGACTCGACGTTCGCGGTTGAAAATTTGCTTAGGATGTGTTTTGGTTATGTAGTCCACTTGTAATTAGGATTAGGATTAAGAGATAATCCTATATCCTGGTTAGGGGCCAACTGGGCCCAAAGTCAGAGTTGGTTTAGGCTAAAAATTAAGCTAAACCAGCGAACTAGAGAGCCAAGATTGAAGCCCAACTAGTGGCTGAAAACACTGTAGTCGGGCTGAAAACACTGTAGGCGGTGGCACCGCCCAACACCCGAGAGCTGGGCGGTGACACCACCTGGCTGGGCGGTGGCACCGCCCAGCATCCGAGCGCTGGGCGGTGGCACCGCTTGGCTGGGCGGTGGCACCTCCAACAGCGGGAACCCAAAGAGAATTCAAATTTTGAAGCCCAAATTTGAATCCTCTTGAGGCCTATAAATACCCCTCAAATCTCAGCTGAGACAACAACTTTTTGAGCAGCAAGTGTTTGAGAGAAAAGCCTTAGAAAAGTGTTAGCTTGTCTTGTTTTTAATTTGCTAGTGTTCACCTCCTTCTTTCTTGTTGAAAATCTGTAAGAGAGTGAACCGCTTGTAAAAGTTATAAGAGGGGTATTCACCCTTCACTTTCAAGAGATTTGCTAGTGGAAGGTGGAAGCCTCATCGAAGAGGGGCCTCGCAAGTGGATGTAGGTCACTTGACCGAACCACTTTAAAAACGGCGTAATCTCTGGTTTGCATTTCTTATTGTCATTTACATTACTGCAAATCTTCTTACTTGCTTTGTTTCATCATTACCTTTGCTGTGCAACTTTAAGAATACGCTTTCAAGTTAAGCTTTTCAAGTTCCGTTCTTATCGTACGAAAGATTTTACTAAAACCGAAGTTTTAATCCGCTGCACTAATTCACCCCCCCCTCTTAGTGCCACTCCGATCCTAACAATTGGTATCAGAGCCACGGTTTTCGACTTTGGTTTAACACCTAAATAGAAATGGCTCTTTATGGCTTTCAAGAGGGTCATTCTCTCATTCGTCCTCCCTTTTTCAATGGGACGGACTACACTTGTTGGAAAACTCAAATGAGAGTTTTCTTACTTTCTTTGGATTTGAATTTATGGCACATAGTCGAAAATGGATTTGAAATGTCTTCTCTCCCAATGAACCATTGGAATGATTTGGAGAAGAAGATGTTTTCTCTAAATGCAAAGGCTATGAATGCCTTATATTGTGCACTTGACAAAAATGAATTTAATCGTATTTCGATGTGTGACTCGGCTTTTGATATTTGGAGAACTCTAGAGGTCACTCATGAAGGCACTAGCCGAGTGAAAGAGTCCAAAATCAATATTCTTGTGCATTCTTACGAACTTTTCCGGATGAAACCAAGTGAGTCCATCGGAGACATGTACACCCGGTTCACGGATGTCATCAATGGACTCAAAGCTCTTGGTAAAAGTTTTTCTAATTTTGAACTAGTCACTAAAATCTTAAGATCCCTTCCAAAAAGTTGGGATCCAAAAGTTACGGCCATTCAAGAGGCCAAGGACCTTAAAACATTCCCTCTCGAAGAACTTATTGGGTCTCTAATGACCTACGAAATGAACAATGTGACAAAAAAGAAACTCGAGAACAACCTTCCAAATGATAGGAAGGATTTGGGACATAGAACACATGAAGACCACTCGAGCATAAGCTCAAGTGATGGTGAACTTAAACTACTAATGAAACAAAAATTAAAAAGAAAAAAGAATGGAACTACTTGCTTTGAACGCAAGAAGAACAAAAGTTGGGATGAATTGAGCTCTTCCGAAGACGAGGAGAAAATCAAGAAAGGCGAGGTGGCAAACTATGCCTCACCCTCTTACAACAATGAGGTAATCAAAATCCCACTAATTTATTTCGATATTACATAATACTTTCTTGAGTTATTTTTAATTTAGTTTAGGATTAATTTTCTTGAAAATTGCATGTGTTATGTTAATGCAGTAAAATGTTAGATATAAATCTAATGCTTTTACACCTAGTAAGATTAATCTTATATATGTGATTGAGAAGCAAGAATTTGTATTTTGACGATTTCCATATTGATTTTCAATGACGATGCATGACTTTTGAATGGAAGGCTTGATGATTTTTTTTTAAACCTTGTCTTTGGTTTTCAAACATGATGTATGGTTTTGACATATGAACAAAATTTGAGCATGCTAAGATAAAGTTAATCATATAAATTAAAACTAAAGAAGTTTTAGTTATCTATAAGAATCATTCAAAATTATGTTATATGATGATGCATAATGATTAAATTGTGCAATGAAAATATTAAACATTTTGAAACTTTATGTAAACCAAGAATGTTCATCATGATTCTCTCTTTGAATATTTAAAGAGGAGAATTTTCTAGATGGTTCATGATTTTGATGATTGAATATTTGATATGCATGAATTGAGATCTTGCTCTCCTACCACTCTTTTTGCTATTTACCAAAAGGAAGACTAATTCTAATAAACCATGATATGCTATATGAATTTTATTGTATTCATGAAGTAAGATCTCATCACTAATTTTTGTTTATATTCCTTCATGTGATGATATGAATGTATGAAACACTTATGATATGATTTTTTATACAATTCCATGTATTCGTGAAATATTAATCTCATCACCCAATTAATTCCTCTTGATACTCCTAATGTGATGAGGTGAAATTATGCATGAAATACAAATGGGGATAAGTTTTTGGTAGGATATAATTTGACAAATTGATACCATCATGATATGAAACATTTATGATTTGTAATGATATATGCAATACTTGTGCTTTCTAATTATGATGTGATGTATTACATATGATGTAAATCATGATTTAAAATACTATGAGTTGTCGCTAAAATGATGTATTATAAATATTGATTTAATGTTTTGTATCATGAATACTCTAAATGATGAATATTTGGTATCATGATCAAAATGTTGACAAATAGTTAAAAATTTTAGTATCATGTATGATATCCTTATAATGTTGATCGATTTATTCAATATCATGCATGAATGAATATAAGGTTTTTGAAAATGTGCATATTCTAATTTGAAAATATGATGATGCACAATTAAGATTGATACTTACCTTCGTCATAATTGATGTAATGGGTCTTCCCTTCTTTTTGACAATGACAAAGGGGGAGATAGCTTGCTTGCACAAGTCAAGAAGATGCAAAAACTTGATTGCTTGCTTGCCTATCTTAAGTAGCAAAGATTGCTAACTTGCTTATTTCAAGAAGCAAAAGTTGTCTTCTTGAACATTATTATCTTGCCCATCTCAAGAAGCAAGACTTGCAACCTGCACATTGCAATAGGAAGTAAGAATCGATAGCTTACACACTTCAACAAGAAATCTATCTTGTATTTGCTTTTGAAATTTTTACTAGCTTGTATGTTACAAAACTTGCTCACTTTTTCAAATACTTTGCTAGCTTGCACTTTGTAAAGGAAGCAAAAATAACACTTCTCAAAAGAGAAGAAAAACTTACTGTCTTGAACATATTTAATATGCTAGCTAGCATGATGTACAATTTGCTATTTTGAATATTACAAAGAAATACTATCATGCACATTGCAAAGAAAAGCAAAGTGCAATCTTGCACAAGAAGCAAGTGTTGAATTGCCATGATTGAACTTAAGAATCTTGCTATACTTTTGTGCTTATATGTTGTGATGAAAATCTAGCTTTATGTTGCAAAAACTTGCATATCTTTTAAAATAGCTAGAGCTACTTCTCCTTTTTGTTGATGACATAGGGGGAGAAGTATATTGATGACTTCATGCATTGAATTAAATATTTTATATTTGCATGATAGTTTAAATGTTTTTCATAACACGTGATGAATGTTACTTGGATTTGGGATAATCCAAGTGTTCTATCAATGGCATATTGATAGGGGGAGTTTAGTTAAACTCCGGGGAGTTAAGGTTAACTCCGTTAGTCATCAATTAGTTGTCATCATCAAAAAGGGGGAGATTGTTGAATCTCGGATTTTGATGATGAAACTAATTGATTGTGTTTAAATATTTGACTACATTTTGAGTGATACAGGTCTACTCGATCAGGATTAGACAATTAACGCAGGAGGAATTGACGTTGCGTCGGAGGAGATCACGTCAGGATATTGGATGGCAGAAGGCTTCGGGCGTCGGGCATCGGGCCAAGGAGAGCGAAATTGCGCCAAGGATATCGGGGTTGCGGAGGTCAACCGCCGATTGGGCAACAAGCCGCAAGAGAGGACGATGCACCGAAGAATCGGATGAAGCGCCAACCAATGACGTGCCGGGCAACAGAATGTCAATTTGCGTTATAATAATTGTCTAGATCGGAGTAGAGTGTTTGCTTGTGTGTGCAGGATTAACTACGATAACTAGAAAACACAAAGCGAGAATACCGGAGTCAAGTTCGATGGACGTTTAAGAGTCCGAAGAATCGTCGGAGATGCTGCCAGAACCAACCGAGAAGAAATCGGGAACTTGTCGGAATTTTCGGAAGTTCGCCGAAGAGATCGTCGGAGGTTCACGGAGATCACCGAGAAGGCTCGGCTACTCATTAAAGTCATCACAAGTTCGGGAGCTTGCTAGAAGCCCGTCAGCAGAAAGTTCGTCGGAAAGCTCGCCAGAACAAGACTCGACGTTCGCGGTTGAAAATTTGCTTAGGATGTGTTTTGGTTATGTAGTCCACTTGTAATTAGGATTAGGATTAAGAGATAATCCTATATCCTGGTTAGGGGCCAACTGGGCCCAAAGTCAGAGTTGGTTTAGGCTAAAAATTAAGCTAAACCAGCGAACTAGAGAGCCAAGATTGAAGCCCAACTAGTGGCTGAAAACACTGTAGTCGGGCTGAAAACACTGTAGGCGGTGGCACCGCCCAACACCCGAGAGCTGGGCGGTGACACCACCTGGCTGGGCGGTGGCACCGCCCAGCATCCGAGCGCTGGGCGGTGGCACCTCCAACAGCGGGAACCCAAAGAGAATTCAAATTTTGAAGCCCAAATTTGAATCCTCTTGAGGCCTATAAATACCCCTCAAATCTCAGCTGAGACAACAACTTTTTGAGCAGCAAGTGTTTGAGAGAAAAGCCTTAGAAAAGTGTTAGCTTGTCTTGTTTTTAATTTGCTAGTGTTCACCTCCTTCTTTCTTGTTGAAAATCTGTAAGAGAGTGAACCGCTTGTAAAAGTTGTAAGAGGGGTATTCACCCTTCACTTTCAAGAGATTTGCTAGTGGAAGGTGGAAGCCTCATCGAAGAGGGGCCTCGCAAGTGGATGTAGGTCACTTGACCGAACCACTTTAAAAACGACGTAATCTCTGGTTTGCATTTCTTATTGTCATTTACATTACTGCAAATCTTCTTACTTGCTTTGTTTCATCATTACCTTTGTTGTGCAACTTTAAGAATACGCTTTCAAGTTAAGCTTTTCAAGTTCCGTTCTTATCGTACGAAAGATTTTACTAAAACCGAAGTTTTAATCCGCTGCACTAATTCACCCCCCCCTCTTAGTGCCACTCCGATCCTAACATTCCCAACAATGGTATCAAAGCCAGGTTGTTCATGCGAATGATTGGTTTTGAACTACGTGTATTGTGTTTAGGAAGAATTTTGACGTCAAAATCATTGACGCAAAAGAGAGAAAGGGCAGCAACAGTTGCTGCCCTCGATCTGCGTGCGTGTAGCGCAAGGGCAGCGTCTGCAGCAGCCGGCCGGCGGCCTGCTTGCAGCAGGCTTGCTGCTGGCGAGGCTGGCAACCCACGGGCAGAGGCGCCGCAGGGCAGCGGTGCCTGCCGCCGAAAGGAAGCGGCGCCTGCCGCCGCAGGGCAATGACGTGCGACGCCTGCCGCCGTTGCTCCCGCGAGCGAAACCCCCCGCACAGGGGTGGCCGCCCGGCAGGACAGCACCGCCTGCGGAGGCAGCGACGCCCGAAGGGGGAGCCCACCTGCAGCGACAGCGCCGCCAGCGAGCGTGCCGCCTACAGGCGAGTGCAGCGCTGTCGCCCCGCCGCACAGGCCGCCGTTGGTAGGGTGGCGGCGGTGGCACCAGCGAAAAAGGGAAAGGGTATTAGGGTTTTCTGGGCAAAAAATAATTTTGCCCCTCGAAATTTGAGAAATTTGAGTTTCTGTCTTTTGTCCAAATTATGAAAATACCCTTAGGAATTGAGAAATTCCCTACATGTCCCTGATTTCAAAAAAATATTAATTAATTAAAAGGTTTAGTTGATTATTATTTTTATTATTATCTAGTAGTCCTACATGATGATGATTATTTATAATGTGATGTATGATGTGTGGACGGATGATCATGGACCGTGTGATGTGTGTACTTGTGATTATTATTATTGAGGTCTGCGAACCTCCATTATATTTCTCGTTTACTGTCGGGCCTGCGTGCCTATGATTAAGTTGTAATCACATGAGGAGGCGCAGCGGGAGCGTGGATGTGATAGCGGGACCCACGAGATGGACGATCGTGATGCATGGAGATGCATCAAGATATCGACGGAACCGTCGAGGACGAGATGGACGATCACAGGTCATAGAGATGCACCGTTGCACACATAGATCTTGATGTGAGTGATTAGGCCTCCTGGCTCGGGCCTAATCATATTAGGTTGTGGTCCATGATCATCTGATGTGATTGCTTATACACATAATAGATATGTATATATGTTTGCATGTGATATAGATATATATTAAATATGTATATGTGTGACATGTCATATTAGGAGACCAAATTATAGAAACATCTCTCGATAATATTAAGTCGGTAAACGTGAGGCAATTAGATTGACCCACGTGGCCTTCCATCGTTATGAGTAGGAATCGATTCTCGGTGTAGGTTGAGTTGGTCGAGTCCCTCGAGACTCACCTATATCGTGATTCGCTATCTTGCTTACGACATAGAGATGTCAACAGTGACCTGAGGGCATGGTATGCTTGGCCGAGTCCCTCGAGGGTATATCATCAAATCAGACTCATCTTGTAACGAAGGTGTTGACTTAACCGAGCATCATGGTTGGTCGAGTCCCTCGAGGCCATGGTGATTCAGAGGCCGAACAGGACGGGAATCACAAGGAATTGTGATCGGCAAGAGTTGCCTACCTTTTAGGCTTAGTGTGATTGGTCGAGTCCCTCGAGGTTACATTAAGACGCTGATTGGATCCTGATCCCCACTAGAAGTCTGCCGGAGACTTCAGTTTCACGTGCTGAGGGTGTAGCGTGACTCGTTAGTAAAATAGTGGGAGCATATTAAGAGAGAAGTCCATATCTTGATAGTTTATTTCTTCCAAAATCTGCATGTTATTCATTTCTGCTACATCTTTATTTTCAGAAAATGTCGCTTTCAAATCCCTTACGTGGCATACTTGATGTCAACCGCCTCACTGGTCCAAATTATACGGATTGGCTCCATAACTTGAGAATTGTTCTCACAGCGGAGAAAATCATGTACGTCCTTGATATAGTGATGCCTATGCTAGTCATAGGTGCCCAGCAAGCCAATCACGTGAGTGATGGCACGTGTGACTTGATACCGAATCTTTTTGCTTATTATACTTTGGCGTATATCACTTTATAACTATTGCATAAATGCATATATATATTGTGATGTCCTTGGATTTGTGCAATGGGAATCGGATCGTGATGAGATCACGATAATGAGATCGATTCACCTTTAAACACATATCCTAAATAATCCCGGTCATAGGTTACTCGAGAGGGACATCGTGATAACCGGATAGACTGGTGTGCTGTATACCCGTCTATATGATGGATGCAACTGGTCTCATAGCTACTCGTGTAGGGACACTAGGGATACAGTACAGGTGCTCATTGGAGAATGAGTTCACTGATTGATCCGCTTACGGAATGCTGGATGGTTGATGATGCCTTATTGTCAGATAGCGATTCCATAGTCCTAGTGGTGTATCTGGTCCTTAGACTTGAGACACCAAGGATGTCCTGTATGAGTGCTCCACTCTTTGATACCAGACTTATAGGTTTGGTTGTCCCAGAACTAGTACAGCTGGTCATTGGGAGTGGTAGTCGACCTTACGAGGGCTATTGAGTATCGACAGAGGATCATCCACTCTCGACGTCATGAGAGGAATATCCCATGTGTTCTTACTCAGACAAATCCCTGGCTAGGGTCATTCGGGTTGAGAGAGAAAGTGTACTCCGGGAGAATCTGATTAGAGCGAGACTCGAGTAGAAACCGTATGGGTCTAACAACACCATGCTCGATATATGGTCTCTGGGATATTAGATGGATGAGGGACTATAGGTACATGGTAACTGAGGACAGACTGGTCCAATGGATTGGATTCCCCTGTATCGTCTAGGGACTATGGCATAGTGGCCTAGTACGTCCGTAGTCTAGGAGTCGAGTGAATTATTACAGAGATAATAATTCACTGAGTTAGAAGGAGTTCTGACAGGTATGACTCACGGCCAGCTCGATATTGGGCCTAGAGGGTCACACATATATGGTAGGCATTGCGATGAGTAGAGGTTCGGATATGAGATATCCGACGGAGCCCTTGTCTTATTGGATGCAGATCCAATACCCACTAGGGAAGGACTCATTAGGGTTTGACACGAGATCTCAATAAATATGAGGGATTCACAGCCTTATAGGCTAGAGTCTTTGCTTGCCTTTCCTATTCTCCTCTCCCTCTCCACCTCAGAGTAGGCTTGGAGTTTTGAGGAGGGTCGTCGCAACCCTGCTATGTGGATCACCGCTAGAGAGGAGGACGCTTGACCTCCTTCACCCTCTCCTAAGGATCTGCAAGGAAACAGGGATATACGATCTCCCTAGGTAACACAATCTCTATACGCAGTTTTTTGTTTGACGGATTTTTGCGCACCAATCTTCGCACGACGACGAACATCTTTTTAGGAATCGGGGATTTTTGTTTTCTTGTTCTTCCGCTGCGCATATGATGTCGCCCCCCATGATTTCCCTACAGTGGTATCAAAGCCAGGTTGTTCGTGCGAATGATTGGTTTTGAACTGCGTGTGTTGTGTTTAGGAAGAATATTGACGTCAAAATCGTTGACGCAAAAGCGAGGAAGGGCAGCAACAGTTGCTGCCCTCGATCTACATGCCTGCAGCCACCTGCAGCGGCAGCCGCAGCCAGGCAGCATAGCGCCGGTGCATGCGCAAGTGCTGTGCCTGCAGTAGGCGGCCGACGGTCTGCTTGCAGCAGGCTTGCTGTTGGCGGGGCTTGCAGCCCCCGGGCAGAGGCGTCGCAGGGCAACGACGCTTGCCGCCGCGGCTCCCGCGGGCGAAACCCCCCCACAGGGGCGGCCGCCCGGCGGTACAACACCGTCTGCGGAGGCAGCGACGCCCGAAAGGGGCACCCACCCGCAGCGGCATCGCCGCCAGAGGGCATGCCGCCTGCATGCGAGGGCAGTGCCCTCGCCCCGCCGCAAAGGCCGCCGCCAGAAGGGTGGCGGCGGCGACAGCAACGAAAAGGGGAAAGGGTATTAGGGTTTTCTGGGCAAAAGACAGTTTGGCCCCTTGGAATTTGAGAAATTCCAGTTTCTATCTTTTGTCCAAATTATGAAAATACCCTTAGGAATTGAGAAATTCCCTACGTGTCCCTGATTTCATAAAAATATTAATTAATTAAAAGGTTTAGTTGATTATTATTTTTATTATTATCTAGTAGTCCTACATGATGATGATTATTTATACATGTGATGTATGATGTGTGGACGGATGATCATGGACCGTGTGATGTGTGTACTTGTGATTATTATTATTGAGGTATGCGAACCTCCATTATATTTCTCGTTTATTGTCGGGCCTGCGTGCCTATGATTAAGTTGTAATCACATGAGGAGGCGCAGCGGGAGCGTGGATGCGATAGCGGGACCCACGAGACGGACGATCGTGATGCATGGATATGCATCAAGATGTCGACGGAACCGACGAGGACGAGATGGACGATCACAGGGCATGGAGATGCACCGTTGCACACATAGATCTTGATGTGAGTGATTAGGCCTACTAGCTCGGGCCTAATCATATTAGGTTGTGGTCCATAATCATCTGATGTGATTGCTTATACACAAACTAGATATGTATATATATTTGCATGTGATGTAGATATATATTAAATATATATATGTGTGACATGTCATATTGGGAGACCAAATTATAGAAACATCTCTCGATAATATTAAGTCGGTAAACGTGAGGCAATTAGATTGACCCACGTGTCCTTCCATCGTTATGAGTAGGAACCGATTCCCGGTGTAGGTTGAGTTGGTCGAGTCCCTCGAGACTCACCTATATCGCGATTTGCTATCTTGCTTACGACATAGAGATGACACCGGTGACCTGAGGGCATGGTATGCTTGGTCGAGTCCCTCGAGGGTATGTCATCAAATCAGACTCATCTTGTAATGAAGGTGTTGACTTAACCGAGCATCATGGTTGGTCGAGTCCCTCGAGGCCATGGTGATTCGGAGGCCGAACAGGACGGGAATCACAAGGAGTTGTGATCGGCAAGAGTTGCCTACCTTTTAGGCTTAGTGTGATTGGTCGAGTCCCTCGAGGTTACACTAAGACGCTGATTGGATCCTGATCCCCACTAGAAGTCTGCCGGAGACTTCCGTTTCACGTGCTGAGGGTGTCGCGTGACTCGTTAGTAAAATAGTGGGAGCATATTAAGATAGAAGTCCATATCTTGATAGTTTATTTCTTGCAAAATCTGCATGTTATTCATTTCTGCTACATCTTTATTTTCAGAAAATGTCGCTTTCAAATCCCTTACGTGGCATACTTGATGTCAACCGCCTCACTGGTCCAAATTATACGGATTGGCTTCGTAACCTGAGAATTGTTCTCACAGCGGAGAAAATCGTGTACGTCCTTGATATAGTGATGCCTACGCCCGAAGAAGGGGAAAGCGAGGATGAGATCGCTCGCTACGTGAAGTACATTGATGACTCCACTCTTGCTCAGTGCTATATGTTAGGCTCTATGACTCCAAAGTTATAGAGACAACAAGAAAAGATGGATGCCATACCCTTTTCCGCGCTAGGATGATTGAGGGGACGCCGGTTCAAAACCATGTCCTAAAGATGATTGAGTGGATAGAGAAACTCACAAGTCTAGGAATGGTCCTAGAGGATAACTTGTGTGTGGACATTGTGCTTCAGTCCCAACCAGATTCCTTTTGACAATTCATAATGAATTTTAATATGAACAAGCTTGAGGTGACTCTCCCAGAGCTCCTCAATATGTTGAGGGAGGCAGAGAGTACTATTAAGAAAGAGAAGCCAGTTCTCTACACTGGTGAGACCAGAAAGAAAAGGAAAGCAGAAAGGTCCCTTAAGAAGGGAAAGGGCAAAGGCAAACAAGGTAAAGCAAAGGTTGCTAAGAAAGACCCAGCAAAGGACAAAGGCCAGTGCTTCCATTGTGGTAAAGATGGGCATTGGAAGAGAAACTGCAAAGAGTACCTTGCAGAAAGGGCGAAACAAAAAGCTTGATGAAGCTTCAGGTAAATTCATGATCAGTCTCCATTTGTCAGACTCTTATGATAACACATGGGTATTGGATACCGGTAGTGCTTATCATATATGCAATTCGTTGCAGGTTCTAGCAAGGCCTAGGAGACTAGAGAGAGGCGAGATGGACCTCAAAATGGGTAATGGAGCAAAAGTTGTTGTATTAGCTGTTGGCGAGGTCGCCCTATATCTGCCTAGTGGAGCTTTTATTGCATTAGATGCATGTTATTTTGTTCCTTTTATTATCAAAAACATTATCTCCATTTCATGTTTAACAGTTAGTGGATATAAATTTGTTTTTGAGAACAATGGTTGTTCAATTGCTGTTTTTGAGACCAATCAAGAGTTTGATTAGATAACCTTTCAAACCTAGTTTGGTACTCCTGAATGGTGGAGGTTTGTCGGATCTTTGCTAGTTGTCCGTTAATATTCTCGTAATCGGTTGGTTTGAAGCGGATCAGCAGTCCTTCTTTGAATTGTCGCCATGAAAGGATTCCATAAGTATGTTCAAACCAGTCAAACCACTGTATAGCATCCCCTTCAAGATGTATAGCTGCAATTTTCACCATAGATACATCCACGGTTTTATGGTACTGAAAATATCGCTCCGTGCGCGAGATCCAACCAATCGGGTCTCCTTCTTCCCATCTAGGAAAATCCACTCTCATACATGGATAGTTGGGGTTGGTCATAGAGCTTCCCGTCTCTTGGAAGTCATATCTTTGGGCTTGGTGTGATTAGGCAAAGCTCTCTCCTTGATGTGATTTCTTCGGGCGTAGTGGTCGACCCAATTTGAGTTCGGTAAAGAGCGTCCGAATCTTATCCTCCATTCGCGCCTCCAAGGCTTCGAATTTAGCATTGATTGTCTCCTTAGATGCCATAGTATATGTCTCCAAATCTATGATGTTAAGATCTCTCTTTTGTTGTCATGTTAAAGGCATGTATCGGTTGAGAGAAGTGATGGTCGAAAGGGTTGGTGGATCGGTGGCTGTAGGCTACGATTTAGGCTTGTTTTGTGGTTGTTTTGGGTGCAGTTTGAGGGTGTGGTTTGATGGAGTTTTAGGGCTATGGATGAAAGTTTTGGATCTGTGGTAGATGGTAGTAAAGGTTTGATAGAAATCAGTGGAAGTTGCAGCAAGTATGTGCTGTCTTGTAAGAGTAAAATTGTCGTCGAAGAAACAACGGTTTCTCGATGTAATTTCCACCAAAGACTTAGAGAATTGAGGAGGGAATTGATAGCAAAATCATAGTTTATATGACAGCAAGGATATCTAATTTAATCAAGAAAATTTCGGCTGTATAACAGCAAGAAAATTGGTGCAAGTTGCGATTGCAGAATTCTCGTCGAAAAATTTCAGAGGGTTACAACGAAAATTTGCAGCAACACAAAATCGTTTTTAGAGATGAATTTCTTAATAGATCAATCTTAGATGGAAGCCAAGACAATCTATAAAGTGTATAAGAAATTTCATTAAAAAAGAGTGCAAATAGATGGGTTAAGGCAACAATATGCGGCTAAAATTTTCTGCAGCACAGATTTTTAAGTTTAGCAGATTGGACATAAAAGATTAGTAGATTATATCGAGTATTTTTTTATGAAACCAAAGGGAAATCTACTGTTAGGAAGTGTCAAAGCTATCATAAAAATTTCGTAGAGATTTGGACAGAAACAAAGTAGTATCAAGATCAAACAAGCAGTGCTATGCGGCTGAAATTTTACAATGCAGATTTTCAAGTATAGCTGATTAGACGTAAAATATCAATCGTTTCTATTGAGAATTTTTTGACAAAACCAAAGAAAATCTGCTGTTAGAAAATGTCAAAGATGTCATAAAAATTTCGTAAAGATTTGGATAGGAAAAACACAGTAGCAAGATCAAACAGATGGTGCTATACGGTTAGAATTCTGCAATGTATCTTTCGTCGTAGAGATTAAAACGTTATGACGAAAAGCTTATGCAGCAATATAGGAATAATTTTTTTGGGATTTTCAAATAAGGATAACCAAATTGCAGTAGCAGTAAGGTAGAAAACCAGAACCTATTACAATTCATGAGGAGATCAAAGGATGATCCGTGGTGGTGGAGATGACGGCTGGATTTGGCAACGATGTCTTAAGCAATTGTGGGAATTGCTTTGGGCAGTTATAGAGGGTTGATGGATGGCTATGGAAGGGCAACGAGATGCCAAGAACGCTGCTCTGATACCAGGTGTTAGAACCCTTGCAGATTCTAAACTTGGGGTTGATCTCATTAGGGGATCGGCCTCCTTGGAACTCTATAGGGGTTCCTCCCTCCAAGTTGCTGCTCAAAGGCTGCAGAAAAGATTCATCTATTGCTTATGAAAAGAGGTGGAATACATGACTATTTATAGGGCTTCTAAACCCTAACTCATAATAGGACTCTTACTTAAGACTCCTACTTCTAACCAACTCCTAATAGAACTCTTACTCAAGACTCCTACTTCTAACCAACTCCTAATAGGACTCCTACTCAAGATTCCTATTCCTTTACAACTCCTTATTATTCTCTAAGAAATAACCTCCTAACCCTAGCTGACCACTTCACCTCTTTAATAGGGGTCGAGTTATGCAAGTTTTACATGAATGTCCCTCTCAATTAGGACTCTCATAGCTAGAGTCCTAACACTTACTACAGCCCCTCCCTATTCCTGATGCTACTTGGACCGACAAATCTATGGATTTCATTGACAGTCTCCCATCATCTCAAGGAAAGAGTACTATACTTGTAGTCGTGGATAGACTTACAAAGTATGCTTATTTCTATGCTTTACGACATCCTTATACTACTGCAAGTGTTACTTGTATTTTTGTGGAAAACATAGCTAAATTGCATGGGAGTCCCCATTCCATTGTTAGTGACAGAGACAAGATTTTTACTAGCTCCTTCTGGACAGAACTTTTTCGTTTACAAGGTACTCAAATGAATATGAGCACTGCTTATCATCCACAAACAGATGGACAAACTGAAGTGATAAACAAGTGCCTAGAAAATTACCTCCGATGCTTTACTATCGACAAGCCGAAGGAATGGGTCAAATGGCTTCCCTGGGCAGAGTGGTGGTATAATACCTCTTACCATTCTTTTATTAAAATGACTCCATTTGAAGCAGTTTATGGCCAACCCCCACCTACAATTACAAAGTATGTACCCGGTTCTTCTAAAGTTGATCAAGTAGACAAGGAATTGATGGATAGAAATAAGATTATTCAGCTTTTAAAGGATAACCTCATAGCCGCACAAGCAAGAATGAAACAATAAGCTGATAAACAACGAAGTGAATGAGAATTTATTGTAGGTGATTGGGTTTTCCTTCGCCTTCAACCCTACAAGCAAACTTCCATAAAGGTCCGATCTTCCATGAAGCTATCTCCTCGGATTTTTGGGCCTTATAAGGTATTAGAACTCATTGGACCAGTGGCCTTGTTAGAACCCTTGCAGATTCTAAACTTTGGGTTGATTTCTTTAGGGGATCGACCTCCTTGGAACTCTATAGGCGTTCCTCCCTCCAAGATGCTACTCAAAAGCTGCAGAAAATATTCATCTATTGCTTATGAAAAGAGGAGGAATACATGACTATTTATAGGGCTTCTAAACCCTAACTCCTAATAGGACTCCTACTCAAGACTCCTACTTCTAACCAACTCCTAATAGGACTCCTACTCAAGACTCCTATTCCTTTACAACTCATAATTCTTCTAGAAGAAACAACCTCCGAACCCTAGCCGGCCTCTTCATCTCTTTAATAGGGATTGGCTTAGGTAGGTTTTACATGAATGTCCCTCTCAATTATAACTCTCCAAGCTAGAGTCCTAACTGGCCTACCGCTTGGATTTGCCTGCTAGCTCTAAACTACATCCAGTCTTTTATGTTGCATGCTTTAAAAGGAAATTGGGTGAAGATGCAATAGTGTAGTGCCACTTGCCAGACACTACTACTACTGGGGAAGTTCAAGCTCTACCATAAGTCATACTTGATCGACGAGTTGTAATGTACCGCAGACATCTTGTAACTGAAGTGCTGGTGCAATGGGCCAACTTACCAAAGGAAGATGCCACTTGGGAGTCATACAACATGCTAAAGGAGAAGTTTCCAGAATTTGATGCTGCTCAGCCTTGAGGACAAGGCTGAATTGAAGGAGGCGTGATTGTTAGGATCCTTTTATTTTTCCTTTTATTTTATGTGCTTTCCTTTTATTTTCTGCATATTTATTAAGTCTATTTAGTTTAGCTAAAGTTGGAACTCTATAAATAGAGATGTAACTGCTTCTTTTCGATCATCTATGACAAATACTATTTTATCTTTTGACAAACCCTAGGAGGCTAATCCCCTCGAAGCGATCAAGGAGGCCGATCCCCTCGAAGTGATCATCCCTTTCTCTTCTTCTTTTTTACGATAAGACTTTAGGATCTTATCATCCTTCCCTGTTCCTCAAACAATTTACGGACATATAGGAGAATGGATCTAGTATCCATCTTTTCATGTTGTCTCTGTAACTCAGGAGTCATAGAGCCCAATATATAGCACTGAGCAAGAGTGGAGTCATTAATGTACTGCACATAGCGAGCGATCTCATCCTCGCTTGCCCCTTCTTCCGGCGTAAGCATCACTGTATCAAGGACGTACATGATTTTCTCCACCGTGAGAACAATTCTCAAGTTACGGTGCCAATCCGTATAATTTGGACTAGTGAGACGGTTGATATCAAGTATGTCACGTAAGGGATTTGAAAGCGACATTTTCTAAAAATAAAGATGCAGTAGAAATGAATAACATGCAGATTTTGTAGGAAATAAACTATCAAGATATGGACTTCTATCTTAATATGCTCATATTATTTTACTAATGAGTCACGCGACACCCTCAGCACGTGAAACGGAAGGTCTCCGGTAGACTTCTAGTGGGGATCAGGATCCAATCAGCGTCTTACTGTAACCTCCTAGGACTCGACCAATCACAGCTAGTAGTAATAGTTTTAAGTTGTTTCAAATGGATGTGAAAAGTGCTTTACTTAATGGCTTTATTTTCGAAGAAGTTTATGTTGAACAACCTCCCGGATTTGAGAATAATAGTTTCCCTAATCATGTATTTAAACTGACTAAAGCTCTCTATGGTTTAAAACATGCCCCAAGGGCTTGGTATGAGAGACTTAGTTCATTTCTTATTGAAAATAATTTCTCTAAAGGCAAGGTCGATACTACATTGTTTATCAAAAATTTTGAAAATAATTTTTTTATTATTCAAATTAATGTTGACGATATTATTTTTAGTTCAACGAATGAATCTCTTTGTGAATCATTTGCTAAAAGTATGAGTCTTGAATTTGAAATGAGTTTGATGGGAGAATTAACCTTCTTTTTGGGCTTACAAATTAAACAACTAAATAATGGCATTTTTCTTAGTCAAACAAAATACACTTTAGATTTGCTAACAAAATACACTTTAGATTTGCTAAAGAGGCTTAATATGGACACCTCAAAGGCTATCAACACTCCTATGAGTACCTCCACTAAGTTAGAAATTGATGAAAGTGGAGAAAGCTTTGATCAAAAAGGTTATAGGGGTATGATAGGAAGTTTACTTTACCTCACTGCAACTAGATCGGATATCATGTTTAGTGTAGGACTTTATACTAGGTTTCAATCTAATCCTAAGATATCTCATCTCAAAGCAATTAAAAGAATACTTAGATATCTTAAAGGTACCATTAATCTTGGATTATGGTATCCAAAATCCGAGAACTTTGAACTAATTACATACGCTGATGCGAATTTTGCTGGATGTAGATTAGATAGAAACAACACATCTAGAACATGTCAGTTTTTAGGACACACACTTGTTTCTTGGTCATCCAAGAAACAAAACTCGGTTGCACTATCTACAACCGAAGCTGAGTACATTGCAGCTTGTGCATTCTGTGTATAAGTTATGTCGATGAAAAACACTTTAGAGGATTATAAGATTCATCTTAAAAATATCCCCATAAAATGTTATAACACAAGTACAATATGTTTAACAAAGAATCACATTCAACACTATAGAAAAAAACATATTGACATTAGGCATCACTTTATACGAGATTATATCACTAATCATGATGTAATCCTAAAATTTATTGATACAAAACATCAATTGCCTAATATTTTTATAAAATATTTAAGTGACGAATAATTTGATTTTATTAAAAGAGAATTAGGAATGTTGATTAGTCCGAATGCATGAATTTATTAAATTTCGTTTTTAGCCTTTCTTAATTCTTTGATCACTCATTTAAATTCTATGCTTCTAATTTTATGATGAGAATTTTACTAGATTGTGTGCTTCAATAACATTTTCACACTAGAAAGTTTGTAAAAAGTTTCTATGATCATGCAATATCATGTTTATCTTCATGATTGTGATTGAAAAGCTATGACAAAACATGTCCGAATGCATGATTTTGTTGTATTTCTCTTCCGGACTTAATGTATTTCTTGAATGGAGCTTTTATAAGACTATGCCATATCAAAGCTATTTCATATCCATGCTCTATCATTTAATGATTTGATAAATGGAATTAATTGATAAATACATCTCTCATGGATTTATCTCTTGTAAATTTTTAAATTGAGAAATTGATTTGATATAATAATTCTTTCACTTGAATTCCTTCTTGATGAAGGAAGAATTTTCTTGTTTTGAGATGAATACTTGTAAGGATTTAATTTCACATGTATATCTTGATCCTTGTAAAAAATAAATCATGATTTAATGAAACTCTCTTATCATTTTTAATTTCATTTAAAGTTGGTTCTCAATGGTTTTTACCTTCCTTCTTTCCTTCTTCACGTAAAGTTTTGATGATAAGTAAAAGGAAAGAAGTTAATGAATGATATAATGTCATGAATGCTTGAAAAACAATTGGTATGAATTTCTTTACAAGTTGAAAAATGACATAAATTTTTACCACAATTTCATATATTGTTGAATTGTTCTCCTTTTTGTTGATGACAAAGGGGGAGAAATATATGGTAAATTGATGTAAATGTATGCAATTTTATACTTGAAATGTTTGCATTATGATAAGATATCTAGAGCTTAATTTGAAATACTACAAATTGATATCTTATCATAGAATGAATTGCTATGATTGTTATCCTTCATATTTAAAATATAAGACTTGAAAATGGATGTCATGCCTTGACATCATTTTTAGAAAGTTACATCATGATAGGAATCATGATGGGTGTATTGATAAGTTTAAAAGTCATTCCTGAATTCAAAGAACTCCCCCTATGTATATGCCATACTTGAGAAAAGTTATTCTTGAATTCAAGAATGACTTTTCTCAAGTATGGCATATAGATTGGGGGAGTTAAGGTTAACTCCGTCATCAATTGATTATCATCATAAAAAATGAGAAGATTGTTGATTCTTAGATTTTGATGACAAAGTCAATTATCATTTGTTTATCTAATTTATATGTTGAGAAAAGTATGCAAGATTAACTACGATTGCAGTAAAACATGCAGTATGTGTTATGCCAGAGTCAAGATTAAGATCACGCTGGGAGTTCGAGAGTTCGACGGAAGTCCGGACGTTCGTCGAAAGTTCTACTAGAACGAGTCGAGAAGTCCAAGAGCTTGCCATAGAAGCTCATCGGAACTCGCCAAGAAAATCGTCGTAAAGTGCAAGAGCGTGCCGGGAGTCCACCGAAGCATCATCGAGAGTTCATCGGATGTTTGCCGGAAGTACGTCGAAAGAAGCAATTGACGCATCGGAATACAAATTATAGTAATGATGTCTTAATTGTCATAGTTAGAGTATAGATTTAGTTAGAATTGGGAGGTAATTACACTAAATTTATTAGGGGCCAACCGGGCCTTTAACAGACCTAAATTGGGGCAAATGGAACTGCCCATTTGGCCCCTGAATTCCTGGTCGGTGGTGGCACCGGTTGGGAGACTCGGTCTCCCAGGAATTCTGGGCGATGGTATTGACCCTATCAGGCGGTAGTACCACTAGTAGTTATTGCTATCAGCGATGGTACCACCCCTATCAAGTAGTGGTACCACCTGAGCTTGGTCTTCGAGCGTTGTCAGGTAGTAATACCCCCCAGACTAAGCAGTAGTACCGCCTAGTGCCCAATGACAAGTAGTAGTACCGCCCAATAATGGTGGTGGTATTACCAGGACCTCGGAAATCTAGGAATGGATACTTTTAGGCTCCATTTTTGAACTCATTGGGGCCTATTAAAACCTCATCCTTTCCTGCATAAAAGGGCAACAAAATCTTGAAATACTCTTGAGCCTTTCAGGCCTTAAATTGTTGTAAAAAGCTAGATTTCTCCTCCTTCTTTCTAAGTGTTGGGATCATTCAAGAGAGGAGTGAAACTTGCAAGGGTTGTCTCCTAAGCTTGCAAAAGGAGAAAAATTGTAAAAGAGTGATTGACCTTTGCCTATTGAAAGAAGGCCTCTAGTGGATGCTAGTGACCTCGTCGGAGGAGGAAGCCGATAGTGGATGTAGGTCACATTGACCGAACCACTCTAAAATCTCGGTTTGCATTTACTTTATAGTAAACTGCCTCTCCTCCTTATTGTGCCTTAACTACGTCTATATACGCTTTGACATTAACATTTTCTGAGATCGGCTTTAATCGTACGAAGACCTGACAAAACCAGCGCTTTTCATTTGTGCACTTTACTTTGCTGCATTTCACCTTAGTCTTTTCTTGCTCTTTCACGAAAGGTTTCAAGTTCAAAGTTCTTCCGAAAAGGATTGATTTGAAACCATTCTTGTTGAATCGGCTTTAATCGAAATAAATTTATTGAAATCGTAAAACTTTTTCGCTACACTAACTCACACCCCCCTCCCCCCTCTTATTGCGCTCTTGATCTAATGAAGTTTTCGAAGTTAAGAAAAATGATTTTGATGATGATGTTAATTTTGATGCTTTAAAATTAAATGAAACCCCTTCTCCATCTAACAACTTGGATGCATCTTCTTCCGAAATATCTTTACCCAAGGAATGGAAGTATATAGATGCTTATTATGAGGAGCTAATCATAGGAGACACATCTAAAGGGGTTCAAAATCATTCATCTCTTAAGAACTTTTATGCAAACGTTGCTTTTCTCTCCCAAATTGAACCTAAATGCATTGATGAGGCCTTAAAAGATTATTCATGGGTCATCGCAATGCAAGATGAGTTAAATCAATTTAAGAGAAATGAGGTTTGGAAGCTTGTTCTAAGACCAAATGGCCATTTAGTTATTAGTACTAAATGAGTATTTAGAAACAAGCAAGATGAACTTGGTATCGTGGTTAGAAACAATGCTAGATTAGTGGCCAAATGTTTCAACCAAGAAGAATGGATCGATTATGAAGGGACATTCGCACTTGTGACACAATTAAAAGCCATAAGGATGCTCCTTGCCTATGTTAGTAGTAACAATTTTAAGTTATTTCAAATGGATGTTAAAAGTGCTTTTCTTACTGGCTTTATTTCCGAAGAAGTTTATGTTGAACAACCTTTTTTTTGGTAAGTAAAAGTAAATTGATTATGTGTAAAGTTTCTACAAATAGCTTTATCTATACAAGTCAGATAAAGCCAAGTAACTCATAGAGTGCGAATGCGATAGTTATGAGAACACATGCTATAGACTATAACTACCTGTGGGTACATTATTTGGCATCATTCCCAAGATCTTTAGCAAATAGCAAAATTAAATTTGATAAAAATATCTTTTTTCTCTTCGGGTGAAGTGCTCGATTTTGAGATCATGCTCCATACAGGATCTTGAGTCTCTAATAATCTCTTTCAAGAGCTGAGCATTGTTTATGTGTTAACATTCAAAGATTCTATTACATCTCTCCTTCCACATCCACCAAATAGCGTATCTAAAAGCAACCTTTGCCAGTTGTGTAAGAGGCCATTTTCTTGAGAAACATTGCATAAGGTCGCCTAGTTCTTGGTGCAAGTTTGGTTGCGTCAGTCTATTGAGTTTAAATCACTGGAGAATCTCCTTCCATATCCATTTTGTATAATCACAAGCAAAATAGAGGTGGTCAATAGTTTCTTCTTTTTGCAAACAAAGGGAGCATCGATTAACATGATAGATACCTCTTCTTTTCATATTGTCTATTGTAGGTAGTTTATTGAGAAGGGCCTGCCATGTACATAAGGAGTGTCTTTGTGATCCCGGTCGATCCCAAGTCCAACTGCTTGGGACTCACTTGTTATTTCTTTGCCTAATTTGATTCCATGCGGATGTGGCACTACATTTGCCATTGTCATGAGGCCAAATAAGTATATCTGAAGAGTTATTCCTGATTGGAATAGCTATGATAGTCGGCCAAAGTGATAACATTTCGGGAGAAATAGGATTAGGGAGACACTAGGTACCGTTAGCAATAAACTCGGAAACCTTCCAATCTTTGGGAGCCCCAAGATCTTTTCATATTTTGTCACCATATAATTGAAATATACTATTCCTATTCACCCAAGGATCATACCACATATTAGTACTAGTTCTAGAAGAGATTGCATAAGAAATGTGTTTGATTAGCCAATTCCTTGCCTTTAAAGTTCCTTTCTAAGCTGCAGAGTGATATGTTCTTATTGAAATTTCCCAGATTGATTCCTTTGAAAGATACCTAGTAGAAACCCATTGTGACCATACGGAACATTTGTTTTACAAAAGATCCCACAATTGTTATACCAGGCATGCTTGATTCCAATCTCTAGTATTTCTCAAGTTTACCCCCCTTCATCTTTCGGTTTGCAAATGCTATCCCAATTTACCATATGCATTGCCTTATCATTTGTGCAATTCCAGATGAAGTTCATTAATAATAGTTCAATATCTTGGAGAAGTCCAGCAGGCAGAAGAAATGCATTACACCAATATATAGAATAGGAGTGCAATACAGAACGGTTGAGTTCGAGTCGTCCTGCTTTTGATAGAAGCCTATTTTTCCAAGAAGAAATTATATTCTTTATTTTTTGCAGGATAGGCTGACAGTGGGTTTTGTGAATGCCTAAGGATATGAGCGGGAGACCCAAATAAGGAACTGGCAGGCTTCCCTCACTAACCCCCAAAGTTTGTGTAATAAAGACCTTATCCTCAACGTAAGGGCTCATATATACTTTACTTTTCGCATGATTTAACTGAAGTCCAGAAACCATACCAAAGTCATTCATAATAGTAGCCAGGTTCTTTACTGAAGTTGGATCATTTTGGAGAAAGATAAGTAAATCATCTACAAATGTTATATGTGATATATGAATAGAGCCAGCATTGGATACCTTAATGCTAGCATTTAAGACTGCATGTTCCAACATACAGCTAAGTCCTTCCATCGCAATAGTAAAGAGATACGGAGAGAGTGGATCACCTTGTCGGATGCCATTTGTGCTCCCAAAAAAACCAATAGGTGAGCCATTAAAGAGTATCGAAAACTTTGGAGTTTCCAAGCAAGATTGAATCCAATTAACCCATTGTTGTGGGAAGTTCATATCGAGGAGCATCTTATAGATAAATTTCCTATTAACTGAATCAAAGGCTTTCCTTAAATCAACTTTAAAACATAATTTTGTCCCTCTTGCTTTTGAAAGCAAATCTTTGATAAAGTCATTAGCAAGCAAAATGTTATGATGTATACTTCTCCCTTTGATGAAAGTAGCTTGATTTGGGCGAATGATCTTGTGTATTACCTTTTACATTCTATTTGCCAATACTTTGGAGATGATCTTGTAAATAAAGTTGCATAATGATATGGGTCGATAGTTCTCTAGTAAATCAGCCCCTGCATTCTTCGGAATTAAAAAAATAAAAGTGCAATTCATCTCTCTAAGAATATGACCCGAAGAGAAAAAATGTTGGCAAGCCTTGATCACATCATTTCCAATAATAGACCAAGCAGTTTGGTAAAATTAAGTTGGAAATCCATCTGGACCTGGGCTTTTGTGCTTTGGTGACTTAAAGACAACACATACAATTTTGCCGTTTGTAATTGGGGCATTGAGGATTGAAATTGCTTCCGAATCAAGTTTTCTAGTCGGCTCCACATGAATGTTATTAGTTTTCCCAGCTTGATTAAGGAATAAAAAAATTGCTCTGTGTGTGCTTTAACCTCATCTAAATTCTCAATAAGATTATCATCTTTGTCTCTACATTTACTGATATGGTTAAAGCCCTTCGAGAAGCAATTGAATTATAGAAAAATTTAGTATTGGAATCTCCTAGTGTAAGCCAATGCTGTCGAGACTTCTGCTTTGCAAAACTTTCCTCCTATTTTAAGGCTTGCATGAAGTTATTTCTGGCTTCTGTCTCTTTGTAGATAATATTCTCATCATTTGACTAAAGTTGCAGCTCATGTTGCAATGACATTAGTTCCTTCCTGCAAAATTGAACTGTGATGGTAATAATGCCAAAGGTATTTGTATTCCACTCCTTTAGTGCTGCTTTACAGGCTTTGAACTTTTGACATAAGATGTAAGGGGGGGATCCATGCACATTAACATTCCAAGCAGATATGATAACATCAAGAAATTGAGGATTAGTACTCCACATGTTAAAGAATCTAAACGGTTTCTTACCTCTTGGTGTAGCTTTGTCTGCGTGTATATACATTAAAGAATGGTCAGAAAACAAAGGAGCACCATACTCTAGAAGTGAATCTGGGTAAACTGTTAACCATTTATGATTAATCAAACACCTATCAAGTCGAGCCATTATTTTTCTGTTAGTAGCACCTTGATTACTCCAAGAGAGCCAATTACCCACAGATTTAAAATCAAACAAAGCTGTAGTGTCAATGTAATCATTAAAACTTTGAAGCTGACTTTCTGAAAGTTGTCTACCCCCCTCTTTTTCATTTGTGTATCGAACAATATTAAAGTCTAGCTAGGAGAGTCCTAATTGAGAGGGACATTCATGTAAAACTGTTAGGACTTTAGCTAGGAGAGTCCTAATTGAGAGGGACATTCTGTTAGGACTCTAGCTAGGAGAGTCCTAACTGAGAGAGACATTCTGTTAGGACTCTAGTTAGGAGAGTCCTAATTGAGAGGGACATTCATGTAGGAGGTTTTTTCTTAGAGAAGAATTAGGAGTTGTAAAGGAATAGGAGTCTTGAGTAGGAGTCCTATTAGGAGTTGGTTAGAAGTAAGAGTCTTAAGTAGGAGTCCTATTAGGAGTTAGGGTTTAGAAGCCCTATAAATAGCCATGTATTCCTCCTCTTTTCTTAAGCAATAGATGAACCTTTTCTACAGCCTTTGAGCAACAACTTGGAGGGAGGAACCCCTATAGAGTTCCAAGGAGACCGATCCCCTAAAGAGATCAACACCAAGTTTAGAATCTGCAAGAGTTCTAACACCTGGTATCAGAGCAGCGTTCTTGGCGTCTTGCTGCCCTTCCATAGCCATCAATCAACCCTCCACAACCGTCCAAAGCAATTCCCACAATTGCTTAAAAGATCATCGCCGAATTCCGCCATCATCTCCACCACCACGGATCATCCTTTGATCTCCCCGTGAATTGCAACAGGTTCTGGTTTTCTACCTTACTACTACTGCAATTTAGTTATCTTTATTTGAAAATCCCAAAAAAAATATTCCTATATTGCTGCATAAACTTTTCGTCATAAAGTTTTCATCTTTACGACGAAAGATACATTGCAGAATTCCAACCGTATAGCACTGTCTGTTTGATCTTGCAACTATGTTTTTTCTATCCAAATCTCCACAAAATTTTGTGACATCTTTGACACTTCCAAACAGCCAATTTTCCTTTTTTTTTGTTAAAAAATTCTCAATATAAACCATTGATATTTTACATCTAACCTGCTATACTTGAAAATCTGCACCGTAAAATTTCAGCCGCATAGCACTGATTGTTTGATCTTGATACTACGTTGTTTCTATCCAAATCTCCACAAAATTTGTATGATAGCTTTGACACTTCCTAATAGTAGATTTCCCTTTGGTTTCATCAAAAAATTCTCAATATAAACTTCTGATCTTTTACGTCCAATCTGCTATACTTAAAAATCTATGCTGCAAAAAATTTCAGCCGCATATTGTTGCCTTAACCCATCTATTTGCAATCTATTTTGAATGAAATTTCTTATACACTATATAGATCATCTTGGCTTTCGTCTAAGATTGATCTATTAAGGAATTCATCTCTAAAACCGATTTTTGTGTTGCTATAAATTTTCATCGTAAACTGATGAAATTTTTTGACGAGAATTCTGCTATCGCAACTTGCACCAATTTCCTTGCTGTTATACTACCGAAATTTTCTTGATTAAATTAGCCATCCTTACTGTCATATAAACTGTGATTTTGCTGTCAATTCCCTCCTCAATTCTCTCAAGTTTTTGGTGGAAATTACGTCGAGAAACTGCTATTTCTTCGACGACAATTCTACTCTTACAAGACAGCACATACTTGCTGCAACTTCCACTGATTTCTCTCAAACCTTTGCTGCCATCTACCCCAGATCCAAAACTTTCATCCACAGCCCTAAAACTCCACCAAACCACACCCTCAAACTGCACCCAAAACAGCCACAAAACAAGCCTAAATCGTAGCCTACATCCACCGATCCACCAACCCTTTCGACCATCACTTCTCTCAACCTATACATGCTTTTAACCTGACAACAAAAGAGAGATCTTAACATCATAGATTTGGAGGCATATACTATGGCATCTAAGGAGGCAATCGATGCTAAATTCGAAGCTTTGGAGGCATGAATGTAGGATAAGATTCAGACGCTCTTTACCGAACTCAGATTGGGCTGACAACTAAGCCCAAAAAAATCATATCACGGAAAGAGCTTTGCCCAATCGCACCAGGCCCGAAGAGATGAGTTCCAAGGGAGGGGAGGCTCTATGATCGATCCCAACTATCCACGCATAAGGGTGGACTTCCCTAGATGGGAAGAAGGAGACCCGATTGGTTGGATCTTGCACGCGGAGCGATATTTTCGGTACCACAAAACTGCGGATGCATCTATGGTGAAAATTGCAGCTATACATCTTGAAGGGGATGCTACACAGTGGTTTGACTGGTTTGAACATACTTATGGAGTCTTTTCATGGCAACAATTCAAAGAAGGACTGCTGATCCGCTTCAGACCAACCGATTACGAGAATATTGACGGACAACTAGCAAATATCCGACAAACCTCCACCATTTAGGAGTACCAAACTAGGTTTGAAAGGTTATCTAATCAAACTCTTGATTGGTCTCATAAATATCTATTGAGGACTTTTATTGAGGGCTTGAAGCCGGAGATCCGAGGAGAAGTTAAAGCGCGACAACCGTACACGCTTATGGCAGCCATCTCTTTCGCACGACATCAAGAGGAGCAATTGAACCATGAAGCTCGAAGGTCTAGGGTCACTCCTCAACCAGTAATATTGACGCCCTTAGCCCCCCCTACTGTTGACCGAGTCCCTACACCAAAAAGTTTGACAAGAGAAGAGCTTCAGGAGAGATCTGCGAAGGGGTTATGTTGACATTGCGACGAGCCGTGGAGCCTTGAGCATCGCTGTAGTAAAGGAAGACTTTTTATCATTGAACCAGTAGAAGAAGAGGTCATTGAACATCCAGACGAGAGCATTGAACATAAAGAAGAAGATGCAGAAGAAGAGCCACAACCGACCAAAGTTACGGTACATGCACTAGCCGGCTACTCAAACCCGCAAATGATAAAAGTTGGAGGCCATCTCAAACAACAACTGATCACTGTTTTCATCGACACAGGTAGCACTAATAATATCCTAAACAGTAAGGTTGCTATCCGAATGGCATTACCTATCGATAATCGTTGCTAGTTTGATGTTAAGGTCACCAACAGACGGATTTTGAAGTGTGATCGTAGGCGCCCGCAGGAGAAACTATTGCTGCAGGACTAAGAGAAAATTGCAGATTTCTGTTAGGATCGGAGCGGCACTAAGAGGGGGGGGGGGGGGGGGGGGGGGTGAATTAGTGTAGCGGATTAAAACTTCGGTTTTAGAAAAATCTTTCGTACGATAAGAACGGAACTTGAAAAGCTTAACTTGAAAGCATATTCTTGAAGTTGCGCAACAAAGGTAATAAGGAACTAAAGCATGTAAGAAGGTTTGCAGTAATGTAAGTAGCAATAATGAAATGCAAACCAGAGATTACGCCGATTTTAAAGTGGTTCGGTCAAATGACCTACATCCACTTGCGAGGCCCCTCTTCGATGAGGCTCCCACCTTCCACTAGCAAATCTCTTGAAATGGAAGGGTAAATACCCCTCTTACAACCTTTTACAAGCAGTTCAACCTCTTACAAATTTTCAATGAGAAAGAATGAGGAGAACTCTCTAGCAAATTGAAAACAATACTTGCTAAGACTTTCTAAGACTTTTCTCTTAATCAAATGCTTCTCAAAAGTTGTAATCTCGGCTAAGATTTGAGGGGTATTTATAGGCCTCAAGAGGATTCAAATTTGGGCTCCAAAATTTGAATTCTCTTTGGGTTCCCGATGCTGGCGGTGCCACCGCCCAGCGTTCGGGTGCTGGGAGGTGCAACCACCCAGCCCAGGAGGTGTCACCGCCCAGCTCTCGGGTGCTGGGTGGTGCTACCGCCTAGCCAGGCGGTGCCACCGCCTGGCTCTCCAATTTCACTGGTTTGGCTTAATTTTAGCCCAAACCATATCTGACTTTGGGCCCAATTGGCCCCTAACCAGGATATATGATTATCTCTTAATCCTAATCCTAATTACAAGTGAACTACATAACAAAAAGACATCCTAAGCTAGCTTTCAACCGCGAACGTCGAGTCTTGTTTCGGCGAGCTTTCCGACGAACTTCTTCCGACGGACTCCCATCAAGCTCCCGATCTTGTGATGACTTTAACGAGTAGCCGAGCCTTCTCGGTGATCTCCGTGAACATCCGATGATCTCTTTGGCGAACTTCCGAAAATTCCGATAGGTTCCCGATTTTTCTCGGTTGGTTCCGGTAGCATCTCCGACGATTCTTCGGACTCTTAAACGTCCATCGATCTTGACTCCGGTATTCTTGCTTTGTGTTTTCTGGTTATCATAGTTAATCCTGCACACTTAACTCAATAATATGGATTAGATCAATTAACCCATCAATTGATTTCATCATCAAAATCCGAGATTAAACAATCTCCCCCTTTTTGATGATGACAATCAATTGATCACGGAGTTAAACATAACTCCCCCTATCTATATGCCATATTATGAGAAGATGAAAACACTTGAATTTCATCCATTAAATTCAAGCATAAACCGATAAGTTCTAACTGTAGAACTTATCGTTATTCTCATTAAGCAATATTAAATGCGAAACTTCGATGAAAATCATAAGTCAAATGATATGGGACGATTTTTACTATGATAGGAGATAAAGATTTTCAACATGAATTTTATGATATCCATGTAAGGCATGCTTTCAATATGATCAATCATTCTTGTGATATTCTTAAGGATTTTGCAAGGCATATAAGACATTCATATCACACAAGCTTTTGCAATTCATATAAGTCATGCTATTAAAATGATACAAGTCATCACTTTTCTCCCCCTTTGTCATCAACAAAAAGGGAATGAGACTTGAAGCACATAATTTATCATACAAAGATTTTATCATTGATCATACATCACTCATCTATATTATCATTGATCATACAAAGATTTTATCATTCAAAATTAAGTATACTAAAATATTTATCTAGAGTTCATCTTAAAGGAAAATTCAGCATTCTTCCATATTATCAAATCTCTTCTTTTTATAAATAACAAAAATTGTAGATGTACAAAGAAGAGATTGGGATAAGAAAAAATTTTAATTAGTAACTCCAATAAGTCAAGATCATAATTCGAATACAAATCCATTCAAATTCAATTCGTCAACTTGAAACTGATAATCAAGCCATCCAAATCAATTTCGAGATTCAAAATATCATAAAATCATTAATCTTGATCAGATGGAAGCGGTGTTTGACTCAAGATAGGATAAGATAATTTAACAAGTCACCGAGGAATGGAGAGAGAATGAAAAACTTTACGGAAAATCCATTCAAACAAGTTTATTCTTAGGGATAATTTAACATACCTAATTCCCTTCTAATGAATTCAAATTGGTCTTCATTCAAAGCTTTTGTAAATATATCTGCTAATTGATGCTTTATGTCAATGAATTCTAGAACAACATCATTGTTAAGGACATGATCGCATATGAAATGATGCCTAACGTCGATGTGCTTAGTTCTAAAGTGCTGAATTCGATTTTTAGTAAGACATATGGCACAAGTATTATCACATTTTATGGGAATATTTTTAAAGTGAATTCCATAGTCTTCTAATGTATTTTTCATCCAAATGACTTGTCAACATGCACTTGCAGCAATGTATTCGGCTTCCGCCGTAGATAGTGCAACTGAATTTTGTTTCTTGGAAGTCCAAGAAACAAGTGCATGTCCTAAAAATTGGCATGTTCTAGATGTACTTTTTCTATCTATCCTGCATCCGCCAAAATCGGCATCTACATAAGCTATTAGATCGAATTTTTCAGATTTTGGATACCACAATCATAAATTTGGAGTTCCTTTAAGATACCTAAATATTCTTTTAACACTCTTTAGATGAGATAATTTAGGATTAGATTGAAACATAGCGCAAAGTCCTACACTAAACATAATATATGGTCTAGTCGCGGTGAGGTAGAGTAGACTACCTATCATTCCCCTATATGTTTTTTGATCAAAATTTTCACTATTTTCATCAATATCTAACTTAGTCGCAGTACTCATAGGGGTGTTTATTGCTTTTGAGTTATCCATGTTAAATCGTTTTAACAATTCTAATGTATATTTGGATTGGTTAAGAAATATACCATCACTAAGTTGTTTGATTTGTAATCCTAAAAAGAAAGTTAATTCACCCATTAAACTCATTTCAAATTCATGACTAATACATTTGGCAAATAATTCACATATTGATTCATCCGAAGAGCCAAAAATAATATCGTCAACATAAATTTGCACAATAAGAAAATTATTTTCAAAATGTTTAATAAACAATGTAGTATCAACCTTACCTTTGGTAAAATTATTTAAAATAAGAAAGGAACTAAGCCTTTCATACCAAGCTCTAGGAGCTTGTTTCAAGCCAAAGAGAGCTTTAGTCAATTTGAATACATGATTAGGAAGAAGAGAATTTTTAAATCCGGGAGGTTGTTCGACATATACTTCTTCGGAAATAAAACTATTCAAGAAAGCTCTTTTGACATCCATTTGAAATAGTTTAAAATTATTACTACTAGCATAGGTAAGGAGCATCCTTATGGCTTCTAATCGAGCCACGGGAGCGAAGGTTTCTTCGTAATCGATACCTTCTTCTTGGTTGAAACATTTGGCCACTAATCTAGCCTTATTTCTAACCACGATACCATTTTCGTCTTGCTTGTTTCTAAAGACCCACTTAGTAACTATGACTAAGTGGTCACTTGGTCTAGGAACAAGCTTCCATATCTCATTCCTCTCAAATTGGTTCAATTCTTCTTGCATTGCAATGAACCAAAAATCATCTTTTAAGGCTTCGTCAATGCATTTAGGTTCAATTTGGGAAAGGAAAGCGGCGTTAGCACAAAAATTCTTGAAAGAAGAACGAGTTTGAACCCCTTTTGTTGTATCTCCTATAATTAGCTCCTTTGGATGAGCATCTACATATTTCCATTCTTTGGGTAAAGAAATTTCGGAAGAAGATGCATTCAAATGGCTATTTTGAGGAGGGGGTTCGTTTAAATTCAAATTAACAAAACCAAGATCATCATCAAAATCATTTTTCTTTAAATCAGAAATTTCATTAAAAACTACATGAATAGACTCTTCTATTACAAAGGTCCTTTTGTTAAAGACACGAAAGGCCTTAGAAATGGAGGAGTAACCAAGAAAAATGCCTTGATCGGATTTAGCATCAAATTTACCTAGGGCATCCTTTTCATTTAAATTGAAGCATTTACAACCAAAAACTTTAAAATAAGAAATATTTGGTTTTTTGTTATTCCATAATTCATAGGGAGTTTTTGATAGAGATGGTCTTATTAGGACCCTATTCATGATGTAACAAGTCGTATTTACGGCTTCGGCCCAAAAATATTTGGGTAAACTATGTTTATTTAACATAGTTCTTGCCATTTCTTGTAGGTTTCTATTTTTCCTTTCAACTACTCCATTTTGTTGAGGATTTCTTGGAGTTGAGAAGTTATGATTGTACCCATTAACTTCGCAAAAATTTTGAAAGTCACGGTTTTGGAATTCACCACCGTGATCACTCCGAATTGATGAAATCATGAAGCCTTTTTCGTTTTGAGTGAGTTTACAAAATTTAGAGAAACACTTGAAGCAATCACTTTTGTGAGCTAAGAAATAGGTCCAAGTGTATCTAGAGTAGTCATCCACAATCACAAAAGCATATTTGCTTCCACCTAGACTTGTGGTCCCAATAAGTCCAAATGGATCAATTGTAATGGTCTAGTGGTGCTAATTTGATTTTTTGGTTTGAAGCTTGTTTTTATTTGTTTGCCTAGTTGACATGCATCGCATACCTTATCCTTAATAAACTTCATATTCGGAATCCCTCGTACTAATTCTTGAGATGAGATTTTAGATATTGTTTTCATGCTTGCATGACCTAATCTCCTATGCCAAAGCCAAGCATCATCATTTACGGTGGAGAAACACATTTCATTACTTAGTTCATCAAGATTGATGGTATAGACATTATTTTGTTTTAAAGCAATCATAGTCATGTTATGATTTGGTTTTTCAATAATGCACATATTTGATTCAAATCTAACGATATAACCTTTATCGCATAGTTGACTAATACTTAAGAGATTGTGTTTCAATCCATCAACTAGTAAAAAATCATCAACGAAAAAATTAAATTTGTTACCAATAGTTCCCTTGCCAATGATTTTGCCTTTGTTGATGTCTCCGAAGGTGACGTACCCTTCTTCTTTGCTAGTGAGCATAGAGAAATGAGATGGATCTCCAGTCATATGTCTTGAGCATCCACTATCGAGATACCATCTCTTGCTCCTAGCTTGTGGGTTTGTCTACAAAATAGGATGATTTTTAGGTACCCATTCGATTTTGGGTGCCTCATAACTTGACCCACTAATTTTGTTATTTATTATTGAATCCTTTATAGTTCCTTTAGGAACCCATATTAATTTTTGTGAACTAATTTTCCTAAATGGACATTTGTAGGCAATATATCCGGATTTGCAACAGAAGTTGCATTTCATATAAGAGGAAACATGTAATGTAGGTCCTTTTATGAAAGTGATAGGATTTTGATATAATCCTTTTACAAATCCAATTCCATTTCTATTTGCGATGTGACCCTTGTGTGCAAGGATCATATCTAATCCTTTGCTACCAACCTTAAACTTGTTTAAGGTTTCTTTAAGAAGCAAATTTTCATTTTTTATTGCTTCTAAATGCTCACACTTAGAGCATGGAGGAGTTTGAAGATTCTCAAACTTATCTTGTAGCAAAGCATGCTCTTTCTTTAAGATACTTAACTTCTTGCTAACAGTTCTACATTCATCAAATAATTCATGAAAAGCGATAGAGAGTTATTCAAAAGATAAATCTTCATTAAATAAATCACATACCTCTTCTCCTAAAGCCATTAGCGCTTAATGAGCAACTTGCTCGGTGTTGGACTCCTCTTCTTCGGACGCGCTTGAATCATCCCACGTTGCCTTGAGCACCTTCTTCTTTGATGTTCTCTGTTTGGCTTGAGGACAATCGTTCTTGTAGTGGCCCGGTTTTTTACATTCATAGCAAATCACTTGGTCCTTCTTTTGTTCAAATTTATTTTTTATATTATTTTTAAATTTATTCTTTCTTAAATATTTTTTTAATTTTTGAGTCAAAAGTGCAATGTCATTGTCACTGTCCTCATCACTTGATGTTCCTTTCAAGTGGTCTTCTTGTGATTTGAGTACCATATCCTTCCTGTTCTTTGGAAGGGGGTTCTCGAGCTCGTCATGAGCTTGACATGTCATTTCGTAGGTCATTAGAGACCCAATGAGTTCTTCAAGAGGGAATGCTTTAAGGTCTTTGGCCTCTTGAATGGCCGTAACTTTTGGATCCCAACTTTTAGGGAGGGATCTTAAGATTTTAGTTACTAGTTCAAAGTTAGTAAAATCTTTACCAAGAGCTTTGAGTCCATTGATGACATCCGTAAACCGGGTGTATATGTCTCCGATGGACTCACTTGGTTTCATTCGGAAAAGTTCATAAGAGTGCACAAGGATGTTGATTTTGGACTCTTTCACTCGGCTAGTGCCTTCACGAGTGACCTCAAGAGTTCTCCAAATATCAAAAGCCGAATCACAAGTTGAAACACGATTAAATTCGTTTTTGTCTAGTGCACAAAACCAAGGCATTCATAGCCTTTGCATTTAAAGCAAAAACCTTCTTCTCCGATTCATTCCATTCTCTCATCGGAAGAGAAGATTTTTGAAACACATTCTCGACAATAGACCAAAGCTCAAAGTCCATAGAAATGAGGAAGATCCTCATGCGAGTCTTCCAATATGTGTAATTCGACCCATTAAACAAAGGTGGACGTGCAATAGAATGACCCTCTTGCATGCCGGAGTAAGCCATCTCTCTTGGGTATTAAACCAAATATGAGAGATAACTTCGCTCTGATACCACTTGTTAGGATTGGAGCGGCACCAAGAGGGGGGGGGGGTGAATTAGTGCAGCGGATTAAAACTTCGGTTTTAGAAAAATATTTTGTACGATAAGAACTGAACTTTAAAAGCTTAACTTGAAAGCGTATTCTTGAAGTTGCGCAACAAAGGTAATAAGGAATTAAAGCATGTAAGAAGGTTTGCAGTAATGTAAATAGCAATAATGAAATACAAACCAGAGATTACGCCGATTTTAGAGTGGTTCAGTCAAATGACCTACATCCACTTGCGACGCCCCTCTTTGATGAGGCTCCCACCTTCCACTAGCAAATCTCTTGAAATGGAAGGGTAAATACCCCTCTTACAACCTTTTACAAGCAGTTCAACCTCTTACAAATTTTCAATGAGAAAGAATGAGGAGAACTCTCTAGCAAATTGAAAACAATACTTGCTAAGACTTTCTAAGACTTTTCTCTTAATCAAATGCTTCTCAAAAGTTGTAATCTCAGCTGAGATTTGAGGGGTATTTATAGGCCTCAAGAGGATTCAAATTTGGGCTCCAAAATTTGAATTCTCCTTGGGTTCCCAATGCTGGCGGTGCCACCGCCCAGCCAAGCGGTGCCACCGCCCAGCGTTCGGGTGCTGGGAGGTGCAACCGCCCAGCCCAGGAGGTGTCACCGCCCAGCTCTCGGGTGCCACCGCCTAGCTCTCCGATTTCACTGGTTTGGCTTAATTTTAGCCCAAACCATATATGACTTTGGGCCTAGTTGGCCCCTAACCAGGATATATGATTATCTCTTAATCCTAATCCTAATTACAAGTGAACTACATAACAAAAACACATCCTAAGCAAGCTTTCAACCGCGAACGTCGAGTCGTGTTTCGGCGAGCTTTTCGATGAACTTCTTCCGACGGACTCCCATCAAGCTCCCGATCTTGTGATGACTTTAACGAGTAGCCGAGCCTTCTCGGTGATCTCCGTGAACCTCCGACGATCTCTTCGGCGAACTTCTGAAAATTCCGATAGGTTCCCGATTTCTTCTCGGTTGGTTCCGACTGCATCTCCGACGATTCTTCGGACTCTTAAACGTCCATCGATCTTGACTCCGGTTTTCTTACTTTTTGTTTTCTGGTTATCGTAGTTAATCCTGCACACTTAACTCAATAATATGGATTAGATCAATTAACCCATCAATTGATTTCATCATCAAAATCCGAGATTCAACAATTTCTTCCTTCTCCCTCTTGATGATCATGAGGCCATGCTCAGAATTAAATGGTTGACAACATTAGGTGATTTTTCTTGGAATTTTATGAAACTAATTATGAAATTTTACAGTAAGGAGAAAAAGGTGATACTGCACGGGAAACGTGGGGGTGACGTAACGATGATTTGCACACAACAAATGAAGAAGGTTTTGCATAAAGCATGCAGTGGCTTTTTAGTACAACTTGAGCAGCAAACTAAGGGAGAGCCAACAAAATTGGAAGATTCAAATCTACTTCCTTTGCTTGCTGAATTTTCAGATATATTTGACGAACTACGCAACCTACATCTTACCCGTCGGCATGATCATTGTATAATAATTCTTCCAGGCCAATCTCTAGCAAATGCTCAGCCATATTAGTATCCACATCTCCAGAAGGATGAAATAGAAAGGATTGTAAAAGAGATGCTCAAAACATGAGTTATTCGGCCATGTTGTAGCCCCTACTCTTCACCGGTGCTCCTCATACGAAAGAAGGATGGAATATGGCGATTATGTGTTGATTACCGAACTCTCGATGGCATATCCATCAAGGATAAATACCTTATTCCAGTAGTAGATGAGTTGCAAGATGAAAGGGTGCACAAATCTTCACAAAGCTGGACCTTCGATCCGGGTATCATCAAATACGAGTATGCGAAGAAGACATACCGAAATCCACCTTTTGAACACACAATAACCACTATGAATTTTTGCTTTCTTTAAAAGAAGGTGGAATATCTTGGGCATATTATATCAGAGGAAGGTGTGGCAGTAGACCCCTTTAAAATTGGAGCAATGCAAAATTGGCTGACCCCGAGGAACATAAAATTGCTACATGGCTTTCTGGGTTTAACAGGCTACTACTGCAAGTTCGTGAAAAACTATGGAGAGATCAGTGCACCACTTACTTCCTTTTTGAAAAAAGATGTCTTCCAATGGTCGGACAGAGCCTCCGTTGCCTTCAACAAACTTAAGGCAGCCATGACGACGACACCGGTGCTAACACTACCAGATTTCAACGGACCATTCATTATTGAGGCCGACGCATCTGGAGTCGGAATTGGAGCAATTCTCATGCAAGATGGTCGACCACTCGCATACACTAGCAAGGCATTATCTCCCTCCCATCAAAATAAGTCAACATTTGATAAGGAGATGCTCGTCATTGTGCGCGCAGCAACAAGGTGGAGACCCTACTTGATTGGTCGACGATTTCAAATTAAAATCGACCATAAATGCCTCAAGTACTTTTTGGAGCGAAAGATATCATCCCCTGAGCAGCAAAACTGGGTAACAAAACTTCTTGGATTTGATTATGAAATAACTTACAAAAAGGGGAAAGAGAAAGCTTTTGCAGATGCGCTTTCGCAGCTACCCGAGCTAGTTGAAGTTTTGGCCATTTCACTTCCGACAAGCGACTTCCTTGAGGATATTAAGATGGAATGGCAGGAAGATTCAGAGACTAGTAAGATTATAAAAAAAATGGAGGAAGCACCAAGCTCCGTAGCTCATTACAATTGGGACTCAAAATAATTACACTATAAGAGTACTAAATTGAAAAGGAGTATGGCATATCACTCACAAACCGACGGCCAGACAGAAGTTGTAAATAGGTGCTTGGAGATAGCCCAAAGCCACCCACCAAATATGACTACCCAAAGAGGACTTCAAACTCAGCCAAGTGCCATTATTGATCGACGGATTATGACTCGACGACAACGATCCACTACTGAATTGCTAATACAGTGGGCAAACCTACTAATAGAAGATGCCACTTTGGAGAACTATGAGGACTTGAAGATCAAATTCCCAAAATTCATGAATCGTCAGCCTTGAGGACAAGGCTGATTTGAAGAGGGCGGGTTTGTTAGGAATCTAGCTAGGAGGGTCCTAATTGAGAGGGACATTCATGTAAAACTGTTAGGACTTTAGCTAGGAGAGTCCTAATTGAGAGGGACATTCATGTATGAGGTTTTTTCTTAGAGAAGAATTAGGTGTTATAAAGGAATAGGAGTCTTGAGTAGGAGTCATATTAGGAGTTGGTTAAAAGTAAGAGTCTTAAGTAGGAGTCTAATTAGGAGTTAGGGTTTAGAAGCCCTATAAATAGCCATGTATTCCTCCTCTTTTCTCAAGCAATAGATGAACCTTTTCTGCAGCCTTTGAGTAGCAACTTGGAGGGAGGAACCCCTATAGAGTTCCAAGGAGACCGATCCCCTAAAGAGATCAACCCCAAGTTTAGAATCTGCAAGGGTTCTAACATATATATAGCTTAACTTGCTATTTTACAATTGATATCTTACCATAGAATGATGAATTTCTATCTTTGTTATCTTTTATATTTAAAATATCATACTTGAAAATGGATGTCATGCCTTGACATCATTTTGAGAATGTTAGATCATGATAGGAATCACGATATACATGTTAATAAGTTTAATGAACTTATCTTATCAGTTTGTTTCTTAAATTCAAAGGCCTTGAATTCAAGAATGTTTTTTCTCAAGTATGACATATAGATAGGGAGAGTTAAGGTTAACTTCGTCATTAATTGATTGTCATCATCAAAAAGGGAGAGATTGTTGAATCTCGGATTTTGATGATGAAGTCAAGTGTAAATTATTTGATCCAATCTATATATTGAGAAAAGTATGCAGGATTAACTACAATAGCAATAAGACATAAAGCAGGTGTTGTGCTAGAGTCAAGATCAAGATCTCGTTGGGAGTTTAAGAGTTCATCGGAAGTCTGGATGATCGTCAGAAGTTCTGCCGGCACCAACCGAGAAGTCCTGGAGCTTGCTAAAGAAGCTTGTTGTAACTCACCAAGAAGATCATCGTAAAGTCTAGGAGCTTACTAGGAGTTCGCCGGAGCATTACCGAGAGTTCATCGGATGTTCGCCGGAAGTTCATCGGAAGAGCAATTGACGTACCGGAATAAGAAGTGCTATGATTAAGTCTTAATTTTCATAGTGACATGGGAGTGTCTAATTTGCTACAATCTGCTCATATGGATCATACTGATAATATGATATTTTTTTCAGCTAACAATATTGATATATAATCTTCAACTCAGCCTACTAAGATAAGACAACTCATCAGCATATTCCCAGCACAAAGGAATACATTAATGGAGTTGGTTGGCAGCTGTAAAGCTGTATCATGATGCTTTTCTTCATGGCTAAGGAATTCATTAATTGAGTTGGTTGGCAGTTGTAAAGCACTTAATTTCGAAATTTCCGATGCATGAAAGGTTGTTTCATGCACTAGTATTTATTTTGGGGTTTAGGGCTTAGAAAAGACTTTAGAAAACTGAGGATATTGGTAGAAGCTCTATCTTGGAGTGCTCTTGTGAACTCTGTACCTCTTGGAAGTGTCATTGAGTGGTGAGTCTTTTGCTTTCAGTTATGTATCCTTGTTTATTGTCATTAGGGTGGTGATCTTTCTGTATCCCTTTTGATTTTAAACTTGGTGGTGAACTATTTTCATTTTACCGAAGTTTCTTCAAGAGTTCGTTCATTACCTTTTGTGACATTTTCTATCTAAACAATTGTTCTATCAGTGTTCTTTCAAAATCCATTCTGCATTTTTACCCTCCCCGGTATCAGTTTGGTATCAGAGCTAAAGGCTAGAGATCACGACAAGGTGGAATGGAAAAGATGTAGTTGGTGAAGGTAGCGATCACGAAGATGATGCTGAGTCATTGAGGCTGCAGCTACAAAAATTGCTGCGTAGCCTACAAGAAAAAAATGAGATAATCGACGAACTTCAAAGTAGACATAACCAACATGAAAATGAAGCTCGAGAGTTTACTTCTTATGATGATGCACCCTCTTCCAAGGGAGTCGAGAAGATGTCGGAGAAGAAATGAAGTCCAAGACGAGTGGCAGAATAAATATAACCCCAGATTTGATATTCCAGAATTTGAAGGTAAAATAAATGTTGATGACTTTATCGATTGGCTTAATACAGTAGAAAGAATTTTCGATTTTCATGAACCACCAGAACAAAAGAAGGTCAAACTTGTGGCACTCAAACTCATGCGGAATGCATATTTTTGGTGGAAAAATCTGAAGAAACAAAGAGAACGTGAGGGGAAGAGTAAGATCGTTACATAGGAGAAAATGAAAAGGGAGCTAAAGAGAAAATATTTACCTCATAATTATAGGCAAGAGATCTTTCTCAAAATACATGATTTCAAGCAAAAAGATCTTAGTGTAGAGGAGTATACTATAGAATTTGATAATCTGATGTTAAAAGGAGAACTCGTGGAACCGGAAGAACAAACAATTGCAAGATACTTGGGAGGTCTGAAGTATGAGATTGCTAAAGTTATTCAGCTACAGCCATATTGGTCGTTGAATGATGTGAGCAAGCTGGTATTAAAAGTTGAAAAGCAACAGAAGTTTGAAAAGAGTTTTCGGTATGGCTCAAAAGAAGGCTACACAAAAGGAGGAAGTTCCAAGCCTACTGTCCAAAGCAAGGTGATATCGAAGGTGCAAGAAAAGGGTGAAGAATCTGCTGATAGCAAAAACCACCTAATTCTTCTATCCCAAGTGGCCGAAAATGCTTAAAATGTCATGGTTTTGGGCATATCGCATCAGATTGTCCAAATAGAAGGATTGTAACTTTGGTTGAAGATCATAGTGATGGAGAAGAAGATAAAACTGATGACGAACCAAAATACGATTATGATGAGGAAGAGATTACTTATGCTGATCATGGTTTGTCTATTGTACTGCAACATAGTTTACAAGTGTCATATGTGGCCGATGATGAAAGTTGGGTGAGAAAAAATGTGTTTCACACTAAATGCACTTCTCTTGGCAAAGTATGCTTAGTAATCATCGATAGCGACAGCTTTGAGAATGTGGTATCTTTAGAGATGGTGCAGAAGCTAAAGTTGGATACCATCCCTCATCCACATCCATACCAGTTATGTTGGCTGCAAAAAGGAAATGACATCAATGTAACTAAAAGATGTTTAGTTTCATTTTCTATTGGCAAGCATTATAAAGATGAAGTATGGTGTGAGGTTGCTCCTATGGATGCTTGTCATTTGCTGTTGGGAAGACCTTGGCATTATGATAGAAGGGTGTTGTATGACGGCTACAAACATACTTATTCTTTTAAGGTGAATGAAAAGAAGATTATTTTAGCTCCATTACAACCATCTGAAATCACTGCACCAAAGAAGAAAGTTAACGCTTTTATGTCGTATGGTGAATGCAAAGGTGAACTAGACAAGGGTAGTCGTGTTATGGCTTTACTAGTAGTAGAAGAAAATGAACAACACAAGGAGACACCCGTAATCATGAAACAAATGTTGGAAGAGTTTGAAGATGTTATACCGGCAGAGATTCCACATGGCCTTCCACCCTTGAGAGATATCCAACATCACATTGATCTTATTCCGGGGGCTGTTCTACCTAATAAGGCAGCATATAGAATGAGTCCCAATGAGCATGAAGAACTTCAAAGGCAAGTTGATGAATTGGTTAAACAAGGGTTAATCCGGGAGAGCATGAGTCCTTGTGCAGTTCCTGCTTTGTTAGTGCCTAAGAAGGATGGTTCTTGGAGAATGTGTGTGGACAGTCGCACCATCAACAAAATCACAGTGGACTATCGCTTTCCTATTCCAAGGTTAGATGATTTACTTGATCAATTGTGTGGTGCTTGTATTTTCTCAAAAATTGATTTGAGGAGTGGCTATCATCAAATAAGAATGAGGCCCGGAGATGAGTGGAAAACATCATTTAAAACTAGAGAAGGCTTATATGAATGGTTGGTTATGCCATTTGGGCTATCTAATGCTCCTAGCACCTTCATGAGATTTATGAATCACATACTTAAGCCATGCATTGGAATATTTGTTGTAGTTTATTTTGATGATATATTGGTGTACAGCAAGAGTGAAGAGGAGCATATGAATCATCTGAAAGAGATCTTTCTTATTTTGAGGCATCAAAAGCTTTGTGCTAATCTAAAGAAGTGTGATTTTTTACTTCTAGTGTGGTGTTTCTAGGGTATGTTGTTTCAAAAAATGGAATCATGATGGATCAAAGTAAGGTAGAGGCTATTCTCAATTGGCCAACACTTGCTTCGTTGCATGATGTGAGGAGTTTCCATGGCTTAACTTCGTTTTACAGAAGATTTATCAAGGGTTTCAGCTCTATGATCGCTCCAATCACTGAATGTCTGAAATATGACAAATTCAAATGGACTAGTGTGGCTAACGATGCTTTTGAGTTTTTGAAAAGAAAGGTTACTAAGGCTCCTATCTTAGTTCTACCAAATTTTGATAATGTGTTTGAAGTTGAATGTGATTCATCTAATGTGGGAATTGGTGCTGTTTTGAGTCAAGACGGAAGGCCCATTGCATTTTTTAGTGAAAAGCTGAATGATACAAGAAAGAAATACTCTACTTATGATAAGGAGTTTTATGCGATTTATCGAGCTTTGTCTCATTGGAGTCAATATCTTCTCGCCAAGCCATTTGTTCTATATTCTGATCATGAGGTATGAAAGTTCATTAATCATCAGCACAAACTAAACAAGAGGCATGCAGCTTGGGTGGAGTTCTTACAATCTTACAACTTTACAATCAAGCACAAATCTGGTTTTCAAAATGTAGTTGTTGACGCATTGAGCAGAAAGCATTCTTTATTATCAGCAATGGAAGTCAAAGTGGTTGGATTTGAAACATTCAAAGATCTATATGAGAATGATGTGGATTTTGGCTCGATATGGCAGAATTGTAAATCATGTTCCTTTCAACAATTTTTTATCTGTGATGGTTTTCTTTTTCGAGCTAATGCTTTGTTTGTTCCATCTTGTTCTTTGAGATAAGTAATTCTAGCTGAAGCTCATGGTGGTGTTTTGGGAGGACATTTCGGTAGAGACAAGACTCTAGCTCTTGTTCAATCAAATTTCTACTGGCCTAAAATGTTCAGAGATGTGGATAGACATGTGAAGCAATGCCGATTATGTCATTTGGCAAAAACAAGAAGTCAAAATTCCGGTTTGTACACTCCATTACTAGTGCCAAATGCTCCATGGGAGGATGTAAGTCTTGATTTCGTTTTGGGACTGCCAAGAACTCAAAGGAACAAGGATTCTATCATGGTTGTTATTGACAGATTTTAAAAAATGTCTCACTTTGTTCCATATAATAAATCAAATGATACATCTCATATTGCTAATTTATATTTTAAGGAGATTGTTAAATTGCATGGTATTCCAAGAACTATGGTATCTGATCGAGATTCAAAATTTGTTAGTCATTTTTGGAGAACTCTTTGGAGGAAGCTGGGTACTTTTTTGAATTTCAACAGCTCGCATCATCCATAAACCGATGGGCAAACTGAGGTAACAAACCAAAGCTTGGGAAATTTACTTAGAAGCTATGTTGGCAAGAATATTAAGCAATGGGATGTCATTCTTCCACAAATTGAGTTTGCCTATAATCGTTCTATGCATCATAGTATTGATAAGAGTCCTTTTGAGGTAGTTTATGGTGCTAATCCTGCTGGTCCTTTGGACTTAATCCCTCATTCTACAACAAAGCAATTTAGTGGAGATGCTGATGAAAGAGCTAAGCAGATAAAGAAGCTACATAAGGGTGTGAAAGCAACCATTGAGAAACAAAATGAGAGGTACATGCAAGCTGCTAACAAACACAAAAAACTTGTGGAGTTTAATGCAGGTGATTTGGTTTGGATTCATCTAAGGAAGGAGAGGTTTCCGCCGGGAAAATTTGGAAAACTGAAACCTAAGGCTAATGGTCCATTCAAGGTGCTTAAGAGAATTAGCAAAAATGCTTATGAGATTGAGCTAACTAAAGATTATGGAGTACCCCCAACATTTAATGTGGCTGACTTAAGTCCTTTTTATAATCATGATGACGAAACAAACAAGAACTTGAGGACACGTCTTTTTCAACCAGGGGAGATGACACGGGAGTGTCTAATTTGCTACAATCTGCTCATATGGATCATACTGATAATATGATATTTTTTTCAACTAACAATATTGCTACATAATCTTCAACTCAGCCTACTCAGATAAGACAGCTCATCAGCATATTCCCAGCACAAAGGAATACATTAATGGAGTTGGTTGGCAGTTGTAAAGCTGTATCATGATGCTTTTCTTCATGGCTAAGGAATTCATTAATGGAGTTGGTTGGCAGTTGTAAAGCACTTAATTTCGAAATTTCCGATGCATGAAGGGTTGTTTCATGCACTAGTATTTATTTTGGGGTTTAGGGCTTATAAAAGACTTTAGAAAACTGAGGATATTGGTAGAAGCTATCTTGGAGTGCTCTTGTGAACTCTGTACCTCTTGGAAGTGTCCTTGAGTGGTGAGTATTTTGCTTTCAGTTCTGTATCCTTGTTTATTGTCATTAGGGTGGTGATCTTTTTGTATCCCTTTTGATTTTAAACTTGGTGGTGAACTATTTTTCGTTTTACCGAAGTTTTTTCAAGAGTTCATTCATTGCCTTCTGTGACATTTTCTATCTGAACAACTGTTCTATCGGTGTTCTTTCGAAATCCATTCTGCATTGTTACCCTCCCCGGTATCACATAGTTATATCATAAATTATATTAATATTTGGAGGTCATCCCACTAACTTAATTAGGGGCTAACTGGGCCATTAACAGGGCTGCATTAGGTCGGATTGAATAGCCTATTCAGCCCTTAAAAATATGGCCAGCGGTGGCACCACCTGGTGACCCAGTCCCCCAGGTGATCTAGGCGATGGTACCGCTAGCAGTTATTACCTGCTAGTGGTGGTACCACCCCTATCAGGCGGTAGTACCACCAAAGCTCGATCTCTGAGCTCTGTCAGGCGGTAGTACCACCCAGACTTAGTGGTGGTACTACCCAATGTCAGGTGTCAAGCGGTGGTACTATTAGTACCTCAAAAATCTGGGATGAGACACTTTTTAGCTCCATTTTTGAAGCCATTGGGGCCTATAAATACTCCACACTTTTTTGCATGAAAGAGCATGAAAGTATTGGCATAATCTTAAGTTTTTGAGTCTTAAAGTGTTGTAAACGTGAGAAAAGTTCTCCTCCTTCATCTCTTAGCCGTGTAACCATCCAAGAAAGATGAGTGAGACTTGTAAGGGTTATCTCCTAAACCCAAGAAGAGGAGAAAGAGCTGTAAAAGTTGGTTGGTCTTCACCTATTGAAGAAAGGCCTTTAATGGACGCCAGTGATCACGATGGACGAGGAATCCGAAAGTTGATGTAGGTCATTTCAATTGAACCACTCTAAATTTTGGTTTGCCTTTCTATTTGTGCAATTTACATTACTGCAAACTTCCTTAACCTTCTCTTAGCACTTTTATGAAAGTTTTCAAGTTCAATTTATTTTCGAAATAGATTGAATCGAAACGAACATTTTTTTGAAATCGAAGAATTTTTCGTTACACTAATTCACCCCCCCTCTTAGTATCGCTCTTAATCCTAACATTTATTGCAAAGTTATATAGCACTCTATGACAGCCACTCTACATCGACAAAGCAACAACTACTCAAACGAGATTAGCATTTGCACGAGCATGTGTACTGGTTTCTTTCGACAAAGATTTTCCTAATATGGTTTTTTATCGTGATCTTGATGGGAACACCCATAAGCTACATATCTTATATTCCTGGAAGCCACAACGATGTCAGAGTTGATTATCTTTTGGCCATGCAAATAGAGCTTGTCAGCAAACTCCGAAACCAATTACTAAGGTCTACTGGCCACGTCAGGTGCCTCAGAAACAAGGTGAGTCTCCTCTAGTGGCAGTAGCATCGGTGGTGGCGAACATAATTGAGCATTCCAACTCTTAGGGATAGCACCACAAACAGAAGGACAAATATAAAACTTTATCTCTTCCTAGTATGTCGGAGCCTTCCACAATAAAAGTTTCCTGTTAGGACTCTAGCTATGAGAGTCTTAATTAAGAGGGACATTCATGTAAAATTGTTAGGACTTTAGCTAGGATAGTCCTAATTGAGAGGGACATTCTATTAAGACTCTAGCTAGGAGAGTCCTAATTGAGAGGGACATTCTGTTAGGACACTAGTTAGGAGAATCCTAATTGAGAGGGACATTCATTTAGGAGGTTTTTTCTTAGAGAATAATTAGGAGTCGTAAGGGAATAGGAGTCTTGAGTACGAGTCCTATTAGGAGTTGGTTAGAAGTAAGTGTCTTAAGTAGGAGTCCTATTAGGAGTTAGGGTTTAGAAGCCCTATAAATAGCCATGTATTCCTCCTCTTTTCTCAAGCAATAGATGAATCTTTTCTGCAGCCTTTGAGCAGCAACTTGGAGAGAGGAACCCCTATAGAGTTCCAAGGAGGCCGATCATCTAAAGAGATCAACCCCAAGTTTAGAATCTGCAAAGGTTCTATCACCTGGTATCAGAGCAGCGTTCTTGGCATCTCGCTGCCCTTCCACAGCCATCCATCAACCATCCACAACCGTCCAAAGTAATTCCCACAATTGCTTAAAAGTTCATCGCCGAATTCCGCCATCATCTCCACCACCACGGATCATCCTTTGAACTCCCCGTGAATTACCACAGGTTCTGGTTTTCGACCTTACTGCTGCTGCAATTTAGTTATCTTTATTTGAAAATCCCAAAAAAATTATTCCTATATTGCTGCATAAACTTTTCGTCATAAAGTTTTCATCTCTACGATGAAAGATACATTGCAGAATTCCAACCGTATAGCACTGTCTGTTTGATCTTGCTACTATGTTTTTTCTATCCAAATCTCCACAAAATTTTATGACATCTTTGACACTTCTTAACAGCAGATTTCCCTTTAATTTTGTCAAAAAATTCTCAAAATAAACCATTGATATTTTACATCTAATCTGCTATACTTGAAAATCTGCACCGTAAAATTTTAGCCGCATAGCACTGATTGTTTGATCTTGATACTATGTTGTTTCTATCCAAATCTCTACGAAATTTTTATGATAGCTTTAACACTTCCTAATAGTGGATTTTCCTTTAGTTTCAACAAAAAATTCTCAATATAAACTTCTGATCTTTTATGTCCATTCGGCTAAAAATCTATGCTGCAGAAAATTTCAGCCGCATATTGTTGCCTTAACACATCTATTTGCAATCTTTTTTGAATGAAATTTCTTATACACTTTATAGATCATCTTGGCTTCCATCTAAGATTTATCTATTGAGGAATTCATCTCTAAAACTGATTTTTGTGTTGCTATAAATTTTCATCGTAAACTGCTGAAATTTTTCGACAAGAATTCTGCTATCGCAACTTGCACCAATTTTCTTGCTGTTATACTGCCGAAATTTTCTTGATTAAATTAGTCATCCTTGCTGTCATATAAACTGTGATTTTGCTATCAATTCCCTCCTTAATTCTCTCAAGTTTTTGGTGGAAATTACGTTGAGAAACCGCTATTTTTTCGACGACAATTCTACTCTTACAAGACAGCACATACTTGCTGTAACTTCCACTGATTTCTCTCAAACCTTTGCTGCCATCTATCACAGATCCAAAACTTTCATCCATAGCCCTAAAACTCCACCAAACTACACCCTTAAACTGCACCCAAAACAGCCACAAAACAAGCCTAAATCGTAGCCTACATCCACCGATCCACCAACCCTTTCGACCATCACTTCTCTCAACCTATACATGCCTTTAACCTAGCAACAAAAGAGAGTTCTTAACATCATAGATTTGGAGGCATATACTATGGCATCTAAGGAGGCAATCGATGCTAAATTCGAAGACTTGGAGGCGTGAATGGAGGATAAGATTCGAATGCTCTTTATCGAACTCAGATTGTGCCGACTACTAAGCCCGAAAAAATCATATCACGGAGAGAGCTTTGCCAAATCGCCCCAGGCCCAAAGAGATGAGTTCCAAGGGAGGGGAGGCTCTATGATCGATCCCAACTATCCATGCATAAGGGTGGACTTCCCTAGATGGGAAGAAGGAGACCCGATTGGTTGGATCTTGCACGCGGAGCGATATTTTCGGTACCACAAAACCGCAGATGCATCTATGGTGAAAATTGCAGCTATACATCTTGAAGGGGATGCTATACAATGGTTTGACTGGTTTGAACATACTTATGGAGTCCTTTCATGGCAACAATTCAAAGAAGGACTGCTGATCCGCTTCAGACCAACCGATTACGAGAATATTGACGGACAACTAGCAAAGATCCGACAAACCTCCACCATTCAGGAGTACCAAACTAGGTTTGAAAGGTTATCTAATCGAACTCTTGATTGGTCTAAAAAATAGCTATTGAGGACCTTTATTGAGGGCTTGAAGCCGAAGATCCGAGGAGAAGTTAAAGCACGACAACCGTACACGCTTATGGCAGCCATCTCTTTCGCACGACATCCAGAGGAGCAATTGAACCATGAAGCTCAAAGGACTAGGGTCACTCCTCAACCAGTAATATTGAAGCCCTTAGCCCCCCCTCCTATTGACCGAGTCCCTGCACCAAAAATGTTGACAAGAGAAGAGCTTCAGGAGTGATCTGCGAAGGGGTTATGTTGGCATTGCGACGAGCCGTGGAGCCTTTAGCATCATTGTAGTAAAGGGAGACTTTTTATCATTGAACCAGTAGAAGAAGAGGTTATTGAACATCTAGAAGAGAGCATTGAACATAAAGAAGAATATGCAGAAGAAGAGCCACAACCGACCGAAGTTACGGTACATGCACTAGCCGGCTACTCAAACCCGTAAATGATGAAAGTTGGAGGCCTTCTCAAACAACAACTGATCACTGTTTTCATCGACACGGCCAGCACTAATAATATCCTAATCAGTAAGGTTGCTATCCGAATGGCATTACCTATCGAGAATCATTGCAGGTTTGATGTTAAGGTCACCGACAGACGGATTTTGAAGTGCGATCGTAGGCGCTCGCAGGAGAAACTATTGTTGCAGGACCAAGAGATAATTGCATATTTCTTCCTTCTCCCTCTTGAAGATCTTGAGGCCATGCTCATAATTAAATGGTTGACAATATTAGGTGATTTTTCTTGGAATTTTATGAAACTAATTATGAAATTTTACAGTAAGGAGAAACAGGTGATACTGCACGGGAAACGTGGGGGCGACGTAACGATGATTTGCACACAACAAATGAAGAAGGTTTTGCATAAAGCATGCAGTGGCTTTTTGGTACAACTTGAGCAGCAAACTAAGGGAGAGCCAACAAAATTGGAAGATCCAAATCTACTTCCTTTGCTTGCTGAATTTTCAGATATATTTGACGAACTACGCAACCTACATCTTACCCGTTGGCATGATCATTATATAATGATTCTTCCAGGCCAATCTCCAGCAAATGCTCAGCCATATCAGTATCCACATATCCATAAGGATGAAATAGAAAGGATTGTAAAAGAGATGCTCAAAACAGGAGTTATTCGGCCATGTTGTAGCCCCTACTCTTCACCGGTGCTCCTCATACGAAAGAAGGTTGGAATATGGCGTTTATATGTTGATTACCGAACTCTCAATGGCATAACCATAAAGGATAAATACCCTATTCCAGTAGTAGATGAGTTGCAAGATATAAGGGAGCACAAATCTTCACAAAGTTGGACCTTCGATCCGGGTATCATCAAATACGAGTATGCGAAGAAGACATACCGAAAACCACCTTTTGAACACACAATAACCACTATGAATTTTTGCTTTCTTCAAAAGAAGGTGGAATATCTTGGGCATATCATATCAGAAAAAGGTGTGGCAGTAGACCCCTTCAAAATTGGAGCAATGCAAAATTGGCTGACCCCGAGGAATATAAAATTGCTATATGGCTTTCTCGGTTTAATAGGCTACTACTGCAAGGTCGTGAAAAACTATGGAGAGATCAGTGCACCACTTACTTCCTTTCTGAAAAAAGATGTCTTCCAATGGTCGGACAGAGCCTCCATTGCCTTCGACAAACTTAAGGCAGCCATGACGACGGCGTCGGTGCTAACACTACCAGATTTCAATCGACCCTTCATTATTGAGGCCGACGCATCTAGAGTCGGAATTGGAGCAATTCTCATGCAAGATGGTCGACCACTCGCATACACTAGCAATGCATTATCTCCCTTCGATTAAAATAAGTCCACATATGATAAGGAGATGCTCGCCATTGTGCGCGCATCAACGAGGTAGAGACCCTACTTGATTGGTCGATGATTTCAAATTAAAACCGACCATAAAAGCCTCAAGTACTTTTTGGAGCGAAAGATATCATCCCCTGAGCATCAAAACTGGGTAACAAAACTTCTTGGATTTGATTATGAAATAACTTACAAAAAGGGGAAAGAGAATGTTCTTGTAGATGCGCTTTCGCAGCTACCCGAGCAAACTGATGTTTTGGCCATTTCACTTCCGACCAGCGACTTCCTTGAGGATATTAAGATGGAATGGCAGGAAGATTCAGAGACTAGTAAGATTATAAAAAAATTGGAGGAAGCACCAAGCTCCGTAGCTCATTACAATTGGGACTCAAAGGAATTACACTATAAGAGTACTAAATTGAAAAAGAGTATGGCATATCACTCACAAACCGACGGCCAGACAGAAGTTGTAAATAGGTGCTTGGAGATAGCTCAAAGCCACCCACCAAATATGACTACCCAAGGATGTCACGACCCGGGTTTGATTAGCTAACTGGCCAATAACTCCATTTTGGTCCTCAACGGCGGACCAAAATGCTTAAGCGGGAGGTTACGTAGTACACTCATCAGGTCCTTATAAGCTAATCATACACATTTCCCACTTCCGATGTGGGACTAATGGGATATTACATTATCCCCAACCCAATTAGCTTGACATCCTCGTCAAGGCCTGACATATCCCAGATCGAACCCTAGCATAGTGCATGTGAGGTTTAACTCAGTGATGGCTCCACGCCATGATGAGTTATCTGACTCCATCCATGGGTAGCCCTTTCCTACTCGAGCCCTCTCACCCTGCCCTAATGATAGGTCGGCTCTGATACCAAATGTCACGACCCGGGTCTGATTAGCTAACTGGCCAATAACTCCATTTTGGTCCTCAACGGCGGACCAAAATGCTTAAGCGGGAGGTTACAGGTTACGTAGTACACTCATCAGGTCCTTATAAGCTAATCATACACATTTCCCACTTCCGATGTGGGACTAATGGGATATTACATTATCCCCAACCCAATTAGCTTGACATCCTCGTCAAGGCCTGACATATCCCAGATCGAACCCTAGCATAGTGCATTCCTACTCGAGCCCTCTCACCCTGCCCTAATGATAGGTCGGCTCTGATACCAAATGTCACGACCCGGGTCTGATTAGCTAACTGGCCAATAACTCTATTTTGGTCCTCAACGGCGACTCCATTTTGGTCCTCAACGGCAGACCAAAATGCTTAAGCGGGAGGTTACGTAGTACACTCATCAGGTCCTTATAAGCTAATCATACACATTTTCCACTTCCGATGTGGGACTAATGGGATATTACATTATCCCCAACCCAATTAGCTTGACATCCTCGTCAAGGCCTGACATATCCCAGATCGAACCCTAGCATAGTGCATGTGAGGTTTAACTCAGTGATGGCTCCACGCCATGATGAGTTATCTGACTCCATCCATGGGTAGCCCTTTCCTACTCGAGCCCTCTCACCCTGCCCTAATGATAGGTCGGCTCTGATACCAAATGTCACGACCCAGGTCTGATGAGCTAACTGGCCAATAACTCCATTTTGGTCCTCAACGGCGGACCAAAATGCTTAAGCGGGAGGTTACGTAGTACACTCATCAGGTCCTCTCATCAGGTCCTTATAAGCTAATCATACACATTTCCCACTTCCGATGTGGGACTAATGGGATATTACATTATCCCCGACCCAATTAGCTTGACATCCTCGTCAAGGCCTGACATATCCCAGATCGAACCCTAGCATAGTGCATGTGAGGTTTAACTCAGTGATGGCTCCACGCCATGATGAGTTATATGACTCCATCCATGGGTAGCCCTTTCCTACTCGAGCCCTCTCACCCTGCCCTAATGATAGGTCGGCTCCGATACCAAATGTCACGACCCGGGTCTGATGAGCTAACTGGCCAATAACTCCATTTTGGTCCTCAAACGTGGACCAAAATGCTTAAGCGGGAGGTTACGTAGTATACCAAATGTCACGACCCGGGTCTGATGAGCTAATTGGCCAATAACTCCATTTTGGTCCTCAACGGCGGACCAAAATGCTTAAGCGGGAGGTTACGTAGTACACTCATCAGGTCCTCTCATCAGGTCCTTATAAGCTAATCATACACATTTCCCACTTCCGATGTGGGACTAATGGGATATTACATTATTCCCAACCCAATTAGCTTGACATCCTCGTCAAGGCCTGACATATCCCAGATCGAACCCTAGCATAGTGCATGTGAGGTTTAACTCAGTGATGGCTCCACGCCATGATGAGTTATCTGACTCCATCCATGGGTAGCCCTTTCCTACTCGAGCCCTCTCACCCTGCCCTAATGATAGGTCGGCTCTGATACCAAATGTCACGACCCGGGTCTGATGAGCTAACTGGCCAATAACTCCATTTTGGTCCTCAAACGTGGACCAAAATGCTTAAGCGGGAGGTTACGTAGTATACTCATCAGGCCCTTATAAGCTAATCATACACATTTCCCACTTCCGATGTGGGACTAATGGGATATTACAAAGGAGGACTTCAGACTCAGCTAAGTGCCATTATTGATCGACGGATTTTGACTCGACGACGACGATCCACTACTGAATTGCTAATACAATGGGCAAACCTACTAATAGAAGATGCCACTTTGGTGAACTATGATGACTTGAAGATCAAATTCCCAAAATTCATGAATCGTCAGCCTCGAGGATAAGGCTAATTTGAAGAGGGCGAGTTTGTTAGGACTCTAGCTAGGAGAGTCTTAATTAAGAGGGATATTCATGTAAAACTGTTAGGACTTTAGCTAGGAGAGTCCTAATTGAGAGGGACATTCTGTTAGGACTCTAGCTAGGAGAGTCCTAATTGATAGGGACATTCTGTTAGGACTCTAGTTAGGAGAATCATAATTGAGAGGGACATTCATGTAGGAGGTTTTTTCTTAGAGAATAATTAGGAGTTGTAAGGGAATAGGAGTCTTGAGTAGGAGTCCTATTAGGAGTTGGTTAGAAGTAAGAGTCTTAAGTAGGAGTCCTATTTGGAGTTAGGGTTTAGAAGCCCTATAAATAGCCATGTATTCCTCCTCTTTTCTCAAGCAATAGATGAATCTTTTCTGCAGCCTTTGAGCAGCAACTTGGAGGGAGGAACACCTATAGAGTTCCAAGGAGGCCGATCCCCTAAAGAGATCAACCCCAAGTTTAGAATCTGCAAGGGTTCTATCATTTCCCATGGTACTCATGGACTAGAGAAGCATAAGTCAGAAACTTCATCTCTTCCTATATCATCAAATTCGTCCATAATATGAATTTCAATATCCACTCATTGCACCAACCAAGACTTTGTGTCTCAACGAACTCAGGTGCAAACAAACCTTGCCAACAAGGATATTCTTCCTTAATAAACCCAAGCCACAATAAACCTCGCCAACAAGGATATTCTATCTCAACAAATCTCTCCAGCCAGGTTGCCCCAACAAGTACTAACCACATTATTGTGCCCCAATAATCATATTGAGCTTTAACAAACCCTGCCAACTAGGACTACTTGACTCAAGGTATTTTAAAGTTTAAACATCTGCAAGCTGTGGATGAAGTAGATAAATATAGGAATAAAGCCTTAAAAGGTAAGGATATTGTGCGGTAGGAAAATACAAAATCTAAGGATAAGAAAAAGGATGGTACTATCTATCTAAAGTCATAGGATGAATACCTTACTACCATTTTCATTTGATTTATTTCTGATGAAGATAACCTGTTAGAATGTTCTTGGACTTAATAAGCCTGGAAAATGTCAGGAGCTCAACAGAATAATCAAGTTTGTAGCATGTGATATTGTTATTCTTGTGAAAATAAAAATTAAATAATCGCACATTCAAGCTTAAAAGAACTTAATATGGCTGAATGCAGAATTGTTTACCAATGACTCATGAAACTTTTGGTAAAATATGGGTCTTATGGCATCCTAACTCTATTAATACCTGGTTTATTTCTACTATTGATCAATTCATCTATCTGAAGGTGGAGGACGAAAAGAATGGCTGTCAATTCAATTTTACTGGTATATATGCTTCACATATTATGCAAGAATGAAATACTCTATGGACTGATCTGACTAACATTGCAAATGATTGTCTTAATGTACCTTGGATTATTCTTGGTGACTTTAATATTGTTCGGTACACAAATGAAAAATAAGTGTCTGATTAATCAAGAATGGTTAGGAGTGCGATCATACCAGCACTAAAGCACCGGATCCCATCAGAACTCCAAAGTTAAGCATGCTTAGGCGAGAGTAGTACTAGGATGGGTGACCCCTTGGGAAGTCCTCGTGTTGTAGTCCTTTTAGAAACTTTACACATAATCAATTTACTTTTACTTACAAAAAAAAAAAAAATCAAGAATGGTTAGTAGTTTACCCTGATTCACTTGTTGAGTATGATGCTTCATTATTTTCTGATCATTCTTTAATATATATACACACAGATAAAGCAACACCAAAAGGTAAGAAACCATTTAGATTTTTGAACATGTGGAGTACTCATCCTTAGTTCCTTGATATTATCAGATCAGCTTGGAATGTTAATGTGCATGGTTCCCCCTCTTACATCTTATCTCTAAAGCTTAAAGCCAATAAAGAAGCACTTAAGGAGTGGAGTACAAATACATTTGGCAATATTATCACCCGGGTTCAATTTTGCAGAAAGGAACTAATGATAATGCAACATGAGCTGCAACTTCTGCCCCATAATGAGAATTTTATCTACAAAGAGACAGAAGCTAGAAATAACTTCATGCAAGCCTTTAAGTAGGAGAAAAGTTTTGCAAAGCAGAAGTCTCGATAGCATTGGCTTACTCTAGGAGATTTCAATACCAAGTTTTTCTATGCTTCTATTACTACTCGAAGGGCTGTTATGTTAGAACCCTTGCAGATTCTAAACTTGGGGTTGATCTCTTTAGGGGATCGGCCTCCTTGGAACTCTATAGGGGTTCCTCCCTCCAAGTTGCTGCTCAAAGGCTGCAGAAAAGATTCATCTATTGCTTATGAAAAGAGAAGGAATACATGGCTATTTATAGGGCTTCTAAACCCTAACTCCTAATATGACTCCTACTTAAGACTCTTACTTCTAACCAACTCCTAGTAGGACTCCTAGTCAAGACTCCTATTCCCTTACAACACCTAATTCTTCTTTAAGAAAACACCTCCTACATAAATGCCCCTCTCAATTAGGACTCTCCTAGCTAGAGTCCTAACAGTTTTACATGAATGTCTCTCTCAATTAGGACTCTCCAAGCTAGAGTCCTAACAGACCCCTCTTCAAATCAGCCTTGTCCTCGAGGCGGATGATTCGTGAATTCTGGGAATTTGATCTTCAAGTCGTCATAGTTCTCCCAAGTGGCATCTTTATTGGTAGGTTTGCCCATTGTATTAGCACTTCATTAGTGGGTCATCGTCGGTCGTCGAGTCACGATCCGTCAATCAATAATGGCACTTGGCTGGGTCTGGAGTTCTCTTTGGGTAGTCATATTTAGTGGGTGGCTTTGGGCTGTCTCTAAGCACCTATTTAAAACTTTCGTCTAGCTGTCGGTTTGTGGGTGATATGCCATACTCCTTTTCAATTTAGTATCCTGTATATGGAATAACTTTGTCCAAAATCTGCTCGTGAAGATGCAAGTAGAATTTATCGTAAGCACAATGCGTCCCTTATAGTCTAATTCTTTTGAGTCCCAATTGTAAAGAGCAATGGGGCTTGGTGCTTCCTCCAATTTTTTTATAATCTTACTAGTCTCTGAATCTTCTTGCCATTCTATCTTAATATCCTTAAGAAAGTCACTGGTCAGAAGTGAAATGGCCGAAACTTCAACTTGCTCGGGTAGTTGCGAAAGCGCATCTGCAAGAACATTCTCTTTGCCCTTTTTGTAAGTTATTTCATAATCAAATCTAAGAAGTTTTATTACCCTTTTTGCTGCTCAGGGGATGATATTTTTCGCTCCAAAAAGTACTTGGGGCTTTTATGGTCAGTTTTAATTTGAAATCGTCGACCAATCAAGTAGGGTCTCCACCTCGTTGCTGCGCGCACAATGGCGAGCATCTCCTTATCATATGTTGACTTATTTTGATGGGAGGGAGATAATGCCTTGCTAGTGTATATGAGTGGTCAACCATCATGCATGAGAATGGCTCCAATTCTGACTTCAGATGCGTCGGCCTCAATAATGAAGGGTCGGTTGAAATCTGGTAGTGTTAGCACCGTCGTCGTCATGGCTGCCTTAAGTTTGACGAAGGCAGCAGAGGCTTTGTTCGACCATTGGAAGACATCTTTTTTCAGTAAGAAAGTAAATGGTACACTGATCTCTCCATAGTTTTTCATGAACTTGCAGTAGTAGCCTATTAAACCCAGAAAGCCATGTAGCAATTTTATGTTCCATAGGGTCAGCCAGTTTTGCATTGCTCCAATTTTGAAGGGGTCCACTGCCACACCTTTCTCTGATATGATATGCCTAAGATATTTCACCTTTTGTTGAAGAAAGCAAAAATTCATAGTGGTTGATGTGTGTTCAAAAGGTGATTTTCGGTATGTCTTCTTCGCACACTCGTATTTGATGATACCCGGATCAAAGGTCCAGCTTTGTGAAGATTTATGCTCCCTTTCATCTATCAATTCATCTTCTATTGGAATAAGGTATTTGTCATTGATGGTTATGCCATTGAGAGCTCGGTAATCAATGCATATTCGCCATGTTCTGTCCTACTTGCGTACAAGTAGTATCGGTGAAGAGTAGAGGTTGCAACTTGGCCGAATAACTCCTATTTCGAGCATCTCTTTTACAATCCTTTCTATTTCATCCTTTTGGAGATGTAGATACTGATATGGCTGAGTATTTGCTGGAGGTTTTCCTGAACGAATCATTTTATAATGATCATGCCGACGGGTAAGAGATAGGTTGTGCGGTTCATCAAATATATCTGAAAATTCAGCAAGCAAAGGAAGTAGGTTTGGATCTTCACATTCTATTGGCTCTCCCTTAGTTTGCAGCTCAAGTTGTACCAAAAAGCCGCTGCATGCTTTATGCAAAACCTTCTCCATTTGTTGTGTGCAAATCGTCGTTACGTCGCCCTCACGTTTCCCGTGCAATATCACCTGTTTCTCCTTATTATAAAATTTTATAATTAGTTGCATAAAATTCCAAGAAATATCACCTAATGTCATCAACCATTTAATTCTGAGTATGACCTCATGATCATCAAGAGGGAGGAGGAAGAAATATGCAATTATCTCTTGGTCCTGCAACAACAGTTTCACCTGCGGGCACCTATGATCACACTTCAAAATCCGTCCGTTGGTGACCTTAACGACAAACCTGCTGCAATTCTCAATAGGTAAGTTCATATAGATAGCAACCTTACTGTTTAGGAAGTTATTAGAGCTGCCCATGTCGATGAGAACAGTAATCAGTTGTTGTTTGAGAAGGCCTCCAACTTTCATCGTTTGTGGGATTGAGTAGCCAACTTGTGTATGTACCGTAACTTTGGTCGGTTGTGGCTCTTCTTCTGCATCTTCTTCTTCATGTTCAACGCTCTCATTTGGATGTTCAATGACCTCTTCTTCTATCGGTTCAATCATAAGAAGTCCTACTTTACTATAGCGATGCTCACGGCTCCACGGCTCATCACAATGCCAACATAACCCCTTCGCATATCGCTCCCGAAGCTCTTCTCTTGTTAACCTCTTTGGTGTAGGGACTTGGTTGAAAGTTGTAAAATCCCTCACTTTTGAAAATTATTAATAAGAAATTATAAGTAAATTTGAGGACCTATATGTAAATATAAAAATTTCAAGGACTAAACTGCTAAGTTGCAAAATGAAAAGAAAATAAAGAAAACCGAAAATTTCGGTTTTATCCCACCGCCTCCCACACGCTCTCTGTTTCTTCGAGAAACAGAGAGGAGCAGTGGGGCGTGAGGAGAGAAAAAAGAAGAAGAAGAGGGAAAAGAAGAGAGGAGGAAGAGGGAGAAGAGAAGAAAAGAAGAAGAAGAGGAGAGGGAAGATGGAGAGGTGAGAGAGAGGCAGCAGCAGTAGCTAGGGCTGCTGCACCTCTGTTTCCCGCAGGTGGAAACAGAGGAGAGGATGTGTGGGGCGTTGGGGAGGAGAAGGGAAGAAGAAGAAGAAGAAGAAAAGAGGAGGATAGCTGCGGCAAGGCTGCAGCGAGGAGGTGTGTGGCATTGGGGAGGAAAAGGGAAGAGGAGAAGAAGAGAAGGAGAAGAAGAGAGAAAAGAGAGGGACGAGGGAGAGGAGCGAGAGGTGGCAGCAGCTAGGGCTGCAGCACCTCTGTTTCCTGCAGGTGGAAACAAAGGAGAGGTGTGGGGCTTTCGAAGAGGAGAAGAAGAAGAAGAGGAAGAGAAGAAGAAGAGGAAGCAGGAGAAGAGGTTGTGATACCTCTGTTTCCTACAGAGGAAACAGAGGAGAGGGTGTGTGTGACGCCGGGGAAGAAGGGGCTATAGCTGCAGCGATGGCAGCTGCAGCTGGAAGAGAAGAAGAAGAGGAAGATGAGCAGGGGAGGAAGAAGAGGTTGCGGCTGTGGCTGCGGCCATGACTGCAGCAGTTGCAGCGGGGACAGAAGAAGAAGAAAGGAAGGAGAAGGAAGAGGAGAAGGGAAAGAAGTAGCTACGGTTGCGGCAGTGGCAGCTGCAGCTATGGCAGGGAAAGAGAAAAAGGAAAGGAAGAAGAAGAGAAAGGGAAGGAGAGGAAGAAGAGAGGAAGAGGAGAAGGGGCTGCGGCTGTGGCGATGGCAGCTGCAGTTGGAAGAGAAGAAGGAGAGGAAATAGAGCAGGGGAGGAAAAAGAGGCTGCGGTTGTGGTGGCTGTGGCCATGGCTGTGACTGCGACTATGGCAGTTGTAGCTGGGAAAGAAAGGAAAGGAAAGGGGAAAAAAGGGGCTGCGGATGGGAATGCGGCCGCAGCGATAGTGACTGCGTATGCAGCACTGGCAGCGGCGGTGGTTGTGATAGCTGCGTTTGAAAAAAAAAGAAAATGAAGGAATGAGAGTAAGAGAGAGCAGGTGGCTATGTCTCTATGTTCTGCATGGGCCGCAATTGTGGAGGAAAAAGAAAAGACATGTAGAAAATGAAACAGAGAGAGAGGACACGGAGGAAAGGTAGAAGGATTTGGGCTGGCACATTCTTTGGATCTTCGTATCAAAATCTTTGAAAGGCAAGTTTCCTGATCGTTTCTCCTGTAATTGTTCTAATCTTTCCTATTGCAAGTTCCCTGATCGTTTCTCCTATAATTGCTCTGATATTTCTTATTGCAAGTTTCCTGATCATTTCTCCTGTAATTGTTCTAATCTTTCCTATTGCAAGTTTCCTGATCGTTTCTCCTGTAATTGTTCTAATCTTTCCTATTGCAAGTTTCCTTATCGTTCCTCCTGTAATTGTTCTAATCTTTCCTATTGTAAGTTTCCTGATCGTTTCTCCTGTAATTGTTCTAATATTTCCTATTGCAAGTTTCCCGATCGTTTCTCCTGTAATTATTCTAATTTTTCTTATTGCAAGTATTATGATCTTCCTCGTGCAAGTGTTCCAATCCTTCCTATTGTAAGTGTTTCGATCTTACCTATTGCAAGTTTCCTGATCGTTTCTCCTGTAATTATTCTAATTTTTCTTATTGCAAGTTTCCTGATCATTTCTCCTGTAATTGTTCTAATCTTTCCTATTGCAAGTTCTCTGATCGTTTCTCCTATAATTGCTCTGATATTTCTTATTGCAAGTTTCTTGATCGTTTCTCCTGTAATTGTTCTAATCTTTCCTATTGCAAGTTTCCTGATCGTTTCTCCTGTAATTGTTCTAATCTTTCCTATTGCAAGTTTCCTAATCTTTTCTCCTGTAATTGTTCTAATCTTTCCTATTGCAAGTTTCCTGATCGTTTCTCCTGTAATTGTTCTAATTTTTCATATTGCAAGTTTCCTGATCGTTTCTCCTGTAATTGTTCTAATCTTTCCTATTGCAAGTATCCTGATCTTTCCTCACTATAATTTTATCTCCACATTTGCTTTGAATATGAGGAACTTTGAATTGTTCTAGCCTTGCACTTGATATATCTCCTGTTTAGACGTAACGATTCGAATCTGTGCAACTTCCAAGATTCTGACCTTTCTACCTTGTTATGATTATAACTTCATGTATTGACATCTGATTTGGACAAAACTTATTTGATCAGAATATAGATTCATAAACCGTTGTTTTGATAGCTTATTTTAAGAATTCAGAGTATGTTTGTCTGCCCAAACATCTGTTTCAAATGAGCCTACAGATTATGCAAAACAGGGATCGTAATTTCTGACCTTTTGATACTGAACTGCTTATAAGTCCCTGTTGCAAACATTGATTTATTCAAAGCTTATTTCTTTGGAAACTAGACTCATAGATCTTTCTTTTGATATATGTATTGAAAGATTTGGAATCCAAACACCTGCCTAGTTATCTATTGAATCTGACATTTTGAATTATGCCAAACAGAGATTTTGTTCTACGACCCTTGTTTACCAAATTATTTGTAACTCTCTCTATTGGACAGTTCAATTCATATGAAGCCTGTCTTATCTGAAAGTATAATCCAATGATATATTTCTGAGTAAATTGGAGCACGATTGATAGTTTGAATCATTTGTTCAATGTGCCTCTTGTATTCTGCCAGAAATCAAGCTTTGGTCGATTTCTAATATTCTGGTTTCATTCCTTTGGAAATTGATATCCTTTAGCTTTCTTATTCAATTGAGCCTTGTATTACTGCTTTGAATTCTTGTATGCTCTTGTCCTTAAAGTTATTTGCATTCTTGAAAACTATTGTGTAACGTTTATGCTATATCGTATTGACTCATTTAGGCACATGTGTATCCCATTGTTCCGCATTTGCTTTCGATATATGCATTTTCCATTTCCTTTCAAAATCCGAATACCATTGTGAAAGATTATTGCTTGCATTGTATTGTCTCGAAAAGGCACATGTACGTTTTGTTGTTCCGCGTGTACTTCCGATATATGCTACTTATTGATAAAACTGCCCTTTTGTACTCTGGTGTTTGTGGGATTGTCTAGACTTTTGCCAGAAATGGTAAAGGGTATGTGCTTAGAGCCTGCGATGCTCTGCCGGCCCCCTCTGACTTCACCTAGACGTGGGTGGATGGAGCTCCCAAACGTGGGAGACTTCTGTCTGGTGGTCATTCAGAAATGGATGAATCACAATTCTGTTTGAGATCCCACTACACCTTCTATATGTTTGATATGATATCTAGAGCTTTGGTTATGTGTTTCTGTACATGCTTTGGATAAGAATGATATGATTGCAACGTCAAGGACGACGTTTGAGCTTCTGTACGGTATTTGTTTTTTATATGCCCTGAAATGGTTCATTCTCTGTTGATATACTTCGAAATGTTCCATATGCCGTTGATATGCTCCGGAACATTTCATACGCTATGGATATGCTCCGGAATAATTCATATGCCATTGATAAGCTCCGATATGTTTCATTTGTTATTGATATGCTTCGGAATGTACCATTTGCCATTGATATGCTCCGGAACATCTCGTACGCTATTAATATGCTCCAATTACTCTGTGCTCCATTTGTTATGAATCAAATATGTTTTGAATGACATGATACATATGATTTTGTATCTAATTAAATGGTATCCTTGAGAATTCTTATATTCTGCCTTGCATTATGATACCTTACTTGTTTGAAACCATTCCTTTTGTTCTGAATATGCTTTGTCACTTGCTGAGCTGTTTTTAGCTCATTCCGTTGTTATATAAATCTTTCAGGTCAGCTTGTCACCATTTGAGATGTTTGATTTGGGCTGAGGCAGTGGATAGCTATTCAGAATTATGAGCAAGTCTTGTTGGTTGTTATGTTATTGTTGTATAAGCATATTTTGTATGTAATGAAATGTTGTTGATGAATTGAAATGGATATACTGTGTAAAAGTGTTAGCAGATCTCTCTTATTTGGAATTTCAGAATGTTAAGTCTAATTTATGACGATATGAACTTGTGGTGAATAGTTGGAGTTCTGATTGTATAATTTATTTAGCTTGTGGATTTATAAATGTGTTCATGTTTGTCAAGTTGGCTTGGGTTGCAAAAAATGTGAATTATCGAGTGATGTGATATATGATTATAAACTGCATAGGTTTTATAGATGTGAATTTGATAAAATGTTTTCAGTGTCCTTAAATGTTAGTTTGGATCCTGGATTGGTTTGGGATGAAATTGTTTTAATATCATGGATTATTTTTTAGGGGGCATGACAAAAGTAGGGGGGGCTAAGGGCTTCAATATTACTGGTTGAGGAGTGACCCTAGTCCTCCGAGCTTCATGGTTCAATTGCTCCTCTTGATGTCGTGCGAAAGAGATGGCTGCCATAAGCATATACGGTTGTCGCGTTTTAACTTCTCCTCGGATCTCCGGCTTCAAGCCCTCAATGAAGGTTCTCAATAGCTATTTTTGAGACCAATCATGAGTTTGATTAGACAATCTTTCTAACTTGGTTTGGTACTCCTGAATGGTAGAGGTTTGTCGGATCTTTGCTAGTTGTCCGTCAATATTCTCGTAATCGGTTGGTCTGAAGCGGATCAGTAGTCCTTCTTTGAATTGTCACCATGAAAGGACTCCATAAGTATGTTCAAACCAGTCAAACCACTATATAGCCCCCTTCAAGATATATAGCTGCAATTTTCACCATAGATGCATCCGCGATTTTATGGTACCGAAAATATCGCTCCGCGCACGAGATCCAACCAATTGGGTCTCCTTCTTCCCATCTAGGGAAGTCCACTCTCATGCATGGATAGTTGGGGTTGGTCATAGAGCTTCCCCTCTCTTGGAAGTCATATCTTTGGGCTTGGTGTGATTGGGCAAAGCTCTCTCCTTGATATGATTTCTTCGGGCTTAGTGGTCGGCCCAATCTGAGTTCGATAAAGAGCGTCCGAATCTTATCCTTCATTCGCGCCTCCAAGGCTTCGAATTTAGCATTGATTGCCTCCTTAGATGCCATAGTATATGCCTCCAAATCTATGTTGTTAATATCTCTCTCCAAAGGCATGTATAGGTTGAGAGAAGTGATGGTCGAAAGGGTTGGTGGATCGGTGGATGTAGGCTACGATTTAGGCTTGTTTTGTGGCAGTTTTGGGTGCAGTTTGAGGGTGTGGTTTAGTGGAGTTTTAGGGATGTGGATGAAAGTTTTGGATCTGTTGCAATTCATGGGGAGATCACAGGATGATCCACGGTGGTGGAGATGATGGCGGAATTTGGTAACGATCTCTTAAGCAATGGTGGGAATTGCTTTGGGCGGTTGTGGAGGGTTGATGGATGGCTGTGGAAGGGCAGCGAGATGCCAAGAATGCTACTCTGATACCAGGTGTTAGAACCCTTGCAGATTATAAACTTGGGGTTGATCTCTTTAGGGGATCGGCCTCCTTGGAACTCTATAGGGGTTCCTCCCTCCAAGTTGCTGCTCAAAGGCCGCAGAAAAGGTTCATCTATTGCTTATTAAAAGAGAAGGAATACATGGCTATTTATAAGGCTTCTAAACCCTAACTCTTAATAGGACTCCTACTTAAGACTCTTACTTCTAACCAACTCCTAGTAGGACTCCTAGTCAAGACTCCTATTCCCTTACAACTCCTAATTCTTCTCTAAGAAAACACCTCCTACATGAATGCCCCTCTCAATTAGGACTCTCATAGCTAGAGTCCTAACAGTTTTACATGAATGTCCCTCTCAATTAGGACTCTCCAAGCTAGAGTCCTAATATTTTAACCGCATCAGGAAATGCAGAGACAAATATGATAATCTTATTAATAATTTAGATGAGGTTAAAGCACACATTGAGCAATTTTTTTATTCCTTACTCAATCAAGAGGTGCAACCTAATAACATTCATGTGGAACCAAATAGAAAGCTTGATTCAAGTGCCATTTCTATCCCAAATGCCCCATTTACAGATGACGAAATTGTAAGAGTTGTCTTTAAGTCACCAAAGCACAAAAGCCCTGGTCTAGATGGATTTCCAACTTAGTTTTACCAAATTGCATTGTTTATTATTGATAATTATGTGATTAAAGCTTGCCAACATTTTCTCTCTTCAGGTTATATTCTTAGAGAGATAAATTACACGTTTATTTCTTTAATTCCTAAGAATGCAGGGGCCGATTTACTAGAGAACTATTGACCCATATCATAATGTAACTTTCTTTATAAGATTATCTCCAAAGTGTTGGCAGATAGAATACAAAAGATAATGCATAAGATCATTAGTCCTAATAAGGCTGCTTTTATCAAAGGGATAAGTATACATTATAATATTCTTCTTGCTAATGACTTGGTCAAGGATCTGCACTCGAAGACAAGAAGGACGAAAATATTTTTTAAAGCCAATTTACAAAAAGCCTTTGATTTAGTTAATAGGAACTTTATCTATAAGATGCTCCTCGGTATGAACTTCCCTCAGCAACGGGTTAATTTGATTCAGTGTTACTTAAAAACTCTAAAGTTTTTGATACTCTTCAATGGCTCACCTATTGGCTTTTTTAGGAGCACGAATGACATCTGACAAGGTGATCCACTCTCTCCATATATCTTTACTATTGCAATAGAAGGAGTTAGCTATATGTTGGAATAGGTAGTCTCTGATGGCAGCATTAAGGTATCCTATGCTAATTCTATTCAAATATCATACATAACCTTTGCATATGATCTTCTTATATTTCTTTAGAATGATTCAACTTTAGTGAGAAACCTGACTACTATTCTGAATGACTTTGGTATAGTCTCTAGCCTTCAGTTAAATCATGCGAAAAGTAAAGTCTACATGGGTCCTTGCATTGAGGATAAAGACTTTATTGCACATACTCTAGGGGTTAGTGAGGAAAATCTGCCAGTTCCTTATCTGGGTCTCCCAATCATATCCATTGGCATTCACAAAACTCACTATCAGTCTGTCCTACAAAAAATAAAGAATAGAATTTCTTCTAGGAAAAATAGGCTTATTTCAAAAGCAGGACGACTTGAACGCATCAGTTCGGTGTTGTTCTCTTACTCTATTTATTGGTCTAATGCATTTCTTCTACCTGTTAGACTTCTCTAGGATATTGAATGGTTATTTATGAACTTCTTTTGGAATGACACAAATGGTAAGATAATATATATGATAAATTGGGACATCTACAATTCGAAAGATGAAGGGGGGTTGAACTAGAGAAATACTAGAAAATAGAATAAAGCATGTTTGATAAAGCAATTGTGGGATCCTTTACAAAACAATTGTTCCTTATAATCATAATGGGTTTCTGCTAGGTATCTTTCTAAGGAATCAATTTGGGAAATTTCAACAAGAACATTTCACTTTGCAGCTTGGAAAGGAATTTTAAAGGCAAGGAATTGGCTAATCAAACACATTTCCTTTTTAATCTCTTTCGGAACTAGTACTAATATGTGGTATGTTCCTTGGGTGAATAGGAAGTGTATATTTCAATTATATGGTGACAGCATACAAAAAGACTTTGGGGCTCCCAAAGATTGAAATGTTTCCGAGTTCATTGCTAACGGTACCTAGTGTTGAATCTTGGATTTTGATGATGAAACCAATTGATATTGTTTATGATTTAATTTATATTTTGAGTGAAGCAGGATGCTTCGATTAGGGAGAGATAACTAAAGCAAGAAGAATCATGTTGGGCCGGAGGAAAACGTGTCAGAAGATTGGACATCGAGCCGGAGGATCGGTCGACTTATCGATAGAAGGTTTCGGGCCATGGATTCGGGCCTCGAGCCAAGAAGAGCATATATTATACCAAGGATATCGGAGTTGTGGAGGTCAACTCGTCGATTGGGCAATAGGCCGCAAGAGAGGACGATGCGTCGAAGAATCGGACGAAGCGTCGATGGACCAATGACATGCTGGACAATATAATTCATGCTTGGTAATAATTATCTAGATCGAAGTAAATTTTTATGTGTTCAGGATTAACTATGATAGCAAGACATAAAGCAAAATGAAGTCTTGGAGTCAAGAACGTGATTTCGTTAGGAGTTTGAGAGTTCGTCGGAAGTCCAAACGTTCATCGGAAGTTCTACCGGAACCAATTGAGAAGTCCAGGAGCTTGCCAAATAAGCTCATTAGAACTCGCCAAGAAGATCATCGTGAAGTCCAGGAGCTTACCGGAAGTTCGCTGGAACATTGCCTAGAGATCATCAAAAGTTCGTCGGAAAGATCGCCGAAAACTCGCTAGAAGAAATCGGACTTATCTTGCTTAAAATATATCTTAGGAATCGTAGTTAGTATATAATTAGAGTTAGGATTAGGAGGTAATCCCATTAACTATGTTAGGAGCCAACTAGGCCCGAAGTTGGACTGGTTTGGGCCGGATTCATGGCCCAACCAGTGTGCTGAAACCCTGGCCGGCGATTACATCGCTTGGGGAACATCATCCCAGGATTCTTGGGCAGTGGTACTACCCAGCTGGGTGGTGGTACCTATTGGGAAATCTTGAGGGCGACATTACATGCGCAACGGAAGAACAAGAAAAAAAATAAAATCCCTAATTTCCCAAAAAGATGTTCCTCATCGTGCGAAGATTGATGCGCAAAAATCCGTGAAACAAACTTCATATAGAATAGATTGTGTTACCCAGGGAGATCGTATATCTCAGTTTCCTTGCAGATATCTAGGAGTAGGTGAAGGAGGTCATGTTAGGATCGGAGCGGCACTAAGAGGGGGGGGTGAATTAGTGTAGCGGATTAAAACGTCGATTTTGACAAATCTTCGGTACAATAAAAATCAAACTCGGAAGTGCTTAACTTGAAAGCGTATTCGCAAAGTTGTGCAGCAAAGGTAATGAGGAAATAAAGCAAGTAAGAAGGTTTGCAGTAATGCAAATAGCAGTAATGAAATGCAAACCAGAGATTACACCGATTTTAAAGTGGTTCGGTCAAATGACCTACATCCACTTGCGAGGCCCCTCTTTGATGAGGCTCCCACCTTCCACAAGCAAATCTCTTGAAGGGGAAGGGTGAATACCCCTCTTATAACTTTTTATAAGTGGTTTACTCTCTTACAGATTTTCAACAAGAAAGAAGGAGGTGAACACTAGCAAATTAAAAACAAGACTAGCTAAGACTTTTCTAAGACCTTTCTTTTAATCAATTGCTTCTCAAAGAGTTGTGATCTCAGCTGAGATTTGAGGGGTATTTATAGGCCTCTGGAGGATTCAAATTTGGGCTCCAAAATTTGAATTCTCTTTGGTTCCCGATGTTGGCGGTGCCACTGCCTGTCAGTGGCAGTGCCACCGCCTGTCAGTGTCTGACACTGACAGTGGACTGGCAGTGCCACAGCTCAGCTCTCGGGTGCTGGGCGATGCCACCGCCCAGCCCAGGCAGTGCCACCGCCTGGCTCTCGGGTGCTGGGCGGTGCAACCGACCAGTCTGGTGGTGCCACCGCCAGACCCTTCGGTTCACTGGTTGGGCTTTAAATTTAGCCCAAACTGTTAGAACCCTTGCAGAATTCTAAACTTGGGGTTGATCTTTTTAGTGGATCGGCCTCCTTGGAACTCTATAGGGGTTCCTCCCTCCAAGTTGCTGCTCAAAGGCTGCAGAAAAGATTCATCTATTGCCTCTAAAAAGAGAAGGAATACATGGCTATTTATAGGGCTTCTAAACCTGAACTCCTAATAGGACTCCTACTTAAAACTCTTACTTCTAACCAACTCCTAATAGGACTCCTTCTCAAGACTCTTATTCCTTTACAACTCCTAATTCTTCTATAAGAAATAACCTCCTATATGAATGCCCCTCTCAATTAGGACTCTCCTAGCTAGAGTCATAATAGTTTTACATGAATGTCTCTCTAAATTAGGACTCTCCAAGCTAGAGTCCTAACAGACCCGCCCTCTTCAAATCAGCCTTGTCCTCGAGGCTGATGATTCATGAATTCTAGGAATTTGATCTTCAAGTCGTCATAGTTCTCCCAAGTGGCATCTTCTATTGGTAGGTTCGCCCACTGTATTAGCACTTCATTAGTGGGTCGTCGTCGTCGAGTCACGATCCGTCGATCAATAATGGCACTTGGCTGGGTTTGGAGTTCTCTTTGGATTGTCATATTTGTTGGGTGGCTTTGGGCTATCTCCAAGCACCTATTTAAAACTTCTGTCTGGCTGTTGGTTTGTGGGTGATATGTCGTACTCCTTTTCAATTTAGTACCCAGCATATGGAATAACTTTGTCCAAAATCTGCCCTTGAAGATGCAAGTAGAATTTGTCACAAGCACAATGCGTCCCTTATAGCATAATTCTTTTGAGTCCTGATTGTAATGAGCCACGGAGCTTGGTGCTTCCTCTAATTTTTTTTTTTTTATCTTACTAGTCTCCGAATCTTCCTGCCATTCTATCTTAATATCATCAAGGAAGTCATTGGTTGGAAGTAAAACGACCGAAAATTCAGCTTGCTCTAGTAGCTGCGAAAGCGCATCTACAATAACATTCTCTTTCCACCTTTTGTAAGATATTTCATAATCAAATCCAAGAAGTTTTGTTACCCATTTTTGCTGCTCAGGGGGTAATATCTTTCGCTCTATAAAGTATTTGAGGCTTTTATGGTCAGTTTTAATTTGAAATCGTCGATCAATCAAGTAGGGTCTCCACCTCGTTGCTGCGCGCATAATGGCGAGCATCTCCTTATCATATGTTGACTTATTTTGATGGGAGGGAGATTATGCCTTGCTATTGTATATGAGTGGTCGACCATCTTGCATGAGAATGACTCCAATTCTGACTCCAGATGCGTCGGCCTCAATAACGAAGGGTTATTCGAAATATGGTAGTGTTAGCACCGGCGTCGTCGTTATGGCTGCCTTAAGTTTGTCGAAGGCAGTGGAGGCTCTGTCCAACCATTGGAAGACATCTTTTTCCAGTAAGGAACTAAGTGGTGCACTGATCTTTCCATAGTTTTTCACGAACTTATGGTAGTAGCCTGTTAAACCCAAAAAGCAATGTAGCAATTTTATGTTCCTCGGGGTAGGCCAGTTTTGCATTGCTTCAATTTTGAAGAGGTCCACCGTCACACCTTCCTCTGATATGATATGCCCAAGATATTTCACCTTTTGTTGAAATACCTGGATCGAAAGTAAAAATTCGTAATGGCCGTTGTGTTCAAAAGGTAGTTTTCGGTATGACTTCTTCATACACTCGTATTTGAAAATACCCGGATCGAAGGTCCGGCTTTGCGAAGATTTGTGCTCCCTTTCATCTAGCAATTCATCTGCTATTGGAATAAGGTATTTGTTTTTTATGGTTATGCCATTGAGAGCTCGATAATCAATGCATATTCGCCATGTTCCGTCCTTCTTACGTACAAGTAGCACCGGTGAAGAGTAGAGGTTGCAACTTGGCCGAATAACTCATGTTTCGAGCATCTCTTTTATAATCCTTTCTATTTTATCCTTCTGGAGATGTAGATACTGATATAGTCAAGTATTTGCTGGAGGTTTGCCTGAAAGAATCGTTATATAATGATCATGCCGATTGGTAAGAGATAGGTTGCGCAGTTCGTCAAATATATCTGAAAATTCAGCAAGCAAAGGAACTAGGTTTGGATCTTCAAATTCTATTGGCTCTCCCTTAGTTTGCTGCTCAAGATGTACTAAAAGGCTGCTGCATGCTTTATGCAAAACCTTCTTCATTTGTTGTGTGCAAATCGTCGTTATGTCACCCTCACGTTTCCCGTTCAGTATCACTTGCTTCTCCGTACTGTAAAATTTCATAATTAGTTGCATAAAATTTCAAGAAATATCACATAATATCATCAACCATTTAATTATGAGCATGGCCTCATGATCATCAAGAGGGAGAAGGAAGAAATATGCAATTATCTCTTGGTCCTGTAGCAATAGTTTCTCTGGCGGGCGCCTACGATCACAATTCAAAATCCGTTCGTCGACGACCTTAACGTCAAACCTGCTGCAATTCTCAATAGGTAAGGCCATCTGGATAGTAACCTTACTATTTAGAAAGTTATTAGAACTACCTGTGTCGATGAGAACAGTGATCGGTTGTTGTTTGAGAAGGCCTCCAACTTTCATCGTTTGCGGGTTTGAGTAGCCGGCTAGTGCATGTACCGTAACTTCAGTCAGTTATGGCTCTTCTTCTGCATCTTCTTCTTCATGTTCGAGGCTCTCTTCTGGATGTTCAATGACTACTTCTTCTATTGGTTCAATCATAAGAAGTCTCCCTTTACTACAGCGATGCTCACGGCTCCACGGCTCGTCACAATGCCAACATAATCCCTTCGTATATCGCTCTCGAAGCTCTTCTCTTGTTAACCTCTTAGGTGTAGGAACTAGGTCGATAGTAGGGGGGCTGAGGGCTTCAATATTACTGGTTGAGGAGCGACCCTAGTCCTCCGAACTTCATGGTTCAATTGCTCCTCTTGATGTTGTGCGAAAGAGATGGCTGCCATCAACGTATACGGTTGTCGTGCTTTAACTTCTCATCGGATCTCCGGCTTCAAGCCCTCAATGAAGGTCCTTAATAGCTATTTTTGAGACTAATCATGAGTTTGATTAGATAACCTTTCAAACCTAGTTTGGTACTCCTGAATGGTGGAGGTTTGTCGGATCTTTGCTAGTTGTCCGTCAATATTCTCGTAATCGGTTGGTTTGAAGCGGAATAGTAGTCCTTCTTTGAATTGTCGCCATGAAAGAACTCCATATGTATGTTCAAACCTGTCAAACCACTGTATAGCATCCCCTTCAAGATGTATAGCTACAATTTTTACCATAGATTCATCTGCGATTTTGTGGTACTGAAAATATCGCTCCGCGTGCGAGATCCAACCAATCGGGTCTCCTTCTTCCCATCTAGGGAAGTCCACTCTCACGGGGAGATCAAAGGATGATCCGCGGTGGTGGAGATGATGGCGGAATTCGATGACGATCTTTGAAGCAATTGTGGGAATTGCTTTGGGCGGTTGTGGAGGGATGATGGATGGCAGTGGAAGGGTAGCGAGATGCCAAGAACGCTGCTCTGATACCAGGTGTTAGAACCCTTGCAGAATTCTAAACTTGGGGTTGATCTCTTTAGGGGATCGACCTCCTTGGAACTCTATAGGGGTTCCTCCCTCCAAGTTACTGTTGAATCTCGGATTTTGATGATGAAGTCAATTGTCATTTGTTGTCTAATCTATGTGTTGAGATAAGTGTGCAGGATTAACTACGATGAAAGTTAGACAAGCAGCAGGAGTTGCGCCGGAGTCAAGATCATGATCACGTTGGGAGTTCGAGAGTTCAACGGAAGTTCGGACGGTCGTCGGAGGTTCTGCAAGAACAGATCCGAGAAGTCCGGAAGCTTGCCAAGCGAAGCTCGTCGGAACTCGCCAAGTGAATCGTCGCAAAATCCAGGAGTTTGCCAGAAGTTCGGAGAAGCATCACCGAGGGTTCATCGGATGATCGACGGAAGTTCGTCGGAAACTCGCCGGAAGAAGCGATTGATGTACCGAAGCAAAGCTGCAGAAATTGTCTTAGATTTAATCGTAGTTAGCACGTTGATTAAGTTAGAAATGGGAGGTGATCCCATTAGCTTAATCCTGGGGCAATTGGGCCCCTGAAGAACTCAAATTGGGTCGAATGGTTCAACCCATTCGGACCCAAGGTGCTGTGGGAGGTGCAACCGCCCCAGCCAAGAGGTGCAACCGCCCAGACTTTGTCTCCCAGCGAGACTGGGCAGTGCAACTGCCCCAGCCAAGAGGTGCAACCGCCCAGGGCTCAGTCTCCAAGCGAGACTGGGCGGTGCAACCTCCTCTGTCAAGAGGAAGCACCGCCAGAGCTCAAGTTTCGAGCTCTGCCAAGAGGTGCAACCACCGAGCTCGGTCTTCGAGCTCTGGTAGAGAGGAGCAACCTCTCTGGACAGGAGATGCACTGCCTGAGCTCGGTCGTCGAGCTCTGGCAGAGAGGTGCAACCACCTCTGGCAGAGAGGTGCAACCTCTCTAGTCAGGAGATGCACCGCTTGAGCTCGGTCTTCGAGCTCTGGCAGAAAGGTGCAACCACCCCTGACAGAGAGGTGCATCCGCCTGAGCTCAGTCTTCGAGCTCTGCCAGGCGGTGCAACCTCTCCAGTCAAGAGGTGCAACCGCCTGATCCCGGAATTCCGGGATTTGATCGTTTTGAGCTCCAAATTTGAACTGGGTTAGGGCCTATAAATACCCCACCCGTTCAGCATAGAAAAAATACAGATCCACTCCGAATTCCTGATCTTTTCTATGATTCTAAGAGCTCAAAATTGTGTAAAGTCCAAAAGTTCTCCTCTTTCTGTTCTTCAAAGTCTTGAGTTGTAAAGAGAGTAGAGAAAGGATCTGTAAAGGTTGTCTCCTGAGCTTGTCAAAAGGAGAGAAACTGTAAAAGGACAGTTGGCCTTCGCCTATTGAAGGAAGGCCTCTAGTTGACGTCGGCAACCTCATCGGTGGAGGAAGCCAAAAGTGGAGTAGGTCAAGACTGACCGAACCACTCTAAATCTCTGGTTTACGTTTATTTTTTAGCACTTTATCATTACTGCAAACCTCCTACATAGCTACTGCCCTCTGCTCTTTTACGAACGATTCTCTAAGTTCAGATCTTTCCGAATCTGCATTGAGATGTAAATCGGTGTTTTCGTACGATCTCTACATCGCAGTTTACGCTTACGCTTTGATTCCATTCATAACTGCGAACTGCTTTCTGCACATCCACAAAAAGATTTTCAAAGTTCAGTTTCTGCGTTTAGACGTAAAACTGCGTTTAGACGCAAAACTGTGCTTAGACGTAAAACCACGTTTAGACGCAAAACTGCGTTCAGACGCAAAACTGCGTTCAGACGCAAAACTGCGTTCAGACGCAAAACTGCGTTCAGACGTAAAATTGAGTTTAGACGTAAAACTGCATTTAGACGCAAACTGCGTTTAGACGTAAACTGCTCTTAGACGCAATCTGCGCTTAGACGCAAACTGCGCTTAAATACAAACTATGAATCGGCTTTTGCATCATAATAGATTTTATTGAACGAACGCACCTTTCGGTTTTAAATTGCTGTAAGATTTCCGCTGCACTAATTCACCCCCCCCCCCCTCTTAGTGCTCTCGATCCTAACAATTGGTATTAGAGCAAGGTTAACTCTCTAACGGATTAAAACCCAAGAGAGATGGCATACGCCGGAAACCAAGAGGGGCATTCTATTACACGTCCACCCATGTTCAGTGGGACGGACTACACCTACTGGAAGACCCGAGTGAGGATCTTTCTTATTTCTATGGATTTTAAACTGTGGAACCTTGTTGAAAACGGATTTTCATAGTCTTCTCTTCCAATGATCGAATGGAATGAATTGGAGAAGAAGGCTTTCACCCTTAATGCAAAGGTTATGAATGCCTTATTTTGCGCACTTGATAAAAACGAGTTTAATCGTGTTTCAACTTGTGAAACTGCATTTGATATTTGGCACACACTCGAAGTGACCCACGAGGGCACAAGTAGAGTGAAAGAGTCAAAAATCAATATGTTGGTACATTCTTTTGAACTTTTTCGAATGAAACCAAGTGAAACCATTGGCGACATGTTTACCCGTTTCACGGATGTCGTCAACGGTCTAAAAGGACTTGGAAAAAGTTTTTCGGATTTTGAACTCGTAAATAAGATACTAAGATCCCTTCCTAAGAATTGGGATCCTAAAGTCACTGCTATTCAAGAGGCAAAAGATCTGCGCAACTTCCCTCTTGAAGAACTAATCGGGTATTAATGACCTACGAAATGACTTGTAAAGCTCATGAAGAGCAAGAAGACATCCTTCCAAAGAATAGGAAGGATATGACACTTAAAACCTCTGAATGCCACTTGAGAGAAAACTCAAGTGATGAGGACTGTGATGATGACTTGGCACTTCTAACAAGAAAGTTTAAAAAGTTCTTTAAAAGAAACAAGTTTAAGAATGATGCAAAAAATAAACTTGAACCCAAGAAGGACCAAGTGATCTGCTATGAATGCAAAAAGTCGGGACACTACAAGAGTGATTGTCCCCAAGTAAAAAGGAGAACATCAAAGAAGAAGGCTCTTCAAGCAACATGGGATGACTCGAGCGCATCCGAAGAAGAGGAGTCCAACACCGAGCAAGTTGCTCATTACGCCTTAATGGCCATCGAAGACGAGGTAACAAATTCAATAGATGCAGATTTATCATTCGATGAATTATTAAATGCTTTCCATGAATTGTTTGATGAGTGTAAGACTATTAGTAATAAATATAAATTGCTAAAAAAGTAGCATGATAGTCTTATTTGTAATTTTGATAAGTTAAATGCTGAACATCATGATAGCTTAAGCTCATGCACAAAATGCCATGATATAGAAACTCTCCAAAAAGAAAACTTGCTACTTAAGGATACCTTGAAGAAATTCGAGGTTGGTAGCAAGTCATTAAACATGATCCTTACCAACAAGGGTCACGTTCCCATAAGAAGTGGAATTGGATTCGTAAGAAGTCATCACTAAAATCCAACCACCTTCATAAAAGGCCCCATCTTACATGTTAGACATCAAAGCAAATGCAACTTTTGTTGCAAGTTTGGACACAAGACGCACTATTGTCCATTTAAGAAAATTAGTCCAAACAAATTGATTTGGGTTCCTAAAGGAACCATGACAAATTCTATGCAACATGATAGAAAATGTAGATCTATTTGTGAGGCACCCAAAAGCAAATGGGTACCTAAACATCATCCTTTCTTGTAGAAAACTAAACCATCGCAAGCTAGGAGCAAGAGATGGTACCTTGATAGTGGATGCTCAAGGCATATGACCGGAGATCCATCTCAATTCTCTAAGCTCACTAGCATAGACGAAGGATATGTCACCTTCGGAGACAACAACAAGGGTAAAATCATTGGCAAAGGAACCATAGGTAACAAATCCAACTTCTCTATTGAAGATGTTTTGCTAGTGGATAGTTTAAAACATAACCTCTTGAGCATTAGTCAATTATGTGATAAAGGATATATTATCAGATTTGAATCTAATGCTTGAATCATTGAAAAACCACACAAAAACATATCTATGATTGCATTAAAACAAAATAACGTATATACTATTGACATCAATAATTTATGTAATGAAATGTGTTTTTCTGCTTTGAATGAGGATGCTTAGATATGACATAGAAGATTAGGTCATGCTAGCATGAAACTAATCACTCAAATATCATCCAAAGAACTTGTAAGAGGAATTCCTCATATCAAGTTCATCAAAGACAATGTATGTGATGCTTGCCAATTAGGTAAACAAATTAAGAGTAGCTTCAAATCTAAAAACCAAATAAGCACCTCTAGGCCCTTACAATTGATCCATATGGATTTCTTCGGACCTATCTCCACATCAAGCCTAGGAGGTAGCAAATACGCCTTTGTCATCGTGGATGACTATAGCAGATACACATGGACTTACTTCTTAAAATAGAAGAGTGAATGCCTTAGATATTTTACCAAGTTTTGCAAACTTGTTCAGAATGAGAAAGGTTCTATGATTTCGTCAATTAGAAGTGATCATGGTGGTGAATTTCAAAACCATGATTTCCAGGAATTTTGTGAACTCAATGGATATAATCATAATTTCTCTACTCCTAGAAATCCTCAACAAAATGGAGTTGTAGAAAGAAAAAATCGAAATTTACAAGAAATGGCAAGAACCATATTGAATGAATACAACCTACCCAAATATTTTTGAGCTGAAGCCGTAAATACTGCATGCTACATTTTGAATAGAGTTATAGTAAGACCTCTACTAACCAAAACTCCCTATGAGTTATGGAACAATAAAAAACCCAATGTTTCATATTTTAAAGTCTTTGGGAGTAAGTGTTTTATCCTAAATGAAAAGGACAACTTAGGAAAATTAGATGCTAAATCTGATGAAGGAATCTTTCTTGGTTATTCTACTGTTTCTAAAGCCTTTCGTATCTTCAATAAAAGAACTTTAATTATTGAAGAATCCATTCATGTTGTTTTCAATGAGATTTCCGAAATCACGAAAAATGATCTTGACGAAGATGTTAATTTTGATTCTTTGAATTTAAACGAGACCCCTTCTCCAACGAGCAACTTGGATGCATCCACTCCAAGGATTGGAAGTATGTAGATGCTCATCCCAAGGAGCTAATCTTAGGAGACACGTCAAAGGGGGTTCAAACACGATCTTCTCTTAAAATGTTTTGTGCAAATGCCGCCTTTCTCTCCCAAATTGAACCCAAATGCGTTGACGAAGCCATGAATGATGATTCATGGATTATCGCAATGCAAGATGAATTGAATCAATTTGAGAGAAATGAGGTGTGGAAGCTTGTTCCTAGGCCAAATGACCATTTAGTTATTGGTACTAAATGGGTCTTCAGAAACAAGCAAGATGAAAATGGTATCGTGGTTAGAAACAAGGCTAGATTAGTGGCAAAAGGTTTCAACCAAGAAGAAGGTATCGATTACGAAGAAACCTTCGCTCCTGTGGCTCGATTAGAAGCCATAAGGATGCTCCTTGCCTACGCTAGTAGTAATAATTTTAAACTGTTTCAAATGGATGTTAAAAGCGCTTTTCTAAATGGCTTTATTTCCGAAGAAGTTTATGTTGAACAACCTCCTGGATTTGAAAATAATAGCCTCCCTAATCATGTGTTTAGATTAACTAAAGCTCTCTATGGTTTAAAACAAGCCCCAAGGGCTTGGTATGAGAGACTTAGTTCATTTCTTATCGAAAATAATTTCACAAAAGGCAAGGTTGATACTACATTATTTATCAAGAATTTTGAAAATAATTTTCTCATTGTTCAGATTTATGTTGATAATATTATCTTTGGCTCTACAAATGAATCTCTCTGTGAATCTTTTGCTATAACCATGAGTCTTGAATTCGAAATGAGCTTAATGGGAGAATTAACATTCTTTTTAGGTTTACAAATCAAACAATTAAGCAACGACATCTTTATTAGTCAAACTAAATATGCTATGAATTTATTAAAAAAGTTTAAAATGAACAACTCAAAGGCTATTAGCACCCCTATGAGCACCTCCACTAAGTTAGAAATTGATGAAAGTCGAGAAAGCTTCAATCAAAAGACTTATAGGGGTATGATAGGAAGTTTACTTTACCTCACTGCCACCAGACCAGACATCATGTTCAGTGTAGGACTTTGTGCTAGATTTCAATCAAACCCTAAGATATCTCATCTCAAAGCAGTCAAAAGAATACTTAGATATCTCAATGGAACCACAAATCTAGGATTATGGTATCCAAAATCAGAAAATTTTGAGTTAACAGCTTATGCTGATGCGGACTTCGCTGGCTGTAGACTAGATAGAAAAAGCACATCAGGATCATGTCAATTTTTAGGACATGCCCTTGTTTCCTGGTCATCTAAGAAGCAAAGCTCGGTTGCTCTATCAACAACCGAAGCTGAATATATTGCAGCAAGTGCATGCTGTGCACAAGTTGTATGGATGAAAAACACTTTAGAAGATTACAAAGTTAATCTAAAAGATATTCCCATTAAATGTGATAACACGAGTGCAATATGCTTAACTAAGAATCCTATACAACACTCAAGAACAAAACATATTGATATTAGACACCACTTTATACGAGATCATGTCACTAATCATGACGTAACCATAGAGTTCATCGATACTAAACATCAACTGGCTGACATTTTTACAAAACCTCTAAGTGAAGAACAATTTGATTTCATTAGAAGAGAATTAGGAATGTTGATGTGTCCGAATAAATAAACTTATTTTTCGGACTATATTGAATTATCATATCACTTGATTGCCATGTTTATATATGAAAATCTGCAACAAAATCTTGTCCAAATGCATCTTATTTGTTCGAATGCTATAAAACAGATTTATTCGTACAGTTTCATGAAAAATAAGTTCCTGAAATAAATCTGATAAAGTGATTCCTGTGTATGTATGTCATCCTGTAATATCTTTGAGGGATAAAGTGATTCCACTTTCATAAAAAAGGGGAAGAAGTGTTCAAAGCAATCTATGCAAAATTCCTCTATAAGCTTGCTAATATTGTTTTCCTCGTATCACAATTACCATGCTTTTTGTTGATGACAAAGGGGGAGAAACATATGAATTAATAAACACTGCCATGATCATGTCTATGAGTAATGCTATAAACTATGTTATGGTTATGCCATCCTTGCATCACCAAGAGATATATGAACGTGTGCTATAGTTTGCATTATGTCTTGAGTTGATATCCTATCTTGTGAAGTAAATGCAAACTTGCTAGAATGATAATATGTGTGCATCATGTAATAGTCCCTCGCAGCTTTAAATGATAATGTTCAATTACATGGTGAATAGTTACAAACACAATCATACAAACTTGATGATGTATGTCAAGCTTTGACATCATTCTTGAAGAGATACATCATGATGAGTATCATGATGGGAGTATTGATAAGTTTAACTGATCTAACTTATCAATACGTCACTTGAATTCTTAGGTCTTGAATTCAAGGTTGACTTATCTCAACAATAGCATATAGATAGGGGGAGTTAAGGATAACTCCATTATCAATTGATTGTCATCATCAAAAAGGGGGAGATTGTTGAATCTCGGATTTTGATGATGAAGTCAATTGTCATTTGTTGTCTAATCTATGTGTTGAGATAAGTGTGCAGGATTAACTACGATGAAAGTTAGAAAAGCAGTAGGAGTTGCGCCGGAGTCAAGATCATGATCACGTTGGGAGTTCGAGAGTTCGACGGAAGTTCGGACGGTCGTCGGAGGTTCTGCAAGAACAGATCCGAGAAGTCCGGAAGCTTGCCAAGAGAAGCTCGTCGGAACTCGCCAAGTGGATCATCGCAAAATCCAGGAGTTTGCCGGAAGTCCGCAGAAGCATCACCGAGGGTTCATCGGATGATCGACGGAAGTTCACCGGAAACTCGCCGGAAGAAGCGATTGACGTACCGAAGCAAAGCTGCAGAAATTGTCTTAGATTTAATCATAGTTAGCATGTTGATTAAGTTAGAAATGGGAGGTGATCCCATTAGCTTAATCCTGGGGCAATTGGGCCCCTGAAGAACTCAAATTGGGTCGAATGGTTCAATCCATTCGGACCCAAGGTGCTGTGGGTGGTGCAACCGCCCCAGCCAAGAGGTGCAACCGCCCAGACTATGTCTCCCAGCGAGACTGGGCGATGCAACCACCCCAGCCAAGAGGTGCAACCGCCCAGGGCTCAGTCTCCAAGCGAGACTGGGCGATGCAACCTCCTCTGTCAAGAGGTAGCACCGCTAGAGCTCAAGTTTCGAGCTTTGCCAAGTGGTGCAACCACCGAGCTCGGCCTTCGAGCTCTGGCAGAGTGGAGCAACCTCTCTGGATAGGAGATGCACCGCCTGAGCTCGGTCTTCGAGCTCTGGCAGAGAGGTGCAACCACCTCTGGTAGAGAGGTGCAACCACCTCTGGCAGAGAGGTGCAACCTCTCTGGTCAGGAGATGCACCGCCTGAGCTTGGTCTTCGAGCTCTGGCAGAAAGGTGCAACCACCCCTGACAGAGAGGTGCATCTGCCTGAGCTTAGTCTTCGAGCTCTGCCAGGCGGTGCAACCTCTCCAGTCAAGAGGTGCAACCACCTGATCCCGGAATTTCGGGATTTGATCGTTTTGAGCTCCAAATTTGAACTGGGTTAGGGCCTATAAATACCCCACCCGTTCAGCACAGAAAAAATACAGATCCACTCCGAATTCCTGATCTTTTCTGTGATTCTAAGAGCTCAAAATTGTGTAAAGTCCAAAAGTTCTCCTCTTTCTGTTCTTCAAAGTCTTGAGTTGTAAAGAGAGGAGAGAAAGGATCTATAAAGGTTGTCTCCTGAGCCTGTCAAAAGGAGAGAAACTATAAAAGGGCAGTTGGCCTTCGCCTATTGAAGGAAGGCCTCTAGTTGACGTCGGCAACCTCATCGGTGGAGGAAGCCAAAAGTGGAGTAGGTCAAGACTGACCGAACCACTCTAAATCTCTGGTTTGCATTTATTTTTGAGCACTTTATCATTACTGCAAACCTCCTACATAGCTACTGCCCTTTGCGCTTTTACGAACGATTCTCTAAGTTCAGATCTTTCCGAATCTGCATTGAGACGTAAATCGGTGTTTTCGTACGATCTTTACATCGCAGTTTACGCGTACGCTTTGATTCCATTCATAACTGCGAACTGCTTTCTGCACATCCACAAAAAGATTTTCAAAGTTCAGTTTCTGCGTTTAGACGTAAAACTACGTTTAGACGCAAAACTGTGTTTAGACGTAAAACCACGTTTAGATGCAAAACTATGTTCATACGCAAAACTGCGTTCAGACGCAAAACTACGTTCAGACGTAAAACTGCGTTCAGACGTAAAACTCCGTTCAGACGCAAAACTGCGTTCAGACGTAAAACTGCGTTTAGATGTAAAACTGCGTTTAGACGTAAAACTGAGTTTAGACGTAAAACTGCATTTAGACGCAAACTACGTTTAGACGTAAACTGCTCTTAGACGCAATCTGCGCTTAGACGCAAACTGCGCTTAAATACAAACTGTGAATCGGCTTTTGCATCATAATAGATTTTATTGAACGAATGCACCTTTCGGTTTTAAATTGCTGTAAGATTTCCGCTGCACTAATTCACCCCCCCCCCCCTCTTAGTGCTCTCAATCCTAACAGTTACTACTCAAAGGCTGCAGAAAAGATTCATCTAATAAGACTCCTACTTAAAACTCTTACTTCTAACCAACTCCTAATAGGACTCCTACTCAAGACTTCTATTCCCTTACAACTCCTAATTCTTCTATGAGAAAAAACCTCCTACATGAATGCCCCTCTCAATTTGGACTCTCCTAGCTAGAGTCCTAACAGAAAGTCCCCCTCAATTAGGACTCTCCTAGCTAGAGTCCTAATAGGTTTATATGAATGTCCCTCTAAATTAGGACTCTCCAAGCTAGAGTCACACAAACCAAGTCTAATTTTGGGCCCAGTTTGACCCTAACCAGGATATAGGATTATCTCTTAATCCTAATCCTAATTACATGTGAACTACATAACTAAAAACATCCTAAGCAAGTTTTCAACCGCGAACGTTAAGTCTTGTTACGGCGAGCTTTCCGACGAACTTCTTCCGACGGACTCCCCAGCAAGCTCTTGATCTTGTGATGACTTTAACGAGTAGTTGAGCCTTCTCGGTGATCTCTGCGAACCTTCGACGATCTCTTCGGCGAACTTCCGAAAATTTCAACAGGTTCCCGATTTCTTCTCGGTTGGTTCCGGTAACATCTCCGATGATTCTTCGGACTCTTAAACGTCCATCGAACTTGACTCCGATATTCTTGCTTTGTGTTTTCTAGTTATCGTAGTGAATCCTACATACTTAACTCAATAATATGGATTAGATCAATTAACCCATCAATTTATTTTATCATCAAAATCCGAGATTCAATAATCTCCCCTTTTTTGATGATGACAATCAATTGATGACGGAGTTAAACATAACTCCCCCTATCTATATGCCATATTATGAGAAGATAAAAACACTTGAATTCCATCCCATTGAATTCAAGCGTAAACCGATAAGTTCTAACCGTTGAACTTATCGTTATTCTCATTAAGCAATAGTAAATACGAAACTTCGATGAAAATCATTTTCAAGTCGAATGATAAGAGATAATTTTTTTACAACGACAGGAGATAAAGATTTTCAACATGAATTTCATGATATAGATGTAAGGCATGCTTTCGATATGATCAATCAATCTTGCGATATTGTCAAAGATTTTGCAAGGCATATAAGACATTCGTATTATACAATCTCTTGTAATTCATATAAGTCATGTTATCGATGCGCATAAGACATTTTCATTAAGTCATGCTATCGAAATCGTATATGTTATCACTTAGTCATCACTTCACCCCCCCTTTATCATCAACAAAAAAGGGAATGAGACTTGAAGCACATAACTTATGATTATAACATCAGGAATTTAGCATTGATCATACAAAAATTTATCATTCAAATTTAAGTATGCAAAAATATTTACGCAGAGTTCATCTTAAAGGAAAATTCAGCATTCATCCATTTTATCAAATCTCTTCTTTCTATAAATAACAAAAATTTTAGGTGTACAAAGAAGAGATTGTGATTAAAAAATTTCAAGTAGTAACTCTAATAAGTCAAGATCATAATTTGAATACAAACTCATTCAAATTCAAATCTTCAACTTGAAACTCTTAATCAAGCCATCAAAATCAATTTCGAGATTCACAAAATATCATAAAATCATTAATCTTGATAAGATGAGAGCGGTGTTTGACTCAAGATAGGATAAGGTAATTTAACGTGTCATTTAGAATCGAAAGAGCAGGATCAAATTTATCGAGGAACGGAGAGAGGATAAATAAATTTACGGAAAATCCATTCAAACAAGTTTATTCTTAGGGACAATTTAACATACCCAATTCCCTTCTAATGAATTCAAATTGGTCTTCATTCAAAGCTTTTGTAAATATATATGCTAATTGATTCTTTATGTCAATAAATTCTAGAACAACATTATTGTTAAGGACATGATCGCATATGAAATGATGCCTAACGTTGATGTGCTTAGTTCTAGAGTGCTGAATTGGATTTTTAGTAAGACATATGGCACTAGTATTATCACATTTTATGGAAATATTTTTAAAGTGAATTCCATAGTCTTCTAATGTATTTTTTATCCAAACAACTAGTGCACAGCATGCACATGTAGCAATATATTCGACTTCCGCCGTAGATAGTGCAATTGAATTTTGTTTCTTGGAAGTCCAAGAAACAAGTGCATGTCCTAAAAATTGGCATGTTCCGGATGTACTTTTTCTATCTATCCTACATCCGCCAAAATCGGCATCTACATAAGCTATTAAATCGAATTTTTCAGATTTTGGATACAACAATCCTAGATTTGGAGTTCCTTTAAGATACCTAAATATTCTTTTAACACTCTTAAGATGAGATAATTTAGAATTAGATTGAAACATAGCACAAAGTCCTACACTAAACATAATATCCGGTCTAGTCGCGGTGAGGTAGAGTAGACTACCTATCATTCTCCTATATGATTTTTGGTCAAAATTTTCACTATTTTCATCCAAATCTAACTTAGTCGAAGTACTCATCGGGGTGTTTGTTGCTTTTGAATTATCCATGTTAAATCGTTTTAACAATTCTAATGTATATTTAGATTGGTTAAGAAATATACCATCACTAAGTTGTTTGATTTGTAATCCTAAAAAGAAAGTTAATTCATCCATTAAACTCATTTCAAATTCATGACTCATACATTTGGCAAATGATTCACATAGTGATTCATCCGAAGAGCCAAAAATAATATCGTCAACATAAATTTGTACAATAAGAAAATTATTTTCAAAATGTTTGATAAACAATGTATTATCAACCTTGCCTTTGCTAAAATTATTTAAAATAAAAAAGGAACTAAGCCTTTCATACCAAGCTCTAGGAGCTTGTTTCAAGCCATAGAGAGCCTTAGTCAATTTGAATACATGATTAGGAAGAAGAGAATTTTCAAATCCAGGAGGTTGTTCGACATATACTTCTTCGGAAATAAAAACATTCAAATAAGCACTTTTGACATCCATTTGAAACAGTTTAAAATTATTACTACTAGCATAGGCAAGAAACATCCTTATGGCTTCTAATCGAGCCACAGGAGCGAAGGTTTCTTCGTAATCGATACCTTCTTCTTGGTTGAAATCTTTGGACACTAATCTAGCCTTGTTTCTAACCACGATACCATTTTCGTCTTGTTTGTTTCTAAAGACCCATTTAGTACCAATGACTAAATGGTCACTAGGTCTAGGAACAAGCTTCCATACATTATTCCTCTCAAATTGATTTAATTCCTCTTGCATTGCAATAATCCAAAAATCATCTTTTATGGCCTCATCAATGCATTTAGATTAGATTTAAGAAAGGAAGGCGGCGTTAGCATAAAAATTTTGAAAGAAGAACGAGTTTGAACCCCTTTTGATGTATCTCCTATAATTAGCTCCTTTGGATGAGCATCTATATACTTCCATTCATTGGGTAAGGAAATTTCGGAAGAAGGTGCATCCAAGTTGCTATTTTGAGGAGGGAGTTCATTTAAATTCAAATTATCAAAATCAAGATCATCATCAAAATTATTTTTCTTTAAATTAGAAATTTCATTAAAAACTACATGAATAGACTCTTATATTACTAAGGATCTTTTGTTAAAAACCCAAAAAGCCTTAGAAACGGAAGAGTAACCAAGAAAGATGCCTTCATCGGATTTAGCATCAAATTTTCCTAAGGCATCACATCCCTTTCATTCAAAATAAAGCATTTACAACCGAAAATTTTAAAATAGGAAATATTTGGTTTTTTGTTATTCCATAATTCATAGGGAGTTTTTGATAGGGATGGTCTTATTAGGACCCTATTCATGATGTAGCAAGCCGTATTTACGGTTTCGGCCCAAAAATACTTGGGTAGACTATGTTCATTTAACATCGTTCTTGTCATTTCTTATATGTTTCTATTTTTTCTTTCAACTACTCCATTTTGTTGAGGATTCCTCGGAGTGGACAAGTTGTGATTGTATCAATTAACTTCACAAAAATTTTGAAAGTTACGATTTTGAAATTCGCCACCGTGATCACTTCGAATTGATGAAATCATGAAACCTTTTTCGTTTTGAGTGAGTTTACAAAATTTAGAGAAACACTTGAAACAATCACTTTTGTGAGCTAAGAAATAGGTCCAAGTGTAACTAGTATAGTCATCCACAATTACAAACGCATATTTGCTTCCTCCTAGACTTGTCATGTCAATTGGTCCAAATAAGTCCAAATGAATCAATTGTAATGGTCTAGTGGTGCTAATTTGAGTTTTTGGTTTGAAACTAGTTTTTATTTATTTACCTAGTTGACATGCATCACATACTTTGTCCTTAATAAACTTTATATTTGGAATTCCTCACACTAATTCTCTAGATGAGATCTTAGATATTAGTTTCATGCTTGCAAGACCTAGTCTCCTATGCCAAAGCCAAGCATCATCATTTAAAGCGGAGAAGCACATTTCATTACTTAGTTCATCAAGGTTGATGGTGTAGACATTATTTTATTTTAATGCAATCATAGTAATGTTATGGTTTGATTTTTCAATAATGCACACATTTGATTTAAATCTAACGATATAACCTTTATCGCATAATTGACTAACACTCAAGAGATTATGTTTCAATCTATCAACTAGTAAGACATCATCAATAGAAAATTTTAATTTGTTACCTATGATTCCCTTGCCAATGATTTTGCCTTGGTTGTTGTCTCCGAAGGTGATGTACCCTTCTTCTTTGCTAGTGAGCATAGAGAAATGAGATGGATCTCCAGTCATATGTCTTGAGCATCCACTATCGAGATACCATCTTTTGCTCCTAGGTTGTGATGGTGTATGTTTCTACAAGAAGGGATTATATTTAGGTACCCATTTTCTTTTGGGTGCCTTAAAAACTGATCTGACTTATTCATCATATTGCATAGAATTGATCATAGTTCCTTTAGAAACCCAAATTAGTTTGTTCGGACTAATTTTCTTGAATGGACATTTATAAGTTTTATGTCCATATTTGCAACAAAAGTTGCAATTACTTTGGTGCCGAACATGTAAGACAGGGCCTTTAATGAAGGTGGTTGGATTTTGGTGAGGACTTCTCACAAATCCGATTCCACTTCTTTTAGGAACGTGACCCTTATTTGTAAGGATCATGTTCAAAGACTTGCTACCAACATCGAATTTCTTCAAGGTGTCCTTAAGTAGCAAGTTCTCTTTTTGGAGAGTTTCTAGATCATGGCATTTTATACATGGAGCTAAACTATCATGATATTCAGTCTTTAATTTATCGAAATTACAAGTGAGTCTATCATGCTCCATTTTTAACAATTTATATTTTCTACTAATTGTCTTACATTCATCAAATAACTCATGGAAGGCATTTAATAATTCATGATATGGTAAATATGCATTGATTAAATCTGTTACCTCTTCTCCGATGGCAATTAGGGCAGAATGAGCAACTTGCTCGGTGTTGGACTCCTCTTCTTCGGACGCACTTGAATCATCCCACATTACCTTGAGCTCCTTCTTCTTTGATGTTCTATTTTTGGCTTGGAGACAATAGTTCTTGTAGTGTCCTGATTTTTTGCACTCATAGAAAATAACTTAGTCCTTCTTGTGTTCAAATTTATTTTTTGTATTATTTTAAATTTATTCTTTCTTAAAAAAATTTTAAATTTTTGAGTCAAAAGTGCAGTGTCATTGTTGTTGAATCTCGGATTTTGATGATGAAGTCAATTGTCATTTGTGGTCTAATCTATGTGTTGAGATAAGTGTGCAGGATTAACTACGATGAAAGTAAGACATGCAGCGGGAGTTGCACCAGAGTCATGACAATGATCACGTTGGGAGTTCGAGAGCTCGACGGAAGTTCGGACAGTCGTTGGAGGTTCTTGGGGAACAAATCCGAGAAGTCCAGAAGCTTTCCAAAGAAGCTCGTCAGAACTTGCCAAGTGGATCGTCGCAAGTCCAGGAGTTTGCCGGAAGTCCGCAGGAGTATCACCGAGGGTTCATCGGATGATCGATGGAAGTTCGTCGGAAACTCGCCAGAAGAAGCGATTGACGCACCGGAGCAAGCTGCAGAAATTGTCTTAGGATTTATCGTAGTTAGCACTAATGATTAAGTTGAAAATGGGAGGTGATCCCATTAGCTTAATCTTGGGGCAATTGGGCCCCTGAAAAATCTAAATTGGGCCGAATGGATCAACCCATTCGGACACTGGTTGCTGTGGGAGGTGCAACCGCCCAAGCCAGGAGGTAGCACCTGTCACGCCCCTCAAAAATATCCATGATATTAAAATTTTCAACATAGACCAATCCAGGATCCAAACTAACATTTGAGGACACTGAAAACATTCTATCAAATTCATATCTATAAAACCTGCGCAGTTTATAAACAAACAACACATTGCTCGATGATTCATAAAATCTGAACCCAACTCATCAAATTAATAACCACAACATTAATTCACAAGTGGGGAAGTCTATGCAGGCACCAAACCAACGTTTACCATAAGTTCATATCATTACACGAATTTAACTTAACATTCCACAATCCTAAACATGAGAGATCCTTTAACTTACACAAAATCCACAAGTTTAGATTCATCATCAACATTTCATTAGATATAGAGTGGCTTATACAACAAATACATATATGCTAATAAAGATCTGCCCAAAATCTTCTAACTTTCCACTGCCTCAGCCCGATCTTAACATTTAAGCAAGCGATACACTATCCTGAAAAATTTATACAACAACGGGGTGAGCATAAAGAGCTTAGCAAGTGACTAACATATCCATGTCAAAAGAGGACAACTTCCAAAGAGATAAAGTTTCAAAATGCAAGACAGAATATATGAATTCATAGACGTAATATCATTAGGTGCATAATCACAATTGTCATTTCAATCATACATAATTGGTTCATAACAGATGGGGCATAGAGTAATTGGAGCATATCATAAACGAATGAAACGTTTTGGAGCATATCAATAACAAATGAAACATATCGGAGCCTATCAATGGCATATGAAATGTTCTAGAGCATATCAATGGCGTATGGAACATTTCGAAGCATATCAATAACAAATGAAACATATCGGAGCTTATCAATGGCATATGAAATGTTCCGGAGCATATCAATGGCGTATGGAACATTTTGAAGCATATCAATAACAAATGAAACATATCGGAGCTTATCAATGGCATATGAAATGTTCCGGAGCATATCAATGGTGTATGGAATATTTCGGAGCATATCAATATCAAATACCAAACAGAAGCTCAAACGTCGTCTTTGACATTGCATTCATATCATTCTTATCCAAAGCATGTACAGAAACACATAACCAAAGCTCTGGATATCATATCAAACATATAGAAGGTGTAGTGGGACCGCAGACAGAATGTGAATCATCCATTTCTGAATGACCACCAATCAGAAGTCTCCCACGTCTGGGAGCTCCATCCACCCACGTCTAGGTGAAGTTAGAGGGGGGCCGGTAGAGCATCTCAGGCTCTATGCACATACCCTTTACCATTTATAGCAAAGGTCCAGATAATCCCACAAACACCAGAGTACAAAAGGGCAGTATGAACAATAAATAGCATATATCGAAAGCACATGCAGAACAACAAACGTACATGTGCCTTTTCGAATCAGTACGATGCAAGCAACAATCTCTCACAAATGTGTTCAGATTTGGAATGAAATGAGAGCAAGAGTATATACGGATTCCAAGCAATCATATATAGCTCAATTCAAATAAGAAGGTTAGATGAATTCTGTTGGGAAATCATGGGGGGCGACATCATATGCGTAGCGGAAGAACAAGAAAATAAAAATCCCCAATTACCAAAAAGATGTTCGTCGTCGTGCGAAGATTGGTGCGCAAAAAATCCGCACAACACAAAACTGCGTATAGAGATTGTGTTACCTAGGGAGATCGTATATCCTTGTTTCCTTGAAGATCCTTAGGAGAGGGTGAATGAGGTCAAGCGTCCTCCTCTCTAGTGGTGATCCACACAGTACGGATGCGACGACGCTCCTCAAATCTCCAGGCCTACTCTGAGGTGGAGAGGGAGAGGAGAATAGGAAAGGCAAGCAAAGACTCTAGCCTATGAGGCTGTGAATCTCTCCTATTTATAGAGATCCCGTGTCAAACCCTAATGGGTCCTTCCCTAGTGGGTATTGGATCTGCATCCAATAAGACAAGGGCTCCGTCGGATATCTCATATCCGAACCTCTACTCATCGTAATGCCTACCATATGTGTGTGACCCTCTAGGCCCAATATCGAGCTGGCCATGAGTCATACCTGTCAGAACTTCTTCTGACTGAGTGAATTATTATCTCTGTAATAATTCACTTGACTCATCGACTACGGACGTACTAGGCCACTACGTCGTAGTCCCCAAACGATACAGGGGAATCCAATCCATTGGACCTATCGGTCCTCAGTTACCATGTACCTATAGTCCCTCATCCATCTAATATCCCAAAGACCATATATCGAGCATGGTGTTGTCAGACCCATACGGTTTCTACTCGAGTCTCGCTCTAATCGGATTCTCCTGGAGAACTCTTTCTCTCTTAACCTGAATGACCCTGGCCAAGGATTTGTCTGAGCAAGAACACATGGGATATTCCTCTCATGATGCCGAGAGTGGATGATCCTCTATCGACACTCAATAGTCCTCGTAAGGTCGACTACCACTCCCAATGACCAGCTATACTAGATCTGGGACAGCCAAACCTATAAGTCCGGTATCAAAGAGTGGAGCACTCATACAGGACATCCTTGGTGTCTCAAGTCTAAGGATCAGATACACCACTAGGACTACGGAATCGCTGTCTGACAATAAGGCATCATCAACCTTCCAGCATTCCGTAAGCGGATCAATCAGTGAACTCATTCTCCAATGAGCACTTGTACTGTATCCCTAGTGTCCCTACACGAGAAGCTATGAGACCAGCTGCATCCATCATATGGACGGGTATACAGCCCACCAGTCTATCCGGTTATCACGATGTCCCTCTCGAGTAACCTATGACCGGGATTATTTAGGATATGTGTTTAAAGGTGAATCGATCTCCTTATCTTGATCTCATCACGATCCGATTCCCATTGCACAAATCCAAGGACATCACAATATATATATGCATTTATGCAATAGTTATAAAGTGATATAGACCAAAATATAATAAGCAAATAGATTCTGTATCAAGTCACACGTGCCATCACTCACGTGATTGGCTTGCTGGGCACCTATGACTAGCAATCTCCCACTTGACCTAAAGCCAATCACCTATGTGTTTGATCCCCATCGGACTCCTGTGACGCTCAAAGACAATCTGAGACAACGGCTTTGTCAGTGGATCTGCAATGTTATCTTCGGATGGAACTCTTTCCACTGCTACATCTCCTCGGGTTATGATCTCTCTTATAAGCTGGAACCTCCTCAGAACACTTCTGATGAGACCCGGGTTCCCTTATTTGAGTAATCACCCCATAGTTGTCGCAATATAAGGAAGTCGACTTGTCGCTATCTGTATCGACTCCCAAATCTGTGATGAACTTTTGAATCATTCTTTCGTGGATGTGACCTAGCCTACAATGCCACAGGTATGCACTGTTCAACTCATCTCATTTCCTTTTGGACACATTTACATTCATGATATGTGGAGTGGTGTCTAACATAAATAAACCATTATGCAATGTTCCTTTCGTGATGATCTTATCATCTAATAATATCGAACAACCATTGTTCTAAAAAACAAATTTATATCCACTAACTATTAAACATGAAATGGAGATAATGTTTTTGATAATAGAAGGAACAAAATAACATGCATCTATTGCAATAAAAGCTCTACTAGGCAGATGTAGGGCAACCTCGCCAACAGCTAATACAGTAACTTTTGCTCTATTACCCATCTTGAGGTCCATCTCGCCTCTCTCTAGTCTCCTAGGCCTTGCCAGAACCTGCAACGAATTGCATATATGATAAGCACTACCGGTATCCAATACCCATGTGTTATCATAAGAGTCTGACAAATGGAGACTGATCATGAATGTACCTGAAGCTTAATCAAGCTTTTGTTTCGCCCTTTCTGCAAGGTACTCTTTGCAGTTTCTCTTCCAATGCCCATCTTTACCACAGTGGAAGCACTGGCCTTTGTCCTTTGCTGGGTCTTTCTTAGCAACCTTTGCTTTACCTTGTTTGCCCTTGCCCTTTCCCTTCTTAAGGGACCTTTCTGCTTTCCTTTTCTTTCTGGTCTCACTAGTGTAGAGAACTAGCTATTCTTTCTTAATAGTACTCTCTGCCTCCCTCAACATATTGAGGAGCTCTAGGAGAGTCACCTCAAGCTTGTTCATATTAAAATTCATTATGAACTGTGAAAAGGAATCTGGTAGGGACTGAAGCACAATGTCCACACACAAGTTATCCTTTAGGACCATTCCTAGAGTTGTGAGTTTCTCTATCCACTCAATCATCGTTAGGACATGGTTCTGAACCGGTGTCCCCTCAACCATCCTAGCGCGGAAAAGGCTCTTGGATATCTCATATCGTTGAGTCCTTCCCTGTTCCTCAAACAATTTGCGGACATGTAGGAGAATGGATCTGGCATCCATCTTTTCATGTTGTCTTTGTAACTTTGGAGTCATAGAGCCCAACATATAGCACTGAGCAAGAGTGGAGTCATCAATGTACTTCACGTAGCGAGCGATCTCATCCTCGCTTGCCCTTTCTTCGGGCGTAGGCATCACTGTATCAAGGACATACACGATTTTCTCCGCTATGAGAACAATTCTCAAGTTACGGAGCCAATCCGTATAATTTGGTCCAGCGAGGCGGTTGACATCAAGTATGCCACGTAAGGGATGTGAAAGCGATATTTTCTGAAAATAAAGATGTAGCAGAAATGAATAACATGCAGATTTTGCAAGAAATAAACTATCAAGATATGGACTTCTATCTTAATATGCTCCCACTATTTTACTAACGAGTCACGCGACACCCTCAGCATGTGAAACGGAAGTATCCGGTAGACTTATAGTGGGGATCAAGATCCAATCAGCGTCTTAGTGTAACCTCGAGGGACTCGACCAATCACACTAAGCCTAAAAGGTAGGCAACTCTTGCCGATCATAACTCCTTGTGATTCCCGTCCTATTCGGCCTCCGAATCACCATGGCCTCGAGGGACTCGACTAACCATGATGCTCGGTTAAGTCAACACCTTCGTTACAAGATGAGTCTGATTTGATGATATACCCTCGAGGGACTCGACCAAGCATACCATGCCCTCAGGTCACCGGTGACATCTCTATGTCGTAAGCAAGATAGCGAATCGCGATATAGGTGAGTCTCGAGGGACTCGACCAACTCAACCGACACCAGGAATCGGTTCCTACTCATAACGATGGAAGGCCACGTGGGTCAATCTAATTGCCTCACGTTTACCGACTTAATATTATCGAGAGATGTTTCTATAATTTGGTCTCCTAATATGACATGTCACACATATACATATTTAATATATATCTACATCGCATGCAAATATATATACATATCTAGTATGTGTATAACCAATCACATCAGATGATCATGGACCACAACCTAATATGATTAGGCCCGAGCCAGTAGGCCTAATCACTCACATCAAGATCTATGTGTGCAACGGTGCATCTCCATGCCCTGTGATCGTCCATCTCGTCCTCGTCGGTTCCGTCGACATCTTGATGCATCTCCATGCATCACAACTCCTTGTGATTCCCGTCCTGTTCGGCCTCCGAATCACCATGGCCTCGAGGGACTCGACTAACCATGATGCTCGCTTAAGTCAACACCTTCGTTACAAGATGAGTCTGATTTGATGATATACCCTCGAGGGACTCGACCAAGCATACCATGCCCTCAAGTCACCGGTGACATCTCTATGTCGTAAGCAAGATAGCGAATCGCGATATTGGTGAGTCTCGAGGGACTCGACCAACTCAACCTACACCAGGAATCGGTTCCTACTCATAACGATGGAAGGCCACGTGGGTCAATCTAATTGCCTCACGTTTACCGACTTAATATTATCGAGAGATGTTTCTATAATTTGGTCTCCTAATATGACATGTTACACATATACATATTTAATATATATCTACATCGCATGCAAATATATATACATATCTAGTATGTGTATAACCAATCACATCAGATGATCATGGACCACAACCTAATATGATTAGGCCCGAGCCAATAGGCCTAATCACTCACATCAAGATCTATGTGTGCAACGGTGCATCTCCATGCCCCGTGATCGTCCATCTCTTCCTCGTCGGTTCCGTCGACATCTTGATGCATCTCCATGCATCACGATCGTCCGTCTCGTGGGTCCCGCTATCGCATCCACGCTCCCGCTGTGCCTCCTCATGTGATTACAACTTAATTATAGGCATGCAGGCCCGACAATAAACGAGAAATATAATGGAGGTTCGCAGACCTCAATAATAATAATCACAAGTACACACATCACACGGTCCATGATCATCCATCCACACATCATACATCACATGTATAAATAATCATCATCATGTAGCACTACTAGATAATAATAAAAATAATAATCAACTAAACCTTTTAATTAATTAATATTTTTCTGAAATCAGGGACATGTAGGGAATTTCTCAATTCCTATGGGTATTTTCGTAATTTGGACAAAAGATAGAAACTAGAATTTCTCAAATTCTGAGGGGAAAAACTATCTTTTGCCCAGAAAACCCTAATACCCTTTCCCCTTTTCGCTGCTGCCGCCGCCGCTACCATGCCGGCGGCCGCCTGTGAGGCTGGGCGAGGGCACTGCCCTCGCTTGCAGGCGGCACGCCCGCTGGCGGCGATGCCGCTACGGGTGGGTGCCCCCTTCGGGTGCCGTTGCCTCCGCAGGCGGTGCTGTCCCGCCGGGCGGCCGCCCTTGTGGGGGGGGGGGGGGGGGGGGGGGGGGGGTTTCGCCCTGCTGCGGTGGCAGGCGCCGCTTCCTTGTGGCGGCAGATGCTGCTGCCCTGCGACGGCAGGCGTCGCTACCCTGCGGCGCCTCTACCCGTGGGCTGCCAGCCCCGCCGGCAGCAAGGCTGCTGCAAGCAGGCCGCCGGTCGGCTACTGTAGACGCAGCCCCTTTCCTGCCCGCCTTCAGCTGCGCTTCACGCACGCAGATCGAGGGCAGCAACTATTGCTGCCCTTTCTCGCTTTTGCGTCAACGATTTTGACGTCAATATTCTTCCTAAACACAACACACGCAGTTCAAAACCAATCATTCGCACGAACAACCTGGCTCTGATACCACTATTGGGAAATCATGGGGGGCGACATCATATGCGTAGCGGAAGATCAAGAAAACAAAAATCCCCAATTCCCAAAAAGATGTTCGTCGTCGTGCGAAGATTGGTGAGCAAAAAATCCGCAAAACACAAAACTGCGTATAGAGATTGTGTTACCTAGGGAGATCGTATATCCGTGTTTCCTTGCAGATCCTTAGGAGAGGGTGAAGGAGGTCAAGCGTCCTCCTCTCTAGCGGTGATCCACACAGTAGGGATGCGACGACGCTCCTCAAATCTCCAGGCCTACTCTGAGGTGGAGAGGGAGAGGAGAATAGGAAAGGCAAGCAAAGACTCTAGCCTATGAGGTTGTGAATCTTTCCTATTTATAGAGATCCCGTGTCAAACCCTAATGGGTCCTTCCTTAGTGGGTATTGGATCTGCATCCAATAAGACAAGGGCTCCGTCGGATATCTCATATCCGAACCTCTAGTCATCGCAATGCCTACCATATGTGTGTGACCCTCTAGGCCCAATATCGAGCTGGCCGTGAGTCATACCTGTCAGAACTCATTCTGATTGAGTGAATTATTATCTCTGTAATAATTCACTTGACTCATCGACTACGGACGTACTAGGCCACTTCGCCGTAGTCCCCAGACGATACAGGGGAATCCAATCCATTGGACCTGTCTGTCCTCAGTTACCATGTACCTATAGTCCCTCATCCATCTAATATCCCAGAGACCGTATATCGAGCATGGTGTTGTCAGACCCATACGGTTTCTACTCGAGTCTCGCTCTAATCGGATTCTCCTGGAGAACTCTTTCTCTCTCATCCCAAATGACCCTGGCTAGGGATTTGTCTGAGCAAGAACACATGGGATATTCCTCTCATGACGCCGAGAGTGGATGATCCTCTATCGACACTCAATAGTCCTCGTAAGGTCGACTACCACTCCCAATGACCAGCTGTACTAGATCTGGGACAACCAAACCTATAAGTCTGGTATCAAAGAGTGGAGCACTCATACAGGACATCCTTGGTGTCTCAAGTCTAAGGACCAGATACACCACTAGGACTACGGAATCGTTGTTTGACAATAAAGCATCATCAACCATCCAGCATTCCGTAAGCGGATCAATCAGTGAACTCATTCTCCAATGAGCACCTGTACTGTATCCCTAGTGTCCCTACACGAGCAGCTATGAGACCAGCTGCATCCATCATATGGACGGGTATACAGCACACCAGTCTATCCGGTTATCACGATGTCCCTCTCGAGTAACCTATGATCGGGATTATTTAGGATATGTTTTTAAAGGTGAATCGATCTCATTATCGTGATCTCATCACGATCCGATTCTCATTGCACAAATCCAAGGACATCACAATATATATGCATTTATGCAATAGTTATAAAGTGATATACGCCAAAATATAATAAGCAAATAGATTCTGTATCAAGTCACACGTACCATCACTCACGTGATTGGCTTGTTGGGCACCTATGACTAGCAAATTCAATATCCAAAGGAATGAAACTAAAATAGGCACATATCGAATGCAAATGCGGAACAATGGGATATATATGTGCCTATATGTATCAGTGTGATATAGCATAAACATTACACAAAAGGATTCAAGAATGTAAATAATTTATAGACAAGATCAAACCAGAATTCCAGCACCAACATAAGCCTCAATTGAGCGGGACTGAATGGAATCTATTTCCAAACGAATGAAACAGAATACGCGAAATCGACCAAAGCTCGATTTCTGACAGAATTCAAGAGTCACATTGAACAAATACTTCAGATTATCAATTATGCTCCAATACCCTCAAGAAGGCTATTGTCGAAAGATATATCAATCTATTTTCTATTGAAACAAGTTTCGTACGAATCATGTTTTCCAACAAGGAGTTACCTTTGATTTGGTAACACAAGGTCAAAAACACAATCACTGTTTTTTGCAGAATTCATAGGGTCGGATTCAACAGATAATAGAGTAGGCATTTGAATTCCAAATTTTTCAAACTATATATCAAAAGAAAGGTCTACAAGCTTAGTTTTGGACGAAGTTAGTTTGGTACAAATCAGAATTTCCAACAGGGACTTATAGGTATTTTAGTATCAAAAGGTCAGAAATTTTGATCCCTGTTCTGCAGCATCTATAGGCTCAATTAAAACAGATGTTTGGGTAAGTATTCGGTGTCCAAAATCTACAAAATCAGTGTCAAAAGAAAGATATAAGAGTATAATTTCAAATGAACTAGGTCCTGTCTGGATTCACTTTTGGTGCTAAAAATTATAGCTGAAAAAGTGTCTAGGGGTCAGTTTACCGAAAAAATTTCAGATCCTTTGTTTTTTGTCCAAAGAGAGAAATATCAGGTTCTAAGCATAAATAATTCAGAATCAATATAGGAACATAAACTAATACTTCTGTAGGATGGGGTTAGAACACTTGTCTTTGAGAATTTTTGACCCTAAATGAGAAGATTTGAGCAAGAAACCTTAAAGCCCCAATTTTTTTTCTTCTTCTTCTTCTTCTTCTTCTACTTTCTTTCTTTCTTTCCCTAATCATCCATGCAGCTGCCTTCTCTGCTTCCTTAAGAACGAAGGCAGAGAGGCTTAAATGGTTGGATTTGTCATTTTGTGTATTTTGCAGTTTAGTCCTTGTATTTATTATATTTACGATTAGGTCCTCAGGGTTTACATATAGGTCCTCAGATTTTTTTTTTTAACAAATCCTCCAACTCTTATGAATAAGTTCTCCGATTCATACTTTGACTTTTTATCAAATTTAAAATAGATACTTATATTACAATTAGAAACTTATACGAAAATTCAGAAATGAGGGATGTTACAGCACCGCCTGTGCTAAGTCTCCTAGGGAGACTGGGCGGTGCAACCGCCCCAGCCAGGAGGTGCAATCGCCTAGGCTCAGTCTCTGAGCGAGACTGGGCGGTGCAACCTTGTTAGGATCGAGAGCACTAAGAGGGGGGGGGGTGAATTAGTGCAGCGGAAATCTTTCAGCGATTAAAAACGAAAGCTGCGTTCATTTGATAAAACTATTTTGATGCAAAAGCTGATTCTAAGAATACTTATGATTAAGTGCAGTTTCCATCTAAACACAGTTTGCGTCTAAGCGCAGTTTACACAGTTTGCGTCTAAATGTAGTTTGCGTCTAAATGCAGATTGCGTCTAAGCGCAGTTTGCGTCTAAGCGCAGTTTGCGTCTAAGATCAGATTGCGTCTAAGCGCAGTGCAGTTTGCATCTAAACGTAGTTTTACGTCTAAACACAGTTTTACGTCTAAACGTAGTTTTACGTCTAAACGCAGTTTGCGTCTAAACGCAGTTTTACGTCTAAACGTAGTTTTGCATTTAAAAGTAGTTTACATCTAAAACACAGTTTTACATCTAAATACAGTTTGCACAGTTTACGTCTAAACGCAGTTTTAAAGGGATTTGAACTTAGAAACTTCGTTCGTAAAAGCGCAAAAGATAGTTTTGCACAATCAAAACGTAAACGTAAACTGTAATGTATGAAAACACCGATTTACGTCTGAATACAGATTCGGAAAGATCAGCACTTAGAAACTTGTTCGTAAAAGCGCAGAAGACAGTTTTGTAGAATCAAAACGTAAACGTAAATTGTAATGTATGAAAACACTGATTTACGTCTGAATGCAGATTCGGAATGATCAGCACTTAGAAACTTGTTCGTAAAGGCGTAGAGAGCAGTAGCTATGTAGGAGGTTTGCAGTAATGATAAAGTGCTCAAAATAAACGCAAACCAGAGATTTAGAGTGGTTCGGTCAGTCTTCCCCTACTCCACTTTTGGCTTCCTCCACCGACGAGGTCACCGACGTCAACTAGAGGCCTTCCTTCAATAGGCGAAGGCCAACTGCCCTTTTACAGATTCACTCCTTTTGATGGGCTCAGGAGACAACCCTTACAGGACCTTTCTCTCCTCTCTTTACAACTCAAGACTTGAAGAACAAAAAGAGGAGAACTTTAGGACGTTAAACAAATTTGAGCTCTTAGAATCACAGAAAAGATGAAGAATTCGGTGTAGGTCTGTATCTTTTCAATGCTGAATGGGTGGGGTATTTATAGGCCCCAACCCAATTCAAATTTGGAGCTCAAAACGATCAAATCCCGGAATTCCGGGACCAGGCGGTTGCACCTCCTGACTGGAGAGGTTGCACCGCCTAGCAGAGCTCGAAGACTGAGCCCAGGCGGTTGCACCTCTGTGTTAGGGGCGGTTGCACCGCCTGAGTCTGGCTCGGAGACTGAGCCCCAAGCGGTGCCACCTCTTGACTGAGGCGGTTGCACCTCTCTGCAAGAGCTCGAAGACCGAGCTCAGGCGGTGCCACCTCTCTGTCAGGGAGGTTGCACCGCCCAGTCTAGCTCGAAGACTGAGCTCAGGCGGTGCCACCTCCTAGCTGGGGCGGTTGCACCGCGTAGTCTCGCTGGGAGACTTAGCCCAAGCGGTGCCACCTCCTGGCCTAGGCGGTTGCACCTCCTAATGCAATCAGGGTCCGAATGGTTAGCTCCATTCAGCCCAATTTCAGTCTTTCAAGGGCCCAATTGCCCCAAGATTAAGCTAATGGGATCACCTCCCATTTTCCAGCTTAATCAACGTGCTATATACGATTAGATCTAAGACAGTTTCTGCAGCTTTGCTTCGGTGCGTCAATCGCTTGTTCTGGCGAGTTTCCGACGAACTTCCGTCGATCATCCGATGAACCCTCGGTGATGCTCCTGTGGACTTCTGGCAAACTCCTGGAATTTGCAACGATCCACTTGGCGAGTTCCGACGAGCTTCGCTTGGCATGCTTATGGACTTCTCGGATCTGTTCTCGCAGAACCTCCGACGACCGTCCAAACTTCCGTCGAACTCTCGAACTCCCAACGTGATCATGAACTTGACTCCGGCGCAACTCCTACTGCTTGTCTAACTTTTATCGTAGTTAATCCTGCACACTTATCTCAACACATAGATTTGACAACAAATGACAATTGACTTCATCATCAAAATCCGAGATTCAACAAACCTCTCCTGACAAGAGGTGGCACCGCTTGAGCTCAAGTTTCGAGCTCTACAAGGCGGTGCAACCGCCCCAGTCAGGAGGTGCAACCGCCTGAGCTCGGTCTACGAGCTCTAGCAGAGAGGTGCAACCACCCCTAACAAAGGTGGCACCGCCTAGAGGCTTAGTCTTCGAGCTCTGCCAGGCGGTGCAACCGCCCCAGTCAGGAGGTGCAACCGCTTGATCCCGGAATTCTAGGAATTGATAGTTTTGAGCTCCAAATTTAAACTGGGTTGGGGCCTATAAATACCCCACCCATTCAGCACTGAAAGGTAGAAACTTACACTCGAAATCTTGATATCTTTCTGTGATTCTTAGAGCTCAAAACTGTTGTAAAGACCAAAAGTTCTCCTCCTTCTGTTCTTCAAAGTTTGAGTTGTAAAGAGAGGAGAGAAAACTTCTGTAAGGGTTGTTTCCTGAGCGCGTCAAAAGGAGTGAATCTATAAAAGGGTGGTTGGCCTTCGCCTATTGAAGGAAGGCCTCCAATTGACGTCGGTGACCTCGTCGGTGGAGGAAGCCAAAAGTGGAGTAGGTCAAGATTGACCGAACCACTCTAAATCTCGGTTTGCATTTCCTTTGAACATTTTACCTTCACTGCAAACTTCTCAATAGCTTACTACCTTTTGCGATTTTACGAACGAGTTTCTAAGTTCAGAACTTTCCAAATCTGCGTTTAGATGTAAATCGGCTTTTCTCGTACGATCATCATATTTCAGTTTACGTTTACGTTTTGATTTCAATCATAACTGTTTACTACCTTCTGCGATCTGGCGAATAAGTTTCTAAGTTTAGAACTTACGTTTACGTTTAGACGTAAATCGGCTTTTATCGTACGAACGTCGCATTTCAGTTTGCGCTTGTATTCTACTTTCCATCATAAACTGCAAACTGCCTTCGTAGATTTACTTTAACGTCATCTCGCTTAATCTTAAGTTAAAGTAATCTTAGAATTGGCTTTCACATCGAAATCGTTTTTATCGAACGAACGCAGCTTTCGTTTTAATCGCTGAAAAATTTCCGCTGCACTAATTCACCCTAACAATTGGTGCTCTTGATCCTAACAATTGGTATCAGAGCTCGGTTAACTCTCAAACGGATTAAACCCAAGAGAGATGGCTTACGCCGAAAACAAAGAGGGCCATTCTATTACACTTCCACCCATGTTTAATGGGACGGACTACACCTATTGGATGACCCGAATGAGGATCTTTCTTATTTCTATGGATTTTAAACTTTGGAATCTTGTCGAGAATGGTTTTTCGAAGTCTTTTCTTCCAATGATCGATTGGAATGATTTGGAGAAGAAGGCTTTCGCTCTTAAAGCAAAGGCTATGAATGCCTTATTTTGTGCACTTGATAAAAACGAGTTTAATCGTGTTTCGATTTGTGAAACCGCATTTGATATTTGGCACACACTCGAAGTGACTCATGAAGGCACAAGTAGAGTGAAAGAGTCAAAAATCAATCTTTTGTTATACTCTTTCGAACTTTTCCAGATGAAATCGAGTGAGACAATTGGCGACATGTTTACCCGTTTCACGGATGTCGTCAACGGTCTAAAAGGACTCGGAAAAAGTTTTTCGGATTTTGAGCTCGTAAATAAGATTCTAAGATCCCTTCTTAAGAGTTGGGATCCTAAAGTCACTGCTATTCAAGAGGCGAAAGATCTAAAGAACTAATTGGGTCATTAATGACTTACGAGATGACTTGCAAAGCTCATGAAGAGCAAGAAGACATCCTTCCAAAGAATAGGAAAGATATGACACTTAGAACTTTGGAAGACCACTTGAAAGAAAACTCAAGTGATGAGGACTATGACGATGACTTGGCACTTCTAACAAGAAAATTTAAAAAATTCATTAAAAGAAACAAGATTAAGAATGATACTAAAAATAAACTTGAAACCAAGAAGGACCAAGTTATTTGCTATGAGTGCAAAAAGCCGGGACACTACAAGAGTGATTGTCCCCAAGCCAAAAAGAGAACAACAAAGAAGAAGGCGCTCAAAGCAACATGGGATGATTCGAGCGCGTCCGAAGAAGAGGAGTCCAACACCGAGCAAGTTGCTCATTATGCCTTAATGGCCATCGGAGAGGAGGTAACAAATTTATTAGAAGCAGATTTATCTTTCGATGAATTATTAAATGCCTTCCATGACTTATTTGATGAATGCAAGATTATCAATAGAAAATATAAATTGCTAAAAAAGGAGCATGATAGTCTTACTTATGATTTTGATAAGTTAAAAACTGAATATCATGATAGTTTAGATCCATGCATCAAATGCCATGATCTAGAAACTCTCCAAAATTAAAACTTGCTACTTAAAGACACCTTGAAGAAATTCGAGGTTGGTAGCAAGTCATTAAACATGATCCTTGCAAACAAGGGTCATGTTCCAAAAAGGAGTGGAATTGGATTTGTGAGAAGTTCTCACCAAAATCCAACCACCTTCATAAAAGGCCCCATCTTACATGTTCAACACCAAACCAAATGCAACTTTTGTTGCAAACTTGGACACAATACGCACTATTGTCCATTCAAAAAAATTAGTCCAAACAAATTGATTTGGGTTCCTAAAGGAACCATGATAAATTCTATGCAACATGATAGACAATGTAGATCTATTTGTGAGGCACCCAAAAGCAAATGGGTACCTAAAAATTATCCCTTCCTGTAAAAATATTAAAATCATAAAAATTTTAGGCTAGAGCAAGAAACAATGTTCTGCTCCTTGATTCTCAATATTCATAACCCAAAAAGGAACTCGCAATGCTCTCTAGCCTAAATTACAAACGAATATTATAAATTTAAAATCACAAATGCGACTTAGATACAACCGTATGATTCCTAAATTCACATATCCCCTGGATTTTCGAACCCATCAATTTCATCCGTTCATAACCTTCGAATCTAACTCTGTATCATGAAGTGACTAAGTCTGTCATGAACTTGCAAGACTTACCAACTTGAAGAAACTATCACAAACATGCGTACGACATTGAGAGTATGCACGTTAAAAATCTATCTTGATCGTGCAAAAGTCCTTGTCTTAAAATAAAAATTCTTACGTAATTACGTAAGTAAAGTTGATTACTCTGAATGAAAATTCTCCTCAAGACAGAAAAACTCTCAGATCAGATAACACTGATCAGAACAAGTGCTCACCGCTTGCAGGCGGTGGCACCACCCCAGCTGGAGGTAGTACCTCCAGCTGTCACGTGTTGCAAGCGGTTGCACCGCTCCAGCCAGAGGTGCAACCGCCCGTAACTCTGCCCCTTTTTAACCAAAGCTAGGGCCGACGGTGAAACTGACCCCAACTCACTCCCTTCCCTCCTCTGCACTTCCAAGCCTCCTCCATCCCCATTTCTCCCATCTCAACATCCCAAATACCCCTCATTTCGAAGCAAAGCATCAACAATCCTTTCCTCTCTTGAAGATCTCACTAAGGTACTCTCTAAGAAGCCCTTAAACTCTATTTTTTGACTCGTTTACTCTTGCTCATCACTATTGTTCTAAACAGCAGTAGTTATGGGATCTAGAAGATCCTCAAGGGACAAAGGAAAGAGGAGATTAGTAGAAGATTTTGATCTTACCATTTTCGATTCAAAATACCATGCTAAAAAATTTTCCTCTTTCGAACTTAGTAGTGTCAATAAGGGAAAATACGTAGACTTAAATGAACTAAGAGACTTAGAGACAATCCAATGGTTTGCAAACTTAGATCTACTTCCAATTTTGCAAATTAACGAACCCATCTATCCAAGACTTGTTAGATTGTTTTACAACAATATACAAGTAGATGAAGAAGAAAGAATGTCCACCTATCTTTTAGGACAACACATCTCAATTACGGATAGATTCATTTGCGACATGATAAGCATTCCCATGAAAAGTAGAGGACTTTACTTTAGAGGATCATGGGATGATGAAACTGTTGGAACAATTTTTGCCAATCCCAACTTAGCATTTGTTCCTAAAAGTTGTGAACATTTACTGCCTCTAAACACTAAGGTACTTCATCATATCCTAACTAGCATCATTCTCCCTAAACAATACCATCATGATGAAGTAAGCAAATTAGAATTAGGAACTATGTATTTGATCATGAAAGGACATGACATTTGTCTTGGTTATCTTATCCAGCAAAACATGTTAGAACTATCTAAGAAAGACATGATGCTCCCATATGGTGGTATAATAACTAGAATAATGAAAGCCTACGATATTCTAATACCACCGGAAGAAGAAGTAATAAAAGTAGATAGATTTAGCATAATTAATAAAAATCTACTTCATCGATTAAGAGGTTTTTATAGAAATGGTAACTGGATTAGAATGCCAAGAAGAACTGATCCCCCTCAACCTGAACCATAACCGGAAACACCAGTATTTAGGGGTATCCAATCTCCTCCGATTTGTCCCTTTGAGGAAACACATCCATTTGAGCAAACTCATACATCATCTGTCGAAGATATTGGGATTCGGATGGACTGATTCGAATAAAGACAATAACGGATTGAGCAACAACAAGATCAAATCCTATCTGAGCTGCAGCAAATTCATCGTCAATTTGACTCCTTGTTTAGACACTTTAATTTTTGACCTCATGAATGAGCTTGTATGAACACAATCATCTGTTGTTATTGTAAACTCCTTATGTTACTCACCATGGTGTGCTTTGACTTGATCCTTGATATGGTTACCTGATATATTTTGAGCATATGTAGAGTTATAAACATCAATCATGGTAAATATATGGCCTGTGGTAAATATAAACTATATGGTTTTCTCGGATTTTATATTGAAACTAAAAGCTTTGAAAACCTTGTGCTTTGATTTCCATGATAAATACAGTTTGAAAAAGTGATATACCAATGTAGTTGATAAATCACTATCATTGATACTAAACATCAACTAGCCAATATTTTTACAAAACCTCTAAGTGAAGAACAATTTGATTAGGAATGTTGATGTGTCTAAATACTTAAACTAGTTAAAATTACTTTTCGGATTTTATTGAATGATCAAATCACTTGATTGCCATGTGTTGAAATGTTTTGATTTTTGTAGCATAATCTTGTCCGAATGCATGAAAGAATTCATCTCATTTTCGAACTTGCTTAACAGTTGGAATGACAAAAATCAAACACACTCTTATGAAAAATATTCTTTCGAAATGGATTTGATAAAATGACTTTCCTCCTTCATGCACAAAGAATTATAACATACAAGGAGAAGAAGTATTCAAAGCATTATACTTATCATGCCTTCCTTTATATGCTTGATAACTTGCTTATATTGTTCTCCTGGTATCACATCTACCATGCTTTTTGTTAATGACAAAGGGGGAGAAATATATGAGTTGATGCTATAAACACTGATGCTATGATTATGCCATGCCTGCATCATCACGAGATATATGAAAAGATGCCATGCAACACTTGCTAAAATATAAGAAATGTGTGCATCATGTAATCTTACTTCACAGCTTTACATGTTGATATCTTACAAGACATGAATTGCTACTATTACCATCATTCAAACTTGTAATGTAAAATTTGAAAATGAATGTAAATCCTTGACATCATCTTCAAAGAGATATATCATGAAAGGAATAATGATGGGAATATTGATAAGTTTAAATGATTTTAACTTATCAATAAGTCTCTTGAATTTATAAGGTTTTAAATTCAAGAATGACTTATCTCAAGTATGTCATATAGACAGGGGTTGTTAAGGTTAACTCCATTATCAATTGATTGTCATCATAAAAAAGGGGGAGATTGTTGAATCTCAGATTTTGATGATGAAGTCAATTGTCATTTGTTGTCTAATCTATGTGTTGAGATAAGTGTGCAGGATTAACTTTGATGAAAGTAAGACATGCAGCAGGAGTTGCACCGGAGTCATGACAATGATCAAGTTGGGAGTTCGAGAGCTCGACGGAAGTTCGGACAGTCGTCGGAGGTTCTACGGGAACAAATCCGAGAAGTCCAGAAGCTTGCCAACGAAGCTCGTCGGAACTTGCCAAGTGGATCATCGCAAGTCTAGGAGTTTGCCGGAAGTCCGCAGGAGTATCACCGAGGGTTCATCGGATGATCGACGGAAGTTCGCCGGAAACTCGTCGGAAGAAGCGATTGACGCACCGGAGCAAGCTGCAGAAATTGTCTTAGGATTTATCGTAGTTACCACTATTGATTAAGTTGAAAATGGGAGGTGATCCCATTAGCTTAATCTTGGGGCAATTGGGCCCCTAAAAAACCCAAATTGGGCCGAATGGATCGACCCATTCGAACCCTGGTTGTTGTGGGAGGTGCAACCGCCTAAGCCAGGAGGTAGCACCGCCTGGGCTAAGTCTCCCAGGGAGACTGGGCGGTGCAACCACCCCAGCCAGGAGGTGCAACCGCCTGGGCTCAGTCTCCGAGCGAGATTGGGCGGTGCAACCTCTCCTGATAAGAGGTGGCACTGCTTGAGCTCAAGTTTCGAGCTCTGCCAAGCAGTGCAACTGCCCCAGTCAAGAGGTGCAATGATAAGACCCTAAGTCTTATCGTAGGCTCTGATACCAAATGATAAGACCCTAAAGTCTTATCGTGGAAGAAAGGGGAGAAATGAGGATGATAATGATCGCTTCGAGGGGATCGGCCTCCTTGATCGCTTCGAGGGGATCGGCCCTCCTTGATCTCTTCGAGGGGATCGACTCTCCTTGATCTCTTCGAGGGGATCGGCCCTCCTTGATCGCTTCGAGGGGATCGGCCCTCCTTGATCGCTTCGAGGGGATCGGCCTCCTAGGGTTTGTCAAAAGACAGAATAGTATTCTTCATAGCTTACAAAAAAGAAGCAGTTACATCCCTATTTATAGAGTTCCACCCAGAGTCCATCAGGACTTGAACTCTAATAATAAATAAATATTAAATAAACCTCTACTTGACTCTAACTGAACCAAACTGACTCAATAAACAACTAGACTAAACAGACTCAATAAACATTATTCAAAAGCTCAGAAAAAGGGTCCTAACAGTTCCTCCCTCTTCAAATCAGCCTTGTCCTCAAGGCTGAGCAGCATCAATCTCGGGGAGCTTATCTTTCAGCACTTCGGCCATAGACTATCTGCAACGCATCACAACTCGTTGATCAAGTAAGTATGGTCTCCACTTTTTGATAGTGTAAGCAACAGGTCGATCTTCCAGTGTAGTAATCGTTGCATGAAACTTTTGGCCCTGTATAATCAATTTTATCTTTGAACCTTTGCTATCACCAGTGAAAATCCATCCATCAATGATCTTTACTTCGAATCTGGCATAGTCTTCAATGTGGTGGGCCAATCGGTCAATAGTCTCACTGTCCATAAAATTATTAGTGCTACCAGTATCAATCAAAACAATGACAGACTGGTGTTTCAGAGTTTCGCCAACTTCCATAGTTTGCGAGTTAGAGTAGTCGGCTAATGCATGCATTATATGCATGGTAGGTCCAACATCTTCGTTATAATTTATACCTTCATAATCAGAGTCCAACTCTTCTGCTTTTGGTTCCGCTTTCAGTTCCTCTCTAATTGGCTCAATCATCAGATGTTGCCCTTGTTTACATTGGTGCTCCATACTCCACTTTTCATCATAGTACAAATCCCTTGCTGATCTTTCCTTGCTAATTTTTTTCTCATATAGATTTGCAAATGAGATCGCAGTTATCATAGTGCGGGGTTGACGAGCCTTAACTTCACACCGGATCTCTGGAATAAGCCCTTCAATAAATGTATCCAGAAGTTGTCGGTCTGACCAATCTCTAGCTTGATTTGATAAATTTTCAAACCTACTCTGATATTCCAACACTGTAGAAGTCTGACAAATTTTGGCGAGCTGCTCATCCACCTTCATATACGAGTAGATTGTGTCACAATCTTGGAGCCCTTTTCTAGTATTTCCAGATCTGTGCAATATAGAACTTGAGCTCCCACCTTGTTGAAATTTACTAAGGCTCCCTAGTAAGTCCTTTTTGAAATCATTAAGTACTTCTTGTAACCGGTTCTTAATTCTAATTTCCAGTGCTTCCATTTGTGCTTTCACTGAGTCATCGGTGGCCATTTCGTAAGACTGCAAATCTGTAATCTCAACACCTATTTTTGGCGTCGGTCAAGGGCATCAATCACTGTAGATGCGAAGTTACCGAGGAGGTGGACGCTAAGGGCAGTGCTGCGGTCGCTGCGTTGGAGGAAGAGTAGCTGCCCTGTTTCTATCGAGGTGTGGGGTGAGAGCGCCGAGGTTGGAAGGCGACTGCGTTGATGTGACTGTAGCTGGGGGCAGCGTCGCCAAGGGCCTGTTACTGCGGTGGTTGCGACGGTGCAGATGGAAGGCAGCGTTGCTCTGTCTCTACCGCACTATGAAGGCGGGTGACGTCGATGGATCGCGTGCGGTTGACACAGTGTCATTGAAGCGACCGAAATAGAGCTTGCTGTGTGTGCTGTTGGAGGGAGGCTGCGGTGGTGTTGCCGAGGTTAAGGCTGCAGGGGAAAATAGGAATCGACGGTGGCAGGCTGGGTGGCGAGCGGCGTCGTCGCTGGCTAAGCAGCAGCGGTGACGGTGGTGGCAACCGTTCGCAGCAGCAAGAGGATTGCCCTGTTTCGGTCACCAAGGGGGCAGAGCAAGGGGGAGTGGCGGCGGTTATTCTCGCCCGAGCCAGGGGGAGCGACGGCTGGAAGGCGAGCAGCGGTCGTCGCACGGTGGCTGGCAGTGGTGGTGGGTCGGCTGGAAGGCGACGACGCTCGAGGCGTGGCTGCGATCGACGAGGGGCTGCAGCAATAGAGGAAGCTTTGTTTCTGCAACTGCTGCAAGGATGCGGGGATGTAGCTGCGAGGAGAAGGAGGTAGCGAGGGTCGTGGCAGGCTGGGCGGCGAGCGGCGTCGTTGCTGGCTGGGCCACAGTGGCGACGGTGGTAACTGCCCTGTTTCGGTCACCAAGGGGGCAGAGCAAGGGGGAGTGGCGGCGGTTGTTCTCGCCCGAGCCAGGGGGACCGGCGGCTGGGAGGCGAGCAGCGGTCGCCGCACGGTGGCTTGCAGTGGTGGTGGGTCGGTTGGAAGGCGACGGCGCTCGAGGCGTGGCTGCGATCGACGAGGGGCTGTGGCAAGAATCTCTGTTTCTGTAATTGCTGCAAGGAGGGACTGCGGCAACCGGCGGTTGCGGCTGCGGTGCCGGCGGTCCTTCTCGCTTGAGCGATATGGGAACACGAGGAGAAGAGGTCGCTGGCCAGGTGATCGAGCGGAGGCGATGCGGTTGGGAACAAGGGCAATCCGTGAGTTGCCCTGTTTCGGTCGCCGCGAGGAGGGCGACAATCGGCCGTTGCGGCTGCGACCCAAGGGAAGGCGAGCGGCGGTGGAGAGGTAGCGGTGGTGGCACGGCTGGGAGCAGCGTCACCAACGATCGCCGAGGAGGAGAGGTCGAGCGGCTGCGCTGCGACGCAAGGGGAGGCGGGCGGCGGTAGTAGGGCTGGGATGGACGTTGGCAGCATCGTCTCCTGGCCGGGGAACAGCGACGGTAGTGGTCGCCTGCCGGGAAGCGGGCGATGGTGGGCGCTGGCCGGAGAGAAGCAGCGGCAGGTGGGCTGGCCGGAAGTAGGGGTCGCAGGGGTGGCTGCGGCTTCTTCTTCCTCTCGTGTTTCTTCTTTTCCTTTTTTTTTTTTTTTTTTTTTAACGAGATGACGACTACAGCGAGAACGCCGAGGATCGCTGCTCTGATACCAAATGATAAGACCCTAAGTCTTATCGTAGGCTCTGATACCAAATGGTAAGACCCTAAAGTCTTATCGTGGAAGAAAGGAGAGAAATGAGGATGATAATGATCGCTTCGAGGGGATCAGCCTCCTTGATCGCTTCGAGGGGATCGGCCCTCCTTGATCTCTTCGAGGGGATCGACCCTCCTTGATCTCTTCGAGGGGATCGGCCCTCCTTGATCGCTTCGAGGGGATCGGCCCTCCTTGATCGCTTCGAGGGGATCGGCCTCCTAGGGTTTGTCAAAAGATAGAATAGTATTCTTCATAGCTTACTGAAAAGAAGCAGTTACATCCCTATTTATAGAGTTCCACCCAGAGTCCATCAGGACTTGAACTCTAATAATAAATAAATATTAAATAAACCTCTACTTGACTCTAACTGAACCAAACTGACTCAATAAACAACTAGACTAAACAGACTCAATAAACATTATTCAAAAGCTCAGAAAAAGGGTCCTAACATGCAACTGCCTGAGCTCGGTCTTCGAGCTCTGGCAGAGAGGTGCAACCACCCCTGACAAAGGTGGCACCGCCTAGAGGCTCAGTCTTTGAGCTCTGCCAAGTGGTGCAACCGCCCCAGTCAGGAGGTGCAACCGCTTGATCTAAGAATTCCAGGAATTGATAGTTTTGAGCTCCAAATTTGAACTAGGTTGGGGCCTATAAATACCCCACCCATTCAGCACTGAAAGGTAGAAACTTACACTCAAAATCTTGATATCTTTCTGTGATTCTTAGAGCTCAAAACTGTTGTAAAGACCAAAAGTTCTCCTCCTTCTGTTCTTCAAAGTTTGAGTTGTAAAGAGAGGAGAGAAAACTTCTGTAAGGGTTGTCTCCTGAGCCCATCAAAAGGAGTGATTCTGTAAAAGGGTGGTTGGCCTTCGCCTATTGAACGAAGGCCTCTAGTTGACGTCGGTGACCTCATCGGTGGAGGAAGCCAAAAGTGGAGTAGGTCAAGATTGACCGAACCACTCTAAATCTCGGTTTGCATTTCCTTTTAGCATATTACCTTCACTGTAAACTTCTCAATAGCTTACTGCCTTTTGCGATTTTACGAACGAGTTTCTAAGTTCAGAACTTTCCGAATCTGCGTTTAGACGTAAATCGGCTTTTCTCGTACGATCATCATATTTCAGTTTATGTTTATGTTTTGATTTCAATCATAACTGTTTACTGCCTCTTGCGATCTTGCGAATAAGTTTCTAAGTTCAGAACTTTCTAAATCTGCGTTTAGACGTAAATCGGCTTTTATCGTACGAACGTCTCATTTCAGTTTGCGCTTGTATTCTGCTTTCCATCATAAACTGCAAACTGCCTTCGTAGATCTACTTTAATGTCATCTCGCTTAATCTCAAGTTAAAGTAATCTTAGAATCGGCTTTTACATCGAAATTATTTTTATCGAACGAACGCAGCTTTCGTTTTAATCGCTGAAAAATTTCTGCTGCACTAATTCACCCCCCCCCCTCTTAGTGCTCTTGATCCTAACAATTGTCACTGTCCTCATCACTAGATGTTCCTTTCAAGTGATCTTCTTATGATGTGAGTGTCATATCCTTCTTATTCTTTGGAAGGGGGTTCTCGAGCTCGTCATGAGCTTGACATGTCATTTCGTAGGTCATTAGAGACCCAATAAGTTCTTCAAGAGGGAATATTTTAAGGTCTTTGGCCTCTTGAATGGCCGTAACTTTTGGATCTCAACTTTTAGGGAGGGATCTTAAAATTTTAGTTACTAGTTCAAAGTTAGTAAAATATTTACCAAGAGCTTTGAGTCCATTGATGACATCCGTGAAACGGGTGTACATGTCTCCGATGGACTCACTTAGTTTCATTCGGAAAAGTTCGTAAGAGTGCACAAGGATGTTGATTTTGGACTCTTTCACTCGGCTAGTGCCTTCATGAGTGACCTCAAGAGTTCTCCAAATATCAAATGCCGAATAACAAATTGAAACACGATTAAATTCATTTTTGTCTAGTGCACAAAACAAGGCATTCATAGCCTTTGCATTTAAAGCAAAAACCTTCTTCTCCGACTCATTCCATTCGCTCATCGGAAATCCATTTTCGACAATAGTCCAAAGCTCGAAATCCATGGAAATGAGGAAGATCCTCATATGAGTATTCCAATAAGTATAATCTGACCCATTAAACATGTAGAATGACCTTCATGTATGCTGGAGTAAGCCATCTCTCTTGGGTATCAAACCAAATATGAGAGTGAGCCTTGCTCTGATACCAATTGTTAGGATCGGAGCGGCACTAAGAGGGGGGGGTGAATTAGTACAGCGGATTAAAATATTGGTTTTGACAAATCTTTCGTACGATAAAAACCAAACTTGAAAAGCTTAACTTGAACGCATGTTCGTAAAGGTGTGCAGCAAAGGTAATGAGGAAATAAAGCACGTAAGAAGGTTTGCAGTAATGTAAATAGCAATAAGAAAATGCAAACCAGAGATCACGGTAATTTTAAAGTGGTTCGGTCAAATGACCTACATCCACTTGCGAGGCCCTCTTCGATGAGGCTCCCACCTTCCACTAGCAAATCTCTTGAAGTGGAAGGACAAATACCCCTCTTACAACCTTTTACAAGCGGTTAACACTTTTATAAATTTTCAGCAAGAAAGAAGGAGGTGAACACTCTAGAAAATTGAAAACAAGGCTTGCTAAGACTTTTCTAAGACCTTTTTCTCAATCTATTGTTGCTCAAAAAGTTGTAATCTTAGCTGAGAATTGAGGGGTATTTATAAGCCTCAAGAGGATTCAAATTTGGGTTCCAAAATTTGAATTCTCTTTGATTCCCGATGCTGGCGGTGCCACCGCCCAGTCTGGCGGTGCCATCGCCAAACCCTTCGGTTCACTGGTTGGGCTTTAAGTTCATCCCAAACCAAGTCAAATTTTGGGCCTAGTTGGCCCCTAACCAGGATATAGGATTATCTTTTAATCCTTATCCTAATTACATTTGAACTACATAACTAAAAACATCCCAAGCAAGTTTTCAACCGCGAACGTCGAGTCTTATTCCGACGAGCTTTCTGACGAACTTCCGACGGACTTCCGATATGCCCTCGGATTTCTTCTGACGGACTCCCAACAGGCTCTCGATCTTGTGATGACTTTAACGAGTAGCCGAGCCTTCTCGGTGATCTCCGCAAACCTCTAACGATCTCTTCGGCGAACTTCCAAAAATTCCAACAAGTTCCTGATTTCTTCTCGATTGGTTTCGGCAGCATCTCCGACGATTCTTCGGACTCTTAAATGTCCATTGAACTTGACTCCGGTATTCTTACTTTATGTTTTCTGGTTATCGTAATTAATCCTGCACACTTAACTCAATAATATTGTTTAGATTAATTAACCCATCAATTGATTTTATCATCAAAATTCGAGATTCAACAATCTCCCCCTTTTTGATGATGACAATCATTTGATGACGGAGTTAAACATAACTCGCCCTATCTATATGCAATATTATGAGAAGATATAAACACTTGAATTCCATCTCATTGAATTCAAGCATAAATCGATAAGTTCTAACCATTGAACTTATCGTTATTCTCATTAAGCATAAGTAAATACGAAACTTCGATGAAAATCATTTTCAAGTTGAATGATAAGGAACGATTTTTACTACAATAGGAGATAAAGATTTTCAACATGAATTTCATGATATAGATATAAGGAATGATTTCAATATGATCAACCAATCTTGCGATATTCTCAAGGACTTTGTAAGGCATATATGACAATCATATCATACAAGCTTTTGGAATTCATATAAGTCATGCTATCAAAATGGTACAAGTCATCACTTTTCTCCCCCTTTGTCATAAACAGAAAGGAGATGAGACTTGAAGCACACAATTTGTGATCATAAAATCATTAGAGAAAGAATTCAGCATTAAGATTAATCATATAAAATTCATCATTCAAATTTACTAAAAATATTTATCCATAATTCATCATAAAAAGAAAATCAGCATTCATTCAGAAAAAATCCTTTCTTCCCCCTTTTGTTTTTCAGAGGTGTTTGACTCAAGATAGGTTAAGATAATGAGTTATACTTTAATATGTCATTTTGAATCGAAGGAGAATGATGAAGTCAAATCCATAGAAGAACGGAAAAGGATGAGACATTTTTCGGAAAATACATTCAAACAAGCTTATTTTCAGGGACAATTTAACATGCCTAGTTCCCTTCTAATGAATTCAAATTGGTCTTCATTTAAGGCTTTTGTAAAAATATCTACCAATTGATGCTTTGTATCAATAAATTCTAAAACAATATTATTATTAAGGACATGATCGCATATGAAATGATGCCTAATATCGATATGCTTAGTTCTAGAGTGCTGAATTGGATTTTTGGTAAGACATATGGCACTAATATTATCACATTTTATGTGAACGTTTCTGAAGTGAATTCCATAGTCTTCTAATGTATTTTTCATCCAAATAACTTGTGCACAGTATACACTTGCAGCAATGTATTCGGCTCCCACCGTAGATAGTGCGACTAAATTTTATTTCTTAGAAGTCCAAGAAACATGTACATGTCCTAAAAATTGGCATGTTCCGGATGTACTTTTCTATCAATCCTGCATCCGCCAAAATCGGCATCTGCATAAGCTATTAAATCGAATTTTTCAGATTTTGGATACCACAATCCTAAATTTGGAGTTCCTTTAAGATACCTAAATATTCTTTCAACACTCTTAAGATGAGATAATTTAGGATTAGATTGAAACCTAGCGCAAAGTCCTACACTAAACATAATATCCAATCTAATCACGGTGAGGTAGAGTAGACTACCTATCATTCCCCTATATGTTTTTTGATCGAAATTTTCACTATTTTCATCCATATCTAACTCATAGGGGTGTTTATTGCTTTTGAATTATCCATGTGAAATCGTTTTAACAATTCTAATGTATATTTAGATTGGTTAAGAAATATACCATCACTAAGTTGTTTGATTTATAATCCTAAAAAGAAATTTAATTCACCCATTAAACTCATTTCAAATTCATGACTCATACATTTGGCAAATGATTCACACTCTCTTTCTTTAACCGGAATTCCTATGATGTTGCAAATGGTTCTATCTGTAATGGGTATATGATATCCTAATAGATAGGTAGATACCCTTTCATCTTCATATATATATATAAATTATTGTAAAATAGCTTAACAAGTCTAGGGTAGATAGTTCACTCATTTAAAGTATTAAGAGAATGTCTAGATTAGCAAACCATTGAATAGGTTTCAAATCAATTAATTCATCTAAATCAATATTTTTACCCTTATGAACATGTTTAGTCTCTATTGATGGAAATTTTAGGGTATATTGATTAAAATTGAAATGTAGGGAGTCATAATTTTCATCTAATCTCCTCTTCCCTTTGTCTCCCTAGAGGATCTTCTAGAAGCCACGTGACTAAACACATAAATGATACCAAGAACTACACATAAAAGGCAAGATCTATCAATAAATTGAAAGAAGAGGTTTGAGAATTACCCTTGCAGTGATCTTCTTGAAAGATTGAGATTGATCCTTAGATTTGAAGAAGAGGAGGGTTTCCTGGAGTTTCTAGAGGAGGATCAAGGAGAATGAGGGGTGGAGAGGTATTTAGAGATGTTTGGAGGAATGTAGGAGGGCTTGGGGTCAGTTCTACCGCTGACCCTAAGTGCCTTTTTATAGGGTAGAGGTTGCGGGCGGTGTGGTGGTATCACCTGCCACCCGTGACAACTTTTGGTGCTACCTCTAGCTGGGCGGTGCCACCGTCTACAGGTAGTGAGCACTGCTCACATTGGTGTGTGTTGCTGTCATAGGTGATTCCAATTTTACAAGATTTTTATTGTTGTGAAGCACACAACCTTATTTACATCATCATGTAAAATTAACATCATTAGAGGAGAAGATTCGTATTAAAGATTGTACATTAATAATTTATCATATAAAATGCATACCATACTTAAACATTATATAGAACTCATATATAAAAAAAAACACATACTGTAATTTCATGATTCACCATATAAAATTTGTACGCAAGCATCGTAACAACTCATATGGAAAAATGCATATGGCTCATTGTGCATACTATAAAATCAAGATTTAAGTGAGTGATCCAAAGAATCAAGAAAAGTTTGAAAATGAAATTTAACAAATTTATGATCTTGTTAGATAGAATCCAGAAAAAAAAATTGAAGGAATGTATCCGAGAAATTAAAAAATCCGGAAGAAGTGAGAAAGGGAAATTATGCATAAGAATTCTTAGGTTTGAGAGATAAAGATCAAATGTTTATCACATAAGATTTTAAATAATTATTGCATCATGATCTTATAAGTATCATTTTGTAACTGACAATTTTAATTCTTAGCAAGAGATGACAATTTTTATTATTTTTGCTAGAGAGCATTATGAGTTATTTTGGATCTCTAGTCATAATCCTTGAGCATCCAAAATCAAAGTATCATCTCTTGCTCCTAGCTTGTGATGGTGCATTTTTATATAAAAGGAGATGATTTTTAGGTACTCATTTTACCTTGGGTGCCTCAAAAATCGATCTACATAGCTTATCATATTGCATTGAGTCATTTGAGGTTCTTTTAGGAACCCAAATCGATTTATGTAGACTATATCTCTTGAATGAACATTTGTACGTAACATGTCCAAGTTTGCAACAAAAGTTGCATTTGGTGTGAGGTGATACATGTAAGGTAGGGCCTTAAATAAAGGTGGTTGGATTTTGGTGAGAGCTACTCACAAATCCGATTCCGCCTTTTTTTATGAACGTGACCCTTATTGACAAGGATTATATTCAAGGACAATGGTTTCTATGTATCTAAACAGGGACAAGCCAAGCATCCTCTTGGATCTGTCTCTAAAGATCTGAATCCCCAAGATATGGGATGCTTCCCCTAACTCCTTCATGGAAATGTGTCTAGATAACCAAGCCTTTTGTTAGAACCCTTGCAGATTCTAAACTTGGGATTGATCTCTTTAGGGGATCGGCCTCCTTGGAACTCTATAGGGGTTCCTCCCTCCAAGTTGCTGCTCAAAGGCTGCAGAAAAGATTCATCTATTGCTTATCAAAAGAGGAGGAATACATGACTATTTCTAGGGCTTCTAAATCCTAACTCCTAATAGGACTCCTACTTAAAACTCTTACTTCTAACCAACTACTAATAGGACTCCTACTCAAGACTCCTATTCCTTTACAACTCCTAATTCTTCTCTAAAAACAAAACCTCTTACATGAATGTCCCTCTCAATTAGGACTCTCCTAGCTAGAGTTCTAACAGAATATCCCTCTCAATTAGGACTCTCCTAGCTAGAGTCCTAACAGAATGTCCCTCTCAATTAAGACTCTCCTAGCTAGAGTCTTAACAAACCCGCCCTCTTCAAATCAGCCTTGTCCTCAAGGCTGAGATTCCATGAACTCAGGGAACCGGGTCTTCAGCTCCTCATATGGTTCCCATGTGGCATCTTCAAGTGGTAGATGATTCCAACGCACTAGTACTTCAGTAGAGGGGTGTCGGCGATGCATCACGATCCTGCGATCGAGGATGTCTTGTGGTTGGGCTTAAATAACTCCATCCTCAGTTGTATTGGGCAGTTGTATCTGGGGTGACTCGTGTTCTCCCAACTTGGGCTTTAGGCATGATACGTGGAAGACAAGATGAATTTTGGCATCCTCAAGTAATTTAAGTCTATATGCCACGGCTCCAATACGCTCTGTGATCTGATAGGGCCCATAAAAACGTGAGGATAGCTTCATGGAGACTCGAGTATTGATAGAGAGTTGCTTGAATGGTTGTAGGCGAAGATAAACCCAATCTCCCAATGAAAATTCTCTTTCACTTCGTCGTGTGTCGGCTTGCTGCTTCATTCTGGCTTGAGAGGTAGAGAGATTATCTTTTAATAGTTGTAAGAGTTTGTCCCTATCAATCAATTCTTGGTCAACCTGATCTACCTTGGCCGAACCAATTACATACTTTGGAATCACAAGTGCTGGTCGACCATACAATGCTTCATAAGGGGCACATTTTGTAGATGAATGATATGTAGTATTATACCACCATTCGACCCAGGGAAGCCATTTCGCCCACTCTTTTGGTCGGTCGCTAGCGAAACACCGGAGGTACGTCTCTAAGCACATATTTACCACCTCTGTTTGGCCGTCAGTTTGTGGATGATACGCTGTGCTCATCTTGAGTTTGGTGCCTTGTAACTGAAACATCTCGGTCCAAAATTTACTAGTGAAGATCCTATCACGATCACTTACGATGGACCTTGGCATCCCATGCAGTTTAACAATATTTTCTATGAAAATCTGGGCAATACTAGCAGCAGTGTAGGGATTTATCACAGCACAAAAATAAGCATTTTCGTAAGTCGATTAACTACCACGTGAATCGTGCTTTTACCTTTGGAAGATGGTAGCCCTTTAATGAAGTCCATGGAGATGTCAGTCCATACTAAGTCTGGTATGGGTAGTGGTTGTAGCTTCCCTGGATTTGCCATAGTTTCACCCTTGTGTTGTTAACATACATCACATTGTGCCACATATTCAGCAATAATTTTTTTCATCCCTCTCCAATAAAAATTTTTCTTTACTCTTTTGTAGGTTCTTAGGAATCCAGAGTGCCCTGCTGAAGGTATGGAGTGCATTTCATGCAAGATGATTGCGATGCAAGGGGAGTCAGGTATAAGCACAATGCGACCTTTGTAGCGTAGATCCCTCGAATCCCAAGTGTAGTGGGCTATTGCACTTGGATCCTCCTCCAATTTTTTTATGATCTAGCTGATCTCTGGATCCTTCTTCCATTCTTCCCTAATGTCCTCGAGGAGACTGGTGGTAAGAAGGGAGATGGCTGAAACCTTAACTTGTTCAGGTAGCCGTGAGAGTGCATCTGCAACAACGTTTTCTGTCCCCTTTTTGTAAATAATTTCATAATCAAATCCTAGAAGTTTGGTTACCCATTTTTGCTGCTTAGGGGATGATATCTTTTGCTCCAAAAAGTACTTGAGGCTTTTATGGTCAGTTTTAATTTGAAATCGCCGGTCGAACAGGTAGGGTCTCTACCTCGTTACTGCGTGTACAATGGCAAGCATCTCCTTATCATATACTGACATGTTTTGATGGGAGGGAGATAATGTCTTGCTAGTGTATGCGAGTGGTCGACCATTTTGCATGAGAATGGCTCCAATTCCGACTCCAGATGCATCGGCCTCAATGATGAAGGGTCTATTGAAATCTTGTAGTGCAAGCACCGGCGTCGTTGTCATGGCTGCTTTAAGTTTGTCGAAGGCAACAGAGGCTTTATCTGACCATTGGAAAGCATCTTTTTTTAGTAAAAAAGTATGTGGTGCACTAATCTTCCCATAGTCCTTAACAAATTTTCGGTAGTAGCCCGTTAGTCCAAGGAACCCCCGCAGTAATTTCACGTTTGTAGGTTTCGGCTAGCCTTGCATTGCCTCAATTTTTGTTGGGTCTACCGCCACTCCTTCTGATATTATATGCCCAAGGTATTCTACTTTTTGTTGGAGAAAGCTGCACTTTGGTTGTTTAACAAAAAGAGTATTCTCCCGAAGGATCGTCAAAACAATCCGTAAATGTTGAAAGTGAGTCTCAAGAGAAGGGCTGTAAATGAGAATATCATCGAAAAATACCATCATAAATTTACGAAGAAAGCTACAAAAAATATCGTTCATGAGACTTTGAAAGGTTGAAGGAGCATTAGTGAGTCCAAAAGGCATTACCAAGAATTCATAATGGCCATCATGTGTGCGAAATGCAGTTTTTGGAATGTCATCGTCACATACCCGAATTTGGTGGTAACCGGATCGAAGGTCCAACTTCGTGAAGACTCGAGCTCCTTTCAATTCATCAAGAAGTTCATCCACCACTGGTATTAGGTACTTGTCCTTGACGGTGATGTCATTTAAAGCTCGATAGTCGATGCACATCCGCCAAGTTCTGTCCTTCTTGCGTACAAGTAGCACCGGTGAGGAATAGGGGCTGCAACTTGGCCGAATCACCCTTGTTTCAAGCATCTCCTTTACGATCTTTTCAATTTAATCTTTCTGGAGGTGAGGATATTTGTAATATCCCATTAGTCCCACATCGGAAGTGGGGAATGTGTATGATTAGCTTATAAGGGCCTGATGAGTGTATTACGTTACCTCCCGCTTAAGCATTTTGGTCCGCCGTTGAGGACCAAAATGGAGTTATTGGCCAGTTAGCTCATCAGACCCGGGTCGTAACATTTGGTATCAGAGCCAACCTAGCATTTGTGTAGGGTGAGAGGGCTCGAGTAGGAAAGGGCTACCCGTGGATGGAGTTAGAGAACTCATCACGGCGTGGAGCCACCATGAGTTAAACCTCACATGCACTATACTAGGGTTCGATTTGGGATATGTCGGGCCTTGATGAGGACGTCAAGCTAATTGAGTTGGGGATAATGTAATATCCCATTAGTCCCACATCGGAAGTGGGGAATGTGTATGATTAGCTTATAAGGGCCTTATGAGTGTACTAAGTTACCTCCCGCTTAAGCATTTTGGTCCGCCGTTGAGGACCAAAATGGAGTTATTGGCCAGTTAGCTCATCAGACCCGGGTCGTGACAATATTGGTATGGTCGAGTGTACGCTAGTGGCTTACCCGGAAGGATTGGAATTCGATGGTCATGTTGCCGAGAAGGAGGAAGACAGCGCGGTTCAGCAAATATGTCAGCAAATTCAGTAAGCAATTGGGCAAGATTTTGATCTTCAATTTTTATTTTCTTCCCCTTTGGTTGCTGCTGGAGGTGCATCAAAAAGCCACCATTTACCTTGTGTAATAATTTCTCCATTCGTTGGGTCGAAATAGTGGTAACGTTGCTTCCACGCTTCTCGCGTAGGATGATCTGTTTGCCCTTACAGTATAATTTCATAATTAATTTAGAAAAGTTCCAAGAGACATCACCTAGTGTAGTAAGCCATTCTATACCAAGCACTGCCTCATAGTCATCGATTGATAGGAGGAAGAAATCGGTGATAATTTCTTGGTCTTGTAGTAATAGTTTCAACTACGGGCATCTTTGGTCGCACTTTAGGATTCTGCCGTCGGCAACCTTTACATCAAACTTGCTGCAACCTTCAATATGCAGTGTCATCCGAGTAGCAACCTTACCATTCAAGAAGTTATTAGTGCTACCCGTGTCGATGAGAACAGTGAACGGCTATTGTTTGAGAAGGCCTCCAACTTTCATCGTTTGCTGATTTGAGTAGCCGGCTAGTGCGTGTACCGTAATATCGGTCGGCTGTGACTCTTCTTCCATATCTTCTTCTTTATGTTCAAGGCTCTCTTCTAGATGTTCAATGACCTCTTCTTCTACTGGTTCAATCATAAGAAGTCTACTTTTTTTACAGCGATGCTCGCGGCTCCACGGCTCGTCGCAATGCCAAACATAACCCCTTCGCAGATCGCTCCCGAAGTTCTTCTATTATTAACATGTTCCATACAGGGACTCGGTTGATAGTAGGGGGGGCTGAGAGCTTTAGTATTGTAGGTCGGGGAGTGATCCTAGTCCTTCGGGCTTCATGGTTCAATCGCTCTTCTTGAAGTCGTGCGAAAGAGATGGCTGCCATAAGCGTGTATGGTTGTCGCGCCTTAACTTCTCCCCAGATCTCCGGCTTTAAGCCCTCAATAAAGGTCCCCAATAGTTGTTTTTTAGACCAATCATGAGTTTGATTAGATAATCTTTCAAACCTGGTTTGGTACTGTCACGCCCCAAAAATATCCATGATATTAAAAAATTTTCATCATAACTAACCCAGGATCCAAACACACATTTGAGGTCACTAAGAAAACATTCAGATCAAAAATTTCACTTCTATAATCTACCAATTCATATCCCTGTGCAATTCATAAACATAGCACACATCACTCGATAATTCATACAATCTGAACTCGACTCATCAAAATAAAAACCACAATATAAATCCACAAGTGGGGAAATCTATGCAGTCACCACATTCATCGATTTACCATAAGTTCATATCCTTACACAAATTTAATTTAACATTCCAAAACCCTATACATGAGGGATCCTTTAACTTACACAAAATCCACAGGTTTAGATTCATAGTCACATTTCATTAGATACAAGGTAGCTTATACACAACTACATATATGCTAACAAAAGTTCTGCCCAACGTCTTCTAAACTTTCCGCTGCCTCAGCCCATTCTTAACATTTAAGCAAGAGTTACGCTATCCTGAAAAATTTATCAACAAATGGGGTGAGCATAAAGAGCTCAGCAAGTGACTAACATATCCATATCAAAATAGTACAATTTCCAAAGAGATGCAGTTTCAAACACAAAGCAGAATATACGATTTCGTATACATAATATCATTAGGAGCAGAATCATAATTGTCCTTTTTAATCATACATATTTGGTTCCTGACAGATGGGGCATAGAGTAATTGGAGCATATCAGAAACAAAGGAAACATATCGGAGCTTATCAATGGCATATAAAATGTTCCAAATCACATCAACGACATATGGAACATTACGAAGCAAAATCAACAGTGAATGAAGCATTTCAGAGCATATCAAACTCATATGTCGTACCAAAGCTCAAACGTCGTCCTTGACGTTGCAATCATATCATAACTATCCAGAGCACGAACAGAAATAACTCACCAAAACTCTGGATGTCACATCAAACATATAGAGGGTGTAGTGGGATCTCAGTCAGAATGTGATTCATCCATTTCTGAATGACCACCTGACAAAAGTCTCCCACGTCTGGGAGCTCCATCCACCCACGTCTAGGTGAAGTCAAAGGGGCCGGCAGAGCATCGCAGGCTCTAAGCAATATCCCACAAAGCGGGACCCCACAAAGCGGGCAAATAGCGCATATCAGAATATCCCACAAAGCGGGACCCCACAAAGCGGGCAAATCAGCGCATACCCTTTACCATTTCTGGCAAAGGTCCAGACAATCCCACACACCAGAGTACAAAAGGACAGTTTCAACAAATTGCAGCATATAACGGAAGCACACGCGGAACAACCAAACGTACATGTGCCTTTTCAAAAACAATGTGATGCAAGGAACAAATCTCTCACAAAATATTCATTTTAGGGAAAGAATTGAAAGCAAGAGTGTACAGGGATTCCAAGCAATCATAACCAGCTCAATTCCAATAAGAAGGTTAGGCAAATTCAAGTATCCAAAGGAAATGGAACAGAATACGCGAAATCGACCAAAGCTCGATTTCGAACAGAATTCCAGTGGCACATCAAACAAATATTTCAGAATAACAAATATGCTCCAATACCCATAAGAAGGCTATGGTTGAACCATATATCAGTCTATATTCGGATGGAACAGATTTCATATGAAACAGGGCTCCCAACACAGAGTTACCTCTGATTTGGTAACGTAAGGTCAAAATCACAATCACTGGTTTGCAGACTTTATAGGATCGGATTCAACAGACGATAGGGTGAGCAATTGAACTCCAAAATTTTCAAACTATATGTCAAAAGAGAGAATTTCAAGTCTAGTTTCAAATAAACTCAGTTTGGTACAAATCAGAATTTTCAACAGGGAGTTATAGGCGTTTTAGTTTCGAAAGGTCAGAAATCTTGAACTCTGTTTTACAGCGTCTATAGGCTCTTTTGAAACAAATTTTTGGGTAAGTATTCGGTGTCCAAAATCTACAAAATCGGTGTCAAAAGAAAGACATACGAGTCTAATTTCAAACAAAAATAGTTCCTGCCTGAATTCTCATTCTGTACTAAAACTTAGGACCGAAACAGTGCTTAGGGGTCAGTTTACCGAAAACTTTCAGAATCCATAGTTCTATGTCCAAAGAGGAACTTATCAGTTTCTAAATAAAAATCTTCCAATTTATTTTAAATCAACATGAAAACAGAGTCTAATACATATGTAGGAAGGGGTTAGAACACTTGCCTTTGCAAATTTTGACCCGAAGTAACAAGATTAAAGCAAAAACCCTAAAAGCCCCAAATTTTCTTTCTCTTCTCCTTCTTCTTCTTCTTCTTCTTCTTCTTCTTTTCTTTCCCTGATCACCCACGAGCTGCCTCCTCTGCTTCCTTAACAACGAAGGCAGAGAGGCTTAAGCGGTGGAATTTGTCATTTGGTGCATTTTGCAGTTTAGTCCTCGTTTTTATCATATTCACGATTAGGTCCTTAGGGTTTACATATAGGTCCTCAGATTCTTTCTTTTTCTTTTCTTTTTTTTTTTTTTTTGAACAGATCTCCCAAATCTTAAAAATAAGTTACCTCTGATTCATACTCTATTTCTTTTGTCAATTAAAATAGATGCTTACATTATCACCAAAAAAATTATACGAACATTCGGAAATGAGGGGTGTTACAGGTACTCCTGAATGGTGGAGGTTTGTCGGATCTTTGCTAGTTGTCCGTCAATGTTCTCGTAATAAGTTGGTCCGAAGTGGATCAGTAGTCCTTCTTTGAATTGTCGCCATGAAAGGGCTCCATATGTGTGTTCAAACTAGTCAAACCATTGTATGGCATCCCCTTCAAGATGTATAGTTGTAATTTCCACCATGGATGCATCCGCAGTTTTATGGTAACGAAAATATCGCTCCGCGCGCGAGATCCAACCAATTGGGTCTCCTTCTTGCCATCTAGGGAAGTCCACTCTCATGCGCGAATAGTTGGGGTCGGTCATAGAACCTCCCCTCCCTTGGAAGTCATCTCTTTGGGCATGATTTGATTAATTAGAGCTCTCTCCTTTATGTGATTTCTTCGGGCTTGGTGGTCGGCCCAAACATAATTCGGTAAGGGGAGTCCATGTCATGCCCCTAAAAAATATCCACGATATTAAATATTTTCAACACAAACTATTCCAGGATCCAAACTAACATTTGAGGACACTGAAAACATTCTATCAAATTCATATCTATAAAACCTGCGTAGTTTATAAACATACAACACATTGCTCGTTGATTCATAAAATCTGAACCCAACTCATCAAATTAATAACCACAACATAAATTCACAAGTGGGGAAGTCTTTGCAGTCACCAAACCAACGTTTACCATAAGTTCATATCATTACACGAATTTAACTTAACATTTCAAAATCCTAAACATGAGAGATCCTTTAACTTACACAAAATCCACAAGTTTAGATTCATCGTCAATATTTCATTAGATACAGAGTGGCTTATACAACAAATACATATATGCTAATAAAGATTTGCCCAAAATCTTCCAACTTTCCACTGTCTCAACCCAATCTTAACATTTAAGCAAGCGATACGCTATCCTAAAAAATTTATACAACAACGGGGTGAGCATAAAGAGCTCAGCAAGTGACTAACATATCCATGTCAAAAGAGGACAACTTCCAAAGAGATAAAGTTTCAAAATGCAAGGCAGAATATACGAATTCATAGACGTAATATCATTAGGTGCAGAATCACAATTGTCATTTCAATCATACATAATTGGTTCATAACAGATGGGGCATAGAGTAATTGGAGCATATCAGTAACGAATGAAACGTTTTGAAGCATATCAATAACAAATGAAACATATCGGAGCTTATCAATGGCATATGAAATGTTCCGGAGCATAACAATGGCATATGGAACATTTCGAAGCATATCAATAATAAATGAAACATATCAGAGCTTATCAATGGCATATGAAATGTTCCGGAGCATATCAATGGCGTATGGAACATTTCGAAGCATATCAATAACAAATGAAATGTTTCGGAGCTTATCAGTGGCATATGAAATGTTTCGGAGCATATCAACGACATATGGAACATTTCGGAGCATATCAATATCAAATACCAAATAGAAGCTCGAACGTCGTCTTTGACGTTGCATTCATATCATTCTTATCCAAAGCATGTACAAAAACACATAACCAAAGCTCTGGATATCATATCAAACATACAGAAGGTGTAGTGGGACCGTAGACAGAATGTGAATCATCCATTTCTGAATGACCACCAGACAGAAGTCTCCCACATCTGGGAGCTCCATCCACCCACGTCTAGGTGAAGTCAGAGGGGGGCCGGTAGAGCATCTCAGGCTCTATGCACATACCCTTTACCATTTCTAGCAAAGGTCCAGATAATCCCATAAACACCAGAGTACAAAAGGCAGTATGAACAATAAATAGCATATATCGGAAGCACACGCGGAACAACAAAACGTACATGTGCCTTTACGAGTCAGTGTGATATAGCATAAAAGTTACACAATATGTTCAAGAATGGAAATAGTTTATAGACAAGAGCAAATGAGAATTCAAGCATTAGTATAAGCCTCAATTGAGTGATGGGAACTGACTGAAATCTATTCCCAAGCGAATGAAAACAAGAGATGCGAAATCGATCAAAGTTCGATTTCTGGCAGAAATCGAGAGGCACATTGAACAATTATTTCAGATTATCAATTATGCTCCAATACCCTCAAGAAGGCTATTTTTGAAAGATATATCAATCTATATTCTATTGAAACAAGTTTCGTATGAATCATGGTTTCCAACAAGGAGTTACCTTTGATTTGGTAACACAAGGTCAAAAACACAATCACTGTTTTGCAGAATTCATAGGGTCGGATTCAACAGATAATAGAGTAGGCATTTGAATTCCAAAATTTTCAAACTATATGATAAAAGAAAGGTATATAAGTCTAGTTTCGGACAAAGTAAGTTTGGTACAAATCAGAATTTCCAACAGGGACTTATAGGTATTTTAGTATACAAAGGTCAGAAATTTTGATCACTGTTCTGCAGCATCTATAGGCTCATTTGAAACAGATGTTTGGGTAAGTATTCGGTGTCCAAAATCTACAAAATCAGTGTCAAAAGAAAGATATAAGAGTCTAAATTCAAAAAATCTAGTCTTGCCTCAATCGACCTTTGGTGCTAAAAATTATAGCTGAAACACTATATAGCGGTCAGTTTACCAAAAAAATTTCAGATCCTTGGTTTTTTGTCTAAAGAGAGAAATATTAGATTCTAAGCAGAAATCTTTCAGAATCAATATAGGAACTTAGACTAATACTTCTATAGGATGGGGTTAGAATACTTGCCTTTGAGAATTTTTGACCCTAAATGAGAAGATTTGAGCAAGAAACCTTAAAGCCCCAATTTTTCCTTCTTCTTCTTCTTCTTCTTCTTCTTTCTTTCTTTCTTTCCCTGATCATCCACGTAGCTGCCTTCTCTGCTTCCTTAAGAACGAAGGCAGAGAGTCTTAAATGGTGGGATTTGTCATTTTGTGCATTTTACAATTTAGTCCTTGTATTTATTATATTTACGATTAGGTCCTCAGGGTTTACATATAGGTCCTCAGATTTTTTTTTTTTAACAAATCCTCCAACTCTTATGAATAAGTTCTCAGATTCATACTTTGACTTTTTATCAAATTTAAAATAGATACTTACATTACAAATAGAAACTTATACGAAAATTCAGAAATGAGGGATGTTACGGTTCGAATCTTATCCTCTATTCATGCCTCAAAGGCTTCAAATTTAGCATTGATTGCCTCCTCAGATGCCATAGTATATGACTCCAAATCTGTGATGTTAAGTTCTCTCTTTTGTTGATGGGTTAAAGGCATGTATAGGTTTGATAGAAATCAGTGAAAGTTTGCTACAGAATTGTGTTGTCTTGTAAGAGTAGAATTAACGTCGAAGAAACAACGGTTTCTCGACGAAATCTCCACAAAAAATTTGAGAGATTTGAGGAGGGAATTGACAAAAATATCTCAGATTATATGACAGCAAGGATGTCCAATTTAATCAAGAAAATTTTGGCAGTAACAGCAAGAAAATTGGTGTAAGTTACGATAGCAAAATTCTCGTCGAAAAATTTCAGCAACTTATGATGAAATTTACAACAATATAGGAACAATTTTTTTTTTTTTTTGGATTTTCCAATAGGGATAACTAAATTGCAGTAGCAGTAAGGTAGGAAACCAGAACCTGTTGCAATTCACAGGGAGATCAAAGGATGATCTGCGGTGGTGGAGATGACGGTGGAATTTGGCGACGATCTTTTAAGCAATTGTGGGAATTGCTTTGGGCGGTTGTGGAGGGTTGATGGATAGCAGTGGAAGGGCAGCGAGATGCCAAGAACGCTACTCTGATACCAGGTGTTAGAACCCTTGCAGATTCTAGACTTTGGGTTGATCTCTTTAGGGGATCGGCCTCCTTGGAACTCTATAGGGGTTCCTCCCTCCAAGTTGCTGCTCAAAGGTTGTAGAAAAGATTCATTTATTGCTTATTAAAAGAGGAGGAATACATGGCTATTTATAGGGATTCTGAACCCTAACTCCTAATAGGACTCCTACTCAAGACTCCTACTTCTAACCAACTCCTAATAGGACTTCTACTTAAGACTCCTATTCCTTTACAACTCCTAATTCTTCTGTAAGAAACAACCTCCTAACCCTAGCCGGCCTCTTTACCTCTTTAATAGGGGTCGGCTTAGGTAGGTTTTACATGAATGTCCCTCTCAATTATGACTCTCCTAGCTATAGAGTCGTAACAGACCCGCCCTCTTCAAATCAGCCTTGTCCTCGAGGCTGACGATTCATGTATTTTGGGAATTTGATCTTCAAGTCGTCATAGTTCTTCCAAATAGCGTCTTCTGTTGGTAGGTTCACCCACTGTATTAACACTTTAGTAGTGGGTCGTCATCGTCGAGTCATGATCCGTCGATCAATAATGGAACTTGGCTGGGTCTGAAGTTTTCCTTGGATAATCATATTTGGTGGGTGGCTTTGGGCTGTCTCCAAGCACCTATTTACAACTTCTGTCTGGCCGTCAATTTATGGGTGATATGTCATACTCCTTTTCAATTTAGTACCCTGCATATGGAGTAACTTTGTCCAAAATCTGCTCATAAAAATGCAAGTAGAATTTATCATAAGCGCAATGCGTCCCTTATAATGTAATTCTTTTGAGTCCCAATTGTAATGAGCCACGGAGCTATGTGCTTCCTCCAATTTTTTTATAATCTTACTAATCTCTGAATCTTCCTACCATTCGATCTTAATATCCTCAAGAAAGTTGCTGGTCGGAAGTGAAACGGCAGAAACTTCAGCTTGCTCGGGTAGTTGGGAAAGCCCATCTGCAAGAACATTCTCTTTCCCCTTTTTGTAAGTTATTTCATAATCAAATCCAAGAAGTTTTGTTACCCATTTTTGATACTCAGGGGATGATATCTTTCGCTCCAAAAAGTACTTGAGGCTTTTATGGTCGGTTTTAATCTGAAATCGTCAACCAATCGAGTAGGGTCTCCACCTCGTTGCTGCGTGCACAATGGCGAGCATCTCCTTATCATATGTTGACTTATTTTGATGGGAAGGAGATAATCTTGAATCTCAGATTTTGATGATATAATCAATTGGTGGGTTAATTTATCTAATCCATATTATTGAGTTAAGTGTGCAGGATTAACTATGATAACCAGAAAACATAAAACAAGGATACCAGAGTCAAGTTCGATGGACATTTAAGAGTCCGAAGAATCGTCGGAGATGTTGCCGGAACCAACCGAGAAGAAATCGGGAACCTGTCGGAATTTTCGAAAGTTCGCCGAAGAGATTGTCGGAGGTTCATGGAGATCACCGAGAAGGCTCGGCTACTCATTAAAGTCATCACAAATTCGGGAGCTTGATGGGAGTCCGTCGGAAGAAAGCTCGTCGGAACAAGAATCGACGTTCGCGGTTGAAAACTTGCTTAGGATGTGTTTTGTTATGTAGTTCACTTGTAATTAGGATTAGGATTAAGAGATAATCCTAAATCCTGGTTAGGGGCCAACTGGGCCCAAAGTCAGATTTGGTTTGGGCTAAAATTAAGCTAAACCAGTGAACCGGAGAGCTAGGCGGTGACACCTCTTGGGCTAGGCAATTGCACCGTCCAGCACCCGAACACTGGGCGGTGGCACCGCTTGGCTGGGCGGGGGCACCGCTAGTATCGGGAACTTAAAATGAATTCAAATTTTGGAGCCCAAATTTTGGAGCCCAAATTTGAATCCTCTTGAGGCCTATAAATACCCCTCAAATCTCAGTTGAGATTACAACTTTTGAGAAGCATTTGATTGAGAGAAAAGTCTTAGAAAGTCTTAGCAAGTCTTGTTTTCAATTCGCTAGAGAGTTCTCCTCCTTCTTTCTTATTAAAAATTTGTAAGAGGTTGAACTGCTTGTAAAAGGTGGTAAGAGGGGTATTTACCCTTCCATTTCAAGAGATTTGCTAGTGGAAGGTGGGAGCCTCATCGAAGAGGGGCCTCGTAAGTGGATGTAGGTCATTTGACCGAACCACTCTAAAATCGGCGTAATCTCTGGTTTGCATTTCATTATTGCTATTTACATTACTGCAAACCTTCTTACATGCTTTAGTTCCTTATTACCTTTGCTGCGCAACTTTAAGAATACGCTTTCAAGTTAAGCTTTTCAAGTTCCGTTCTTATCGTACGAAATATTTTTCTAAAACCGAAGTTTTAATCCACTGCACTAATTCACCCCCCGCCTCTTAGTGCCTCTCCGATCCAAACAAGTGGTATCAGAGCAGGTTATCTCTCATATTTGGTTTACTACCCAAGAAGATGGCTTACTCCGGCATGCAAGAGGGCCATTCTATTGCACGACCACCTTTGTTTAATGGGTCGGATTACACATATTGGAAGATTCGCATGAGGATCTTCCTCATATCTATGGACTTTGAGCTTTGGTCTATTGTTGAAAACAGATTTCAAAAATCTTCTCTTCCGATGAGCGAATGGAATGAATCGGAGAAGAAGGTTTTTGCTTTAAATGCAAAGGCTATGAATGCCTTGTTTTGTGCAATAGACAAAAATGAATTTAATCGTGTTTCAATTTGTGATTCGGCCTTTGATATTTGGAGAACTCTTGAGGTCACTCATGAAGGCACTAGCCGAGTGAAAGAGTCCAAAATCAACATCCTTGTGCACTCTTACGAACTTTTCCGAATGAAACCAAGTGAGTCCATCGGAGACATGTATACCCGGTTTATGGATGTCATCAATTAACTCAAAGCTCTTGGTAAAGATTTTACTAACTTTGAACTAGTAACTAAAATCATAAGATCCCTCCCTAAAAGTTGGGATCCAAAAGTTACGGCCATTCAAGAGGCCAAAGACCTTAAAGCATTCCCTCTTGAAGAACTCATTGGGTCTCTAATGACCTATAAAATGACATGTCAAGCTCATGACGAGCTCGAGAATCCCCTTCCAAAGAGCATAAAGGATATGGCACTCAAATCACAAGAAGACAACTTGAAAGGAACATCAAGTGATGAGGACAGTGACAATGACATTGCACTTTTGACTCAAAAATTTAAAAAATATTTAAAAAAGAACAAATTTAAAAATAATATAAAAAACAAATTTGAACAAAAGAAGGACCAAGTGATTTGCTATGAATGCAAAAAACCGGGACACTACAAGAACGATTGTCCTCAAGCCAAAAAGAGAACATCAAAGAAGAAGGCGCTCAAGGCAACGTGGGATGATTCAAGTGCGTCCGAAGAAGAGGAGTCCAACACTGAGCAAGTTGCTCATTACGCGCTAATGGCTTTAGGAGATGAGGTATGTGATTTATTTAATGAAAATTTATCTTTTGAAGAACTCTCTATCGCTTTTCATGAATTATTTGATGAATGTAGAACTGTTAGCAAGAAGTTAAGTATCTTAAAGAAAGAGCATGCTTTGCTACAAGATAAGTTTGATAGTCTTCAAACTCCTCCATGCTCTAAGTGTGAGCATTTAGAAGCAATAAAAAAATGAAAATTTGCTTCTTAAAGAAACCTTAAACAAGTTTAAGGTTGGTAGCAAAGGATTAGATATGATCCTTGCACACAAGGGTCACATCGCAAATAGAAATGGAATTCGATTTGTAAAAGGATTACACCAAAATCCTACCACTTTCATAAAAGGACCTACATTACATGTTTCCTCTTATATGAAATGCAACTTCTGTTGCAAATCCGGACATATTGCCTACAAATGTCCATTTAGGAAAATTAGTTCACAAAAATTAATATGGGTTCCTAAAGGAACTATAAAGGATTCAATAATAAATAACAAAGTTAGTGGGTCAATTTTTGAGGCACCCAAAATCAAATGGGTACCTAAAAATCATCCTCTTTTGTAGACAAACCCACAAGCTAGGAGCAAGAGATGGTATCTCGATAGTGGATGCTCAAGACATATGACTGGAGATCCATCTCATTTCTCTATGCTCACTAGCAAAGAAGAAGGGTACGTCACCTTCGGAGACAACAACAAAGGCAAAATAATTGGCAAGGAAACTATTGGTAACAAATTTAGTTTTTCCATTGATGAAGTTTTACTAGTTGATGGATTGAAATACAATCTCTTGAGTATTAGTCAACTATGCGATCAAGGTTACATCGTTAGATTTGAATCAAATATATGCATTATTGAAAAACCAAATCATAACATGACTATGATTGCTTTAAAACAAAATAATGTCTATACCATCAATCTTGATAAACTAAGTAATGAAATGTGTTTCTCCGCCGTAAATGATGATGCTTAGCTTTGGCATAGGAGATTAGGTCATGCAAGCATGAAAACAATATCTATAATCTCATCTCAAGAATTAGTACGAGGGATTCCGAATATGAAGTTTATTAAGGATAAGGTATGCGATGCATGTCAACTAGGCAAACAAATAAAAACAAGCTTCAAACAAAAAAATCAAATTAGCACCACTAGACCATTACAATTGATCCATTTGGACATATTTAGACCAATTGATACAACAAATCTAAGTGGAAGCAAATATGCTTTTGTGATTGTGGATGACTACTCTAGATACACTTGGACCTATTTCTTAGCTCACAAAAGTGATTGCTTCAAGTGTTTCTCTAAATTTTGTAAACTCACTCAAAACGAAAAAGGCTTCATGATTTCATCAATTCGGAGTGATCACGGTGGTGAATTCCAAAACCGTGACTTTCAAAATTTTTGCGAAGTTAATGGGTACAATCACAACTTCTCAACTCCAAGAAATCCTCAATAAAATGGAGTAGTTGAAAGGAAAAATAGAAACCTACAAGAAATGACAAGAACTATGTTAAATGAACATAGTTTACCCAAATATTTTTGGGCCGAAGCCGTAAATACGGCTTGTTACATCATGAATAGGGTCCTAATAAGACCATCTCTATTAAAAACTCCCTATGAATTATGGAATAACAAAAAACCAAATATTTCTTATTTTAAAGTTTTTGGTTGTAAATGCTTTATTTTAAATGAAAAGGGCCCTAGGTAAATTTGATGCTAAATCCGATGAAGACATTTTTCTTGGTTACACCTCAGTTTCTAAGGCCTTTCGTGTCTTTAACAAAAGGACCATAGTAATAGAAGAGTCTATTCATGTAGTTTTTAATGAAATTTCTGATTTAAAGAAAAATGATTTTGATAATGATCTTGGTTTTGATAATTTGAATATAAACGAACCCCCTCCTCAAAATAGCCGTTTGAATGCATCTTCTTCCGAAATTTCTTTACCCAAAGAATGGAAGTATGTAGATGCTCATCCAAAGGAGCTAATTATAGGAGATACAACAAAAGGGGTTCAAACTCGTTCTTCTTTCAAGAATTTTTGTGCTAATGCCACTTTCCTTTCTCAAATTGAACCTAAATGCATTGCCGAAGTCTTAAAAGATGATTTTTGGGTCATTGCAATGCAAGAAGAATTGAACCAATTTGAGAGGAATGAGGTATGGAAGCTTGTTCTTAGACCAAGTGACCACTTAGTCATAGGTACTAAGTGGGTCTTTAGAAACAAGCAAGACGAAAATGGTATCGTGGTTAGAAACAAGGCTAGATTAGTGGCCAAAGGTTTCAACCAAGAAGAAGATATCAATTACGAAGAAATCTTCGCTCCTGTGGCTCCATTTGAAGCCATAAGGATGCTCCTTGCCTATGCTAGTAGTAATAATTTTAAACTATTTCAAATGGATGTCAAAAGTGCTTTCTTGAATGGTTTTATTTCTGAAGAAGTATATGTCGAACAACCTCCCGGATTTGAAAATTCTCTTTCCCTAATCATGTATTCAAATTGACTAAAGCTCTCTATGGCTTGAAACAAGCTCCTTGAGCTTGGTATGAAAGGCTTAGTTCCTTTCTTATTTTAAATAATTTTATCAAAGGCAAGGTTGATACTACATTCTTTATTAAACATTTTGAAAATAATTTTCTTATTGTGTAAATTTATGTTGATGATATTATTTTTGGCTCTTCGGATGAATCACTATGTGAATCATTTGCCAAATGTATGAGTCATGAATTTGAAATGAGTTTAATGGGTGAATTAACTTTCTTTTTAGGATTACAAATCAAACAACTTAGTGATGATATATTTCTTAACCAATCCAAATATACATTAGAATTGTTAAAACGATTTAACATGGATAATTCAAAAGCAATAAACACCCCTGTGAGTACTGCGACTAAGTTAGATATGGATGAAAATAGTGAAAATTTCGATCAAAAAACATATAGGGGAATGATAGGTAGTCTACTCTATCTCACCGCGACTAGACCAGATATTATGTTTAGTGTAGGACTTTGCGCTAGGTTTCAATCTAATCCTAAATTATCTCATCTGAAGAGTATTAAAAGAATATTTAGGTATCTTAAAGGAACTCCAAATTTAGGATTGTGGTATCCAAAATCTGAAAAATTTGATCTAAATCCGGAACATGCCGATTGTGGTATGCAGATGCCGATTTTGGCGGATGCAGGATAGATAGAAAAAGTACATCCGGAACATGCCAATTTTGAGGACAAGCACTTGTTTCTTGGACTTCCAAGAAACAAAATTTAGTTTTACTATCTACGGCGGAAGCCGAATATATTGTTGCAAGTGCATGTTTTGCACAAGTTATTTGGATGAAAAATACATTAGAAGACTATGGAATTCACTTTAAAAACATTCCCATAAAATATGATAATACTAGTGCCATATGTCTTACTAAAAATCAAATTTTGCACTCTAGAACTAAGCACATCGACGTTAGGCATCATTTCATACGCGATCATGTCCTTAACAATGATGTTGTTCTAGAATTCATTGACACAAAGCATCAATTAGCAGATATATTTACAAAAGCTTTGAACGAAGATCAATTTAAATTCATTAGAAGGGAATTAGGCATGTTAAATTGTCCCTAAAATGAGCTTCATGAAAAATGACTCGTCCTTTTTCCTTTCTTTTGTGGATTTGATTTCTTCCTTCTTCTTCAATTCAAAATGATCCATTAAAGTATAACTTATTATCTTGAGGGAAGAAGCTAAACAAAAGGGAGGAAGAAAATTTTTTTTCTTTCCTCCGCGGGATGCCAGCGGTGGCACTGCTAGATCCGGCGGTTGCACCGCCTGAGCGCTCGGGCGCCAAGCGGTGACACCGCTCGGGCGCCAGGCGGTGACACCGCTCGGTTTGGCGGTGGCACCGACCGAGTGACCCTTATTAACTCGAGGGGTTAGGGCCGGCGGTGACACCGCCCGCAACCCGAAGAAAAAGCTCTCAAAACCCTCTCCCATTCCCTCTAACCCTCATTCTAACTCTTAGAAGCATTGGAGAAGGATTCTTGGTGGTCCAAGCTTTCCATCTCTCAACATAATCTCCATAAGGTAACACTTGAAATCCCTCTTTTTGGTATCCCATTCCCTCTTTTCTTTTCTCTTTCCCTTGCTTATTTTTCACAATTTCATCATCATCTTGTCTAGATAATGGCTCCTAAGAGATCAAAAGGAAAAAGGATTGAAGGAGATTCATTTGACCATGATCTTTTTAGATCAAAAGAGGTAGCCCTTAGCTTTCCAAAATTTGAAACACGATATATCCATAAGGGAAAATACGTTGATCTGGATGAACTAGAGGACTTAGAACCCATTAGGTGGTTTGCACACCTAGAAGCTCTACCTCTACTACAAATAGATGAACCAATCTATCCGCGATTAGTTAGATTGTTCTATGCCAACCTATATGAGGACAACGATAGCCTAAGCACTTACCTTCTAGGAACACCCATTAGAATATTTGACAGCACTATTTGTGAGCTAATTGGCATAATTGAAAAAGATAGGGGATGCTATTTTAAAGGTAAATGGGACGTCAACACAATAGGAGCAAACTATACCGAAGCCATAGAAACAATTTTTGCAAATCCAAACCTTGACTTTGTTAGGATCGAGAGCACTAAGAGGGGGGGGGTGAATTAGTGCAGCGGAAATCTTTCAGCGATTTAAAAACGAAAGCTACGTTCGTCCGATAAAAACGATTTCGATGTAAAAGCCGATTCTAAGATTACTTAAGATTAAGCGCAGTTTACGTCTAAGCACAGTTTACGTCTAAACTGAGTTTGTGTCTAAATACAGTTTGCGTCTAAACGCAGTTTTGCGTCTAAACATAGTTTTACGTCTAAACGTAGTTTTGCGTCTAAACTCAGTTTACGTCTAAACGCAGTTTTACGTCTAAACGCAATTTGCGTCTAAAAGTAGTTTACGTCTAAAACACAGTTTTATGTCTAAACACAGTTTGCGCAGTTTGTGTCTAAACACAGTTTTGCGTCTAAACTCAGTTTACATCTAAACGCAGTTTTACGTCTAAACGCAGTTTGCGTCTAAACGTAGTTTTACGTCTAAACGTAGTTTTACGTTTAAAAGAAGTTTACGTCTAAAACACAGTTTTATGTTTAAACACAGTTTGCGCAGTTTACGTTTAAACGTAGTTTTACGTCTAAACGCAGTTTGCGTCTAAACGTAGTTTTACGTCTAAATGTAGTTTGCGTCTAAAACAGTTTCAAAGGGATCTAAACTTAGAAGCTAGTTCATAAAAGCGCAGAAGATAGTTTTGCAGAATCAAAACACAAACGTAAGCTGATCATACGAAAAACACAGATTTACGTCTGAATGCAGATTCGAAAAGATCAGCACTTAGAACTTATTCGTAAAGGCGCAGAGAGTAGTAGTTATGTAGGAGGTTTGTAGTAATGATAAGGTACTCGAAATAAAAGCAAACCAGATATTTAGAGTGGTTCGGTCAGTCTTGACCTACTCCACTTTTGGCTTCCTCCTCCGACGAGGTCACCGACGTCAACTAGCTGCCTTCCTTCAATGGGCGAAGGCCAACTGCCATTTTACAGTTTCACTCCTTTTGACGGGATCAGGAGATGACCCTTACAGAACCTTTCTCTCCTCTCTTTACAACTCAAGACTTTGAAGAACAAAAGGAGGAGAACTTAAAGGCTTTTCAACAATTTTGAGCTCAAGAATCACAAAGAAGATCAAGATTTCGGTGTAGGTCTCTTGTTCTTTCTGTGCTGAATGGGTGGGGTATTTATAGGCCCCAACCTAGTTCAAATTTGGAGCTCAAAACGATCAAATCCCGGAATTCCGGGATCAGGCGGTTGCACCTCCTGACTAGAGAGGTTGCACCGCCTGGCAGAGCTCGAAGACTGAGCCCAGGCGGTTGCACCTCTCTGTCATGGGCGGTTGCACCGCCTGAGTCTGGCTCGGAGACTGAGCCCCAGGCGGTGCCACCTCATGACTGAGGCGGTTGCACCTCTCCTGCCAGAGCTCGAAGATCGAGCTCAGGCGGTGCTACCTCTGTCAGGAGAGGTTGCACCACCCAGTCTCGCTCGGAGACTGAGCCCAGGCGGTGCCACCTCCTGCCTGGGGCGGTTGCACCGCCCAACTTCGCTGGGAGATCCTCTCCTAGGCGGTGCCACCTCCAACCCTGGCGGTGCCACCTCTTTCACTATTTCAGCTCACTTGGTTTGGCTCCAAACTTGGCCCAAACCAGTCCGAACTTGAGCCTAATTAGCCCCTACTTGGGTTATAGGATTAACACCTAATCCTAACCCTAATTAACGTGCTAACTATGAATTTAAAGACATTTTCTAAGCTATTACAAAGTTCGCAAGTCAAGACTTCTTCTGGCGAGCTTCCGACAAACTTCCGGCGGTCTTCTGATGAACTCTCGGAAACTATTCTGGGGACTCCCGACAAGCTCCTAGACTTCACGATTTGATCTTAGCGAGTTCCAATGAGCTTCTTCGGCAAGCTCCGATCTTTCTCGGCGAGCTCCGATAGCATTCCCGACGAACCTTCGGACTTCCGTCGAACTCTCAAACTCGCAACAAATCCTTCGCGCTTGACTCCGACACTTTGTTTCGCTTTATGTCTTCATCGTTATCATAGTTAATCCTACACAATTAAAACAGAACTTCGATCGAGACAATTAATCCTAAGCAATTAACTAAGTTGTCCGGCATGTCATTGGTCCCTCGACGCTTTGTCCGATTCTTCGGCGCAAAGTCCTCTCCTGCAGCCTATTGCCCAATCGGCCAGTTGACTCCGCAACTCCGATATCCTTGGCACAATACCCACTCTTCTTGGCCCGATGCCCGAGTCCACGGCCCGAAGCCTTCTGTCGATACGTCGACCGATCCACCGACCCGACGTCCAATCTTCTGACATGTTCCTTCGGCACAACATGATTTTCCTGCTTTAATTGTCTCATCCTGATCGAAGCATCCTGCGTCACTCAAAACGTAGATTAAATCATAAACATATATCAAGTAGTTTCATCATCAAAATACGAGATTCAACAGACTTCCTACCCAAGAGCTGTGAACACTTACTGCCTTTCAACTCTAAAATTCTTCATCACCTTATCACAAGCATCATATTCCCCAAACAATTTCATCTTGATGAAATAAGTCAAATAGAGATAAGTACCAAGTATTGGATAATGACTAGTCAGCATAATTGTTTTGGGTACTCAATTCAGCAACACATGCAGGATATTATGGCTAAAGATACTATGTTGCCATATGGGAGGTTAATCACTAGATTTCTTCATGCCTATGACACTTGCATCCCACCCGATTAAGAATCTATTCAAAATGATCGATATAACATAATAAATAAAAACCTATTGAAAAGACTTAGGTGCACTTTTAGCAATGGCATATGGGTTAGGCAGCCTAGAAGGACGGATCTAATTCTTCCACCAATAGAACACCCCGAAACACCAATTCTTATGGGAAATGAATCTCCTCCTCCTAGTCTCTTTGGCACAGCACCTTCAGTTCCTGTTTCCTCCTCTGAAGATCTCATTATGGTGGAACTGTCTCAGATCAAATCACAGCAAGAACAAATTCAAAATCAACAAGTTGAAATTTTGAAGACACGACGATAATTGAATGAAAAAATAGATATCATGTATCAGCACTGTTGATTACCTCCTAAGGATTAAATTGATGTATCTTTTTATTCTGTTCTGTTTGCTTTTAACAAGTTCAAAGTTTGTCATCGATTGAACGATAACTGATCCTTCCTTTTAGATAACTACCGTTTTGATCTGCATAAATGATGATTTCTTTTGGATAAACTATTTTTGGCAAATTTGAATGATGAACTTTGTTTACTATTAAATGCTAAACCTTTTTTCTATGATCATCAATTAGCTGGCTTGTCTCTTTTTGTTGATGACAAAAGGGGAGAAGTGATGACTAAGTGATGACTTACACCATAACAATAGCATGACTTATATGAATCACAAAAACTTGTGTGATATGAATGTCTTATATGCCTTGTAAAATCCTTAAAAATATCACAAGATTGATTGATCATATTGAAAGCATGCCTTACATCTATATCATGAAATTTATATTGAAAATCTTTATCTTCTATCGTAGTAAAATTCGTCCCTTTTCATTTAACTTATTATTTTCATCGAAGTTTCGTACTTACTATTGTTTAATGAGGATCACGATAAGCTCTACAGTTAGAACTTATCGGGTTATGCTTGAATCCAATGGGATGGAATTCAAGTGTTTTTATCTTCTCATAATATGGCATATAGATAGGGGGAGTTATGTTTAACTCCGTCATCAATTGATTGTCATCATAAAAAAGGGGGAGATTGTTAAATCTCGGATTTTGATGATATAATCAATTGGTGGGTTAATTGATCTAATCCATATTATTGAGTTAAGTGTGTAGGATTAACTACGATAACCAGAAAACATAAAGCAAGGATACCGGAGTCAAGTTCGATGGACGTTTAAGAGTCCGAAGAATCGTCGGAGATGCTATTGGAACCAACCGAGAAGAAATCGGAAACCTGTCAGAATTTTCGGAAGTTCGCCGAAGAGATTGTCGGAGATTCACGGAGATCACCGAGAAGGCTCGGCTACTCGTTAAAGTCATCACAAGTTCGGGAGCTTGATGGGAGTCCGTCGGAAGCAAGCTCGTTGGAAAGCTCGCCGGAACAAGACTCGATGTTCGCGGTTGAAAACTTGCTTAGGATGTGTTTTGTTATGTAGTTCACTTGTAATTAGGATTAGGATTAAGATATAATCCTATATCCTAGTTAGGGGCCAATTGGGCCCAAAGTCAGATTTGGTTTGGGCTAAAATTAAGCCAAACCAGTGAACTGGAGAGCCAAGCGGTGGCACCACCTGGCTGGGCGGTGGTACCGCCCAGCACCCGAGAGCTGGGCGGTGACACCTCCTGGGTTGGGCGGTTGCACTGTCCAGCACCCGAACGCTGGGCGGTGTTACCGCTTGGCTGGGCGGTGGCACCGCCAACATCGGGAACTTAAAGAGAATTTAAATTTTGGAGCCCAAATTTGAATCCTCTTGAGGCCTATAAATACCCCTCAAATCTCAGCTGAGATGACAACTTTTGAGAAGCATTTGATTGAGAGAAAAGTCTTAGAAAGTCTTAGCAAGTCTTGTTTTCAATTTGCTAGAGAGTTCTCCTCATTCTTTCTTATTGAAAATATGTAAGAGGTTGAACTGCTTGTAAAAGGTTGTAAGAGGGGTATTTACCCTTCCATTTCAAGAGATTTGCTAGTGGAAGGTAGGAGCCTCATCGAAGAGGGGCCTCGCAAGTGGATGTAGGTCATTTGACCGAACCACTCTAAAATCGGCGTAATCTCTTGTTTGTATTTCATTATTGCTATTTACATTACTGTAAACCTTCTTACATGCTTTAGTTCCTTATTACCTTTACTGCGCAACTTTAAGAATACGCTTTCAAGTTAAGCTTTTCAAGTTCCGTTCTTATCGTACGAAAGATTTTTCTAAAACTGAAGTTTTAATCCGCTGCACTAATTCACCCCCCCCCCCCCTCTTAGTGCCGCTCCGATCCTAACAGATAATGCCTTGCTAGTGTATGCAAGTGGTCAACCATCTTGCATGAGAATAGCTCCAATTCTGACTCCAGATGCGTCGGCTTCAATAATGAAGGGTCGGTTGAAATCTGGTAGTGTTAGCACGAGCGTCGTCGTCATGGCTGCCTTAAGTTTGTCGAAGGCAATGGAGGCTCTGTCCAACCATTGGAAGACATGTTTTTCCAGTAAGAAAGTAAGTGGTGTATTGATCTTTTCATAGTTTTTCACGAATTTACGGTAGTAGCCTATTAAACCCAAAAAGCCATATAGCAATTTTATGTTCCTCGGGGTAGGCCAGTTTTGCATTACTTTAATTTTGAAGGGGTCTACTAGTAATATCCCTCACTTTTGACAATTTATTAATAAGGATCTATATGTAACTTGAAGGACCTATATGTAAATATAGAAATTTCAAGCACTAAACTGTTAAGTTACAAAAAGAAAAAAATAAAGAAAACCGAAAATTTCGGTTTTATCCCACTGCTTGCCACATTCTCTGTTCCCGAAACAGAGAGATAAGCTGTGGGGCGTGGGGAGAAGAAGAAGAGAAGTAGAGGGAGAAGAGAAGAAAAGAAGAAGAAGAAGAGAGGGAAGAGGGAGAGGGAAGAGAGATAGTTGCAGCGGCTAGGGCTGCAGCACCTCTGTTTCCTGCAGGTGGAAACATAGGAGAGGTGTTGGGCGTTCGAAAAGGAGAAGAAGAAAAAGAGGAAGAGAAGAAGAAGAGGTTGTGATACCTCTGTTTCATGCAGAGGAAACAGAGGAGAGGGTGTGTGTGATGCCGGGGAGGAGGAGGGAAGAAGAAGAGGAGAAGAAGAGAAGGGAAAGGAGGAGCTACGGCTGCGGCGGTGGTAGCTGCAGTTGGAAGAGAAGGAGAGGAAGAGAAGGTGAGGAAAAAGAGAAGAAGAAGAAAGGTAGAAGGAGAAGAAGAGGGAAAAGAGAGGGAAGAGGGAGAGGAGCGAGAGGTGGCAGCAACTAGGGCTGCAGCACCTCTGTTTCCGCAGGTGGAAACAGAGGAGAGGTGTGGGGCGTTCGAAGAGGAGAAGAAGAAGAAGAGGAAGAGAAGAAGAAGAGGAAGCAGGAGAAGAGGTTTTGATACCTCTGTTTCCTACAGAGGAAACAGAGGAGAGGGTGTGTGTGACGCCGGGGAGGAGGAGGGAAGAAGAAGAGAAGAAAAAGAGATGGGGAAGAAGGGGCTGCAGCTACGGCGATGGCAGCTGCAGTTGGAAGAGAAGAAGGAGAGGAAGATGAGCAGGGGAGGAAGAAGAGGCTGTGGCCGAGGCTGAGGCTGCGAATGCAGCAGTGCAGCTGGGAAAGAAGAGAAGGAAAGGAAGAAGAAGAGAAAGGAAAAGGGAAGAAGAGAGAAAGAGGAGAAGGAGAGGCAGCTGTGGCAATGGCAGCTGCAGTTGGAAGAGAAGGAGAGGAAATAGAGCAGGGGAGAAAGAAAAGGCTACGGCTGTGGTGGTTGCGGCCATGGTTGCGACTGTGACTGCGGCAGTTACAGGTGGGAAAGAAAAAGAAGGAATGAGAGTAAGAGAGAGCATGTGATTGTGCCTCGATGTTCGACACGTGGTGTAGTTGCGAAGAAAGGAAGAAAACGAGAGCACAAAACGAAACAGAGAGAAGACACGGAGGAAAAGTAGAAGGATTTGGGCTGGCATCTTCTTTGGATCTTCGGATCGAAATCTTTGAAAGGCAAGTTTCCCGATCGTTCCTCCAATAATTGTTCTAATCTTTCCTATTGCAAGTATCCTGATCTTTCCTCACTGCCATTTTTATCTCTACATTTGCTTTGAATATGAGGAACTTTGAATTGTTCTAGCCTTGCATTTGATATATCCTTTTTAGACGTAACGATTCGAATCTGTGCAACTTCTGAGATTCTGACCTTTTGATACCGAGCTACCTATAAGTCTTTGTTGGAAACTCTGATTTGTTCAAAACTGATTTCATTGGAGACTAGACTCGTAGATCTTTCTTTTGATATATGAATTGAAAGATTTGGAATCCAAACACCTGCCCAGTTATCTGTTGAATCTGACATTATGAATTCTGCCAAACAGAGATTTTGTTCTACGACCCTTGTTTACCAAATTATTTGTAACTCTCTCTGTTGGACAGTTCAATTTATATGAAGCCTGTCTTATCTGAAAGTATAATCCAATGATTATTTCTGAGTAAATTGGAGCACGATTGATAGTTTGAATTATTTGTTCAATGTGCCTCTTGTATTCTGCCAGAAATCGAGCTTTGGTCGATTTCTCATATTCTAGTTTCATTCATTTAGAAATTAATATCCTTTAGATTTCTTATTTGAATTGAGTTATATATGATTGTTTGGAATCCGTCTATACTATTCCTTTTATTTCATTCCAAATCTGAATACATTTGTGAGAGATTGTTGCTTACATTGTATTTGACTCGTAAAGGCACATGTACATTTGTTGTTCCGCATGTGCTTCCGATATATGCTATTTATTGTTCATACTGCCCTTTTGTACTCTGGTGTTTGTGGGATTATCTGGACCTTTGCCAGAAATGGTAAAGGGTATATGTTTAGAGCCTGCGATGCTCTGTCGGCCCCCTTTGGCTTCACCTAGACGTGGGTGGATGGAGCTCCCAAACGTTGGAGACTTTTGTTTAGTGGTCATTCATAAATGGATGAATCACGTTCTATCTGAAGTCCCACTACACCTTCTGTATGTTTGATATAATATCCAGAGCTTTGGTTATGTTTTTCTGTACATGCTTTGGATAAGAATAATATGATTGCAACGTCAAAGATGATGTTTGAGCTTCTGTACGGTATTTGTTATTGATATGCTCTGAAATGTTTCATTCACTGTTGATATGCTTCGAAATGTTCCATGTCAATGATATGCTCCGGAACATTTCATACGCCATTGATATGCTTCGAAATATTTCATCTGTTATTGTTATGCTTCGAAATGTTCCATGTCATTGATATGCTCCAGAACATTTCATACGCCATTGATATGCTCCGAAATATTCCATCTGTTATTGTAATGCTTCGAAATGTTCCATGTCATTGATATGCTCCGGAACATTTCATATGCCATTGATATGCTCCGAAATGCTTCATCTGCTATTGTCTCAAATTATTGTTCACAATACCCTTTTGTACTCTGGTGTTTGTGGGATTATTTGGAGCTTTGCTAGAAATGGTAAAGGGTATGTGCTTAGAGCCTACGATGCTCTAGATTATATTTGGTGGTCATTCAGAAATGGATGGACCATATTATGTTTGGAATCCCACTTCACATTCTATCTGTTTCATCTGTTATTGGTACGCTTCGAAATGTCCCATATGTCATTGATATGCTCCAAAACATTTCATACGCTATTGATATGCTCCAATTACTCTATGCTCCATTCATTATGGATCAAATATGTTTTGAATGACATGATACATGCGACTTTGTATCTAATGAGATGGTATCCTTGAGAATTCTTGTATTCTGCCTTGCATTATGATACCTTACTTATTTGAAACCGTTCCTTTTGTTCTGAATATGCTTTGTCACTTGCTGAGCTGTTTTTGGCTCACTCCGTTGTTATATAAATCTTTCAGGTCAGCTTGTCACTCTTTGAGATGTTTGATTTGGGCTGAGGCAGTGGATAGCTATTCAGAATTATGGGCAAGTCTTGTTGTTTATTATGTTATTGTTGTATAAGCATATTTTGTATGTAATGAAATGTTGTTGATGAATCGAAATGGATATACTATGTAAAAGTGTTAGAAGATCTCTCTTACTTGGAATTTCAGAATGTTAAGTCTAGTTTACGATAATATGAACTTGTGGTAAATGGTTGGAGTTCTGATTGTATAAATTACTTAGCTTATGGATTTATAAATGTTGTTAATGTTTGTTAAGTTGGCTTGGGTTGCCATAAATGTGAATTATCGAGTGATGTGATATATGATTATAAACTGCACAGGTTTTATAGATGTGAATTTGATAGAATGTTTTTCAGTGTCCTCAAATGTTAGTTTGGATCCTGGATGGATTTGTGATGAAAAATTTTAATATTATGGATATTTTGAGGGGCGTGACAGAGGTGGTATCAGAGCATAGTTTGAGGATCACTGAAATATTTGATATGGTGATGTGCAAAATATTTTAAAGTCTAATGAACTATAGTGATCGGTGGAAATTTTCCTTGATTCATTTTAGGAATCTAGGATGACGAGGACATTTAGTCCTCCTACTTCATATGGTTTTGATTAATTAAGTGGGATGAAATGGGGTAATCGGGGATATTGAATCAGAGTGGTGCAGTAGAAGCATGGTGAATCTAATTTCATTGATGGTAGAAAAATGGATGATGCAAACAGAGAAGATATTTGATGTACAAAATTGTTCTGATGATCGAAAGATTTCTTTTGCCACCTTATATTGGAAGTCGAGGCTGATCATTAATGGCAACAATGAAAAGAATTTTTGGAGATCAGTGGCAAGAATGATAAGGACCAGTTTACCAATAAAAATATTATTGGAAATGAATTAGAAAGTAATAACAAGAGGGTCAAGACATTTAGATTTGAAATGGGAAGTCACCACAAAAGACTCAATCGTGTGTGAATTGCAAGTTAAATTATGAAACAAGTTTGTATTTTTGGGTGACTAGAGTCTATTTTGCTTATGGAAAGTTTGATCATATAATAAAAGACTGCCCTTTAAACAAGAAGAAAGAATCACTGCCTCTTAAATCATCAGCCCATGTCAGATGATTTATATCACTGAATATAATTCTGAAACTTCTGAAGTAGTGGTCGAAGGTATTATTCAGGTTTATGAAAGAATGCAAATATTTGTTTGACCATGGGTCTCATCTATGATTTGATTTGGAATATTTTGCCTATCACTTGGGTATTCAACCTAGACCACTAGCATTATGTGCTATATGTAAATATGATCATTGGAGATTCTTTGATAATGAACTTGAATCTGGTCCTCTTGTCTGATTTTTATTAGAGAACTTGAACTTTTGCTGATTTAGTTCTCCTAGAGATTTGGAGTTTTAATATTATACTTGGTATGGATTGGCTATCTTCCTATCATACCAGTATGGATTGGTATATAACAAATGATCACTTTTTGCATATTTGATCAACCGATCTTTTATTTTGAGGGTATTGGATATGATTTATCTCATTGCCTAATGTATCCCAAAATGATTTGCCTGAATTACCTCCAAAACGTGACTTTCCTTTTGATTTGGTCTTTGGGACAATCCCAATATCTAAGCCTCTTTACAGAATGACATCATTTGAGTAAGTGGAATTAGAAAAGCAACTAGAAGGACTATTAAATAAGGATTTTATTTGGCTTAATATTTCATCATGGGATGCTCCGGTGTTAGTTAAAAAGATGGATAGAACATTGAGGCTTTTGTATTGATTATAGACAATTGAATCAGGTAACCATCAAAAAATGAGTATTCTCTAAAGTGACGACTTGTTTGATTAACTGCAGTGTGAACAGGTATTTTCAAAGATTGTTTGAAGGTCGGGTTACCATCTATTGAGGATCAAGGAGGAGAATATTTCGGTCACTCTTGGATAATTGTGTAATTGTGTTGTATTGATGAAACTCTTTGAGAGCAGGAGGAGGAAATAAAGAAATCATAATCCTCATCTTTTCATCGATTGAGTTATGATCAATTTATATGACTAAATTTTCTTTTAAGGGGGGGGGGAGAGTGTAATATCCCTCACTTTTAAAAATTTATTAATAAGGATCTATATGTAACTTGAAGGACCTATATGTAAATATAGAAATTTCAAGGACTAAACTGTTAAGTTACAAAAAGAAAAAAATAAAGAAAACCGACAATTTCGGTTTTATCCCACCGCCTCCCACATTCTCTATTCCTGAAACAGAGAGAGAAGCTGTGGGGCATGGGGAGAAGAAGAAGAGAAGTAGAGGGAGAAGAGAAGAAAAGAAGAAGAAGAGGGAAAAGAAGAGAGGAAGAAGAGGGAGAAGAGAAGAAAAGAAGAAGACGAAGAGAGGGAAGAGGGAGAGGGAAGAGAGATAGCAGCAGCGACTAGGGCTGCAGTACCTCTGTTTCTTGCAGGTGGAAATAGAGGAGAGGTGTGGGGCGTTCGAAGAGGAGAAGAAGAAAAAGAGGAAGAGAAGAAGAAGAGGTTGTGATACCTCTGTTTCCTGCAGAGGAAACAGAGGAGAGGGTGTGTGTGAAGCCGGGGAGGAGGAGGGAAGAAGAAGAGGAGAAGAAGAGAAGGGAAAGGAGGAGCTGCGGCGGTGGCAACTGCAGCTGGAAGAGAAGGAGAGGAAGAGAAGGTGAGGAAAAAGAGAAGAAGAAGAAAGGAAGAAGGAGAAGAAGAGGGAAAAGAGAGGGAAGAGGGAGAGGAGCGAGAGGTGGCAGCAGCTAGGGCTGCAGCACCTCTGTTTCCGTAGGTGGAAATAGAGGAGAGGTGTGGGGCATTCAAAGAGGAGAAGAAGAAGAAGAGGAAGAGAAGAAGAAGAGGAAGAAGGAGAAGTGGTTTTGATACCTCTGTTTCCTGCAGAAGAAATAGAGGAGAGGGTGTGTGTGATGCCGGGGAGGAGGAGGGAAGAAGAAGAGAAGGAAAAGAGAAGGGGAAGAAGGGGCTGTGGCTGCGGCGATGGCAGCTGCAGTTGGAAGAGAAGAAGGAGAGGAAGATGAGTAGGGGAGGAAGAAGAGGCTATGGCCGTGGCTGAGGCTGCGACTGCAGCAGTGCAGCTGGGAAAGAAGAGAAGGAAAGGAAGAAGAAGAGAAAGGAAAGGAAGAAGAAGAGAAAGGAAAAGGGAAGAAGAGAGGAAGAGGAGAAGGAGAGGCAGCTGTGGCAGTGGCAGCTGCAGCTGGAAGAGAAGGAGAGGAAATAGAGCAGGGGAGAAAGAAAAGGCTGCGGCTGTGGTGGCTGCGGCCATGGTTGCGACTGCGACTACGGCAGTTGCAGCGGGGAAAGAAAAAAAAGGAATGAGAGTAAGAGAGAGCAGGTGACTATGCCTCGATGTTCGACACGTGGTGTAGTTGCAAAGAAAGGAAGAAAACGAGAGCACAAAATGAAACAGAGAGAGGACACGGAGGAAAAGTAGAAGGATTTGGGCTGGCATCTTCTTTGGATCTTCGGATCGAAATCTTTGAAAGGTAAGTTTCCCGATCGTTCCTCCTGTAATTGTTCTAACATTTCCTATTGCAAGTATCCTGATCTTTCCTCACTACCATTTTTATCTCTACATTTTCTTTGAATATGAGGAACTTTGAATTGTTCTAGCCTTGCATTTGATATATCTCCTGTTCAGACGTAACGATTCGAATCTATGCAACTTCTAAGATTCTGACCTTTTGATACCGAGGTGCCTATAAGTCTTTGTTAGAAACTATAATTTATTCAAAACTGATTTCATTGGAGACTAGACTCGTAGATCTTTCTTTTGATATATGAATTGAAAGATTTGGAATCCAAACACCTACCCAGTTATCTGTTGAATATGACATTATGAATTTTGCCAAATAGAGATTTTGTTCTACGACCCTTGTTTACCAAATTATTTGTAACTCTCTCTGTTGGACAGTTCAATTTATATGAAGCGTGTCTTATCTGAAAGTATAATCCAATGATTATTTCTGAGTAAATTAGAGCACGATTGATAGTTTGAATCATTTGTTCAATGTGCCTCTTGTATTCTGCCATAAATCGAGCTTTGGTCGATTTCTCATATTCTGGTTTCATTCCTTTGGAAATTGATATCCTTTAGCTTTCTTATTTGAATTGAGTTATATATGATTGTTTGGAATCCATGTATACTCTTGCTTTTATTTCATTCCAAATCTGAATACATTTATGAGAGATTGTTGCTTGCATCGTATTTGACTCGTAAAAGCACATGTACGTTTGTTGTTCCGCGTGTGCTTCCGATATGTGTTATTTATTGTTCATACTGCCCTTTTGTACTCTAGTGTTTGTGGGATTGTCTGGACCTTTGCCAGAAATGGTAAAGGGTATGTGTTTAGAGCCTGCGATGCTCTATCGACCCCTTTTGGCTTCACCTAGACGTGGGTGGATGGAACACCCAAACGTGGGAGACTTCTATCTGGTGGTCATTCAGAAATGGATGAATCACGTTCTGTCTGAGGTCCCACTACACCTTCTGTATGTTTGATATGATATCCAGAGCTTTGGTTATGTGTTTCTGTACATGCTTTGGATAAGAATGATATGATTGCAACGTCAAAGACGATGTTTGAGCTTTTGTACGGTATTTGTTATTGATATGCTCTGAAATGTTTCGTTCACTGTTGATATGCTTCGAAATGTTCCATGTCATTGATATGCTCCGGAACATTTCATACGCCATTGATATGCTTCGAAATATTCCATCTGTTATTGTTATGCTTCGAAATGTTCCATGTCATTGATATACTCCGGAACATTTCATACGCCATTGATATGCTCCGAAATATTTCATCTTTTATTATTATGCTTCAAAATGTTCCATGTCATTGATATGCTCCGGAACATTTCATAAGCCATTGATATGCTCCGAAATGCTTCATCTGCTATTGTCTCAAATTATTGTTCACAATACCCTTTTGTACTCTGGTGTTTGTGGGATTATTTGGACCTTTGCCAGAAATGGTAAAGGGTATGTGCTTAGAGCCTGCGATGCTCTAGATTATGTTTGGTGGTCATTCAGAAATGGATGGACCATGTTATGTTTGGAATCCCACTTCACATTCTATCTGTTCCATCTGTTATTGTTACGCTTCGAAATGTCCCATATGTCATTGATATGCTACGGAACATTTCATACGCTATTGATATGCTCCAATTACTCTGTGCTCCATTTGTTTTGGATCAAATATGTTTTGAATGACATGATACATGCGATTTTGTATCTAATGAGATGGTATCCTTGAGAATTCTTGTATTTTGCCTTGCATTATGATGCCTTACTTGTTTGAAACCATTCCTTTTGTTCTGAATATGCTTTGTCACTTGCTGAGCTATTTTTGGCTCACTCCGTTGTTATATAAATCTTTCAGGTCAGCTTGTCACTCTTTGAGATGTTTGATTTGGGCTGAGGCAGTGGATAGCTATTTAGAATTATGGGCAAGTCATGTTGGTTATTATGTTATTGTTGTACAAGCATATTTTGTATGTAATGAAATGTTATTGATGAATCGAAATGGATATACTATGTAAAAGTGTTAGAAGATCTCTCTTACTTGGAATTTCGGAATGTTAAGTCTAGTTTACGATGATATGAACTTGTGGTAAATGGTTGGAGTTCTGATTGTATAAATTACTTAGCTTGTGGATTTATAAATGTTGTTCTTGTTTGTTAAGTTGGCTTGGGTTGCCATAAATGTGAATTATCGAGTGATGTGATATATGATTATAAACTGCATAGGTTTTATAGATGTGAATTTGATAGAATGTTTTTCAGTGTCCTCAAATGTTAGTTTAGATCTTGGATGGATTTGTGATGAAAAATTTTAATATTATGGATATTTTGAGGGGCGTGACACTACTATCACACCTTCCTTTGGTATGATATACCCAAGATATTCCACCTTCTATTGAAGAAAGCAAAAATTCATAGTGGTTGTTGTGTGTTCAAAAGGTGGTTTTCGATATGTCTTCTTCGCACACTCATATTTGATAATACCCAGATCAAAGGTCTAGCTTTGTAAAGATTTGTGCTCCCTTTCATCTAGCAATTCATCTGCTATTGGAATAATGTATTTGTCCTTAATGGTTATGCCATTGAGAGCTCGGTAATCAACGCATATTCGTCATGTTCCGTCCTTCTTGCGTACAAGTAGCACCGGTGAAGAGTAGAGGTTGCAACTTGGCCGAATAACTCCTGTTTCGAGCATCTCTTTTACAATCCTTTCTATTTCATCCTTCTCGAGATGTAGATATTGATATGGCCAAGTATTTGCTGGAGGTTTGCCTGAAAGAATCATTATATAATGATCATACCGATGGGTAAGAGGTAGGTTGTGCGGTTCATCAAATATATCTGAAAATTCAGCAAGCAAAGGAAGTAGGTTTGGATCTTCAAATTCTATTGGCTCTTCCTTAGTTTGCTACTCAAGTTGTACCAAAAATCTGCTGCATGCTTTATGCAAAACCTTTTCCATTTGTTGTGTGCAAATCGTCGTTACGTCGCCCCCTCGTTTCCCATTCAATATCACCTATTTCTCCTTACTGTAAAATTTCATAATTAGTTGCATAAAATTCCAAGAAATATCACCTAATGTCATCAACCATTTAATTATGAGCATGGCCTCATGATCATCAAGAGGGAGAAGGAAGAAATATGGAATTATCTCTTGGTAAGGCCTCATGATCAGCAACAGTTTCACTTGTGGGCGCCTACGATCATACTTCAAAATCCATTCATCGACGACCTTAACGTCAAACCTACTACAATTCTCGATAGGTAAGGCCATCTGGATAGTAACCTCACTGTTTAGAAAGTTATTAGTACTGCCCGTGTCGATGAGAACTGTGATCGGTTGTTGTTTGATAAGGCCTCCAACTTTCATCGTTTGCGGGTTTGAGTAGCCGGCTATTGTATGTACCGTAACTTCGATCCGTTGTGGCTCTTCTTCTACATCTTCTTCTTCATGTTCAAGGCTCTCTTCTGGATGTTCAATGACCTCTTCTTCTATTGGTTCAATCATAAGAAGTCTCCCTTTACTACAGCGATGCTCACGGCTCCACGACTCGTCATAATGCCAACATAACTCCTTCGCATATCGCTCCTGAAGCTCTTCTCTTGTTAATCTCTTTAGTGTAGGTACTTGGTCAACAGTAGGGGGGGCTGAGGGCTTTAATATTACTGATTGAGGAGTGACCCGAGTCCTCCGAGCTTCATGGTTCAATTGCTCCTCTTGATGTCGTGTGAAAGAGATGACTGTCATAAGCGTGTACGGTTGTCGTGCTTTAACTTCTCCTCGGATCTCCGACTTCAAGCCCTAAACGAAGGTCCTCAATAGTTGTTTTTGAGACCAATCGCGAGTTTGATTAGATAACCTTTCAAACCTAGTTTGGTACTCCTGAATGGTGGAGGTTTGTCGGATCTTTGCTAGTTGTTCGTCAATATTCTCGTAATCCGTTGGTCTGAAGTGGATTAGCAATCCTTTTTTGAATTGTCGTCATGAAAGGACTCCATAAGTGTGTTCAAACTAGTCAAACCACTGTATGGTATCCCCTTCAAGATGTATAGTTGCAATTTTCACCATAGATGCATCCGCGGTTTTGTGGTACCGAAAATATCGCTCTGCGCGTGAGATCCAACCAATCGGGTCTCCTTCTTCCCATCTAGGGAAGTCCACTCTCATACATGGATAGTTGGGGTTAGTTATAGAGCTTCCCCTCTCTTTGAAGTCATATCTTTGGGCTTGGTACGATTGGGAAAAGCTCGCTCCTTGATGTGATTTCTTCGGGCTTAGTGATCGGCCCAATCTGAGTTCGGTAAAGAGTATACTAATCTTATCCTCCATTTGCACCTCGAAGGCTTCGAATTTAGCATTGATTACCTCCTAAGATGCCATAGTATAAGCCGCCAAATCTGTGATGTTAAGATCTCTCTTTTGTTGTTGGCTTAAGGGCATGTATTGGTTGAGAGAGGTGATGGTCGAAAGGGTTGGTGGATTGATGGATGTAGGCTACGGTTTAGGCTTGTTTTGTGGCTATTTTGGGTGCAGTTTGAGGGTGTGGTTTAGTGGAGTTTTAGGGCTGTAGATGAAAGTTTTGGATCTATGATAGATGGTAGCAAAGGTTTGATAGAAATCAGTGGAAGTTGCAGCAAGTATGTGCTGTCTTGTGAGAGTAGAATTATCGTCGAAGAAACAACGGTTTCTCGATGTAATTTCCACCAAAAACTTGAGAGAATTAAGGTGGGAATTGATAGCAAAATCACAGTTTATATGACAGCAAGGATATCTAATTTAATCAAGAAAATTTCGGCAGTATAGCAAGGAAATTGATGCAAGTTGCGATTGCAGAATTCTCGTCGAAAAATTTTAGCAGGTTACGACGAAAATTTGCAGCAACACAAAATCATTTTTAGAGATGAATTTCTTAATATATCTATCTTAGATAGAAGCCAAGATGATCTATGAAGTGTATAAGAAATTTCATTCAAAAAAGATTGCAAATAGATGGGTTAGGCAACAATATGCAGCTGAAATTTTCTATAGCACAAATTTTTAAGTATAGCAGATTAGACGCAAAAGATCAGTGGTTTATATTGAGAATTTTTTGATGAAACCAAAGGGAAATCCACTGTTATGAAGTGTCAAATCTATAATAAAAATTTCATAGAGATTTAGATAGAAACAACATAGTATCAAGATCAAACAAATAGTGCTATGCGGATGAAATTTTACAGTGCAGATTTTTAAGTATAGCATATTAGACGTAAAATATCAATGGTTTATATTGAGAATTTTTTTATAAAACCAAAGGAAATTAGCAGTTAGGAAATGTCAAAGATGTCATAAAAATTTCGTAGAGATTTGGATAGAAAAAACACAGTAGCAAGATCAAACAGACGGTGCTATACGGTTGGAATTCTGCAATGTATCTTTCGTCGTAGAGATGAAAACTTTATGACGAAAAATTTATACAGCAATATACGAATATTTTTTTTTGGGATTTTCAAATAAGGATAACTAAATTACAGCAGTAGTAAGGTAGAAAAATAAAATCTGTTGTAATTTACGGGGAGATCAAAGAATGATCCGTGGTGGTGGAGATGACGGCGGAATTTGGCAACGATCTTTTAAGCAATTGTGGGAATTGCTTTGGGCAATTGTGGAGAGTTGATGGATGGCTATGGAAGGGCAGCGAGATGCCAAGAACGCTGCTCTGATACCAGGTGTTAGAACCCTTACAGATTCTAAACTTGGGGTTGATCTCTTTAGGGGATCGGCCTCCATAGAACTCTATAGGGTTTCCTCCCTCCAAGTTGCTGCTCAAAGGCTGCAGAAAAGATTCATCTATTGCTTATCAAAAGAGAGAAATACATGGCTATTTATAGGGTTTCTAAACCCTAATTCCTAATAGGACTCCTACTCAAGACTCCTACTTCTAACCAACTCCTAATAGAACTTCTACTCAAGACTCCTATTCCTTTATAACTCCTAATTCTTCTCTAAGAAACAACCTCCTAACCCTAGTTGGCCTCTTTACTCCTTTAATAGGGGTCGGCTTAGGTAGGTTTTACATGAATGTCCCTCTCAATTAGGACTCTCCTAGCTAGAGTCCTATCATATTCCTTCTCAAGGAACACTGTTCTCTTGGCTACAAAAACCTTTTGGTCCTCGAGATGATTGAAATAATACCTATAATTTTCCTTGGGGTATCTCACGAACTTGCACCGCTCTGTCCTCGATTCCAACTTATCGAAGTTGTGTCTTTTAACGTAGGCAGGGCAGCCCCAAATCTTAACAACCTTAAGATCGGGCTTCTTCCCTTTCCATATCTTATATGGTATAGTAGATACTACCGACTTAGTTGGAACTCTATTCAGAAGGTAAGCTGTGGTCTCTGGGGCATATCCCCAGAATGAGATAGGTAGGTTAGCGAAACTTATCATGGACCATACCATGTCAGCGTACAATTTCTCCTTTTAAAGACACTATTGAGCTGAGATGTATAAGGAGGTGTCCATTGGGATAATATCCAATGGTCCTTGAGGAACTCGGTAAACTCTGTACTTAAGTACTTACCTCCTCGATCTGCTTAAAGAGTCTTGATACTTTTTCCAATCTAGTTCTCCACTTCATTCTTATACTCTCTTAATTTCTCAAAGGCCTCGGACTTTTACTTCATTAAGCACACGTATTAATAACTTAAGAAATCATTAGTAAAGGTAATGAAGTAAAAGTAATCACAAGTTTCAACTTTACATAGGTCTGATAGAGTATCTCATCCTCCTGAGAGATATGTGGCACATATTAGAGGAGAGGATATTGAGGATATTGATCCTCAAACCTACGAGGAGGCTATTATGAGTATAGACTCCGGGAAGTAGCAAGAAGCCATTAATTCTGAGATGGATTCTATGTACTCCAACAAGATTTGGAACCTAGTTGATACGCCCGAAAGTATTGTACCCATCGGTTGAAAGTAGATCTTTAAGAAAAAGATCGGAGTATATGGAAAGGTAGAGACCTATAAAGTAAAGCTAGTGGCTAAGGGGTATCGTCAAAGGCAAGGTGTTTACTACGATGAAACCTTCTCACCCGTAGCAATGCTAAATTCCATTAGAATTCTATTGGCTATTGTAGCACACTATGATTATGAGATCTAGCAGATGGATGTGAAAACTGCATTCCTCAATGGGAACCTCGAGGAGGAGGTGTATATGATGCAACCTGAGGGATTCGTGTCCAAGAACTGCCCAAATAAGGTGTGTAAGTTGCTTAGATCCATTTATGGACTAAAGCAAGCTTCCTGAAATTAGAACATAAGATTTGACGAGGCAATCAAATCTTATGACTTTGTTAAGAATGAAGATAAGCCTTGTGTGTACAGGAAGGTAAGTGGGAGCGCTATCACCCTTTTGGTGTTATATGTGGATGACATCCTAATCATTGGGAATGACGTAGGAATGCTATGCACAGTAAAGGTTTGGTTATCTAGACACTTCTCCATGAAGGACTTAGGGGAAGCATCCTATATCTTGGGATTAGAATCTATAGAGATAGAACCAAGAGGATGCTTGGCTTGTCCCAATCCAGGTACATAGAAACCATTGTCAAAAAGTTTGGCATGGAAAATTCCAAGAGAGGTCTCACACTGATGAGACATGGGATATTGCTTTCTACGAGTACGTTCCCAAAGACTCTAGAAGAAAGGGCGAACATGGATATGATATCTTATGCCTCAGTAATAGGGTCTATCATGTATGTCATGCTATGTACTAGGCCTGATATAGCGCATGCTCTGAGTGTCACGAGCAGGTATCAAGCGGATCCAGGCTTGGAGTATTGGAAAGTAATAAAGTGTATCCTTAAGTACTTGAGAAGGACTAAGGATCTTTTACTAGCATATGGAGGTAGTAGCCTTAAGGTTGAAGACAACACAAACTCAAGTTTTTAGTTTGATATCGATGATAGCAAGGCGAATTCAGGGTATGTGTACACCTTGAATGGAGGAGCAGTGTGCTGGAAGAGTTCCATGCAAGATACTACTGTTGACTCGACCATAGAGAAGGAGTACAATGCTGCATCAGATGCAGCAAAGGAGGGAGTCTGGGTGAAGAAGTTCATCATAAATTTGGGAGTCATGCCGGGTAGCGAGGAGCCGATCTCCTTATATTATGACAACAACGGGGCGATTGCTCAAATAAGGGAACCCGGGTCTCATCATAAGTGTTTTGAGGAGGTTCCAACTTATCAGAGAGATTGTAACCCGAGGAGATGTAGCAATGGAAAGAGTTCCATCCGAAGATAACATTGCAGATCCACTGATAAAGCCGTTGTCTCAATTGTCTTTGAGCGTCACAGGGGTCTAATGGGGATCAGACACAAAGGTGATTGGCTTTAGGTCAAGTGGGAGATTGCTAGTCATATGTGCCCAGCAAGCCAATCACGTAAGTGATGGCACATGTGACTTGATACATAATCTTTTTGCTTATTATATTTTGGCGTATATGACTTTTTAACTATTGCATATATGCATATATATATATTGTGATATTCTTGGATTTGTGCAATGGGAATCGGATCGTGATGAGATCATGATAATGAGATCGATTCACGTTTAAACACATATCATAAATAATCTCGGTCATAGGTTACTCGAGAGGGACATCATGATAACTGGACAGACTAATGTGCTATATACCCATCCATATGATGGATGTGTTAGGATCTAGAGCACTAAGAGGGGGGGGGGTGAATTAGTGCAGCGGAAATCTTACAGCAATTTAAAAACCGAAAGGTGTGTTCGTTCAATAAAATCTATTATGATGCAAAAGCCGATTCACAGTTTGTATTTAAGCGCAGTTTGCGTCTAAGCGCAGATTGCGTCTAAGAGCAGTTTACGTCTAAACGCAGTTTGCGTCTAAACGCAGTTTTACGTCTAAATGCAGTTTTATGTCTAAACGCAATTTTACGTCTAAACGTAGTTTTGCGTCTGAATGCAGTTTTACGTCTGAACGCAGTTTTATGTCTGAACGCAGTTTTGCGTCTGAACGCAGTTTTGCGTCTAAACGTGGTTTTACGTCTAAACACAGTTTTGCGTCTAAACGCAGTTTTACGTCTAAACACAGAAACTGAACTTTGAAAATCTTTTTGTGAATGTGCAGAAAGCAGTTCGCAGTTATGAATGGAATCAAAGCGTAAGTGTAAACTACGATGTAAAGATCGTACGAAAACACCGATTTACGTCTCAATGCAGATTCGGAAAGATCTGAACTTAGAGAATCATTCGTAAAAGCGTAGAGGGCAGTAGCTATGTAGGAGGTTTGCAGTAATGATAAAGTGCTCAAAAATAAACGCAAACCAGAGATTTAGAGTGGTTCGGTCAGTATTGACCTACTCCACTTTTGGCTTCCTCCACCGATGAGGTTGCCGACGTCAACTAGAGGCCTTCCTTCAATAGGCGAAGGCCAACTGCCCTTTTACAGTTTCTCTCCTTTTGACAGGCTTAGGAGACAACCTTTACAGATCCTTTCTCTCCTCTCTTTACAACTCAAGACTTTCAAAAACAGAAAGAGGAGAACTTTTGGACTTTACACAATTTTGAGCTCTTAGAATCACAGAAAAGATCAGGAATTCAGAGTGGTTCTGTATCTTTTCAGTGCTGAATGGGTGGGGTATTTATAGGCCCCATCCCAGTTCAAATTTGGAGCTCAAAACGATCAAATCGATCAAATCCCAGAATTCCGGGATCAGGCGATTGCACCTCTCTGTCAGAGGCGGTTGCACCGCCTGAGTCTGGCTCGAAGCAGAGCCCCCGGCAGTGCCACCTCTTGACTGAGGCGGTTGCACCGCTCTGCCAGAGCTCGAAGACCGAGCTCAGGCGGTGCTACCTCTCTGTCAGGGCGGTTCCACCACCCAGTCTAGCTCGAAGACCGAGCTCTGGGCGGTTGCACCGCCCAGTCTCGCAGCCCTGGCGGTTGCACCGCCTGGTGCAATCAGGGTCCGAATGGTTCGCTCCATTCGGCCCAATTTGAATCTTTTCAGGGGCCCAATTGCCCCAAGATTAAGCTAATGGGATCTCCTCCCATTTTCAAGCTTAATCATCGTGCTAACTACGATTAACTCTAAGACAACTTCTGCAGCTATGCTCCGATGCGTCAATCGCTTCTTCCGGCGAGTTTCCGGTGAACTTCCGTTGATCATCCGATAAACCCTCGGTGATCCTTCTGCGGACATCCGGCATACTCCTGGACTTTGCGAAGATCCACTTGGCGAGTTCCGACGAGCTTCGCTTGGCAAGCTTCTGGACTTCTCGGATCTGTTCTCGCTGAACCTCCGATGACCGTCCGAACTTCCGTCGAACTCTCGAACTCCCAACGTGATCATGATCTTGACTCCGGCGCAACACCTGCTGCTTGTCTTACTCTCATCGTAGTTAATCCTGCACAACAAATCAAAACTTCGATCGAGACAATTAATCCTAAGCAATTAACCAAGTTGTCCGACATGTCATTGGTCCCTCGACGCTTCGTCCGATTCTTCGGTGCATCGTCCTCTTTTGCAGCCTATTGTCCAATCGGCCAGTTGACTCTGCAACTCCGATATCCTTGGCACAATACCCGCTCTTCTTGGCCCGATGCCCGAGTCCACGGCCCGAAGCCTTCTGTCGATACGTCGACCGATCCACCGGCCCGACGTCCAATCTTCTGACATGTTCCTTCGGCACAACATGATTTTCCTGCTTTAATTGTCTCATCCTGATCGAAGCATCCTGCGTCACTCAAAACGCAGATTAAATCATAAACATATATCAAGTAGTTTCATCATCAAAATACGAGATTCAACAATCTCCCCCTTTTTGATGATGACAACCACTTGATGACGGAGTTAAACTTAACTCCCGGAGTTTAAACAAACTCCCCCTATCAATATACTATATTGATAGAACCTTGAATTCAAACTGAATTCAAGTCATTGCAATATTCATCATGAATACTTGCAACGCGTCAACATGAACATATGCATAAACTTATGCATCACATGTCATGTCATCAACATACTTCTCCCCCTTTGTCATCAACAAAAAGGAGAAGTATCACAATTAATCGTTTGTGTGTGATATTGGTTCAACTCGTTGCATGAAAATCATAATATCAAGTTTTATCATCATGCAATCTTGTAGCTAGAAGATTTAGCAAGTGTTACATCATGCTTAGAACATTCATGCTATCAAGTTTTAGATATGCAAGTTTTATAGCATATAAGATAGCACTTTTGGTAATGTTCAAGATAGCAAGTTCTACATCATGCAAGCTAGCAAATTAGAGATGTTCAAGAAGGCAACTCTTGCTTCTTGAAAATTTTGCTCACTTTGCTAGATGCGCAAGTTAGCATTTTTGCCTCTTGAGATAGGCAATATAGCACATTTGCTTCTTTTGAGATAGCAACTTTTTGCTTCTCTTTAGACCAACAAGCTAGCAATTTTTACGATATACAAGTTTCACAATATATAAGCTAGCAAAAATTTCGAAAGCAAATGCAAGATAGCTTTCTTGTGTAAGCTCATGATTCTTGCTTCCTATTGCAATGTGCAAATTGCAAGTTTTGCTTCTTGAGATATTCAAGATAGTGATGTTCAAGAAGACAATTTTTCTTCTTGAAATAAGCAAGTTAGCAATCTTTGCTACTTAAAATAGGCAAGCTAGCAATCAAGTTTTTGCATCTTCTTGACTTGTACAAGCTAGCTATCTCCCCCTTTGTCATTGTAAAAAAGAAACAGAGAATACAGTTTTGTAGTTCTCTTTTCCTTTTACAACGATTTCAAAATCATGACAAATGATGAATAATCAAGTTATGAATGTCAAGATAATTTTTCATCATGAATATTTTATCATTGCATGCATCATTATCATAAATTGAAGTATTACATGCATGATATCATATCACCATTCATAATTACATTAATATTTCAATATAACAATTTCTTCTCAAAATGTGTAACTTGGCACTCATAGCATTTTAAATCATGATTTACATCATATGCAATACATCACATCATAATTAGAAATCACAAGTATTGCATGCATAATTGCACATCATAAATGTTTCATATCATGATGGTATCAATTTTGTCAAATTATATCCTACCATGCATGATCAAAACTTCTCCCCATTTTATCATTGAAAACAAGAAGAAAGTAGGGGGAAGAGCATAAAAGTGTTAAATATATCAATCATTTAAAGGCATTTACATCATAGATCAAGTCATGATTTGTGATTCATCATAAAGTAAGTTAGTTTTCAATCATCACATAAGGCTTTTAAGGAATTTTTTGAAACATAGGAGAATGATTAATTTAAGCATACAATGTTTCAATCCATGAATACCACAAGATATTATTTGTGACTTCAATTTTGCAAGATCAAGATTATGATTTAGATAAAACTTATTCAAATCAAATCATTAACTTGAAATTCATAATCAAGTCATTAAAATTAATTTCGAGATTCAAAAAATATCATGAAATCATTAATCTCGATCAGATGAGAAAAGCATTTTTTTAAGAGATTCTTTTTCATCTAAGCATGCCTTAGTCTTTATATGCCAAATTAAGATAAGCATGAAAGTTCAAGACATAAGGCAAATAAATCTTGTATTATGAAATATATGATATCAAGGCTCATGATTCATTCGAAAAGATATAGTACAAAGAGCAACTTGAAACATTCATATCAAGATCACATTTTAAAATATTCCAAGTTTCAAGATATCAATATGACACTTCATTGAATTGCATTTCATTTGAAGAACTCCTTTTTGATAAATGTAGGGAGCATAATGAACGATCTTGATTTATAAAGAGCTTCATGTTATAATTACCAAGATCATGATTTTAATAATTATTCTCTTTAGCAAAGAATCACAAAAGCACTTTATTTTTGCATAAGAAATCTCATTGTATTATGATTTATAAATTCTTTTTCTACACATGAATCATAGGAGATATGAATGTGAAACAAATCTTTGCAAGCAAAAACACTATCATTCATATTTCAAGATGGAATTTATAAGCAGGAATCATTTCATCAAATCCATTTTAGAAAAATATTTTTCATTAGTGTATGAGAAAATCTGATTGTTAAGATACCAATTGTTAAGTGAATTCGAAAATGAAATTAACACTTTCATATATTCAGACATGATTTTTGCTATAGATCTTGAAATTAAATCAAGAAGATCAAACAAGCTCATGATCATGGATAACTTAAAATCTCATGCATAAAATTACTAATAACCATTTAATATTACATCTTTATGCATTACTTTAAATCAAACGTGATTTCATTCAACAATGTTAATCAAACATGATACACATTATTACTTCTTAACCATGATCAAAATCATTTTATTTGTTTATCATGCAATATTATCATTTTCGAAATTATCAGCATGATCATAATTTTTTGTATTTTTATTTTTAAACATGTAATTTTCAAGAAAATTAATTCTAAAAGAAAATATATCATGAAAGCATCAAGTAATTTTAAAATAAACCAAAGGCATTTTAATTACCTCAATGTCGTAGGCTAGTAAGGCGTAGTTTGCCGCCTTGCTTTTGTTGACTTTCTCGTATTTAGAGGAGCTCGATTCATCCCAATTTTTGTTCTTCTTCTTGCGTTTAAAGCAAGTAGTTCCATTCTTTTTGCTTTTTAATTTTCGTTTCATTTGTAGTTTAAGTTCACCATCACTTGAGCTTACGCTCGAGTGGTCTTCAAATGTTCTCTGTCCCAAATCTTTCCTGTTCTTTGGAAGGTTGGTTTGTTCATCATTGTCCTCATCACTTGAGTCATCGCTCAAGTGGCATTCAGAAGTTTTGAGTGCCATATCCTTCCTGTTCTTTGGAAGGATGTCTTCTTGCTCTTCATGAGTTTTACAAGTCATTTCATAGGTCATTAATGACCCGATTAGTTCTTCAAGAGGGAAGTTGCGCAGATCTTTTGCCTCTTGAATAGCAGTCACTTTAGGATCCCAACTCTTAGGAAGGGATCTTAGTATCTTATTTACGAGTTCAAAATCTGAAAAACTTTTTCCAAGTCCTTTTAGACCGTTGACGACATCCGTGAAACGGGTAAACATGTCGCCAATGGTTTCACTTGGTTTCATTCGAAAAAGTTCAAAAGAATGTAACAACAGATTGATTTTTGACTCTTTCACTCTACTTGTGCCCTCGTGGGTCACTTCGAGTGTGTGCCAAATATCAAATGCAGTTTCGCAAGTTGAAACACGATTAAACTCGTTTTTATCAAGTGCGCAAAATAAGGCATTCATAGCCTTTGCATTAAGAGCGAAAGCCTTCTTCTCCAATTCATTCCAATCGATCATTGGAAGAGAAGACTTTGAAAATCCATTTTCAACAAGGTTCCACAGTTCAAAATCCATAGAAATAAGAAAGATCCTCATTCGGGTCTTTCAGTAGGTGTAGTCCGTCCCACTGAACATGGGTGGACGTGTAATAGAATGCCCCTCTTGGTTTCCGGCGTATGCCATCTCTCTTGGGTTTCAATCCGTTAGAGATTTAACCTTGCTCTGATACCAATTGTTAGGATCTAGAGCGCAGATTGCGTCTAAGCGCAGATTGCGTCTAAGAGCAGTTTACGTCTAAACGCAGTTTGCGTCTAAATGCAGTTTTACGTCTAAACGCAGTTTTACGTCTAAATGCAATTTTACGTCTAAACGTAGTTTTGCGTCTGAACGCAGTTTTACGTCTGAACGCAGTTTTGCGTCTGAACGCAGTTTTGCGTCTAAACGTGGTTTTACGTCTAAACACAGTTTTGCGTCTAAACGCAGTTTTACGTCTAAACGCAGAAACTAAACTTTGAAAATCTTTTTGTGAATGTGCAGAAAGCAGTTCGCAGTTATGAATGGAATCAAAGCGTAAGCGTAAACTACGATGTAAAGATCGTACGAAAACACCGATTTACGTCTCAATGCAGATTCGGAAAGATCTGAACTTAGAGAATCGTTCGTAAAAGCGCAGAGGGCAGTAGCTATGTAGGAGGTTTGCAGTAATGATAAAGTGCTAAAAAATAAACGCAAACCAGAGATTTAGAGTGGTTCGGTCAGTCTTGACCTACTCCACTTTTGGCTTCCTCCACCGATGAGGTTGCCGACGTCAACTAGAGGCCTTCCTTCAATAGGCGAAGGCCAACTGCCCTTTTACAGTTTCTCTCCTTTTGACAGACTCAGGAGACAACCTTTACAGATCCTTTCTCTCCTCTCTTTACAACTCAAGACTTTGAAGAACAGAAAGAGGAGAACTTTTGGACTTTACACAATTTTGAGCTCCTAGAATCACAGAAAAGATCAGGAATTCAGAGTGGATCTGTATCTTTTCAGTGCTGAATGGGTGGGGTATTTATAGGCCCCATCCCAGTTCAAATTTGGAGCTCAAAACGATCAAATCGATCAAATCCCAGAATTCCGGAATCAGGCGGTTGCACCTCTTGACTGGAGAGGTTGCACCGCCTGGCAGAGCTCGGAGACTGAGCCCAGGCGGTTGCACCTCTCTGTCAGAGGCGGTTGCACCGCCTGAGTCTGGCTCGAAGACAGAGCCCCCGGCGGTGCCACCTCTTGACTGAGGCGGTTGCACTGCTCTCCCATAGCTCGAAGACCGAGCTCAGGCGGTGCTACCTCTCTATCAGGGCGGTTCCACCGCCCAGTCTAGCTCGAAGACCGAGCTCTGGGCGGTTGCACCGCCTAGTCTCGCAGCCCTGGCGGTTGCACCGCCTGGTGCAATCAGGGTCCGAATGGTTCGCTCCATTCGGCCCAATTTGAATCTTTTCAAGGGCCCAATTGCCCCAAGATTAAGCTAATGGGATCTCCTCCCATTTTCAAGCTTAATCATCGTGCTAACTACGATTAACTCTAAGACAACTTCTTCAGCTATGCTCCGATGCGTCAATCGCTTCTTCCGGCGAGTTTCCGACGAACTTCCGTCGATCATCCGATAAACCCTCGGTGATCCTTCTGCGGACATCCGGCATACTCCTGGACTTTGCGATGATCCACTTGGCGAGTTCCGACGAGCTTCGCTTGGCAAGCTTCTGGACTTCTCGGATCTGTTCTCGCTGAACCTCCGACGACCGTCCGAACTTCCGTCGAACTCTCGAACTCCCAACGTGATCATGATCTTGACTCCGGTGCAACACCTGCTGCTTGTCTTACTCTCATCGTAGTTAATCCTGCACAACAAATCAAAACTTCGATCGAGACAATTAATCCTAAGCAATTAACCAAGTTGTCCGACATGTCATTGGTCCCTCGACGCTTCATCCGATTCTTCGGCGCATCGTCCTCTTCTGCAGCCTATTGCCCAATCGGCCAGTTGACTCCGCAACTCCGATATCCTTGGCACAATACCCGCTCTTCTTGGCCCGATGCCCGAGTCCACAGCCCGAAGCCTTCTATCGATACGTCGACCGATCCACCGGCCCGACGTCCAATCTTCTGACATGTTCCTTCGGCACAACATGATTTTCCTGCTTTAATTGTCTCATCCTGATCGAAGCATCCTGCGTCACTCAAAACGCAGATTAAATCATAAACATATATCAAGTAGTTTCATCATCAAAATACGAGATTCAACAGGATGCACCTGGTCTCATAGCTGCTCGTGTAGGGACACTAGGGATATAGTACAGGTGCTCATTGGAGAATGAGTTCATTGATTGATCCGCTTACGGAATGCTGGATGGTTGATGATGCCTTATTGTCAGACAGCGATTCCATAGTCCTAGTGGTGTATCTGATCCTTAGACTTGAGACACTAAGGATGTCCTGTATAAGTGCTCCACTCTTTGATACCATACTTATAGGTTTAGCTGTCCTAGATCTAGTACAACTGATCATTGGGAGTGGTAGTCAACCTTAGGAGGGCTATTGAGTGTCGATAGAGGATCATTCATTCTCGGCGTCATGAGAGGAATATTGTTAGAACCCTTGCAGATTCTAAACTTGGGGTTGATCTCTTTAGGGGATCGGCCTCCTTAGAACTCTATAGGGGTTCCTCCCTCCAAGTGCTGCTCAAAGGCTGCAGAAAAGTTTCATCTATTGCTTATGAAAAGAGAAGGAATACATGGCTATTTATAGGACTTCTAAACCCTAGCTCCTAATATGACTCATACTTAAGACTCTTACTTCTAACCAACTCCTAGTAGGACTCCTAGTCAAGACTCCTATTCCCTTACAACTCATAATTCTTCTCTAAGAAAATACCTCCTACATGAATGCCCCTCTCAATTAGGACTCTCCTAGCTAGAGTCCAAACAGAATGTCCCTCTCAATTAGGACTCTCCTAGCTAGAGTCCTAACAGTTTTACATGAATGTCCCTCTCAATTAGGACTCTCCAAGCTAGAGTCCTAACAGACCCGCCCTCTTCAAATCAGCCTTGTCCTCGAGGCTGATGATTCATGAATTCTGAGAATTTGATCTTCAAGTCGTCATAATTCTCCCAAGTGGCATTTTCTATTGGTAGGTTCGCCCACTGTATTAGCACTTCATTAGTGGGTCATCATCGTCGAGTCACGATCCGTCGATCAATATTGGCACTTGGCTGGGTTTGGAGTTCTCTTTGGGTAGTCATATTTGGTGGGTGGCTTTGGGCTGTCTCTAAGCACCTATTTAAAACTTTCGTCTGGCCGTCGGTTTATGGGTGATATGCCATACTCCTTTTCAATTTAATACCCTGTATATGGAATAACTTTGTCCAAAATCTGCTCGTGAAGATGCAAGTAGAATTTATCGTAAGCACAATGCATCCCTTATAGTATAATTCTTTTGAGTCCCAATTGTAATGAGCCATGGGGCTTGGTGCTTCCTCCAACTTTTTTATAATCTTACTAATCTTTGAATCTTCCTACCATTCCAACTTAATATCCTTAAGAAAGTCGCTGGTCGGAAGTAAAACGGTCGAAACTTCAACTTGCTCGGGTAGTTGCGAAAGTGCATCTACAAGAACATTCTCTTCCCCCTTTTTGTAAGTTATTTCAAAATCAAATCCAAGAAGTTTTGTTACCCATTTTTGCTGCTCAGGGGATGGTATCTTTCGCTCCAAAAAGTACTTGAGGCTTTTATGGTCAGTTTTAATTTGAAATTGTCGACCAATCAAGTAGGGTCTCCACCACGTTGCTGCGCGCACAATGGCGGGCATCTCGTTATAATATGTTGACTTATTTTGATAGGAGGGAGATAATGTCTTGCTAGTGTATGCGAGTGGTCGACCATCTTGCATGAGAATGGCTCCAATTCTGACTCCAGATGCGTCGGCCTCAATAATGAAGGGTCAGTTGAAATCTGGTAGTGTAAGCACCGGCGTCGTCGTCATGGCTGCCTTAAGTTTGTCGAAGGCAGCAGAGGCTCTGTCCGACCATTGGAAGACATCTTTTTTCAGTAAGGAAGTAAGTGGTGCACTGATCTCTCCGTAGTTTTTCACGAACTTGCAGTAGTAGCCTGTTAAACCCAAAAAGCCATGTAGCAATTTTATGTTCCTTGGGGTCAGCCAGTTTTGCATTGCTCCAATTTTAAAAGGGTCTACTGCCACACCTTCCTCTGATATGATATGCCCAAGATATTCCACCTTCTTTTAAAGAAAGCAAAAATTCATAGTGGTTGTTGTATGTTCAAAAGGTGGTTTTCGGTATGTCTTCTTCGCATACTCGTATTTGATGATACCCGGATCGAAGGTCTAGCTTTATGAATATTTATGCTCCCTTTCATCTAGCGACTCATCTACTACTGGAATAGGGTATTTATCCTTGATGGTTATGCCATTGAGAGCTCGGTAATCAACATATAATCGCCATATTTCATCCTTTTTTCGTATGAGGAGCACCGGTGAAGAGTAGGGGCTACAACATGGCCGAATAACTCCTGTTTTGAGCATCTCTTTAACAATCCTTTCTATTTCATCCTTTTAGAGATGTGGAAACTGATATGGCTGAGAATTTGCTGGAGATTTGCTTGGAAGAATCGTCATACAATGATCATGCCGACGGGTAAGAGGTAGGTTGCGTAGTTCGTCAAATATATCTAAAAATTCAGCAAGCAAAGGAAGTAGATTTGGATCTTCAAATTTTGTTGGCTCTCCCTTAGTTTGCTGCTCAATTTGTACCAAAAAGCTGCTGCATGCTTTATGCAAAACCTTCTCCATTTGTTGTGTGCAAATCGTTGTTATGTCGCCCCCATGTTTCCCGTTCAGTATCACCTGTTTCTCCTTACTATAAAATTTCATAATTAGTTGCATAAAATTCCAACAAATATCACTTAATGTCATCAACCATTTAATTCTGAGCATGGCCTCATAATCTTCAAAAGGGAGAAGAAAGAAATATGCAATTTTCTCTTGGTAAGGCCTCATGATCAGCAATAGTTTCACTTGAGGGCGCCTTCGATCATACTTCAAAATCCGTCCGTTGGCGACCTTAATGACAAACCTGCTGCAATTCTCAATAGGTAAGTTCATATGGACAGCAACCTTACTGTTTACGAAGTTATTAGTGCTGCCCGTGTCGATGAGAACAGTGATCGGTTGTTGTTTGAGAAGGCCTCCAATCGTTTGTGGGTTTGAGTAGCCAACTAGTGTATGTACCGTAACTTCGGTCGGTTGTGGCTCTTCTTCTGCATCTTCTTCTTCATGTTCAAGGCTCTATTTTGGATGTTCAATGACCTCTTCTTCTATCCATTCAATCATAAGAAGTTTTCCTTTACTACAGCGATGCTCACGGCTCCACGGCTCGTCACAATGCCAACATAACCCCTTCGCATATCGCTTCCAAAGCTCTTCTCTTGTTAACCTCTTTGGTGTTGGGACTTGGTCGATAGTAGGGGGGGCTAAGGGCTTCAATATTACTGGTTGAGGAGCGACCCTAGTCCTCCGAGCTTCATGGTTCAATTGCTCCTCTTGATGTCATGCGAAAGAGATGGCTGCCATAAGCGTATATGGTTGTCGCGCTTTAACTTCTCCTCGGATCTCCGGCTTCAAGCCCTCAATGAAAGTCCTCAATAGCTGTTTTTGAGACCAATCATGATTTTGATTAGATAATCTTTCAAACCTGGTTTGGTACTCCTGAATGGTGGAAGTTTGTCGGATCTTTGCTAGTTGTCCATCAATATTCTCGTAATCGATTGGTCTAAAGCGGATCAGCAGTCCTTCTTTGAATTGTTGCCATGAAAGGACTCCATAAGTATGTTCAAACCAGTCAAACTACTGTATAGCATCCCCTTCAAGATGTATAGCTGCAATTTTCACCATAGATGCATCCGCGATTTTGTGGTACCGAAAATATCGCTCCGCGTGCAAGATCCAACCAATCGGGTCTCCTTCTTCCCATCTAGGGAAGTCCACCCTTATGCGTGGATTGTTGGGATCGATCATAGAGCCTCCCCTCCCTTGGAACTCATCTCTTCGAACCTGGTGCGATTGGGCAAAGCTCTCTCCGTGATATGATTTTTTCGGGCTTAGTAGTCGGCCCAATCTGAGTCCGGTAAAGAGCATCCGAATCTTATCCTCCATTCGTTCCTCCAAGGCTTCGAATTTAGCATCAATTGCCTCATTAGATGCCATAGTATATGCCTCCAAATCTATGAGGTTAAGATCTCTCTTTTGTTGTCAGGTTAAAGGCATGTATAGGTTGAGAGAAGTGATGGTCGAAAGGGTTCGTGGATCGGTGGATGTAGGCTATGATTTAGACTTGTTTTGTGGCTGTTTTGGGTGCAGTTTGAGGGTGTGGTTTGGTGGAGTTTTAGGGCTATGGATGAAAGTTTTGGATCTGTGGTAGATGGCAGCAAGGGTTTGAGAGAAATCAGTGGAAGTCGTAGCAAGTATGTGCTGTCTTGTAAGAGTAGAATTGTCGTCGAAGAAATAGCGGTTTCTCGACGTAATTTCCACCAAAAACTTGAGAGAATTGCGGAGGGAATTGATAGCAAAATCACAGTTTATATGACAGCAAGGATGACTAATTTAATCAAACAAATTTAGGCAGTATAATAGCAAGGAAATTGGTGCAAGTTGCGATAGCAGAATTCTCGTCGAAAAATTTCAGCAGTATACGATGAAAATTTATAGCAATACAAAAATCAGTTTTAGAGATGAATTCCCCAATATATTAATCATAGATGGAAGCCAAGATGATCTATAAAGTGTATAAGAAATTTCATTCAAAAAAGATTGCAAATAGATGGGTTAAGGCAACAATATGCGTCTGAAATTTTCTGCAGCATAGATTTTTAAGTATAGCAGATTGGACGTAAAAGATCGGAAGTTTATATTGAGAATTTTTTTATGAAACCAAAAGGAAATCTACTATTAGGAAGTGTCAAAGCTATCATAAAAATTTCGTAGAGATTTGGATAGAAACAACATAGTATCAAGATCAAACAATCAGTGCTATGCGGCTGAAATTTTATGGTACCGATTTTCAAGTATAGCAAATTAGATGTAAAATATCAATGGTTTATATTGAGAATTTTTTGACAAAACCAAAGGAAAATCTGCTGTTCGGAAGTGTCAAAGATGTCATAAAATTTCGTGGAGATTTGGATAGAAAAAACATAGTAGCAAGATCAAACAGACAGTGCTATATGGTTGGAATTCTGCAATGTATCTTTCGTCGTAGAGATGAAAACTTTATGACGAAAAGTTTATGCAGCAATATAGGAATAATTTTTTTGGGATTTTCAAATAAAGATAACTAAATTGTAGCAGCAGTAAGGTAGAAAACCATAACCTATTGCAATTCACGGGGAGATCAAAGGATGATCCGCGGTGGTGGAGATGATGGCGGAATTCGGCGACGATCTTTTAAGCAATTGTGAGAATTGCTTTGGGTGGTTGTGGAGGGTTGATGGATGGCTAAGGAAGGGCAGCGAGATGCCAAGAACGCTGCTCTGATACCAGGTGTTAGAACCCTTGCAGATTCTAAACTTAGGGTTGATCTCTTTAGGGGATCGGCCTCCTTGTAACTCTATAGGGGTTCCTCCCTCCAAGTGATGCTCAAAGGCTGCAGAAAAGTTTCATCTATTGCTTATGAAAAGAGAAGGAATACATGGCCATTTATAGGGCTTCTAAACCCTAACTCCTAATATGACTCCTACTTAAGACTCTTACTTCTAACCAACTTCTAGTAGGACTCCTAGTCAAGACTCCTATTCCCTTACAACTCCTAATTCTTCTATAAGAAAACCCCTCCTACATGAATGCTCCTCTCAATTAGGACTCTCTTAGCTAGAGTCCAAACAGAATGTCCCTCTCAATTAGGACTCTCCTAGCTAGAGTCCTAATAGTTTTACATGAATGTCCCTCTCAATTAGGACTCTCCAAGCTAGAATCCTAACAAATATCCCATGTGTTTTTGCTCAAACAAATCCCTGGCCAGGGTCATTCGGGTTGAGAGAAAAAGAGTTCTTCGGGAGAATCCAATTAGAGCGAGACTCGAATAGAAACCGTATGGGTTTGACAGCACCATACTCGATATACGGTCTTTGGAATATTAGATGGATGAGGGACTATAGGTACACGGTAACTGAGGACAGACAGGTCCAATGGATTGGATTCCCCTATATCGTTTAGGGACTACAGCGTAGTGGCCTAGTATGTCCGTAGTGGATGAGTCAAGTGAATTATTACAGAGATAATAATTCACTGAGTTAGAAGGAGTTTTGACATGTATGACTCACGGCCAGCTCGATTTTGGGCTATATGTTGCTCAGTGCTATATGTTGGGCTCTATAACTCCTGAGTTACAGAGATAACATGAAAAGATAGATGCCAGATCCATTCTCCTACATGTGCACAAATTGTATGAGGAATAGGAAAGCACTCAGCGATATGAGATATCCAAGAGCCTCTTCCACGCTAGGATAACTGAGGGGACACTGGTTCAAAACTATGTCATAAAGATTATTGAGTGGATAGAGAAACTCACAGGTCTAGGAATGGTCCTAGAGGATAACTGTTGAATCTCATATTTTGATGATAAAATCAATTGATGGGTTATTTAATCTAATCCATATTATTGAGTTAAGTGTGCAGGATTAACTACGATAAACAGAAAACACAAAGCAAGAATACCGGAGTCAAGTTCGATGAACGTTTAAGAGTCCGAAGAATCGTCGGAGATGCTGATGGAACCAACCGAGAAGAAATCGGGAACCTGTTGGAAGTTCGCCGAAGAGATCGTCGGAGGTTCGCAGAGATCACCAAGAAGTCTCGGCTACTCATTAAAGTCATCACAAGTTCAGGAGCGTGCTTGGACCCCGTCGGAAGAAGTTCGTCGGAAAGCTCGCCGGAACAAGACTTGACGTTCGCGGTTGATAAAATTGCTTAGGATGTGTTTTGTTATGTAGTTCACTTGTAATTAGGATTAGGATTAAGAAGATAATCCTATATCCTGGTTATGGGCCAATTGGGCCCGAGTTTGGACTAGTTTAGGACAAGATTGAAGCCCAACTAGTGGTTGAAAACACTGTAGTCGGGCTGAAAACACTGTAGGCGGTGGCACCGCCCAGCACCCGAGAGCTGGGCGGTGACACCTCCTGGGCTGGGCGGTGCAACCGCCCAGCACCCGAGCGCTGGGCGGTGGCACCGCCAGCATCGGGAAACCAAAGAGAATTCAAATTTGGAGCCCAAATTTTGGAGCCCAAATTTGAATCCTCTTGAGGCCTATAAATACTCCTCAAAACTCAGCTAAGAATACAACTTTTTGTGTAGCAAAAGTTTGAAAGAAAGGTCTTAAAAAAGTGTTAGCTTGTCTTCTTTTCAATTTGCTAGTGTTCACCTCATCTCTTCTCGAAAATCTGTAAGAGAGTGAACCGCTTGTAAAGAGTTGTAAGAGGGGTATTTACCCTTCCATTTCAAGAGACTTGCTAGTGGAAGGTGGGAGCCTCATCGAAGAGGGGCCTCGCAAGTGGAGTAGGTCATTTGACCGAACCACTCTAAAATTGGCGTGATTCTTGGTTTGCATTTCATTATTGCTATTTACATTATTGCAAACCTTCTTATATGCTTTAAGTTCCTTATTACTTTTGCTGCACATATTTAAGAATACGCTTTCAAGATTAAGCTTTTCAAGTTCCGTTCTTATCGTACGAAAGATTTACTAAAACCGAAGTTTTAATCCGCTGCACTAATTCACCCCCCCCTCTTAGTGCCGCTCCAATCCTAACAATTGGTATCAGAGCAAGGTTATCTCTCATATTTGGTTTAATACCCAAGAGAGATGCTTACTCTGGCATGCAAGAGGGCCATTCTATTGCACGACCGCCTTTCTTTAATGGGTCGGATTACACATATTGGAAGACTCGCATGAGGATCTTCCTCATTTCTATGGACTTTGAGCTTTGGTCTATTGTCGAGAATGGATTTCAAAAATCTTCTCTTCCGATGAGTGAATGGAATGAATCGGAGAAGAAGGTTTTTGCTTTAAATGCAAAGGCTATGAATGCCTTGTTTTGTGCACTAGACAAAAACGAATTTAATCGTGTCTTAATTTGTGATTCGGCTTTTGATATTTGGAGAACTCTTGAGGTCACTCATGAAGGCACTAGCCGAGTGAAAGAGTCCAAAATCAACATCCTTGTGCACTCTTACGAACTTTTCCGAATGAAACCAAGTGAGTCCATCGGAGACATGTACACCCGGTTTACGGATGTCATCAATGGACTCAAAGCTCTTGGTAAAGATTTTACTAACTTTGAACTAGTAACTAAAATCTTAAGATCCCTCCCTAAAAGTTGGGATCCAAAAGTCACGGCCATTCAAGAGGCCAAAGACCTTAAAGTATTCCCTCTTGAAGAACTCATTGGGTCTCTAATGACCTACGAAATGACATGTCAAGCTCATGACGAGCTCGAGAACCCCCTTCCAAAGAACAGGAAGGATATGGCACTCAAATCACAAGAAGACCACTTGAAAGGAACATCAAGTGATGAGGACAGTGACAATGACATTGCACTTTTGACTAAAAAATTCAAAAAATATTTAAGGAAGAACAAATTTAAAAATAATACAAAAAATAAATTTGAACAAAAGAAGGACCAAGTGATTTGCTATGAATGCAAAAAACCGGGACACTACAAGAACGATTGCCCTTAAGCCAAAAAGAGAACATCAAAGAAGAAGGCGCTAAAGGCAACGTGGGATGATTCAAGTGCATCCGAAGAAGAGGAGTCCAACATCGAGCAAGTTGCTCATTACGCGCTAATGGCTTTAGGAGAAGAGGTATGTGATTTACTTAATGAAGATTTATCTTTTGAAGAACTCTCTATCGCTTTTCATGAATTATTTGATGAATGTAGAACTGTTAGAAAGAAGTTAAGTATCTTAAAGAAAGAGCATGCTTTGCTACAAGATAAGTTTAATAATATTCAAACTCCTCCATGCTCTAAGTGTGAGCATTTAGAAGCAATAAAAAATGAAAATTTGCTTCTTAAAGAAACCTTAAACATGTTTAAGGTTGGTAGTAGGGGATTAGATATGATCCTTGCACACAAGGGTCACATCGCAAATAGAAATGGAATTTGATTTGTAAAAGGATTACATCAAAATCCTACCACTTTCATAAAAGGACCTACATTACGTGTTTCCTCTTATATGCAATGCAACTTCTGTTGCAAATATGGACATATTGCCTACAAATGTCCATTTAGGAAAATGAGTTCACAAAAATTAATATGGGTTCCTAAAGGAACTATAAAGGATTCGATAATAAATAACAAAGTTAGTGGGTCAATTTTTAAGGCACCCAAAATCAAATGGGTACCTAAAAATCATCCTCTTTTGTAGACAAACCCACAAGCTAGGAGCAAGAGATGGTATCTCGATAGTGGATGCTCAAGACATATGACTGGAGATCCATCTCATTTCTCTATGCTCACTAGCAAAGAAGAAGGGTATGTCACGTTCGGAGAAAACAACAAAGGCAAAATCATTGGCAAGGGAACTATTGGTAACAAATTTAGTTTTTCCATTGATGATGTTTTACTAGTTGATGGATTGAAACACAATCTCTTAAGTATAAGTCAACTATGCGATAAAGGTTATATCGTTAGGTTTGAATCAAATATGTGCATTATTGAAAAATCAAATCATAACATGACTATGATTGCGTTAAAACAAAATAATGTCTATACCATCAATCTTGATGAACTAAGTAATGAAATGTGTTTCTCTGCCGTAAATGATGATGCTTGGCTTTGGCATAGGAGATTAGGTCATGCAAGCATGAAAACAATATCTAAAATCTCATCTCAAAAACTAGTACGAGGGATTCCGAATATGAAGTTTATTAAGGATAAGGTATGCGATGCATGTCAACTAGGGAAACAAATAAAAACAAGCTTAAAACCAAAAAATCAAATTAGCACCACTAGACCGTTACAATTGATCCATTTGGACTTATTTGGACCAATTGATACAACAAGTCTAGGTGGAAGCAAATATGCTTTTGTGATTGTGGATGACTACTCTAGATACACTTGGACCTATTTCTTAACTCACAAAAGTGATTGTTTCAAGTGTTTCTCTAAATTTTGTAAACTCACTCAAAACGAAAAAGGTTTCATGATTTCATCAATACGAAGTGATCATGGTGGCGAATTTCAAAACCATGACTTTCAAAATTTTTGTGAAGTTAATGGATACAATCATAACTTCTCCACTCCGAGAAATCCCCAACAAAATGGAGTAGTTGAAAGAAAAAATAGAAACCTACAAGAAATGGCAAGAACTATGTTAAATGAACATAGTTTACCTAAGTATTTTTGGGCCGAAGCCGTAAATACGGCTTGCTACATCATGAATAGGGTCCTAATAAGACCTTCCTTATCAAAAACTCCCTATGAATTATGGAATAACAAAAAACCAAATATTTCATATTTTAAAGTTTTCGGTTGTAAATGCTTTATTTTAAACGAAAGGGATGCCTTAGGAAAATTTGATGCTAAATCCGATGAAGGCATCTTTCTTGGTTACTCTTCCGTTTCGAAAGCTTTTCGGGTTTTTAATAAAAGAAACTTAGTAATTGAAGAGTCTATTCATGTAGTCTTTAATGAAGTCTCAAATTTTAAGAAAAATGATTTTGACGATGATCTTGGTTTTGATAATTTGAATTTAAATGAACCCCTTCCTCAAAATAGCAACTTGGATGCACCTTCTTCCGAAATTTCCTTACCTAAGGAATGGAAGTATATAGATGCTCATCCAAAGGAGCTAATTATAGGGGATACATCTAAAGGGATTCAAACTCGTTCCTCTTTCAAGAATTTTTGTGCTAATGCCGCCTTCCTCTCTCAAATCGAACCTAAGTGCATTGACGAGGCCATAAAAGATGATTTTTGGGTTATTGCAATGCAAGAGGAATTAAATCAATTCGAGAGAAATAAGGTGTGGGAGCTTGTTCCTAGACCTAGTGACCATTTAGTCATTGGTACTAAGTGGGTCTTTAGAAACAAGCAAGACAAAAATGGTATCGTGGTTAGAAACAAGGCAAGACTAGTGGCCAAAGGTTTCAACCAAGAGGAAGGTATCGATTACGAAGAAACCTTCGCTCCCGTGGCTCGATTAGAAGCCATAAGGATGCTCCTTGCCTATGCTAGTAGTTATAATTTTAAACTATTTCAAATGGATGTCAAAAGTGCCTTCTTGAATGGTTTTATTTCCGAAGAAGTATATGTCGAACAACCTCCCGGATTTGAAAATACTCTTTTTCCTAATCATGTATTCAAATTGACTAAGGCTCTCTATGGCTTGAAACAAGCTCCTAGAGCTTGGTATGAAAGGCTTAGTTCCTTTCTTATTTTAAATAATTTTACCAAAGGCAAGATTGATACTACATTGTTTATTAAACATTTTGAAAATAATTTTCTTATTGTGCAAATTTATGTTGACGATATTATTTTTGGCTCTTCGGATGAATCACTATGTGAATCGTTTGCCAAATCTATGAGTCATGAATTCGAAATGAGTTTAATGGGGGAATTAACTTTCTTTTTATGATTACAAATCAAACAACTTAAGGATGGTATATTTCTTAACCAATCTAAATATACGTTAGAATTGTTAAAACGATTTAACATGGATAATTCAAAAGCAATAAACACCCCTATGAGTACTGCGACTAAGTTAGATATGGATGAAATTAGTGAAAATTTCGATCAAAAAACATATAGGGGTATGATAGGTAGTCTACTCTACCTTACCGCGACTAGACCAGATATCATGTTTAGTGTAGGACTTTGTGCTAGGTTTCAATCAAATCCTAAATTATCTCATCTTAAATGTGTTAAAAGAATATTTAGGTATCTTAAAGGAACTCCAAATTTAGGATTATGGTATCCAAAATCTAAAAATTTTGATTTAATAGCCTATGCGGATGCCGATTTTGGCGGATGCAGAATAGATAGAAAAAGTACATCCGGAACATGCCAATTTTTAGGACATGCACTTGTTTCTTGGACTTCCAAGAAACAAAATTCAGTTGCACTATCTACGGCAGAAGCCGAATACATAGCTGCAAGTGCATGTTGTGCACAAGTCATTTGGATGAAAAATACATTAGAAGACTATGGAATTCACTTTAAAAATATTCCCATAAAATGTGATAATACTAGTGTCATATGTCTTACTAAAAATCCAATTCAGCATTCTAGAACTAAGCACATCGACGTTAGGCATCATTTCATACGCGATCATGTCCTTAACAATAATGTTGTTCTAGAATTCATTGACACAAAGCATCAATTAGCAGATATATTCACAAAAGCCTTGAATGAAGACTAATTTGAATTCATTAGAAGGGAATTAGGTATGTTAAATTGTCCCTAAACAATAAACTTATTTGAATAGATTTTCCGTAAAGTTTTTCATCTTCTCTCCATTTCTCGGTGAATCTAATCCTTCTCCTTCAAATTCCATATGACATGTTGTGAAATCTCGAAATCGATTTTGATGACTTGATTATGAAATTCAAGTTAGCGATTTGATTTAAATAAGTTTTATCTAAATCATAATCTTGATCTTGCAAAATTGGAATCACAAATAATATCTTTTGGCATTCATGAATTGATACTTACAAATATGAAAGTATTGGCATTCATGACTTGAATTTGATTGAAACATTGTATGCTTAAATTAATCATTCTCCCATGTTTCAAAATTTTTTAAATGCCTTATGTGATGATTGAAAAGTAATGTTGAGATTTTCATGAATTTCACGATTTGAATAAGTTTGTATTCGAATTATGATCTTGACTTCGTGAAATTACTACTTGAATTTTTTTTTATCCCAATCTCTCTCTTGTACATCTACAATTTCTGTTATTTATAGAAAGAAGAGATTAGATAATATGGATGCATGCTGAATTTTCCTTTAAAATGAACTCTGCGTAAATATTTTCGCATTCTTAATTTTCAATGATAAAAATTTTGTATGACAAAAAATGTGCTTCGAGTCTCATTTCCCTTTTTGTTGATGACAAAGGGGGAGAAGTGATGACTAAGTAATGACCTACACCATAATGATAGCATGACTTATATGGATTACAAAAACTTGTGTGATATGAATGACTTAATATGCCTTGCAAAATCCTTAAAAATATCACAAGATTGATTGATCATATTGAAAGCATGCCTTACATCTATATCATAAAATTTATATTGAAAATCTTTATCTTTTGTCGTAGCAAAATTCGTCCCTTTTCATTTAACTTATGTTTTTCATAGAAGTTTCGTACTCACTATTGTTTAATGAGGATCACGATAAGCTCTATGGTTAGAACTTATCGGGTTATGCTTGAATCCAATGGGATGGAATTCAAGAATTGTTTATCTTCTCATAATATGGCATATAGATAGGGGGAGTTATGTTTAACTCCGTCATCAATTGATTGTCATCATAAAAAAGGGGGAGATTGTTGAATCTCAGATTTTGATGATAAAATCAATTGATTGGTTATTTAATCTAATCCATATTATTGAGTTAAGTGTGCAGGATTAACTACGATAAACAGAAAACACAAAGCAAGAATACCGGAGTCAAGTTCGATGAACGTTTAAGAGTCCGAAGAATCGTCGGAGATGCTGATGGAACCAACCGAGAAGAAATCGGGAACCTGTTGGAAGTTCACCGAAGAGATCGTCAGAGGTTCGCAGAGATCACCAAGAAGTCTCGGCTACTCATTAAAGTCATCACAAGTTCAGGAGCGTGCTTGGACCCCGTCGGAAGAAGTTCGTCGGAAAGTTCGTCGGAAAGCTCGCCGGAACAAGACTTGACGTTCGCGGTTGATAAAATTGCTTAGGATGTGTTTTGTTATGTAGTTCACTTGTAATTAGGATTAGGATTAAGAAGATAATCCTATATCCTGGTTAGGGGCCAATTGGGCCCGAGTTTGGACTAGTTTAGGACAAGATTGAAGCCTAACTAGTGGCTGAAAACACTGTAGTCGGGCAGAAAACACTGTAGTCAGGCTGAAAACACCGGGGGTTCATTGGATGATCGACGGAAACTTGACGGAAGGAGCGATTGATTTACTAGAGCAAGTTGCAGTAAATGTCTTAAGAAATTCGTAGTTAGCACGATGATTAAATTAGAAATGGGAGGTGATCACATTAACTTAATCTTGGGGCAATTGGGCCTTTGACAGACCCAAATTGGGCCAAATGGATCAGCCCATTCGGACCCAGATTACTTGGCCAGAGGTGGCACCGCTTGGGTTTGTTAGGATCGGAGTGGCACTAAGAGGGGGGTGAATTAGTGCAGCGGATTAAAACTTCGATTTTAATCAAATTTTTCGTACGATAAGAACGGAACTTGAAAAGCTTAACTTGAAAGCGTATTCTTAAAGTTGCGCAGCAAAGGTAATGATGAAACAAAGCAAGTAAGAAGATTTGCAGTAATGTAAATGACAATAAGAAATGCAAACCAGAGATTACGCCGTTTTTAAAGTGGTTCGGTCAAGTGACCTACATCCACTTGCGAGGCCCCTCTTCGATGAGGCTTCCACCTTCCACTAGCAAATCTCTTGAAAGTGAAGGGTGAATACCCCTCTTACAACTTTTACAAGCGGTTCACTCTCTTACAGATTTTCAACAAGAAAGAAGGAGGTGAACACTAGCAAATTGAAAACAAGACAAGCTAACACTTTTCTAAGGCTTTTCTCTCAAACACTTGCTGCTCAAAAAGTTGTTCTCTCAGCTGAGATTTGAGGGGTATTTATAGGCCTCAAGAGGATTCAAATTTGGGCTTCAAAATTTGAATTCTCTTTGGGTTCCCGCTGTTGGAGGTGCCACCGCCCAGCCAAGCGGTGCCACCGCCCAGGGCTCGGGTGCTGGGCGGTGCCACCGCCCAGCCAGGTGGTGTCACCGCCCAGCTCTCGGGTGTTGGGCGGTGCCACCGCCCAGCTAGGCGGTGCCACCGCCTACAGTGTTTTCAGCCCGACTACAGTGTTTTCAGCCACTAGTTGGGCTTCAATCTTGGCTCTCTAGTTCGCTGGTTTAGCTTAATTTTTAGCCTAAATCAACTCTGACTTTGGGCCCAGTTGGCCCCTAACCAGGATATAGGATTATCTCTTAATCCTAATCCTAATTACAAGTGGACTACATAACCAAAACACATCCTAAGCAAATTTTCAACCGCGAACGTCGAGTCTTGTTCTGGCGAGCTTTCCGACGAACTTTCTGCTGACGGGCTTCTAGCAAGCTCCCGAACTTGTGATGACTTTAATGAGTAGCCGAGCCTTCTCGGTGATCTCCGTGAACCTCCGACGATCTCCTCGGTGAACTTTCGAAAATTCCGACAAGTTCCCGATTTCTTCTCGGTTGGTTCTGGCAGCATCTCCGATGATTCTTCGGACTCTTAAACGTCCATCGAACTTGACTCCGGTATTCTCGCTTTGTGTTTTCTGGTTATCGTAGTTAATCCTGCACACACAAGCAAACACTCTACTCCGATCTAGACAATTATTATAACGCAAATTGACATTCTGTTGCCCGGCACGTCATTGGTTGGCGCTTCATCCGATTCTTCGGTGCATCATCCTCTCTTGTGGCTTGTTGCCCAATCGGTGGTTGACCTCCACAACCCCGATATCCTTGGCGCAATTTCGCTCTCCTTGGCCCGATGCCCGACGCCCGAAGCCTTCTGCCATCCAATATCCTGACGTGATCTCCTCCGACGCAACGTCAATTCCTCCTGCGTTAATTGTCTAATCCTGATCGAGTAGACCTGTATCACTCAAAATGTAGTCAAACATTTAAACACAATCAATTAGTTTCATCATCAAAATCTGAGATTCAACAATCTCCCCCTTTTTGATGATGACAACTAATTGATGACTAACGGAGTTAACCTTAACTCCCCGGAGTTTAACTAAACTCCCCCTATCAATATGCCATTGATAGAACACTTGGATCATCCCAAATCCAAGTAACATTCATCACATGTTATGAAAAACATTTAAACTATCATGCAAATATAAAATATTTAATTCAATGCATGAAGTCATCAATATACTTCTCCCCCTATGTCATCAACAAAAAGGAGAAGTAGCTCTAGCTATTTTAAAAGATATGCATGTTTTTGCAACATAAAGCGAGATTTTCATCACAACATATAAGCACAAAAGTATAGCAAGATTCTTAAGTTCAATCATGGCAATTCAACACTTGCTTCTTGTGCACGATTGCACTTTGCTTTTCTTTGCAATGTGCATGATAGTATTTCTTTGTAATATTCAAAATAGCAAATTGTACATCATGCTAGCTAGCATATTAAAGATGTTCAAGACAGTAAGTTTTTCTTCTCTTTTGAGAAGTGTTATTTTTGCTTCCTTTACAAAGTGCAAGCTAGCAAAGTATTTGAAAAAGTGAGCAAGTTTTGTAACATACAAGCTAGTAAAAATGTCAAAAGCAAATACAAGATAGCTTTCTTGTTGAAATGTGTAAGCTATCGATTCTTACTTCCTATTGCAATGTGCAGGTTGCAAGTCTTGCTTCTTGAGATGGGCAAGATAATGATGTTCAAGAAGACAACTTTTGCTTCTTGAAATAAGCAAGTTAGCAATCTTTGCTACTTAAGATAGGCAAGCAAGCAATCAAGTTTTTGCATCTTCTTGACTTGTGCAAGCAAGCTATCTCCCCCTTTGTCATTGTCAAAAAGAAGGGAAGACCCATTACATCAATTATGACAAAGGTAAGTATCAATCTTAATTGTGCATCATCATATTTTCAAATTAGAATATGCACATTTTCAAAAACCTTATATTCATTCATGCATGATATTGAATAAATCGATCAACATTATAAGGATATCATACATGATACTAAAATTTTTAACTATTTGTCAACATTTTGATCATGATACCAAATATTCATCATTTAGAGTATTCATGATACAAAACATTAAATCAATATTTATAATACATCATTTTAGCGACAACTCATAGTATTTTAAATCATGATTTACATCATATGTAATACATCACATCATAATTAGAAAGCACAAGTATTGCATATATCATTGCAAATCATAAATGTTTCATATCATGATGGTATCAATTTGTCAAATTATATCCTACCAAAAACTTATCCCCATTTATATTTCATGCATAATTTCACTTCATCACATTAGGAGTATCAAGAGGAATTAATTGGGTGATGAGATTAATATTTCACGAATACATGGAATTGTATAAAAAATCATATCATAAGTGTTTCATACATTCATATCATCACATGAAGGAATATAAACAAAAATTAGTGATGAGATCTTACTTCATGAATACAATAAAATTCATATAGCATATCATGGTTTATTAGAATTAGTCTTCCTTTTGGTGAATAGCAAAAAGAGTGGTAGGAGAGCAAGATCTCAATTCATGCATATCAAATATTCAATCATCAAAATCATGAACCATCTAGAAAATTCTCCTCTTTAAATATTCAAAGAGAGAATCATGATGAACATTCTTGGTTTACATAAAATTTCAAAACATAATTGTCAAGATTATGAATACTAAAAGACTATGAAACATTTCGACAAATCTCCTTTTAAATAGAAAAGAAAATGTTGATTCATAAAGGATTTCATGTTATGAATTTCAAGAGATCAAGATCATGATTTCAATAAAAAATTATTTAAATTTAAATCATCAAAATCATTATCAAAATCCAAGAGATTCACAAAGATGATACAAATGGATTCATCAAAATCAATAAGATTGAGCAAAATAATTTTCAAGAATGTTATCCTCTTTTCGATTATTTCAAAACATATGATTTTGTTTCATTTATACCAAATAAAAACATTTATCATGTTTAAAACCGAAAGAGTAAGATTTATTACAACAAAAATCAATAAGGTACTTTCATTATGGTAAAAATCAATGATCCATAAATCGTAAAAGATTCATCATCCATAATTTCGAAATTTATTAAGCATGATCATTAAGCATAACACTAAAACATGGTTTCAAAATGTTTAATATTTTCATGCATATCAAATATTTTCAAATTCGAACATGCAAAATTTCAAAACTATATCTTCCATTTTTCATAAATAACTCAATCATCATTATGAGCATATTGTACATGATATTCAAGTCATAAATTATCAAGATGTCAAATAGAGTAGGTTAATTTGAATGTATCATTTTTAGTGAATACCAAGAAGAATCACATCATGAAAGAATTTTGATTCATGGAAAAATTTCATGTATCGAATATCGAGAAATCAAGATGAAAATATATATGTAAAAATATTACAAGTTGTATTCAAGAGAAAAATCATCATTTGTTTACAACTCATTCAATTTTGTCAAATCAATATCATGATTTTGATATAACTCATTTCTAATTCAAATCATCAAACCAAAATCATTTTCAAGGGATTCATATAAATCAACAAGATAGAGAAAAATAATTTTCAAGAACAATGCTTTTCTCTTTTTAGTTATTTAAATTCATGTCATTTATGCTAGATAAAAAAGTGCATCAACATTTAGGATCGAAAAATGAATTTTATCATAAAAACCATCAAGACCAATAAATCATAAAAATCATCATGTATAACTTTACAATCTCATGCATAAAATCATCAAATCATAGCATCAAAACTTTCAATGGTTTCATTACAACATCAAGTAAGGTTTTATTGAACATAATTTTGAATGATTCTTATAGATATTTAAAATTTCTTTAGTTTTACTTTATATGATTGACTTTATATTAGCATGCTTCAAATTTTTGTTCTTATGTCAAAACTATACATCATGTTTGAAAACCAAAGATAAGGTTCATAAAAAATCATCAAGCCTTCCATTCAAAAGTCATGCATCGTCATTGAAAATCAATATGGAAATCGTCAAAATACAAATTCTTGCTTCTCAAGCACATATATAAGATTAATCTTACTAGGTGTATAAGCATTAGATTTATATTTAACATTTTACTGCATTAACATAACACATGCAATTTTCAAGAAAATTAATCCTAAACTAAATTAAAAATAACTCAAGAAAGTATTATGTAATTTCGAAATAAATTAGTGGGATTTTGATTACCTCATTGTTGTAAGAGGGTGAGGCATAGTTTGCCACCTCGCCTTTCTTGATTTTCTCCTCGTCTTCGGAAGAGCTCAATTCATCCCAACTTTTGTTCTTCTTGCGTTCAAAGCAAGTAGTTCCATTCTTTTTGCTTTTTAATTTTTGTTTCATTTGTAGTTTAAGTTCACCATCACTTGAGCTTATGCTCGAGTGGTCTTCATGTGTTCTATGTCTCAAATCCTTCCTATCATTTGGAAGGTTGTTCTCGAGTTTCTTTTTTGTCACATTGTTCATTTCGTAGGTCATTAGAGACCCAATAAGTTCTTCAAGAGGGAATGTTTTAAGGTCCTTGGCCTCTTGAATGGCCGTAACTTTTGGATCCCAACTTTTTGGAAGGGATCTTAAGATTTTAGTGACTAGTTCAAAATTAGAAAAACTTTTACCAAGAGCTTTGAGTCCATTGATGACATCCGTGAACCGGGTGTACATGTCTCCGATGGACTCACTTGGTTTCATCCGGAAAAGTTCGTAAGAATGCACAAGAATATTGATTTTGGACTCTTTCACTCGGCTAGTGCCTTCATGAGTGACCTCTAGAGTTCTCCAAATATCAAAAGCCGAGTCACACATCGAAATGCGATTAAATTCACTTTTGTCAAGTGCACAATATAAGGCATTCATAGCCTTTGCATTTAAAGAAAACATCTTCTTCTCCAAATCATTCCAATGGTTCATTGGGAGAGAAGACATTTCAAATCCATTTTCGACTATGTCCCATAAATTCAAATCCAAAGAAAGTAAGAAAACTCTCATTCGAGTTTTCCAACAAGTGTAGTCCGTCCCATTGAAAAAGGGAGGACGAATGAGAGAGTGACCCTCTTGAAAGCCATAAAGAGTCATTTCTATTTGGGTGTTAAACCAAAGTAGAAAACCGTGGCTCTGATACCAATTGTTAGGATCGGAGTGGCACTAAGAGGGGGGTGAATTAGTGCAGCGGATTAAAACTTCGATTTTAATCAAATTTTTCGTACGATAAGAACGGAACTTGAAAAGCTTAACTTGAAAGCGTATTCTTAAAGTTGCGCAGCAAAGGTAATGATGAAACAAAGCAAGTAAGAAGATTTGCAGTAATGTAAATGACAATAAGAAATGCAAACCAGAGATTACGCCGTTTTTAAAGTGGTTCGGTCAAGTGACCTACATCCACTTGCGAGGCCCCTCTTCGATGAGGCTTCCACCTTCCACTAGCAAATCTCTTGAAAGTGAAGGGTGAATACCCCTCTTACAACTTTTACAAGCGGTTCACTCTCTTACAGATTTTCAACAAGAAAGAAGGAGGTGAACACTAGCAAATTGAAAACAAGACAAGCTAACACTTTTCTAAGGCTTTTCTCTCAAACACTTGCTGCTCAAAAAGTTGTTCTCTCAGCTGAGATTTGAGGGGTATTTATAGGCCTCAAGAGGATTCAAATTTGGGCTTCAAAATTTGAATTCTCTTTGGGTTCCCGCTGTTGGAGGTGCCACCGCCCAGCCAAGCGGTGCCACCGCCCAGGGCTCGGGTGCTGGGCGGTGCCACCGCCCAGCCAGGTGGTGTCACCGCCCAGCTCTCGGGTGTTGGGCGGTGCCACCGCCCAGCTAGGCGGTGCCACCGCCTACAGTGTTTTCAGCCCGACTACAGTGTTTTCAGCCACTAGTTGGGCTTCAATCTTGGCTCTCTAGTTCGCTGGTTTAGCTTAATTTTTAGCCTAAATCAACTCTGACTTTGGGCCCAGTTGGCCCCTAACCAGGATATAGGATTATCTCTTAATCCTAATCCTAATTACAAGTGGACTACATAACCAAAACACATCCTAAGCAAATTTTCAACCGCGAACGTCGAGTCTTGTTCTGGCGAGCTTTCCGACGAACTTTCTGCTGACGGGCTTCTAGCAAGCTCCCGAACTTGTGATGACTTTAATGAGTAGCCGAGCCTTCTCGGTGATCTCCGTGAACCTCCGACGATCTCCTCGGTGAACTTTCGAAAATTCCGACAAGTTCCCGATTTCTTCTCGGTTGGTTCTGGCAGCATCTCCGATGATTCTTCGGACTCTTAAACGTCCATCGAACTTGACTCCGGTATTCTCGCTTTGTGTTTTCTGGTTATCGTAGTTAATCCTGCACACACAAGCAAACACTCTACTCCGATCTAGACAATTATTATAACGCAAATTGACATTCTGTTGCCCGGCACGTCATTGGTTGGCGCTTCATCCGATTCTTCGGTGCATCATCCTCTCTTGTGGCTTGTTGCCCAATCGGTGGTTGACCTCCACAACCCCGATATCCTTGGCGCAATTTCGCTCTCCTTGGCCCGATGCCCGACGCCCGAAGCCTTCTGCCATCCAATATCCTGACGTGATCTCCTCCGACGCAACGTCAATTCCTCCTGCGTTAATTGTCTAATCCTGATCGAGTAGACCTGTATCACTCAAAATGTAGTCAAACATTTAAACACAATCAATTAGTTTCATCATCAAAATCTGAGATTCAACAGGGTTGGCGGTGGCACCACCCAGGGCTCAGTCCCCGAGCTCTGGCTGGGCGGTGCAACCGCCCTAGTCAAGCGGGGGCACCACTTGAGCTCGATCTCCGAGCTCTGGCAAGAGGTGCAATCGCCTCTGATAGGAGGTGGAACCGCCCAAAGGCTCAGTCTTCGAGCTCTGCCAAGCAGTGCACCACCCCAGTCAAGCGGTGCAACCGCCAGACCCCGGAATTTCGGGAGATGACAGTTTTGAGCTCGAAATTCAAATTAGGTTGGGGCCTATAAATACCCCACCCTTTCAGCAATGAAAGGATAACCCAAAGGCACCAAAAGCTTGATCTTTCTCTGTGATTTTAAAGCTCAAAAGTGTTGTAAAGTCTAGAAGTTCTCTGTTAGAACCCTTGCAAATTCTAAACTTGGGGTTGATCTGTTTAGGTGATCGGCCTTCTTGGAACTTTATAGGGGTTCCTCCCTCCAAGTTGCTGCTCAAAGGCTGCAGAAAAGATTCATCTATTGCTTATGAAAAGAGGAGGAATACATGACTATTTATAGGGCTTCTAAACCCTAACTCCTAATAGGACTCCTACTCAAGACTACTACTTCTAACCAACTCCTAATAGGACTCCTACTCAAGACTCATATTACTTTACAACTCCTTATTTTTCTCTAAGAAACAACCTCCTAACCCTAGCCGGCCTCTTTACCTCTTTAATAGGGGTTGACTTAGGTAGGTTTTACATGAATATCCCTCTTAATTAGGACTCTCCTAGCTATAGTCCTAACAGACCCGCCGCCCTCTTCAAATCAGCCTTGTCCTCGAGGCTAACGATTCATGAATTTTGGGAATTTGATCTTCAAGTCATCATAGTTCTCCCAAGTGGCATCTTCTGTTGGTAGGTTCACCCACTGTATTAGCACTTTAGTAGTGGGTCGTCATTGTCGAGTCACGATCCATCGATCGATAATGGTACTTGGCTGGTTCTGGAGTTCTCCTTGGATAATCATATTTGGCGGGTGGCTTTGGGCTGTCTCCAAGCACCTATTTAAAACTTCTGTCTCACCGTCGATTTGTGGGTGATATGCCATACTCCTTTTTAATTTAGTATCCCGCATATAGAATAACTTTGTCCAAAATCTGCTCGTGACGATGCAAGTAGAATTTATCATAAGCACAATGCGTCCCTTATTGTGTAATTTTTTTGAGTCCCAATTGTAATGAGCCACGGAGTTTGGTGCTTCCTCCAAATTTTTTATAATCTTACTAGTCTCTGAATCTTTCTGCCATTCTATCTTAATATCCTTAAGGAAGTCGTTGGTCGGAAGTGAAACGGCCGAAACTTCAGCTTGCTCGAGTAGCTGCGAAAGCACATCTGCAAGAATATTCTCTTTCCCCTTTTTGTAAGTTATTTCATAATCAAATCTAAGAAGTTTTGTTACCCATTTTTGCTACTCAGGGGATGATATCTTTCGCTCTAAAAAGTACTTGAGGCTTTTATGGTAGGTTTTAATTTGAAATCGTTGACCAATCAAGTAGGGTCTCTACCTCGTTGCTGTGCGCACAATAGCGAGCATCTCCTTATCATATATTGGCTTATTTTGATGGGAGAAAGATAATGTCTTGCAAGTGTATGCGAGTGATCGACCATCTTGAATGAGAATGGCTCCAATTCTGGCTCCAGATGCATCGGCCTCAATAATGAAGGGTCGGTTGTGCTAGTCATAGGTGCCCAGCAAGCCAATCACGTGAGTGATGGCACGTGTGACTTGATACAGAATCTTTTTGCTTATTATATTTTGGCGTATATCACTTTATAACTATTGCATAAATGCATACATATATTGTGATGTCCTTGGATTTGTGCAATGGGAATCGGATCGTGATGAGATCACGATAATGTGATCGATTCACCTTATCGTGATGAGATCACGATAAGGCCAACCAACATTTTTCAATTTCACTCCTTTTGACGGGCTTAGGAGACAACCCTTATAGAATTTTCTCTCATCTCTTGAAAGATCAGAACTTGGAAGAAAAGAGGGAGAAGAACTTCTAACTCATACAACACTTTTGTTGCACCTCTATCAGAGGCGGTTGCACCACCCAGTCTCGCTCGGAGACTGAGCCCAAGCAGTGCCACAGCCTGCCTGGGGTGGTTGCACTGTCCAGCTTTCCTGGGAGACCCTCTCTTGGGCGGTGCCACCTCCAAATCTAGCGGTGCCACTACCTACACTATTTCAACTCACTAGTTGGGCTCCAAGCTTGGCCCAAACCAGTCGGAACTCAGGCCCAATTGGCCCCTACATGGGTTATAAGATTAACACCTAATCCTAACCCTAATTAACATACTAACTACGAATTTAAAGACATTTTCTAAGCTATTACAAAGTCCGCAAGTCAAGACTTCTTCCAACGAGCTTCCGACGAACTTTCGACAGTCTTTCGATAAACTCTCGGAAACCATTCTACGGACTTCTGGCAAGCTCCTAGACTTCACGATTTGATCTTGGCTAGTTTCGACGAGCTTCTTTTGGTAAGCTCCTGGACTTCTCATATTTGTTCCCGCAGAACCTCCGATGACCGTCCGGACTTCCGTCGAGCTCTCGAACTCCCAACGTGATCATAGTCTTGACTCCGGCACAACTCCTACTGCATGTATTTCTTTCATCGTAGTTAATCCTGCACACTTAAAACATAACTTTGATCAAGACAATTAATCCTAAACAATTAACTAAGTTGTCCGGCATGTCATTGGTCCCTCGACGCTTCATCCGATTCTTCGGCGCATCATCCTCTCCTGCGGCCTATTGCCCAATCGGCCAGTTGACTCTGCAACTCCAATATCCTTGGCGCAATACCTGCTCTTCTTGGCCCGATGCCCAAGTCCATGGCCCGAAGCCTTCTGTCGATACGTCGACTGATCCATTAGCCCGACGTCCAATCTTCTGACATGTTCCTCCTACACAACATGATTTTTCCTGCTTTTTAATTATCTCATCCTGATCGAAGCATCTTGCATCACTCAAAACGTAGATTAAAACATAAACACGATTTTCAATTGGTTTCATCATCAAAATACGAGATTCAACAATCTCCCCTTTTTTGATGATGACAACCAATTGATGACGGAGTTAAACTTAACTCCCGGAGTTTAAACAAACTCCCCTTATCAATATGCCATATTGATAGAACCTTGAATTCAAACTGAATTCAAGTCATTGCAATATTCATCATGAATTCTTACAATACGTCATTATGAACTTATGCATAGACTTATGCATAATATCATACTTCTCCCTCTTTATCATCAACAAAAAGGAGAAGTACCATAATCAAGTGTTTGTTATATAGGTTCAACTCATTGCATGAAAAACATAGTATCATCATGCAATTTTGCTATCATCAGAGATATGGAAGGTAGTAAGATAGCAAGTTCCACAACATCAAATTAGCAAATTTTATAATATTTTAGAACATGCAAGCTAGTAGTTTTGAGATGTTCAAGAAAGCAACTCTTGCTTCTTGAAATATGCAAATTTGTTAAGTTTTGCTAGATGTGCAAGTTAGCATTTTGCCTCTTGAGATAGGCAAGATAGCACATTTGCTTCTTCTAAGATAGCAACTTTTTACTTCTTTTTATACTACAAACTAGCAATTTTTACGATATGTAAGTTTCACAATATACAAGCTAGCAAAAATTTCAAAAGCAAATGCAAAATAGCTTTCTTGTGTAAGCTCGTGATTCTTGCTTCCTATTGCAATGTACAAGTTGCAAGTTTTGCTTCTTGAGATAGGCAAGATAGCACTTTTACAATTTTTCTTTCTTAAGATAGGCAAGCTTGTGATGTTAAAGATAACAAGCTCTTTCTTCTCTTTTGAGAAGTGTCATTTTTGCTTTCTTTGCAAAGTGCAAGCTAGCAAAATGCCAAACTAGCAAGAGATAATGTTTTACATGAGGCAAGCAAACAATTTGGCAAATGTTACGTTTGCATCTTCTCTTTTGAGAAGTGCAATTTTTGCTTTCATCTTGAATTGTGCAAGCTAGTTACTTTGCCTCTTTTCATGATGTCCACGCTAGAAATTCTTGCTCCCCCTTTGTCATTGTAAAAAAGAAGGGAAGACCCTTATATCAATTTTCATATTATGACAAAGGTAAGTATCATTCTTATTTGTGCATCATTATATATTCAAATTAAAACATACACAATTTTAAAAACCTTATTTTTCATGCACGATACCGAAAAATAAATCAATCATCATTAATAGGCATATCATACATGATACTCAAACATTAAAATTTTTAAGCATTTATCAACATGTTGATTATGATACCAAACATTCATCATTTAAAGCATTCATGATACATATCATATGCAATAAATACATCATGTACATCATTATCATAAGTATTGCATACATCATTTTAACCTCATGAATATTTCATCATTGCATGCATCATACCAAAACATTTCAAGTCATGCAAGCCATAAATACAAAGAAATCATGTCATGAAAGAAAAAATCATTTGAATACCAAAAGACATGATTCATATAGTAAATATCTTCTTTAAATAAAATATCAAAAAAAATCATAGGAGTACAAAGAAGAGATCTTGTTTTAAAAGAAAATCAAGTAATAACTCCAAGAACTCACAAGGAAAAATCATGATTCATTTAGAAAATCTCCTCTTAAGAGAATATCAAGTAAAATCGTAGAAGATTGATTAACGAGAAATTTTGATTTATAATAAAATCTCATGTATCGAATGTCGAGAAATCAAAATGATGATTTATATAAAAAATATCACAAGTTATATTCAATAGAAAAATCATCATTCATTTTCAACTCATTGAATTTGTCACATCAATATTTCTTAGATATGCATGATACCAAAACATGGTTTTAAATTTTCAACATATAACATACATAAATTCAAAAATTGAAAGGAGAAGGGAATAATTCAAAGGTACGAAGATTTCAACCATCTCATAAACAAATGTAAGACCAAGTCAAGAATCCAAAATTCCATGAATCAAAATGATCATCAAAGGTAATCTCATGTTATTCCAAGAAATCAATATTATGATTTTGATATAACTCATTTCAAATTTAAATCATCAAAATCACTTTTATGGTTCACAAAATTCATAACATAGGTAGATTCATGATTTCATTGATAATATATTTCCCCCCTTTTTTTTTTTAAGTATTTGATTTCATGTTAGCATGCTTTTTCATTTATGTTAAATAAAAACATGCATCAACATTTAGGATCGAAAAATTAATTTCGTCATAAAACCATCAAGATCAATAGTTTCTCAAAAATGAATTGTTATGGTCAAGAAAATCCGAAAATGAAATTTAACACTTTCATGCATTCCGACATGGTTTTGCCATATGTTTTTTAAATACACTCATGAAAATAACACATGCTTATCATCATGTATAACTTAAAATCTCATGCATAAAATTGTCAATCATTGTATCAAAAACATTTAATATTTTTATTACATCATTATGCATTACTTCAAATCAAACCTGATTTCATTCAACAATGTTAATCAAACATGATACACATTATTACTTTTAACCATGATTTCATATTTTCAATCAAAATCATTTTGTTTATTTATCATAGAATATGCAATATTATCATTTTCGAAATTACTAGCATGATCATAATTTTTGTATTTTTATTTTTAAATATATAATTTTCAAGAAAATTAATTCTAGACTAAAAAGGAAAATATATCATGAAAGCATCAAGTAATTTCAAAATAAATCGGGGGGATTTCGATTACCTTATCATTGAAAGCGGTTAAGGCGTAGTTTGTTACCTCGCATTTCTTGATTCATCCCACTTTGTATTCTTCTTCTTTGGCCTCTTCCTCCGTTCAAGTTCATTATTTATTTTAGATTTTTGTTTAATAAACTTATTAAGATTTAGTGTTCGAAGTTCAAGTTCATCATTGTCCTCATCACTTGAGTCATCGCTCAAGTGGTATTCATTTGTCCAAGGTTCCAAATCCTTCCTGTTCTTTGGATGGTTGTTTTGTTCATCATGTTCATCGTATGCATTGTACACCATTTCATATGTAATCAACGAACCAATTAGTTCTTTAAGTGGTAAGTTGTTTAGGTTTTTAGCTTCTTGTATTGCAGTTATTTTTTAATCCCACTTCTTAGAAAGAGAACGCAAAATCTTATTTACGAGTTTAAAATCCGAAAAACATTTGCCAATAGCTCTTAAACCGTTGACGACATCTGTAAAATGGGTGTACATGTCACTAATGGTTTTGCTTGGCTTCATTTGAAAAATATCGAAATCATGCATAAAAAAATTGATTTTCGAATCTTTAACTCTAGAAGTCCCTTCGTGTGTGATTTCAAGAGTGTGCCATATGTCAAAAGTTGTTTCGCACAAAGAAACCTGATTGAACACATTTTTGTCCAAAGCGTAAAATAAGGCATTTATAGCCTTTGCGTTTAAAGAAAAATACTTCTTCTCCAAATCCGACCATTCGTTCATCGGTTTAGAGGGAAGTTGAAAACCGTTTTCAACAATATTCTATAAATCCAAATTCATAGAAATCAAGAAAACTTGCATTCGAGTTTTCTAATAAGTGTAGTCCAATCCGTTAAACAACGGTGGACAAACAACTGAAAAACCCTCTTTCAAGCCATGAAGAGCCATTTCTCTCGGGTGTAAATCCGAAATGAGAAATATCGGGCTCTGATACCAATTGTTAGGATCAAGAGCACTAAGAGGGGGGGGGTGAATTAGTGCAGCGGAGAACTTTCGATGATTAAAACTGCATTCGTACGATAAGAGCAATTTCGGTAGAAAAGCCGATTCGTAAATCACTTTAACTTGTGATCAAGCAAGATGCAGTTAAAGCGAATCTATAAAGGCAGTTTGCAGTTATGATGGAAATTAGAATGTAAGCGCAAACTGAAATATGATGTTCGTAGGATAAAATTGATTTACGTCTAAACACCGATTCAGAAAATACTGAACTTTGAAACACGATCGTAAAAGCACAGAAGGTAGTAAGCTATTGAGGAGGTTTGCAGTGAAGATAATATGCTCAAAGTAAATGCAAACCAGAGAGCACTATGATTTTAGAGTGGTTCGGTCAATCTTGACCTACATCCACTTCTGGCTTCCTTCACCGATGAGGTCACCAATGTCCACTAGAGGCATTCTTTCAATAGGTGAAAGCCAAGCACCCTTTTACAATTTCACTCCTTTTGATGGGCTTAGGAGACAAACCTTATGAAATTTTCTCTCCTCTCTTGAAAGATCAAAACTTGGAAGAAAAGAGGGAGAAGAACTTCTAACTCATACAACACTTTTGAGCTCTAAAAACATAGAGTAAGATCAAGCTTTCGGTGCCTTTTGGGTTACCCTTTCATTGCTGAAATGGTGGGGTATTTATAGGCCCTAACCCAATTTGAATTTCGAGCTAAAACTGTAATCTCCCGGAATTTCGAGGTTTGGCGGTTGCACCACCTATAGAGCAAGGAGATTGAGCCTCTAGGCGGTGCCACCGCTTGTCAGGGGCGGTTGCACCTCCTGCCAGAGCTCAGAGACCGAGCTCAGGCAGTGCCACCGCCTAACTTGGGCAGTTGCACCGCCCAGCCAGAGCTCGGAGACCGAGCTCAGGCGGTTGCACCTCTGTTAGAGGCGGTTGCACCGCCCAGTCTTGCACGGAGACTGAGCCCAACCGGTGCCACCGCCTGCCTGGGGCGGTTTCACCGCCAAGCTTTCCTGGGAGACCCTCTCCTGGGCAGTGCCACCTCCTAATCTGGCGATGCCAACACCTAATCCTAACCCTAATTGGTTGGACTCCAAACATGGCGCAAACCAGTCCGAACTCGGGCCCAATTGGCCCCTACGTGGGTTATAGGATTAACACCTAATCCTAACCCTAATTAACTTGCTAACTACGAATTTAAAGACATTTCTAAGCTATTACAAAGTCCGCAAGTCAAGACTTCTTCCGACGAGCTTCCGGCGAACTTCCGGCGGTCTTCCGATAAACTCTCGGAAACCATTCTGTGGACTTTCGGCATGCTCCTAGACTTCACAATTTGATCTTGGTGAGTTCCAATGAGCTTCTTTTGGCAAGCTCCTGGACTTCTCGGATTTGTTCCCGCAGAACCTCCAACGACCGTTCGGACTTCCATCGAGCTCTCGAACTCCCAACGTGATCATAGTCTTGACTCCAGTGCAACTCCTACTACATGTCTTTCTTTCATCGTAGTTAATCCTGCACACTTAAAACAAAACTTCGATCGAGACAATTAATCCTAAGCAATTAACCAAGTTGTCCGGCATGTCATTGGTCTCTCGATGCTGCGTCCGATTCTTCGGCACATCGTCCTCTCCTGCGGCCTATTGCCCAATTAGCTAGTTGACTCCGCAACTCCGATATCCTTGGCGCAATACCTGCTCTTCTTGGCTCAATACCCAAGTCCACTGCCCGAAGCCTTCTAGCGAAACATCGACCGATCATTCGGCCTGGCGTCCAATCTTCTGACATGTTCCTCTAGCCAACATGATTTTTGCTGCTTTAATTGTCTCATTCTGATCGAAGCATCATGCGTCACTCAAAACACAGATTAAAATATAAACACAATTATCAATCTGGAAAATATTTATCGTTGAACTTTTCTATGAATGTCTTCCATGTGATTGGCTCATGTTTGATTTCAGAAATCCTTTTAATCATTCTCCACCAGTGTTCGACCTCTCCTTATAACATAAAGGCTGCAAGAGAAACCTTTCAGTCTTCAGGGCAATTTAAGACATCAAATATTTTTTCTATCTGCATCATCCATCGTTCTGCTGTCATTGGATCAGGCTCACCACTAAAACTAGGATGACTAAGCTTCTTAAAATGTTCAATTCCCAACCCAGTTTGGGTTGATGCCCCCGTTCTATTATTTCCCCCTTGTTGGACTTGTTGTTGCATCACTTGTGTCATAGTCTCTAGAGTTCTTAGAATTCCACTTAATTGATCAGCAGTAGATGCAATAGGAGAACCAGATGTCCTCGTCATCCTCGCTTCCTAAAAACAACAAAAGAGAATTTTTTTTTTTTATCAATCTCTAAATAAAATTCACTAAACCACCAAATTCTTTTTGTGTATCTAGCATATCAAAATAATAATAATAATAATAATCTTCGTGATCCTCAAATCATGCTCTAATACCACTCTATCACGCCCCCCGAATTTAATTCTCATTTAGGAGGTGTGAACCTAAATCAAGATTGATAATATTTAATTCAACAAACAATCCAGGATCCAATCACACATTTGAGGTCACTAAGAAAAAAAACATTCAAGTCATTCACCTCTACAATCCACAATTCACAAAAACTGTGCAGTCAATAATCATACATCATGTCACTAGATGATTCTTAAAATCCAAAAGCAACTTAACTAAACCATGACTATATCATAAATCCATAAGAGTGGCAATTAATGCAATCGCAAAACCAACATGTACTACATATTTATATCAGTACATAGTTTAGACCTAACATTTTCAATATCCTGACATAAGAGGTACTTCTCAAATATTTACAAGATAAATCAATCTAGATTTGTCATTGATATTTCATTACACTCAAAGAACTTATACAACATCAACCTATCAAGTACAAAATAGTTGCCCCAAAATCTTCTAGTCTTCCACTGCCTCAACCCAATTTACACATTTTAGTGAGCGATAAGCTATCCTGAAAAATTTATATAGCAACGGGGTGAGCATATAAAGCTCAGCAAATGACTAACATATCCATAGCAAAGAGGACAGTTTTAAAACAAATGCGGTATCAAAATACAAAGCAGAGATACAAGATGAAACAGTAGCATGTTTTGTTTGAATGCAGAATTATAATATCATATCGTTCGAAGCACGTTTTATTCGTACAATCGAGGAAAGGTAATTGGAGCATATCATTGGCATAAGTAGCATATCGATGACATATGGTAGCTTTCAAGGTATAACAAAGACTTATAACATTTCGGAAATATATCAAAGAACAAAACATGAATAGAAGCTCAAATGTCACATGACGATGCATTCATTTCATTCTTATCCAAAGCATGCATAGAAACATAGCCAAAGCTTTGGATATCATATCAAACAAATAGAAGGTGAAGTGGGATCATAACATAATATGGTCCATCCATTTCTGAATGACTAACAAACATAAGTCTCCCACGTCTGGGAGCTCCATCCACCCACGTCTGAGTGAAGTCATAGGGGGCCGGTAGAGCATCGCGGGCTCTAAGCATAACTCCCTTTACCATTTCTAGCAAAGGTTCACATTTATCCCACAAACACTGAAGTACAAAGGGATAGTATGAATGATGAAATTAGCATATATTGGAAGCACATGCGGAACAACGAAATGTACATATGCCTTTCGAGTCAATACGATACAAACATAATCTTTCACAATGTATTCAGATTTGAAAGGAAACAAAAGTAAGAGCATACAAGGATTTTAATAAACCATATATAGCTCAATTGAAATAAGAAAGTTAGATAATTTCAATGTCCAAAGAAATGAAACTGGAAGAGGCACATATCGAAAGCAAATGCGGAACAATGGGATGCATGTGCCGAATCATTACGATGCAAACATGATCTTTAGATGATAGCTACAGATGTACAAATAAATAAAGGACAAAAGTATACAGGAATTTAAGGTAATAATGTAAAGCTTAAATGAAGTAAGAGTTTTTGCCGAAATCTATTTCCAAAGAGAAGAAACAAGGAAAGCCGAAATCGACCAAAGCTCGATTCTGGTAGAATTTGATAGGAATTTTGTATGAACTATTTGGATAACCAATTATGCTCCAATTTATACAAAATAGTTGTCATTAGAAAGATTTTTCAATCTAGTTTTTGGTAAATCAAGTTTAACAAGAATTGGAATTTACAATAGGGAATTACAGATAATTTTGTAGCGAAAGGTCTGAAAATATTAGCTCTGTTTTACTGAATCCATAGGGTCGATGAAAGCAGATGTTTTAGTTAGTAATTATACTAAAAAAATTTTAAATCAGGTATATACAGAAATAATTTTGAGACTAGCTTCGAACAAGTCATACTTTGTATGAATCTGATTTCACAGCAGAAAGTTGTAAGTAGTTAAGCAACAAGAGGTCAGAAATTTCAGTCCCTATTTTGCAGAATCTGTAGGGTTACTTTAAATAGAAGTCTTAGTAGGCATTTAAACTCCAAATCATTCGATCTTAGTATCAAAATAAATATTTTTTTGTCTACTTTCAAATGGAATAGGTCTTGTCTAAATCAGAGGTGATTACAAAATGGTATGACCGAAACATTGCATAGAAGTCATATTACCGAAAAATTATAGATTCATAGCTTTATATCAAAACGAAAGAAGGTCTAGTTCTCAGTTAAAATTTTTCAAATTTTGCAGAATAAAATTGAAAAAAGAGATTAAGGTTACTGTGGTATGGGGTTAGAACACTTGCCTTAAAACTATTTGAATCCCAAATGTAAGAAAATTGATGAAAAACCTCAAGCTCTTCTTCTTCTTCTTCTTCTTCTTCTCCTTTTCTCAAACTCACGTTGGCTGCAACTCTTCAGGTTTGTTTTCTTTAACCTTTCATCTAATTATTTGGGTTTTGGCTAATGCAAAAGTTGCAAGGTGTCATGCATGCATGAAACAGGCTAGGTGTCATCTTTAGAGCAAAGATAAGTGGCACAACCTTAGGTTAGCTAGTGACACATGTCCACTATATATATATTTTTTTATTTTTTAACTTAAATCTGAATCTTTCATAAATTATATCAAACTTCTAGTATTTACTCTTAGGTCCCTAGCCATAAACTTTTAATATAATATCATTGAATATAAAATAATTATTAAATAATCCTTATTTTTACAAACAAACCTTTTACTAATTTTTTTTTTTTTTTAAATGGGGGATGTTACACTCTCCCCTCCTTAAAGAAAAATTTAGTCCTCTAAATTTATCATGCCTCATTCGATGAAAAGATGAGGATAAGCTTTCATCATTTCTTCCTCAAGCTCCCAAGTTGTTTCCTCTCTAGAATGATATCTCCAGATCACTTTAACTAGAGGGATAACCCGATTCCTCAAGATCTTTTATTTTTTATCAACAATCTAAGTGGGCTCTTCTACATAAGACAAGTCTTTATTAATCACCATCGGCTCATACTTAATGATATGCCAGGGATCAGGTATATACTTTCTGATTATTGAAACCTGAAATATATCATGGATATGGCACAATGATGGTGGCAAGGCAATCCTGTAAGCGACAGAACCAACCCTCTCAAGAATCTCAAAAGGTCCAATAAATCTTGGGCTTAACTTTCCTTTCTTCCCAAATCTTACAATACCTTTAGAAGGGGAGACCTTCAGGAATACAAAATCCCCGATTTGAAACTCAATATTTCGCCTTCTGTAATCAGCATAACTCTTTTGACGACTCTGAGCAGTCTTTAACCTTTTTCTTATATGTTGAATTTTCTCAGTAGTCTCTTGTACTTTTTCTGGTGCTAATAACTTTCTGTCACCAATTTCTTCCCAACATATATGCGTCCTGCACTTTCACCCATATAAAGCTTCATAAGGAGGCATATTAATACTTGAATGATAACTATTATTGTAAGTGAACTCAATAAGAGAGATATCTTTATCCCATTAACCTTTCCAATCCATAACATAGGCTCGAAGCAAATCCTCAAGTGTTTGAATGGTTCTTTCTGATTGACCATCAGTTCGAGGGTGATAAGCAGTGCTAAACTTGACTTTAGTGCCAATAGATTCCTGTAACCTTCTCTAAAATCTAGATATAAATCTGGAGTCTCTGTTAGATATTATCTCCTTTGGAACACCATGAAGTCTTACTATTTCATTTATATATAAATCTGCAAGCCTATCAAGAGAATAAGTCATATTGATCGGTAGAAAATGTGCAGATTTCGTTAACCTATCAATGATAACCCAAATAGCATCATGCTTTCTAGAAGTTCGGGGTAGTCCTGAAATAAAGTCCATGGTAATACATTCCCATTTCCATTTAGGAATATCTAAAGGTTGCAACAAATCTCCAGGTCTTTGGTGTTCTGCTTTGATTTGCTAACAAGTCAAACACTTTGAAACATATCTTGCAATTTCCTTCTTCGTGCCTTCCCACCAATAATGACTTTGGAGATCACTATACATCTTAATGCTACCTGGATGCATGGTGTACTTTGAATTATGACCATCCCTCAGGATTTGATCTTTGATATCTGAGTCATTTGGAACACATATTCTATCCTTAAATCTCAATAAGCCATCCTCTGAAACTCGAAAATTCACATTCAATCCCTTTTCTACTTCATTCCTTAAGCAGATCAAGCGTCGATCTTGTAGTTGTCCACCTTTAATTTGTTGAATGAGATCAGATTGCACTTGGATGGAGGCCATTAATATCATTGAGTCTTGCCCTTTTCTCATAACATTCGAATCATAATTCTCTTCTAATAACTTCAATTGCTTCACAACCAAAGTCGCCATAAAACTTGTAGATTTTCTACTAAGGGCATCTGCTACAACATTAGCTTTACCCGGGTTATAACGAATGGTACAATCATAATCCTTTAGAAGTTCTATCCATCTCCGTTGTCTCATGTTTAACTCTTTTTGAGTAAAAATATACTTTAAACTCTTATGATCAGTAAAGATTTCAAATGTTCGTCCATACAAGTAATGCCTCTAAATCTTTAGAGCAAAAACAATTGCTGCCAATTCCAAATCATGAGTTGGATAATTTAGTTCATAACTCTTTAGTTGTCTAGAAGCATAAGCAATCACTTTCCCTTCTTGCATCAAAACACATCCAAGGCCCTTTCTTGAGGCATCAGTGTAAACCATAAATCCCTCATCACCACTTGGAATTGTGAGAATAGGGGTACTAGTCAATCTCATTTTTAACTCTTGAAAACTTTGCTCACAATCATCTCCCCATACAAATTTCACATTCTTTTGAGTGAGTTTGGTGAGAGGTTGAGCGATTCGAGAAAATCCCTCCACAAATCTCCTATAATAACCTGCCATGCCCAAGAAGCTTCTAACTTCTGTCACGTTTGTTGGTACTTCCCACTTAACAACATCTTCTACTTTTTTTGGATCAACAGATATACCCTTCCCTAAAATCACATGGCCTAAGAAAGCAATTTCATTCAACCAAAATTCACATTTGCTGAACTTTGCATACAACTTTTTTTCTCTTAGTATGGATAATATATTTCTCAAGTGTTCCTCATGCTCCTGATTACTCCTTGAATATACTAATATGTCATCAATGAATACAATCACACAATCGTCCAAGAACGGCTAAAATATCCTATTCATCAGTTCCATAAAAGCTGCAGGGGCATTAGTTAAACCAAAAGGCATCACTAAGAATTCATAGTGACCATATCGAGTTCTAAAAGCTATTTTTGGAATATCCTCCTTCATGATCTTTAACTGATAGTAACCTGACCTTAAATAAATCTTGGAGAATACTTGTGCACCTTGCAATTGATCAAACAAATCATCAATTCTAGGTAGGGGATACTTGTTCTTGATGGTCACCTGATTCAATTGTCTAAAATCAATACAAAGTCTTAATGTTCCATCCTTCTTCTTAACTAATAGCACCGGAGCATCCCATGGTGAAACACTGGGTCGAATTAAACCCTTATCTAATAGTTCTTGTAGTTGCTTTTTCAATTCCTCTAGCTCGAGTTATGCCATTCTGTGAGGAGGCTTAGATATTGGGGTTGTCATAGGGACCAAATCAATAGTAAATTCACCCTCTCTATCTGGAGATAAACCAGGCAAGTCATCTGGAAATATATCAGGGAACTCTTTGACCACTGTAATTTCATTTAGGTGAGTTTCTTGATTTGAATGCTCCTTTACACACACCATATAACAAAAACAACCCTTCTGCATAAAATGATAAGCTTGAAGTGCTAATATCAAGCAAGGAGGCAAATCATGCCTAATACCCTCAAAGTAAAATATAGGCTGATCTAGTATGCAGAAAGTAATTATTTTTGTATAGCAATCAACACTAGTATGATAGGAAGATAGCCAATCCATGCAAAGTATAATATCAAAACCCTGGATCTCTAGGAGAATCAAATCAACAAGAAGTTCACATTCTCCGATAGAAATCAAACAAGATGGATAAACCAAGTTTGTTGTCAATGAATCCCCAATAGCAGTAGTTACATATAACATATAATCCAAGGGTCTAGGTTCAATTCCCAAGTAACAAGCAAAGTGTTGTGAAACAAAAGATAAGTTAGAACTAGGATCAAACAAAACGTTTGCATTTCTTTTAGAAACATGAAGAATACCTTCAACCACTAATTTAGAGGCTCTGGAATCTTGTTCAGTAATGGCATATACTCTAGCATGGGCTCTTGACTTAGGAAGCAATGGCTCTTTCTTCTTGTTCAGTGGGCAATCTCTTACTTGATGATCTAATTTCCCGCAAGCAAAACAAGCTCCAATCGTCCAAAAACATTGACTTGTTTCATGATTTAATCCACATGTAGCTCATGAATGAGTCCTCTGTGGTGGTTTTTCTTTCTCAAATCTGGACATCTTGACCCTCTTATAACTTGTTTCAGATTCATTCCCTCTCTTACTTTTGCTGATAAACTTCTTATCTTTCTTGTCCCTAATTTCTTGAATTTCCTCCAAGTCTCTTTCAATTATCAAAGCCCTTTTGACCACATCGGCAAAAGGTTGGAGTTTTAATGCTGATATTCGACTTCTTATAGCTGGCCTTAGACCCCTTTCAAATTTCTTTACTTTTCTAATTTCATCATCAGTTATATGAGTGGTAAATCTGGAGAGCTCAGTGAATTTGGATTCATACTTTGCAACTGTCAAATTTCCCTAGATGAGATCCAAGAACTCCAATTCTTTCTGCTCTCTAATACAATCTGAAAAATATTTATCGTTGAACTTTTCTATGAATGTCTTCCATGTGATTGGCTCATGTTTGATTTCAGAAATCCTTTTAATCATTCTCCACCAGTGCTCGGCCTCTCCTTCCAACATAAAGGCTGCAAGAGAAACCTTTTGGTCTTCAGGGCAATTTAAGACATCAAATATTTTTTCTATCTGCATCATCCATCGTTCTGCTGTCATTGGATCAGGCTCACCACTAAAACTAGGATGACTAAGCTTCTTAAACTGTTCAATTCCCAACCTAGTATGGTTTGATGCCCCCGTTCTATTATTTTCCCCTTGTTGGACTTGTTGTTGCATCACATGTGTCATAGTCTCCAGAGTTCTCAGAATTCCACTTAATTGATCAGCAGTAGATGCAATAGGAGAACCAGATGTCCTCGTCATCCTCGCTTCCTAAAAACAACAAAAGAGAATATTTTTTTTTTGATCAATCTCTAAATAAAATTCACTAAACCACCAAATTCTTTTTGTGTATCTAGCATATCAAAATAATAATAATAATAATAATCTTCATGATCCTCAAATCATGCTCTGATACCACTCTATCACGCCCCCCGAATTTAATTCTCATTTAGGAGGTGTGAACCTAATTCAAGATTGATAATATTTAATACAACAAACAGACCAGGATCCAATCACATATTTGAGGTCACTAAGAAAAAAAACATTCAAGTCATTCACCTCTACAATCCACAATTCACAAAAATTGTGCAGTCTATAATCATACATCATGTCACTAGATGATTCTTAAAATCCAAAAGCAACTTAACTAAACCATGACTATATCATAAATCCATAAGCGTGGCAATTAATGCAATCGCAAAACCAACATGTACTACATGTTTATATCAATACACAGTTTAGACCTAACATTTCCAAAATCCTGACATAAGAGGTACTTCTCAAATATTTACAAGATACATCAATCTAGATTTGTCATTGATATTTCATTACACCCAAAAAGAACTTATACAACATCAACCTATCAAGTAGAAAATATTTGCCCCAAAATCTTCTAGTCTTCCACTGCCTCAACCCAATTTACACATTTTAGTGAGCAATAAGCTATCCTGAAAAATTTATATAACAACGGGGTGAGCATATAAAGCTCAGCAAATGACTAACATATCCATAGCAAAGAGGACAGTTTTCAAACAAATGCGGTATCAAAATACAAAGCAGAGATACAAGATGAAACAGTAGCATGTTTTGTTTGAATGCAGAATTACAATATCATATCGTTCGAAGCACGTTTTATTCATACAATCGAGGAAAGGTAATTGGAGCATATCATTGGCATAAGGAGCATATCGATGACACATGGTAGCTTTCAAGGTATAACAAAGACTTATAACATTTCGGAAATATATCAAAGAACAAAACATGAATAGAAGCTCAAATGTCACATGACGATGCATTCATTTCATTCTTATCCAAAGCATACATAGAAACATAGCCAAAGCTTTGGATATCATATCAAACACATAGAAAGTGAAGTGGGATCATAACATAATATGGTCCATCCATTTCTGAATGACCAACAAACATAAGTCTCCCACGTCTAGGAGCTCCATCCACCCACGTCTCAGTGAAGTCATAGGGGGCCGACAGAGCATCGCGGGCTCTAAGCATAACTCCCATTACCATTTCTGGCAAAGGTTCACATTTATCCCACAAACACCGGAGTACAAAGGGATAGTATGAATGATGAAATTAGCATATATTGGAAGCACATGCGGAACAACGAAATGTACATATGCCTTTCGAGTCAATACGATACAAACATAATCTTTCACAATGTATTCAGATTTGAAAGGAAATAAAAGTAAGAGCATACAAGGATTTCAATAAACCATATATAGCTTAATTGAAATATGAAAGTTAGATAATTTCAATGTCCAATGAAATGAAACTGGAAGATGCACATATCGAAAGCAAATGCGGAACAATGGGATGCAAATGCCGAATCATTACGATGCAAACATGATCTTTAGATGATAGCTGCAGATGTACAAATAAATAAAGGACAAAAGTATATAGGAATTTAAGGTAATAATGTAAAGCTTAAATGAAGTAAGAGTTTTTGTCGAAATCAATTTCCAAAGAGAAGAAACAAGGAAAGCCGAAATCGACCAAAGCTCGATTCTTGCAGAATTTGATAGGAACATTGTATGAACTATTTGGATAACCAATTATACTCCAATTTATACAAAATAGGTGTCATTAAAAAGATTTTTTAATCTAGTTTTAGGCAAATCAAGTTTAACAAGAATTAGAATTTACAACAGGGAATTACAGATAATTTCGTATCGAAAGGTCTAAAAATATTAGCTCTATTTTATTGAATCCATAGGGTCGATGAAAGTAGATGTTTCAGTTAGCAATTGTACTCCAAAAATTTCAAATCAGGTATATATAGAAATCATTTTGAGTCTATCTTCGAATAAATCATACTTTTTATGAATCTGATTTCACAGCAGAAAGTTATAAGTAGTTAAGCAACAAGAGGTCAGAAATTACAGTCACTGTTTTGCAGAATCTATAGGGTGACTTTAAATAGAAGTCTTAGTAGGCATTTAAACTCCAAATCATTCGATCTTAGTATCAAAATAAATATTTTTTTGTCTACTTTCAAATGGAATAGTCCTTGTCTAAATCAGAGTTTATTACAAAATGTTATGACCGAAATATTGCATAGAGGTCAAATTACCGAAAAATTACAGATTCGTAGCTTTATATCAAAACGAAAGAAGGTCTATTTCTCAGTTGAAATCTTTCAAATTTTGCAGAATAAAAATGGAAAAAGAGATTAAGGTTACTGTGGGATGGGGTTAGAAAACTTGCCTTAAAACTATTTGAATCCCAAATGTAAGAAAATTGATGAAAAACCTCAAGCTCTTCTTCTTCTTCTTCTTCTCCTTTTCTCAAACTCACGTTGGCTACAACTCTTCAGGTTTGTTTTCTTTAACCTTTCATCTAATTATTTGGGTTTTGGTTAATGCAAAAATTGCAAGGTGTCATGCATGCATGAAAGAGGCTAGGTGTCATCTTTAGAGCAAAGATAAGTGGCACAACCTTAGGTTAGCTAGTGACACATGTCCACTATATTTTTTTTTATTTTTTATTTTTAACTTAAATCTGAATCTTTCATAAATTATATCAAACTTCTAATATTTACTCTTAGGTCCCTAGCCATAAACTTTTAATATAATATCATTGAATATAAAATAATTATTAAATAATGCTTATTTTTACAAACAAACCTTATACTAATTTTTTTTTAAATGGGGGATGTTACAGGACTCTAGCTAGGAGAGTCCTAATTGAGAGGGACATTCATGTAAAACTGTTAGGACTTTAGCTTGGAGAGTCCTAATTGAGAGGGACATTTTGTTAGGACTCTAGCTAGGAGAGTCCTAATTAAGAGGGACATTTTGTTAGGACTCTAGTTAGGTGAGTCCTAATTGAGAGGGACATTTATGTAGGAGGATTTTTTTTAGAGAAGAATTAGGAGTTGTAAGGGAATAGGTGTCTTGAGTAGGAGTCATATTAGGAGTTGGTTAGAAGTAAGAGTCTTAAGTAGGAGTCCTATTATGAGTTAGGGTTTAGAAGCCCTATAAATAGCCATGTATTCCTCCTCTTTTTGCAAGCAATAGATGAATCTTTTCTACAGCAACTTGGAGGGAGGAACCCCTATAGAGTTCCAAGGAGGCTGATCCCCTAAAGAGATCAACCCCAAGTTTAGAATCTGCAAGGGTTCTAATAGAAAACTAGATAAACTAGTGTGCTATATACCTATCTATATGATGGATACAGTTGGTCTTATAGCTGTTCGTGTGGGGACACTAGGGATACAATACAAGTGCTCATTGGAGAATGAGTTTACTGATTGATCCGCTTACGGAATGTTGGATGGTTGATAATGCCTTATTGTCAGACAATGATTCCATAGTCCTAGTGGTATATATGATCCTTAGACTTGAGACACAAAGGATGTTTTGTATAAGTGCCCCACTCATTAATACCGGACTTATAGGTTTAGATGTCCCAAATCTAGTACAACCGGCCATCGGGAGTGATAGTCAACCTTACGAGTGCTATTTAGTATCAATAGAGGATCATCCACTCTCGGTGTCATGAGAGAAATATCCCATATTTTCTTGCTCAAACAAATCCCTAGGTAGAGTCATTCAGATTGAGAGAGAAAGAGTTCTTTGGGAGAATCTGATTAGAGCAAGACTCGAGTAGAAACCGTATAGGTTTGATAGCACCATACCCGGTATATAGTCTTTGGAATATTAGATGGATGAGGGACTATAGGTATATGGTAATTGAGGATAGATAGGTCCAATGGATTGGATTCCCTTGTATCGTCTGGGGACTATGGCATAGTGGCCTAGTACGTTCGTAGTCGATGAGTCGAGTGAATTATTATGGAGATAATAATTCACTAAGCCAGAGGAGTTCTGACAAGTATGACTCATGACTAGCTTGATATTGAGTCTAAAGGGTCACACACATATGGTAGACACTACGATAAGTAGAGGTACAAATATGAGATATCGGCCGGAGCCCCTATCTTATTAGATATCCAATAAGCCCTTGAATTATTGAATCCTATGGATGAGATCCAATAAGAGCCCATGAGAGATTATTGGATAGAGATCCACTAATCTAAGAGGCTTGGGTAGTTGGATGTAGATCTAATATCTAATAGGGGATGATCCATTAGGGTTTAATAGGGGACCTCTATAAATAGGAGGGATTCAATGGTTCTTAGGCTGGAGCCTTTGCTTGCCTCTCCTATTCTCCTCCCCACTCTCCACCTTAAAGTAGGCCTGGAGTTTTGAGGAGCGTCGTTGCAGCCCTGCTATGTGGATCACTGTAAGAGAGGAGGGCACTTGACCTCCTAGACCCTCTCCTAGAGATATGCAAGGATTTAGGGATATATAATCTCTCTAGGTAATACAATCTATACTGTGCGCAGTTTTAAGTTTCATGGATTTTTCGCACCAATCTTCGCATAATGATAAACAAATCATTTGGAAATTGGGGATTTTATTTTCTGTTCTTCCTTTACGCATGTGATGTTGCCCCTAAGATTTTCCAACAAAAGTCAAAGTAGACAAGGAACGAACTCTCGAAGAAAAGTCGTAGTACAGTTGTATTTGCTGGAATGAGTGTTTTGAAGAGAATGTTGAATCTCATATTTTGAGGATGAAATTAATTAACGTGTTTGTCATCTAAGGTGCGTCTAAGTGACACAAGACTAGCTTCGATCAGAAGAGGCAAAGATCGGACGAGCGCTAGATGAACCAATGACATGCCAAATAAAGGATTCATGCTTTGTAATCATTTGTCTAAGATTTAGTAGTTTAGGGGGGGCTAATTGAGTTGGCTTTTTGTGTAATCATGCTAACTAAATTATGGGCCAATTGGGCCTTATTTGGGACTGATTTAGGCTTATTGGGAGGCTCATTCACTAACCCAAAAGTTGGGTCAGGCGATGGCACCGCTAGAATAGGCGATAGAACTGCTTGTGAATTGAAAAACTTGAAAAACCGGATCTCTGAGGCTGTCAAGTAGTGGTACCACCTAGTGTAGGTGGTGGTACCACCCGTACCTTGAAGACCAAAAAATTTAAAATTTTTGCTCCATTTTTGAAACCATTTGGGGCCTATAAAAACCCCACTTGGGCAGCAAGAAAGGAGCAAGAATTCTTGTGGAAAAAACCAAGTAAACTCTATCAAAACTTTGAGTTCCCTCGTCCGAGTGCTTAGAGTTAGTCCTTAGGGAGGTGTGTGAGGGAATACTTATAAAAGGGTGACTTGTAAGGGTTATCTTCTAAACCCGTGAAAAGGAGAAAGTGTTATAAAGAGGTGGTTGGTCTTCACCTATTGAAGGAAGACTTTTAGTGGACGCTGAAGACATCATTGGAGGAGGAATCGCAAGTGGATGTAGGTCACTACGATCGAACCACTATAAATTCCAGTGTGTTTTTTCTTTACTGTTTATTCTATTTACTACATTTTACTTTACTTCATTGGAAACTATCCAATCCCCTCTTCTCTATTCACTTATAGACTTATACAAGTCAAACAAATAATTTTCATCGAAATCAATTTTTATCGTACGAAGTTTTTCAAACCGATGTAATTTTTCTACTGCACTAATTCAACCTCCCTCCCCCCCTCCCCCCTCTTAGTGCCGACTCAATCCTAATTGTTGGTATCAGAGCCATGGTTTTTCTCATTTGTTTTAACACCTAAGAGAAATGACTCTTTTTGGCTTTCAAGAGGGCTTTTACATCGTTCATCCTCCCATTGGACGGACTACACTTTTTGAAAAACTCATATGAGAGTTTTTTTTGCTTTCATTTAATCTTGATTTATAGAATATTATTGAAAATGAATTTCAAAAGTCTTCTCATCCAATAAATGATTAGAATGAGTTGGTGTTAGGACTCTAGCTTGGAGAGTCCTAATTGAGAGGGACATTCATGTAAAACTGTTAGGACTCTAGCTAGGATAGTCCTAATTGAGAGGGACATTCTGTTAGAACTCTAGCTAGGAGAGTCCTAACTGAGAGGGGCATTCATGTAGGAGGTGTTTTCTTAGAGAAGAATTAGGAGTTGTAAGACAATAGGAGTCTTGACTAGGAGTCCTACTAGGAGTTGGTTAGAAGTAAGAGTCTTAAGTATGAGTCCTATTATGAGTTAGGGTTTAGAAGCCCTATAAATAGCCATATATTCCTTCTATTTTCATAAGCAATAGATGAATCTTTTCTACAGCCTTTGAGCAGCAATTTGGAGGGAGGAACCCCTATAGAGTTCCAAGGAGGCCGATCCCCTAAAGAAATCAACCTCAAGTTTAGAATCTGCAAGGGTTCTAACACCTGGTATCAGAGTAATGTTCTTGGCATCTCGCTGCCCTTCCACTGCCATCCATCAGCCCTCCATAACTGTCCAAAGCAATTCTCATAATTGCTTAAAAGATCATCGCCGAATTCCACCATCATCTCCACCACCGCGGATCATCATTTGATCTCCCCGTGAATTGCAATAGGTTCTGGTTTCCTACCTTACTGCTGCTGCAATTTAGTTATACTTATTCGAAATCTAAAAAAAAAAACTATTCCTATATTGCTCCATAAACCTTTCGTCACAAAGTTTTCATCTCTACGATGAAAGATACATTGCAGAATTCCAACCACATAGTACTATATGTTTGATCTTGCTACTATGCATTTTCTATCCAAATTTCTATGAAATTTTTATGACATCTTTGACACTTCCTAACAGTAGATTTCCCTTTGGTTTTTTAAAAAAATTTTCAATATAAACCATTGATCTTTTACATCTCATTCTGCTATACTTGAAAATCTGCACTGTGAAATTTCAGCCGCATAGCACTGTTTGTTTGATCTTGATACTACATTGTTTCAATCCAAATCTCTACGAAACTTTTATGATAGATTTGACATTTCCTACCAGTGGATTTCCCTTTGGTTTAATCAAAAAATTCTCAATATAATCCACTGATCTTTTACGTCCAATCTGCTATACCTAAAAATCTGTGCTGCTGAAAATTTCATCCGCATATTGTTGCCTTAACTCATCTATTTGCAATCGTTTTTGAATGAAATTTCTTATACACTTCATAGATCATCTTGGCTTCGATATAAGATTGATCTATTAAGAAATTAATCTCTAAAACTGATTTTATGTTGCTGCAAATTTTCATCATATCCCGCTGAAATTTTTCGATGAGAATTCTGCAATCACAACTTGCACCAATTTCCTTGCTGTTATACTATCGAAATTTTCTTGATTAAATGAGATATCCTTGTTGTCATATAAATTATGATTTTGCTATCAATTCCCTCCTCAATTCTCTCTAGTTTTTGGTGGAAATTACGTCGAGAAACCATTGTTTCTTTGACAATAATTCTACTCTTACAAGACAGCACATACTTGCTGCAACTTCCACTTATTTCTATCAAACCTTTGCTACCATCTACCACAGATACAAAAATTTCATCTACAGCCCTAAAACTCCACCAAACCACACCCTAAAACTGCACCCAAAATCGCCACAAAACAAGCCTAAACCGTAGCCTACATACACCAATCTACCAACCCTTTCGACCATCATCTCTCTCAACCAATACATGCCTTTAACCCGACAACAAAAGAGAGATCTTAACATCACAGATTTGGCGGCATATACTATGGCATCTGAGGAGGTAATCAATGCTAAATTCGAAGCCTTCGAGGAGCGAATGTAGGATAAGATTCGGACGCTCTTTACCGAACTCATATTGGGTTGACCACTAAGCTTAAAGAAATCACATCAAGGAGAGAGCTATGCCCAATCGCACCAAACCCAAAGATATGACTTCAAAGAGAGGGGAAGCTCTATGACTGACCCCAACTATCTATGCATGAGAGTGGACTTCCCTAGATGGGAAGAAGGAGACCCGATTGGTTGGATCTCGCGCGCGGAGCGATATTTTCAGTGCCACAAAACCGCGAATGCATCTATGGTGAAAATTGTAGCTATACATCTTGAAGGGGATTCTATATAGTGGTTTGACTGGTTTGAAGATACTTATGGAGTTCTTTCATGGCGACAATTTAAAGAAGGACTGCTAATCCGCTTCAAACCAACCGATTACGAGAATATTGACGGACAACTAGCAAAGATCCGACAAATCCCCACCATTCAGGAGTACCAAACTTGGTTTGAAAGGTTATCTAATCAAACTCGTGATTGGTCTCAAAAACAACTATTGAGGTTCTTCATTGAGGGCTTGAAGCCGGAGATCCGAGGAGAAGTTAAAGCGCGACAACCGTATACGCTGATGGCAGCCATCTCTTTCGCACGACATCAAGAGGAGTAATTGAATCATGAAGCTCGGAGGACTAGGGTCACTCCTCAACTAGTAATATTGAAGCCCTCAGCCTCCCCTACTATTGACCAAGTCCCTACGCCAAAGAGGTTAACAAGAGAAGAGCTTCGGGAGCAATATGTGAAGGGGTTATGTTGGCATTGTGACGAGCCGTGGAGTCGTGAGCATTGTTGTAGTAAAGGAGGACTTCTTATGATTGAACCGATAGAAGAAGAGGTTATTAAACATTCAAAAGAGAGCCTTGAATATGAAGAAAAAGATGTAGAAGAAGAGCCACAACTAACCGAAGTTACGGTACATACACTAGTTGGCTACTCAAACCCGCAAACAATGAAAGTTGGAGGCCTTCTCAAACAACAACCGATCACTGTTCTCATCGACACGGGCAACACTAATAACTTCCTAAATAGTAAGGTTGCTATCCATATGAACTTACCTATTGAGAATTGTAGCAGGTTTGTCGTTAAGGTCGCCAACGGACGGATTTTGAAGTGTGATCATAGGTGCCCGCAAGTGAAACTGTTGTTGCAGGACCAAGAGATAATTGTAGATTTCTTCCTCCTCCCCCTTGATGATCATGAGGCCATACCCAGAATTAAATGGTTGATGACATTAGGTGATATTTTTTGGAATTTTATGCAACTAATTATAAAATTTTACAGTAAGGAGAAACAGGTGATACTGCACGGGAAACGTGAGGGCGACGTAACGACGATTTGAACACAACAAATGGAGAAGGTTTTGCATAAAGCATATAGTGGCTTTTTGGTACAACTTGAGCAACAAACTAAGGGAGAGCCAACAAAATTTGAAGATACAAATCTACTTCATTTGCTTGCTAAATTTTCAGATATATTTGACGAACCGCGCAACCTACCTCTTACCCGTCGGCATGATCATTGTATAATGATTCTTCCAGGCAAATCTCCAGCAAATGCTCAGCCATATCAATATCCACATCTCCAGAAGGGTTAAATAGATAGGATTGTAAAAGAGATGCTCAAAATAGGAGTTATTCGGCCAAGATGCAACCCCTACTCTTCACCGGTGCTCCTCAGACGAAAGAAGGATGGAATATGGCGATTATGTGTTGATTACCGAGCTCTCAATGGCATAACCATCAAGGATAAATACCCTATTACAGTAGTAGATAAGTTGCTAAGGGAGCACAAATCTTCACAAAGCTGGACCTTCGATCCGGGTATCATCAAATACGAGTATGTGAAGAAGACATACCGAAAACTACCTTTTGAACACACAACAACCACTATGAATTTTTGCTTTCTTCATAAGAAGGTGGAATATCTTAGGCATATCATATCAGAGGAAGGTGTGGCAGTAGACCCCTTCAAAATTGGAGCAATGCAAAACTGGCTGACCCCGTGGAAGTGGAATATAAAATTGCTACATGGCTTTCGGGGTTTAACAAGCTACTACTACAAGTTCGTGAAAAACTATGGAGAGATCAGTGCACCACTTACTTCTTTACTAAAAAAAGATGTCTTCCAATGGTCAGACAGAGCCTCCGTTGCCTTCGACAAACTTAAGGCAGCCATGATGATGATGCCGTTGCTAACACTACCAGATTTCAACCGACCCTTTATTATTGAGGCCGACGCATCTGGAGTCGGAATTGGAGCCATTCTCATGCAAGATGGTCGACCACTCATATACACTAGCAAGGCATTATCTCCCTCCCATCAAAATAAGTCAACATATGATAAGAAGATGCTCGCCATTGTGCGCGCAGCAACGAGGTGGAGACCCAACTTGATTGGCCGACGATTTCAAATTAAAACCGACCATAAAAGCCTCAAGTACTTTTTGGAGTGAAAAATATCATCCCCTGAGTAGCAAAAAAGGGTAACAAAACTTCTTGGATTTGATTATGAAATAACTTACAAAAAAGGGAATGAGAATGTTCTTGTAGATGCGCTTTCGCAGCTACCCGAGCAAGTTGAAGTTTCGGCCGTTTCACTTCCGACCAGCGACTTTCTTAAGGATATTAAGATGGAATGGCAGGAAGATTCAGAGACTAGTAAGATTATAAAAAAGTTGGAGGAAGCACCAAGCCCCATGGCTCATTACAATTGGGGCTCAAAAGAATTACACTATAAGGGACGCATTGTGCTTACGATAAATTCTACTTGCATCTTCACGAGCAGATTTTGGACAAAGTTATTCCATATGTAGGGTACTAAATTGAAAAGGAGTATGACATATCACCCACAAACCGATGGCCAGACGAAAGTTTTAAATAGGTGCTTGGAGATAACCCAAAGCCACCCACCAAATATGACTATCCAAAGAGAACTCCAGACCCAGCCAAGTGCCATTATTGATCGATGGATCGTAACTCGATGACGATGACCCACTAATGAAGTGCTAATACAGTGGGCGAACCTACCAATAGAAGATGCCACTTGGGAGAACTATGACGACTTAAAGATCAAATTCCCAGAATTCATGAATCATCAGCCTCGAGGACAAGGCTGATTTGAAGAGGGCGGGTCTGTTAGGACTCTATCTTGGAGAGTCCTAATTGAGAGGGACAATCATGTAAAACTATTAGGACTCTAGCTAGGAGAGTCCTAATTGAGAGGGACATTCTCTTAGGACTCTAGCTAGGAGAGTCCTAATTGAGAGGGGCATTCATGTAGGAGGTGTTTTCTTAGAGAAGAATTAGGAGTTGTAAGGGAATAAGAGTCTTGACTAGGAGTCCTACTAGGAGTTGGTTAAAAGTAAGAGTCTTAAGTATGAGTCTTATTAGGAGTTAGGGTTTAGAAGCCCTATAAATAGTCATGTATTCCTTCTATTTTCATAAGCAATAGATGAATCTTTTCTGTAGCCTTTGAGCAGCAACTTAGAGGGAGGAACCCCTATAGAGTTCCAAGGATGCCGATCCCCTAAAGAGATCAACCTGAAGTTTAGAATCTGCAAGGGTTCTAACAGTTGGAGAAGACAACTTTCTCTTTAAATGCCAAGGCTATGAATGCCTTGTTTTATGCTTTGGATAAAAATTGTTAAGATCAAGAGCAAACTAAGAGGAGGAGGAGGAGGGGGGCGGGGGGGGGGGGGGGGGGCGGGGGGTTAGGGGTGGGGGGGGGAGGGTGAATTAGTGCAGTGAAAAACTTTCGTGATTAAACCCGATTCTGAAAAGTATTTGTTTCGATTCAATCCATTTCGAAGAGTGATTAAATTTAAAAGCTTTCGTAAAAGTGCAAAGAGAAGATTAAGGAGATTTGTAGTAATGTAAATTTGCACAAATAAAAAACAAACTAGAATTTAGAGTAGTTCGATCATTGTGATAGTAGTTCGATCATTGTGACATACATCCACTTTTAGATTTCTCCTCTATCGAGGTCACCGGCGTCCACTAAAGGCTTTTTTTTAATAGGCAATGACCAACCATCTTTTACATTGCTTTCTCCTTTTTACGGGCTTAGGAGACATCCCTTACAAGTCTCACACCTCTCTTGAATGATCTCAACACTTAGAAAGGGAGGAGGACTCTAGCACTTTTACAACTCTTGAATACTTCAAAGAATCAAGATTATGCTAATACTTTTCATGCCCTTTCATGTAGAAAATGATGGGATTTTTGTAGGCCCTAATGGCTTCAAAATTGGAGCCTAAAAGTGTCACATCCCCGAATTTCGGGGTACTGACGGTACCACCATCATTACTGGATAGTACTACCACCTGTAGTCTGACACTGGGTGCCACCACTTGATAGAGATCGGAGACCAAGCTCTAATAGTAGCATTGTCAGACAGGGGCAGTACCACTACCTAGTTTGGGCGGTACCACCACCTAGACCACCTAGGAGAATGGGTCTCCCAAGCGGTGCCACCGTTGGCCATGTTTTCAAGGGCTGAATGGGTTATTCAATCTGGCCCAATTCAGCCCTGTTAAGGGCCTAGTTGGCCCCTAATTAAGTTAGTGGGATTACCTACCAATTCTAACTCAATCTGTTGTCTAACTATAGTAACTAAGACATAATCAAGGCACTCTTGTTTTGGTACGTTAATTGCTCTTCCGGCGAGCTTCTAATGATCTACCGACGATCTTCCAACGATCTACTAACGATCTTCCAATAAACTCTCAGCAATGTTCCAATGGACTCTCGGCAAGCTCCCAGACTTTACACGATCTTTTTGGTGAGTTTCGACGAGCTTCTTTGGCAAGCTCCTAGACTTCTTCGTTGGTTCCAGCAGAACGTCTGACGAACATCCGGACTTCCAACGAACTCTTGAATGTCCAACGAGATCTCGATCTTGACACCTGCTTTATGTCTTACTACTATCATAGTTAAACCTGCACACTTTTCTTAACATATTGATTAGATCAAAAAATTAACAATTGATTTTGTCATCAAAATTCGAGATTCAATAATCTCCCCCTTTTTGACGATGACAATCAATTGATAACAGAATTAATTTTAACTCCCCCTATTTATATGTCATACTTGAAAAATATATTCTTGAATTTAAAGCCTTTGAATTCAAGTATCAAACCGATAAGTTAAGTTCATTTAAACTTATCAACATGCATATCATGATACTTATCATGATTTGCCAAATCAAAATATGATGCTTCGTACTTGTGAAAATGATGTCAAGGCATGATATTCATTTTCAAGTCCAATGATAATCAATCATTATTTACGAATTTCGAATATGAATGTTAACAAGAGGACAATTCTTGATAAAAGATAACAATTCATCAATCCATGGCAAGATATCAATTGTAAATTGTAAGTTTTTGTTATGAAATCTTAATATAATGAAAGACATTTATCAAGTGTCTACAATGCAATACATTTTCACATTGTTTAATATGTCAAGTTGTTATCAATTTGTCATATTTCTCCCTCTTTGTCATCAACAAAAAGAAGAAAAATTCAATAATGCAAGTGTGGCAAAAATTCAAGCAAGTTTCATAATGAATGTATGCAATAAATAAATGAAAGCAACCAAAACTTTGCATGATAATTTTTCTTTGAATAAGCTAACATGTTTACTTAAGAACATTTTGGTTCTTTTCTTTTTTCTTTTTGTTATGCAAGTCTCTTTCTTCCTTTATCACAAGAACAAGAAAAGGAAGAAGGGTAAGGAAGAAATCCATGAAGACCTGAATTCACAAAAGGATTTGAACTATGTCAAATTCAAAACAATAAATTAGTTTCATTAACTCAAGCTTCAATTTTAAAAAGAGAAGGATCAAGTGTATCAAACATAAATTAAGTCTGTTACACAGTAAATCAAATCCGTTACAGACTAAATGAAATCGTTATTCTTGCAAGTAATCATTACACACTAAAAATTCATAAAATCACTTCTTTCATGAGAGGAGTAAGGTAGAGTTCATAAGAAATGATAAAATAGAGGTCCATGAATACAATCTGTTTCTCAATAAGAATTCATAATAGTGAAATCCATGAAAGATGCATTTGTCAATAAGTTCAATGGGTGAAGGGACTAAGTGTATCAAATATCATTACATGATGAAGCAAGCGTATGAAATAAACTTGATACGACATAAATTCATGAAAGCTCTATTCATGAAATACAAAAAGATAGTCCAAAAAAAAATATATAACAACTCATGAATTCAGATATTTTAACATGCTTATTTCACTTCTAATGAAATCAAATTGTTCTTCATTTAAGGGTTTTGTAAAGATATCGGCCAATTGATATTTTATATCAATGAATTCTAAAATTACATCATGATTATTAATATGATCTCATATAAAATAATACCTAATGTCAATGTGTTTAGTTTTAGAGTGTTGAATGAGATTTTTTATTAAACATATAGCACTTGTGTTGTCACATTTTATGGGAATGTTCTGAAAGTGAATCTTATAATCCTCTAAAGTGTTTTTCATCCACACAACTTGTGCACAACATGCACACTCAACTATGTATTCGGCTTCGGTTGTAGATAGTGCAATCATGTTTTGTTTCTTGGAAGACCAAGAGACAAGTGCATGACCTAAGAATTGACATGTCCTGGATGTGCTTTTTCTATCTAATCTATATGCACCGAAATCTGCATCAGTATACGTAATTAACTCAAGGTTTTCATATTTTAAATACCATAATCCAAGATTAGTGGTTCCTTTAAGATATCTAAATATTCTTTTAAATGCTTTAAGATGAGATAGCTTAGGATTAGATTGAAACCTAACACAAAGTCCTACGCTAAATATGATATCTGGTCTTGTTGCGGTGAGGTATAGTAAACTACCTATCTTACCTCTATAAGCTTTTTGATCAAAGCTTTCTCTACTTTCATCAATCTCTAACTTAGTGGAGGTACTCATAGGAGTATTGATAGCCTTTGAGCTATCCATATTAAACTACTTTAGCAAGTCTAATGCATATTTTGATTGACTAAGAAAAGTACCATTACTAAGTTATTTGATTTGTAAGCCTAAAAAGAAGGTTAGTTCCCTATCAAACTCATTTCAAATTCTAGACTCATATTCTTTGCAAATGATTTGCATAAAGATTCATTAGTAGACCCAAAAATGATATCATCAACATAAATTTGAATAATAAGAAAATTATTTTTAAATTTTTTAATAAATAATATGGTATCAACCTTACCTTTAGAAAAATTATTTTGCATAAGAAATGAGCTAAGTCTCTCATACCAAGCCCTTAGGGCTTATTTCAATCAATAGAAAATTTTAGTCAATTTAAACATATGATTTGAGAAACTATCATTCTCAAATCCGAGAGGTTGTTCAACATAAACTTCTTCGGAAATAAAGCAATTAAGAAAAGTACTTTTAACATCTATTTGAAATAGCTTAAAAATATTACTACTAGCGTGGGCAAGGAGCATCCTTGTGGCTTCTAATCGTGCCATAGGAGCAAAGGTTTCTTCATAATCGATACCTTCTTCTTGGTTGAAACCTTTGGCCACTAATCTAGCATTGTTTCTAACCACAAAACCAAATTCATCTTGATTATTTCTAAAGACCTATTTACTATCAATAACTAAATAGTCATTAGGCCTTGGAACAAGCTTCCAAACCTCATTTCTCTCAAATTGATTCAACTCTTCTTGTATTGCGATAACCCATGAATTATCTTTCAAGTCATCGTCAATGTATTTAGGTTCAATTTAGGAGAGAAAATCGACGTTGGCACAAAAATTCTTAAGAGAAGAATGAGTTTGAACCCTTTTTGTTGTGTCTCCTATAATTAGCTCCTTAGGCTGAGTATCTACATACTTGCTTGGAAACTTTAATTTTTTTATACTCTTTAATGGCTCACCTATTGGCTTTTTTGGGAGCACGAATGACATCTGACAAGGTAATCCACTTTCTCCATATCTCTTTACTATTGCAATGGATGGACTTAGCTGTATGTTGGAACAGGTAGTCTTGAAAGGCAGCATTAAGGTACCAAATGCTGGTTCTATTCACATATCACACAACATTTGCATATGATTTACTCATATTTCTCCAGAATGATCCAACTTCAGTGAGGAACCTAGCTACTATTCTGGATGACTTTGGTATGATTTATGGTCTTCAGTTAAATCATGCGAAAAGTAAAGTCTTTATGGGTCCTTGCATTGAGGACAAGGATTTTATTACACACACTTTGGGGGTTAGTGAGGAAAGTCTGCCAGTTCCGTATCTGAGTCTCCCACTCATATCCACTAGCATTCATAAAACCCATAGTCAATCTATCCGGCAAAAAATAAAGAATAGAATTTCTTCCTGGAAAAGTAGGCTTCTATCAAAAGCAAGAAGACTTGAACTCATCCATTTGGTGTTGTACTCTTATTCTATATATTGGTCTAATGCTTTTCTTCTGCCTGTTGGACTTATCTAGGAAATTGAACGGTTATTAATGAACTTCTTCTAGAATGACACAAATGATAAGGTAATGCATATGGTAAATTGGGACAACATCTGCAAACCGAAAGATCAAGGGGGCCTGAACTTAAGAAATATTAGAGATTGGAATAAAACATGTTTGGTATAACAATTGTGGGATCTTTTTACAAAATAAATGTTCCTTATGGTCATATTGGGTTTCTGCTAGGTATCTTTCAAAGTAATCAATTTGAAAAATTTTAATAAGAACATATCACTCTACAACTTGGAAAGGAATTTTAAAGGCAAGAAATTGGCTAATCAAACACATTTCTTATGCGATCTTTTTTGGAACTAGTACTAATATATGGTACGATCCTTGAATAAATGGGAAGAGTATATTTCAATTATATAGTAACAGAATACGAAAAGACCTTGGGGCTACCAAAGATTAGAAGGTTTCTGAGTTCATTGCTAACGGTACTTGGTGTCTCCCTAATCCTATTTCTCCTGAAATGATATCTCTTTGGCCAACTATCAAAGCTATTCCAATCAAGAACAACTCTTCAGATACACTTATTTGGCCTTATGATAATGGCAAATTTAGTGCCACATCCGTATAGAATCAAATCAAGCAAAAAAATAACAAGTGGATCCCAAGCAGTTGGATATGGGATCAACCGGGATCACAAAGACATTCCCTATGTACATGGTAGGCCCTTCTTAATAAACTACTTACAATAGATAATATGAAGAGAAGAGGTATCTATCATGTTAACCGATGCTCCCTTTGTATGCAACAAGAAGAAACTGTTGACCACCTCTATTTTGCTTGTGAATATACTAAATGGATATGGAAGGAGATTCTCCAGCGATTTGAACTCAATAGGCTGCCACAACCAAACTTGCATCAAGAATTATGTGACCTCATGCAATGTTTCTTAAGAAAAGAGCCTCTTACACAAGTAGCAAAGGTTACTTTCAGATGTGCTATTTGGTGGATATGGAAGGAGAGATGTAGCAGAATCTTTGAGTGTCAATACACAAACAATGCTCAACTCTTGACAGAGATTATTAGAGACTCAAGATTATGCATGGAGCACGATCTCAAAATGGAGCACTTTACATGAAGAGAAAAATATATTTTTGTCAAATTCAATTTTGCTATTAGCTTAAGATCTTGAGCATGATGTTAAATGTTGTACCCACTGGTAGTCTTGGCATATCTTAACATCTTGGCTATAGTTATGAGTTAAAATCTACAGCATGTGTAGTCATAACTACCACATGTATACTCAATGAGTTACTTGACATTGTCTATGACTTGTATAGACAAAGCTATTTGTAGAAATTTACACATAATCAATTTACTTTTATTTAAAAAAAAAAAGAGTATCTACATACTTCAATTCCTTGAGTAAGGATGTTTCGGAAGAAGATGTCTCTACGTTGCTAAATGGAGAAAGGGTTTCATTTAAATTCAAAGCATCAAAATTAATATCATCATCACGATCATTTTTCTTAACTTCAGAAACTTCATTAAAAACAATATGAATGGACTCTTCTATAATCAATCTTCTTTTGATAAAAATACGAAAGGCCTTAGAAATAGAAGAATAGCCAAGAAAAATTCCTTCATCAGATTTTGTATCAAACATTCCTAAGTCATCTTTTTCATTCCAGATAAAACATTTACAACCAAAAACTTTAAAATAGAAAACATTGGGCTTTTTGTTGTTCCACAATTTAGAAAGAGTTTTGGAAAGTAATGGTCTTACTAGAACCCTATTCATGATATAGCATGTCATATTTTACGGCTCCGGCCTAAAAATATTTGGGTAGGCTATGTTCGTTTAACTTGGTTCTTGTCATTTCTTGTATATTTCTATTCTTTTTTTCTATTACTCTATTTTGTTGAGGATTTCTTGGAGTAGAGAAATTATGGTTATAACCATTGGATTCATAAAATTCTTGAAAATCATGGTTTTGAAATTCACCATCATGATCACTTCGAATTGATATAATTATAAAACCTTTCTCATGTTGAACAAGTTTACAAAACATAGAAAAATACTTAAAGCAATCATTTTTATGTGCCAAAAAGTTAGTTTAAGTGTATCTACTATAATCATCCACGATGACAAATGCGTATTTGTTATCTCCTAGGCTTGATGTAGCAATTGGTCTGAACAAGTTTGTATGGATCAATTGCAATGGTCTAGATGTGCTTATTGGTTCTTTGGTTTGAAATTACCTTTTATTTGTTTTCCTAGTTGGCATGTATCATACACATTATCTTTAACGAACTTAATGTGAGAAATCCCTCTTATAAGTTCTTTGGATGAGATTTGAGATATTAGTTTTATGCTAACATGACCTAATTTCCCATGCCAAAGCCAAGCATCATCATTCAAAACAGAACATATTTCATTACAAAGATCGTCAATGTCGATAATGTATACATTATTTTATTTTAGAGTAATCATAGATATGTTTTTGTATGGTTTTTCAATAATGCAAGCATTGGATTCAAATCTAATGATATATCCTTTATCACACATTTGACTAATACTCAAGAGGTTATGCTTTAAGCCATCAACTAACAACACATCTTCATTAAAAAGTTAGATATGTTATCTATGGTTCCTTTGCCAATGATTTTACCCTTGTTGTTGTCTTCGAAGGTGACATATCCTTCGTCTAGGCTAGTGAGCTTAGAGAATTGAGATGGATCTCCGATCATATGCCTTGAGCATCCACTAACAAGGTACCATCTCTTGCTCTTAGCTTGTGATGATAACCGTTTCTACAAAATAGGATGATTTTTATGTACCTATTTGACCTTGGGTGCCTAAAAAATTGATTGACTCAACTCATCATTTTGCATGGAGTTCTTTATGATTCCTTTAGGAACCCAAATCAATTTGTGTGGACTACACTTCTTAAATAGATAATGATAAGCTATATGCTCAAATTTGTAACAAAAGTTATATTTGTTTCAGGGTGAAACATGCAAAGTAGGACCTGTAACAAAGGTGGTTGGATTTTGGTGAGAGCTACTCACAAATCCGATTCCATCTTTTCTATGAATGTGACCTTTGTTGGCAAGGATCATGTTTAAGGACTTGTTACCAACCTTAAACCTTTCCATGGTTTCTTTGAATAGCAATTTATCCTTTCTTAGTGTTTCTACTTCATGGCATTTTGTGCGAGGAACTAAACTAACATCATGTTCAATTTTTAGTCTATCAGAATTGCTAACAAGAGAAGCATGTTCCTTTTTCAAAGAGTTATACTTTTTACTCAAGGTTCTACATTCATCAAACAATTCATGAAAATCACTTAAAAGCTCCTCAAATGATAAATTTGCATCTAATGAATTTGTTACCTCATCTCCAATAGCCATTAGTACGTAGTGAGCAACTTGCTCGGTATTGGTTGGCTCTTCCTCTTCGGATGCACTTAGTCATCCCATGTTGGTTTAAAAGCCTTTTTCTTCTTTGGTTGCTTCCTCTATGCTTGGGGACATTCACTCTTGAAGTGTCCCGGCTTCTTGCATTCATAGCATATCACTTGTTCTTTCTTGGGTTCAATTTTATTTTTAGTATCATTTTTAAATTTATTTATTTTTATGATTTTTTAAACTTTCTTGTCAAGAGTGCGAAGTCTTCATCAAAGTCCTCATCACTTGAATTTTCTTTCAAATGGTCTTCTTGAGTTCTTAATACTATATCCTTCCTATTCTTTGAAAGGTTGTTTTCAAGCTTTTAATGAGCATTACAAGTCATCTCATAGGTCATTAATGATCCGATTAGTTCTTCAATAGGAAAGTTATTTAAATATTTGGCCTCTTGAATGCCCGTGACTTTAGGGTCCCAACTCTTTGAAAGGGATCTTAAAATATTATTAACAAGTTTAAAATCCGAGAAATCTTTACCAAGTCCTTTTAGACCATCGACAACATCCGTAAATTGGGTGTACAGGTCTCCAATGGACTCACTTAGTTTCATCCGAAACAACTCATAAGTGTGCACTAAAAGATTAAATTTTGACTCCTTTACTCTACTAGTGCCTTTATTGTTGAATCTCGGATTTTGATGATGAAGTCAATTGTCATTTGTTATCTAATCTAATCTATTTGTTGAGATAATTGTGCAGGATTAACTACGATGAAAGTAAGATATGCAGCAGGAGTTGCGCCAGAGTCAAAACAATGATCACGTTGGGAGTTCGAGAGTTCGACGGAAGTTCGGACAATCGTCGGAGGTTCTGCGGGAACAAATCCGAGAAGTCCATAAGCTTGCCAAAGAAGCTCGTCGGAACTCGCCAAGTGGATCGTCGCAAGTACAGGAGTTTGCCGAAAGTCCGTAGGAGCATCACCGAGGGTTCATCGGATATTCGACAGAAGTTCGCTGGAAGCTCACTGGAAGAAGCGATTGACGCACCGGAGCAAGTTGCAGTAAATGTCTTAGGAAATATCGTAGTTAGCATAATGATTAAGTTGGAAATGGGAGGTGATCCCATTAACTTAATCTTGGGGAAATTGGGCCCTTGGAAAACACAAATTAGGTCGAATGGATTAACCCATTCGGACCCTGATTTCTGCCAAGCGGTTGAACCGTCCAAGCCAGGAGGTGGCACCGCCTAGGCTAAGTCTTCGAGCAAGACTGGGCTATGCAACCGTCCCAGGAGGTGGCACTGCCTGGGCTAAGTCTTCGAGTGAGATTGGGCGGTGCAACTACCCCAGCTAGGAGGTGGCACTGCTTGGACTCAATCTCCGAGCGAGACTTGGCAGTGCAACCTCCCCTGACAGGAGGTGGCACCGCCTGAGCTAGGTCTTCGAGCTCTGGCAAGAGGTGCAACCGCCTCAGTCAGGTGGTGGCACCACCTGAGCTCGGTCTTCGAGCTCTGGCAGGAGGTGCAACCGCCCTTGACAGGAGGTAGCACCGCCTAGAGGCTCAGTCTTCGAGCTCTGCTAAGCGGTGCAACCGCCTCAATCAGGAGGTGCAACCGCCAGATCCCGGAATTCCGAGAATTGATAGTTTTGAGCTCCAAATTCAAACTGGGTTGGGGCCTATATATACCCCACCCATTCAGCACTGAAAGGGCACTCAAAAACACTGAAATCATGATCTTGTTCTTTGATTTTTAGAGCTCAAAGTTGTTGTAAAGGCCAAAAGTTCTTCTCCCTCTTTTCTTCCAAGTTCTGATCTTTAAAGAGAGGAGATAAAATTCTGTAAGGGTTGTCTCCTAAGCCCATCAAAAGGAGTAAAACTGTAAAAGGGTGGTTGGCTTTCGCCTATTGAAGGAAGGCCTCTAGTTGACGTCGGTGACCTCGTCGGTGGAGGAAGCCAAAAGTGGAGTAGGTCAAGATTGACCGAACCACTCTAAATCTCGGTTTGCATTTACTTTGAGCATCTTATCTTTACTACAAACCTCCTTAATAGCTTACTGCCTTATATGCTTTTACGAATGTGTTTCAAAGTTCATTGCTTTCCGAATCGGCGTTTAGACGCAAATTAGTTTTATCGTATGAACATCGTATTTCAGTTTGCGCTTATATTCTGATTTTCATCATAACTGCAAACTGCCTTCATAGATTTACTTTAACATCATCTCACTTGATCTTAAGTTAAAGTAATCTTAGAATCGGCTTTCACATCGAAATTGCTTTTATCGTTCGAACCTTTTTTTTAATCGTAGAAAGATTTCTGTTGCACTAATTCACCACCCCCCCCCCCCCTCTTAGTGCTCTTGATCTTAACAATTGATATCAGAGCGGGGTTAACTCTCAAATGGATTAAAACCTAAGAGAGATGACGTACGCCGAAAACCGAGAGGGTCATTCTATTACATATCCACCCTTGTTCAATGGGACGGACGACACCTATTGGAAGACCCGAATGAGGATCTTTCTTATTTCTATGGATTTTGAACTTTGGAATCTTGTCGAAAATGCATTTTCGAAGTCTTCTCTCCCAATGATCGATTGGAATGAATTGGAGAAGAAGGCTTTCGCTCTTAATGTCAAGGCTATGAATGCCTTATTTTGTGCCCTTAATAAAAACGAGTTGAACTGTATTTCGGTTTGTGAAACCGCATTTGATATTTGGCACACACTCAAAATGACTTACGAAGGCACAAGTAGAGTGAAAGAGTCAAAAATCAATCTTTTGTTACATTCTTTCGAACTTTTCCGGATGAAACCGAGTGAGACTATTGGCGACATGTTTACCCGTTTCATGGATGTCATCAACGGTCTAAAAGGACTCGGAAAAAGTTTTTCGGATTTTGAGCTCGTAAATAAGATTCTAAGATCCCTTCCTAAGAGTTGGGATCCTAAAGTCACTGCTATTCAAGAGGCGAAAGATCTAAACAGCTTCCCTCTTGAAGAACTAATCGGGTCATTAATGACCTACGAGATGACTTGCAAAGCTCATGAAGAGCAAGAAGACATCCTTCCAAAGAATAGGAAGGATATAACACTTAGAACTTCAGAAGACAACTTGAGAGAAAACTCAAGTGATGAGGACTATGACGATGACTTGGCACTTCTAACAAGAAAATTTAAAAAAATTGACTAAAAAAAACAAGTTTAAGAATGACACAAAAAATAAACTTGAACCCAAGAAGGACCAAGTTATTTGCTATGAGTGCAAAAAGCCGGGACACTACAAAAGTGATTGTCCCCAAGTCAAAAAGAGAACATCAAAGAAGAAGGCGCTCAAAGCAACGTGGGATGACTCGAGTGCATCCGAAGAAGATGAGTCCAACACCGAGCAAGTTGCTCATTACGCCTTAATGGCCATCGGAGAGGAGGTAACGTATTTAATAGATGCAAATTTATTATTTGATGAATTATTAAATGTCTTCCATGACTTATTTGATGAATGCAAGATTATTAGTAGAAAATATAAATTGCTAAAAAAGAAGCATGATAGTCTTACTTGTAATTTCGATAAGTTAAAAGCTGAATATCATGATAGTTTAGGTTCATGCATAAAATGCCATGATCTAGAAACTCTCCAAAAGGAAAACTTGCTACTTAAGGACACCTTGAAGAAATTCGAGGTTGGTAGCAAGTCATTGAACATGATCCTTACAAACAAGGGTCACGTTCCCAAAAGAAGTGGAATTAGATTTGTGAGAAGTCCTCACCAAAATCCAACCACATTCATAAAAGGCCCCATCTTACATGTTCGACACCAAAGCAAATGCAACTTTTGTTGCAAACTTGGACACAAAACGCATTATTGTCCATTCAAGAAAATTAGTCCGAACAAACTAATTTGGGTTCCTAAAGGAACCATGATAAATTCTATGCAACATGATAAACAATGTAGATCTATTTTTGAGGCACCCAAAAGCAAATTAGTACCTAAAAATCATCCTTTCCTGTAAAGACATAAAAAATTATAAGTAAGAGCAAGAAATAATATCCTACTCTTTGGATTCTCGATATTCATGACCTGAGATCCAAAAAGAACTCGCGATGCTCTCTAGCCTAAATAACATAAGAGGATTAAAAAATTAAAATCACAAATATAATTTAGTTACAATCCTATTTGATTTCTCAGAATTAGAAACCCATGATTCTCAATTCACATATCCTCTGGATTTTCGAACCTATCAATTTCATCCATTCGTAACTTTCGAATCCACATATCCTCTGACTAAGTTTGTCATGAACTTGCAAGGCTTACCAACTTGAACAATATGTCACATGTTCATTAAGAGTATGCACGTCAAAAGATCTATCTTGATCGTGCAAAAGTTCTTATCTTTAAATAAAAATTCTTACGTAATTACGTAAGTAAATTTGATTGCTCCATAAATAAAAATTCATCTCAAAGTCAAAAACACTCAAATCAGACCACACAGCAGTTAGAACTATGCTCATTGCCTGCTGCGGTTGCACCGCCCCAGCTAGAGGTAGCACCTCCAACTGTCACGTGTTGCAAGCGATTGCACCGCCCCAGCTCTACATCTTTTTAACCCGAGCTAGGGCCGGTGGTGGAACCGACCCCAACTCACTCCCTTCCCCTCTTTACTCTTCCAAAGCTTCTCCACCTCCATTTCTCCCCTCATAGCATCCCAAATACTCCTCATTTCGAAGCAAAAGATCAACAATCTCTCCTTCTCTTGAAGATCTCAAAATAAGGTATTATCTAAGAAGCCCTTAAATTTTATTTTTGATTCATTTACTCTTGCTCATTACTATCCTCCTAAACAACAGTAGTTATGGGGTCTAGAAGATCCTCAAGGGACAAAGGGAAGAGGATATTAGTGGAAGATTTTGATCTTACCCTTCTCAATTCAAAATATCATGCTGAAAAGTTTTCCTCTTTCGAACTTAGGAGTGTTAATAAGGGAAAACATGTAGATTTAAATGAACTAAGAGACTTAGAGACAATCCAATGGTTTGTAAACTTAGATCTACTCCCTATTTTATAAATTAATGAACCCATCTATCCAAGGCTTATTAGATTGTTCTACAACAATATACAAGTAGATGAAGAAGAAAGAATGTCTACCTATCTCTTAGGACAACACATCTCCATTATGGATAAATTCATTTGTGACATTATATGCATTCCCATAAAAAGTATAGGACTTTACTTTAGAGGATCATGGGATGATGAAACTGTTGGGACAACATATGTTGAAGCCTTAAGAACAATTTTCGCCAATCCCAACTTAGCATTTGTTCCTAAAAGTTGTGAACATCTACTGCCACTAAACACTAAGGTACTTCATCATATCCTAACTAGCATCATTCTCCCTAAATAATACCATCATGATGAAGTAAGCCAATTAGAATTAGGAACTATGTATTTGATTATGAAAGGACATGACATCTGTCTTGGCTATCTTATCCAGCAAAACATGTTAGAACTATCTAAGAAAGACATGATGCTTCCATATGGTGGTATAATCACTAGAATACTGAAAGCCTACGATATTCTAATACCACCGGAAGAAGAAGTAATAAAAGTAGATAGGTTTAGCATAATAAATAAAAATCTACTTCACCGATTAATAAATAGAAACGGTAACTGGGTTAGAATGCCTAGAAGAACCGATCCCCCTTAACCTGAACCAGAATTGGAAACACCAGTCTTTAGGGGTACTCAATCTCCTCCGATCTGTCCCTTTGAGGTTTGAGCAAGCTCATACATCATCTGTCGAAGATATTGAGATTCGGATGGACCGATTTGAACAAAGACAAGAACGACTTGAACATCGACAAGATCAAATCCTATCCGAGCTGTAGTAAATTCATCAACAATTTGACTCTTTATTTAGGCACTTTAATTTTCCACCTCATGAATGAGCTTGTATGTGTATATATATGAACACAATCACCTATTGTTATTGTAAACTCCTTATGTTACTCACCATGATGCCCTTTGCCTTGATCCTTAATATGGTTACCTGATGTATTTATTTGTGAGCATATGTAGAGTTACAAACATCTCTCATTCTTTAATCTCGTTATTCATTATCGGATTTTACATTAAAACTAAATTTTTTTATAACTACTTTGAAAACCTTGTGCCTTGGTTTCCATGATAAATATAATTTGAGAAAATCATATACCAATGCAGTTGATGAGTCATGACATTGCCATGATATTATTATTGTCATAACACTAAACATCAACTAGCTGATATTTTTACAAAACCTCTAAGTGAAGAATAATTTGATTTCATAAGAAGAGAATTAGGAATGTTGATGTGTCCGAATACATAAACTTGTTGAAATTATTTTTCGGACTTAATTGAATGATCAAATCACTTGATTCTATTACATGCCTAAATAACTTGTTGGAAATTATGTGTTGAATACAAAAATTTCTATAACAATAAGCATGTTTTGTCTTCATTATTGTATTTGAAAATCTGTAGCATAGTCTTGTCCGAATGCATAAAAGTGTTCATTTCATTTTCGGATTCGCTTAACAATTGGTATCCTAAAAATCAGATTTTCTCACACTTATATGAAAAATATTTTTCTGAAATGGATTTGATGAAATGATTCCCACTTATGAATTCCATCTTGAAATATGGATGATAATGTTTTTACTTGTAAAGATTTGCTTCACATACATATCTTGATACCTGAAGCATGATTTAATCTCTCCTCAGTTTTAACTTCACTCAAAGTAAACTCATAAATAGCTGGTATCACAAATGACTTTCCTCCTTCATGCAAAAAGATTATAACAAATAAAAAGGAAGATATATTCAAAGCAATCTACATATCATGTTTTCCTTTATATGCTTGCACAATTGATTTCCTATCACTTACTATTGGAAAATAACATGAACCTAGTAAAGGCATGAACAATTATCACACTAATGCTCAAAATTTACTTATGTTGTTCTCCTAGTATCACAATTACCATACTTTTTGTTGATGACAAAGGGGGAGAAATATATGAGTATCAATGCCATGCTTGCATCACTAAGAGATATATGAATAGATGCTATGATTACTATAATTTGCATTATGCCTTGTTTGTATCGTGTCAAGATATCAAACAAAAAACTTGCATCGTAATTTTACGTATTGATATCTTACCATGTGATGAAATGCAATAATTGCTAAAACATTTGAAATGTGTGCATCATGTAATGATATCAAAATCTTACTTCGTAGTTTTACATGTTGATATCTTGCAATATGATGAATTGTTACTATTACCATTATTCAAACTTGTAATATAAAATTTAAAAATGAATGTGAAGCCTTGACATTATCTTCAAAGAGATACATCATGATGGGAATCATGATGGGAGTATTGATAAGTTCAAGAATGACTTATCTCAAGTATGGCATATAGACAAGGCGAGTTAAGGTTAACTCCATTATCAATTGATTGTCATCATCAAAAAGGGGGAGATTGTTGAATCTAGGATTTTGATGATGAAGTCAATTGTCATTTGTTATCTAATCTATATGTTGAGATAAGTATGCAGGATTAACTATGATGAAAGTAAGATATGCAGTAGGAGTTGCGCCGGAGTCGAGACAATGATCATGTTGGGAGTTCGAGAGTTCGACGGAAGTTCGGACAGTCGTCGGAGGTTCTGCGGGAACAAATCCGAGAAGTCCATAAGCTTACCAAAGAAGCTCGTCGGAACTCGCCATGTGGATCATCACAAGTCCAGGAGTTTGCCGGAAGTCTGCAAGAGCATCACTGAGGGTTCATCGAATAATCGACGGAAGTTCGCCGGAAGACGCGATTGACGCACCGGAGCAAGTTGCAGTAAATGTCTTAGGAAATATCGTAGTTAGCACAATGATTAAGTTGGAAATGGGAGGTGATCCTATTAACTTAATCTTGGGGCAATTGGGCCCTTGGAAAGCCCAAATTGGGCCGAATGGATCAACCCATTTGGACCCTAATTTCTACCAGGCGGTTGAACCGCCCAAGCTAGGAAGTGGCACAACCTGGGCTAAGTCTCTGAGCGAGATTGGGCGGTGCAACCGCCCCAGCCAAGAGGTGGCACCGCCTAGGCTAAGTCTCCGAGCGAGACTGGGCGGTGCAACCGCCCCAACCAGGAGGTGGCACCGCCTAGGCTCAGTCTCCGAGCGAGACTAGGCGGTGCAACCTCCCCTGACAAGAGGTGCCACCGCCTAAGCTCGGTCTTCGAGCTTTTGCAGGAGGTGCAACCACCTCAGTCAGGCGGTGTGTCACGCCCCTCAAAATATCGACAATATTAAAATTTTCATCACAACTAATCCAGGATCCAAACACACATTTGAGGTCACTAAGAAAACATTCAAATCAAAATTTTACCTCTATAGTCTACAAATTTATAACCCTGTGCAGTTTATAAACATACCACACATCACTCGATAATTCATACAATCTGAACTCAACTCATCAAAATAATAACCACAACATAAATTCACAAGTGGGGAAGTCTATGCAGTCACCAAACCAACGATTACCATAAGTTCATATCATTACATGAATTTATCTTAACATTCCAAAATCCTAAACATGAGGGATCCTTTAACTTACACAAAATCCACAGGTTTAGATTCATCGTCAACATTTCATTAGATGCAGAGTGGCTTATACAACAAATACATATATGCTAATAAAGATCTACCCAAAATCTTCTTACTTTCCACTGCATTAGCCCAAACTTAACATTTAAGCAAGCAATACGCTATCCTGAAAAATTTATCAACAAACGGGGTGAGCATATAGAGCTCAACAAGTGACTAACATATCCATATCAAAAGAGGACAATTTCCAAAGAGATAAAGTTTCACAATACAAGGTAGGATATAAGAACTCATAGACATAATATCATTAGGTGCAGAATCACAAGGTCATTTCAATCAAACATACTTGGTTCATAACAGATGGGGCATAGATTAATTGGAGCATGTCAGTAATAAATGAAACATTTCAGAGCATATTGATAACAAATACTGTACAGAAGCTCAACCGTCGTCTTTGACGTTGCAATCATATCATTCTTATCCAAAGCATGTACAGAAACACATAACCAAAGCTCTGGATATCATATCAAACATATAGAAGGTGTAGTGGGACCTCAAACAGAACGTGATTCATCCATTTCTAAATGACCAACAGACAGAAGTCTCCCACGTCTGGGAGCTCCATCCACCCACGTCTAGGTGAAGCCAGAGGGGGCCGGCAAAGCATCGCAGGCTCTAAACACATACCCTTTACCATTTCTGGCAAAGGTCCAGACAATCCCACAAACACCAGAGTACAAGAGGGCAGTTTTAACAATATGTAGCATATATCGGAAGCACACGCGGAACAACAAAACGTACATGTGCCTTTTCGAGACAATACGATGCAAGGAACAAATCTCTCACAATTGTATTCAAATTTGGAATGAAATGAAAGCAAGAGTATACAGGGATTCCAAGCAATCATATTTAGCTCAATTCAAATAAGAAGGTTGGATGAATTCAATATCCAAAGGAATGGAATAGAATACGCGAAATCGACCAAAGCTGGATTTATGACAGAATTCAAGTGGCACATCGAACAAATACTTCAGAATATCAATTATGCTCCAATACCCACAAGAAAGCTATGGTCGAACAATATATCATTCTATATTCTGATCGAATAAATTTCATATGAAACAGGGTTTCCAACACGGAGTTACCATGGATTTAGTAATCAAAGGTCAAAACAAAATCACAGTTCTACAGAATTCATAGGGTCGGGTTCAATAGATAATAGGATAGGCATATGAATTCAAAATTTATCACTCTATATGTCATAAGAAAGGTTTAAGAGTCTAATTTCAAACAAACTAGGTCCTGCTAAATTCTGCATTTCATACTAAAAATTATAGCTAGAACCGTGTATAGGGGTCAGTTTACTGAAAAATTTCAGAATCCATGGTTCTATGTCCAAGGAGAGACATATCAGTTTCTAAATAGAAATTCTACAGATTATTTTGAATCAACATAAGAACAGAGACTAATATTTCTATAGGATGGGGTTAGAACACTTGCCTTTGAGAATTTTGACCCTTAGTGAAAAGATTTGAGCAAGAAACCTTAAAGCCCCAATTTTTTTTTTCTTCTTCTTCTTCTTCTTCTTTTCTTTCCCTGATCATCCACGCAGCTGCCTTCTTTGTTTCCTTAAGAACGAAGGCAGAGAGGCTTAAATGGTGGGATTTGTCATTTTGTATATTTTGCAATTTAGTCCTTGTATTTATTATATTTTCGATTAGGTCCTCAGGGTTTACATATAGGTCCTCTGATTTTTCTTTAACAAATCCTCCAACTCTTATGAATAAGTTCTCAGATTCATACTTTGAAATTTTATCAAACTTAAAATAGATACTTACATTACAATTAAAAACTTATACGCAAATTCAGAAATGAGGGATGTTACACTCTCCCCTCCTTAAAAGAAAAATTTAGTCCACTAAATTTATCATACCTCTATCGATGAAAAGACGGGGGTACACCTTTTTCATTTCCTCCTCTAGCTCCCAAGTTGTTTCCTCTCCATAATGATGTCTCCAAATTACTTGAATCAGTGGGATGACCCGATTCCTTAGGATTTTCTCTTTCTTATCAACAATATGAATAGGCTCTTCCACATAAGATAAATCTTTATCGATCTCCATCAGCTCATACTCAATGATGTGAGAATGGTCATATATATACTTCCTAATCATCGAGACATGAAATATATCATGGACATGGCTCAATGCTGGTGGCAAGGCAATACTGTAAGCGACAGAACCAACCCTCTCATGAACCTCAAAAGGTCCAATAAATCTTGGGCTTAACTTTCCTTTCTTCCCAAACCTTATAATGCCTTTGGAAGGGGAGACTTTTAAGAATACAAAATCTCCGATTTCAAACTCAATATCTCATCTTCTATTGTCGGCATAACTCTTTTGACGACTCTGAGCAGTTTTTAACCTTTTCCTTATAACTTGAATTTTCTCGGTAGTTATTTGTACCTTGTCTGGTGCTAACAGCTTTCTGTCACCAACTTCCTCACAACATATAGGTGTTATGCACTTTCGCCCATATAAAACTTCATAATGAGCCATCTGAATACTTGAATGATAACTATTATTATAAGTAAACTCAACAAGTGAAATATCCTTATCCTATTCACCTTTCCAATTCATAACATAGGCTCTAAGCAAATCCTCAAGTGTTTGAATTGTTCTTTCTGACTGACCATCAGTCTGAGGATGATATGTAGTACTAAACTTGACTTTAGTGCCCATAGATTCCTGTAATCTTCTCTAGAATCTAGAGAGAAATCTGGAGTCTCTATTAGAGATGATCTCCTTTAGAATACCATGAAGTCTTATGTTAGGACTCTAGCTAGGAGAGTCCTAATTGAGAGGGACATTAATGTAAAACTGTTAGGACTTTAGCTAGGAGAGTCCTAATTGAGAGGGACATTCAGTTAGGACTCTAGCTAGGAGAGTCCTAATTGAGAGGGATATTCTGTTAGGACTCTAGTTAGGAGAGTCCTAATTGAGATGGACATTCATGTAGGAGGTTTTTTCTTAGAGAAGAATTAGGAGTTGTAAAGGAATAGGAGTCTTGAGTAGGAGTCCTATTAGGAGTTGGTTAGAAGTAAGAGTCTTAAGTAGGAGTCCTATTAGGAGTTAGGGTTTTGAAGCCCTATAAATAGTCATGTATTCCTCCTCTTTTCTCAAGCAATAGATGAATCTTTTCTGCAGCCTTTGAGCAGCAACTTGGAGGGAGGAACCCCTATAGAGTTCCAAGGAGGCCAATCCCCTAAAGAGATCAACCCCAAGTTTAGAATCTGCAAGGGTTCTAACACCTGGTATCAGAGCAGCGTTCTTGGCGTCTCGCTGCCCTTCCATAGCCATCCATCAACCCTCCACAACCATCCAAAGCAATTCCCACAATTGCTTAAAAAATCATCGCCGAATTCCGCCATCATCTCCACCACCACGTATCATCCTTTGATCTCCCCGTGAATTGCAACAGGTTATGGTTTTCTACCTTACTGCTGCTTCAATTTAGTTATCCTTATTTAAAAATCCCAAAAAAATTATTCCTATATTGCTGCATAAACTTTTCGTCATAAAGTTTTCATCTCTACGATGAAAGATATATTGCAGAATTCCAACCGTATAGCACTGTCTGTTTGATCTTGCTACTATGTTTTTTCTATCTAAATCTCTACGAAATTTTATGACATCTTTGACACTTCCTAACAGCAGATTTCCCTTTGGTTTTGTCAAAAAATTCTCAATATAAACCATTGATATTTTACATCTAATCTGCTATACTTTAAAATATGCACCGTAAAATTTCAGCTGCATAGCACTGATTATTTGATCTTGATACTACGTTGTTTCTATCCAAATCTCTACGAAATTTTTATGATAGTTTTGACACTTCCTAATAGTAGATTTCCCTTTGGTTTCATTAAAAAATTCTCAAGATAAACTTCTGATCTTTTACGTCCAATCTGTTATACTTAAAAATCTGTGCTGCAGAAAATTTCAACTGCATATTGTTGCCTTAACCCATCTATTTGCAATCTTTTTTGAATGAAATTTCTTATACACTTTATAGGTCATCTTGGCTTCCATCTAAGATTGATCTATTGAGGAATTCTTCTCTAAAACCAATTTTGTGTTGCTATAAATTTTCATCGTAAACTGCTGAAATTTTTCGACCAGAATTCTACTATCGCAGCTTGCACCAATTTCCTTGCTGTTATACTTCCAAAATTTTTTTGATTAAATTAGACATCCTTGCTGTCATATAAACTGTGATTTTTCTGTCAATTCCCTCCTAAATTCTCTTAAGTTTTTGGTGGAAATTTCATTGAGAAACCGCTGTTTCTTCGACGATAATTCTGCTCTTACAAGACAACACATACTTGCTGCAACTTCCATTGATTTCTATCAAACCTTTGCTGCCATCTACCACTGACCCAAAACTTTATCCACAGTCCTAAAACCCCACCAAACCACACCCTCAAACTGCACCCAAAACAGCAACAAAACAAGCCTAAACCGTAGCCTACATCCACTAATCCACCAACCCTTTCGACCATCACCTCTCTCAACCAATACATGCCTTTAACCCAACAACAAAAGAGGGATCTTAACATCGCAGATTTGAAGACATATACTATGGTATCTAAGGAGGCAATCAATGTTAAATTCGAAGCCTTGGAGGCACGAATGGAGGATAAGATTCGGATGCTCTTTACCGAACTCAGATTGGGCCGACCACTAAGCCCGAAGAAATCACAACAAGGAGAGAGCTTTGCCCAATCACACCAAGCCCGAAGATATGACTTCCAAGAGAGGGGAAGCTCTATGACCAACCCCAACTATCCATGTATGAGAGTGGACTTCCCTAGATGGGAAGAAGGAGACCCGATTGGTTGGATCTTGCACGCGGAGCGATATTTTCGGTACCACAAAACCGCGGATGCATCTATGGTGAAAATTGCAGCTATACATCTTGAAGGGGATGCTATACAGTGGTTTGACTGGTTTGAACATACTTATGGAGTCCTTTCATGGCAACAATTCAAAGAAGGACTACTGATCCGCTTCAGACCAACCGATTACGAGAATATTGACGGACAACTAGCAAAGATCCGACAAACCTCCACCATTCAGGAGTACCAAACCAGGTTTGAAAGGTTATCTAATCAAACTCTTGATTGGTCTCAAAAACAGCTATTGAGGACCTTTATTGAGGGCTTGAAGCCGTAGATCCGAGGAGAAGTTAAAGTGCGACAATTGTACATGCTTATGGCAGTCATCTCTTTCGCATGACATCAAGAGGAGCAATTGAACCATGAAGCTCGAAGGACTAGGGTCACTCCTCAACTAGTAATATTGAAGCCCTTAGCCCCCCCTACTGTTGACCGAGTCCCTGCACCAAAAAGGTTGACAAGAGAAGAGCTTCAGGAGCGATCTGCAAAGGGGTTATGTTGGCATTGCGATGAGCCGTGGAGCCATGAGCATCGCTGTAGTAAAGGGAGACTTTTTATCATTGAACCAGTAGAAGAGGTTATTGAACATCCAGAAGAGAGCATTGAACATAAAGAAGAAGATGTTGAAGAAGAGCCACAACCGACCGAAGTTACGGTACATGCACTAGCCGGCTACTCAAACCCGCAAATGATGAAAGTTGGAGGCCTTCTCAAACAACAACTGATCACTGTTTTCATCGACACGGGCAGCACTAATAATATCCTAAATAGTAAGGTTGCTATCCGAATGGTATTACCTATCGAGAATCGTTGCAGGTTTGATGTTAAGGTCACCGACAGACGGATTTTGAAATGTGATCGTAGGCGCCCGCAGGAGAAACTATTGCTGCAGGACCAAGAGATAATTGCAGATTTTTTCCTTTGCCCTCTTGATGATCATGAGGCCATGCTCATAATTAAATGGTTGACAACATTAGGTGATTTTTCTTGAAATTTTATGAAACTAATTATGAAATTTTACAGTAAGAAGAAATATGTGATACTGCACGGGAAACATGGGGGCGACGTAACAATGATTTGCACACAACAAATGAAGAAGGTTTTGCTTAAAGCATGCAGTGGCTTTTTGGTACAACTTGAGCAGCAAACTTAGGGAGAGCCAACAAAATTGGAAGATCCAAATCTACTTCCTTTTCTTGCTAAATTTTCAGATATATTTGACGAACTACGCAACCTACCTCTTACCCGTCGGTATGATCATTGTATAACGATTCTTCCAGGCCAATCTCCAGTAAATGCTCGGCCATATCAGTATCCACATCTCTAGAATGATGAAATAGAAAGGATTGTAAAAGAAATGCTCAAAACAGGAGTTATTCGGCCATGTTGTAGCCCCTACTCTTCACCGGTGCTCCTCATAAGAAAGAAGGATGGAATATGGCGATTATGTGTTGATTACCGAACTCTCAATGGCATAACCATCAAGGATAAATATCCTATTCCAGTAGTAGATGAGTTGCAAGATGAAAGGGAGCACAAATCTTCACAAAGCTGGACCTTCGATCCGGGTATCATCAAATACGAGTATGCGAAGAAGACATACCGAAAACCACCTTTTGTACACACAATAACCACTATGAATTTTTGTTTTCTTCAAAAGAAGGTGGAATATCTTGAGCATATCGTATCAGAGGAAGGTGTGGTAGTAGACCTCTTCAAAATTGGAGCAATGCAAAATTGGCTGACCCCGAGGAACATAAAATTGCTACATGGCTTTTTGGGTTTAACAGGCTACTACTGCAAGTTCGTGAAAAACTATGGAGAGATCAGTGCACCATGTACTTCCTTTTTGAAAAAAGATGTCTTCCAATGGTCAGATAGAGCCTCTGTTGCCTACGACAAACTTAAGGTAGCCATGACGACGACGCCGGTGCTAACACTACCAGATTTCAATCGACCCTTCATTATTGAGGCCGACGCATCTATAGTCGGAATTGGAGCAATTCTCATGCAAGATGGTCGACCACTCACATACACTAGCAAGGCATTATCTCCCTCCCATCAAAATAAGTCAACATATAATAAGGAGATGCTCGCCATTGTGCGCGCAGCAACGAGGTGGAGACCATACTTGATTGGTCGACGATTTCAAATTAAAACCGACCATAAAAGCCTCAAGTACTTTTTGGAGCGAAAGATATCATCCCCTGAGCAGCAAAACTGGGTAACAAAACTTCTTGGATTTGATTATGAAATAACTTACAAAAAGGGGAAAGAGAATGTTCTTGCAGATGCGCTTTCGCAGCTACCCGAGCAAGCTGAAGTTTTGGCCATTTCACTTCCGACCAACGACTTCCTTGAGGATATTAAGATGGAATGGTAGGAAGATTCAAAGACTAGTAAGATTATAAAAAAATTGGACGAAGCACCAAGCTCCGTAGCTCATTACAATTGGGACTCAAAAGAATTATACCATAAGAGTACTAAATTGAAAAGGAGTATGGCATATCACTCATAAACCGACGGCCAGACAGAAGTTGTAAATAGGTGCTTGGAGATGGCCCAAAGTCACCCACCAAATATAACTACCCAAGGAGGACTTCAGACTCAGCCAAGTGCCATTATTGATCGACGGATTATGACCCGACGACGACGATCCACTACTGAATTGCTAATATAGTGGGGAAACCTACTAACAGAAGATGCCACTTTAGAGAACTATGATGACTTGAAGATCAAATTCCCAAAATCCATTAATCTTCAGCCTCGAGGACAAGGCTGATTTGAAGAGGGCGGGTTTGTTAGGACTCTAGCTAGGAGAGTCCTAATTGAGAGGGACATTCATGTAAAACTGTTAGGAATTTAGCTAGAAGAGTCCTAATTGAGAGGGACATTCTGTTAGGACTCTAGCTAAGAGAGTCCTAATTGAGAGGGACATTCTGTAAGGACTCTAGTTAGGAGAGTCCTAATTGAGAGGGACATTCATGTAGGAGGTTTTTTCTTAGAGAAGAATTAGGAGTTGTAAGGGAATAGGAGTCTTGAGTATGAGTCCTATTAGGAGTTGGTTAGAAGTAAGAGTCTTAAGTAGGAGTCCTATTAGGAGTTAGGGTTTAGAAGCCCTATAAATAACCATGTATTCCTCCTCTTTTCTGAAGCAATAGATGAATCTTTTCTGCAGCCTTTGAGCAGCAACTTGGAGGGAGGAACCCCTATAGAGTTCCAAGGAGGCCGATCCCCTAAAGAGATCAACCCCAAGTTTAGAATCTGCAAGGGTTCTAGCATCTTACTATTTCATTGACATATAAATCTGCAAGTCTATTAAGCGAATAAGTCATATTAATCGGTAGGAAGTGTGCAGATTTTGTTAACCTATCAATGATAACCCAAATAGCATCATGCTTTCTAGAGGTTCTGGGTAGTCCTGAAACAAAATCCATAGTAATACATTCCCATTTCCATTCAGGAATATCTAAAGGTTGCAACAACCCTCCAGGTCTTTGGTGTTCTACTTTGATTTGCTGACAAGTCAAACATTTTGAAACATACATTGCAATTTCCTTCTTCATGCCTTCCCACCAATAATGATTTTGAAGATCTCTATACATCTTAGTGCTCCCATGATGTATGGTGTACTTTGAAGTATGACTTTCCTTTAGGATTTGATTCTTGATATTTAGTTCATTTGGTACACATACTCTCTCCCCAAATCTCAATAGGCCATCCTTTGAAACTTGAAATTGTGGCTTCAATTCCTTTTCTACTTCATTCCTCAAGTAGATTAAATGTGAATCTCGTAATTTTCCTTCCTTAATTTGTTGAATAAGATCATATTGCACTTGAATGGAGGCCATTAATATCATCGAGTCTTGCTCTTTCCTCAAAGCTTTCAAATCAAAATTTTCTTCTAATAACTTCCATTGCTTCACGACCAAACTAGCCATAAAACTTGTAGATTTTCTACTAAGTGCATCAGCTACAACATTGGCTTTGCCCGGGTGATAACGGATGGCACAATCATAATCCTTCAGAAGTTCTATCCATCTTCGCTGCCTCATGTTTAACTCTTTCTGAGTGAAAATATATTTTAAACTCTTGTGATCAGTAAAGATTTCAAACTGTCGACCATACAAATAATGTCTCCAAATCTTTAGAGCAAAAATAATTGCTGCCAATTCCAAATCATGAGTTGGATAATTCAATTCATAACTTTTAAGTTGCCTAGAAGCATACGCAATTACTCTCCCTTCCTGCATCAAAACACATCCTAGGCCCTTTCTTGAAGCATTAGTATAAACTACAAACTTATCACTACCACTTGGAATAGTGAGAATAGGGGCACTAGTCAATCTTCTTTTTAACTCTTGAAAACTTTGCTCACAATCATCACCCCATACAAATTTCATATTCTTCTTAGTGAGTTTGGTGAGAGGTTAAGCAATTCGAGAAAATCCCTCCACAAATCTCCTGTAATAACCTGCCATGCCCAAGAAGCTTCTAACTTCCGTTACATTTGTTGGTACTTCCCATTCAACTACAACTTCTATTTTTCTTGGATCAATAGATATACCCTTCCCTAAAATCACATGGCCTAAGAAAGCAACTTCATTCAACCAAAATTCACATTTGCTGAACTTTGCATACAACTTCTTTTCTCTTAGTATGGACAATACATTTCTCAAGTGTTCCTCATGCTCTTGATTACTTCTTGAATACACCAATATGTCATCAATAAATATAATTACACATATATCCAAGAGCGGTTGAAATATCCTATTCATTAGTTCCATAAAAGCTGCAGAGGCATTTGTCAAACCAAAAGGCATCACCAAGAATTCATAATGACCATATCGAGTTCTGAAAGCTGTCTTTGAAATATCCTCCTCCTTGATCTTCAACTGATAGTAACCTGACCTCAGGTCAATCTTAGAGAATACTTGTGCACCCTGCAGTTGATCAAACAAATCATCAATTCTAGGTATGGGATACTTGTGTTTGATGGTCACCTGATTCAACTGTCTATAATCAATACAAAGCCTCAATGTTCCATCCTTCTTCTTCACTAATAGTACCGGAGCACCCCATGGGGATATACTGGGTCATATGAAACCCTTATCTAATAATTCTTGTATTTGCTTCTTTAATTCTTCTAGCTCGAGTGGTGCCATTCTGTATAGAGGCTTAGATATTGGGGTTGTACTGGGGACCATATCAATAGCAAATTCACCCTCTCTATCTAGAGGTAAACCAGGCAAGTCATCTGGGAATACATAAGGGAATTCTTTGACCATTGAAATTTCATCTAGGTGGGTTTCCTGATTTGAATGCTCCTTTACACACACCATATAACAAAAACAACCTTTCTGCATAAGACGATAAGCTTGAAGTGCTGATATCAAGCAAGGAGGCAAATCATGCCTAATGCCCTCAAAGAAAAATATAGGCTGATCTGGTATGCAGAAAGTAATTATTTTTTTGTAACAATCAATACTAGCGTGATGAGAAGATAACCAATCCATGCCAAGTATAATATCAAAACCCTAGATCTCTTGGAGAATCAAATCAGCAAAGAGTTCGTGTTCTCCAATAGAGATCAAACAAGACGGGTAAACCAAGTTTGTTGCCAATGAATCTCCAACAGTAGTTGTTACATATAACATATAATCCAGGGGTCTAGGTAGAATATCCAAGTGACAAGCAAAGTATTGTGAAACAAAAGATAAGTTGGAGCCGGGATCAAACAAAACTTTTGCATTTCTTTTAGAAACATGAAGAATACCTTCCACCACTGATTTAGAAGCTCTAGAATCTTGTTCAGTGATAGCGTACACTCTAGCATGGGCTGAGGGTCTAGGAGATAGTGGCTCTTTCTTCTTCCTCAGAGGGCAATCTTTTATTTGATGATCCAACTTTCCACAAACAAAACAGGCTCCAGTCACCCAAAAACACTGACTTGTTTCAAGATTTAATCCACATCTTGCACATGACTGAGTCCTCTGCAATGGTTTCCATTTCTCAAATCCAGATGTCTTAAACCTCTTGTTACTAGCTTTAGAGATGGGGTTAGAACTCTGATATTTTAATAATGTATCAGAGTTGCTCTGATACCAACTCTGTCACGCCCCTCAAAATATCGACAATATTAAAATTTTCATCACAACTAATCCAGGATCCAAACACACATTTGAGGTCACTAAGAAAACATTCAGATCAAAATTTTACCTCTATAGTCTACAAATTGATAACCCTGTGCAATTCATAAACAAACCACACATCACTCGATAATTTATACAATCTAAACTCAACTCATCAAAATAATAACCACAACATAAATTCACAAGTGGGGAAGTCTATTCAGTCACCAAACCAACGATTACCATAAGTTCATATCATTACATGAATTTATCTTAACATTCCAAAATCCTAAACATGAGGGATCCTTTAACTTACACAAAATCCACAGGTTTAGATTCATCGTCAACATTTCATTAGATGCAGAGTGGCTTATACAACAAATACATATATGCTAATAAAGATCTGCCCAAAATCTTCTAACTTTCCACTGCCTCAGCCCAAACTTAACATTTAAGCAAGCGATATGCTATCCTGAAAAATTTATCAACAAACGGGGTGAGCATATAGAGCTCAACAAGTGACTAACATATCCATATAAAAAGAGGACAATTTATAAAGAGGTAAAGTTTCACAATACAAGTCCGGATATAAGAACTTATAGACATAATATCATTAGGTGCAGAATCACAAGGTCATTTCAATCAAACATACTTGGTTCATAACAGATGGGGCATAGAGTAATTGGAGCATGTTAGTAATAAATGAAACATTTCAGAGTATATCAATAACAAATACTGTACAGAAGCTCAAACGTTGTCTTTGACGTTGCAATCATATCATTCTTATCCAAAGCATGTATAGAAACACATAACCAAAGCTTTGGATATCATATCAAACATACAGAAGGTGTAATGAGACCTCAGACAGAATGTGATTCATCTATTTCTGAATGACCACCAGACATAAGTCTCCCTCGTCTGGGAGCTCCATCCACCCACATCTAGGAGAAGCCAGAGGGGGCCGGTAGAGCATCGCAGGCTCTAAACACATACCCTTTACCATTTCTGGCAAAGATCCAGACAATCCCACAAACACCAGAGTACAAGAGGGCAATTTTAATAATAAGTAGCATATATCGGAAGCACTCGCGGAACAACAAAACGTACATGTGCCTTTTCGAGACAATACGATGCAAGGAACAAATCTCTCACAAATGTATTCAAATTTGGAATGAAATGAAAGCAAGAGTATACAGGGATTTCAAGCAATCATATTTAGCTCAATTCAAATAAGAAGGTTGGATGAATTCAATATCCAAAGGAATGGAATATAATACGCGAAATCGACCAAAGCTGGATTTCTGACATAATTCAAGTGGCACATCGAACAAATACTTCAGAATATCAATTATGCTCCAATACCCCCAAGAATGCTATGGTCGAACAATATATCAATCTATATTCTGATGGAACAAATTTCATATGAAACAGGGTTTCCAACACGGAGTTACCATGGATTTAGTAATCAAATGTCAAAATAAAATCACTGTTCTACAGAATTCATAGGGTCGGGTTCAATAGATAACAGGATAGGCATATATGAATTCCAAATTTATCACTCTATGTGTTAAAAGAAAGGTTTAGGAGTCTAATTTCAAAAAAACTAGGTCCTTCTCAAGTCTGCATTTCGTACTAAAAATTATAGCTGGAACCGTGTATAGGGGTCAGTTTACCGAAAAATTTCAGAATCCATGGTTCTATGTCCAAGGAGAGACATATCAGTTTCTAAATAGAAATCCAACAGATTATTTTGAATCGATATAAGAACAGAGACTAATATTTCTATAGGATGGGGTTAGAACACTTGCCTTTGAGAATTTTGACCCTAAGTGAAAAGATTTGAGCAAGAAACCATAAAGCCCCAATTTTTTTTTTTTTTCTTCTTCTTCTTCTTCTTCTTCTTCTTCTTCTTTCTTTCTTTCTTTCCCTGATCACCCACGAGCTGCCTTCTCTGCTTCCTTAAGAACGAAGGCAGAGAGGCTTAAACGGTGGAATTTGTCATTTTATGCATTTTGCAGTTTAGTCCTTGTTTTTATCATATTCGTGATTAGGTCCTTCGGGTTTACATATAGGTCCTCAGATTCTTTTTTTTTTTTTTTTTAATAGATCTCCCAAATCTTACAAATGAGTTACCTCTGATTCATACTCTATTTCTTTTGTCAATTTAAAATAAATGCTTACATTATCACCAGAAATTTATACGAAAATTCGGAAATGAGGGGTGTTACAGTAAAGGTAGGGAGTCTTACCATCGTATCAACCCTCCCGCCACCGTTGCCAGCCCTAGGGGCCGTCGCTGCCATGTTTGATCCCTCTTCTGGTCGTGGCTATAGAATCGTCTCCATAGGGAAAAGCCACCGTTGCAGTATATCAGATCGCCGCTACAGTACCGTCGCCCTAGGGAGATCTGGTCGCTGCTATAGTATTATCGCCCTTGGGGAGAAGCCGATGCTGTAGGAGATCCGATCACCACTATAGTAAGGGAGATCATATCATTGCTATAGTACCGTCGCCCGTGGGAGAAAGCCAACGCTATAGGAGTAAGATCGCCCTAGGGAGATCTCGTCACCGCTACAGTTTCGTCGCCGCAATAGTACCGTCGCTGCTACAGTGTCGTCGCCCTTGAGAAACAATCGACGCTGCAGGAAATCAGATCTCCACTATAGTGTCGTCGCCCGTCTCCAGTGGGAGAAAGCCGACGCTGCAGGAGTCAGATCGCCCTAGGGAGATCTGGCCGCCGCTACAGTGGTCGCCCTAGATCTTGTCACGGCTACAGTGTCGCCCTAGATCTAGTCGACGCTACAATGTCGTCGCCGCAGCAGGAGTGAGATCGCCTTAGGGAGATCTGGTCGCCGCTATAGTGTCGTCGCCGCTATAGTGGTCGCCCTAGATCTGGCTGCATCCCCCAAGATTAAGTTAATGGGATCACCTCCCATTTCCAACTTAATCAACGTGCTAACTACGATTTTTCCTAAGACATTTACTGCAACTTGCTCCGGTGCGTCAATCGCTTCTTCCGGCGAGCTTCCGGCGAACTTCCGTCGATCATCCAATGAACCCTCGGTGATGCTCCTGCGGACTTCCGGCAAACTCTTGGACTTGCGATGATTCACTTGGCGAGTTCCGACGAGCTTCTTTTGGTAAGCTTATGGACTTCTCGGATTTGTTCCCGTAGAACATCCGACGACTGTCCGAACTTCCGTCGAACTCTCGAACTCCCAACGTGATCATTGTCTTGACTCCGGTACAACTCCTGCTGCATGTCTTACTTTCATCGTAGTTAATCCTGCACACTTATCTCAACATATAGATTAGATAACAAATGACAATTGACTTCATCATCAAAATCCGAGATACAACAGATACTACATTGTTTATTAAACATTTTGAAAATAATTTTCTTATTGTGCAAATGTATGTTGACGATATTATTATTGGCTCTTCGGATGAATCACTATGTGAATCATTTGCCAAATGTATGAGTCATGAATTTGAAATGAGTTTAATGGGTGAATTAACTTTCTTTTTAGGATTTCAAATCTAACAACTTAGGGATGGTATATTTCTTAACCAATCTAAATATATATTAGAATTGTTAAAATGATTTAACATGGATAATTCAAAAGAAATAAACACACGCCTATAAATACTGCGACTAAGTTAGATATAGATGAAAATAGTGAAACTATCGATTAAAAAACATATAGGGGAATTATAGTCTACTCTATCTCACCGCGACTAGACCAGATATTATGTTTCGTGTAGGACTTTGCGCTAGGTTTCAATCAAATCCTAAATTATCTCATCTTAAAAGTGTTAAAAGAATATTTAGGTATCTTAAAGGAAATCCCAATCTAGGATTGTGGTATCCTAAATCTAAAAAATTTGATTTAATAGCTTATGCAGATGCCGATTTTGGCGGATGCAGGATAGATAGAAAAAGTACATCTAGAACATGCCAATTTTTAGGACATGCACTTGTTTCTTGGACTTCCAAGAAACAAAATTCAGTTGCACTATCTACGGCGGAAGCCGAGTATATTGCTATAAGTGCATGCTGTGCATAAGTTGTTTAGATGAAAAATACATTAGAAGACTATGGAATTTACTTTAAAAATATTGCCATAAAATGTGATAATACTAGTGCCACATGTCTTACTAAAAATCCAATTCAGCACTCTAGAACTAAGCACATCAGTGTTAGGCATCATTTCATATGCGATCATGTCCTTAACAATGATGTTGTTCTATAATTCATTGACACAAAGCATCAATTAGCAGATATATTTACAAAAGCTTTGAATGAAGACCAATTTGAATTCATTAGAAGGAAATTAGGTATGTTAAATTGTCCCTAAGAATAAACTTGTTTGAATGGATTTTCCGTAAAGTTTTTCATCCTCTCTCCATTCCTCGTTGAATCTAATCCTTCTCTTTCGATTCTAAATGACATGTTAAATTATCTTATCCTATCTTGAATCAAACACTGCTCCCATATGATCAAGATTAATGATTTTATGATATTTTGTGAATCTCGAAATTGATTTTGATGGCTTGATTTTGAGTTTAAAGTTGACAATTTGAATTTGAATGAGTTTGTATTCGAATTATAATCTTGACTTATTGGAGTTACTACTTGAATGTATTTTTAATCACAATCTCTTCCTTGTACACCTACAATTTTTGTTATTTATAGAAAGAAGAGATTTGATAAAATAGATGAATGCTGAATTTTCCTTTATGATGAACTCTGCGTAAATATTTTAGCATACTTAATTTTGGATGATAAAATCTTTATATGATCAATGCAGAATTCTTGATGTTATAATCACAAATTATGTGCTTCAAGTATCATTCCCTTTTTGTTGATGACAAAGGGGTAGAAAAGTGATGACTTGTACCATTTTGATAGCATGACTTATATGAATTACAAAAGCTTGTGTGATATGAATGTCTTATATGCCTTGCAAAATCCTTGAGAATATCACAAGATTGATTGATCATATTGAAAGCATGCCTTACATCTATATCATGAAATTCATGTTGAAAATCTTTATCTCCTATCGTAGTAAAAATCGTCCCATATCATTTGACTTATGATTTTCATCGAAGTTTCGTATTTACTATTGCTTAATGAGAATAACGATAAGTTCTACGATTAGAACTTATCGGTTTATGCTCGAATTCAATGGATGAAATTCAAGTGTTTTCATCTTCTCACAATATGGCATATAGATAGGGGGAGTTATGTTTAACTCCGTCATCAATTGATTGTCATCATAAAAAAGGGGGAGATTGTTGAATCTCGGATTTTGTTGATAAAATCAATTGATGGGTTAATTGATCTAATCTATATTATTGAGTTAAGTGTGCAGGATTAACTACGATAACCAGAAAACACAAATCAAGAATACCGGAGTCAAGTTCGATGGACGTTTAAGAGTTCGAAGAATCATCGGAGATACTGCCAGAACCAACCGAGAAGAAATCGGGAACCTGTTGGAATTTTTGAAAGTTCGTTGAAGAGATCGTCGAAGGTTCACAGAGATCACCGAGAAGACTCGGCTACTCGTTAAAGTCAACACAAGATCAGGAGCTTGCTAGGAGTCCGTCGAAAGAAGTTCGTCGGAAAGCTCGCCGGAACAAGACTCGACTTTCGCGGTTGAAAACTTGCTTAGGATGTTGTTTTTTGTTATGTAGTGCACTTGTAATTAGGATTAGGATTAAGAGATAATATTATATTCTGGTTAAGGGCCAACTAGGCCCAAAATTAGACTTGGTTTGGGCTAAATTTGAAGCCAAACAAGTGAACCGAAGGGTTTGGCGGTGGCACCGCCAGATTGGGTGGTTGTACCGCCCAGCACCGGAGAGCTTGGCGGTGGCATCGCCTAGCACCCGAGAGCTAGGCGGTGGCACCACTTGGCTGGGCGGTGGCACCGCCAGCACCGGGAACCCAAAGAGAATTCAAATTTTGGAGCCAAAATTTGAATCCTCTTGAGGCCTATAAATACCCCTCAAATCTTAATTGAGATTATAACTTTTTGAGAAGCAATTGATTGAGAGAAAGGCCTTAGAAAAGTCTTAGCTAGTCTTGTTTTCAATTTGCTAGTGTTCACCTCCTTCTTTCTTGCTGAAAATCTGTAAGAGAGTGAACCGCTTGTAAAAAGTTGTAAGAGGGGTATTTACCCTTCCATTTCAAGAGATTTGCTAGTGGAAGGTGGGAGCCTTATCGAAGAGGGGCCTCGCAAGTGAATGTAGGTCATTTGACCGAACCACTTTAAAATCGGCGTAATCTCTAGTTTGCATTTCATTACTGCTATTTATATTGCTGCAAACCTTCTTACTTGCTTTATTTAATCATTACCTTTGCTGCATACCTTTACAAACACACGTTCAAATTAAACTTTTCAAGTTCGATTTTCATCGTATCAAAAGATTTGTTGAAACTAAAGTTTTAATATGCTGTAGTAATTCACCCCCCCCCCCCCTTATTGCCGCTCTGATCCAAACAATTGGTATTAGAGCTAGGCTCACTCTCATATTTGGTTTGATACCCAAGAGAGATGGCTTACTCTAGCATACATGAGGGTCATTCTATTACACGTCCACCAATGTTTAATGGGTCAGATTATACTTATTGGAAGACTCGTATGAGGATCTTCCTCATTTCCATGGATTTCGAGCTTTGGACTATTGTCGAAAACTGATTTCAAAAATCCTCTCTTCCGATGAGCAAATGGAATGAATTGGAGAAGAAGGTTTTTGCTTTAAACACAAAGGCTATGAATGCCTTGTTTAGTGCACTAGACAAAAATAAATTTAATCGTGTTTTAATTTATGATTCAGCTTTTGATATTTGGAGAACTCTTGAGGTCACTCATGAAGGCACTAGCCGAGTGAAAGAGTCCAAAATCAATATCCTTGTGCACTCTTACGAACTTTTCCGAATGAAACCAAGTGAGTCCATCTGAGACATGTACACCCGATTGACGGATGTCATCAATGGACTCAAAGCTCTTGCTAAAGATTTTACTAACTTTGAACTAGTAACTAAAATCCTAAGATCCCTCCCTAAAAGTTGGGATCCAAATGTTACGGCAATTCAATAGGCTAAAGAACTTAAAACATTCCCTCTTGAAGAACTTATTGGGTCTCTAATGACCTACGAAATTACATGTCAAGCTCATGATGAGCTCGAGAACCCCCTTCCAAAGAATAGGAAGGATATAGCACTCACATCACAAGAAGACCACTTGAAAGGAACATCAAGTGATGAGGACAATGACAATGACATTGCACTTTTGACTTAAAAATTTAAAAAATATTTAAGAAAGAATAAATTTAAAAATAATACAAAAAATATATTTGAACACAAGAAGAACCAAGTGATTTGCTATGAGTGCAAAAAATTGGGACGCTATAAGAACGATTGTCCTCAAACAAAAAAGAGAACATAAAACAAGAAGGCGCTCAAGGCAACGTGGGATGATTCAAGCGCGTCCCAAGAAGCGGAGTCCAACACCGAGCAAGTTGCTCATTATGCCCTAATGGCCATCGGAGAAGAGGTAACAGATTTAATTGATACATATTTACCTTATCATGAATTATTAAATGCTTTTCATGAGTTATTTGATGAATGTAAGACAATTAGTAGAAAATATAAATTGCTAAAAAAGGAGCATGATAGTCTCACTTATGATATCGATAAATTAAAAACTGAATATCATGATAGTTTAGCTCCATGTATAAAATGCCATGATCTAGAATCTCTCTAAAAGGAGAACTTGCTACTTAAGGACACCTTATAGAAATTCGAAGTTGGTAGCAAATCTTTGAACATGATCCTTACAAATAAGGGTCACGTTCCTAAAAGAAGTGGAATCGGATTTGTGAGAAGTCCTCACCAAAATCCAACCACCTTCATTAAAGGCCTCGTCTTACATGTTCGGCACCAAAGCAATTGTAACGTTTGTTGCAAATATGGACATAAAACTTATAAATGTCCATTCAAGAAAATTAGTCTGAACAAACTAATTTGGGTTCCTAAAGGAACCATGATCAATTCTATGCAATATGATGAACAAGTTAAATCAGTTTTTAAGGCACCCAAAAGAAAATGGGTACCTAAAAATAATCCCTTCTTGTAGAAACATACACCATCACAAGCTAGAGCAAGAGATGGTATCTAGATAGTGGATGCTCAAAACATATGACTAGAGATCCATTTCATTTCTCTATGCTCACTAGTAAAGAAGAAGGGTACGTCACCTTCGGAGACAACAACCAAGGCAAAATCATTGGCAAGGGAACCATAGGTAACAAATTAAAATTTTCTATTGATGATGTCTTACTAGTTGATGGATTGAAATATAATCTCTTGAGTGTTAGTCAATTATGTGATAAAGGTTATATCGTTAGATTTGAATCAAATGTGTGTATTATTAAAAAACCAAACCATAACATAACTATGATTGCATTAAAACAAAATAATGTCTACACCATCAACCTTGATGAACTAAGTAATGAAATGTGCTTCTCCGCTTTAAATGATGATGCTTGGCTTTGGCATAGGAGACTAGGCCATGCAAGCATGAAACTAATATCGAAGATCTCATCTAGAGAATTATTGCGAGGAATTCCAAATATATAGTTTATTAAGGATAAAGTATACGATGCATGTCAACTAGGTAAACAAATAAAAACTAGTTTCAAACCAAAAGCTCAAATTAGCACCACTAGACCATTACAATTGATTCATTTGGACTTATTTGGACCAATTGACATGACAAGTCTAGGAGGAAGCAAATATACGTTTGTAATTGTGGATGACTATACTAGATACACTTGGACCTATTTCTTAGCTCACAAAAGTGAATGCTTCAAGTGTTTCTCTAAATTTTGTAAACTCACTCAAACGAAAAAGGTTTCATGATTTCATCAATTCGGAGTGATCATGGTGGCGAATTTCAAAACCGTGACTTTCAAAATTTTTGTGAAGTTAATGGATACAATCACAACTTTTTCACTCCGAGGAATCCCCAACAAAATGGAGTAGTTGAAAGAAAAAATAGAAACCTACAAGAAATGGCAAGAACGATGTTAAATAAACATAGTCTACCCAAGTATTTTTGGGCCGAAGCCATAAATACGGCTTGCTACATCATGAATAGGGTCCTAATAAGACCATCCCTATCAAAAACTCCCTATGAATTATGGAATAACAAAAAAACACATATTTCCTAATTTAAAGTTTTCGGTGGTAAATGCTTTATTTTGAATGAAAGGGATACCTTAGGAAAATTTGATGCTAAATCCGATGAAGGCATCTTTCTTGGTTACTCTTCCGTTTCTAAGGCTTTTCGGGTTTTAACAAAAGAACCTTAGTAATAGAAGAGTCTATTCATTTAGTTTTTAATGAAATTTCTAATTTAAAAAAAAATGATTTTGATGATGATCTTGGTTTTGATAATTTGAATTTAAATGAACCCCCTCCACAAAATAGCAACTTGGATGCATCTTCTTCCGAAATTTCCTTACCCAAGGAATGGAAGTATATAGATGCTCATCCAAAGCATACCTCAAAAGGGGTTCAAACTCGTTCCTCATTCAATAATTATTGTGCTAACGCCACCTTCCTTTCTCAAATCGAACCGAAATACATTGACGAGATCATAAAAGATGATTTTTGGGTTATTGCAATGCAAGAGGAATTGAATCAATATGAGAGGAATAAGGTATAGAAGCTTGTTCCTAGACCTACTGACCATTTAGTCATTAGTACTAAATAGGTCTTTAGAAACAAGCAAGACGAAAATGGTATCGTGGTTAGAAACATGGCTAGATTAGTGGCCAAAGGTTTCAACCAAGAAGAAGGTATCGGTTACAAAAAAACCTTCACTCCCATGGCTCGATTAGAAGCCATAAGAATGCTCCTTGCCTATGCTAGTAGTAATAATTTTAAACTATTTCAAATGGATGTTAAAAGTGCTTTCTTGAATGGTTTTATTTCCGAAGAAGTATATGTCGAACAACCTCCCGAATTTGAAAATTATCTTCTTCCTAATCATTAATTCAAATTGACTAAGGCTCTCTATGGCTTGAAACAAGCTCCTAGAGCTTGGTATGAAAGGCTTAGTTCCTTTCTTATTTTAAATAATTTTACCAAAGGCAAGGTTGATACTACATTGTTTATTAAACATTTTGAAATTAATTTTCTTATTGTGCAAATATATGTTGACGATATTATTTTTGGCTCTTCGGATGTATCACTATGTGAATCATTTGCCAAATGTATGAGTCATGAATTTGAAATGAGTTTAATGGGTGAATTAACTTTCTTTTTAGGATTACAAATCAAACAACTTAGGGATGGTATATTTCTTAACCAATCTAAATATACATTAGAATTGTTAAAATAATTTAACATGGATAATTCAAAAGCAATAAACACCCCTATGAGTACTACGAATAAGTTAGATACGGATGAAAATAGTGAAAATTTCGATCAAAAAACATATAGGGGAATGATAGGTAGTCTACTCTACCTCACCGCGACTAGACCAGAAATTATGTTTAGTGTAGGACTTTGCGCTAGGTTTCAATCAAATCCTAAATTATCACATCTTAAAAGTGTTAAAAGAATATTTAGGTATCTTAAAGGAACTCCAAATCTAGGACTACGGTATCCAAAATCTGAAAAATTCGATTTAATAGCTTATGCACATGCCGATTTTGGCGGATGCAGGATAGATAGAAAAAGTACATCTGGAACATGCCAATTTTTAGGAGATGCACTTGTTTCGTGGACTTCCAAGAAACAAAATTCAGTTGCACTATCTATGACGGAAGCCAAGTACATTGCTGCAAGTGCATGCTGTGCACAAGTTGTTTGGATGAAAAATACAGTAGAAGACTATGGAATTCACTTTAAAAATATTCCCATAAAATGTGATAATACTAGTGCCATATGTCTTACTAAAAATCCAATTCAACACTCTAGTACTAAGCACATCGATGTTAGGCATCATTTCATACGTGATCATGTCCTTAACAATAATGTTGTTATAGAATTCATTGACACAAAGCATCAATTAGCAGATATATTTACAAAAGCTTTGAATGAATACCAATTTGAATTCATTAGAAGGGAATTAGGTATGTTAAATTGTCCATAAGAATAAACTTGTTTGAATGGATTTTCCGGAAAGTTTTTCATCCTCTCTCCGTTCCTCGGTGAATCTAATCCTTCTCTTTCGATTCAAAATGACATGTCAAATTATCTTATCCTATCTTGAGTCAAACACCGCTCCCATCTGATCAAAATTAATGATTTTATGATATTTTGTGAATCTTGAAATTGATTTTGATGGCTTGATTATGAGTTTCAAGTTGACAATTTGAATTTGAATGAGTTTGTATTCGAATTATGATCTTGAGTTATTGGAGTTACTACTTGAATTTTGTTTTAATCATAATCTCTTTCTTGTACACCTACAATTTTTGTTATTTATAGAAAGAAGAGATTTGATAAAATGGATGAATGCTGAATTTTCCTTTATGATGAACTATGCGTAAATATTTTAGCATACTTAATTTTGGATGATAAAATTTTTATATGATCAATGCTGAATTCTTGATGTTATAATCATAAATTATGTGCTTCAAGTCTCATTCCCTTTTTGTTGATGACAAAGGAGGAGAAAAGTGATGACTTGTACCATTTTGATAGCATGACTTTTATGAATTGCAAAAGCTTGTGTGATATGAATGTCTTATATGCCTTGCAAAATACCTTGCAAAATCCTTGAGAATATCACAAGATTGATTGATCATATTGAAAGCATACCTTACATCTATATCATGAAATTCATGTTGAAAATCTTTATCTCCTGTCATAGTAAAAATCGTCCCATATCATTTGACTTATGATTTTCATCGAAGTTTCGTATTTACTATTGCTTAATGAGAATAATGATAAGTTCTACAGTTAGAACTTATCGGTTTATGCTCGAATTCAATGGATGAAATTCAAGTGTTTTCATTTTCTCACAATATGGCATATAGATAGGGGGAGTTATGTTTAACTCCGTCATTAATTGATTGTCATCATCAAAATGGGGGAGATTATTGAATCTTAGATTTTGATGATAAAATCAATTGATGGGTTAATTGATCTAATCCATATTATTGAGTTAAGTGTGCAAGATTACCTACGATAACCAAAAAACACAAAGCAAGAATACCGGAGACAAGTTCGATGGACGTTTAAGAGTCCGAAGAATCGTCGGAGATGTTGCCGGAACCAACCGAGAAGAAATCGGGAACCTATCGGAATTTTTGAAAGTTCGCCGAAGAGATCGTCGGAGGTTCATGGAGATCACTGAGAAGGCTCGGCTACTCATTAAAGTCATCACAAGATCGGGAGCTTGTTGGGAGTCCGTCGGAAGAAGTTCGTTGGAAAGCTCGCCGGAACAAGACTCGACTTTTGCGGTTGAAAACTTGCTTAGGATGTTATTTTTTGTTATGTAGTTCACTTGTAATTAGGATTAGGATTAAGATATAATCCTATATTCTGGTTAGGGGCTAATTGGGCCAAAATTAGACTTGGTTTGGGCTAAATTTGAAGCCAAACAAGTGAACCGAATGGTTTAGCGGTGGCACCGCCAGACTGGGCGGTTGCACCGCCCAGCACCCGAGAGCCAGGCGGTGGCACCGCTTGGCTGGGCGGTGGCACCGCCAGCATCGGGAACCCAAAGAGAATTCAAATTTTGGAGCCCAAATTTGAATCCTCTTGAGGCCTATAAATATCCCTCAAATCTCAGCTGAGATTACAACTTTTTAGAAGCAATTAATCGAGAGAAAGGCCTTAGAAAAGTCTTAGCTAGTCTTGTTTTCAATTTGCTAGTGTTCACCTCCCTCTTTCTTGCTGAAAATCTGTGAGAGAGTGAACCGCTTGTAAAAAGTTGTAAGAGGGGTATTTACCCTTCCCTTTTCAAGAGATTTGCTAGTTGAAGGTGGGAGCCTCATCGAAGAGGGGCCTTGCAAGTGGATGTAGGTCATTTGACCGAACCACTTTAAAATCGGCGTAATCTCTGGTTTGCATTTCATTACTGGTATTTACATTACTACAAACCTTCTTACTTGCTTTATTTCCTCATTACCTTTGCTGCACAACTTTGCGAATACGCTTTCAAGTTAAGCACTTCCGATTCTGATTTTTATCGTACCAAAGATTTGTCAAAATCGACATTTTATTCCGCTACACTAATTCACCCCCCCCCCCCTCTTAGTGCCGCTCCGATCCTAACACCGACGACCGTCCGGACTTCCATCTTGACTCCAGCGCAACTCCTACTGCATGTCTTACTTCCATCGTAGTTAATCCTGCACATGTAAATAAACTTTGATCTGGACAATTAATACTAAGTTTTAATCAAGTTATCCGACATGTCATTGGTCCCAAGATGCTTCGTCCGATTCTTCGGTGCATCGTCCTCTCTTGTGGCCTATTACCCAATCGGCTAGTTGACTCTACAACTCCGATATCTTTGGCGACCTGCTCTTCCTGGCCCGATACCCAAATCCACAACCTGAAGCCTTCTTTCGATACGTCGATCGATCCACCTGCCCAACGTCCAATCTTCTGACATGTTCCTCCAGCCCAACATGATTTTTCCTGCTTTAATTGTCTCATCCTAATCGAAGCATCCTACGTCACTCAAAACATAGATTAAAACATAAAAACAATTATCAATTAGTTTCATCATCAAAATATGATATTCAACAATCTTCTGGTAGAACCCTTGCAGATTCTAAACTTGGGGTTGATCTCTTTAGGGGATCGGCCTCCTTGGAACTCTATAGGGGTTCCTCCATCCAAGTTGCTACTCAAAGGCTACAGAAAAAATTCATCTATTGCTTATGAAAAGAGAAGGAATACATGGCTATTTATAGGGCTTCTAAACCCTAACTCCTAATAGGACTCCTACTTAAGACTCTTACTTCTAACTAACTCCTAATAGGACTCCTACTCAAGACTCCTATTCCCTTACAACTCCTAATTCTTCTCTAAGAAAAAACCTCCTACATGAATGCCCCTCTCAATTAGGACTCTCCTAGCTAGAGTCCTAACAGAATGTTCCTCTCAATTAGGACTCTCCTAGCTAGAGTCCTAATAGTTTAACATTAGTGCCCCACTCAATTAGGACTCTCCAAGCTAGAGTCCTAACATACCTGCCCTCTTCAAATCAGCCTTGTCCTCGAGGCTGATGATTCATGAATTCTAGAAATTTGATCTTCAAGTCATCATAGTTCTCCCAAGTGGCATATTCTATTGGTAGGTTAGTCCACTGTATTAGCACTTCATTAGTGGGTCGTCATTGTCGAGTCACGATCCGTAGATCAATAATGGCACTTGGCTAGGTCTGGAGTTCTCTTTGGGTAGTCATATTTGGTGGGTGGCTTTGGGCTGTCTCCAAGCACCTATTTAAAACTTCCATCTGGCTGTTGGTTTGTGGGTGATATGTCGTACTCCTTTTCAATTTAGTACCCTGCATATGAAATAACTTTGTCCAAAATATGCTCTTGAAAATGCAAGTAGAATTTGTCACAAGCACAATGCGTCCTTTATAGCATAATTCTTTTGAGTCCCGATTGTAATGAGCCACGGAGCTTGGTGCTTCCTCTAATTTTTTTTTGTATCTTACTAGTCTCCGAATCTTCCTGCCATTCCATCTTAATATCCTCAAGGAAGTCGCTGGTTGGAAGTAAAACGACCGAAAATTCAGCTTGCTCAGGTAGCTGCGAAAGCGCATCTGCAACAACATTCTCTTTCCACCTTTTGTAAGTTATTCCATAATCAAATCCAAGAAGATTTGTTACCCATTTTTGCTGCTCGGGGGAAGATATCTTCTGCTCCAAGAGATATTTTAGGCTTTTTTGGTCGGTCTTGATTTGAAAGTATCACCTAATCAAGTACGATCTCCACCTCGTTGCTGCATGCACAATGGCGAGTATCTCCTTATCATATGTTAACATGTTTTGAAGGGGGGAGACAATGTCTTTCTAATGTATGTGAGTGGTCGACTATCTTGCATGAGAACGTCTCCCATTCTGTCTCCAGATGCATCGGCCTTAATGATGAAGGGTCGGTTGAAATCTGGTAGCGCTAGCACCGGCGTTGTCGTTATGGCTGCCTTAAGTTTGTCGAAGGCAGTGGAGGCTCTGTCCGACCATTGGAAGACATCTTTTTCCAGTAAGGAAGTAGGTGGTGCACTGATCTTTCCATAGTTTTTCCCGAACTTACGGTAGTAGCCTGTTAAACCCAAAAAGCCATGTAGCAATTTTATGTTCCTCGGGGTAGGCCAGTTTTGCATTGTTTCAATTTTGAAGGGGTCCACCATCACACCTTTCTCTGATATGATATGCCAAGGTATTTCACCTTTTGTTGAAGAATGTAAAAATTCGTAGTGGCCGTTATGTGTTCGAAGGGCGGTTTTTTGTATGACTTCTTCATACACTCGTATTCGATAATACCCGGATCGAAAGTCCAGCATTGTGAAGATTTATGCTCCCTTTCATCTAACAATTCATCTGCTATTAGAATATGGCTTTTGTTCTTGATGGTTATGCCATTGAGAGCTTGGTAATCAACGCATATTCGCCATGTTCCGTCCTTCTTATGTACAAGTAGCACCGGTGAAAAGTAGAGGTTGTAACTTGGCCGAATAACTCATGTTTCAAGCATCTCTTTTAAAATACTTTCTATTTCATCATTCTGGAGATGTGGATACCAATATGGCTGAGTATTTGCTGGAGATTTGACAGGAAAAATCATTATACAATGATCTTGTCGACGAGTAAGAGGTAGGTTATGCGGCTCGTCATATATATTTAAAAATTCAGCAAGCAAAGGAAATAGGTTTGGAACTTCAAATTCTATTGGCTCTCCTTTAATTTGCTACTCAAGTTGTACCAAAAAGCCCCTGCATGCTTTATGCAAAACCTTCTCCATTTGTTGTGTGCAAATCATTGTTACGTCGCCCTCAAGTTTCCTATACAGTATCACCTGTTTCTCCTTATTGTAAAATTTTATAAATAGTTGCATAAAATTCCAAGAAATATCACCTAATGTCATCAACCATTTAATTCTGAGTATGGCCTCATGATCATCAAGAGGGAGGAGGAAGATATCTGCAATTATCTCTTGGTACTGCAGCAATAGATTCACCTGCGGGCACCTATGATCACACTTCAAAATTCGTCCGTTAGCGACCTTAACGACAAACCTGCTGCATTTCTCAATAGGTAAGTTCATATGGACATAAACCTTACTGTTTAGGAAGTTATTAGTGCTGCCCGTGTCGATGAGAACAGTGATCGGTTGTTGTTTGAGAAGGCCTCCAACTTTCATCGTTTGTGGGTTTGAGTAGCCAGCTAGTGTATGTAACGTAACTTCGGTCAGTTGTGGCTCTTCTTCTGCATCTTTTTCTTCATGTTCAAGGCTCTCTTCTGAATGTTCAATGACCTCTTCTTCTATCGGTTCAATCATAAGAAGTCCTCCCTTACTACAGCGATGCTCACGACTCCACGACACGTCACAATGCCAACATAACCCCTTCGCATATCGCTCCCGAAGCTCTTCTCTTGTTAACCTCTTTGGTGTAGGGACTTGGTCAATAGTAGGGGGGGCTGAGGGCTTCAATATTACTGGTTGAGGAGCGACCCTAGTCCTCCGAGCTTCATTGTCACGCCCGCTCAAAATATCCATGATTTTTAAAATTTTCATCACAGACCAATTCAGGATCCAAACTAACGTTTGAGGACACTGAAAAACATTCTATTCAAATTCACATATATAAAACCTGTGCAGTTTATAATCATATATCACATCACTCGATAATTCACATTTATGGTAACCCAAGCCAACTTAACAAACGTGAACAACATTTATAAATCCACAAGCTAAGTAATTTATACAATCAGAACTCCAACTCTTCACCACAAGTTCGTATGATCATAAATTAGACTTAACATTTTGAAATTCCAAATAAGAGAGATCTCCTAACACTTTGACACAGTATATCCATTTCGGTTCATCGACAACATTTCATTACATACAAAACATACTTATACAACAATATCATAATAACCAACCAGACTTGCCCATAATTCTGAATAGCTATCCACTGCCTCAGCCCAAATCAAACATCTCGAAGAGTGACAAGCTGACCTGAAAGATTTATATAACAATGGAGTGAGCCAAAAATGGCTCAGCAAGTGACAAAGCATATTCAGAACAAAAACAAAGATTTCAAACAAGAAAGGTATCTTAATGCAAGGCAGAATACAAGAATTCTCAAGGATACCATCTCATTAGATACAAAATCATATGTATCATGTCATTCAAACATATTTGATTCATAACAAATGGAGCATAGAGTAATTGAGCATATCAATGGCAGATAGGACATTTCAGAACATATCAGTTCATAGCAAATAGAGCACAGAGTAATTGGAGCATATCAATGGCAGACAGGATATTTCAGAACATATCAATTCATAGCAAATGGAGCACAGAGTAATTGGAGCATATTAGTAACGAATGAAACATTTCAGAGTTTATCAATGGCGTATGAAATGTTCTGGAGCATATCAACGGCCTATGGAACATTTTGAAGCATATCAACAGTGAATGAACCATTTCAGAGCATATAAAAAACAAATACCGTACAGAAGATCAAACGTCGTCCTTGACGTTGCAATCATATCATTTTTATCCAAAGCATGTACAGAAACACATAACCAAAGCTCTGGATATCATATCAAACATATAGAAGGTGTAGTGGGACCTCGAACAGAACATGATACATCCATTTCTGAATGACCACCAGACAGAAGTCTCCCACGTCTGGGAGCTCCATCCACCCACGTCTAGGTAAAGTCAGAGGGGGCCGGTAGAGCATCGCAGGCTCTAAGCACATACCCTTTACCATTTCTGGCAAAGGTCCAGACAGTCCCACAACCACCAGAGTACAAGAGGGCAGTTTTAGCAATAAGTAGCATATATCGGAAGCACACGTGGAACAACAAACGTACATGTGCCTTTACGAGTCAAATACGATGCAAGCAACAATCTCTCACAAATGTATTCAGATTTGGAATGAAATAAAAGCAAGAGTATACACGGATTCCAAACAATCCTATATAACTCAATTCAAATAAGAAGGTTAGATGAATTTGACATCCAAAGGAATGAAACTAGAATAGGCACACATCGAAAGCAAATGCGGAACAATGGGTTATACATGTGCCTATAGGAGTCAATACGATATAGCTTAAATGTTACATAATAGTTTTCAAGAATGCAAATAATTTTAAGGACAAGAGCATACAAGAATTCAGAGTAATAATATAAAGCTCAATTGAATAAGAAGGCTAAAGGATATCAATTTCCGAAGGAATGAAACCAGAATATGAGAAATCGACCAAAGCTCGATTTCTGGCAGAATACAAGAGGCACATTGAACAAATGATTCAAACTATCAATCGTGCTCCAATTTACTCCGAAATAATCATTGGATAATACTTTCAGATAAGACGGGCTTCATATGAATTGAACTGTCCAATAGAGAGAGTTACAAATAATTTGGTAAACAAGGGTCGTAGAACAAAATCTCTATTTGGCAGAATTCATAATGTCAGATTCAACAGATTACTGGGTAGGTGTTTCGATTCCAAATCTTTCAATCCATATATCAAAAGAAAGATCTACGAGTCTAGTTTCCAATGGAATTAGTTTTGAACAAATCAGAGTTTCCAACAAAGACTTATAGGCAGCTCGGTATCAAAAGGTCAGAATCTCAGAAGTTGCATAGATTCGAATCGTTACGTCTAAACAGGAGATATATCAAATGCAAGGCTAGAACAATTCAAAGTTCCTCATATTCAAAGCAAATGTAGAGATAAAAATGATAGTGATGAAAGATCAGGATACTTGCAATAGGAAGGATTAGAACAATTACAAGAGGAACGATCAGGAAACTTGTAATAAGAAATATCAGAGCAATTATAGGAGAAACGATCAGGGAACTTGCCTTTCAAATATTTTGATCTGAATATCCAAGGAAGGTGTTAGTCCAATCCTTCTACTTTTCCTCCGTGTCCTCTCTCTGTTTCATTTTGTGCTCCCATTTTCTTCCTTTCTTCGCAACTACACCACATGTCGAACATCGAGGCACAGTCACCTGCTCTCTCTTACTCTCATTCCTTCTTTTTCTTTCCCAAACACAGCTACCACAGCCGCCGCCGCTGCCACTGCCACAATCGCAGCCCCTTCCACCGCACTACCTTCCTTCCTCCCTTCTCTTGCAGACATAACTGCTGCATACGCAGTCGCTACCGTTGCGGCCGCAATCCCGTCCGCAGCCCCTTTTCCCCTTTCCTTTCTTTTCTTTCCCAGCTGCAACTGCCACAGTCGCAGTCGCAGCCATGGCCGCAGCCACCACAACCGCAGCCTCTTCTCCCCCCCTGCTCTATTTCCTCTCCTTCTCTTCCAGCTGCAGCTGCCACTGCCACTACTGCCTCCCCTTCTCCTCTTCCTCTCTTCTTCCCTTTTCCTTTCTCTTCTTCTTTCTTTCCTTTTCTTCTTTCCCAACTGCACTACTGCAGTCGCGGCCGTAGCCACGGCCGCAACCTCTTCTTCCTCCCATGCTCATCTTCCTCTCCTTCTTCTCTTCCAACTGCAGCTACCATCGCAGCAGCCGCAGCCCCTTCTCTTCCCTTTCTCTTCTTCCTTCCCTTCCCTTCTTCCTTCCTCTTCCTCTTTCCCTGCCACAGCTGCAGTTGCCACAGCCGCAGCCGCAGCTACTTCTTTCCCTTCTCCTCTTCCTCCTCCTTCCTTTCTTCTTCTTCTCTTCTTCTCCTTCCTCCCCTTCTTCTCCCCGACGAACAGCACCTCCTTTCCTCTGTTTCCTCCTGCAGGGAACAGAGGTGCCGCCTCTTCACCCGCTTCTACTTCTTATCTTCTTCCTCACCATCTCTTCCTCTCCTTCTCTTCCAGCTGTAGCTTCCACCGCCGCAGCCGCAGCTCCTCCTTTCCCTTCTCTTCTTCTTCTCCCCTTCTACTTCCCTCCTCTGTTTCCTCTGTAGGAAACAGAGGTATCACAACCTCTTCTCCTGCTTCCTCTTCCTCTTCTTTTCCTCTTCTTCTTCTTCTCCTCTTCGAATGCCCCACACCTCTCCTCTGTTTCCACCTGTAGGAAACAGAGGTGCTGCAGCCCTAGCTGCTGCCACCTCTCGCTCCTCTCCCTCTTCCCTCTCTTTTCCCTCTTCTTCTCCTTCTCTTCTTCTCCTCTTCCTTTTTCCTCCCCAACGCCACACACCTCCTCGGTGCAGCCTTGCCGCTGCTATCCCCCTCTCTTCTTCTTCTTCTTCTTCTTCTTCTTCCCTTCTCCTCCCCAACGCCCCACACATCCTCTCCTCTGTTTCCACCTGCGGGAAACAGAGGTGCAGCAGCCCTAGCTGCTGCTACTGCCTCTCCCTCTCCCTCTCCTCTCCATCTTCCCTCTCTTCTTCTTCTTCTTTTTTTCTTCTTTTCTCCCTCTTCCTCCTCTCTTATTTTCCCTCTTCTTCTTCTTTCTTCTCTCCTCACGCCCCATCGCTCCTCTCTGTTTCTCGAAAGAAACAGAGAGTGCGTGGGAGGCGGTGGGATAAAACCGAAATTTTCGGTTTTCTTTATTTTCTTTTCATTTTGCAACTTAGCAGTTTAGTCCTTGAAATTTTTATATTTACATATAGGTCCTCAAATTTACATATAAATCCTTATTAATAAATTTTCAAAAGTGAGGGATATTACATTCATGGTTCAATTGCTCCTATTGATGTCGTGCGAAAGAGATGGCTGCCATAAGCGTATACGGTTGTCGCGCTTAAACTTCTCCTCGGATCTCTGGCTTCAAGCCCTCAATGATGTTCCTCAATAGCTGTTTTTGAGACCAATCATGAGTTTGATTAGATAACCTTTCAAACCTAGTTTGGTACTCCTGAATGGTGGAAGTTTGTCGGATTTTTGCTAGTTGTCCATCAATATTCTCGTAATCGGTTGTTGTGAAGCGGATCAATAGTCCTTCTTTGAATTATTGCCATGAAAGGACTCCATAAGTATGTTCAAACCAGTCAAACCACTGTATAACATCCCCTTCAAGATGTATAGCTACAATTTTCACCATAGATGCATCCTCGGTTTTGTGGTACTGAAAATATCGCTCCGCGCGGGAGATCCAACCAATCGGGCCTCCTTCTTCCCATCTAGGGAAGTCCACTCTCATGCATGGATAGTTGGGTTCAGTCATAGAGCCTCCCCTCCCTTGGAACTCATCTCTTTGAGCCTGGTGCGATTGGGCAAAGCTCTCTCCGTGATATGATTTTTTCGGGTTTAGTGGTCGGCCCAATCTGAGTTCTATAAAGAGCGTCTGAATCTTATCCTCCATTCGCACCTCCAAGGCTTCGAATTCAACATTGATTGCCTCCTTAGATGCCATAGTATATGCCTCCAAATCTATGATGTTAAGATCTATCTTTTGTTGTCAGGTTAAAGGCATGTATAGTTGAGAGAAGTGATGGTCGAAAGGATTAGTGGATCGATGGATGTAGGCTACGATTTAGGCTTGTTTTGTGGCTGTTTTGGGTGGAGTTTGAGGGTGTGGTTTAGTGGAGTTTTAGGGCTATGGATGAATGTTTTGTATCTGTGGTAGATGGTAGCAAAGGTTTGATAGAAATCAGTGGAAGTTGCAGCAAGTATGTGCTGTCTTGTAAGAGTAGAATTGTCGTCGAAGAAACAACGATTTCTCGACGTAATTTCCACCAAAATATTAAGAGAATTGAGAAGGGAATTGATAGAAAAATCACAGTTTATAAGATAGCAAGGATATCTAATAATCAAGAAAATTTTGGCAGTATAACAGCAAGGAAATTGGTGCAAGTTGCGATTGCAGAATTCTCGTCAAAAAATTTCAGCGGGTTACGACAAAAATTTGCAGCAACATAAAATCGGTTTTAGAGATGAATTTCTTAATAGATAAATATTATATGGAAGCCAAGATGATCTATGAAATGTATAAAAAATTTCATTCAAAAAAAAATTGCAAATAGATGGGTTAAGGCAACAATATTCTGCTGAAATTTTCTACAGCACAGATTTTTAGGTATAGCAGATTGGACGTAAAAGATTAGTGGTTTATATTGATAATTTTTTGATGAAACTAAAGGAAAATCTACTGTTAGAAAGTGTCAAAGCTATCATAAAAATGTTGTAGAGATTTGGATAGAAACAATATAGTATCAAGATCAAACAAACAGTGCTCTGCGGCTGAAATTTTACAGTGCAGATTTTCAAGTATAGCAGATTTGACATAAAAGATCAATGTTTTCTATTGAGAATTTTTTGAAAAAACCAAAGGGAAATCTGCTGTTAAAAAGTGTCAAAGATGTCATAAAAAATTCATAGAAATTTAGATATAAAAAGCATAGGAGCAAGATCAAACAGATGGTATTATGCAGTTGGAATTCTACAATGTATCTTTCATCGAAGAGATGAAAACTTTGTGACGAAAGGTTTATGCAGCAATATAGGAACAATTTTTTTTTTTGGATTTTTGAATAAGGATAACTAAATTGCAGTAGTAGTAAGGTAGGAAACCAGAACCTGTTGCAATTCACGGGGAGATCAAAGGATGATCCGCGGTGGTGGAGATAATGGCGGAATTCGACGACGATCATTTAAGCAATTGTGGGAATTGCTTTGGGCGGTTGTGGAGGGCTGATGGATGGCAGTGGAAGGGCAGCGAGATGCCAAGAACGCTGTTATGATACCAGGTGGTAGAACCCTTGCAGATTCTAAACTTGGGGTTGATCTCTTTAGGGGATCGGCCTCCTTGGAACTCTATAGGGGTTCCTCCCTCCAAGTTGCTGCTCAAAGGCTGCAGAAAAGATTCATCTATTGCTTATGAATAGAGAAGGAATACACGGCTATTTATAGGGCTTCTAAACTCTAACTCCTAATGGGACTCCTACTTAAGACTCTTACTTCTAACCAACTCCTAATAGGACTCCTACTCAAGACTCCTATTCCCTTACAACTCCTAATTCTTCTCTAAGAAAAAACCTCCTACATGAATGCCCCTCTCAATTATGACTCTCCTAGCTAGAGTCCTAACAGAATGTCCCTCTCAATTAGGACTCGCCTAGCTAGAGTCCTAATAGTTTTACATTAATATCCCTCTCAATTAGGACTCTTCAAGCTAGAGTCCTAACATCTCCCCCTTTTTGATGATGACAACTAATTGATGACGGAGTTAAACTTAACTCCCAAAGTTTAAACAAACTCCCCCTATCAATATGTCATATTGATAGAACATTGAATTCAAACTGAATTCAAGTCATTGCAATATTCATCATGAATACTTGCAACACGTCATCATGAACTTATGCGTAAACTTATGCATAACATCATACTTCTCCCCCTTTGTCATCAACAAAAAGGAGAAGTCAAACTATTCTTGTGTTTAGAATATAAGTTTAACTCATTGCATGAAAAACATAATATCAAGTTTTATCATCATGTAGTTTTAAAGCTAGAAAATTTAGCTAGTGTTACATCATGCTTAGAACATTCAAGCTATCAAGTTTTAGATATGCAAGTTTTACAGCATACAATATAGCACTTTTTCTTCTTTTGAGATAGCAACTTCTATATCATGTAAGCTAGCAAATTAGAGATGTTCAAGAAGGCAACTCTTGCTTCTTGAAATATGTAAATTTTGTCAACTTTGCTAGATGCACAAGTTAGCATATTTTGCTTCTTGAGATACGCAAGATAGCACTTTTGTAATTTTTGTTTCTTAAGATGTTCAAGATAGCAAGCTCTACATCTTGCAAGCTAGCAATGTTATAACATTTTAGAATATGCAAGCTAGCAATTTAGAGATGTTAAAGAAAGCAACTCTTACTTCTTGAAATATGCAAGTTTGCTAGATGTGCACATTAGCATGTTTTGCTTCTTCTTGAGATTTCAAGCTAGCAACTCTTGGTGATGTTTCAAGATAGAAATTTCTTCTCAAAATATGTAATTTAGCACATATTGCTTCTCTTGAGATTTGCAAGCTAGCTAACAAGCTAGGAAAATTTGCTCCCCCTATGTCATTGTCAAATAGAAGGGAATAACAATACAATAGTGTAATTCATTTCCCTTTACAATAATCTTCAAATCATGATAAGGGTTAAGTATCAATCTTATTTGTGCATCCTTATATTTTCAAATTAAAACATGCACATTTTCAAAACCTTACATTGCATTTTTTTTTATGCATGATATAAAAAATAAATCAATCATCATTACAACTCATCATACATATTATTAAAATGTAAAATCATCAAACATGATATAAATATTTATTTTTAAATTTTCAAGGATCAAGCTTAATTTTTGCAAGGATCAATATATTGTTGAGAAATCATTGGGGGGCGACATCATATGCGCAGCGGAAGAACAAGAAAACAAAAATCCCCGATTCTCAAAAAGATATTCGTCGTCGTGCGAAGATTGGTGCGTAAAAATCCGCAAAACACAAAACTGCGTATAGAGATTGTGTTACCTAGGGAGATCGTATATCCCAATTTCCTTGCAGATCCTTAGGAGAGGATGAAGGAGGTCAAGCGTCCTCCTCTCTAGCGGTGATCCACACAGCAGGGTTGCGACGACGCTCCTCAAAACTCCAGGCCTACTCTGAGGTGGAGAGGGAGAGGAGAATAGAAAAGGCAAGCAAAGACTCTAGCCTATGAGGCTGTGAATCCCTCCTATTTATAGAGATCCTGTGTCAAACCCTAATGGGTCCTTCCCTAGTGGGTATTGGATCTGCATCCAATAAGACAAGGGCTCCGTCGGATATCTCATATTCGAACCTCTACTCATCGCAATGCCTACCATATGTGTGTGACCCTCTAGGCCCAATATCGAGTTGGCCGTGAGTCATACTTGTCAGAACTCCTTCTAACTCAGTGAATTATTATCTTTGTAATAATTCACTCGACTCATCGACTACGGACGTACTAGGCCACTACACCGTAGTCCCCAGACGATACAATGGAATCCAATCCATTGCACCTGTCTATCCTCAGTTACCATGTACCTATAGTCCCTCATCCATCTAATATCCTAGAGACCGTATATCGAGCATGGTGTTGTCAGACCCATACGGTTTCTACTCGAGTCTCGCTCTAATCGGATTCTCCCGGAGAACTCTTTCTCTCTCAACCCGAATGACCCTGGCCAGGGATTTGTCTGAGCAAGAACACATGGGATATTCCTCTCATGACGCCGAGAGTGGATGATCCTCTATCGACACTCAATAGCCCTCGTAAGGTCGACTACCACTCCCAATGACCAGCTGTACTAGATCTGGGACAGCCAAACCTATAAGTCTGGTATATAAGAGTGGAGCACTGATACAGGACATCCTTGATGTCTCAAGTCTAAGGACCAGATACAACACTAGGACTACGGAATCGTTGTCTGACAATAAGGCATCATCAACCATCCAGCATTCCGTAAGCGGATCAATTAGTGAACTCATTCTCCAATGAGCACCTGTACTATATCCCTAGTGTCCCTACACGAGCAGCTATGAGACCAGCTGCATCCATCATATGGACGGGTATACAGTACACCAGTCTATCCGGGTATCACGATGTCCCTCTCGAGTAACCTATGACCGGGATTATTTAGGATATGTGTTTAAAGGTGAATCGATCTCATTATCGTGATCTCATCACGATCTGATTCTCATTGCACAAATCCAAGGACATCACAATATATATATGCATTTATGCAATAGTTATAAAGTGATATACGCCAAAATATAATAAGCAAAAAGATTCTGTATCAAGTCACACGTGCCATCACTCACGTGATTGGCTTGCTGGGCACATATGACTAGCAATCTCCCACTTGACCTAAAGCCAATCACCTATGTGTCTGATCCCCATCAGACTCCTGTAATGCTCAAAGACAATCTGAGACAACGGCTTTGTCAGTGGATCTGCAATGTTATCTTCGGATGAAACTCTTTCCACTGCTACATCTCCTCGGGTTACGATCTCTCTGATAAGTTGGAACCTCCTCATAACACTTCTGATGAGACCCGGGTTCCCTTATTTGAGTAATCACCCCATAGTTGTCGTAATATAAGGAAGTCGACTTGTCGCTATCTGTATCGACTCCCAAATCTGTGATGAACTTCTTCACCCAAACTCCCTCCTTTGCTGTATCTGATGCAGCAATGTACTCCGCCTCTGTGGTCGAGTCAGTAGTGGTATCTTGCTTGGAACTCTTCCAGCACACTGCTCCTCCATATAAGGTGTACACATACCCTGAATTCGACTTGCTATCATCGACATCAGACTAAAAACTTGTGTCAATGTAGCCTTCAACCTTAAGGCTATTACCTCCATATACTAGTAAAAGATCATTAGTCCTTCTCAAGTACTTAAGGATACACTTTACTGCTTTCCAGTACTCCAAGCTTGGATCCGCCTGATACCTGCTCGTGACACTCAGAGCATGCGCTATATCAGGCCTAGTACATAGCATGGCATACATGATAGACCCTATTGCTGAGGCATAAGGTATCATATTCATGTTTGCCCTTTCTTCTGGAGTTTTCCATGTCAAACCTTTTGACAATGGTTTCTATGTACCTGGACTGGGACAAGCCAAGCATCCTCTTGGATCTATCTCTATAGATTCTAATCCCCAAGATATAGGATGCTTCCCCTAAGTCCTTAATAGAGAAGTGTCTAGATAACCATGTCTTTACAGTGGATAGCATTCCTACGTCATTCCCAATGATGAGGATGTCATCCACATATAACACCAAAAAGGTGATAGCGCTCCCACTTACCTTCCTGTATACACTGTTGAATCTCGTATTTTGATGATGAAACTACTTGATATATGTTTATGATTTAATCTGCGTTTTGAGTGACGCAGGATGCTTCGATCAGGATGAGACAATTAAAGTAGGAAAATCATGTTGTGCCGAAGGAACATGTTAGAAGATTGGACGTCGGGCCGGTGGATCGGTCGGCGTATCGACAGAAGGCTTCGGGCCGTGGACTCGGGCATCGGGCCAAGAAGAGCGGGTATTGTGCCAAGGATATCAGAGTTGCGGAGTCAACTGGCCGATTGGGCAATAGGCTGCACGAGAGGACGATGCGCCGAAGAATCGGACGAAGCGTCGAGGGACCAATGACATGTCGGACAACTTTGTTAATTGCTTAGGATTAATTGTCTCGATTGAAGTTTTGTTTTGTTGTGCATGATTAACTATGATAACAATGAAGACATAAAGCGAAACAAAGTGTCGGAGTCAAGCGCGAAGGATTTGTTGCGAGTTCGAGAGTTCGACGGAAGTCCGAAGGTTCGTCGGGAATGCTACCGGAACTAGCCGAGAATGAGTTGGGAGCTTGCCGAAGGGTTTTTCGGAAGCTCGCCGGAAGGTTCGTTGGAAGTTCACGGAGCTCGCCGAGAAAGATCGGAGCTTGCCGACGAAGCTCGTTGGAACTCGCTAAGATCAAATCGTGAAGTCTAGGAGCTTGCCGGGAGTCCGCAGAATGGTTTCCGAGAGTTCATCGGAAGACCGCCGGAAGTTTGCCGGAAGCTCGCTAGAAGAAGTCTTGACTTGCGGACTTTGTAATAGCTTAGAAAATGTCTTTAAATTCATAGTTAGCACGTTAATTAGGGTTAGGATTAGGTGTTAATCCTATAACCCAAGTAGGGGCCAATTAGGCCCAAGTTCGGACTGGTTTGGACCATGTTTGGAGCCAAACCAAGTGAGCTGGAATAGTAAAAGAGGTGCAACCGCCCCAGCCAAGAGGTGCAACCGCCCAGGCTATGTCTCCCAGCGAGATTGGGCGGTGCAACCGCCCCAGCCAAGAGGTGCAACCGCCCAGGGCTTAGTCTCCAAGCGAGACTGGGCGGTGCAACCTCCTCTGTCAAGAGGTAGCACCGCCAGAGCTCAAGTTTCGAGCTCTGCCAAGAGGTGCAACCACCGAGCTCGGTCTTCGAGCTCTGGCAGAGAGGTGCAACCTCTTTGGACAGGTGATGCATCGCCTGAGCTCGGTCTTCGAGCTCTGGCAGAGAGGTGCAACCACCTCTGGCAGAGAGGTGCATCAGCCTGAGCTCAGTTTCGAGCTCTGCCAGGTGATGCAACCACCGAGCTCAGACTTCGAGCTCTGCCAGGCGATGCAACCACTGAGCTCAGTATTCGAGCTCTGGCAGAGAGGTGCAATCGCCTGAGCTCAGTCTTCGAGCTCTGCCAGGCGGTGCCACCTCTACAGTCAAGAGGTGCAACCGCCTGATCCCGGAATTCCGAGATTTGATCGTTTTGAGCTCCAAATTTGAATTGGGTTGGGGCCTATAAATACCCTACCCATTCAACACTGAAAGGAAACAGATCCACACCGAATTCTTGATCTTTTCAGTGATTCTAAGAGCTCAAATTTGTGTAAAGTCCTAAAGTTCTCCTCCTTCTGTTCTTTAAGTCTTGAGTTGTAAAGAGAGGAGAGAAAGGATCTGTAAAGGTTGTCTCCTAAGCCTGTCAAAAGGAGAGAAACTGTAAAAGGGCAGTTAGCCTTCGCCCATTGAAGGAAGGCAGCTAGTTGACGTCGGTGACCTCGTCGGAGGAGGAAGCCAAAAGTGGAGTAGGTCAAGACTGACCGAACCACTCTAAATCTCTGGTTTGCTTTTACCTTGAGCACTTTATCATTACTGCAAACCTCCTACATTGCTACTGCCCTCTGCGCCTTTACGAACGAGTTTCTAAGCTCTGATCTTTCAGAATCTGCATTCAAACGTAAATCGTGTTTTCGTACGATCTTCACACTGCAGTTTACGCTTACATTCGGATTCCATTTATAACTGCAAATTGCTTTCTACGTAAAACGCTTTTCAAGGTTCAAAACTGCTTTTAGACGCAAAACTACATTTAGACGTAAAATTACGTTTAGACGTAAAACTGCGTTTAGACGCAAAACTGCGTTTAGACGTAAAACTGTGTTTAGACGTAAAACTGCGTTTAGACGCAAAACTACGTTTAGACGTAAAACTGCGTTTTGACGTAAAACTACGTTTGGACGTAAAACTGAGTTTAGACGCAAACTGCGCTTAGACGCAAACTGCGCTTAGACGCAAACTGTGCTTAGACGCAAACTGCGCTTAGACGCAAACTGTGTTTAGACGCAAACTGCGCTTAGACGCAAAACTGCGCTTAGACGCAAACTGCACTGTGATTCTGCTTTTATATCGAAATCATTTTTTATCAGACGAACGCAGCTTTAGCTTTTAAATTGCTGTAAGATTTCCGCTGCACTAATTCACCCCCCCCCCCTTAGTGCTCTCGATCCTAACAATTGGTATCAGAGCGGGGTATTTCTCATTTCGGATTTACACCCGAGAGAAATGACTTTTCAAGAGGGCTGTTCGGTCTTTCGTCCACCGTTCTTTAACGGATTGGACTACACTTATTGGAAAACTCGAATGAGAGTTTTCTTAATTTCTCTAAATCTGGATTTATGGAATATCATTGAAAACGGTTTTCAATTTCCCTCCAAACCGATGAACGAATGGTCGGTTTTGGAGAAGAAGAATTTGTCTTTAAACGCAAAGGCTATGAATGCCTTATTTTGCGCATTGGACAAAAATGAGTTCAATCGGATTTCTACGTGTGAAATGGCTTTCGATATTTGGCGCACTCTTGAAATCACGCACGAGGGAACTAGTAGAGTCAAAGACTCGAAAGTTAATATTTTACTGCTTGATTTCGAGCTTTTTCATATGAAACCAAGCGAAACCGTTGTTGACATGTACACCCGTTTTACGGATGTCGTCAATGGTTTAAAATCACTTGGTAAAAGCTTTTCGGATTTTGAACTCGTTAACAAAGTTTTGCGCTCACTTTCTAAAACTTGGGATTCAAAAGTAACTGCTATTCAAGAATCGAAAAACTTGAACCATTTTCCACTTGAAGAACTAATTGGTTCATTAATCACATATGAAATGACGTGCAATGCACGTGAAGAACTTGAGAACCACCTTCCAAAGAACAGGAAGGATTTGGAACTCTGGACAAATGAATGCCACTTGAGCGATGACTCAAGTGATGAGGACAATGATGAACAAACCAACCTTCCAAAGAACAGGAAGGATTTGGGACATAGAACATTTGAAGACTACTCGAGCATAAGCTCAAGTGATGGTGAACTTAAACTACAAATGAAACGAAAATTAAAAAGCAAAAAGAATGGAACTACTTGCTTTAAACGCAAGAAGAAGAACAAAAATTGGGATGAATCGAGCTCATCTGAAGACGAGAAAGTCAACAAAAGCGAGGCGGCAAACTACGCCTTACTAGCTTACGACATTGAGGTAATTAAAATGCCTTTGGTTTATTTTGAAATTACTTGATGCTTTCATGATATATTTTCTTTTTTAGTTTAGAACTAATTTTCTTGAAAATTACATGTTTAAAAATAAAAATACAAAAATTATGATCATGCTGATAATTTCAAAAATAATATTGCATATTTTATGATAAACAAACAAAATGATTTTGATCATGGTTAAGAAGTAATAATGTGTATCATGTTTGATTAACATTGTTGAATGAAATCACGTTTGATTTAAAGTAATGCATAAAGATGTAATATGAAATGGTTATTAACAATTTTATGCATGTGATTTTAAGTTATCCATGATCATGAGCTTGTTTGATCTTCTTGACTTAATTTCAAGATCTATAGCAAAAATCATGTTTGAATATATGAAAGTGTTAATTTCATTTTCGGATTCACTTAACAATTGGTATTCTAACAATCGGATTTTCTCATACACTTATGAAAAATATTTTTCTAAAATGGATTTGATGAAATGATTCATGCTTATAAACTCCATCTTGAAATATGAATGATAGTGTTTTTGCTTGCAAAGATTTGTTTCACATTCATATCTCCTATGATTCGTGTGCAGAAAAAGAATTTATAAATCATAATACAATGAGATTACTTATGCAAAAATAAAGTGCTTTTGTGATTCTTTGCTAAAGAGAATAATTATTAAAATCATGATCTTGGTAATTATAACATGGAGCTCTTTATAACTCAAGATCGTTCATTATGCTCCCTACATTTATAAAAAAGGGAGTTCTTCAAATGAAATGCAATTCAATGAAGTGTCATATTGATATCTTGAAACTTGGAATATTTTAAAATGTGATCTTGATAAGAATGTTTTAAGTTGCTCTTTGTACTATATCTTTTCGAATGAATCATGAGCCTTGATATCATATATTTCATAATACAATATTTCTTTGCCTTATGTCTTGAACTTTAATGCTTATCTTAATTTGGCATATAAAGACTAAGGCATACTTAGATGAAAAAGAATCTCTTAAAAAATGCTTTTCCCATTTGATCGAGATTAATGATTTCATGATATTTTGTGAATCTTGAAATTAATTTTAATGACTAGATTATGAATTTCAAATTAATAATTTGATTTGAATAAGTTTTATCTAAATCATAATCTTGATCTTGCAAAATTGAAGTCACAAATAATATCTTGTGGTATTCATGAATTGATACTCACAATATGAAAGCATTGATATTCATGACTTGAATTGGATTGAAACATTGTATGCTTAAATTAATCATTCTCCTATGTTTCAAAAATTCCTTAAATGCCTTATGTGATGATTGAAAACTAACTTGCTTTATGATGAATCAAAAATTATGACTTGATCTATGATGTAAATGCCTTGAAATGATTGAAATATTTAACACTTTTATGCTCTACCCCCTACTTTCTTCTTGTTTTCAATGATAAAATGGGGAGAAATTTTGATCATGCATGGTAGGATATAATTTGACAAAATTGATACTATTATGATATGAAACATTAATGTAATTATGAATGGTGATATGATATCATGCATGTAATACCTCAATTTATGATAATGATGCATGCAATGATAAAATATTCATGATGAAAAATTATCTTGACATTCATAACTTGATTATTCATCATTTGTCATGATTTTGAAATCGTTGTAAAAGGAAAAGAGAACTACAAAACTGTATTCTCTCTTTCTTTTTTTTACAATGACAAAGGGGGAGATAGTTAGCTTGTACAAGTCAAGAAGATGCAAAAACTTGATTGCTAGCTTACCTATTTTAAGAAGCAAAGATTGCTAACTTGCTTATTTCAAGAAGAAAAATTGTCTTCTTGAACATCACTATCTTGAATATCTCAAGAAGCAAAATTTGCAATTTGCACATTGCAATAGGAAGCAAGAATCATGAGCTTACACAAGAAAGCTATCTTGCATTTGCTTTCGAAATTTTTGCTAGCTTATATGTTGTGAAACTTGTATATCGTAAAAATTGCTAGCTTGTTGGTCTAAAGAGAAGCAAAAAGTTGCTATCTCAAAAGAAGCAAATATGCTATCTTGCCTATCTCAAGAGGCAAAAATGCTAACTTGCGCATCTAGCAAAGTGAGCAAAATTTTCAAGAAGCAAGAGTTGCCTTCTTGAACATCTCTAATTTGCTAGCTTGCATGATATAGAACTTGCTATCTTGAACATTACCAAAAGTGCTATCTTATATGTTATAAAACTTGAATATCTAAAACTTGATAGCATGAATGTTCTAAGCATGATATAACACTTGCTAAATCTTCTAGCTCAAGATTGCATGATGATAAAACTTGATACTATGTTTTTCATGCAATGAGTTGAATCAATATCACAAACACTTGATTGTGATACTTCTCCTTTTTATTGATGACAAAGGGGGAGAAATATGTTGATGAAAGTATGTTGATGACATGACATGTGATGCATAAGTTTATGCATATGTTCATGTTGACTTATTGCAAGTATTCATGATGAATATTGCAATGACTTGAATTCAGTTTGAATTCAAGGTTCTATCAATATGGCATATTGATAGGGGGAGTTTGCTCAAACTCCGGGAGTTAAGTTTAACTCCGTCATCAAGTGGATGTCATCATCAAAAAGGGGGAGATTGTTGAATCTCGTATTTTGATGATGAAACTACTTGATATATGTTTATGATTTAATCTGCGTTTTGAGTGACGCAGGATGCTTCGATCAGGATGAGACAATTAAAGCAGGAAAATCATGTTGTGCCGAAGGAACATGTCAGAAGATTGGACGTCGGGCCGGTGGATCGGTCGGCGTATCGACATAAGGCTTCGGGCCGTGGACTCGGGCATCGGGCCAAGAAGAGCGGGTATTGTGCCAAGGATATCGGAGTTGCGGAGTCAACTGGCTGATTGGGCAATAGGCTGCACGAGAGGACGATGCGCCGAAGAATCGGACGAAGCGTCGAGGGACCAATGACATGTCGGACAACTTGGTTAATTGCTTAGGATTAATTGTCTCGATTGAAGTTTTGTTTTGTTGTGCAGGATTAACTATGATAACAATGAAGACATAAAGCGAAACAAAGTGTCGGAGTCAAGCGCGAAGGATTTGTTGCGAGTTCGAGAGTTCGACGGAAGTCCGAAGGTTCGTCGGGAATGCTACCGGAACTAGCCGAGAATGAGTTGGGAGCTTGCCGAAGGGTTTTTCGGAAGCTCGCCGGAAGGTTCGTTGGAAGTTCACGGAGCTCGCCGAGAAAGATCGGAGCTTGCCGACGAAGCTCGTTGGAACTCGCTAAGATCAAATCGTGAAGTCTAGGAGCTTGCCGGGAGTCCGCAGAATGGTTTCCGAGAGTTCATCGGAAGACCGCCGGAAGTTTGCCGGAAGCTCGCTAGAAGAAGTCTTGACTTGCGGACTTTGTAATAGCTTACAAAATGTCTTTAAATTTATAGTTAGCACATTAATTAGGGTTAGGATTAGGTGTTAATCCTATAACCCAAGTAGGGGCCAATTAGGCCCAAGTTCGGACTGGTTTGGACCAAGTTTGGAGCCAAACCAAGTGAGCTGGAATAGTAAAAGAGGTGCAACCGCCCCAGCCAAGAGGTGCAACCGCCCAGGCTATGTCTCCCAGCAAGATTGGGCGGTGCAACCACCCCAGCCAAGAGGTGCAACCGCCCAGGGCTTAGTCTCCAAGCGAGACTGGGCGGTGCAACCTCCTCTGTCAAGAGGTAGCACTGCCAGAGCTCAAGTTTCGAGCTCTGCCAAGAGGTGCAACCACCGAGCTCGGTCTTCGAGCTCTGGCAGAGAGGTGCAACCTCTTTGGACAGGTGATGCATCGCCTGAGCTCGGTCTTCGAGCTCTGGCAGAGAGGTGCAACCACCTCTGGCAGAGAGGTGCAACCACCTCTGGCAGAGAGGTGCATCAGCCTGAGCTCAGTTTCGAGCTCTGCCAGGTGATGCAACCACCGAGCTCAGACTTCGAGCTCTGCCAGGCGATGCAACCACTGAGCTCAGTCTTCGAGCTCTGGCAGAGAGGTGCAATCGCCTGAGCTCAGTCTCCGAGCTCTGCCAGGCGGTGCCACCTCTCCAGTCAAGAGGTGCAACCGCCTGATCCCGGAATTCCGGGATTTGATCGTTTTGAGCTCCAAATTTGAATTGGGTTGGGGCCTATAAATACCCTACCCATTCAACACTGAAAGGAAACAGATCCACACCGAATTCTTGATCTTTTCAGTGATTCTAAGAGCTCAAATTTGTGTAAAGTCCTAAAGTTCTCCTCCTTCTGTTCTTTAAGTCTTGAGTTGTAAAGAGAGGAGAGAAAGGATCTGTAAAGGTTGTCTCCTAAGCCTGTCAAAAGGAGAGAAACTGTAAAAGGGCAGTTAGCCTTCGCCCATTGAAGGAAGGCAGCTAGTTGACGTCGGTGACCTCGTCGGAGGAGGAAGCCAAAAGTGGAGTAGGTCAAGACTGACCGAACCACTCTAAATCTCTGGTTTGCTTTTACCTTAAGCACTTTATCATTACTGCAAACCTCCTACATTGCTACTGCCCTCTGCGCCTTTACGAACGAGTTTCTAAGCTCTGATCTTTCAGAATCTGCATTCAAACGTAAATCGTGTTTTCGTACGATCTTCACACTACAGTTTACGCTTACATTCGGATTCCATTTATAACTGCAAATTGCTTTCTACGTAAAACGCTTTTCAAGGTTCAAAATTGCTTTTAGACGCAAAACTACATTTAGACGTAAAATTACGTTTAGACGTAAAACTGCGTTTAGACGCAAAACTGCGTTTAGACGTAAAACTACGTTTAGACGTAAAACTGCGTTTAGACGTAAAACTGCGTTTAGACGCAAAACTGTGTTTAGACGTAAAACTGCGTTTAGACGTAAAACTACGTTTTGACGTAAAACTGCGTTTGGACGTAAAACTGAGTTTAGACGCAAACTGCGCTTAGACGCTAACTGCGCTTAGACGCAAACTGTGCTTAGACGCAAACTGCGCTTAGACGCAAACTGTGTTTAGACGCAAACTGCGCTTAGACGCAAAACTGCGCTTAGACGCAAACTGCACTGTGATTCTGCTTTTATATCGAAATCATTTTTTATCGGACGAACGCAGCTTTAGCTTTTAAATTGCTGTAAGATTTCCGCTGCACTAATTCACCCCCCCCCCCCTCTTAGTGCTCTCGATCCTAACATACACAAGGCTCATCTTCGTTCTTAACGAAGTCATAAGATCTGATTGACTCATCAAATCTTATGTTCCAACTTTGGGAAGCTTGCTTTAGTCCATAAATGGATCTAAGCAACCTACACACCTTATCTGGGCAGTTCTTGGACACGAATCCCTCAGGTTGCATCATATACACCTCCTCCTCGAGGTTCCCGTTGAGGAATGCGGTTTTCACATCCATCTGCCAGATCTCATAATCATAGTGTGCTGCAATAGCCAATAGAATTCTGATGGATTTTAGCATTGCTACGGGTGAGAAAGTTTCGTCGTAGTCAACACATTGCCTTTGACGATACCCCTTAGCCACTAGCCTTGCTTTATAGGTCTCTACCTTTCCATCTACTCCAATCTTTTTCTTAAAGATCCACTTGCAACCGATGGGTACAATACCTTCGGGCGCATCAACTAGGTTCCAAACCTTATTGGAGTACATAGAATCCATCTCAGAATTTATGGCTTCTTGCCATTTCCCGGAGTCTATACTCATAATAGCCTCCTCGTAGGTTTGAGGATCAATATCCTCTACATCCTCTGCTCTAATATGTCCCACATATCTCTCAGGAGGATGGGATACTCTATCAGACCTACGTAAAGTTGATACTTGTGTATTAGGTACCTGAACAGACTCGGGCTGTAGAGTGGTGCTTGAGCTTGGTTCTCTAACTTCGCTCAACTCTATCATTCTCCCACTATCTCCGCCAAGAATGTGTTCCTTCTCAAGGAACACTGCTCTCTTAGCTACAAAGACCTTTTTGTCCTCGGGATGATAGAAGTAATACCCACAAGTTTCCTTGGGGTACCCCACAAATATACATCACTCTGTCCTTGATTCTAACTTATCGGGGTTGTGTCTTTTAACGTGGGCTGGGCAGCCCCAAATCTTAACAACCTTAAGATCAGGCTTCTTCCCTTTCCATATCTCAAATGGTGTAGACACTACCGACTTAGTTGGAACTCTGTTCAGAAGGTAAGCTGCAGTTTCTAGGGCATATCCCCAGAATGAGATGGGTAGGTCAGCGAAACTCATCATGGATCGTACCATATCTAATAATGTACGATTTCTCCTTTCAAAGACACCATTGAGCTTAGGTGTATAAGGAGGTGTCCATTGGGATAATATCCCATGGTCCTTGATGAACTGAGTAAAGTCTGTACTTAAGTATTCACCTCCTCGATCTGATCGAAGAGTTTTGATACTCTTTCCAGTCTGGTTCTCCACCTCATTATTTTACTCTCTGAATTTCTCAAAGGCCTCGGACTTGTACTTCATTAAGTACACATATCCATACCTTGAGAAATCATCAGTAAATGTAATGAAGTAGGAGTAACCTCCAATGGCATGAGTTGACATGGGTCCACATACATCACTATGTATGAGTTCCAACAACTCAGTGGCTCTCTCTCCAGTTCCACTAAATGGAGAGTTGGTCAATTTTCCACGAATGCAAGGCTCACAAGTTGCATAAGACACATAGTCGAATGGATCTAGATATCCATCATTTAGCAACTTTTGAATCCTTCTTTCATGGATGTGACCTAGCCTACAATGCCACAGGTATGCACTGTTCAACTCATCTCGTTTCCTTTTGGACACATTTACATTCATGATATGTGGAGTGGTGTCTAACATAAATAAACCATTATGCAATGTTCCTTTCATGATGATCTTATCATCTAATAATATCGAACAACCATTGTTCTCAAAAACAAATTTATATCCAATAACTGTTAAACATGAAATGGAGATAATGTTTTTTATAATAGAAGGAACAAAATAACATGCATCTAATGCAATAAAAGCTCCACTAGGCAGATGTAGGGCGACCTCGCCAACAGTTAATACAGCAACTTTTGCTCCATTACCCATCTTGAGGTCCATCTCGCCTCTCTCTAGTCTCCTAGGCCTTGCCAGAACCTGCAACGAATTGCATATATGATAAGCACTACCGGTATCCAATGCCCATGTGTTATCATAAGAGTTTGACAAATGGAGACTGATCATGAATGTACCTGAAGCTTCATCAAACTTTTGTTTCACCCTTTCTGCAAGGTACTCTTTGCAGTTTCTCTTCCAATTCCCATCTTTACCACAGTGGAAGCACTGGCCTTTGTCCTTTGTTGGGTCTTTCTTAGCAACCTTTGCTTTACCTTGTTTGCCCTTGCCCTTTCCCTTCTTAAGGAACCTTTCTGCTTTCCTTTTCTTTCTGGTCTCACCAATATAGAGAACTGGCTTCTCTTTCTTAATAGTACTATCTACCTCCCTCAACATATTGAGGAGCTCTAGGAGAGTCACCTCAAGCTTGTAAATATTAAAATCCATTATGAACTATGAAAAGGAATCTGATAGGGACTGAAGTACAATGTCTATACACAAGTTATCCTCTAGGACCATTCCTAGACCTGTGAGTTTCTCTATCCACTCAACCATCTTTAGGACATGGTTCTAAACCGGTGTCCCCTCAGTCATCCTAACGCGGAAGAGGCTCTTGGATATCTCATATCGTTGAGTCCTTTCCTATTCCTCAAACAATTTGCGGACATGTAGGAGAATGGATCTGGCATCCATCTTTTCATGTCTCTGTAACTCAGGAGTCATAGAGCCCAACATATAGCAACGAGCAAGAGTGAAGTCATTAATGTACTTCACGTAGCGAGTGATCTCATCCTCGCTTGCCCCTTCTTCGGGCGTAGGCATCACTGTATCAAGGATGTACACGATTTTCTCTGCTGTGAGAACAATTCTCAAGTTACGGAGCCAATCCGTATAATTTGGACCAGTGAGGCGGTTGACATCAAGTATGCCACGTAAGGGATTTGAAAGCGACATTTTCTGAAAATAAAGATGTAGCAGAAATGAATAACATGCAGATTTTGTAAGAAATAAACTATCAACATATGGACTTCTATCTTAATATGCTCCCACTATTTTACTAACGAGTCACGCGACACCCTCAGCACGTGAAACGGAAGTCTCCGGCAGACTTCTAGTAGGGATCAGGATCCAATCAGCGTCTTAGTGTAACCTCGAGGGACTCGACCAATCACACTAAGCCTAAAAGGTAGGCAACTCTTGCCGATCACAACTCCTTGTGATTCCCGTCCTGTTCGGCCTCCGAATCACCATGGCCTCGAGGGACTCGACCAACCATGATGCTCGGTTAAGTCAACACCTTCGTTACAATATGAGTCTGATTTGATGATATACCCTCGAGGGACTCGACCAAGCATACCATGCCCTCAGGTCACCGGTGACATCTCTATGTCGTAAGCAAGATAGCGAATCGCGATATAGGTGATGTTGAATCTCGTATTTTGATGATGAAACTACTTGATATATGTTTATGATTTAATCTGCGTTTTGAGTGACGCAGGATGCTTCGATCAGGATGAGATAATTAAAGCAGAAAAATCATGTTGTGCCGAAAGAACATGTCAGAAGATTGGACGTCGGGCCGGTGGATCGGTCGGCGTATCGACAGAAGGCTTCGGGCCGTGGACTCAAGCATCGGGCCAAGAAGAGCGGGTATTGTGCCAAGGATATCGGAGTTGCGGAGTCAACTGGCCGATTGGGCAATAGGCTGCACGAGAGGACGATGCGCCGAAGAATCGGACGAAGCGTCGAGGGACCAATGACATGTCGGACAACTTGGTTAATTGCTTAGGATTAATTGTCTCGATTGAAGTTTTGTTTTAAGTGTGCAGGATTAACTACGATAAGAGTAAGACAAGCAGCAGGTGTTGCGCCGGAGTCAAGATCATGATCACGTTGGGAGTTCGAGAGTTCGACGGAAGTTCGGACGGTCGTCGGAGGTTCAGCGAGAACAGATCCGAGAAGTCCAGAAGCTTGCCAAGCGAAGCTCGTCGGAACTCGCCAAGTGGATCGTCGCAAAGTCCAGGAGTATGCCGGATGTCCGCAGAAGGATCACCGAGGGTTATCGGTTGATCGACGGAAGTTGGCAGGAAACTCACCGAAAGAAGCGATTGACGCATCGGAGCAAAGCTGCAGAAGTTGTCTTAGAGTTAATCGTAGTTAGCATGATGATTAAGCATGAAAATGGGAGGTGATCCCATTAGCTTAATCTTGGGGCAATTGGGCCCCTGAAAAGATTCAAAGTGGGCCGAATGGAGTGAACCATTCGGACCCAGATTGCACCAGGAGGTGCAACCGCCCCAGCCAGGAGGTGCAACCGCCTGGGCTGTGGGGTTGGGAGGTGCAACCGCCCCAGCCAGGAGGTGCAACCGCCAGGGCTGCGAGGCTGGGAGGTGCAACCGCCCCAGCCGAGAGGTGCAACCGCCCAGAGCTCAGTCTTCGAGCTAGACTGGGCGGTGCAACCTCCTCTGCCAAGAGGTAGCACCGCCAGAGCTCAAGTTTCGAGCTCTGCCAGGCGATGCAACCACCGAGCTCAGTCTTCGAGCTCTGGCAGAGAGGTGCATCAGCCTGAGCTCAGTCTCGAGCTCTGCCAGGTGATGCAATCACCGAGCTCAGTCTTCGAGCTCTGGCAGAGAGGTGGATCAGCCTGAGCTCAGCTTGGAGCTCTGCCAGGTGATGCAACCACCGAGCTCAGTTTCGAGCTCTGCCAGGTGATGCAATCACCAAGCTCAGTCTTCGAGCTCTGCCAGGTGATGCAACCATCGAGCTCAGTCTTCGAGCTCTGGCAGAGAGAAGCAATCGGCAGAGCTCAGTCTTCGAGCTCTGCCAGGCGGTGCCACCTCTCCAGTCGAGAGGTGCAACCGCTTGATCCCAGAATTCTGGGATTTGATCGATTTGATCGTTTTGAGCTCGAATTTTGAATTGGGTTGGGGCCTATAAATACCCCACCCATTCAACATTGAAAAGATATAGACCTACACCGAAATCTTGATCTTTTCTGTGATTCTAAGAGCTCAAAAGTGTTGTAAAGCCTTTAAGTCTCCTCCTTCTGTTCTTCAAGTTTTCAATTGTAAAGTGAGGAGAGAAAGGTCTGTAAAGGTTGTCTCCTAAGCCTGTCAAAAGGAGAGAAACTGTAAGAGGGAAGTTTGGCCTTTGCCCATTGAAGGAAGGCACCTAGTTGACGTCGGCAACCTCGTCGGTGGAGGAAGCCAAAAGTGGAGTAGGTCAAGGCAGACCGAACCACTCTAAATCTCTGGTTTGCGTTTATTTTCGAGCACTTTATCATTGCTGCAAACCTCCTTCATTGCTACTGCTCTCTGCGCTTTCACGAACAAGTTCTAAGTGCTGTTCTTCTGAATCTGCATTCAGACGTAAATTCGTATTTTCATACATTACTGTTTACGTTTACGTTTGATTCTGCAGAACTGTCTTCCGTGCTTTTACGAACGAGCTTCTTTGCAGTTTACACTTACATTTTGATCCTATTGATAACTGCAAACTTTCCTCTACGATTTTACGAACGAGTTTCAGCATTTAGACGTAAAACTGCATTCAGACGTAAATCGGCTTTCCTCGCTCAATCATCAGATTTCAGTTCACGTTTACGTCTTGATTTCAACTGCATACTGCCTTCTGCGAGTATACAAACAAGTTTCAAAGTTTAGACGTAAATCTGCGTCTAGACGTAAAACTGCGTTTAGACGTAAATCTGCGTTTAGACGTAAATCTGAGTTTAAGACGTAAATCTGAGTTTAGACGTAAATCTGCGTTTAGACGTAAATCTGCGTTTAGACGTAAATCTGCGTTTAGACGTAAATCTGCGTTTAGACGTAAAACTGCGTTTAGACGTGAATCTGAGTTTAGACGTAAACTGCGCTTAGACGCAAAACTGCGCTTAGACGCAATCTGCGCTTAGACGCAAACTGCACTTAGATACAAACTGAGAATTTGCTTTTGCATCATAATAGTTTTTGAACGAACGCAGCTTTTGGTTTTTAATCGTTGTAAGATTTCCGCTGCACTAATTCACCCCCCCCCTCTTAGTGCTCTCGATCCTAACAATTGGTATCAGAGCGGGGTATTTCTCATTTCGGATTTACACCCGAGAGAAATGACTTTTCAAGAGGGCTGTTCGGTCTTTCGTCCACCGTTCTTTAACGGATTGGACTACACTTTTTGGAAAACTCGAATGAGAGTTTTCTTAATTTCTCTAAATCTGGATTTATGGAATATCATTGAAAACGGTTTTCAACTTCCCTCCAAACCGATGAACGAATGGTCGGTTTTGGAGAAGAAGAATTTTTCTTTAAACGCAAGTCTATGAATGCCTTATTTTGCGCATTGGACAAAAATGAGTTCAATCGGATTTCTATGTGTGAAACGGCTTTCGATATTTGGCGCACTCTTGAAATCACGCACGAGGGAACTAATAGAGTCAAAGACTCGAAAGTTAATATTCTACTGCTTGATTTCGAGCTTTTTCATATGAAACCAAGCGAAACCATTGTTGACATGTACACCTGTTTTACGGATGTCATCAATGGTTTAAAATCACTTTGTAAAAGCTTTTCAGATTTTGAACTCGTTAACAAAGTTTTGCGCTCACTTTCTAAAACTTGGGATTCAAAAGTAACTGCTATTCAAGAATCGAAACACTTGAAACATTTTCCACTTGAAGAACTAATTGGTTCATTGATCACATATGAAATGACGTGCAATGCACGTGAAGAATTTGAGAACCACCTTCCAAAGAACAGGAAGGATTTGGAACTCTGGACAAATGAATGCCACTTGAGCGATGACTCAAGTGATGAGGACAATGATGAACAAACCAACCTTCCAAAGAACAGGAAGGATTTGGGACATAGAACATTTGAAGACCACTCGAGCATAAGCTCAAGTGATGGTGAACTTAAAATGAAACGAAAATTAAAAAGCAAAAAGAATGGAACTACTTGCTTTAAACGCAAGAAGAAGAACAAAAATTGGGATGAATCGAGCTCCTCCGAAGAAGAGAAAGTCAACAAAAGCAAGGCGGCAAACTACGCCTTAACAGCCTACAATGATGAGGTAATCGAAATCCCCCTAATTTACTTCGAAATTACATGATGCTTTTCATGATGCACTTTTCTTTTTCTTTAAATTTTGTTGAAAATTATATTTTTAATAATTTGACAATGAAAATGCAAAAATATGATCATGCTTGTAATCTTGAAAATGATAATGAAAATTGCATGTCTTATGTTAATACAAGATAGAAATCTAATGATTTTACACCTAGTGAGATTAATCTTATGTGCTTGAGAAGCAAGAATGTATATTTTGATGATTTTCATATTGCTTTTCAATGACGATACATGGCTTTTGTCTAGAAGGCTTGATATTTTTCATTGTCTTTGTTTATTAAATATAATGTATGGTTTTGACATAAGAATAAAGATTTGAGCATGCTATTATAAAGTCAATCATAAATTAAAATTAAAGAAGTTTTAGGCATTTATAAGAATCATTCAAAATTATCTTCAATGAAACCTTGCTTAATGTTGCAATGAAAATATTAAAGTTATACTTGATGATTTCAGATTTGACAAATGCTACACTTTAAATATGAATCATTCTTCAATCAGATTAAATGCTTCAATCATTTTCTAACTCTAGAGTTCTCGATTTTGGTGAAATACAAGTGATAAATTCATTTATGATATCTTGTAAATCACTTGAATTATGAATGAGTTTTTCCTTTTTATGATGTGTTAAAAGAATCACTTAAAAAGAAAATGTTTTTCCCATTTTATCGAGATTAATGATTTCATGATATTATGTGAATCTCGAAACGGATTTTGATGAAATAGTAATAACGTTATTCATGTTATGAATCTTAAAAATGATAATATGCTTCATGTGATAATATGAATACATGAAACACTTATGATATTCTGTGTATTCATAAAATATTTATCTCATCATCCAATAACTCTTCTTGATATTCCTTATGAGATGAAATGAAATAATGCATGAAATACAAATGAGGAGTTAATGATCATGCATAATAGGATGTAATGAATTCTAGATACCATCATTTGAATATCTATGATCATGCTGCCAAAATGATATATCATGAATGCTTGAATATCATGTTTGATATGCTCATGATGATGATTGATTTTTCAGTATCATGCATAAATTTTTTGAAATGTAATGTTAATGAATTTGTGCATTGAAACTATAATGATGCACAAATAAGAATGATTACTTACCTTTGTCATGATTTAGAAATTGATGTAAAGGGTTTTTCCCTTGTTGACAATGACAAAGGGGGAGATAGCTAGCTTGTACAAGTCAAGAAGATGCAAAAACTTGATTTGCTAGCTTACCTATTTTAAGAAGCAAAGATTGCTAACTTGCTTATTTCAAGAAGAAAAATTGTCTTCTTGAACATCACTATCTTGAATATCTCAAGAAGCAAAACTTGCAATTTGCACATTGCAATAGGAAGCAAGAATCATGAGCTTACACAAGAAATTTATCTTGCATTTGATTTCGAAATTTTTGCTAGCTTATATATTGTGAAACTTGTATATCGTAAAAATTGCTAGCTTGTTGGTCTAAAGAGAAGCAAAAAGTTGCTATCTCAAAAGAAGCAAATGTGCTATCTTGCCTATCTCAAGAGGCAAAAATGCTAACTTGCGCATCTAGCAAAGTGAGCAAAATTTTCAAGAAGCAAGAGTTGCCTTCTTGAACATCTCTAATTTGCTAGCTTGCATGTTGTAGAACTTGCTATCTTGAACATTACCAAAAGTGCTATCTTATATGCTATAAAACTTGCATATCTAAAACTTGATAGCATGAATGTTCTAAGCATGATGTAACACTTGCTAAATCTTCTAGCTCCAAGATTGCATGATGATAAAACTTGATACTATGTTTTTCATGCAAAGAGTAGAACCAATATCACACACAAACACTTGATTGTAGTACTTCTCCTTTTTGTTGATGACAAAGGGGGAGAAGTATGTTGATGACATGACATGTGATGCATAAGTTTATGCATAAGTTCATGTTGACGTGTTGCAAGTATTCATGATGAATATTGCAATGACTTGAATTCAGTCTGAATTCAAGGTTCTATCAATATGGCATATTGATAGGGGGAGATTGTTGAATCGTGTATTTTATAGGGGGAGTTTGTTTAAACTCCGGGAGTTAAGTTTAACTCCGTCATCAAGTGGTTGTCATCATCAAAAAGGGGGAGATTGTTGAATCTCGTATTTTGATGATGAAACTACTTGATATATGTTTATGATTTAATCTGCGTTTTGAGTGACGCAGGATGCTTCGATCAGGATGAGATAATTAAAGCAGGAAAATCATGTTGTGCCGAAAGAACATGTCAGAAGATTGGACGTCGGGCCGGTGGATCGGTCGGCGTATCGACAGAAGGCTTCGGGCCGTGGACTCGGGCATCGGGCCAAGAAGAGCGGGTATTGTGCCAAGGATATCGGAGTTGCGGAGTCAACTGGCCGATTGGGCAATATGCTGCACGAGAGGACGATGCGCCGAAGAATCGGACGAAGCGTCGAGGGACCAATGACATGTCGGACAACTTGGTTAATTGCTTAGGATTAATTGTCTCGATTGAAGTTTTGTTTTAAGTGTGCAGGATTAACTACGATAAGAGTAAGACAAGCAGCAGGTGTTGCACCGGAGTCAAGATCATGATCACGTTGGGAGTTCGAGAGTTCGACGGAAGTTCGGACGGTCGTCGGAGGTTCAGCGAGAACAGATCCGAGAAGTCCAGAAGCTGGCCAAGCGAAGCTCGTCGGAACTCGCCAAGTGGATCGTCGCAAAGTCCAGGAGTATGCCGGATGTCCGCAGAAGGATCACCGAGGGTTATCGGTTGATCGATGGAAGTTGGCAGGAAACTCGACGGAAGAAGCGATTGACGCATCGGAGCAAAGCTGCAGAAGTTGTCTTAGAGTTAATCGTAGTTAGCATGATGATTAAGCATGAAAATGGGAGGTGATCCCATTAGCTTAATCTTGGGGCAATTGGGCCCCTGAAAAGATTCAAAGTGGGCCGAATGGAGTGAACCATTCGGACCCTGATTGCACCAGGAGGTGCAACCGCCCCAGCCAGGAGGTGCAACCGCCTGGGCTGTGGGGTTGGGAGGTGCAACCGCCCCAGCCAGGAGGTGCAACCGCCAGGGCTGCGAGGCTGGGAGGTGCAACCGCCCCAGCCGAGAGGTGCAACCGCCCAGAGCTCAATCTTCGAGCTAGACTAGGCGGTGCAACCTCCTCTGCCAAGAGGTAGCACCGCCAGAGCTCAAGTTTCGAGCTCTGCCAAGCGATGCAACCACCGAGCTCTGGCAGAGAGGTGCATCAGCCTGAGCTCAGTCTCGAGCTCTGCCAGGTGATGCAATCACCAAGCTCAGTCTTCGAGCTCTGGCAGAGAGGTGGATCAGCCTGAGCTCAGCTTGGAGCTCTGCCAGGTGATGCAACCACCGAGCTCAGTTTCGAGCTCTGCCAGGTGATGCAATCACCAAGCTCAGTCTTCGAGCTCTGCCAGGTGATGCAACCATCAAGCTCAGTCTTTGAGCTCTGGCAGAGAGAAGCAATCGGCAGAGCTCAGTCTTCGAGCTCTGCCAGGCGGTGCCACCTCTCCAGTCGAGAGGTGCAACCACCTGATCCCAGAATTCTGGGATTTGATCGATTTGATCGTTTTGAGCTCGAATTTTGAATTGGGTTGGGGCCTATAAATACCCCACCCATTCAGCACTGAAAAGATACAGACCTACACCGAAATCTTGATCTTTTCTGTGATTCTAAGAGCTCAAAAGTGTTGTAAAGCCTTTAAGTCTCCTCCTTCTGTTCTTCAAGTTTTCAATTGTAAAGTGAGGAGAGAAAGGTCTGTAAAGGTTGTCTCCTAAGCCTGTCAAAAGGAGAGAAACTGTAAGAGGGAAGTTTGGCCTTTGCCCATTGAAGGAAGGCACCTAGTTGACGTCGGCAACCTCGTCGGTGGAGGAAGCCAAAAGTGGAGTAGGTCAAAGCTGACCGAACCACTCTAAATCTCTGGTTTGCGTTTATTTTCGAGCACTTTATCATTGCTGCAAACCTCCTTCATTGCTACTGCTCTCTGCGCTTTCACGAACAAGTTCTAAGTGCTGTTCTTCCGAATCTGCATTCAGACGTAAATTCGTATTTTCATACATTACTGTTTACGTTTACGTTTGATTCTGCAGAACTGTCTTCCGTGCTTTTACGAACGAGCTTCTTTGCAGTTTACACTTACATTTTGATCCTATTGATAACTGCAAACTTTCCTCTACGATTTTACGAACGAGTTTCAGCATTTAGACGTAAAACTGCATTCAGACGTAAATCGGCTTTCCTCGCTCAATCATCAGATTTCAGTTCACGTTTACGTCTTGATTTCAACTGCATACTGCCTTCTGCGAGTATACAAACAAGTTTCAAAGTTTAGACGTAAATCTGCGTCTAGACGTAAAACTGCGTTTAGACGTAAATCTGCGTTTAGACGTAAATCTGAGTTTAAGACGTAAATCTGAGTTTAGACGTAAATCTGCGTTTAGACGTAAATCTGCGTTTAGACGTAAATCTGCGTTTAGACGTAAATCTGCGTTTAGACGTAAAACTGCGTTTAGACGTGAATCTGAGTTTAGACGTAAATTGCGCTTAGACGCAAAACTGCGCTTAGACGCAATCTGCGCTTAGACGCAAACTGCACTTAGATACAAACTGAGAATTTGCTTTTGCATCATAATAGTTTTTGAACGAACGTAGCTTTTGGTTTTTAATCGTTGTAAGATTTCCGCTGCACTAATTCACCCCCCCCCCCTCTTAGTGCTCTCGATCCTAACAGGTGAGTCTCGAGGGACTCGACCAACTCAACCTACACCGGGAATCGGTTCCTACTCATAACGATGGAAGGCCACGTGGGTCAATCTAATTGCCTCACGTTTACCGACTTAATATTATCGAGAGATGTTTCTATAATTTGGTCTCCTAATATGACATGTCACACATGTACATATTTAATATATATCTACATCGCATGCAAATATATATACATATCTAGTATGTGTATAAGCAATCACATCAGATGATCATGGACCACAACCTAATATAATTAAGCCCGAGCCAGTAGGCCTAATTACTCACATCAAGATCTATTTGTGCAACGGTGCATCTCCATGCCCTGTGATCGTCCATCTCGTCCACGTCGGTTCCGTCGACATCTTGATGCATCTCCATGCATCACGATCGTCCGTCTCGTGGGTCCCGCTATCGCATCCACGCTCCCGTTGCGCCTCCTCATGTGATTACAACTTAATCATAGGCACGCAGGCCCGACAATAAATGAGAAATACAATGAAGGTTCGCAGACCTCAATAATAATAATCACAAGTACACACATCACACGGTCCATGATCATCCGTCCACACATCATACATCACATGTATAAATAATCATCATCATGTAGGACTACTAGATAATAATAAAAATAATAATCAACTAAACCTTTTAATTAATTAATATTTTTCTGAAATCAGGGACATGTAGGGAATTTCTCAATTCCTAAGGGTATTTTCATAATTTGGACAAAGGACAGAAACTGGAATTTCTCAAATTCCGAGGGGCAAAACTATCTTTTGCCCAGAAAACCCTAATGCCCTACTATCCTTTGCTGCTGCCACCTCCGTCGCCACCCTCCTAGCGGCGGCCTGTGCGGCGCGGCGAGGGCACTGCCCTCGCTTGCAGGCTACACGCCCGCTGGCGGCGCTGCCGCTGCAGGTGGTCTCCCCCGCGGGCGCCGCTGCCTCCGCAGGCGGTGTTGTCCCGCCGGAAGGCCGCCCCTATGGGGGGGGGGAGTTTCGCCCGCGGGAGCAGCGGCGGCAGGCGTCGCTGCCCTGCGGCGGCAGACGCCGCGGGAGCAGTGGCGGCAGGCTCCGCTTCCTTGTGGCGGCAGACACTGCGGCCCTGCGGTGGCAGGCACCACTTCCTTGCTGCGGCAAACGCCGCTGCCCTGCGGCGCCTCTGCCCGTGGGCTGCCAGCCCCGCCGGCAGCAAGGCTGCTGCAAGCAGGCCGCTGGCCGGCTACTGCAGACGCAACCCCTATGCTGCCCGCCTTCGGCTGCGCTTCACGCACGCAGATCGAGGGAAACAACTATTGCAGCACTTTCTCGCTTTTGCGTCAACGATTTTGACGTCAAAATTCTTCCTAAACACAACACACGCAGTTCAAAACCAATCATTCGCACGAACAACCTGGCTCTGATACCACTATTGGGAAATCATTGGGGGGCGACATCATATGCGCAACGAAAGAACAAGAAAACCAAAATCCCTGATTCCCAAAAAGATGTTCATCGTCGTGCGAAGATTGATGCGCAAAAATCCGCAAAACACAAAACTGCGTATAGAGATTGTATTACCTAGGGAGATCGTATATCTATGTTTCCTTGCAGATCCTTAGGAGAGGGTGAAGGAGGTCAAGCGTCCTCCTCTCTATTGGTGATCCACACAGCAGGGTTGCGACGACGCTCCTCAAAACTCCAGGCCTACACTAAGGTGGAGAGGGAGAGGAGAATAGGAAAGGCAAGCAAAGACTCTAGCCTATGAGGCTGTGAATCCCTCCTATTTATAGAGATCCCGTGTCAAACCCTAATGGGTCCTTCCCTAGTGGGTATTGGATCTGCATCCAATAAGACAAGGGCTCCGTCGGATATCTCATATCCGAACCTCTACTCATCACAATGCCTACCATATGTGTGTGACCCTCTAGGCGCAATATCGAGCTGGCCGTGAGTCATACCTGTCAGAACTCCTTCTAACTCAGTGAATTATTATCTCTGTAATAATTCACTCGACTCATCGACTATGGACGTACTAGGCCAGTCCCTAGACGATACAGGGGTATCCAATCCATTGGACCTATCTGTCCTCAGTTACCATGTACCTATAGTCCCTCATCCATCTAATATCCCAGAGACCGTATATCGAGCATGGTGTTGTCAGACCCATACGGTTTCTACTCGAGTCTCGCTCTAATCGGATTCTCCTGGAGAACTCGTTCTCTCTCAACCCGAATGACCCTGGCTAGGGATTTGTTTGAGCAAGAATACATGGGATATTCCTCTCATGACGCCGAGAGTGGATGATCCTCTATCGACACTCAATAGCCCTCGTAAGGTCGACTACCACTCCCAATGACCAGCTGTACTAGATCTAGGACAGCCAAACCTATAAGTCTGGTATCAAAGAGTGGAGCACTGATACAGGACATCCTTGGTGTCTCAAGTCTAAGGACCAGATACACCACTAGGACTACGAAATCGCTGTCTGACAATAAGGCATCATCAACCATCCAGCATTCCGTAAGCGGATCAATTAGTGAACTCATTCTCCAATGAGCACCTGTACTATATCCCAAGTCTCCCTACACGAGCAGCTATGAGACCTGCTGCATCCATCATATGGATGGGTATACAGCACACCAGTCTATCCGGTTATCACGATGTCCCTCTCGAGTAACCTATGACCGGGATTATTTAGGATATGTGTTTAAAGGTGAATCGATCTCATTATCATGATCTCATCACGATCCGATTCCCATTGCACAAATCCAAGGACATCACAATATATATATGCATTTATGCAATAGTTATAAAGTGATATACGCCAAAATATAATAAGCAAAAAGATTCTGTATCAAGTCACACGTGCCATCACTCATGTGATTGGCTTGCTGGGCACATATGACTCGCAGATATGTATGTGAATCAAATCCTTGCAAATGTCAAAAATATCTTCATTTTTTAAGAAGGAATTCATGAGAAGGAATCATTTCATCAAATCCATTTCTTGAAAAAAATATTTTTCACATGATAAGTCTATGAGATATGTATTTGTTAATTGATTCCATATGTCAAAAATCAATGATATGAAACAAACTCAATATGACATATGCTTATGAAAGCTACATTAAGTTCGGAAGAGAAATACTAAATCATGTTAGGATCAAGAAAATCAAAAAATAAAATTTAACACTTTCATGCATTCGGACATGGTTTTGTTATAGATTTTGAAACACAATCATGAAGATAAAACATGCTCATCATCATGAAAATTTTTATATCCAAAACATTTAATTTTCAACATGTTATTAAGGCATGTAATAGTGTAAAATTCTCATTATAGCAATTGTATCCTATCATGCATGATCAAAATTTCTTCCCATTTTATCATTGTAAACAAGAAAGAAGAAGGGAAGAATAAAATAGTGTAAAATATTTTAATCATTTTAAGACATACAAGCCATAAATACAATCACATCATATCTTGAAAGATAAAATCACTTGAATACCAAATGACATGATTCATTTTGACACATCTCCTCTTTAAATAAAAAATAAAAGGAATTCATAGGAGATCATGATATAGATAAAATTCATTCAATCTTGTATGAGAATAAGATATTAATTTAAGCACATAAAATTTCTCAATTCATTATGAATCATAAAAAAATTGTGGTTCCGAGAAATTATGATTCATTTTGAAAAATTTTCTCTTTAGTACATGACAAGAAGAAATATAGCAATGATACCAATCATGATTCATTTGGATGGTAGATGGCAAAAAGAAACATTGAGGATAAAAGATCTCGATTTTTATAGAGTAAATCTCAAGTTTTAAATCTAAAAAAAATCCAAATAAAGCCCATTCAAATTCAAATCATCAAATCAAAATCATTTTTAAGAGATTCATAAAAAGATGATAAAATAGATTCATCAAAGTCAATAAGATAGAGAAAAATAATTTTCAAGAAAAATGCTTTCCTCTACTTAGTTGTTTCATACAAGCATGCCTTTGTCTTTTTTGTGCCAAAAATAATATATATCATCAATCATTTAGGATCGAAAAATAAATTCCATCATAAAAACCATCAAGATTAATAAACCAAAAAATCTTCATGTATAATTTTAAAATCTCATGCATAAAATAAAATCATCAATCATGGTTTTAAAAAAGCATTATGCATTATTAAATCATCAAGCATGATTTCATATTTTCAATCAAAAATCATTTTGTTTGTTTATCATAAGATATGCATTTTTCATGAATATTTTTAAAATCATTGGAAAGGTAAGCATGATAAGCATAATCCTAATTCATTAGAAAATTAATTCTATACAAAAAAAGAAAATACATTATAGAAAGCATCATGTAATTTCAAAATAAATTAAGGGGGTTTTGATTACCTCATCATTAAATGTCATCAAGGCGTAGTTTACCACCTCGCCTTTCTTGATTTTCTCCTCGTCTTCGGAGGAGGTCGATTCATCCCACTTTATATTCCTCTTCTTGCATTCAAAGCAAGTAGTTCCATTCTTTTTTGTTCTTAAATTTTTATTTCTTAAATTTTTTAATTTTCTTAGTGAGTAGTTCGTGTTCACCATCACTTGAGCTTATGCTCAAGTGGTCTTCAAATGTTCTATGTCCCAAATCCTTCCTATTCTTTGAAAGGTGGTTTGTTCATCATGTGCATTGTGCACCATTTCATATGTCATCAACGAACCAATTAGTTCTTCAAGTGGTAAGTTGTTTAGAGTTTTAGCTTCTTGTATCGCAGTTACTTTTGAATTCCAATTTTTAGAAAGAGAATGCAAAATCTTGTTCACAAGTTCAAAATCCGAAAAACTTCTACCACGTACTTTTAAACCATTGATGACATCAGTAAAACAGGTGTACATGTCTCCAATGATTTCGCTTGGTTTCATGTCAAACAGTTCAAAATCGTGCATTAAAAAGTTGATTTTCAAATCTTTAACTTCGCTAGTCCCTTCATGTATGATTTCAAGAGTGCGCTAAATATCGAAAGTTGTTTTGCATAAAGAAACCCGATTGAATTCATTTTTATCTAAGGCGCAAAACAAGGCATTCATAGCCTTTGTATTTAGAGAAACCGTCTTCTTCTCCAAATCATTCCAATAGTTCATTGGAAGAAAAGACATTTCAAATCCATTTTCGACTATATGCCATAAATCAAGATTCAATGAAAGCAAGAAAACTCTTATTCGAGTTTTCCAATAAGTGTAGTCTGTCCCATTGAAGAAGGGAGGACGAATGAGAGAGTGACCCTGTTGGTTGCCAAAAAGAACCATTTCTCTTGGGTGTTAATCCAAGTGAGAAATAACGAGGCTCTGATACCAATTGTTACGATCAAGAGCACTAAGAGGGGGGGGGGGGTGAATTAGTGCAGCGTAAAACTTTCGACGACTTGAAACGACGTTCGTATGTTGAAATTCGATTCCGATGTAAAAGTTGTTTCATGCAGATAATAACTTTGAAAGCTTACAGAAACATATTCGAAGTAAAGTAAGGAAGGCAGTTTGCAATTAAGATAAATAGCGCAAAGGAAATGCAAACTAGATTTTAGAGTGGTTCGGTCAAACACGACCTACATCCACTTTCGGCTTCCTCTTCCGATGAGGTCACCGGTGTCCACTAGAGGCCTTCTTTCAATAGGTGAAGGCCAACCACCCTTTTATAGTTTCACTCCTATTGACAAGCAAAGGAGACAACCCTTACAGAATTTTCACTCCTCTCTTGAATGATCAAAACATGGAAGAAAAGAGGGAGGAGAACTTTTAGCTTATACAACACTTTTGAGCTCTAAAACTCATGGAGTAAGATTGAATTTTTAGTTTTTTTTGCGCCCTTTCATGTAGCAAAGGGTGGGGTTTATATAGGCCCGAACTGATTTGAATTTGGAGCCCAAATCCATCATCACCCAGATTTCTAGGGTCCTGGCGGTACTACCTGTTGAATCTCGGATTTTGATGATGAAACTAATTGATTGTGTTTAGATGTTTAACTGCATTTTGAGTGATGCAGGTCTACTCGATCAGGATTAGACAGTTGACGCAGGAGGAATTGACGTTGCGTTGGAGGAGATCACGTTAGGATATTGGACGGCAGAAGACTTCGGACGTCGGGCATCAGGCCAAGGAGAGCGGAACTGCGCCAAGGATATCGGGGTTGCGGAGGTCAACCACCGATTGGGTAACAAGCCGCAAGAGAGGATGATGCGCGGAAGAATCGGACGAAGTGCTAACCAATGGCGTGCCAGGCAACGGAATGTCGATTCACATTGTAACAATTGTCTAGATCGGAGTAGAGTTTTGGATTGTGTGTGCAGGATTAACTACGATAACGATGAAGACATAAAGCAAAACAAAGTGCGGAGTCAAGCGCGAAGGATTCGTTGGGAGTTCAAGAGTTTGACGGAAGTCCAAAGGTTCGTCGGGAACGCTGCCGAAACTCACCGAGAGAGATAGGAGCTTGCCGAAGAAGCTCGTTGGAACTCGCCAAGATCAAATCGTGAAGTCTAGGAGCTTGCCGGGAGTCCGCAGAATGGTTTCCGAGAGTTTATCGGAAGACCGTCGGAAGTTCGCCGGAAGCTCGCCGGAAGAAGTCTTGACTTACGGACTTTGTAATAGCTTAGAAAATGTCTTTAAATTTGTAGTTAGCATGTTAATTAGGGTTAGGATTAGGTGTTAATCCTATAACCCAAGTAGGGGCCAATTGGGCCCAAGTTCGGACTAGTTTGGGGCAAGATTGAAGCCTAACTAGTGGGCTGAAAACACTGTAGGCGGTAGCACCGCCTGAGCTGGGCGGTGGCACCGCCCAGTGCCCAAGAGCTGGGCGGTAGCACCGCTTGAGCTGGGCGGTGGCACCGCCAAGCACTGTCAGCGCCTGACACGGACAGGCGGTGGCACCGCCAGTGCAACGGTCGACAAGCGGTGGCACCGCCAGCCTCGGGAACTCAAGGGAATTCAAATTTTGGAGATCAAATTTGAATCCTCTTGAGGCCTATAAATACCCCTCTATTCTCAGCTGAGAACACAACTTTTTGAGCAGCAAGTGTTTGAGAGAAAGGCCCTAGAAAAGTCTTAGATAGTCTTGTTTTCAATTTGCTAGTGTTCACCTCCTTCTTTCTTGCTAAAAATTTGTAAGAGAGTGAACCGCTTGTAAAGAGTTGTAAGAGGGGTATTTACCCTTCCATTTCAAGAGACTTGCTAGTGGAAGGTGGGAGCCTCATCGAAGAGGGGCCTCGCAAGTGGAGTAGGTCATTTGACCGAACCACTCTAAAATCAGCGTGATCCTTGGTTTGTATTTCATTATTGCTATTTACATTATTGCAAACCTTCTTATATGCTTTAGTTCCTTATTACTTTTGCTGCGCATATTTAAGAATACGCTTTCAAGATTAAGCTTTTCAAGTTCCTTTCTTATCGTACGAAAGATTTTCTAAAACCGAAGTTTTAATCCGCTGCACTAATTCACCCCCCCCTCTTAGTGCTGCTCCGATCCTAACACTACCACCATAGTTAGGCTGTACTACTGCCTGATACCACTCAGAGACCGAGCTCAGGCAGTACCACCGCCTGATAGGGGCGGTACCACCGCTTGACTTTGCTCGGAGACAAAGCTCAGGTGGTACAACTGGCCTCACAGTGGCAGTACCACCGCCCAGAATTCCTGGGAGACTAAGTCTCCTGGGCGGTGCCATTGTCAGCCCTAACGGTGCTACCGTCGGCTAGGAATTTTGGGTCCGAATGGGCTAATCCATTCGGCCCAATTTGGGTCTGTCGAGGGCCCACTTACCCCCAAATTAAGTTATTGGGATCATCTCCCATTCCTAACTTAATCTACATGCTAACTATGATATTTAGGACATTAATACTGTAACTTGCTCTGGTGCGTCAATCGCTTTTTCCGGTGAGCTTCCGGTGAACTTCAAGCGAACATTCGACAAAACCTCACCGATTCTCCTATGGACTTCCGGCATATTTCTGGACTTGCGATGATCTTCTTGGCAAGTTCCGATAAGCTTCTTTGGCAAGCTCTTGGACTTCTTGGATTTATTCCCGCAGAACCTCCGACGACCGTCCGGACTTCCGTCGAACTCTCGAACTCTCGAACCCCCAACGTGATCATGGTCTTGACTCCGGTGTAACTCTTGCTGCATGTCTTACTTCCGTCATAGTTAATCCTGCACATGTAAGACAAACTTCAATCTAGATAATTAATACTAAGCATTAATCAAGTTGTCCGGTGTGTCATTGGTCCCTCGATGTTTCGTCCGATTCTTCGGTGCATCATTCTCTCCTACGGCCTATTGCCCAATCAGTCAGTTGACTCCACAACTCCGATATCCTTGGCATAATATCTGCTCTTCTTGGCCCGATGCTTGAATCCACGGCCCAAAGCCTTTTATCGATACGTCGACCGATCCACCGGCCCGACGTCCAATCTTTTGACATGTTCCTCCGGCCCAACATGATTTTTCCTGCTTTAATTGTCTCATCCTGATCGAAGCATCCTACATCACTCAAAACATAGATTAAAACATAAACACAATTATCAATTGGTTTCATCATCAAAATATGAGATTCAATAGATCCATGGTGAATGGGAAGAGTATATTTCAATTATATAGTGATAGAATATGAAAAGATCTTAGGGCTCCCAAAGATTGGGTCTCCCTAGTCCTATTTCTTCTGAAATATTATCACTTTGGCCGAGTATCACAACTATTCCAATCAGGAACAACTCTTTATATATGCTTATTTGGCCTCATGGCAATAACAAATTTATTGCTACATCAGCATAGAATCAGATCGGCAAAGGAACAACAAGTGGATCCCAAGCAATTGGACATGGGATCGACTGGGATCACAAAGACATTCCTTATGCACATGATAAGTCCTTCTTGATAAACTACTTACAATAAACAATATGAAGAGAAGAAGTATTTGTCTTGTTAACCGATGCTCCCTTTGTATGCAACAGGAAGAAATTGTTGACCACCTCTATTTTGCTTGTGACTATACTAAATAGATATGGAAGGAGATTCTTCAATGATTTGAACTCAATAGGCTATTGCAGCTAAACTTACATCAAGAATTAGGCAAACTCATTCAATATTTTTTAAGAAAATGGCCTCTTACACAATTGGCAAAGGTTACTTTCAGATGCGATTTTTGGTGGATGTAGAAGGAGAGATGTAGCAGAATATTTAAGTATCGACACACAAACAATGCTCAGTTTTTCATAGAGATTATTAGAGACTCAAAATCATGTATAGAGCACGATCTCAAAATGGAGCACTTTTTTTTTTATAGGTAAAAGTAAATTGATTAAGTGTGAAGTTTATACAAATAGCTTTATCTATATAAGCCATAGACTAAAGCTTGTTATCACATAGAGTAGTCTAGTATAGTGCACCCCGCCTCAAAAGTGGAATGGTCTCACTCCACAAACTCATCTCCAAGAGTAGTCAAACAAAGAGGTATTTATGACTACACATGTAACACCCCTCATTTCCGAATGTTCGTATAAATTTTTGGTGATAATGTAAGCATCTATTTTAATTGACAAAAGAAATAGAGTATGGATTAGAGGTAACTTATTTTTAAGATTTGGGAGATCTGTTCAGAAAAAAAAAAAGAATTTGAGGACCTATATGTAAACCCTAAGGACCTAATCGTGAATATGATAAAAACAAGGACTAATCTGCAAAATGCACCAAATGACAAATCCCACCGCTTAAGCTTCTCTGCCTTCGTTCTCAAGGAAGCAGAGAAGGCAGCTTGTGGGTGATCAGGGAAAGAAAGAAAGAAAGAAGAAGAAGAAGAAGAAGAAGAAGAGAAATAAAAATTGGGGCTTTTAGGGTTCTTGCTTTAATCTTTTCACTTCGGGTCAAAATTTTCAAAGGCAAGTGTTCTAACCCCATCCTACAGAAGCATTAGACTATGTTTTTATGTTGATTCAAAATAAATTGGAAGATTTCTATTTAGAAACTGATATGTCTCTCTTTGGACTTAAAACCATGGATTCTGAAATATTTTTGGTATACTAACCCCTATACACTGTTTCAGCTATAAGTTTTAGCACAAAATGTGAATTTAGGCAGGAACTATTTTGTTTGTAATTAGACTCTTATGTCTTTCTTTTGACACCGATTTTGTAGAATTTGGACACCGAATACTTACCCAAACATTTTTTTTCAAATGAGACTATAGATGCTGTAAAACAGACTTCAAGATTTCTGACCTATCGATACTAAATTGCCTATAACTCCCTGTTGAAAATTCTGATTTGTACCAAACTGATTTTTATTTGAAACTAGACTTGAAAATCTTTCGTTTGACATATAATTTGAAAATTTTGGAATTCAATTGCCAACCCTAATCTGTTGAGTCCAACCCTATAAATTCTGCGAAACAGTGATTATGATTTTGACCTTGTGTTACCAAATCAGAGGTAACTCTGTGTTGGGAGCCCTGTTTCATATGAAATCTGTTCTATCCGAATACAGATTGATATATGGTTCATCCATAGTCTTCTTATGGGTATTGGAGCATAATTGTTATTCTGAAATATTTGTTTGATGTGCCACTGGAATTCTGTCCGAAATCGAGCTTTGGTCGATTTCGCGTATTCTGTTCCATTCCTTTGGATACTTGAATTCGTCTAACCTTCTTATTTGAATTGTGCTAACTATAATTGGATTCCCTGTATGCTCTTGCTTCCATTTTTCTTCCTAAAATGAATACATTTGTGAGAGATTTGTGTCCTTGCATCATTTGTTCTTAAAAAAAAAGGCACATGTAAGCTTCGTTGTTCCGCGTGTGCTTCCGATATATGCTACTTATTGTTGAAACTGCCCTTTGTACTCTGGTGTGTGGGATTGTCTGGACCTTTGCCAGAAATGGTAAAGGGTATGCGCTATTTGCCCGCTTTGTGGGGTCCCGTTATGTGGGATATTCTGGACCTTTGCCAGAAATGGTAAAGGGTATGCGCTTGTTGCCCGCTTTGTGGGTATGTGATTAGAGCCTGCGATGCTCTGCCGGCCCCCTTTGACTTCACCTAGACATGGGTGGATGGAGCTCCCAGACGTGGGAGACTTTTGTCAGGTGGTCATTCAGAAATGGATGAATCACATTCTGACTGAAATCCCACTACACCTTCTATATGTTTGATATGACATCCAGAGTTTTGGTGAGTTGTTTCTGTTCATGCTCTGGATAAGAATGATATGATTGCAACGTCAAGGACGACGTTTGAGCTTCTGTACGATATTTGTTTGTGAATATGCTCTGAAATGCTTCATTCACTAATGATTTTGCTTCGAAATGTTCCATATGCCGTTGACATGCTTCGGAACATTTTATATGCCATTGATAAGCTCTGATATGTTTCCTTTGTTACTGATATGCTCCAATTACTCTATGCTCCATCTGTCAGGAACCAAATATGCATGATTGAAATGACAAATTGTGATTCTGCTCCTAATGATATTATGTCTACGAAATCGTATATTTTGCTTTGTGTTTTGAAACTGTATCTCTTTGGAAATTATACTATTTTGATATGGATATGTTAGTCACTTGCTGAGCTCTTTATGCTCACCCCGTTTGTTGATAAATTTTTCAGGATAGCGTATCGCTTGCTTAAATGTTAAGAATGGGCTGAGGCAGTGGAAAGTTTAGAAGCTTTTGGGCAGATCTTTGTTAGCATATGTGTATATGTTGTATAAGATACTTTGCATCTTATGAAATGTGACGATAAATCTAAACGTGTGGATTTTGTGTAAGATAAAGGATCCCTCATGTATAGGATTTTGGAATGTTAAGTTAAATTTATGTAATGATATGATCTTATGGTAATCGTTGGTTTGGTGACCGCATAGACATCCCCACTTGTGAATTTTATGTTGTGGTTATTATTTTGATGAGTTAAGTTCAGTTTGTTTGAATTATTGAGTGATGTGTGGGATGTTTATAAACTGCACAGGGTTATGAATTTGTAGACTATAGAGATGAAATTTTTGATCTCAATGTTTTCTTAGTGACCTCAAATGTATGTTTGGATCCTGGGTTAGTTATGATGAAGATTTTAAATATTGTCGATATTTTGAGGGGCGTGACAGAGGTGGTATCAGAGCATGATTTGAGAATCACTAAGAATATTATCTTTATTTGAGGTTTATTGACTGTCATTAGAGATTGATCAAAGAATATGTTCTTTTGATGTTTTACGAAGCGAGGATGACAAGATCATCTGGTTCTCCTGTTGCATCTACTGCTGATCAATTGAGTGGTATTATGCGGACTTTGGAGACTATGGCACAAGTGATGCAACAACAACAACAACCTGTCCAACAAGGAAATAATGATGGGACAGAGACATCAAACCAGACGGGGTTGGGAATTGGACAGTTTAAGAAGCTTAGTCCTCCCAGTTTCAGTGGTGAGTCTGATCCAATGGTGGCGGAACGATGGATGATGCAGATAGAGAAAATATTTGATGCCTTAAGTTACTCTGATGAACGAAAGGTTTTTCTTGCCACCTTTATGCTGGAAGGAGAAGCTGAACATTGGTGGAGAATGATTAAGAGGATGTCTGAAATCAAACATGAGCCAATGACTTGGAAGTTATTCCAAGAAAAGTTTAACGACAAATATTTTTCAGATTGCATGAGAGAGCAAAAAGAATTGGAGTTCTTGAATCTTATCCAGGGAAGTATGACGGTTACAAAGTATGAATCTAAATTCACTGAGCTCTCCAGGTTTGCCACACATATGACTGATGATGAATCTAGAAAGGCAAGAAGGTTTGAAAGGGGATTGCGGCCGGCAATAAGAAGCCGAATGTCAGCTTTAAAATTACAAACATATGCTGATACGGTAGAAAGAGCCTTGAAAATTGAAAGAGACATGGAGGAAATTCAAGAAATCATTGGCAAGAACAAAAGGGGCAAATTTACTAGCAAAAGCAGGAGAGAAAATGAATATGAAGATAGTAACAAGAGGTTTAAGACATCTGGATTTGAGAAAAGGAAACCATTGGGGAGGACTCAGTTATGTGCAAAATGCGGATTAAATCATGAAACAAGTCGGTGTTTTAGGGTGACTGGAGCATGTTTTGGTTGTGGAAAGCTAGGTCATCAAATAAGAGATTGCCCACTGAACAGGAAGGAAGAGCCACTGTCTCCTAGACCCTCAGTCCATGCTAGAGTGTACGCTATCACTGAACAAGATTCTAAAGCTTCTAAATCAGTGGTGGAAGGTATTCTTCATGTTTCTAAAAGAAATGCAAAAGTTTTGTTTGATCCCGACTCCAACTTATCTTTTGTTTCACAATACTTTGCTTGTCACTTGGATATTCTACCTAAACCCCTGGATTATATGTTATATGTAACAACTGCTATTGGAGATTCATTGGCAACAAACTTGGTCTACCCATCTTGTTTGATCTCTATTGGAGACCACGAACTCCTTGCTGATTTGATTCTCCTAGAGATCCAGGGTTTTGATATTATACTTGGCATGGATTGGTTATCTTCTCATCATGCTAGTATTGATTGTTACAAAAAAATAATTACTTTCTGCATACCAGATCAGCCTATATTTTTCTTTGAGGGCATTAAGCATGATTTGCCTCCTTGCTTGATATCTGCACTTCAAGTTTATCGTCTTATGCAGAAAGGTTGTTTTTGTTATATGGTGTGTGTAAAGGAGCATTCAAATCAGGAAACCCACCTAGATGAAATTTCAGTGGTCAAAGAATTCCCTGATGTATTTCCAGATGACTTGCCCGATTTACCTCTAGATAGAGAGGGTGAATTTGCTATTGATCTAGTTCCCAGTACAACCCCAATATCTAAGCCTCCTTACAGAATGGCACCACTCGAGCTGGAAGAGTTAAAGAAGCAAATACAAGAATTATTAGATAAGGGTTTCATACGACCCAGTGTATCTCCACGGGGTGCTCCGGTACTATTAGTGAAGAAGAAGGACGGAACATTGAGGCTTTGTATTGATTATAGACAGTTGAATCAGGTGACCATCAAAAACAAATATCCCATACCTAGAATTGATGATTTGTTTGATCAACTGCAGGGTGCACAAGTATTCTCTAAGATTGACCTGAGGTCAGGTTACTATCAGTTGAAGATCAACGAGGAGGATATTTCAAAAACAGCTTTCAGAACTCGATATGGTCATTATGAATTCCTAGTGATGCCTTTTGGTCTGACAAATGCCCCTACAGCTTTTATGGAACTAATGAATAGGATATTTCAACCGCTCTTGGATATTTATGTAATTGTATTTATTGATGACATATTGGTGTATTCAAAGAGTAATCAGGAGCATGAGGAACACTTGAGAGATATATTGTCCATACTACGAGAAAAGAAGTTGTATGCGAAGTTCAACAAATGTGAATTTTGGTTGAATGAAGTTGCTTTCTTAGGTCATGTGATTTCAGGGGAGGGTATATCTGTTGATCCAAAGAAAATAGAAGCTGTAGTTGAATGGGAAGTACCAACAAATGTAACAGAGGTCAGAAGTTTCTTGGGCATGGCAGGTTATTACAGGAGATTTGTGGAGGGATTTTCTCGAATTGCTCAACCTCTCACCAAACTCACTAAGAAGAATATGAAATTTGTATGGGGTGATGACTGTGAGCAAAGCTTTCAAGAGTTAAAAAGAAGATTGACTAGTGCCCCTATTCTCACTATTCCAAGTGGTAGTGAGGGATTTGTAGTTTATACTGATGCTTCAAGAAAAGGCCTAGGATGTGTTTTGATGTAGGAAGGGAGAGTAATTGCTTATGCTTCTAGGCAACTTAAAGGTTATGAATTGAATTATCCAACTCATGATTTGGAATTAGCAGCAATTATTTTTGCTCTAAAGATTTGGAGACATTATTTGTATGGTCGACAGTTTGAAATCTTCACTGATCACAAGAGTTTAAAATATATTTTCACTCAGAAAGAGTTAAACATGAGGCAGCGAAGATGGATAGAACTTCTGAAGGATTATGATTGTGCCATCCGTTATCACCCGGGCAAAGCCAATGTTGTAGCTGATGCACTTAGTAGGAAATCTACAAGTTTTATGGCTAGTTTGGTCGTAAAGCAATGGAAGTCATTAGAAGAAAGTTTTGATTTGAAAGCTTTGAGCAAAGAGCAAGACTCGATGATATTGATGGCCTCCATTCAAGTGCAATCTGATCTTATTCAACAAATTAAGGAAGGACAATTATGAGATCCACATTTAATCTACTTGAGGAGTGAAGTAGAAAAGGAATTGAAGCCACAATTTCAAGTTTTAAAGGATGGCCTATTGAGATTTGGGGAGAGAGTATGTGTACCAAATGAACCAGATATCAAGAATCAAATCCTAAATGAAAGTCATACTTCAAAGTACACCCTACACCCTGGAAGCACTAAGATGTATAGAGATCTTCAAGGTCATTACTGGTGGGAAGGCATGAAGAAAGAAATTGCAATGTATGTTTCAAAATGTTTGACTTGCCAGCAAATCAAAGTAGAACACCAAAGACCTGGAGAGTTGTTACAACCTTTAGATATTCCTGAATGGAAATGGGAATGCATTACTATAGATTTTGTTTCGGGACTACCCAGAACCTCGAGGAAGCATGATGCTATTTGGGTTATCATTGATAGGTTAACAAAATCTACGTATTTCCTACCGATTAATATGACATATTCGCTTGATAGACTTGCAGATTTATATGTTAATGAAATAGTAAGACTTCATGGTATTCCAAAGGAGATTATCTCTTATAGAGACTCCAGATTTCTCTCTAGATTCTGGAGAAGATTGCAAGAGTCGATGGGCACTATAGTTAAGTTTAGTACTGCATATCATCCTCAGACTGATGGTCAGTCAGAAAGAACAATTCAAACTCTTGAGGATTTGCTTAGAGCCTATGTTATGGATTGGAAAGGTGAATGGGATAAGGATATTTCACTCGTTGAGTTCACGTATAATAATAGTTATCATTCAAGTATTCAGATGGCTCCTTATGAAGCTTTATATGGGCGAAAGTGCATAACACCTATATGTTGGGAGGAAGTTGGTGACAAAAAGCTGTTAGCACCGGACAAGGTACAAGAAACTACCGAGAAAATTCAAGTTATAAGAAAAAGGCTAAAAACTGCTCAGAGTCGTCAAAAGAGTTATGTCAACAATAGAAGGCGAGATATTGAGTTTGAAATCGGAGATTTTGTATTCTTAAAAGTCTCCCCTTCCAAAGGCATTATAAGGTTTGGGAAGAAAGGAAAATTAAGCCCAAGATTTATTGGACCTTTTGAGGTTCTTGAGAGGGTTGGTTCTGTCGCTTACAGGATTGCCTTACCACCAGCATTGAGCCATGTCCATGATATATTTCATGTCTCGATGATTATAAAGTATATGTATAACCCTTCTCACATCATTAAGTATGAGCTGGTGGAGATCGATAAAGATTTATCCTATGTGGAAGAGCCTATTCAGATTATTAATAAGAAAGAAAAAGTCCTAAGGAATCGGGTCATTCCACTGGTTCAAGTAATTTGGAGACATCATTCTGGAGCGGAGACAACTTGGGAGCTAGAAGAGGAAATGAAAAAGGTGTATCCTCATCTTTTCATCGAATAGAGGTACGATAAATTTAGAGGACTAAATTTTTCTTTTAAGGGGGGGAGAGTGTAACACCCCTCATTTCCGAATGTTCGTATAAATTTTTGGTGATAATGTAAGCATCTATTTTAATTGACAAAAGAAATAGAGTATGGATTAGAGGTAACTTATTTTTAAGATTTGGGAGATCTGTTCAAAAAAAAAAAAAAGAATCTGAGGACCTATATATAAACCCTAAGGACCTAATCGTGAATATGATAAAAACAAGGACTAATCTGCAAAATGCACCAAATGACAAATCCCACTGCTTAAGCTTCTCTGCCTTCGTTCTTAAGGAAGCAGAGAAGGCAGCTCGTGGGTGATCAGGGAAAGAAAGAAAGAAAGAAGAAGAAGAAGAAGAAGAAGAAGAGAAACAAAAATTGGGGCTTTTAGGGTTCTTGCTTTAATCTTTTCACTTCGGGTCAAAATTTTCAAAGGCAAGTGTTCTAACACCATCCTACAGAATTATTAGACTCTGTTTTTATGTTGATTCAAAATAAATTGGAAGATTTCTATTTAGAAACTGATATGTCTCTCTTTGGACTTAAAACCATGGATTCTGAAATATTTTTGGTATACTGACCCCTATACACTGTTTCGGCTATAAGTTTTAGCACAAAATGTGAATTCAGGCAGGAACTATTTTGTTTGTAATTAGACTCTTATGTCTTTCTTTTGACACCGATTTTGTAGAATTTGGACACAGAATACTTACCCAAACATTTTTTTCAAATGAGACTATAGATGCTGTAAAACAGACTTCAAGATTTCTGACCTATCGATACTAAATTACCTATAACTCCCTGTTGAAAATTCTGATTTGTACCAAACTGATTTTTATTTGAAACTAGACTTGAAAATCTTTCTTTTGACATATAATTTGAAAATTTTGGAATTCAATTGCCAACCCTAATCTGTTGAGTCCGACCCTATAAATTCTGTGAAACAGTGATTATGATTTTGACCTTGTGTTACGAAATCAGAGGTAACTCTGTGTTGGGAGCCCTGTTTCATATGAAATCTGTTCCATCCGAATACAGATTGATATATGGATCGACCATAGTCTTCTTATGGGTATTGGAGCATAATTGTTATTCTGAAATATTTGTTTGATGTGCCACTGGAATTCTGTCTGAAATCGAGCTTTGGTCGATTTCGCGTATTCTGTTCCATTCCTTTGGATACTTGAATTCGTCTAACCTTCTTATTTGAATTGAGCTAACTATAATTGGATTCCCTGTATGCTCTTGCTTCCATTTTTCTTCCTAAAATGAATACATTTGTGAGAGATTTGTGTCCTTACGTCATTTGTTCTTAAAAAAAAAGGCACATGTAAGCTTCGTTGTTCCGCGTGTGCTTCCGATATATGCTACTTATTGTTGAAACTGCCCTTTTGTACTCTGGTGTGTGGGATTGTCTGGACCTTTGCCAGAAATGGTAAAGGGTATGCGCTATTTGCCCGCTTTGTGGGGTCCCGTTATATGGGATATTCTGGATCTTTGCCAGAAATGGTAAAGGGTATGCGCTATTTGCCCACTTTGTGGGGTCCCGTTATATGGGATATTCTGGACCTTTGCCAGAAATGGTAAAGGGTATGCGCTTGTTGCCCGCTTTGTGGGTATGTGATTAGAGCCTGCGATGCTCTGCCGGCCCCCTTTGACTTCACTTAGACGTGGGTGGATGGAGCTCCCAAACGTGGGAGACTTTTGTCAGGTGGTCATTCAGAACTGGATGAATCACATTCTGACTGAGATCCCACTACACCTTCTATATGTTTGATATGACATCCAGAGTTTTGGTGAGTTGTTTCTGTTCATGCTCTGGATAAGAATGATATGATTGCAACGTCAAGGACGACGTTTGAGCTTCTGTATGATATTTGTTTGTGGATATGCTCTGAAATGCTTCATTCACTGATGATTTTGCTTCGAAATGTTCCATATGCCGTTGACATGCTTCGGAACATTTTATATGCCATTGATAAGCTCTGATATGTTTCCTTTGTTACTGATATGCTCCAATTACTCTATGCTCCATCTGTCAGGAACCAAATATGCATGATTGAAAGGATAAATTGTGATTTTGCTCCTAATGATATTATGTCTACGAAATCGTATATTTTGCTTTGTGTTTTGAAACTGTATCTCTTTGGAAATTGTACTATTTTGATATTGATATGTTAGTCACTTGCTGAGCTCTTTATGCTCACCCCGTTTGTTGATAAATTTTTCAGGATAGCGTATCGCTTGCTTAAATGTTAAGAATGGGCTGAGGCAGTGGAAAGTTTAGAAGCTTTTGGGCAGATCTTTGTTAGCATATGTGTATATGTTGTATAAGATACTTTGCATCTTATGAAATGTGACGATAAATCTAAACGTGTGGATTTTGTGTAAGATAAAGGATCCCTCATGTATAGGATTTTGGAATGTTAAGTTAAATTTATGTAATGATATGATCTTATGGTAATCGTTGGTTTGGTGACCGCATAGACATCCCCACTTGTGAATTTTATGTTGTGGTTATTATTTTGATGAGTTAAGTTCAGTTTGTTTGAATTATTGAGTGATGTGTGGGATGTTTATGAACTGCACAGGGTTATGAATTTGTAGACTATAGAGATGAAATTTTTGATCTCAATGTTTTCTTAGCGACCTCAAATGTATGTTTGGATCCTGGGTTAGTTATGATGAAGATTTTAAATATTGTCGATATTTTGAGGGGCGTGACAACACATACTATAGACTATGACTCTTAACTTTAGCCAATAAATAAAGTATAGTCATGACTACATATGTTGTAGACTTTGAGTGATAACTGTAGCCAACAAGTAAAATGTAATGTCCAGATAGGCCAAGACTACTTATGGGTATAGCACATTGTTAAAGTAGATAACTGTTGAATCTCGGATTTTGATGATGAAATCAATTGATGGGTTAATTGATCTAATCCATATTATTGAGTTAAGTGTGTAGGATTAACTACGATAACCAGAAAACATAAAGCAAGAATACCGGAGTTAAAATCGATGGTCGTTTAAGAGTCCGAAGAATCGTCGGAGATGTTGCCGGAACCAACCGAGAAGAAATCGGGAACCTATCTGAATTTTCGGAAGTTCGTCGAAGAGTTCGTCGGTGGTTCACGGAGATTACCGAGAAGGATCAGCTACTCGTTAAAGTCATCACAAGATCAGGAGCTTGATGGGAGTCCGTCGGAAGAAAGTTCATCGGAAATCTTGCCGGAACAAGACTCGACGTTCGCGGTTGAAATTTTGCTTAGGATGTGTTTTGTTATGTAGTTCACTTGTAATTAGGATTAGGATTAAGAGATAATCCTATATCCTAGTTAGGGGCCAACTAGGCCCAAAGTCAGATTTGGTTTGGGCAAAAATTAAGCCAAACCAGTGAACCGGAGAGCTAGGCGGTGCACCAGCACCCGAGAGCTTGGCGGTGACACCTCCTGGGCTGGGCGGTTGCACCGTCTAGCACCCGAGCGCTGAGCGGTGGCACCGCCAGCATCGGGAACCCAAAGAGAATTCAAATTTTGAAGCCGAAATTTGAATCATCTTGAGGCCTATAAATACCCCTCAAATCTTAGCTGAGATTACAACTTTTGAAAAGCATTTGATTGAGAGAAAAGTCTTAGCAAGTCTTGTTTTTAATTTGCTAGAGAGTTCTCCACATTCTTTCTTATTGAAAATCTATAAGAGGTTGAACTGCTTGTAAAAGGTTGTAAGAGGGGTATTTACCCTTCCATTTCAAGAGACTTGCTAGTGGAAGGTGGGAGCCTCATCGAAGAGGGGCCTCGCAAGTGGATGTAGGTCATTTGACCGAACCACTCTAAAATTGCGTAATCTCTGGTTTGCATTTCATTATTGCTATTTACATTACTGCAAACCTTCTTACATGCTTTAGTTCCTTATTACCTTTGCTGTGCAACGTTAAGAATACGCTTTCAAGTTAAGCTTTTCAAGTTCCGTTCTTATCGTACGAAAGATTTTTCTAAAACCGAAGTTTTAATCCGCTACACTAATTCACCCCCCCCCCCTCTTAGTGCCGCTCCGATCCAAACAATAACTATGGGATACATATAATTCTTCATCATAATTCCTAAGATCTTTAACTAAGCAAAATTAAATCTGATAAAAATATCTTTCTCTCTTCATGTAAAGTGCTTCATTTTAAGATTGCGCTCTATATATTGATGTGAGAGTGTCTAATTTGCTACAATATGCTCATATGGATCTTGCTGATGATATGATATTTTTTTCAGCCAACAATGTTGCCTCGTAATCTTCAACTCATCCCACTCAAATATGATAGCTCATTAGCATATTCTCTGCACAAAGTTAAAACTGTTTCAAGGTGCTTTTCTTGATGACCAAGGAATATAATAAAGGAGTTGAGTAATAGTTGTAAAACACTTAATTTCCAAATTTCCTATGCATTAAAGGTTGTTTCATAGACTAGTACTTATTTTAGTGTTTAGGGCTTAGAAATGACGTTAGAAACTAATGATATTTTGGTAGAAACTCTCTTGGAGTTCTCCCATAAACTATGTATCTCTTGGATGCATCCTTAAGTAGTGAGTCTTTTGTTTTCAGTTCTGTATCCTCATTTATAATTTTTGGGGTGGTGAAGGATCCTTTTATGATTTTAACTTAGTGATGAGCTATTTTTCGATCTTATTTAAGTTTTATCATGAGTTCGTGCCTTTTCTATTCAAAACACTCGTTATAACAAATACAAAACTGTACTGTGACTTTTCTTTGAGAATTCGTTCCTTATCTACTGTGACTTTTTTATCCGAAATACTTTTTCCAGCAAATACAACTCTACTATTGATTTTTTTGTCAAAATCTATTCTGCTTTACCTCCCCATTCTGCATCACCCCTAGTATCAGTTTGGTCTCAAAGTTAAAGGTTAGAGATTATGGTAAGACGGAATGGAAAAGATATAGCTAGTGAAGGTAGTTGCCATGAAGATGATGCTGAGTCATTGAGGTTGTAGCTACAAAGATTGCTGCGTAGTCTACAAGAAAAAAAAAATAATCGAACTTTAAATTAGACACAACCAGCATGAAAATGATGTCCATGAATTGACTTTTGATGATGATATACCTTCTCATCCTGTTAGAATCGGGTCAGCAACGGATAAAAATGTATATTGGAAATTCTTTGTACAATAAAAATCGATCTCGAAAGATAACTTGAAATTGAATTAATGTTCATAAGTGTAGTGAAAGCAACATAAGGATGAAGTGAGGCAATTGCAAAGTAAGTAAATGACAATAATAGAAATGGAAACTGATTTATAGTGGTTTGGTCGTCGTGACCTAATGTTAGAACCCTTGCAGATTCTAAACTTGGGATTGATCTCTTTAGGGGATCGGCCTCCTTGGAACTCTATAGGGGTTCCTCCCTTCAAGTTGCTGCTCAAAGGCTGCAGAAAATATTCATCTATTGCTTATAAAAAGAGATGGAATATATGACTATTTATAGGGCTTCTAAACCCTAACTCCTAATAGGACTCTTACTTAAGACTCATACTTCTAACCAACTCCTAATAGGACTCCTACTCAAGACTCCTACTTTTAACCAACTCCTAATAGGACTCATACTCAAGACTCCTATTCCTTTACAACTCCTTATTCTTCTCTAAGAAATAACCTCATAACCCTAGCCGACCACTTCACCTCTTTAATAGGGGTCGGCATAGGTAGGTTTTACATGAATGTCCCTCTCAATTAGGACTCTCCTAGCTAGAGTCCTAACAAACCCGCCCTCTTCAAATCAGCCTTGTCCTCGATGCTGACGATTCATGAATTTTGGGAATTTGATCTTCAAGTCATCATAGTTCTCCCAAATGGCATCTTCTGTTAGTAGGTTTGCCCACTGTATTAGCAATTTAGTAGTAGATCGTCGTTGTCGAGTCACGATCCGTCGATCAATAATGGCACTTGGCTGAGTCTGAAGTTCTCCTTAGGTAGTCATATTTGGTGGGTGGCTTTGGGCTGCTTCCAAGCACCTATTTATAACTTCTGTCTGGCCATCGGTTTGTGGGTGATATGCCATACTCCTTTTCAATTTAGTACCCTGCATATGGAATAACTTTGTCCAAAATCTGCTCGTGAAGATGCAAGTAGAATTTATCATAAGCACAATGCGTCCCTTATAGTGTAATTCTTTTGAGTCCCAATTGTAATGAGCCATGGGGCTTGGTGCTTCCTCCAATTTTTTTATAATCATACTAGTCTCTGAATCTTCCTGCCATTCTATCTTAATATCCTTAAGAAAGTCACCATTTTTGCTGCTCGGGGGAAGATATCTACTACTCCAAGAGATATTTTAGGCTTTTATGGTCGGTCTTGATTTGAAAGTATCGCTTGATCAAGTACGATCTCCACCTCATTGCTGCATGCACAATGGCGAGCATCTCCTTATCATATGTTAATAGATTTTGATAGGGGGGAGATAATGTCTTGCTAATGTATGTGAGTGGTCGACTATCTTGCATGAGAACGTCTCTCATTCTGTCTATAGATGCATCAGCCTTAATGATGAAGGGTCGATTGAAATCTGGTTGCGCTAGCACCGGCATCGTCGTTATGGCTGCCTTAAGTTTGTCAAAGGTAGTGGAGGCTCTGTCCAACCATTGGAAGACATCTTTTTCCAGTAAGGAAGTAAGTGGTGCATTGATCTTTCCATAGTTTTTCATGAACTTACAGTAGTAGCTTGTTACACCTACAAAGCCATGTAGTAATTTTATGTTCCTTAGGGTAGGCCAGTTTTGCATTACTTCAATTTTGAAGGGGTCCACCATCACACCTTCCTCTGATATGAAATGCTCAAGATATTTCACCTTTTGTTGAAGAAAGTAAAAATTTGTAGTGGTTGTTGTGTGTTCGAAAGGCGGTTTTCGGTATGACTTCTTCATACACTCGTATTTAATAATACTCGAATCGAAGGTCCAGCTTTCTAAAGATTTGTTCTCCCTTTCATCTAGCAATTCATCTACTACTAGAATAGGGTATTTATCCTTGATGATTATGCCATTGAGAACTCGGTAATCAACGCATATTCTCCATGTTCCATCCTTCTTGCGTACAAGTAGCACCGGTGAAGAGTAGAGGTTGCAACTTGGCCAAATAACTCCTGTTTCAAGTATCTCTTTTACAATCCTTTCTATTTCATCCTTTTGGAGATGTGGATACTGATATGGCTGAGTATTTGCTAGAGATTTGACAGGAAAAATTATCATACAATGATCATGCCGACGAGTAAGAGGTAGGTTGTGCGGCTCGTCAAATATATCTGAAAATTCAGCAAGCAAAGGAAATAGGTTTGGATCTTCAAATTCTATTGGCTCTCCTTTAATTTGCTGCTCAAGTTATACCAAAAAGCCCCTGCATGCTTTATGCAAAACCTTCTCCATTTGTTGTGTGCAAATCATCGTTACGTCGCCCTCACGTTTCCCGTACAGTATCACCTGTTTCTCCTTACTATAAAATTTTATAATTAGTTGCATAAAATTTCAAGAAATATCACCTAATGTCATCAACCATTTAATTCTAAGTATGGCCTCATGATCATCAAGAGGGAGGAGGAAGAAATCTGCTTTTATCTCTTGATCCTATAGCAACAGTTTCACTTGCAGGCACCTATGTCACACTTCAAAATCCATCCGTTGGCGACCTTAACGACAAACCTGCTGCAATTCTCAATAGGTAAGTTCATATGGACAGCAACCTTACTGTTTAGGAAGTTATTAGTGCTGCCTGAGTTGATGAGAACAGTGATCGGTTGTTGTTTGAGAAGGCCTCCAACATTCATCGTTTGCGGGTTTGAGTAGCTAGCTAGTGTATGTACCATAACTTCGGTCGATTGTGGCTCTTCTACTGCATCTTCTTCTTCATGTTCAAGGCTCTCTTCTGGATGTTCAATAACCTCTTCTTCTATCAGTTCAATCATAAGAAGTCCCCCTTTACTACAGCGATGCTCACGGCTCCACGGCTCATCACAATGCCAACATAACCCCTTCGCATATCGCTCCCGAAGCTCTTCTCTTGTTAACCTCTTTGGTGTAGGGACTTGGTCGATAGTAGGGGGGGCTGAGGGCTTCAATATTATTGGTTGAGAAGTGACCCTAGTCCTCCGAGCTTCATGGTTCAATTGCTCCTCTTGATGTCATGCAAAACAGATGGCTTCCATAAGCGTATACGGTTGTCGCACTTTAACTTCTCCTCGGATCTCCGGCTTCAAGCCCTCAATGAAGGTCCTCAATAGCTATATTTGAGACCAATCATGAGTTTGATTAGATAACCTTTCAAACCTGGTTTGGTACTCCTGAATGGTAGAGGTTTGTCGGATCTTTGCTAGTTGTCCGTCAATATTCTCGTAATCAGTTGGTCTGAAGCGGATCAGCAGTCCTTCTTTGAATTGTCACCATGAAAGAACTCCATTAGTATGTTCAAACTAGTCAAACCACTGTATAGTATCCCCTTCAAGATGTATAGCTACAATTTTCACCATAGATGCATCTGCGGTTTTATGGTACCGAAAATATCGCTCCGCGCGCGAGATCCAACCAATTGGGTCTCCTTCTTCCCATCTAGGGAAGTCCACTCTCTTGCATGGATAGTTGGGGTTGGTCATAGAGCTTCCCCTCTCTTGGAGGTCATATCTTCGGGCTTGGTGTGATTGGGCAAAGCTCTCTCCTTGATGTGATTTCTTCGGGCTTAGTGGTCGGCCCAATCTGAGTTCAGTAAAGAGCGTCCGAATCTTATCCTCCATTCGCGCCTTGAAGGCTTCGAATTTAGCATTGATTACCTCGTCAGATGCCATAGTATTTGCCATCAAATCTGTGATGTTAAGATCTCTCTTTTGTTATCGGGTTAAAGGCATGTATTGGTTGAGAGAGGTGATGGTCGAAAGGGTTGGTAGATCGGTGGATATAGGCTACGGTTTAGGCTTGTTTTGTGGCTATTTTGGGTGTAGTTTGATTGTGTGGTTTGGTAGAGTTTTAGGGCTGTAGATGAAAGTTTTGGATCTATGGTAGATGGTAGCAAAGGTTTGATAGAAATAAGTGGAAGTTGCAGCAAGTATGTGCTGTCTTGTAAAAGTAGAATTGTCGTCGAAGAAACAATGGTTTTTCGATGTAATTTCTACCAAAAACTTGAGAGAATTGAGGAGAGAATTGATAACAAAATCACAGTTTATATGTCAGCAAGGATATCTAATTTAATTAAGAGAATTTTGGCACTATAACAGCAAGAAAATTGGTGCAAGTTGCGATAGCAGAATTGTCGTCGAAAAATTTCAACGGTTTACGACGAAAATTTGTAGCAACACAAAATCATTTTTAGAGATGAAGTTTTCAATAGATGAATATTAGATGGAAGCCAAGATAATCTATGAAGTGTACAAGAAATTTCATTCAAAAAAGATTGCAAATAGATGGGTTAAGGCAACAATAAGCGGCTGAAACTTTCTGCAGCACAGATTTTTAAGTATAGCAGATTGGACGTAAAAGATCAGTGGTTTATATTGAGATTTTTTTTATGAAACCAAATGGAAATCCACTAGTAGGAAGTTACAAAGTATCATAAAAATTTTGTAGAGATTTGGATAGAAACAACGTAGTATCAAGATCAAACAATCAGTACTATGCGGTTGAAATTTTACAGTGCAGATTTTCAAGTATAGCAGATTAGATATAAAATATCAATGGTTTATATTGAGAATTTTTTGACAAAACCAAAGAAAAATCTGCTGTTAGGAAGTGTCAAAGATGTCATAAAAATTTCGTAGATATTTGGATCGAAAAAACATAATAGCAAGATCAAACAGACGGTGCTATACGGTTGGAATTCTGCAATGTATCTTTCGTTGTAGAGATGAAAACTTTATGACGAAAAGTTTATGCAGCAATATAGGAATAATTTTTTTGGGATTTTCAAATAAGGATAACTAAATTGTAGCAGCAGTAAGGTAGAAAACCAGAACCTGTTGCAATTCATGGAGAGATCAAAGGATGATCCGTGGTGGTGGAGATGACGGCGGAATTTGGCAACGATCTCTTAAACAATTGTGGGAATTGCTTTGGGCGGTTGTGGAGGGTTGATGGATGGCTATGGAAGGGCAGCGAGAAGCCAAGAACGCTGCTATGATACCAGTTGTTAGAACCCTTGTAGATTCTAAACTTGGGGTTGATCTTTTTAGGGGATCGGCCTCCTTGGAACTCTATCGGGATTCCTCCCTCCAAGTTGCTGCTCAAAGACTGCAGAAAAGATTCATGTATTGCTTATGAAAAGAGGTGGAATATATGACTATTTATAGGGCTTTTAAACCCTAACTCCTAATAGGACTCTTACTTAAGACTCCTACTTCTAACCAACTCCTAATAGGACTCCTACTCAAGACTCCTACTTCTAACCAACTCCTAATAGGGCTCCTACTCAAGACTCCTATTCCTTTATAACTCCTTATTCTTCTATAAGAAATAACCTCCTAACCCTAGCCGGCCACTTCATCTCTTTAATAGGGGTCGGCTTAGGTAGGTTTTACATGAATGTCCCTCTCAATTAGGACTCTCCTAGCTAGAGTCCTAGGACCTACATCCACTCTCGATTCCTCTTCACTCGAGACCACCGGCTTCCAATACCGATCTTTTTTCAATGGGCGAAGATCAATTATTATTTGACAATTTCTCCTTTTGACATGTTCAAGAGAGAACATTTAATCGTGATCATGAAAATTTAGACCATGCTTTTCTTTCTAGTGATTTTGAAAATGATCATGAAAATTATATGTTTTATAATAAATGAACAAAATGTTAGATCTAATGCTTGTACATCTAATAAGATTAATCTTATGTATGTTTTTAAGATGCAATAATGTGTATCATAATGATTTTTGTATTGCTTTTTAATTTTATTTAAAAATATTTTATGTTTAATGAAATCGTACATGATGATTTAATGATGCATAATGATCAGAAATCTTATGTTTTGGAATTACGTGTTACACTTTTGATCTTATATCTTTCGTGACATGATTTCATTATATTTTTATTTGTATATCTCATGATATGATTGAATCATTGATGCAAAAAAGGAAAATACATTACTACAACAAACAAAATGATTTTGATTAAAAATGCTTTATGAACTCATGCTTGATGAAATAATATAATGATGAATGTTTTGAAAATAAATGTTTGTATCATGTTTTTACATTTTGAAATTATGCATGATGAGTTGAAGTGATGTTAGTTTAAAAATATTTATTCAAATGCATAAATCGGCATTCTTTTTGTCAAATGAATCATAAATTTTCTTATGAATTCTTGGAATTATAACTTGAGTCTTCTTTTTTAATCAAGATTGTTTCCTATCATGATTTCTATTTATAAAAGAAGAAACTTGTCCAAACTGATATATGATCTTTTGACATTCATGACTTGATTTTTCATCTTTGTTGATTAACTTTGTCATGATTTGGAAATTGATGTAAAGGGAAAAGAATTACAATGTTGTATTCTTCCCTTCTTTTTGATAATGACAAAGGGGGAGAAGAACTTGATAGGAAGCAAAAGTGCTATCTTGCACACCTCAAGATAGACAATACTCATGATGCATGAATATTTCAAAAATTTGCTAATTTGCATGAAGTAAAATTTTGCTAGCTTGCGCTTTGCAAAGGAAGCAAAAAAAATTGCACTTCTCAAAAGAGAGAAAGAAAATTACTAGCTTGTATGATGATGAAACTTGAAATTATGTTGCAATGATTTAAAATTTAATATCAAAAAATTGGCTAGATGCACTTCTCCTTTTTGTTGAAGACAAAGGGGGAGAAGCTATGATGACAATCATGCGTGGGATGATATACTTGGATATTTTCATTCTGTATTATTTTATGTTGCATGCAATGATATGATTAATTGGTTCTTTCAATATTCATGATGCATGCAATGTTGCAAATATTCATGATTAAATTTGCTTTTACTTGAATTCAATTTGAATTCAAGGTTCTATCAATATGGAATATTGATAGGGGGAGTTAAGGTTAACTCCGTAATCAATTGGTTATCATCATCAAAAAGGGGAAGATTATTGAATCTCGGATTTTGATGATGAAACCAATTGATAGCATTCATCTAATGTGCATTTAAGTGATGTAGGACTAGTTTCGATCAGAAAAGGCAAATCGATTAAAGCAGGAGGAATCGGATGTTGGGCCGAAGCAAACATGTTAAAAGATTGAACATCGAGCCGGAGGATCGGTTGATGTGTCGGTAGAAGGCTTCGATCCATAAATTCGGGCATCGAGCTAAGAAGATCAGACATTGCACCAAGGAGATCAAATGTTGCAAAAAGACAACAAGCTGATTAGGCAATACACCAAAGAAGAGGACGATACACCGAAGGATCGGACGAAGCGCCGGAAGAACCAATGCTATGTCGAACAATATTGGATTCCCTTGTAATTGATTATGTCTAGATCGAGTAAGTTTAGAGTCTAATTGAGACAGTTTAGAATACAATTAGGCTAACTCAATTAAAGGCTAACTAGAACCAAGTTTAGGCTATGTTGGGCTAAGTGAAAAGCCCAAACAGTGACCTAATAGATGGAACCATCGGTAGCATAGTCTCCGAGATTGTGTCAGGCGGTGGTACTACCCAGACTCAGTCTCCAAGAGACTATTAGGCAGTGGTACCACTAGACTAGGCAGTGGTATTTTCCAATGACAAGGTATCAGGTAGTGGTACCGTCAGACTGGGCATTGATACCACTCAGTGTCAATGTTGTAGGTGGTGGTACCACTAGGACTCGAGAAACCCAGTATGATACACTTTTAGGCTCCAAGTTTGAATCTATTTGAGGCCTATAAATACTCCTCTCATCCTGAGTTAATATACACAAGAGTTGAGAGCAAAGAAGTAGAAAAACACTATTGTAATATTTTAAGAACTCCTCTTAAGCTCTAAGTATTAGTATGGTTTATGAGTGGACTAAGTGGGGGTATAAAGGTTCTCTCTTGAACCTATCAAAAGGAAAAGGTATAAAAGGGTAGTTGATCTTCGTCCATTGAAAGAAGATCGGTAGTGGAAACCGGTGGCCTTAAGTAAAGAGGAGTCGAGAGTGGATGTAGGTCACGATGACTGAACAACTATAAATCAGTGTGCATTTCTATTATTGTTATTTACTTACTTTGCAATTGCTTCACTTATTTCAATAGTGCCTTATGCCAGTCATAGGTGCCCCGTAAGCCAATCACGTGAGTTATGACATATGTGATTGACACGCAGCCTTTTTTATTATTATATTTTATCATTTATCACTTTATATTACTTGTTGTATATATGCATATATATATTGTGATTATCTTAGATCTGTGCAATGGGAATCAGATCGTGATAAGATCATGATAATGAGATCGATTCACCTTTAAACACAGATCCTAAATATTTTTGGCCATTGGTTACTCGAGAGAGATATCGAGCTAACTGGACAGACTAGTGTAATGTATTCATGTCTATATGATGGATGCAGCTAGTCTCATAGTTGCTCATGTGGGGACACTAAGGATACAATACAGGTGCTCATTTGGGAATGAGTTCACTGATTGATCCACTTACGTAATGTTGAATGGTTGATGATGACTTATTGTCAAATAATGATTCCTTAGTCCAAGTGGTGTATTTGGTCCTTAGACTTTAGATACCAAGGATGTCATGTATAAGTGCTCCATTCTTTGATACCAGACTTATAGGTTTGGATGTCCCAAATTTAACACAATCAGTCATCGGGAGTGATAGTCAACCTTACAATGGCTATTGAGTATCAATAGAAGATTATCCACTCTAGGTGTCATGAGAGAAATATCTCATGCATTCTTACTCAAACAAATCCCAGGCTAGGGTCATTCGGATTGAGAGAGAAAGAGTTCTCCGAGAGAATCCGATTAGAGCTAGACTCGATTAGAAACCAAATGGGTTTGATAGCACCATGCCCAATATATAGTCTTTGGGATACTAGGTGGATGAGGGACTATAGATACATGATAACTAAGGATAGACATGTCTAAAGGATTGGATTCCCTTGTATTGTTTGGGGACTACGGCGTAGTGGACTAATACGTCTATAGTCGATAAGTCGAGTGAATTATTATGAAGATAATAATTCACTAAGCTAAAAGGAGTTATGATAGGTATGACTTACAACTAGCTCGATATTGGGACTAGAGGGTTACACACATATAGTAGGCGTTGTGATGAGTAGAGGTTCGGATATTATATATTCGTCGGAGCCCCTATGCTATTGACTATACAATAAGCCTCTGAATTATTGGATCCTATGTATGAGATCAAATAAGAGCCCATGAGAGATTATTGGATCTCTAACCACTAATCTAAGAGGCTTGGGTAGTTAGATGGAGATCCAATACCTAATAGGGGAGGATCCATTAGGGTTAAGTTAACATGGGACCTTAATAAATAGGAGAGAACTAGTGGTTCGTAAGCAAGAACTTTTTAGTTACTTCTCCTATTCTCCTTCCCCTCTCTACCTCAAATCAGGCTTGGAGTTTTGAGGAGCATCATCGAAGCCTTACTATGTGGATCACCGCTAGAGAGGAGGGCATAACATAGGACCTTAATAAATAGGAGAGAACTAGTGGTTCATAAGCAAAAACTTTTTGGTTACTTCTCCTATTTTCCTCCCCCTCTCTACCCCAGATCAGGCTTGGAGTTTTGAGGAGCATCATTGAAGCCTTGCGCTATGTGGATCACCACTAAAGAGGAGGGCGCTTGCCCTCCTTCACCCTCTCCTAGAGATCTACAAAGATTTAGGGATATACGATCTCCTTGGGTAATACAATCTATCTTACACATGATTTTCTATTTCGTAGATTTTTAAGTATTAATCGTCGCATGACGACGAACATATCTTTGGGAATTGGGGATTTTGTTTTCTATTCTTCCGCTGCACATGTGCCCCCAAGATTTCCCAACACCTTCATGTGTGATAATGGCCTATAAATATCCCTCTCATCCCTGGTTAAAAAACATAAGAATTGAGAGCAAAAAAGGAAGAAAATGCTATTATAATCTTTTGTGAACTCCTCTTAAACTCTAAGTGTTAGTGAAGTTTAAAAGAGGAGGTTGTGGGAGTGCAAAGGTTCTCTCCTAAGCCTATCAAATGGAGAATAGAGTTGTAATGAGGTTGGCCTTCGCCTATTAAAGAAAGACTATTAGTAGATGTCAGTGGCCTCAACAGAAGAGGAATCGAGAGTAGATGTAGGTCATGACGATCGAACCACTATAAAACTCTATCTGCATTTACTTCTTGCAATTTACTTTTACTGCAAACTGCCTTACTTGCTTCCATACGTTTTCAAGTTAAACTCACATTTTCGATACGAGCTTTTATCGAACGAAATAATTTTGAATCGACTTCGTTTTTATCCATTGTACTAATTCACCCCCCCTTTAGTGATGACTTGATCCTAACAGTCTGGACATTATATTTTATTTGTTCACTATAGTAAGGAGTCATAGTCTAGCACATGTGTAGTCATGACTACCTTTCTTGACACAAGAGTCTCTAATTTGCTACAATATACTTATATGGACCTTGTTAATGATATAGTATTTTTTCAGCCAACAATGTTGCCTCATAGTCTTCAACTCAGCCCACTCAAATATGATAGCTTATTAGCATATTCCCTACACAAAGTTAAAGCTGTTTCAAGGTGCTTTTCTTCATGACCAAGGAATGCATTAAATGAGTTGGTTAGCAGCTATAAAACACTTAATTTCAAAATTCTCTATGTATGAAGGTTGTTTCAGACACTAGTACTTATTTTGGTGTTTAGGGCTTAGAAAGAACTTTAAAAACTAATGATATTTTGGCAAAAGCTCTCTTGGAGTACTCCCTTAAACTCTGTATCTCTTGGATGTATCCTTGAGTGGTGAGTCTTTTGTTTTTAGTTCTGTATCCTTGTTTATGTTAGGATCAAGAGCACTAAGAGGGGGGGGGGGGGGTGGGGGGTGAATTAGTGCAGCGGAAATCTTTCAATGATAAAACACGTTCGAACGATAAAAACGATTTCGGTGTGAAAGCCGATTCTAAGATTACTTCAACTTAAGATCAAGTGAGATGACTTTCAAATCAATCTATGAAGGTAGTTTGCAGTTATGATGAAAACTAGAATATAAGCGCAAACTGAAATACAACATTCGTACGAAGAAGCTGATTTACGTCTAAAAGCTGATTCGTAAATCACTTGATTAGGCGAGATCTAGTTTAAGTAAGGATATAAAGGCAGTTTGCAGTTATGATTGAAATCAAAGCATAAACGCAAACTGAAATATGATAATTGTACGAAAAAACATATTTACGTCTAAACGCTGATTCAGAAAGTGCAAAGTTTAAAACCCGATCGTATATGCGTAGAAAGCAATAAGCTTTAGAGGAGGTTTGCAGTAAAGATAATATGATCAAAGTAAATGCAAACCGAGATTTAGAGTGGTTCGGTCAATCTTGACCTACTCAACTTTTGGCTTCCTCGATCGACGAGGTCACCGATGTCAACTAGAGGCTTTCCTTCAATAGGCAAAGGCCAACCACCCTTTTACAGTTTCACTCCTTTTTACGGGCTTAGGAGACAACCCTTACAGTATTTTCCCTCCTCTCTTTACAACTCAGAACTTGGAAGAACAGAGGGAGAAGAACTTTGGCCTTTACAAGAATTTTGAGCTCTAAGAATCACAGAAAAAGATCAAGATTTCGGTGTAAGTTCATGCCCTTTCAGTGCCGAATGGGTGGGATATTTATAGGCCCCAACCCAGTTCAAATTTAGAGCTCAAAACTGTCAATTCTCGAAATTTCGGGATCAGGCGGTTGCACCTCCTGACTGGAGCGGTTGCACCACTTGGCAGAGCTCGAAGATTGAGCCTCTGGGCGGTGCTACCTCCTGTCAAGGGCGGCTGCACCTCCTGCTAGAGCTCGAAGACCGAGCTCAGGTGGTGCAACCTCCCAACTGAGGTGGTTGCACCGCTCAGCTAGTGCTCGGAGATCGAGCCCAGGCGGTGCCACCTCATGTCAGGGGAGGTTGCACCGCCCTGTCTCGCTCGGAGACTAAGCCCAGGCGGTGCCACCTCCTGGCTGGGGTGGTTGCACCACCTAGTCTCGCTCGGAGACTTAGCCCAGGCGGTGCCACCTCCTGGCTTGGGTGGTTGCCCCTCCCAACAGAAATCAGGGTCCGAATGGGTTGATCCATTCGGCCCAATTTGGGTTTTTCAAGGGTCCAATTTCCCCAAGATTAAGTTAATGGGATCACCTCCCATTTCCAACTTAATCATTGTGCTAACTACGATATTCCCTAAGACATTTAATGCAACTTGCTCCGATGCGTCAATCGCTTCTTCCGGCGAACTTCCGTCGATCATCCGATGAACCCTCGGTGATGCTCCGGTGGACTTCCGGCAAACTCCTGGACTTGCGACGATCCACTTAGCGAGTTCCGACAAGCTTCTTTGGCAAGCTCATGGACTTCTCGGATTTGTTCCTACAGAACCTCCGACGACTGTCCGAACTTCCGTCGACTTGAATTAATCCTAAGCAATTAACCAAGTTGTCCGGCATGTCATTGGTCCCTCGACGCTTCGTCCGATTCTTCGGCGGATCGTCCTCTCTTACAGCCTATTGCCCAATCACCTAATTGACTCCGCAACTCCGATATCTTTGGCACAATACTCGCTCTTCGTGGCCTGATGCCCGAGTCCACGGCCCGAAGCCTTCTATCGATACGTCGATCGATCTACTGGCCCGACGTCCAATCTTCTGACATGTTCCTCCAGCACAACATGATTTTCCTGCTTTAATTGTCTCATCCTGATCGAAGCATCCTGCATCACTCAAAACGCAGATTAAATCATAAACATATATCAAGTAGTTTCATCATTAAAATATGAGATTCAACAATCTCTCCCTTTTCGATGATGACAACCACTTGATGACGGAGTTAAACTTAACTCCCGGAGTTTAAACAAACTCCCCCTATCAATATGCCATATTGATAGAACCTTGAATTCAAACTGAATTCAAGTCATTGCAATATTCATCATGAATACTTGCAACATGTCATCATGAACTTATGCATAAACTTATGCATAACATCATACTTCTCCCCCTTTGTCATCAACTAAAAGGAGAAGTCCAACTATTCTTGTGTTTGGAATATTAGTTTATCTTATTGCATGAAAAACATGATATCAAGTTTTATCATCATGCAGTTTTGAAGCCAGAAAATTTAGCAAATGTTACATCATGCTTAGAACATTCAAGCTATCAAGTTTTAGTTATGCAAGTTTTACAGCATACAAGATAGCACTTTTAGAACATGCAAGCTAGCAATTTAGAGATGTTAAAGAAGACAACTCTTGCTTCTTGAAATATGCAAGTTGTAAGCTAGCAAATTTTTCCTTCCTTTGCAATGTTTGAGCTCGCAATTTTGCTTCCATTGCAAGGTGTAAGTTTAGCATGTTTTGCTCCTTGAGATAGGCAAGATGGCACTTTTGTAATTTTTGTTTGGCAAGCTTGTGATGTTCAAGATAACAAGCTCTTTCTTCTCTTTTGAAAAGTGTTATTTTTGCTTTCTTTGCAAAGTGCAAGCTAGCAAAATGCCAAACTAGCAAGAGAGAATGTTTTACATGATGCAAGCAAATAATTTGGCAAGTGTTACATTTGCATCTTCTCTTTAGAGGAGTGTAATTTTTGCTTTCATCTTGAATTGTGTAAGCTAGCAAGTTTGCCTCTTTTCATCATGTCCATGCTAGAAATTCTTGCTCCCCCTTTGTCATTGTCAAAAAGAAGGGAAGACCGTTTTTTCAATTTTCAGATTATGACAAAGGTTAGTATCAATTTTATTTGTGCATCATTATATATTCAAATTAAAACATACACAATTTCAAAAACCTTATTTTTCATGCATGATACCGAAAAATAAATCAATCATCATTAATGGGTATATCATACATGATACTCAAACATTAAAATTTTTAAGCATTTATCAACATGTTAATCATGATACCAAACATTCATCATTTAAAGCATTCATGATACATATCATATACAATACATCATGTACATAATTGTTATAAGTATTGCATGCATCATTTCAAATTCATGAATATTTCATCATTGCATGCATCATGCCAAATCATAAATTATACAATCATCATTAATGCATGATTCCTAATCATCATTTATTTTGCAACATGATGGTACCAAATTTGTCAAATTATATCCTACCATACATGATCGAAACTTCTTATTTGTATACATCAAAACAAATTAATGAATATTTCATGTATTCTTATCATCATATAAGGAATATCAAGAAGAGTTATTGGGTGATGAGACAAATATTTTATAAATATACGGAATTGTATAAAAATCATATCATAAGTATTTCATGTATTCATATTATCACATGAAGCATACAATGCAAAGAAATAATGTCATGAAGAATATCAATGTGAAAATTCAGTAAAGATCACATGATACAATCGCAAAGCATGATATAATTATGCGATATATCATGAGATGATAATTTATCATATCAATGAAAGATATCAAAGAGGATCAATTGTTAGGATCAATTCGTGAATACCAAATATATGATATCAAGGCTCATGATTCATTTGAAAGGATATAGCACAAAGAGCAACTCAAAACATTCTTATCAAGATCAAATTTTAAAATATTCCAAGTATCAAGATATCAATATGACACTTCATTGAATTCTGAAAAATCAAAAGACAAATTACACTTAATTTGAAGAATTCTTTTTTGATAAATGTAGGGAGCATAATGAATGATCTTGATTTATAAAGAACTTCATGTTATAATTATCAAGATCATGATTTTAATAATTATTTTCTTTAGCAGAGAATCACAAAAGCACTTTATTTTTGCATAAGAAATCTCATTATATTATGATTTATAAATTCTTTCTCTACACATGAATCATAGGAGACATGTATGTGAAACAAATCTTTGCAAATAAAACATTTCGGAGCATAACAAAGGCATATGAAATGTTTCGGAGCATATCAATAACAAATGAAACATTTCGAAGCTTATCAATGGCATATTTAATGTTCCGAATCATATCAACGGCATATGGAACATTTCAGAGCATATCAATAACAAATACCAAACAGAAGCTCAAACGTCGTCTTTGACGTTGCATTCATATCATTCTTATCCAAAGCATGTACAGAAACACATAACCAAAGCTCTGGATATCATATCAAACATACAAAAGGTGTAGTGGGATCTCAAACAGAACGTGATTCATCCATTTTTGAATGACCACCAGACATAACCTAGAGCATCGCTGGCTCTAAGCACATACCCTTTACCATTTCTGGCAAAGGTCTAGACAATCCCACAAACAATAATTAGCATATATCGGAAGCACACGCGGAACAACAAAACGTATATGTGCCTTATTGAGACAATACGATGCAAGGAACAAATCTCTCACAATTGTATTCAGATTTAGAATGAAATGAAAGCAAGGGTATACAGGGATTCCAAGTAATCATATTAGCTCAATTGAATAAGAAAGCTAAAGAATGTCAATTTCCAAAGAAATGAAACCAGAATATGCGAAATCGACCAAAGCTCGATTTCTGGCAGAATTCAAGAGGCACATTGAACAAATGATTCAAACTATCAATCGTGCTCCAATTTACTCAGAAATATATCATTGGAAAGATATTTCAATTTTTTTTCAGATAAAGCAAGACTCGTATGAATCGAAGTTTCCAACAAAGAGTTACAATAGATTTAGTAACCCAAGATCAAAGAACAAATCTCAATTTTACAGAATTCACATGGTTGGTTTCAACAGAAAACTAGGCAGGCAGTTGGACTCTAAATCTTTCAATCCAGGTATCAAAGAAATATCTACAAGTCTAGTTTCCAATGAAATAAGCTTTGAATAAATCAATGTTTGCAACAGGGACTTATAAGCAGTTCAGTATCAAAAGGTAAAAAATTACGATCCCTGTTTTGTAGAATCTGTAGGCTCATTTGAAACAGAAGTTTGGGCAGACAAACTTACTCCGAATTCTTAAAATAAGCTATCAAAACAAAGGTTTATAAGTCTATATTCTGATCAAATAAGTTTTGTCCAAATCAGAGGTCAATACATGAAGTTATAGCCATAACAAAGTAGAAGGGTCAGAATATCAGAAGTTGCATAGATTTGAATCGTTACGTCTAAACAGGAGATATATCAAATGAAAGGCTAGAACAATTCAAAGTTCCTCATATTCAAAATAAATGTAGCGGTAAAATTGCGATAAGGAAAGATCAGGACACTTGCCATAGGAAAGATTAGAAAGCTTGCAATAGAAAGGATCAGAACACTTGCCTTTCAAAGATTTTGATCCGAAGATCCAAAGAAGGTGTCAGCCCAAATCCTTCTACTTTTCCTTCACAATTGTAGCTCATGCAGAACATAGAGGCATAGTCACCTACTCTCTCTTACTCTCATTCCTTCGTTTTCTTTCCCAAACGCAGCTGCCACAGCCGCCACCGCTGTCGCTGCCACAATCGCTGCCCCTTCCACTACACTACTTCCTTCCTCCTCTTCTTTCGTAGACACAGCTGCTGCATACGCAGTCGCTGCCGCTATGGCCGCAATCCCTTCCGCAGCCCCTTTTTCCCCATTTCCTTTCTTTTCTTTCCTAGCTGCACTGCTGCAGTCGTAGCCTCAGCCACGGCCGCAGCCTCTTCTTCCTCCCCTGCTCATCTTCCTCTCCTTCTTCTCTTCCAACTGCAGCTGCCATCGCCGCAGCCGCAGCCCCTTCTCCTCTTCCTCTCTTCTTCCTCTCCTTCCCTTTCTCTTCTTCTTCCTTTCATTTTTCTCTTTCCCTGCCACAGCTGCAGTTGCCACTACCGCAACCGCAGCTACTTCTTTCCCTTCTCCTCTTACTTCTCCTTCCTTTCTTCTTCTTCTCTCCCCGCTGCAACTGCTGCAGTCGTGGCCGCAGCCACGGCCGCAACCTCTTCTTCCTCCCCTGCTCATCTTCCTCTTCTTCTTCTCTTCCAGCTGCAGCTGCCATCGCCGCAGCTGTAGCCCCTTCTTCCCCAGCGTCACACACACCCTCTCCTCTGTTTCCTCTATAGGAAACAGAGGTATCACAACCTATTCTCCTGCTTCCTCTTCTTCTTCTCTTCCTCTTCTTCTTCTTCTCCTCTTCGAACGCCCCACACCTCTCCTCTGTTTCCACCTGCAGGAAACAGAGGTGCTGCAGCCCTATCTGCTGCCACCTCTCGCTCCTGTCCCTCGTCCCTCTATTTTCCCTCTTCTTCTCCTTCTCTTCCTCTCCTCTTCCCTTTTCCTCCCCAACGCGACACACCTCCTCGCTGCAGCCTTGCCGTAGCTATCCTCCTCTCTTCTTCTTCTTCTTCTTCTTCTTCTTCTTCTTCTTCTTCTTCTTCTTCTTCTTCTCTCCCCGCTACAACTGCTACAGTCGCGGCCGCAGCCACGGCCGCAACCTCTTCTTCCTCCCCTGCTCATCTTCCTCTTCTTCTTCTCTTCTAGCTGTAGCTGCCATCGCCGCAGCTGCAGCCCCTTCTTCCCCAGCGTCACACACACCCTCTCCTCTGTTTCCTCTGCAGGAAACAGAGGTATCACAACCTCTTCTCCTGCTTCCTCTTCTTCTTCTCTTCCTCTTCTTCTTCTTCTCCTCTTCGAACGCCCCACACCTCTCCTCTGTTTCCACCTGCAGGAAACAAATGTGCTGCTGCCACCTCTCACTCCTCTCCCTTGTCCCTCTCTTTTCCCTCTTCTTCTCATTCTCTTATTCTCCTCTTCCCTTTTCCTCCCCAATGCCACACACCTCCTCGCTGCAGCCTTGCTGCAGCTATCCTCCTCTCTTCTTCTTCTTCTTCTTCTTCTTATTCTTCTTCTCCCCAATGCCCCACACATACTCTCCTCTGTTTCCACCTGCGGGAAACAGAGGTGCAGCAGCCCTAGCTGCGGCTGCTGCCTCTCCCTCTCCTCTCCATCTTCCCTCTCTTCTTCTTCTTCTTTTCTTCTCTTCTCCCTCTTCCTCCTCTCTTCTTTTCCCTCTTCTTCTTCTTTCTTCTCTCCTCACGCCCCACCGCTCCTCTCTATTTCTCGAAGAAACAGAGAGTGCGTGGGAGGTGGTGGGATAAAATCAAAATTTTTGGTTTTCTTTATTTTCTTTTCATTTTGCAACATAGCAATTTAGTCCTTGAAATTTTTATATTTACATATAGGTCCTCAAATTTTCATATAAATCCTTATTAATAATTTTCAAAAGTGAGGGATATTACAGTTTGCCACCTCGCATTTCTTGATTTTCTCCTCATCTTCAGAGGAGCTCGATTCATCCCACTTTGTGTTGTTCTTCTTTGGCCTCTTTCTTCGTTCAAGCTTATTGTTTATTTTAGATTTTTCTCTAATAAACTTATTAAGATTTAGTGTTCGAAGTTCAAGTTCATCATTGTCCTCATCACTTGAGTCATCGCTCAAGTGGTATTCATTTGTCCGGAGTTCCAAATCCTTCCTGTTCTTTGGAAGATAATTTTGTTCATCATGTTCATCATGTGCATTGTGCACCATTTCATATGTCATCAACGAACCAATTAGTTCTTCAAGTGGTAATTTGTTTAGGTTTTTAGCTTCTTATGTTGCAGTTACTTTTGAATCCCACTTCTTAGAAAGAGAATGCAAAATCTTGTTTACGAGTTCAAAATCCAAAAAATATTTTCCTAGAGCTCTTAAACTATTGACGACATCCGTGAAATGGGTGTGTACATGTTGCCTATAGTCTCGCTTGGTTGCATTCGAAAAAGCTCAAAATCATGCAATAAAATGTTAACTTTTGAGTCTTTGACTCTACTAGTTCCCTCGTGCGTGATTTCAAGTGTTCGCCAAATGTCAAAAGTCGTTTCGCACGTAGAAATCCCATTGAACTCATTTTTGTCCAAAGCGCAAAATAAGGCATTCATAGCCTTTGTGTTTAAAGAAAAATACTTCTTCTCCAAATCCGACCATTCGTTCATTGGTTTAGAGGGAAGTTGAAAACCGTTTTCAACGATATTTCATAAATACAAATTCATAGAAATCAAGAAAACTCTCATTCGAGTTTTCCAATAAGTGTAGCCCAATCCGTTAAACTCGCTCAGAGACTGAGCCCAGGCGGTGCCACCTCCTGGTTGGGGCGGTTGCACCGCCCAGTCTCACTCGGAGACTTAGCCCAAGTGGTACCACCTCCTGGCTTGGGCGGTTGCACCTCCCAACAGAGATTAGGGTCCGAATGGGTTGATCCATTCAGCCCAATTTGGGTTTTTCAGGGGCCCAATTGTCCCAAGATTAAGTTAATGGGATCACCTCCCATTTCCAACTTAATCATTGTGCTAACTACGATATTCCCTAAGACATTTACTGTAACTTACTCTGGTGCATCAATCACTTCTTCCAGCGAGCTTCCGGCGAACTTCCGTCGATCATCCGATGAACCCTCGGTGATGCTCCTTCGGACTTCCGGCAAACTCCTGGACTTGCGATGATCCACTTGGCGAGTTCTGACAAGCTTCTTTGGCAAGCTCATGGACTTCTCATATTTGTTCCCGCAGAACCTTTGACGATTGTCCGAACTTTCGTCGAACTCTCTAACTCCCAACGTGATCATTGTCTTGACTCCGGCGCAACTCCTGCTGGTCTTTCTTCCATCGTAGTTAATCCTACACACTTAAAACAAAACTTCGATCGAGATAATTAATCCTAAGCAATTAACCAAGTTGTCTAGCATGTCATTAGTCCCTCGACGCTTCGTCCGATTCTTCGGCGCATCGTCCTCTCCTGCAGCCTATTGCCCAATCGGCCAGTTGACTCCGCAACTCCGATATCCTTGGCACAATACCCGCTCTTCTTGGCCCGATGCCCGAGTCCACGGCCCGAAGCCTTCTGTTGATACGTCGACCGATCTACTAGCCCGACGTCCAATCTTCTAACATGTTCCTCCCACACAACATGATTTTCTTGCTTTAATTGTCACATCCTGATCGAAGCATCCTGCGTCACTCAAAACGCAGATTAAATCATAAACATATATCAAGTAGTTTCATCATCAAAATACGAGATTCAACAATTTATAATCCTTGGGGTGGTGAAGTTTCTATATCCCTTTGTGATTTTAACTTGGTGGTGAGCTATTTTTTGATCTTATTTAAGTTTTATCATGAGTTCATGCCTTTTTTATTCAAAACACTTATTCTGGCAAATACAATTATACTACAACTTTTCTTTGAGAGTTCATTCCTTATCTACTATTACTTTTCTATTCAAAATATTCATTCCAGCAAATACAGCACTACTATCAGTTTTCTGTCAAAATCTATTTTTCTTTACTCTCCCATTCTGCATCACCCTCAGTATCAGTTTGGTATCAGAGCAAAAGGTTAAAGATCATGGTAAGGCGGAATGAAAAAGATATAGTTAGTGAAGGTAGTTGCCATGAAGATGATGTTGAGTCATTGAGGTTACAACTATGAAGATTTTTGCATAGTGTATAAGAAAAAAAAGAAAAAATCGAAGAACTTCAAAGTAGACACAGCCTGAATAAAAATAATGTCCATGAATTTACTTATGATGATGATACACCTTCTCATCTAAGGGAGTCGAGAAGATTTCAGGCAAGACATGGAGTCCAATATGAGTGTTAGAACAAATACAACCCAAGATTGGATGTTCTAGAGTTTGAAAGTAAAATTAATGTTGATGACTTTATTAATTGGCTTAATACAGTGGAAAGAATATTTTATTTTCAAGAATCACCAAAACAAAAGAAGGTAAAACTTATGGCACGATATGGGAAAAAATACATCTTTTTGTGGGAAAATATGAAGAAATAAAGAGAATGTGAGGGGAAGAGTAAGATCATGATATGGGGAAAAAAAAAAAGGGAGCTAAAGATAAAATATTTACCTGACAATTATCGATAAGAGATATTTCTTAAAATCCATGATTTTAAGCAAACAGATCTTAGTGTGGAAGAGTACATAGTATAATTTGATAATCTAATTTTAAAAGGAGAGCTTGTGGAACTCGAAGAGCAAACCATTATAAGATTCTTAGGAGGTTTGAAGTATGAGATTACTAAAGTTGTTCAACGGTAGCCATATTGGTATTTAAATAATATAAGTAAGCTAGCATTAAAAGTTGAAAAGCAATAGAAGTTTGAAAAGAGTTCTCGGTATAGTTAAAAAAAAAAGCTATACAAAAGGAGAAAGTTCCAAGCCTACTGTCCAAAGTAAGGTAATATAGAAGGTGTAAGAAAAGGGTGAAGAATTTGCTGCTAACAAAAAAAACCTAATTCTTTTACCCCAAGTGGCTGAAAATACTTCAAATATCATGGTTTTGGGCATATTGCTTCAGATTATCCAAATAGGAGGATTGTAACTTTGGTTGAATATCATAGTAATGGAGGAGTAGATGAAGCCAACGACGAACCAAAATATGATGAAGATGAGGAAGAGGTTACTTATGTAAATCATGATTTGTTTATTGTATTGCAACATAGCTTACAAGTGTCTTATGTGGCCGAGGATGAAAGTTGGGTGAGAAAAAATGTGTTTCACACTAAATGCACTTCTTTTGGTAAAGTGTGCTTGGTAATCATCGACGGCGGCAGCTTTGAGAATGTGGTATCTTTGGAGATGGTGTAGAAGCTAAAGTTGGACACAATCCCTCATCCACATCCATACAAATTATGTTGGTTTCAAAAAGGAAATGACATCAAGGTCACTAAAAGATGTTTAGTTTCGTTTTCTATTAGCAAGTATTATAAAGACGAAGTATGGTGTGATATTGCTCCTATGGACGTTTGTCATTTGTTGTTGGGAAGACCTTGGCATTATGATAGAAGGGTATTATATGATGGCTACAAATATACTTATTCTTTTAAGGTAAATGAAAAGAAGATTATCTTATATCCATTACAACCTTCCAAAATCAAAGTATTGTTGGGTAATCTTGAGGGCGACATCACATGCGCAGCAGAAAAACAGAAAATAAAATCTCCAATTCCTAAAGATATGTTCGTCATCATGTGAAGATTGGTGCAAAAAAATTCATGAATCTTAAAACTATGTATAGAATATATTGTGTTACCTAGGGAGATCGTATATCCCTGAATCCCTATAGATCTCTAGGAGAGGGTGAAGGAGGTCAAGCACCCTCCTCTCTAGTGGTGATCCACACAGTAGGGCTACAATGATGCTCCTCAAAACTCTAGGCCTACTCTAAGATGGAGAGAGGGAGGAGAATAGGAGAGGGAAGCAAAGGCTCTAGCCTATTAACCATTGAATCCCTCCTATTTATAGAGGTCCCCTATCAACTTAACCCTAAAGGATCCTCTCCTATTAGGTATTGGATCTCCATCCATCTACCCAAGCCTCTTAGATTAATGGATCTTTATCCAATAATCTCTCATGGGCTCTTATTGGATCTCGTCCATAAGATCCAATAATTCAAGGGCTTATTAGATATCTTATAAGATAGAGGCTCCGACGGATATCTCATATCCGAACCTCTGCTTATTGCAATACCTACCATATGTGTGTGACCCTCTAGGTCCAATATCGAGCTGGCCATAAGGCATACCTGTCAAAACTCCTTCTAGCTTAGTGAATTATTATCTCTATAATAATTCACTCGACTCATCAACTATGAACGTACTAGAGCACTATATCATAATTCCTATACGATATAGGGGAATCCAATCCATTAGACCTATCTATCCTCATTTACCATGTACCTATAATCCCTTATCCATCTAATATACCAAAGACCGTATACCGAGCATAGTGCTATCAGACCCATACGGTTTCTACTCGAGCCTTGCTCTAATTGGATTCTCCCGGAAAACTCTTTCTCTCTCAATCTTAATGACCCTGGCCAGGGATTTTGTTAGGACTCTAGCTAGGAGAGTCCTAATTGAGAGGGACATTCATGTATGAGTTTTTTCTTAGAGAAGAATTAGGAGTTGTAAGGGAATAGGAGTCTTCAGTATGAGTCCTATTAGGAGTTGGTTAGAAGTAAGAGTCTTAAGTAGGAGTCCTATTAGGAGTTAGGGTTTAGAAGCCCTATAAATAGCCATGTATTCCTTCTATTTTCATAAGCAATAGATGAATCTTTTCTGCAGCTTTGAGCAGCAACTTGGAGAGAGGAATCGCTATAGAGTTCCAAGGAGGCCGATCCCCTAAAGAGATCAACCCCAAGTTTAGAATCTTCAAGGGTTCTTGTTAGGATCGAGAGCACTAAGAGGGGGGGGGGGGTGAATTAGTGCAGTGGAAAACTTTCTGCGATTAAAATCGAAAGCTGCGTTCGAACGATAAAAACGATTTCTATGTAAAATCCGATTCTAAGCAAGATGATATTAAAGTTAATCTATGTAGGGAGTTTGCAGCTATGATGAAAACCAGAATATAGGCGCAAGTTGAAATCCGACGTTCGTACGAAGAAACTGATTTACGTCTAAGTGCTGATTTATAAATCACTTGATTAGGTAAGATGTAGTTTAAGCAAGAGTATGAAAGCAGTTTGTAGTTTATGATTGAAATCAAAACGTAAACGTAAACTGAAATGTAATGATCGTACAAAAAAGCCGATTTACGTCTAAACGCAGATTCGGAAAGCTTTGAACTTAGAAACTCATTCGTAAAAGCGCAGAAGGCAGTAGCTATATAGGAGGTTTGCAGTAAAGATAAAATGCTCAAAGTAAATGCAAACCGAGATTTAGAGTGGTTCGGTCAATCTTGACCTACTCCACTTTTGGCTTCCTCCACCGACGAGGTCATCGACGTCAATTAGAGGCCTTCCTTCAATAGGCGAAGACCAACCACCCTTTTACAGTTTCACTCCTTTTAACGGGCTTAGGAGACAACCCTTAGAGAAATTTTCTCTCCTCTCTTTACAACTCAAAACTTGAAGAACAGAGGGAGGAGAACTTTTGGCCTTTACAACAATTTTGAGCTCTAAGAATCACAGAAAAAGATCAAGATTTCGAGTGTAAGTTATGCTCTTTCAGTGCTGAATGGGTGGGGTATTTATAGGCCCCAACCCAGTTCAAATTTGGAGCTAAAATTGTCAATTCTCAGAATTCCGGGATCAGGCGGTTGTACCTCCTAATTGGAGCGGTTGCACCGCTTGGCAAAGCTCGAAGACTAAGCCTCTAGGCGGTGCCACCTCCTGTCAGGGGCGGTTGCACCTCCTACCAGAGCTCGAAGACTGAGCTCAGGCGGTTGCACCTCCTGACTGAGGCGGTTGCACCGCCTGGCAGAGCTCGAAGACTGAGCTCAGGCGATGCCACCTCCTGTCAGGGGCGGTTGCACCTCTTGCTAGAGCTCGAAGATTGAGCTCAGGCGGTGCAACCTCCTGACTGGGGCGGTTGTGTCACGCCACTCAAAATAATAACGATATTATTAAAACTTTCATCGCAAACCAATCCAGGATCCAAACACACATTTGAGGACACTGAAAACATTCTATCAAATTCATATCGATAAAACCTACGCAGTTTATGAACATACAACACATTGCTCGATGATTCATAAAATCTAAACCCAACTCATCAAATTAATAACCACAACATAAATTCACAAATGGGGAAGTCTATGCAGTCACCAAACCAATGTTTACCATAAGTTCATATTATTACACGAATTTAACTTAACATTCCAAAATCCTAAATATGAGAGATCCTTTAACTTACACAAAATCCACAAGTTTAGATTCATCGTCAACATTTCATTAGATACAGAGTGGCTTATACAACAAATACATATATGCTAATAAAGATCTGCCCAAAATCTTCTAACTTTCCACTACCTCAGCCCGATCTTAACATTTAAGCAAGCGATACGCTATCCTGAAAAATTTATACAACAACGGGGTGAGCATAAAGAGCTCAGCAAGTGACTAACATATCCATGTCAAAAGAGGACAACTCCCAAAGAGATAAAGTTTCAAAATGCAAGGCAGAATATACGAATTCATAGACGTAATATCATTAGGTGCAGAATCACAATTGTCATTTCAATCATACATATTTGGTTCATAACAGATGGGGCATAGAGTAATTGGAGCATATCAGCAACGAATGAAACGTTTCGAAGCATATCAATAACAAATGAAACATATTGGAGCTTATTAATGGCATATGAAATGTTCCGGAGCATATCAATGGCATATGGAACATTTCGAAGCATATCAATAACAAATGAAACATATCGGAGCTTATCAATGGCATATGAAATGTTCCGGAGCATATCAATGGCGTATGGAACATTTCGAAGCACATCAATAACAAATGAAACATATCAGAGCTTATCAATGGCATATGAAATGTTCCAGAGCATATCAATGGCATATGGAACATTTCGGAGCATATCAATATCAAATACCAAACAGAAGCTCAAACGTTGTCTTTGACGTTGTATTCATATTATTCTTATCCAAAGCATGTACAGAAATACATAACCAAAGCTCTGGATATCATATCAAACATACAGAAGGTGCAGTGTGACCACAGACAGAATGTGAATCATCCATTTCTGAATGACCACCAGACAGAAGTCTCCCACATTTGGGAGCTCCATCCACCCACGTCTAGGTGAAGTCAAAGGGGGGCCGGTAGAGCATCTCAGGCTCTATGCACATACCCTTTACCATTTCTGGCAAAGGTCCAGATAATCCCACAAACACCAGAGTACAAAAGGCAGTATGAACAATAAATAGCACATATCGGAAGCACACGCGGAACAACAAACGTACATGTGCCTTTACGAGTCAATACGATGCAAGCAACAATCTCTCAAAATGTGTTCAGATTTGGAATGAAATGAAAGCAAGAGTATACACAGATTCCAAGCAATCATATATAGCTCAATTCAAATAAGAAGGTTAGATGAATTCAATATCCAAAGGAATGAAACTAGAATAGGCACATATCGAAAGCAAACACGGATCAATGGGATATACATGTGCCTATATGTGTCAATGCGATATAGCATAAACATTACACAAAAGGATTTCAAGAATGTAAATAATTTATAGACAAGATCAAACCAGAGTTCAAGCACCAACAAAAGCCTCAATTGAGCGAAAGGGACTGAATGGAATCTATTTCCAAACGAATGAAACAGAATATGCGAAATCGATCAAAGCTCGATTTCGGACAAAATTCAAGAGGCACATTGAACAAATACTTCAGATTATCAATTATGCTCCAATACCCTTAAGAAAGCTACTGTTGAAAGATATATCAATCTATTTTCTGTTGAAACAAGTTTCGTACGAATCATGGTTTCCAACAAGGAGTTACCTTTGATTTGGTAACACAAGGTCAAAAACACAATCACTGTTTTGCAGAATTCATAGGGTCGGATTCAACAGATAATAGAGTTGGCATTTGAATTCCAAATTTTTCAAACTATATGTCAAAAGAAAGGTATACAAGCCTATTTCGGACGAAGTCAGTTTGGTATAAATCAGAATTTCCAATAGGGACTTATAGGTATTTTAGTATCAAAAGGTCAGAAATTTTGATCCCTATTCTGCAGCATCTATAAGCTCATTTGAATCAGACGTTTGGGTAAGTATTCGGTGTCCAAAATCTACAAAATCAGTGTCAAAAGAAAGATATAAGAGTCTAATTTCAAACGAGCTAGGTTTTTCCTGAATCCACATTTGGTGCTAAAAATTATAGCTGAAAAAGTGTATAGGGGTCAGTTTACCAAAAAAATTTCAGATCATTGGTTTTATGTCCAAAGAGAGAAATATCAGGTTCTAAGCAAAAATCTTTCAGAATCAATATAGGAACATAGACTAATACTTTTGTAGGATGGGGTTAGAACATTTGCCTTTGAGAATTTTGACCCTAAATGAGAAGATTTGAGCAAGAAACCTTAAAGCCCCATTTCTTCTTCTTCTTCTTCTTCTTCTTCTTCTTTTCTTTCCCTGATCATCCATGTAGCTGCCTTCTCTGCTTCCTTCAGAATGAAGGCAGAGAGGCTTAAATGGTGGGATTTGTCATTTTGTGCATTTTGCAGTTTAGTCCTTGTATTTATTATATTTACGATTAGGTCCTCAGGGTTTACATATAGGTCCTAAGATTTTTTTTTTTTAACAAATCCTCCAACTCTTATGAATAAGTTCTCAGATTCATACTTTGACTTTTTATCAAATTTAAAATAGATACTTACATTACAATCAGAAACTTATACGAAAATTCAAAAATTGAGGGATGTTACAGGTTGCACCGCCCAGTCTCGCTCGGAGACTGCCTCCTGGGCGGTGCTAACTCCTACACTGGCGGTGCTACCTGTTGAATCTCGGATTTTGATGATGAAGTCAATTGTCATTTGTTATCTAATCTATGTGTTAAGATAAGTGTGCAGGATTAACTACGATGAGATTAAGACAAGCAGCAGGAGTTGCGCCGGAGTCAAGATCATGATCACGTTGGGAGTTCGAGAGTTCGACGGAAGTTCGGACGGTCATCGGAGGTTCAGAGAGAACAGATCCGAGAAGTCCAGAAGCTTGCCAAGCGAAACTCGTCGGAACTCGCCAAGTGGATCGTCGCAAAGTCCAGGAGTATGCCGGATGTCCGCAGAAGGATCACCGAGGGTTATCGGTTGATCGACGGAAGTTGGCCGGAAACTCGCCGGAAGAAGCGATTGACGCATCGGAGCAAGCTGCAGAAGTTGTCTTAGAGATAATCGTAGTTAGCACGATGATTAAGCAGGAAAATGGGAGGTGATCCCATTAGCTTAATCTTGGGGCAATTGGGCCCCTGAAAAGATTCAAAGTGGGTCGAATGGAGTGAACCATTCGGACCCTGATTGCACCAGGAGGTGCAACCGCCCCAGCCAGGAGGTGCAACCGCCTGGGCTGTGGGGGTTGAGAGGTGCAACCGCCCCAGCCAGGAGGTGCAACCGCCAGGGTTGCAAGGCTGGGAGGTGCAACCGCTCCAGCCAAGAGGTTGCACCGCCAGAGCTCAAGTTCCGAGCTTTGCCAGGCGATGCAACCACCAAGCTCAGTCTTCGAGCTTTGGCAGAGTGGTGCATCAGCCTGAGCTCAGTCTCGAGCTTTGCCAGGTGATGCATTCACCAAGCTCAGTCTTCGAGCTCTGGCAGAATGGTGCATCAGCTTGAGCTCAGTTTGGAGCTCTGCCAAGTGATGCAACCACCAAGCTCAGATTTCGAGCTCTGCCAGGTGATGCAACCACCAAGCTCAGTCTTCGAGCTCTGCCAGGTGATGCAACCATTGAGCTCAGTCTTCGAGCTCTGGCAGAGAAGAAGCAATCGGCAGAGCTCAGTCTTCGAGCTCTGCCAGGCGGTGCCACCTCTCCAGTCAAGAGGTGCAACCGCCTGATCCCAGAATTCTGGGATTTGATCGATTTGATCGTTTTGAGCTCGAATTTTGAATTGGGTTGGGGCCTATAAATACCCCACCCATTCAGCACTGAAAAGACACAGACCTATACCGAAATTGTGATCTTTTCTGTGATTCTAAAGAGCTCAAAAGTGTTGTAAAGCCCTTGAGTCTCCTCCTTCTGTTCTTCAAGTTTTCAACTGTAAAGTGAGGAGAGAAAGGTCTGTAAAGGTTGTCTCCTAAGCCTGTCAAAAGGAGAGAAACTGTAAGAGGGAAGTTTGGCCTTCGCCCATTGAAGGAAGGCACCTAGTTGACGTCGGCAACCTCATCGGTGGAGGAAGCCAAAAGTGGAGTAGGTCAAGGCTGACCGAACCACTCTAAATCTCTGGTTTGCGTTTATTTTCGAGCACTTTATCATTACTGCAAACCTCCCTCGTCACTACTGCTCTCTGCGCTTTCACGAACAAGTTCTAAGTGCTGTTCTTCCAATTCTGCTTTCAGACGTAAACTCGTATTTTCATACATTACAGTTTACGTTTACGTTTGATTCTGCAAATCTGTTTTCCGTGCTTTTACGAACGGGCTTCCTTGCAGTTTACGCTTACATTTTAATCCTATTAATAACTGCAATCTGTCCTCTACGATTTTACAAACGAGTTTCAACATTTAGACGTAAAACTGCATTCAGACGTAAATCGGCTTTCTTCGCTCAATCATCAGATTTCAGTTCACGTTTACGTCTTGGTTTCAACTGCATACTGCCTTCTGCGAGTATACAAACAAGTTTCAAAGTTTAGACGTAAATCTGCGTCTAACTGCGTTTAGACGTAAATCTGTGTTTAGACGTAAAACTGCGTTTAGACGTAAAACTGCGTTTAGACGTAAAACTGCGTTTAGACGTAAAACTGCGTTTAGACGTAATACTGCGTTTAGACGTAAATCTGCGTTTAGACGTAAAACTACGTTTAGACGTAAAACTGCGTTTAGACGTAAATCTGCGTTTAGACGTAAATCTGCATTTAGACGTAAATCTGAGTTTAGACGCAAAACTGCGCTTAGACGCAAAACTGCGCTTAGACGCAATCTGCGCTTAGACGCAAAACTGCGCTTAGACGCAATCTGCGCTTAGACGCAAACTGCACTTAGATACAAACTGAGAATTTGCTTTTGCATCATAATAGTTTTTGAACAAACGCAGCTTTTGGTTTTAAATTTATTATACGATTTCCGCTGCACTAATTCACCCCCCCCCCCTCTTAGTGCTCTCGATCCTAACAATTGGTATCAGAGCTCGGTTAACTCTCTAAAGGATTAAAACCCAAGAGAGATGGCATACGCCGGAAACCAAGAGGGGCATTCGATTACACGTCCACCCATGTTCAGTGGAACGGACTACACTTACTGGAAGACCCGAATGAGGATCTTTCTTATTTCTATGGATTTTGAACTATGGAACCTTGTTGAAAATGGATTTTCAAAATCTTCTCTTCCAATGATCGATTGGAACGATTTGGAAAAGAAGGCTTTCGCTCTTAATGCAAAGGCTATGAATGCCTTATTTTGCGCACTAGATAAAAACGAATTTAATCGTGTTTCAACTTGCGAAACTGCTTTTGATATTTGGCACACACTTGAAGTGACCCACGAGGGCACAAGTAGAGTGAAAGAGTCAAAAATCAATCTGTTGCTGCATTCTTTTGAACTTTTTCGAATGAAACCGAGTGAAACCATTGGCGACATGTTTACCCGTTTCACGGATGTCGTCAACGGTTTAAAAGGTCTCGGAAAGAGCTTTTCGGATTTTGAGCTTGTGAATAAGATACTAAGATCCCTTCCTAAGAGTTGGGATCCTAAAGTCACCGCCATTCAAGAGGCAAAAGATCTGCAAAATTTCCCTCTTGAAGAACTAATCGGGTCATTAATGACCTACGAAATGACCTGCAAAGCTCATGAAGAGCAAGAAGACATCCTTCCAAAGAACAGGAAGGATATGGCACTTAAAACTTCTGAATGCCACTTGAGAGAAAACTCAAGTGATGAGGATTGTGACGATGACTTGGCACTGTTGACAAGAAAGTTTAAAAAATTCTTCAAAAGAAACAAGTTTAAAAACGATGTGAAAAATAAACTTGAACCTAAGAAGGACCAAGTGATCTGCTATGAATGTAAAAAGCCGGGACATTACAAAAGTGATTGTCCCCAAGTCAAGAAAAGAACAACAAAAAAGAAGGCGCTCCAAGCAACATGGGATGATTCGAGCGCATTCGAGGAAGAAGAATCCAACACCGAGCAAGTTGCTCATTACGCCTTTATGGCCATCGAAGAGGAGGTAACGGATTTATTAGATGCTGATTTATCTTTCGATGAATTATTAAATGCCTTCCATGATTTATTTGATGAATGCAAAGTTATAAATAGAAAATACAAGTTGCTAAAAAGAGTACATGATAATCTTACTTGTGAGTTTGATAAGTTAAAAGTCGAACATCATGATAGTTTAAACTCATGTATCAAATGTCATGATTTAGAAACTATACAAAAAGAAAACTTGCTGCTTAAGGACACCTTGAAGAAATTCGAGGTTGGTAGCAAGTCATTAAACATGATCCTTACAAACAAGGGTCATGCTCCCAAAAGAAGTGGGATTGGATTTGTGAGGAGTCCTCACCGAAATCCAACTACCTTTGTAAAAGGCCCCATCTTACATGTTCAAAACCAAACCAAGTGCAACTTTTGTTGCAAATCTGGACACAAGACACATTGTTGTCCATTCAAGAAAATAAGTCCAAACAAATTAATTTGGGTTCCTAAAGGAACCATGATAAACTCTATGCAACATGATAGAAAATGTAGATCTATTTATGAGGCACCCAAAAGCAAATGGGTACCTAAACGTCATCCTTTCTTGTAGAAAACTAAACAATTGCAAGCTAGGAGCAAGAAATGGTACCTTGATAGTGGATGCTCAAGGCATATGACCGGAGATCCATCTCAATTCTCTAAGCTCTCTAGCATAGACGAAGGATATGTCACCTTCGGAGACAACAACAAGGGTAAAATCATTGGCAAAGGAACCATTGGTAACAAATCCAACCTCTCTATTGAAGATGTTTTACTAGTTGATGGTTTAAAACATAACCTCTTGAGCATTAGTCAATTATGTGATAAAGGATATATTATAAGATTTGAATCTAATGCCTGCATCATTGAAAAACCACACAAAAATATATCTATGATTGCATTAAAACAAAACAACGTATACACTATTGACATCAATGACTTATGTGATGAAATGTGCTTTGCCGTTATGAATGAGGATGCTTGGCTATGGCATAGAAGATTAGGTCATGCTAGCATGAAACTAATCAATCAAGTATCATCTAGAGAACTTGTAAGAGGAATTCCTCATATCAAGTTCATCAAAGATAATGTATGTGATGCTTGCCAATTAGGTAAGCAAATTAGGGGTAGCTTCAAAGCTAAGAATCAAATAAGCACCTCTAGGCCCTTACAATTGATCCATATGGACTTGTTCGGACCAATCTCTACATCGAGTCTAGGAGGTAGCAAATACGCCTTTGTCATTATTGATGACTACAGCAGATATACATGGACCTACTTCTTAAAACAAAAAAATGAATGCTTTAGACATTTTACCAAGTTTTGTAAACTTGTTCAAAATGAGAAGGAATCTATGATTTCGTCAATTAGAAGTGATCACGGTGGAGAATTTCAAAACCATGACTTCCAAGAATTCTGTGAACTCAACGGATACAACCATAACTTCTCTACTCCAAGAAATCCTCAACAAAATGGGGTAGTAGAAAGAAAAAATCGAAATTTGCAAGAAATGGCTAGAACCATGTTGAATGAACATAGCCTACCCAAATATTTTTGGGCCGAAGCTGTAAACACTGCATGTTATATTTTAAATAGAGTCCTAGTAAGACCCTTACTCACCAAAACTCCTTATGAGTTATGGAATAACAAAAAACCCAATGTCTCATATTTTAAAGTCTTTGGGTGTAAGTGTTTTATCTTGAATGAAAAGGATAACTTAGGAAAATTTGATGCTAAATCTGATGAAGGAATTTTTCTTGGTTATTCTTCGGTTTCTAAAGCTTTTCGCATCTTCAATAAAAGAACCTTAATTATTGAAGAATCCATCCATGTCGTTTTCAATGAGATTTCAGAAATTAAGAAAAATGATCTTGATGATGATATTAATTTTGATTCCTTGAATTTAAACGAAACCCCGTCTCCAACTAGCAACTTGGTTGCATCCACTTCCAAAACATCCTTACCCAAGGATTGGAAGTATATAGATGCTCATCCTAAGGAGCTAATCCTAGGAGACACATCAAAAGGGGTTCAAACACGATCTTCTTTTAAAAACTTTTGTGCCAACGCCGCTTTTCTCTCCCAAATTGAACCCAAATGTGTTGATGAAGCCATGAAAGATGATTCATGGATTATCGCAATGCAAGATGAATTAAATCAATTTGAGAGAAATGAGGTGTGGACGCTTGTTCCTAGGCCAAATGACCATTTAGTAATTGGTACTAAATGGGTCTTTAGAAACAAGCAAGATGAAAATGGTATCGTGGTTAGAAACAAGGCTAGATTAGTGGCCAAAGGTTTCAACCAAGAAGAAGGTATCGATTACGAAGAAACCTTCGCACCTGTGGCTCGATTGGAAGCCATAAGGATGCTCCTTGCCTATGCTAGTTGCAATAATTTTAAGTTATTTCAAATGGATGTTAAAAGCGCTTTTCTAAATGGTTTCATTTCCGAAGAAGTTTATGTTGAACAACCTCCTGGATTTGAAAATAATGGCTACCCTAATCATGTGTTTAGATTAACTAAAGCTCTCTATGGTTTAAAGCAAGCCCCAAGGGCTTGGTATGAGAGACTTAGCTCTTTTCTCATTGAAAATAATTTCGTAAAAGGCAAGGTTGATACTACATTGTTTATCAAGAATTTTGAAAATGATTTTCTCATTGTTCAGATTTATGTTGATGACATTATCTTTGGTTCTACAAATGAATCTCTTTGTGAATCCTTTTCGAAAACTATGAGTCATGAATTCGAAATGAGTCTAATGGGAGAATTAACATTCTTCTTAGGCCTACAAATCAAACAACTAAGCAATGGCATCTTTATTAGTCAAACCAAATATGCTGTAAGTTTGCTAAAGAAGTTCAAAATGAATAATTCAAAAGCCATTGACACTCCTATGAGCACCTCCACTAAGTTAGAAATTGATGAGAATGGAGAAAGCTTCGATCAAAAAACCTATAGGGGTATGATAGGAAGTTTACTTTACCTCACTGCCACCAGACCAGACATTATGTTCAGTGTAGGACTTTGTGCTAGATTTCAATCAGACCCTAAGATATCTCATCTCAAAGCTGTCAAAAGAATACTCAGATATCTTAATGGAACTACCAATCTAGGATTATGGTACCCAAAAACAGAAAATTTTGAATTAACAGCCTATGCTGATGCGGACTTCGCTGGCTGTAAACTAGACAGAAAAAGCACATCAGGATCATGTCAATTTTTAGGACATGCCCTTGTATCCTGGTCATCTAAGAAACAAAACTCGGTTGCCCTATCAACAACCGAAGCTGAATACATTGCAGCAAGTGCATGCTGTGCACAAGTTGTATGGATGAAAAACACTTTAGAAGATTACAAAGTGAATCTTAAAGATATTCCCATTAAATGTGATAACACGAGTGCAATATGCTTAACTAAAAATCCTATACAACACTCAAGAACAAAACACATTGATATTAGACATCACTTTATACGTGATCATGTCACTAATCATGACGTGACCATAGAGTTTATTGATACCAAACATCAACTGGCTGATATCTTCACAAAACCCCTATGTGAAGAATAATTTGATTACATAAGAAGAGAATTAGGTATGTTGATGTGTCCAAATACTTAAACTAGTTAAAATTATCTTTCGGATGTTATTACTATTACATGCCTTGACAACGCTTGATCAAATAACATGTTGCAAATTATGTGACAAATATTTTTAACCAAATGCATGTAAGAAGTTCATTTTTCGGGTTGTATGCTAAAAATGGGATGTTCCCGTACACTCTTATGAAAACTCCTTGGAAAATGACTTTCCTCCGTCAAGCAAAAACAATAAAGTGATATATGTGTCATGACTTCCTTTATATGCTTGATAATGCTATCATGCTTTTTGTTGATGACAAAGGGGGAGAAAAATATGAATTGATAAACACACTATGTTATAGCTGAACTGCCATAATCATATCTATGTCATAGTTACAAATACTTGAGTGATGCTATAAACAATGTTATGCCATCCTTGCATCACCAAGAGATATGTGAACATGTACTATAGTTTGCATCAGATCTTGATTTGATATTGTGAAGAAAATGCAAACTTACTAGAAAATCTCAAATGTAAGCATCATGTAAAAAGTCCTTCGTAGCTTTATATGATTACATGATGATTGGTTACAAACACTATCATACAAACTTGATGATGTATGTCATGCCTTGACATAATTCTTGAAGAGATACATCATGATAGGCATCATGATGGAAGTATTGATAAGTTTAACTGATCTAACTTATCAATACGTCACTTGAATTCTTAGGTCTTGAATTCAAGTTTGACTTATCTCAACTATGGCATATAGATAGGGGGAGTTAAGGATAACTCCTTTATCAATTGATTGTCATCATCAAAAAGGGGGAGATTGTTGAATCTCGGATTTTGATGATGAAGTCAATTGTCATTTGTTATCTAATCTATGTGTTGAGATAAGTGTGCAGGATTAACTACGATGAGATTAAGACAAGCAGCAGGAGTTGCGCTGGAGTCAAGATCATGATCACGTTGGGAGTTCGAGAGTTCGACGGAAGTTCGGACGGTCGTCGGAGGTTCAGAGAGAACAGATCCGAGAAGTCCAAAAGCTTGCCAAGCGAAGCTCGTCGGAACTCGCCAAGTGGATCGTCGCAAAGTCCAGGAGTATGCCGGATGTCCGCAGAAGGATCACCGAGGGTTATCGGTTGATCGACGGAAGTTGGCCGGAAACTCGCCGGAAGAAGCGATTGACGCATCGGAGCAAGCTGCAGAAGTTGTCTTAGAGATAATCGTAGTTAGCACGATGATTAAGCAGGAAAATGGGAGGTGATCCCATTAGCTTAATCATGGGGCAATTGGGCCCCTGAAAAGATTCAAAGTGGGTCGAATGGAGTGAACCATTCGGACCCTGATTGCACCAGGAGGTGCAACCGCCCCAGCCAGGAGGTGCAACCGCTTGGGCTGTGGGGGTTGAGAGGTGCAACCGCCCCAGCCAGGAGGTGCAACCGCCAGGGTTGCAAGGCTGGGAGGTGCAACCGCTCCAGCCAAGAGGTTGCACCGCCAGAGCTCAAGTTCCGAGCTCTGCCAGGCGATGCAACCACCAAGCTCAGTCTTCGAGCTTTGGCAGAGTGGTGCATCAGCCTGAGCTCAGTCTCGAGCTTTGCCAGGTGATGCATTCACCAAGCTCAGTCTTCGAGCTCTGGCAGAATGGTGCATCAGCTTGAGCTCAGTTTGGAGCTCTGCCAAGTGATGCAACCACCAAGCTCAGATTTCGAGCTCTGCCAGGTGATGCAACCACCAAGCTCAGTCTTCGAGCTCTGCCAGGTGATGCAACCATTGAGCTCAGTCTTCGAGCTCTGGCAGAGAAGAAGCAATCGGCAGAGCTCAGTCTTCGAGCTCTGCCAGGCGGTGCCACCTCTCCAGTCGAGAGGTGCAACCGCCTGATCCCAGAATTCTGGGATTTGATCGATTTGATCGTTTTGAGCTCGAATTTTGAATTGGGTTGGGGCCTATAAATACCCCACCCATTCAGCACTGAAAAGACACAGACCTATACCGAAATTGTGATCTTTTCTGTGATTCTAAAGAGCTCAAAAGTGTTGTAAAGCCCTTGAGTCTCCTCCTTCTGTACTTCAAGTTTTCAACTGTAAAGTGAGGAGAGAAAGGTCTGTAAAGGTTGTCTCCTAAGCCTGTCAAAAGGAGAGAAACTGTAAGAGGGAAGTTTGGCCTTCGCCCATTGAAGGAAGGCACCTAGTTGACGTCGGCAACCTCATCGGTGGAGGAAGCCAAAAGTGGAGTAGGTCAAGGCTGACCGAACCACTCTAAATCTCTGGTTTGCGTTTATTTTCGAGCACTTTATCATTACTGCAAACCTCCCTCGTCACTACTGCTCTCTGCGCTTTCACGAACAAGTTCTAAGTGCTGTTCTTCCAATTCTGCTTTCAGACGTAAACTCGTATTTTCATACATTACAGTTTACGTTTACGTTTGATTCTGCAAATCTGTTTTCCGTGCTTTTACGAACGGGCTTCCTTGCAGTTTACGCTTACATTTTAATCCTATTAATAACTGCAATCTGTCCTCTACGATTTTACAAACGAGTTTCAACATTTAGACGTAAAACTGCATTCAGACGTAAATCGGCTTTCTTCGCTCAATCATCAGATTTCAGTTCACGTTTACGTCTTGGTTTCAACTGCATACTGCCTTCTGCGAGTATACAAACAAGTTTCAAAGTTTAGACGTAAATCTGCGTCTAACTGCGTTTAGACGTAAATCTGTGTTTAGACGTAAAACTGCGTTTAGACGTAAAACTGCGTTTAGACGTAAAACTGCGTTTAGACGTAAAACTGCGTTTAGACGTAATACTGCGTTTAGACGTAAATCTGCGTTTAGACGTAAAACTACGTTTAGACGTAAAACTGCGTTTAGACGTAAATCTGCGTTTAGACGTAAATCTGCATTTAGACGTAAATCTGAGTTTAGACGCAAAACTGCGCTTAGACGCAAAACTGCGCTTAGACGCAATCTGCGCTTAGACGCAAAACTGCGCTTAGACGCAATCTGCGCTTAGACGCAAACTGCACTTAGATACAAACTGAGAATTTGCTTTTGCATCATAATAGTTTTTGAACAAACGCAGCTTTTGGTTTTAAATTTATTATACGATTTCCGCTGCACTAATTCACCCCCCCCCCTCTTAGTGCTCTCGATCCTAACACTACCTCCTAGACTATTTCAGGTCACTGGTTGGGCTCCAAACTTGGCCCAAACCAGTCTGAATTCGGGCCCAATTGGACCCTAACCGGGTTATAAAATTAACACCTAATCCTAACCCTAATTAACGTGCTAACTACGAATTTAAAGACATTTCTTAAGCTATTACAAAGTTCGCAAGTCAAGACTTCGTCCGGCGAGCTTTCGGTAAATTTCCGGCAGTCGTTCGATAAACTCTCGGAAACCATTCTGCGGACTCCCAGCAAGCTCCTAGACTTCACGATTTGATCTTGGTGAGTTCCGACGAGCTTCTTTGGCAAACTTCTGGACTTCTCGGATTTGTTACCGCAAAACCTCCGACGATCGTCCGAACTTCCATTAAACTCTCGAACTCCCAACGTGATCATAGTCTTGACTCCGGCGCAACTCCTGCTGCATGTCTTTCTTCCATCGTAGTTAATCCTGCACACTGAAAACAAATACTTCGATCGAGACAATTAATCCTAAGCAATTAACCAAGTTGTCTGGCATGTCATTGGTCCCTCGACGCTTCATCCGATTCTTCGACACATCGTCCTCTCATACAGCCTATTGCCCAATCGGCTAGTTGACTTCGCAACTCTGATATCCTTGGCACAATACCTGCTCTTCTTGGTACGATGCCCGAGTCCACGGCCCGAAGCCTTCTATCGATACGTCAACCGATCCACCAGACCGACGTCTAATCTTCTGACATGTTCCTCCAGCACAACATGATTTTTCTGCTTTAATTGTCTCATCCTGATCGAAGTATCATGCGTTACTCAAAACGCAGATTAAATCATAAACATATATCAAGTGGTTTCATCATCAAAATACGAGATTCAACAATCTCCCCCTTTTTTATGATGACAACCACCTGAAGACGGAGTTAACCTTAACTCCCGAAGTTTAAACAAACTCCCCCTATCAATATGCCATATTGATAGAAACTCTTAGATTCAAAAATTTAAGCAACATGTCATCATAATCGGAGTTAACCTTAATTCCCAGAGTTTAAACAAACTCCCCCTATCAATATGCCATATTGATAGAAACTTTTGGATTCAAAAATCCAAGCAACATGTCATCATAAACTTATGCATAACATGTCATGTCATCAACATACTTCTCCCCCTTTGTCATCAACAAAAAGGAGAAGTACCACAATCAAGTGTTTGTGATATAAGTTTAACTCATTGCATGAAAAACATAATATCTATTGTTATCATCATGCAAGTTTGCTATCATCAAATGGTAAGATATCAACATGTAAAATTGCGATTCAAGTTCTTGATATCTTAACATGATATGACATTCATAGAACCTATTCATATGAATGCTGCTTTTGATATCTCATCATAATATGGCATTCATAACATCTATTCTTCAAATATGGCACTCATAGTATCAATTTATATATTTCTCCCCCTTTGTCATCAACAACAAGGAGAACGATATAAGAAAATTTTAAATATAAGTGCGATGCCATAAGTTGGTTCATGTCATTTTCCAACAGTGAGTGATAGGATACCAATTATGCAAACATCTCGAGGAAAACATGACATGGAGATAGCTTTTATTGCTTCTTCCTTTTTATTTGTTATCTTTTTACATGAAAGAGGAAAGCCATATGTGAAGTTCAAATCGATAAGATATTAAAGCACACATCATTTTTGCAAGGATTAAGATATGTAAGTGAGTCAAATACTAGTATGTAAAAATATCTTCCTTTTATAAGAGGGAATCATCAAATATGTTTCTCGAAAAATATTTTTCACATGATAAGTGCATTTGCTAGATGATTCCATATGTCAAAAATCAATGATGTGAATTAAACTTGATATGGCATATGCTTGTTAAGTTCGGGAGAGGATAATGTATTAAGAAAATCCAATTGTTAGGATCAAGAAAATCTAAAAATGAAATTTGACATTTTCATACATTCGGACAGGGTTTTACTAGAGATATTCAATTACAATCATGAAGGTAAAATATGCTTATTATCATGGAAATTTTTGTATTCAAGCACATAATTTCCAACATGTAATCATGGCAAGTAATTGTGTAAAATCATTATGGCAATCAAGTGATTTGATCATTCAATAAAAAAAGTCCGAAAAATAATTTTAACACGTTTAATCATTCGGATATATTTTTGCCATAGTTTTTCAAATATAATCATGAAGATAAGGCATGCTCATCATCATGGTAGTATGATAGCAAGTTTACCATATACAAGCTAGCAAAAAATTTCTACATTTTAAGGCCCGCAAGCTAGCAATTTTGAGATGTTCAAGAAAGCAACTCTTGCTTCTTGAAATATAAGTTTTGCTAGATGTGCAAGTTAACTTTTTGCTTCTTGAGATTGTTGAATCTCGTATTTTGATGATGAAACTACTTGATATATGTTTATGATTTAATATGCGTTTTGAGTGACGCAGGATGCTTCGATCAGGATGAGACAATTAAAGCAGGAAAATCATGTTGTGCCGAAGGAACATGTCAGAAGATTGGACGTCGGGCCGGTGGATCGGTCGACGTATCGACAGAAGGCTTCGGGCCGTGGACTCGGGCATCGGGCCAAGAAGAGCGGGTATTGTGCCAAGGATATCGGAGTTGTGGAGTCAACTGGCCGATTGGGCAATAGGCTGCAGGAGAGGACGATGCGCCGAAGAATCGGACGAAGCGTCGAGGGACCAATGACATGCCGGACAACTTGGTTAAATTGCTTAGGATTAATTGTCTCGATCGAAGTTTTGTTTTGTTGTGCAAGATTAACTATGATAACGATGAAGACATAAAGTGAAACAAAGTGTCGGAGTCAAGCGCGAAGGATTTGTTGCGAGTTCGAGAGTTCGACGGAAGTCCGAAGGTTCATCAGGAATGCTACCGGAACTAGCCGAGAATGAGTTGGGAGCTTGCCGAAGGGTTTTTCGGAAGCTCGCCGGAAGGTTCGTTGGAAGTTCGCGGAGCTCGCCGAGAAAGATCGGAGCTTGCCGAAGAAGCTCGTTGGAACTCGCTAAGATCAAATCGTGAAGTCTAGGAGCTTGCCGGGAGTCCGCATAATGGTTTCCGAGAGTTCATCGGAAGACCGCCGGAAGTTTGCCGGAAGCTCGCCAGAAGAAGTCTTGACTTGCGGACTTTGTAATAGCTTAGAAAATGTCTTTAAATTCATAGTTAGCACGTTAATTAGGGTTAGGATTAGGTGTTAATCCTATAACCCAAGTAGGGGCCAATTAGGCCCATGTTCGGACTGGTTTGGACCAAGTTTGGAGCCAAACCAAGTGAGCTGAAATAGTGAAAGAGGTGCAACCGCCCCAGCCAAGTGGTGCAACCGCCCAGGATATGTCTCCCAGCGAGACTGGGCGGTGCAACCGCCCCAGCCAAGCGGTGCAACCGCCCAGGATATGTCTCCCAGCGAGACTGGGCGGTGCAACCGCCCCTATCAAGAGGTAGCACCGCCAGAGCTCAAGTTTCGAGCTATGCCAAGAGGTGCAACCACCGAGCTCGGTCTTCGAGCTCTGGCAGAGAGGAGCAACCTCTCTGGACAGGAGATGCACCGCCTGAGCTCGGTCTTTGAGCTCTGGTAGAGAGGTGCAACCACCTCTGGCAGAGAGGTGCAACCACCTCTGGCAGAGAGGTGCAACCTCTCTGGTCAGGAGATGCATCGCCTGAGCTCGGTCTTCGAGCTCTAGCAAAAAGGTGCAACCACCCCTGACAGAGAGGTGCATCCGCCTGAGCTCAGTCTTCGAGCTCTGCCAGGCGGTGCAACCTCTCCAGTCAAGAGGTGCAACCGCCTGATCCCGGAATTCCGGGATTTGATCGTTTTAAGCTCCAAATTTGAACTGGGTTGGGGCCTATAAATACCCCACCCATTCAGCACAGAAAGGGTACAGATCCACTCCTAATTCCTGATCTTTTCTGTGATTCTAAGAGCTCAAAATTGTGTAAAGTCCAAAAGTTCTCTTTTTGTTCTTCAAAATCTTGAGTTGTAAAGAGAGGATAGAAAGGATCTGTAAAGGTTGTCTCCTGAGCCTGTCAAAAGGAGAGAAACTGTAAAAGGGCAGTTGGCCTTCGCCTATTGAAGGAAGGCCTCTAGTTGACGTCGGCAACCTCATCGGTGGAGGAAGCCAAAAGTGGAGTAGGTCAAGACTGACCGAACCACTCTAAATCTCTAGTTTGCGTTTATTTTTTAGCACTTTATCATTACTGCAAACCTCCTACATAGCTACTGCCCTCTGCACTTTTACGAACGATTCTCTAAGTTCATATCTTTCCGAATCTGCATTGAGACGTAAATCGGTGTTTTCGTACGATCTTTACATCGCAGTTTACGCTTACGCTTTGATTCCATTCATAACTGCGAACTGCTTTCTGCACATTCACAAAAAGATTTTCAAAGTTTAGTTTCTGTGTTTAGACGTAAAACTGCGTTTAGACGCAAAACTGTGTTTAGACGTAAAACCACGTTTAGACGCAAAACTGCGTTCAGACGCAAAACTACGTTCAGACGCAAAACTGCGTTCAGACGTAAAACTGCGTTCAGACGCAAAACTGCGTTCAGACGCAAAACTGCATTCAGACGTAAAACTGCGTTTAGACGTAAAATTGAGTTTAGACGTAAAACTGCGTTTAGACGCAAACTGCGTTTAGACGTAAACTGCTCTTAGACGCAATCTGCACTTAGATGCAAACTGCGCTTAAATACAAACTGTGAATCGGCTTTTGCATTATAATAGATTTTATTGAACGAACGCACCTTTCGGTTTTAAATTGCTGTAAGATTTCCGCTGCACTAATTCACCCCCCCCCCCCTCTTAGTGCTCTCGATCCTAACAATTGGTATCAGAGCGAGGTATTTCTCATTTCGGATTTACACCCGAGAGAAATGACTCTTCAAGAGGGCTTTTTGGTCTTTCATCCACCGTTCTTTAACGGATTGGACTACACTTATTGGAAAACTCGAATGAGAGTTTTCTTGATTTCTCTAAATCTGGATTTATGGAGTATCATTGAAAATGGTTTTCAACTTCCCTCCAAATCGATGAACGAATGGTCGGATTTGGAGAAAAAGTATTTTTCTTTAAACGCAAAGGCTCTGAATGCCTTATTTTGCGCTTTGGACAAAAATGAGTTCAATCGGGTTTCTTTGTGCGAAACGGCTTTCGATATTTAGCGCACTCTTGAAATCACGCACGAGGGAACTAGTAGAGTCAAAGACTCGAAAGTTAATATTTTACTGCTTGATTTCGAGCTTTTTCATATGAAACCAAGCGAAACCGTTGTTGACATGTACACCCGTTTTACGGATGTCGTCAATGGTTTAAAATCACTTGGTAAAAGTTTTTCGGATTTTGAACTCGTTAACAAAGTTTTGCGCTCACTTTCTAAAACTTGGGATTCAAAAGTAACTGCTATTCAAGAATCGAAAAACTTGAACCAATTTCCACGTGAAGAACTAATTGGTTCATTGATCACATATGAAATGACGTGCAATGCACGTGAAGAACTTGAGAACCACCTTCCAAAGAACAGGAAGGATTTGGGACATAGAACATTTGAAGACCACTCGAGCATAAGCTCAAGTGATGGTGAACTTAAACTACAAATGAAACGAAAATTAAAAAGCAAAAAGAATGGAACTACTTGCTTTAAACGCAAGAAGAAGAACAAAAATTGGGATGAATCGAGCTCATCTGAAGACGAGAAAGTCAACAAAAGCGAGGCGGCAAACTACGCCTTACTAGCCTACGACATTGAGGTAATTAAAATGCCTTTGGTTTATTTTGAAATTACTTGATGCTTTCATGATATATTTTCTTTTTTAGTTTAGAATTAATTTTCTTAAAAATTACATGTTTAAAAATAAAAATACAAAAATTATGATCATGCTGATAATTTCGAAAATAATATTACATATTTTATGATAAACAAACAAAATGATTTTGATCATGGTTAAGAAGTAATAATGTGTATCATAACATTGTTGAATGAAATCACGTTTGATTTAAAGTAATGCATAAAGATGTAATATGAAATGGTTATTAACAATTTTATGCATGTGATTTTAAGTTATCCATGATCATGAGCTTGTTTGATCTTCTTGACTTAATTTCAAGATATATAGCAAAAATCATGTTTGAATATATGAAAGTGTTAATTTCATTTTCGGATTCACTTAACAATTGGTATTCTAACAATCGGATTTTCTCATACACTTATGAAAAATATTTTTCTAAAATGGATTTGATGAAATGATTCATGCTTATAAACTCCATCTTGAAATATGAATGATAGTGTTTTTGCTTGCAAAGATTTGTTTCACATTCATATCTCCTATGATTCGTGTGCAGAAAAAGAATTTATAAATCATAACACAATGTGATTTCTTATGCAAAAATAAAGTGCTTTTGTGATTCTTTGCTAAAGAGAATAATTATTAAAATCATGATCTTGATAACATGAAGCTCTTTATAAATCAAGATCATTCATTATGCTCCCTACATTTATCAAAAAGGAGTTCTTCAAATAAAATGCAATTCAATGAAGTGTCATATTGATATCTTGAAACTTGGAATATTTTAAAATGTGATCTTGATAAGAATGTTTCAAGTTGCTCTTTGTACTATATCTTTTCGAATGAATCATGAGCCTTGATATCATATATTTCACAATACAAGATTTCTTTGCCTTATGTTTTGAACTTTCATGCTTATCTTAATTTGGCATATAAAGACTAAGGCATGCTTAGATGAAAAAGAATATCTTAATAAAATGCTTTTCCCATCTGATCGAGATTTATGATTTCATGATATTTTGTGAATCTCGAAATTAATTTTAATGACTTGATTATGAATTTCAAGTTAATGATTTGATTTGAATAAGTTTTATCTAAATCATAATCTTGATCTTGCAAAATTGAAGTCACAAATAATATCTTGCGGTATTCATGGATTGAAACATTGTATGCTTAAATTAATCATTCTCCTATTCCTTAAAAGCCTTATGTGATGAATGAAAACTAACTTGCTTTATGATGAATCACGAATCATAACTTTATCTATGATGTAAATGCCTTGAAATGATTGAAATATTTAACACTTTTATGCTCTTCCCCCTACTTTCTTCTTGTTTTCAATGATAAAATGGGGAGAAGTTTTGATCATGCATGGTAGGATATAATTTGACAAATTTGATACCATCGTGATATGAAACATTTATGATGTGCAATTATGCATGCAATACTTGTGCTTTCTAATTATGATGTGATGTATTGCATATGATGTAAATCATGATTTAAAATGCTATGAGTGCCAAGTTACACATTTTGAGAAGAAATTATTATATTGAAACATTAATGTAATTATGAATGGTGATATGATATCATGCATGTAATACTTCAACTTATGATAATGATGCATGTAATGATAAAATATTCATGATGAAAAATTGTCTTGACATTCATAACTTGATTATTCATCCTTTGTCATGATTTTGAAATCGTTGTAAAAGGAAAAAAGAACTACAAAACTGTATTCTCTCTTTCTTTTTTACAATGACAAAGGGGGAGATAGCTAGCTTGTACAAGTCAAGAAGATGCAAAAACTTGATTGCTAGCTTGCCTATTTTAAGTAGCAAAGATTGCTAACTTGCTTATTTCAAAGAAGAAAAATTGTCTTCTTGAACATCACTATCTTGAATATCTCAAGAAGCAAAACTTGCAATAGGAAGCAAGAATCATGAGCTTACACAAGAAAGCTATCTTGCATTTGCTTTCGAAACTTTTGCTAGCTTATATATTGTGAAACTTGTATATCGTAAAAATTGCTAGCTTGTTGGTCTAAAGAGAAGCAAAAAGTTGCTATCTCAAAAGAAGCAAATGTGCTATCTTGCCTATCTCAAGAGACAAAAATGCTAACTTGCGCATCTAGCAAAGTGAGCAAAATTTTCAAGAAGCAAGAGTTGCCTTCTTGAACATCTCTAAATTGCTAGCTTGCATGATGTAGAACTTGCTATCTTGAACATTACCAAAAGTGCTATCTTATATGCTATAAAACTTGCATATCTAAAACTTGATAGCATGAATGTTCTGAGCATGATGTAACACTTGCTAAATCTTCTAGTTCCAAGATTGCATGATGATAAAACTTGATATTATGATTTTCATGCAATGAGTTGAACCAATATCACACACAAACGATTAATTGTGATACTTCTCCTTTTTGTTGATGACAAAGGGGGAGAAGTATGTTGATGACATGACATGTGATGCATAAGTTTATGCATATGTTCATGTTGACGTGTTGCAAGTATTCATGATGAATATTGCAATGACTTGAATTCAGTTTGAATTCAAGGTTCTATCAATATGGCATATTGATAGGGGGAGTTTATTTAAACTCTGGGAGTTAAGTTTAACTCCGTTATCAAGTGGTTGTCATCATCAAAAAGGGGGAGATTGTTGAATCTCGTATTTTGATGATGAAACTACTTGATATATGTTTAAGATTTAATCTGCGTTTTGAGTGACGCAGGATGCTTCGATCAGGATGAGACAATTAAAGCAGGAAAATCATGTTGTGCCGAAGGAACATGTCAGAAGATTGGACGTCGGGCCGGTGGATCGGTCGACGTATCGACAGAAGGCTTCGGGCCGTGGACTCGGGCATCGGGCCAAGAAGAGCGGGTATTGTGCCAAGGATATCGGAGTTGCGGAGTCAACTGGCCGATTGGGCAATAGGCTGCAGGAGAGGACGATGCGCCGAAGAATCGGACGAAGCGTCGAGGGACCAATGACATGCCGGACAACTTGGTTAAATTGCTTAGGATTAATTGTCTCGATCGAAGTTTTGTTTTGTTGTGTAGGATTAACTATGATAACGATGAAGACATAAAGTGAAACAAAGTGTCAGAGTCAAGCGCGAAGGATTTGTTGCGAGTTCGAGAGTTCGACGGAAGTCCGAAGGTTCGTCGGGAATGCTACCGGAACTAGCCGAGAATGAGTTGGGAGCTTGCCGAAGGGTTTTTCGGAAGCTCGCCGGAAGGTTCGTTGGAAGTTCGCGGAGCTCGCCGAGAAAGATCGGAGCTTGCCGAAGAAGCTCGTTGGAACTCGCTAAGATCAAATCGTGAAGTCTAGGAGCTTGCCGGGAGTCCGCAGAATGGTTTCCGAGAGTTCATCGGAAGACCGCCGGAAGCTCACCAGAAGAAGTCTTGACTTGCAGACTTTGTAATAGCTTAGAAAATGTCTTTAAATTCATAGTTAGCACATTAATTAGGGTTAGGATTAGGTGTTAATCCTATAACCCAAGTAGGGGCCAATTAGGCCCAAGTTCGGACTGGTTTGGACCAAGTTTGGAGCCAAACCAAGTGAGCTGAAATAGTGAAAGAGGTGCAACCGCCCCAGCCAAGTGGTGCAACCGCCCAGGATATGTCTCCCAGCGAGACTGGGCGGTGCAACCGCCCCAGCCAAGCGGTGCAACCGCCCAGGATATGTCTCCCAGCGAGACTGGGCGGTGCAACCGCCCCTATCAAGAGGTAGCACCGCCAGAGCTCAAGTTTCGAGCTATGCCAAGAGGTGCAACCACCGAGCTCGGTCTTCGAGCTATGGCAGAGAGGAGCAACCTCTCTGGACAGGAGTTGCACTGCCTGAGCTCGGTCTTCGAGCTCTGGCAGAGAGGTGCAACCACCTCTGGCAGAGAGGTGCAACCTCTCTGGTCAGGAGATGCACCGCATGAGCTCGGTCTTAGAGCTCTGGCAGAAAGGTGCAACCACCCCTGACAGAGAGGTGCATCCGCCTGAGCTCAGTCTTCGAGCTCTGCCAGGCGGTGCAACCTCTCCAGTCAAGAGGTGCAACCGCCTGATCCCGGAATTCTGGGATTTGATCGTTTTGAGCTCCAAATTTGAACTGGGTTGGGGCCTATAATTACCCCACCCGTTCAGCATAGAAAGGGTATAGATCCACTCCAAATTCCTGATCTTTTCTGTGATTCTAAGAGCTCAAAATTGTGTAATGTCCAAAAGTTCTCCTCTTTCTGTTCTTCAAAATCTTGAGTTGTAAAGAGAGGAGAGAAAGGATCTGTAAAGGTTGTCTCCTGAGCCTGTCAAAAGGAGAGAAACTGTAAAAGGGCAGTTGGCCTTCGCCTATTGAATGAAGGCCTCTAGTTGATGTCGGCAACCTCATCGGTGGAGGAAGCCAAAAGTGGAGTAGGTCAAGACTGACCGAACCACTCTAAATCTCTGGTTTGCGTTTATTTTTTAGCACTTTATCATTACTGCAAACCTCCTACATAGCTACTGCCCTCTGCGCTTTTACGAACGATTCTCTAAGTTCACATCTTTCCGAATCTGCATTGAGACGTAAATCTGTGTTTTCGTACGATCTTTACATCGCAGTTTACGCTTATGCTTTGATTCCATTCATAACTGTGAACTGCTTTCTGCACATTCACAAAACGATTTTCAAAGTTCAATTTCTGTGTTTAGACGTAAAACTGCGTTTAGACGCAAAACTGTGTGTAGACGTAAAACCACATTTAGACGCAAAACTGCGTTCAGACGCAAAACTGCTTTCAGACGCAAAACTGCGTTCAGACGCAAAACTGCGTTCAGACGCAAAACTGTGTTTAGACGTAAAACTGCGTTTAGACGTAAAACTGAGTTTAGACGTAAAACTGCGTTTAGACGCAAACTGCGTTTAGACGTAAACTGCTCTTAGACGCAATCTGCGCTTAGACGCAAACTGCGCTTAAATACAAACTGTGAATCGGCTTTTGCATTATAATAGATTTTATTGAACGAACGCACCTTTCGATTTTAAATTGCTATAAGATTTCCGCTGCACTAATTCACCCCCCCCCTCTTAGTGTTCTCGATCCTAACAGAGATAAGCAAGATAGTATTCCTTGGTGATGTTCAATGTAGCTAAGTTCTACATCATACAAGCTAGTGAATTTTATAACATTTTAGAACATGGATAATCACCAAAGCATCATAAATTTTAATGATGTGCAAAATTACAAATTTTGCATGATTGCATTGTGTGTCTTGAGATTTGCAAAATAGCACTTCTTAGTGATGTTCAAGATTGCAATTTCTTTTCTTTTGAGAAGTGCAATTTTTTCTTTCTTCTTGAATTGTGCAAGCTAGCTATCTCCCCTTTTGTCATTGTCAAAAAGAAAGGAAAAACCCTTTACATCAATTTTTAAATCATAACAAAGGTTAGTATCAATCTCATTTGTGCATCATTATATTTTCAAATTAAAACATGCACATTTTCAAAACATATAAACTCATTATTATATGCATGATTCCAAATCATCATTCATATTATTTCAATCATTGTTTCACTCATCACTATAGCTTATCATGCATAATATGTAAAACCATCTAACATGATATAAATATTTATTTATTTAATTTTTTTAAGCATTCATGATACACATCATACATTATCATAATAAAAAGCATATGCATCATTCCAAATCATAAATATTTCAAATCATCTTGGTATTAATTTGTCACATTGCATCCTACCATGCATGATCGAAACTTCTCATTTGCATACATCAAAATAAATTCATGAATATCTCATGCATTCATATCATCACTTGAGGAATATTGAAAAGAAATAATTGGGTGATGAGATAAATATTTCATGAATACAAAGAATTGCATAAAAATCATATCATTAATACAAGGAATACAAGTCACAATCATTCAAGACAAAAATCATCATTCATTTTCAATTCATTCAATTTGATAAGTCAAGATCATGATTTTGATAAAACTCATTTCAAATTTAAGTCATCAAAATCATTTTTATGGCTCACAAAATTTATAACATAAATAGATTCATGATTTCATTGACTAATATATTTTTCCCTTTTTTAAGTGTTTTATTTTAAGTGGTCGATTTCATGTTAGCATGCCTTTTCATTTATGAAAACGTGCATCAATTTTTTTAAAGCCACTGTTATTATCATGAAAATCGATAATCCATAAATATCAAGAATCATCATACATAGTTTCAAAAATATATACTCATTAATCATAACTTCAAATTAAACATGATTTCATATACTCAAAATCGAGAAATAACCATGGAAATCAACATGATACACATTATTACTTCTCAACCACATATAGCATGATTTCATAAGGTATTTTTAATCAAAATCATTTTGTTTATCATAAACATGTAATTTTCATGATTATTTTCAAAATTACTAGAATGATAAGCATGATTCCTAATTGTTTGTATTTTTATTATAAAATTATTAAACATGCAAGTTTCAAGAAAATTAAATAAAAAAGAAAATTGCTTTATGAAAAGCATAATGTAATTTTAAAGTAAATTAAAGGCATTTTGATTACCTCAGCATCGAAAGGCGTAAAGGCGTAGTTTGCCACCTTGCCTTTGTTGATTTTCTCCTCGTCTTCAGAGGAGCTCGATTCATCCCAATTTTTGTTCTTCTTCTTGCGTTCAAAGCAAGTAGTTATGTTCTTTTTACTTTTTAATTTTTGTTTCATTTGTAGTTTAAGTTCACCATCACTTGAGCTTATGCTCGAGTGGTCTTCAAATGTTCTATGTCCCAAATCCTTCCTGTTCTTTCGAAGGTGGTTCTCAAGTTCTTCATGTGCATTGCACGTCATTTCATATGTGATCAATGAACCAATTAGTTCTTCAAGTGAAAAAATATTTAAATCTTTTGTTTCTTATAAAGCCGTTACTTTTGAATCCCACTTCTTAGAAAGAGAATGCAAAATCTTGTTTACAAGTTCAGAATTCAAAAAACATTTGCCAAGAGCTCTTAAACCATTGACGACATCCGTAAAACGGGTGTACATGTCACCAATGGTTTCACTTGGCTTCATTTGAAAAAGCTCGAAATCATGCAGTAAAACATTAACTTTCGAGTCTTTGACTCTACTAGTTCCCTCGTGCGTGATTTCAAGAGTGTGCCAAATATCGAAAGCCGTTTCACACAAAGAAACCCGATTGAACTCATTTTTGTCCAAAGCGCAAAATAAGGCATTCATAGCCTTTGCATTTAAAGAAAAATGCTTCTTCTCTAAATCCGACCATTCGATCATTGGAAGAGAAGACTTTGAAAAACCGTTTTCGACAAGATTCCAAAGTTCAACATCCATAGAAATAAGAAAGATCCTCATTCGGGTCTTTCAATAGGTGTAGTCCAATCCGTTAAACAACGGTGAATGAAAAACCGAAAAGCCCTCTTGAAAGCTATGAACAGTCATTTCTCTCAGGTGTAAGTCCGAAATGAGAAATACCGGGCTCTGATACCAATTGTTAGGATCGAGAGCACTAAGTGGGGGGGGGGGGTGAATTAGTGCAGCGGAAAACTTTCTACGATTAAAATCGAAAGCTGCGTTCGAACGATAAAAATGATTTCTGTGTAAAATCCGATTCTAAGCAAGATGATATTAAAGTTAATCTATGTAGTGAGTTTGCAGCTATGATGAAAACTAGAATATAGGCGCAAGCTAAAATCCGACGTTCGTACGAAGAAACTGATTTACGTCTAAGTGCTGATTTGTAAATCACTTAATTAGGCAAGATGCATTATAAGCATGAGTATGACGGCAGTTTGCAGTTTATGATTGAAATCAAAACGTAAACGTAAACTGAAATGTAATGATCATACGAAAAAGCCGATTTACGTCTAAACGCAGATTCGGAAAGCTCTGAACTTAGAAACTCGTTCGTAAAAGCGCAAAAGGTAGTAGCTATTTAGGAGGTTTGCAGTAAAGATAAAATGCTCAAAGTAAATGCAAACCGAGATTTAGAGTGGTTCGGTCAATCTTGACCTACTCTACTTTTGTCTTCCTCCACCGACGAGGTCACTGACGTCAACTAGAGGCCTTCCTTCAATAGGCGAAGGCCAACCACCCTTTTACAGTTTCACTTTTTTTTACGGGCTTAGGAGACAACCCTTATAGAAATTTTCTCTCATCTCTTTACAACTCAAAACTTGAAGAACAGAGGGAGGAGAACTTTTGGCCTTTACAATAATTTTGAGCTCTAAGAATCACAGAAAGATGTCAAGATTTCGAGTGTTAGTTGCTCCTTTCAGTGTTGAATGGGTGGGGTATTTATAGGCCCCAACCCAGTTTAAATTTGGAGCTCAAAACTGTCAATTCTTGAAATTTCGGGATCAGGCGGTTGCACCTCCTGACTGGAGCTGTTGCACCGCCTAGCAGAGCTCAAAGTCTGAGCCTCTGGGCGGTGCCACCTCCTGTCAGGGGCGGTTGCACCTCCTGCCAGAGCTCGAAGACTGAGCTCAGGCGGTTGCACCTCCTGACTGAGGCGGTTGCACCGCCTGGCAAAGCTTGAAGACTGAGCTCAAGCGGTGCCACCTCCTGTCAGGGGCGGTTGCACCTCCTACCAAAGCTCGAAGACTGAGCTCAAGCAGTGCAACCTCCTGACTGGGGCGGTTGCACCGCCCAGTCTCGCTCGGAGACTGCCTCTTGGGTGGTGCTACCTCCTACCCTGGCGGTGCTACCTCCTAGCACTATTTCAGGTCGCTGGTTGGGCTCCAAACTTAGCAAAACAAGTCCGAATTCGGGCCCAATTGGACCCTAACCGGGTTATAAGATTAACACCGAATGCTAACCCTAATTAATATACTAACTATGAATTTAAATACATTTCTTAAGCTATTACAAAGTTTGCAAGTCAAGACTTCTTCCGGCGAGCTTCCGGTGAACTTCCGGCGGTCTTCCGATAAACTCTCGGAAACCATTCTACGGACTCCCGGCAAGCTCCTAGACTTCACGATTTGATCTTGGTGAGTTCTGATGAGCTTCTTTGGCAAGCTTCTGGACTTCTCGGATTTGTTCCCGCAAAACCTCCGATGATCGTCCGAACTTCCGTCAAACTCTTGAACTCCCAACGTGATCATAGTCTTGACTCCGGCGCAACTCCTGCTGCATGTCTTTCTTCCATCGTAGTTAATCCTGCACACTGAAAATAAATACTTCGATCGAGACAATTAATCCTAAACAATTAACTAAGTTGTCTAGCATGTCATTGGTCCCTCGACGTTTCGTTCGATTCTTCGGTGTATCGTCCTCTCCTGCAGCCTATTGCCCAATCAGCTAGTTGACTCCGCAACTCCGATATCCTTGGCACAATACTTGCTCTTCTTGGTATGATGCCCGAGTCCACGGCCCGAAGCCTTCTATCGATACGTCGACCGATCCATCGGACCGACGTCCAATCTTCTAACATGTTCCTCCAGTACAACATGATTTTCCTACTTTAATTGTCTCATCCTGATCGAAGTATCCTGCGTTACTCAAAATGCAGATTAAATCATAAACATATATCAAGTGGTTTCATCATCAAAATATGAGATTCAACAGTTCTAACACCTGGTATTAGAGTAGCGTTCTTGGCATCTCCTTGCCCTTCCATAACCATGCATCAACCCTCCACAACCATCCAAAGCAATTCCCACAATTGCTTAAAAAATCGTCGCCGAATTCTGCCATCATCTCCACCACCGCAGATCATCCTTTGATCTCCCCATGAATTGCATTAGGTTTTAGTTTCCTACCTTACTATTGCTGCAATTTAGTTATCCCTATTTGAAAATTAAAAAAAAAAAAAATTTCGTTCCTATATTGCTGCAAATTTTCATCATAAGTTGCTGAAATTTTTTGACGAGAATTCTGCTATCGCAACTTACACCAATTTTCTTGCTATTACTGCTGAAATTTTCTTGATTAAATTGGACATCCTTTCTATCATATAAACTGAGATATTGCTGTCAATTACCTCCTCAAATCTCTCAAATTTTTTGTGGAGATTTCGTTGAGAAACCGCTGTTTCTTCGATGATAATTCTGCTCCTACAAGACAACACAATTCTGTAGCAAACTTTCACTGATTTCTATCAAACCTACACATGCCTTTAACCTATCAACAAAAGAGAGATCTTAACATCACAGATTTGGAGTCATATACTATGGCATCTGAGGAGGTAATTGTTAGAACCCTTACAGATTCTAAACTTGGGGTTGATCTCTTTAGGGAATCGGCCTCCTTGGAACTCTATAGGGGTTCCTCCCTCCAAGTTACTGCTCAAAGGCTGCAAAAAAGATTCATCTATTCCTTATCAAAAGAGAAGGAATACATGGCTATTTATAGGGCTTCTAAACCCTAACTCCTAATAGGACTCCTACTTAAGACTCTTACTTCTAACCAACTCCTAGTAGGACTCCTAGTCAAGACTCCTATTCCCTTACAACTCCTAATTCTTCTCTAAGAAAACACCTCATACATGAATGCCCCTCTCAATTAGGACTCTCCTAACTAGAGTCCTAACAGAATGTCCCTCTCAATTAGGACTCTCCTAGCTAGAGTCTTAACAGTTTTACATGAATGCCCCTCTCAATTAGGACTCTTCAAATCAGCCTTGTCCTCGAGGCTAATGATTCATGAATTCTGGGAATTTGATCTTCAAGTCATCATAGTTCTCTCAAGTGGCATCTTCTATTGGTAGGTTCGCCCATTGTATTAGCACTTCATTAGTCGGTCATCGTCGTCGAGTCACGATCCGTCGATCAATAATGGCACTTGGCTGGGTCTGGAGTTCTCTTTGGGTAGTTATATTTGGTGGGTGGCTTTGGGCTGTCTCCAAGCACCTATTTAAAACTTTCGTCTGACCGTCGGTTTGTGGGTGATATGTCATACTCCTTTTCAATTTAGTACCCTGCATATGGAATAACTTTGTCCAAAATCTGCTCGTGAAGATGCAAGTAGAATTTATCGTAAGCACAATGCGTCCCTTATAGTGTAATTCTTTTGAGTCCCAATTGTAATGAGCCATGGGGCTTGGTGCTTCCTCCAATTTTTTTGTAATCTTACTAGTCTCTGAATCTTCCTGCCATTCCATCTTAATATCCTCAAGGAAGTCGCTGGTCGGAAGTGAAATGGCCAAAACTTCAGCTTGCTCGGGTAGTTGCGAAAGCGCATCTGCAAGAACATTCTCTTTCCCCTTTTTGTAAGTTATTTCATAATCAAATCTAAGAAGTTTTGTTACCCAGTTTTGCTGCTCAGGGGATGATATCTTTTGCTCTAAAAAGTACTTGAGGCTTTTATGGTCGGTTTTAATTTGAAATCGTCGACCAATCAAGCAAGGTCTCCACCTCGTTGCTGCGTGCACAATGGCGAGCATCTCTTTATCATATGTTGACTTATTTTGATGGGAGGGAGATAATGCCTTGCGAGTGTATGCGAGTGGTCGACCATCTTGCATGAGAATTGCTCCAATTCCGACTCCAGATGCGTCGGCCTCAATAATGAAGGGTCGGTTGAAATCTGGTAGTGTTAGCACCGGCGTCGTCGTCATGGCTGCCTTAAGTTTGTCGAAGGCAAGGGAGGCTCTGTCCGACCATTGGAAGACATCTTTTTTCAGAAAGGAAGTAAGTGGTGCACTGATCTCTCCATAGTTTTTCATGAACTTATAGTAGTAGCCTATTAAACCCAGAAAGCCATGTAGCAATTTTATGTTCCTCGGGGTCAGCCAATTTTGCATTGCTCCAATTTTTAAGGGGTCTACTGCCACACCTTCCTCTGATATGATATGCCCAAGATATTCCACCTTCTTTTGAAGAAAGCAAAAATTCAAAGTGGTTATTGTGTGTTCAAAAGGTGGTTTTTGGTATGTCTTCTTCGCATACTCGTATTTGATGATACCCGGATCGAAGGTCCAGCTTTGTGAAGATTTGTGCTCCCTTTCATCTTGCAACTCATCTACTACTGGAATAGGGTATTTATCCTTGATGGTTATGCCATTGAGAGTTCGGTAATCAACACATAATCGTCATATTCCATCCTTCTTTTGTATGAGGAGCACCGGTGAAGAGCAGGGGCTACAACATGGCCGAATAACTCCTGTTTTGAGCATCTCTTTTACAATCCTTTCTATTTCATCCTTCTGGAGATGTGGATACTGATATGGCTGAGCATTTGCTTGAGATTGGCCTGGAAGAATCGTTATACAATGATCATGCCGACGGGTAAGAGGTAGGTTGCATAGTTCGTCAAATATATCTAAAAATTCAGCAAGCAAAGGAAGTATATTTGGATCTTCCAATTTTGTTGGCTCTCCCTTAGTTTGCTGCTCAAGTTGTACCAAAAAGCCACTGCATGCTTTAGGCAAAACCTTCTTCATTTGTTGTGTGCAAATCATCGTTATGTCGCCCCCACGTTTCCCGTGCAGTATCACTTGTTTCTCCTCACTGTAAAATTTCATAATTAGTTTCATAAAATTCCAAGAAAAATCACCTAATGTTGTCAACCATTTAATTTTGAGTATGGCCTCATGATCATCAAGAGGGAGAACGAAGAAATATGTAATTATCTCTTGGTCCTGCAGCAATAGTTTCTCCTGCGGGCGCCTACGATCACACTTCAAAATCCGTCTGTCGGTGACCTTAACATCAAACCTGCAACGATTCTCGATAGGTAATGCCATTTAGATAGCAACCTTACTATTTAGGATATTATTAGTGCTGCCCGTGTCGATAAAAATAGTGATCAGTTGTTGTTTGAGAAGGCCTCCAACTTTCGTCATTTGCGGGTTTGAGTAGCCGGCTAGTGCATGTACCGTAACTTCGGTCGATTGTGGCTCTTCTTCTGCATCTTCTTCTTTATGTTCAATGCTCTCTTCTGGATGTTCAATGACCTCTTCTTCTACTGGTTCAATGATAAAAAGTCTCCCTTTACTACAGCGATGCTCATGGCTCCACGGCTCGTCGCAATGCCAACATAACCCCTTCGCAGATCGCTCTTGAAGCTCTTCTCTTATCAACCTTTTTGGTGCAGGGACTTGGTCAACAGTAGGGGGGGCTAAGGGCTTCAGTATTGCTGGTTGAGGAGCGACCCTAGTCCTTCAAGCTTCATGGTTCAGTTGCTCCTCTTGATGTCGTGCGAAAGAGATGGCTGCCATAAGTGTTTACAGTTGTCGCGCTTTAACTTCTCCTCGGATCTCCGGCTTCAAGCCCTCAATGAAGGTCCTCAATAACTGTTTTTGAGACCAATCACGAGTTTGATTAGATAACCTTTCAAACCTGGTTTGGTACTCCTGAATGGTGGAGGTTTGTCGGATCTTTGCTAGTCGTTCATCAATATTCTCGTAATCGGTTGGTCTGAAGCGAATCAGCAGTCCTTCTTTGAATTGTCGCCATGAAAGGACTCCATAAGTATGTTCAAACCAGTCAAACCACTGTATAGCATCCCCTTCAAGATGTATAGCTGCAATTTTCACCATAGATACATCCGCGGTTTTGTGGTATCGAAAATATCGCTCCGCGCGCGAGATCCAACCAATCGGGTCTCCTTCTTCCCATCTAGGGAAGTTCACTCTTATGCATGGATAGTTGGGGTCAGTCATATAGCCTCCCCTCCCTTGGAAGTCATCTATTCGGGCTTGGTGTGATTGGGCAAAGCTCTCTCCTTGATTTGATTTCTTCGGGCTTAGTGGTCGGCCCAATCTGAGTTCGGTAATGAGCATCCGAATCTTATCCTTCATTCGCACCTCCAAGGCTTTGAATTTAGCATTGATTGCCTCCTTAGATGCCATAGTATATACCCCCAAATCTCTCTTTTGTTGTTGGGTTAAAGGCATGTATAGGTTGAGAGAAGTGATGGTTGAAAGGGTTGGCGGATTGGTGGATGTAGGCTGCGGTTTAGGCATGTTTTGTGGCTGTTTTGGGTACAGTTTGAGGGTGTGGTTTGGCAGAGTTTTAGGGTTGTGGATGAAAGTTTTGGATCTGTGGTAGATAGTAGCAAAGGTTTGATAGAAATCTGTAGAAGTTGCAGCAAGTATATGCTGTCTTGTAAGAGTAGAATTATCGTCGAAGAAACAACGGTTTCTCGACGTAATTTCCACCAAAAACTTAAGAGAATTGAGGAGGGAATTGATAGCAAAATCACAGTTTATATGACAGCAAGGATGACTAATTTAATCAAGAAAATTTCGGCAGTATAATAGCAAGGAAATTGGTGCAAGTTGCGATAGCAGAATTCTCGTCGAAAAATTTCAGCAGTTTACGATGAAAATTTATAGCAACACAAAAATCGGTTTTAGAGATGAATTCCTCAATAGATTAATCTTAGATGGAAGCCAAGATGATCTATAAAGTGTATAAGAAATTTCATTAAAAAAAGATTGCAAATAGATGGGTTAAGGCAACAATATGCGCCTGAAATTTTCTGTAGCACAGATTTTTAAGTATGGCAGATTGGACGTAAAAGATCAAAAGTTTATATTGAGAATTTTTTGATGAAACCAAAGGGAAATCCACTATTTGGAAGTGTCAAAGCTATCATAAAAATTTTGTAGAGATTTGGATAGAAACAACGTAGTATCAAGATCAAACAATCAGTGCTATGCGGCTGAAATTTTATGGTGCAGATTTTCAAGTATAGCAGATTAGATGTAAAATATCAATGGTTTATATTGAGAATTTTTTGACAAAACCAAAGGGAAATCTGCTGTTAGGAAGTGTCAAAGATGTCATAAAATTTCGTGGAGATTTGGATAAAAAAAACATAGTAGCAAGATCAAACAGATAGTGATATACGGTTGGAATTATGCAATGTATCTTTCGTCGTAGAGATGAAAACTTTATGACGAAAAGTTTGTGCAGCAATATAGGAATAATTTTTTTGGGATTTTCAAATAAGGATAACTAAATTGCAGTAGCAGTAAGGTTGGAAACCAGAACCTGTTGCAATTCACGGGGAGATCAAAGGATGATCCGTGGTGGTGGAGAGGATGGCGGAATTCGATGACGATCTTTTAAGCAATTGTGAGAATTGCTTTGGATGGTTGTAGAGGGTTGATGGATGGCTGTGGAAGGGCAGCGAGATGCCAAGAACGCTGCTCTGATACCAAGTGTTAGAACCCTTGCAGATTCTAAACTTGGGGTTGATCTCTTTAGGGAATTGGCCTCCTTGGAACTCTATAGGGGTTCCTCCCTCCAATGTTGTCAACCATTTAATTTTGAGTATGGCCTCATGATCATCAAGAGGGAGAACGAAGAAATAGTAAATACCCTATCGGATATCATTGGAGAAGGTTCTAATAGTAAGCTTGCTGTTCGGATATCATTACCTATCGGGTGTTAGAACCCTTGCAGATTCTAAACTTAGGGTTGATCTCTTTAGGGAATCGGCCTCCTTGGAACTCTATAGGGGTTCCTCCCTCCAAGTTACTGCTCAAAGGCTGCAAAAAAGATTCATCTATTCCTTATCAAAAGAGAAGGAATACATGACTATTTATAGGGCTTCTAAACCCTAACTCCTAATAGGACTCCTACTTAAGACTCTTACTTCTAACCAACTCGTAGTAGGACTCCTAGTCAAGACTCCTATTCCCTTACAACTCCTAATTCTTCTCTAAGAAAACACCTCATACATGAATGCCCCTCTCAATTAGGACTCTCCTAACTAGAGTCCTAACAGAATGTCCCTCTCAATTAAGACTCTCCTAGCTAGAGTCCAAATAGTTTTACATGAATGTCCCTCTCAATTATGACTCTTCAAGCTTGAGTCCTAACAGTAATCAATGCTAAATTTGAATCCTTTGAAGCACGAATGGAGGATAAGATTCAGACTCTCCTTACCGAAATCAGTTTGGGCCGACCACCAAGCCCGAAGAAATCACATCAAGGAGATAGCTCTAACCAATCATATCATGCCCAAAGAGATGACTTCCTAGAGAGGGGAGGCTCTATGACCGACCCCAATTATTCGTGCGTGAGAGTGGACTTCCCTAGATGGGAAGAAGGAGACCCAATTGGTTGGATCTCGCGTGCGGAGCGATATTTTCGGTACCATAGAACTACGGATGCATCCATGGTGGAAATTACAACTATACATCTTGAAAGGGATGTCATATAATGGTTTGACTAGTTTGAACACACTTATGGAGTCCTTTCATGGCGATAATTCAAAGAAGGACTACTGATCCACTTCGGACCAACTTATTACGAGAACATTGACGGACAACTAGCAAAGATCCGACAAACCTCCACCATTCAGGAGTACCAGACCAGGTTTGAAAGGTTATCTAATCAAACTCGTGATTGGTCTGAAAAATAGTTATTGGGGACCTTTATTGAGGGCTTAAAGCTGGTGATCCAGGGAGAAGTTAAGGCACGACAACCTTACACGCTTATGGCAGCCATCTCTTTCGCACGACTTCAAGAGGAGCGATTGAACCATGAAGCCCGGAGGACTAGGATCACTCCACAACCTACAATACTAAAGCCCTCAGCCCCCCTACTATCAACCGAGTCCCTGCATCGAAAAGGTTAACAAGAGAAGAACTTCGGGAGCGATCTGCGAATGGGTTATGTTGGTATTGTGACGAGCTGTGGAGCCGCGAGCATTGCTGTAAAAAAAGGTAGACTTCTTATGATTGAACCAGTAGAAAAAGAGGTCATTGAATATCTAGAAGAGAGCCTTGAACATAAAGAAGAAGATATGGAAGAAGAGCCACAGCCAATCGACATTACGGTACACGCACTAGCCGGCTACTCAAATCCGCAAACGATGAAAGTTGGAGGCCTTCTTAAACAACAGCCGATCACTGTTCTCATCGACACGGGTAGCACTAATAACTTCTTGAATAGTAAGGTTGCTACTTGGATGGCACTACATATTGAAGGTTGCAGCAAGTTTGATGTAAAGGTTGCCGACGGTAGAATCCTAAAGTGCGACCAAAGATGCCCACAAGTGAAACTATTACTACAAGACCAAGAAATTATCACCGATTTCTTCCTCCTACCAATTGATGACTATGAGGCAGTGCTTGGTATAAAATGGTTGACTACACTAGGTGATGTCTCTTGGAATGTTTCTAAATTAATTATGAAATTCTACTGTAAGGGCAAATAGATCATCCTACGCAGGAAGCACGGAAGCAACGTTACCATTGTTTCGACCCAACGAATGGAGAAAGTTTTGCACAAGATAAATGGTGGCTTTTTGATGCATCTCTAGCCACAACTAGAAGAGAAGAAAATAGAAATTGAAGATCAAAATCTTGCCCAATTACTTACTGAATTTGCCGACATATTTGTTGAACTACGCGGTCTTCCTCCTTCTCGGCAACATGACCATCGAATTCCAATCCTTCCGGGCAAACCACCAACGAACACTCGACCGTACCGATATCCTCACCTCCAGAAAGATGAAATTGAAAAGATCGTAAAGGAGATGCTTGAAACAGGGGTGATTCGGCCAAGTTGCAGCCCCTATTCCTCACCGGTGCTACTTGTATGCAAGAAGGACGGAACTTGGCGAATGTGCATCGACTACCGAGCTTTAAATGGCATCACCGTCAAGGACAAATACCCAATACCAGTGGTGGATGAACTTCTTGATGAATTGAAAGGAGCTTGAGTCTTCACGAAGTTGGACTTCCGATCCGATTACCACCAAATTCGGGTATGTGACGATGACATTCCAAAAACTGCATTTCGCAAACATGATGGCCATTATGAATTCTTGGACTCACTAATGCTCCTTCAACCTTTCAAAGTCTCATGAATGATATAATTCAAAGCTTTCTTCGTAAATTTATGCTGGTATTTTTCGATGATATTCTCGTTTACAGCCCTTCTCTTGAGACTCACTTTCAGCATTTACGGATTATTTTGACGATTCTTCCGGAGAATACTCTTTTTGTTAAACAACCAAAGTACAGCTTTCTCCAGCAAAAAGTAGAGTACCTTGGGCATATAATATCAGAAGGAGTGGCGGTAGACCCAATAAAAATTGAGGCAATGCAAGGTTGGCCGAAACCTACAAACGTGAAATTACTACGGGGGTTCCTTGGACTAACGGGCTACTACCGAAAATTTGTTAAGGACTATGGGAAGATCAGTGCACCACTCACTTCTTTACTGAAAAAAGATGCTTTCCAATGGTCGGACAAAGCCTCTGCTGCCTTCGACAAACTTAAAGTAGCCATGACAACGATGCCGGTGCTTGCGCTACCATATTTCAATTGACCCTTCATCATTAAGGTCGACATATCTAGAGTTGGAATTGGAGCCGTTCTCATGCAAAATGGTCGACCACTTGCATTCACTAGCAAGGCATTATCTCCCTCCAATCAAAACATGTCAGTATATGATAAGGAGGTGGAGACCCTACCTGATCTGTAACATCCCTCGTTTCTGAATTTTCGTATAAGTTTCTAGTTGTAATGTAAGTATCTATTTTAAATTTAATAAAAGAGCCAAAGTATGAATCTGAGAACTTATTCATAAGATTTGGAGGATTTGTTCAAAAAAAAAAAATCTAAGGACCTATATGTAAACCCTAAGGACCTAATCATAAATATAATAATATAAGGACTAAACTATAAAATACACAAAATTACAAATCCCACCATTTAAGCCTCTCTGCCTTCATTCTTAAGGAACCATAGAAGGCATCTGCATGGATTAACAGAGAAAGAAAGAAAGAAGAAGAGGAAAAAAAAAAGGGGAAGAAGAAGAAGAAAAAAATTGGGGCTTTGAGGTTTCCTGCTCAAATCTTCTCATTTAGGATCATAATTCTCAAAGGCAAGTGTTCTAACCCCATCCTATAGAAGTATTAGTCTCTGATCTTATATTGATTCTGAAAGATTTCTACTTAGGACCTAATATTTCTCTCTTTGGACATAAAACCAAGGATCTGGAATTTTTTCGGTAAACTGACCCCTATACACTGTTTCAGCTATAATTTTTAGCACCAAAAGTGGATTCATGCAAGACCTCGCTCCTATGAAATTAGACTCTTATATATTTCTTTTGACACTGATTTTGTAGAATTTGGACACCGAATACTTACCCAAACGTCTGTTTCAAATAAGCCTATATATGCTGCAGAACAAGGATCAAAATTTCTAACCCTTCGATACTAAAATACCTATAAGTCCCTGTTGGAAATTCTGATTTCTACCAAACTGACTTCGTTCGAAACTAGACTTGTAGAAGTTTCTTTTGACATATAGACTGAAAATTTTAAAATTCAAATGCCTACCCTATTATCTGTTGAATCCGACCCAATAAATTCTACAAAACAGTGATTTTGTTTTTGACCTTGTGTTACCAAATCAAAGGTAACTGCTTGTTGGAAATCATGATTCGTACGGAACTTATTTCAATAGAAAATAGATTGATATATCTTTCGACAATAGCCTTCTTAAGGGATTGAAGCATAATTAACAATCTGAAGTATTTATCTAATGAGCCTCTCGAATTCTGTTAGAAATCGAGCTTTGATCGATTTCACATCTTCTGTTTTCGTTCGTTTGGAAATAGATTTTGTTCAGTTCCCTTCACTCAATTGTGGCTTATATTAATGTTTGAATTCTTGTTTGCTCTTGTCTATAAAGCATTACCATTCCTGAACATATCGTGTAACGTTTATGCTATATCACATTGACTTATATAGGCACATGTATAACCCATTGTTCCGCATTTGCTTTCGATATTTGCCTATTCTAGTTTCATTCCCTTGGATATTGAATTCATCTAACCTTCTTATTTAAATTGAGTTTTATGTATTTGCTTGGATTCCATGTGTGCTCTTGCTTTCATTTACTTTCAAATCTGAATATAATTGTGAAAGATTATTGCTTACTACATATTGACTCGTAAAGGCACATGTATGTTTTGTTGTTCCGCGTGTGCTTCCGATATGTGCTATTCATTGTTCATACTATCCTTTTGTACTCTGGTGTTTGTGGGATATTGTGAACCTTCACCAGAAATTATGAAGGGAGTTATGCATAGAGCTTGAGATGCTCTACCGTGGGTGGATGGAGCTCCCAAACGTGGGAGACTTATGTTTGGTGGTCATTCAGAAATGGATGTACCATATTATGTTATGGTCCCACTTCACCTTCTGTATGCTTGATATGGTATCTAGAGCTTTGGTTATGTGTTTCTATACATGCTTTGGATATGAATGATATGAATGCAACGTCAAATTCGACATTTGAGCTTCTGTTTCGTATTCATCTTTGAAATGCTCCGAAATGGTCCATACACCATTGATATGTTCCAAAATGTTTCATTTATCACCGATATGCTCTGAAACATTTCGTACGCCTTGATATGCTCCAAAATGTTTCATTTGTTATTGTTATGCTTCGAAATGTTCCATAGGTTGTTGATATGCTCCGGAACATTTCATATGCTATTGATATGCTCCAATTACTCTATGCTCCATCTGTATGAACCAATTATGTTTGATTGAAATGATATTTGTGATTCTACACCTAATGAGATTATGTCTATGGATTCTTATATTCTGCCTTGCATTATGAAACCTTATTTGTTTGAAAATTTTCCTCTTTTACCATGGATATGTTAGTCACTTGCTGAGCGTTATATGCTCACCCCGTTGTTGTATACATTTTTCAGGATAGCTTGTCGCTCGCTTAAATGTTAAGATTGGGCTGAGGCAGTGAAAAGCTAAAAAATTTTGGGCAGATCTTTATTAGTATATATGTTTTTGTTGTATAAGTACACTCTACATCTAATGAAATGTTGATGATGAATCTAAACTTATGGATTTTATATAAGTTTGAAGGACCTCTCGATTCTGGAATGTTAAGTTTAATTCGTGTAATGATATAAACTTTTGGTAAACGTTGGTTTTATGACTGTATAGACTCCCATATTTGTGAATTTATGTTGTGGTTATTATTTTGTTGAGTTGGGTTCAGATTTTATGAATCAACGAACGATGTGTTGTATGATTATGAACTACACAGGGTTTATAAATTTGTAGATTATAGAGGTGAAATTTTGATCTGAATATTTTCTTAGTGACCTCAAATGTGTGTTTGGATCCTGGATGGATTGTGTTGAAAATTTTACGAGATGTTCTGGAGTATATCAATTGCAAATAGGACATTTCAGAACATATCAATTTATAGCAAATGGAGCATAGAGTAATTGGAGCATATCAATAGCGTATGAAATGTTCCGGAGTTGGTTCACAATATCCCACAAATACCAGAGTACAAATGGATAGTATGAACAATGAATAGCACATATCGGAAGCACACGCGGAACAACAAAACGTACATGTGCCTTTACGAGTCAATACAAAGTAAACAATAATCATTCACAATTATATTTAGATTTGAAAGCAAATGAAAGCAAGAGCATTCAAGGATTCTAAGCAATCACATATAACTCAATTCAAATAAGAAGATTTGATGAATTCAATGTCCAAAGGAATGAAACTGGAATAGGAACATATGAAAAGCAAATGCGGAACAATGGGATATACATGTGCCTATATGAGTCAATACGATATAGCATAAACGTTACACAATAGTTTTCAAGAATGCAAATAATTTTAAGGACAAGAGCTTACAAGAATTCAAAGTAGTAATATAAAGCTCAATGGAATAAGAAAGCTTAAGGATGTCAATTTCCAAAGAAATGAAACCAGAATATGCGAAATCGACCAAAGCTCGATTTCTGGAAAAATTCAAGAGGCACATTGAATAAATGATTCAAACTATCAATCGTACTCCAATTTACTTAGAAATATATCACTGGAAAGATATTTCAATTTATTTTCAGATAAAATAAGTCTCGTATGAATCGAAGTTTCCAACAAAGAGTTACAATAGATTTAGTAACCCAAGATCAAAGAACAAATCTCAATTTTACAAAATTCACAAGGACGGTTTCAACAGAAAACTGGGTAGGGAAACTTACTCCGAATTCTTAAAATAAGCTATCAAAAGAAAGGTTTATGAGTCTATATTCTGATCAAATAATTTTTGTCTAAATCAGAGATCAATACATGAAGTTATAACCATAATAAGGTAGAAAGGTCAGAATCTCAGAAGTTACATAGATTCGAATCGTTACGTCTAAACAGGAGATATATCAAATGCAAGGCTAGAATAATTCAAAGTTTCTCATATTCAAAGCAAATGTAGAGATAAAATTACAGTAAGGAAAGATCAAGACACTTGCAATAGGAAAGAATTGAAAGCTTGCAATAGGAAGGATCGGAACACTTGCCTTTCAAAGATTTTGATCCGAAGATCCAAAGAAGGTGTCAGTCCAAATCCTTCTACTTTTCCTCCGTGTCCTCTCCCTATTCCGTGTTCTACATATGTCTTCTATTTTTCCTCCACAACTGCAGCTCATGCAGAACATAAAGGTATAGTCACCTGCTCTCTCTTACTCTCATTCCTTCGTTTTCTTTTTCAAATGCAGCTGTCGCAGCCATCGCCACTGCCACTACCACAGTCGTAGCCACGACCGTAGCTGCTGTCACAATCGCAGCCCCTTCCTCTGTACTACTTCATTCCTCCCTTCTCTCGTTCCTACTTTTTCTTTCCCAAACACAACTGCCATAGGCGCAGCAGCCACCACCATAGCCGCAATCATGGCCACAGCCCCTTTTTTTTCCCCTCTTTCCTTTCTTTCTATTTTCCAATAGTAGCTGCTATAGCCACCACCACTGCCGCAGCTACCGCAGCCAACGTCGAAGCCGCAGCCACAGTCGTAGCCACGGCCGCAGCCTCTTCTTCCTCCCCTGCTCTGTTTCCTCTCCTTCCATCCAACTGCAGCTGCCACTACCGCAGCTGCCTCCCCTTCTCCTCTTCCTCTCTTCTTCCCTTTTCCTTTCTCTTCTTCTTCCTTTCCTTCTCTTCTTTCCCAACTGCACTACTGCAGTCGCATCCTCAGCCACGGCCGTAGCCTCTTCTTCCTCCCCTGCTCATCTAATACCGGGGAGGGTAAAAATGCAGAATGGATTTCGAAAGAACACCGATAGAATATTTGTTCAGATAGAAAATGTCATAGAAGGGAATGAACGAACTCTTGAAGAAACTTCGGTAAAACGAAAAATAATTCACCACCAAGTTTAAAATCAAAAGGGATACAGAAGATCACCACCCTAATGATAATAAACAAGGATACAGAACTGAAAGCGAAAGACTCACCACTCAAGGACGCATCCAAGAGATACAGAGTTCAAAAGAGCACTCCAAGAGAGCTTCTGCCAATATCCTCAGTTTTCTAAAATCTTTCTAAGCCCTAAACCCCAAAATAAATACTAGAGCATGAAACAACCCTTCATGCATAGGAAATTTCGAAATTAAGTAGTTTACAACTACCAATCAACTCCATTAATGTATTCCTTAGCCATGAAGAAAAGCACCATGATACAGCTTTACAACTGCCAACCAACTCCAATAATGTATTCCTTTGTGCAGGAAATATGCTGATGAGCTGTCTTATCTGAGTAGGCTGAGTTGAAGATTATATAGCAATATTGTTGGCTAAAAAAAAATTATCAGTATGGTCCATATGAACAGATTGTAGCAAATTAAATACTCCCGTGTCATCATCTTCCTCTCCTTCTTCTCTTCCAACTGCAGCTGCCATCGCCGCAGCCGTAGCCCCTTCTTCCCCTTCTCTTCTTTCTCTCCTTCCTTTCTTCTTCTTCTCTTCTTCCTCTCCTTCTCTTCCAACTGCAGCTGCCACCGCCGCAACCGCAGCTCCTCCTTTCCCTTCTCTTCTTCTTCTTCTCCTCTTCTTCTTCCCTCCTCCTCCCCGGCGTCACACACACCCTCTCCTCTGTTTCCTCTGCAGGAAACAGAGGTATCACAACCTCTTCTCCTGCTTCCTCTTCTTCTTCTCTTCCTCTTCTTCTTCTTCTCCTCTTCGAACGCCCCACACCTCTCCTCTGTTTCCACCTGCAAGAAACAGAGGTGCTGCAGCCCTAGCTGCTGGCACCTCTCGCTCCTCTCCCTCTTCCCTCTCTTTTCCCTCTTCTTCTCCTTCTTCCTTCTCCTTCCTTTCTTCTTCTTCTCTTCTTCCTCACCTTCTCTTCCTCTCCTTCTCTTCCAACTGCAACTGCCACCGCCGCAGCCGCAGCTCCTCCTTTCCCTTCTCTTCTTCTCCTCTTCTTCTTCCCTCCACCTCCTCGGCGTCACACACACCCTCTCCTCCAGAGGAAACAGAGGTATCACAACCTCTTCTCCTGCTTCCTCTTCTTCTTCTTCTCCTCTTCAAACGCCCTACACCTCTCCTCTGTTTCCACAGGAAACAGAGGTGCTGTAGCCCTAGCTGCTACCACCTCTCGCTCTCTCCCTCTTCCCTCTATTTTCCCTCTTCTTCTCCTCTTCCCTTTTCCTCCCCAACGTCACACACCTCCTCGCTACAGCCTTGCCGCAGCTATACTCCTATCTTCTTCTTCTTCTTCTTCTTCTTCTCTTCTTCTTCTCCCCACGCCCCACAGCTCCTATCTCTATTTCGGGAATAGAGAACGTGGGAGGCGGTGGGATAAAACCGAAATTTTCAGTTTTCTTTATTTTTTTTCTTTTTGTAACTTAACAATTTAGTTCTTGAAATTTCTATATTTACATATAGGTCCTCCAAGTTACATAGAAATCCTTATTAATAAATTTTCAAAAGTGAGGGATATTACACTCTCCTCCCCTTCACCTTACATAGAAATTTCTATATTTCTATATTTACATATAGGTCCTCCAAGTTACATAGGATCCAAACACACATATGGTCCCACTTCACCTTCTGTTTGCTTGATATGGTATCCAGAGCTTTGGTTATGTGTTTCTATACATGCTTTGGATATGAATGATATGAATGTTGTTGAATCTCGTATTTTGATGATGAAACTACTTGATATATGTTTATGATTTAATCTGCGTTTTGAGTGACGCAGGATGCTTCGATCAGGATGAGACAATTAAAGCAGGAAAATCATGTTGTGCCGAAGGAACATGTCAGAAGATTGGACGTCGGGCCGGTGGATCGGTCGACGTATCGACAGAAGGCTTCGAGCCGTGGACTCGGGCATCGGGCAATAGGCTGCAGGAGAGGACGATGCGCCGAAGAATCGGACGAAGCGTCGAGGGACCAATGACATGTCGGACAACTTGGTTAATTGCTTAGGATTAATTGTCTCGATCGAAGTTTTGATTTGTTATGCAGGATTAACTATGATAACAATGATGACATAAAGCAAAACAAAGTGTCGGAGTCAAGCGCGAAGGATTTGTTGCGAGTTCGAGAGTTCGACGGAAGTCCGAAGGTTCGTCGGGAATGCTACCGGAACTAGCTGAGAATGAGTTGGGAGCTTGCCGAAGGGTTTTTCGGAAGCTCGCCGGAAGGTTCGTTGGAAGTTCGCGGAGCTCACCGAGAAAGATCGGAGCTTGCCGACGAAGCTCGTTGAAGTCTAGGAGCTTGCCGGGAGTCCGTAGAATGGTTTCCGAGAGTTCATCGGAAGACCGCCGGAACTTTGCCGGAAGCTCGCCAGAAGAAGTCTTGACTTGCGGACTTTGTAATAGCTTAGAAAATGTCTTTAAATTCATTGTTAGCACGTTAATTAGGGTTAGGATTAGGTGTTAATCCTATAACCCAAGTAGGGGCCAATTTGGCCCAAGTTCGGACTGGTTTGGACCAAGTTTGGAGCCAAACCAAGTGAGCTGGAATAGTGAAAGAGGTGCCACCGCCAGGGTTGGAGGTAGCACCGCCCAGGCTAAGTCTCCCAGCGAGACTGGGCGGTGTAACCGCCCCAGCCAAGAGGTGCAACCGCCCAGGCTATGTCTCCCAGCGAGACTGGGCGGTGCAACCGCCCCAGCCAAGAGGTGCAACCGCCCAGGATATGTCTCCAAGCGAGACTAGGCAGTGCAACCTCCTCTGTCAAGAGGTAGCACCGCCAGAGCTCAAGTTTCGAGCTCTGCCAAGAGGTGCAACCACCGAGCTCGGTCTTCGAGCTCTGGCAGAGAGGAGCAACCTCTCTGGACAGGAGATGCACCGCTTGAGCTCGGTCTTCGAGCTCTGGCAGAGAGGTGCAACCACCTCTGGCAGAGAGGTGCAACCTCTCTGGTCAGGAGATGCACCGCCTGAGCTCGGTCTTCGAGCTCTGGCAGAAAGGTGCAACCACCCCTGACAGAGAGGTGCATCCGCCTGAGCTCAGTCTTCAAGCTCTGCCAGGCGGTGCAACCTCTCCAGTCAAGAGGTGCAACCGCCTGATCCCGGAATTCCGAGATTTGATCATTTTGAGCTCCAAAATTGAACTGGGTTGGGGCCTATAAATACCCCACCCATTCAGCACAGAAAGATACAGATCCACTCCGAATTCCTGATCTTTTCTGTGATTCTAAGAGCTCAAAATTGTGTAAAGTCCAAAAGTTCTCCTCTTTTTGTTCTTCAAAATCTTGAGTTGTAAAGAGAGGAGAGAAAGGATCTGTAAAGGTTGTCTCCTGAGCCTGTCAAAAGGAGAGAAACTGTAAAAGGGCAGTTGGCCTTCGCCTATTAAAGGAAGGCCTCTAGTTGATGTCGGCAACCTCATCGGTGGAGGAAGCCAAAAGTGGAGTAGGTCAAGACTGACCGAACCACTCTAAATCTCTGGTTTGCGTTTATTTTTGAGCACTTTATCATTACTGCAAATCTCCTACATAGCTACTGCCCTCTGCGCTTTTACGAACGATTCTCTAAGTTCAGATCTTTCCGAATCTGCATTGAGACTTACATCGGTGTTTTCGTACGATCTTGACATCGCAGTTTACGCTTACGCTTTGATTCCATTCATAACTGCGAACTGCTTTCTGCACATTCACAAAAAGATTTTCAAAGTTCAGTTTCTGCGTTTAAACGCAAAACTACGTTTAGACGCAAAACTGCGTTCAGACGCAAAACTGCGTTCAGACATAAAACTGCGTTCAGACGTAAAACTGCGTTCAGACGCAAAACTGCGTTCAGACGTAAAACTGCGTTTAGACATAAAACTGCGTTAAGACGTAAAACTGAGTTTAGACGTAAAACTGCTTTTAGACGCAAACTGCGTTTAGACGTAAACTGCTCTTAGACGCAATCTGCGCTTAGACGCAAACTGCGTTTAAATACAAACTGTGAATCGGCTTTTGCATCATAATAGATTTTATTGAACGAACGAACGAACGCACCTTTCAGTTTTAAATTGCTGTAAGATTTCCGCTGCACTAATTCACCCCCCCCCCTCTTGGTGCTCTCGATCCTAACAAATGCAACATCAAATTCGACATTTGAGCTTCTGTTTCGTATTCTTCTTTGAAATGCTTCAAAATGGTCCATACACCATTGATATGTTCCGAAATGTTTCATTTATCACCGATATGCTCTGAAATATTTCGTATGCCTTGATATGCTCCAAAATGTTTCATTTGTTATTGTTATGCTTCGAAATGTTCCATAGGTTGTTGATATGCTCTGGAACATTTCATATGCTATTGATATGCTCCATCTGTATGAACCAATTATGTTTGATTGAAATGATATTTATGATTCTACACCTAATGAGATTATGTCTATGGATTCTTATATTCTGCCTTGCATTATGAAACCTAATTTGTTTGAAACCGTTCCTTTTGTTCTGAATATGCTTTGTCACTTGCTGAGCTGTTTTTAGCTCACTCCGTTATTATATAAAATCATTCAGGTTAGCTTGTCACTCTTTAAGATGTTTGAATTGGGCTGAGGCAGTGGAAAGCTATTCAGAATTATGGGCAAGTCTTGTTGGTTATTATGTTATTGTTGTATAAGCATGTTTTGTATGTAATGAAATGTTGTCGATGAATCGAAATGGATATGAATTTATGGTGAATAATTGGAGTTCTGATTGTATAATTTATTTAGCTTGTGGATTTATAAATGTTGTTCATGTTTATCGAGTTTGGCTTGGGTTGCCATAAATGTGAATTATCGAGTGATGTGATATATGATTACAAACTGCTCAGGTTTTATAGATATGAATTTGATAGAATATTTTTCAGTGTCCTCAAATGTTAGTTTGGATCCTGGATTGGTTTGTGTTGAAATTTTTTAAAATCATCGATATTATTTGAGGGGCGTGACATTTGGTATCAGAGCCGACCTAGCATTTGGGCAAGGTGAGAGGGCTCGAGTAGGAAAGGGCTACCCATGGATGGAGTCGAGAACTCATCACGGCGTGGAGCCACCACTGAGTTAAACCTCACATGCACTATGCTAGGGTTCGATCTGGGCTATGTCGGGCCTTGACGAGGGAGAATGTAATATCCCATTAGTCCCACATCGGAAGTGGGGAATGTGTATGATTAGCTTATAAGGGCAAGGTGAGAGGGCTCGAGTAGGAAAGGGCTACCCATGGATGGAGTCGAGAACTCATCACGGCGTGGAGCCACCACTGAGTTAAACCTCACATGCACTATGCTAGGGTTTGATCTGGGCTATGTCGGGCCTTGACGAGGGAGAATGTAATATCCCATTAGTCCCACATCGGAAGTGGGGAATGTGTATGATTAGCTTATAAGGGCCTGATGAGTGTACTACGTTAACTCCCGCTAAAGCATTTTGGTCCGCCGTTGAGGACCAAAATGGAGTTATTGGCCAGTTAACTCATCAGACCCGGGTTGTGACATTTGGTATGCAGCAGCTATGTCTGCGAAAGAAGTTTGGTATGCAGCAGCTATGTCTGCGAAAGAAGAGGTGGAAGGTGGCGGCTGTTGCAGCTGCGTTTGGGAAAGAAAACTAAGGAATGAGAGTAAGAGAGAGGGAAAAGTAGATGAATTTGGGCTGACACCTTCTTTGGATCTTCGGATCAAAATCTTTGAAAGGCAAGTGTTCTAACCCCATTCTACAGAATTTTTAGTCTCTGTTTTATGTTGATTCAAAATAAACTGAAGGATTTCTATTTAGAAACCGATATGTTCTCTCCTTGGGCAAAGAACCATCGATTTTGAAATTTTTCGGTAAACTGACCCCTATATACGATTCCAGCTATAATTTTTAGTACGAAATGCAGATTTGAATAGGACCTAGTTTGTTTGAAATTAGACGCTTATATCTTTCTTTTGACACAAATTTTGAAGATTTTGAATACCGAATACTTACCCAAACGTCTGTTGCAAATGAGTTTATGAACGTGTAAATCAGGGATTAAGATTTATGACCTTTCGATACTAAAATGCGTATAACTCCCTGTTGGAAATTCTGATTTGTACCAAACTGATTTTATTTGAAACTAGAGTTGAAAATATTTCTTTTGACAAATATTTTGAGAATTTTAGAATCCAACGAACCTTCCGGCGATTGTGTATTCTGCAAAACAGTGATTGTGTTTTGACCTTGGGTTACCAAATCAAAGGTAACTCCTTGTTGGAAACTCTGATTCGTATGAAACTTATTTCAACAGAAAATAGGTTGACATATCTTTCAATGACATCTTTATTAAGGGTATTGGAGCATAATTGATAATCTGAAGTATTTGTTCTATGTGCCATTGGAATTCTATCAGAAATCGAGCTTTGGTCGATTTCGCGTATTCTGTTTCATTCATTTGGATATTGAATTTTTCTAACCTTCTTATTTGAATTGAGCTAAATATGATTGGTTGGATTCCCTGTATACTCTTGCTTCCATTTCATTCCTAATATGAATACATTTGTGAGAGATTTGTTCCTTGCATCATATTGTCTTGAAAAGGCACATGTACGTTTTGTTGTTCTGCGTGTGCTTCCGATATATGCTACTTATTGTTAAAACTGCCCTCTTGTACTCTGGTGTGTGGGATTGTCTGGACCTTTGCCAGAAATGGTAAAGGGTATGTGCTTATTGCCCGCTTTGTGGGATATTCTAGACCTTTGCCAGAAATGGTAAAGGGTATGTGCTTAGAGCCTACGATGCTCTGCCGGCCCCCTCTGACTTCACCTAGACGTGGGTGGATAGAGCTCCCAGACGTGGGAGACTTTTGTCAGGTGGTCATTCAGAAATGGATGAATCACATTCTGACTGAGATCCCACTACACCTTCTATATATTTGATATGATATCCAGAGCTTTGGTTATGTGTTTCTGTACATTCTTTCGATAAGAATGATATGATTGCAACGTCAAGGACGACGTTTGAGCTTCTGTACGGTATTTGTTTTTTATATGCTTTGAAATGGTTCATTCACTATTGATATGCTTCGAAATGTTCCATATGCCGTTGATATGCTCCGGAACATTTCACACGCCATTGATAAACTCCGAAATGTTTCATTCGTTACTGATATGCTCCAATTATTCTGTGCTCCATTTGCTATGAACTGATATGTTTTGAAATGTCCTATCTGCCATTGATATGCTCCAATTACTCTATGCTCCATTTGCTATGAACTGATATGTTCTGAAATGTCCTATCTGCCATTGATATGCTCCAATTACTCTGTGCTCCATTTGTTATGAATCAAATATGTTTGAATGACATGATACATATGATTTTGTATCTAATGAGATGGTATCCTTGAGAATTCTTATATTCTGCCTTGCATTATGATACCTTACTTGTTTGAAATCATTTTTTTTGTTCTGAATATGCTTTGTCACTTGCTGGGCCGTTTTTGGCTCACTCCATTGTTATATAAATCTTTTAGGTCAACTTGTCACTCTTTGAGATGTTTGATTTGGGCTGAGGCAGTGGATAACTATTCAGACTCATGGGCAAGTCTGATTGGTTATTATGATATTGTTGTATAAGTATGTTTTGTATGTAATGAAATGTTCTGATGATCGAAATGGATATACTGTGTAAAAGTATTAGAAGATCTCTCTTATTTGGAATTTCGGAATGTTAAGTCTAATTTATGATGATATGAACTTGTGGTGAATAGTTGGAGTTCTGATTGTATAATTTATTTAGCTTGTGGATTTATAAATGTTGTTCATGTTTGTCAAGTTGGCTTGGGTTGCCATAAATGTGAATTATCGAGTGATGTGATATATGATTTTAAAATGCACAGGTTTTATGGATGTGAATTTGATTTAAATGTTTTTCAATATCCTCAAACGTTAGTTTGGATCCTGGATTGGTTTGTGATGAAAATTTTAAAAATCATGGATATTTTGAGGGGCGTGATAGAGGTGGTATCAAAGCCGACCTAGCATTTAGGCAGGGTGAGAGGGCTCGAGTAGGAAAGGGCTACCCGTGGATGGAGTCAGAGAACTCATCACGGCGTGGAGCCACCACTGAGTTAAACCTCACATGCCCTATGCTAGGGTTCGATTTAGGATATGTCGGGCCTTGACGAGGACGTCAAGCTAATTGAGTTGGGGATAATGTAATATCCCATTAGTCCCACATCGGAAGTGGGGAATGTGTATGATTAGCTTATAAGGGCCTGATGAGTGTACTATGTAACCTCCCGCTTAAGCATTTTGGTCCGCCGTTGAGGACCAAAATGGAGTTATTGGCCAGTTAGCTCATCAAACCCGGGTCGTGACATTGTGCTTATACCTGACTCCTCTTGCATCGCAATCATCTTGCATGAAATGCACTCCATACCTTCAGCAAGGCACTCTGGATTCCTAAGAACCTGCAAAAGAGTGGAGCAACATTTTTTTGGAGAGGGATGAAAAAAATTATTGCTGAATATGTGGCACAATGTGATGTATGTCAACAGCACAAGGGAGAAACTATGGCAAATCTAGGGAAGCTACAACCACTACCCATACCAGACTCAGTGTGGACTAACATCTCCATGGACTTCATTGAAGGGCTGCCATCTTCCAAAGGTAAAAGCACGATTCTCATACATCACATTGTGCCACATATTCAGCAATAATTTTTTGGTCCGCTACTTAAGCATTTTGGTCCGCCGTTGAGGACCAAAATGGAGTTATTGGCCAGTTAGCTCATCAAACCCGGGTCGTGACATTGTGCTTATACCTGACTCCTCTTGCATCGCAATCATCTTGCATGAAATGCACTCCATACCTTCAGCAGGGCACTCTGGATTCCTAAGAACCTGCAAAAGAGTGAAGCAACATTTTTATTGGAGAGGGATGAAAAAAATTATTGCTGAATATGTGGCACAATGTGATGTATCTCAACAGCACAAGGGAGAAACTATGGCAAATCTAGGGAAGCTACAACCACTACCCATACCAGACTCAGTGTGGACTAACATCTCCATGGACTTCATTGAAGGGCTGCCATCTTCCAAAGGTAAAAGCACGATTATCGTGGTAGTTGATCGACTTACTAAATATGCTCATTTTTGTGCTGTGAGAAATCCCTACACTGCTGCTAGTATTACCCAGATTTTCATAGAAAATATTGTTAAACTACTTGGGATGCCAAGGTCCATCGTAAGTGATCGTGACAGGATCTTCACTAGTAAATTTTGGACTGAGTTATTTCAGTTACAAGGCACCGAACTCAAGATGAGCACAGCGTATCATCCATAAACTGACGGCCAAACAGAGGTGGTAAATAGGTGCTTAGAGAGGTACCTCCGGTGCTTCGCTAGCGTCCGACCAAAATAGTGGATGAAAGGACTTCCTTGGGCCGAATGGAGGTATAATACTACATATCATTCATCTACAAAATATGCCCCTTATGAAGCATTGTATAGTCGACCAGCCCTTGTGATTCCAAAGTATGTAATTGGCTCGGCCAAGGTAGATCAGGTTGACCTAGAATTGATTGATAGGGACAAACTCTTACAACTGTTAAAAGATAATCTCTCTACCACTCAAGCCAGAATGAAACAGCAAGCCGACACACGACGAAGGGAAAGAGAATTTTCAGTAGGAGATTGGGTTTATCTTCGCCTACAACCATACAAGCAACTCTCTATTTGTAACACCCATCGTTTCCGAATTTTCGTATAAATTTCTGGTGATAATGTAAGCATTTATTTTAAATTGACAAAAGAAATAGAGTATGAATCAGAGGTAAATTATTTGTAAGATTTGGGAGATCTGTTAAAAAAAAAAAAGAGAAAGAATCTGAGGACCTATATATAAACCCTAAGGACCTAATCGTAAATATGATAAAAACAAGGACTAAACTGCAAAATGCACAAAATGACAAATTCCACCATTTAAGCCTCTCTGCCTTTGTTCTTAAGGAAGCAGAGAAGGCAGCTCGTGGGTGATCAGGGAAAGAAAGAAAGAAGAAGAAGAAGAAGAAGAAGAAAAAAATTGGGGTTTTTAGGGTTCTTGCTTTAATCTTTTCACTTCGGGTCAAAATTCTCAAAGGCAAGTGTTCTAACCCAATCCTACAGAATTTTTAGTCTCTGTTTTTATGTTGATTCAAAATAAATTGAAGGATTTCAATTTAGAAACTGATATGTCTCTCTTTGGACATAGAACCATGGATTCTGAAGTTTTTTTGGTAAACTAACCCCTATACACTTTTTCAGCTATAAGTTTTAGTACAAAATGTGAATTCGGGCAGGAACTATTTTGTTTGAAATTAGACTCTTATATCTTCCTTTTGACACTGATTTTGTAGATTTTGGACACCGAAAACTTACCCAAACATCTGTTTCAAATGAGCCTATAGACGCTGTAAAACAGGGTTTAAGATTTCTGACCTATCGATACTAAAATGCCTATAACTCCTTGTTAAAAATTCTGATTTATACTAAACTAACTTTATTTGAAACTAGACTTGAACATCTTTCTTTTGATATATAGTTTGAAAATTTTTGAATTCGATTGCCAACCCTATTGTCTGTTGAATCCGACCCTATAAATTCTGCAAAACAGTGATTGTGTTTTTGACCTTGTGTTACCAAATCAAGGTAACTCCGTGTTGGGAACCCTGTTTCATATGAAATTTGTTCCATCAGAATATAGATTGATATATGGTTCGACCATAGTGTTCTTATGGGTATTGGAGCATAATCGATATTCTGATGTATTTGTTTGATGTGCCACTGGAATTCTGTCCGAAATCGAGCTTTGGTCAATTACGCGTATTCTGTTCCGTTCCTTTGGATATTTGAATCCGTCTAACCTTTTTATTGGAATTGAGCTAAATATGATTGATTGGAATCCCTGTACACTCTTGTTTTCATTTCATTCCAAATCTGAATACATTTGTGAGAGATTTGTTCTTTGTTTCGTATTGTCTCGAAAAGGCACATGCACGTTTTGTTGTTCCGCGTGTGCTTCCGATATATGCTACTTATTGTTAAAACTGCCCTCTTGTACTCTGGTGTGTGGGATTGTCTGGACCTTTGCCATAAATGGTAAAGGGTATTCGCTTATTGCCAGCTCTGTGGGGTCCCGCTTTTTGGGAAATCATGGGGGGCGACATCATATGCGCAGCGGAAGAACAAGAAAACAAAAATCCTCGATTCCCAAAAAGATGTTCGTCGTCATGCGAAGATTGGTGCGCAAAAGTCCGCAAAACACAAAATTGCGTATAGAGATTATGTTACCTAGGGAGATCGTATATCCCTGTTTCCTTGCAGATCCTTAGGAGAGGGTGAAGGAGGTCAAGCGTCCTCCTCTCTAGCGGTGATCCACACAGTAGGGTTGTGACGACCCTCCTCAAAACTCCAGGCCTACTCTAAGGTGGAGAGGGAGAGGAGAATAGGAAAGGCAAGCAAAGACTCTAGCCTATGAGGCTGTGAATCCCTCCTATTTATAGAGATCCCGTGTCAAACCCTAAAGGGTCCTTCCCTAGTGGGTATTGGATCTGCATCCAATAAGACAAGGGCTCCGTTGGATATCTCATATCCGAACCTCTACTCATCGTAATGCCTACCATATGTGTGTGACCCTCTAGGCCCAATATCGAGCTGGCCGTGAGTCATACCTATCAGAACTCTATCTAACTCAGTGAATTATTATCTCTGTAATAATTCACTCGACTCATCGACTACGGATGTACTAGGCCACTACGCCGTAGTCCCTATATGATACAGGGGAATCCAATCCATTGGACCTGTCTGTCCTCAGTTACCATGTACCTATAGTCCCTCATCCATCTAATATCCCGGAGACCGTATATCGAGTATGGTGCTGTCAGACCCATACGGTTTATACTCAAGTCTCGCTCTAATCGGATTCTCCCGGAGAACTCTTTCTCTCTCAACCCGAATGACCCTGGCCAAGGATTTGTCTGAGCAAGAACACATGGGATATTCCTCTCATGACGCCGAGAGTGGATGATCCTTTGTCGACACTCAATAGCCCTTGTAAGGTCGACTACCACTCCCAATGACCAGTTGTACTAGATCTAGGACAGCCAAACCTATAAGTCTGGTATCAAAGAGTGGAGCACTCATAAAGGACTTCCTTGGTATCTCAAGTCTAAGGACCAGATACACCACTAAGACTACGGAATCGCTGTCTAACAATAAGGCATCATCAACCATCCAGCATTCCATAAGCGGATCAATCAGTGAACTCATTCTCCAATGAGCACTTGTACTGTATCCCTAGTGTCCCTACACGAGCAACTATGAGACCAACTGCATCCATCATATGGACGGGTATACAGCACACCAGTCTATCCGGTTATCACGATGTCCCTCTTGAGTAACCTATGATCGGGATTATTTAAGATATATGTTTAAAGGTGAATCGATCTCATTATCGTGATCTCATCACGATCCGATTCCCATTGCATAAATCCAAGGACATCACAATATATATATGCATTTATGCAATAGTTATAAAGTGATATACGCCAAAATATAATAAGCAAAAAGATTCTGTATCAAGTCACACGTGCCATCACTCACGTGATTGGCTTGTTGGGCACCTATGACTAGCACCGCTCTGTGGGATATTCTGGACCTTTGCCAGAAATGGTAAAGGGTATGTGCTTAGAGCCTGCGATGCTCTTCCAGCCCCCTCTGACTTCACCTAGACGTGGGTGGATGGAGCTCCCAGATGTGGGAGACTTTTGTCAGGTGGTCATTCAGAAATGGATGAATCACATTCTTACTGAGATCCCACTACACCTTCTATATGTTATATATGACATCCAAAGTTTTGGTGAGTTGTTTATGTTCATGCTCTGGATAAGAATGATATGATTGCAACGTCAAGGACAACGTTTGATCTTCTGTACGGTATTTGTTTTTTATATGCTCTGAAATGCTTCATTCACTGATGATTTTTTGCTTCGAAATGTTCCATATGCCGTTGATATGCTTCGGAACATTTTATATGCCATTGATAAGCTCCGATATGTTTCCTTTGTTACTGATATGCTCCAATTACTCTATGCCCGATTTGTTAGGAACGAAATATGTAAGATTGAAAGGACAATTGTGTTTCTGCTCCTAATGATATTATGTCTACGAAATCGTATATTCTGCCTTGTATTTTGAAACTGTATCTCTTTGGAAATTGTACTATTTTGATATGGATATGTTAGTCACTTGCTGAGCTCTTTATGCTCACCCCGTTTGGTATCTTAGTGTCGCAAGTCTAAGGACTAGATACATCACTAAGACTATGGAATCACTATCTAACAATTAGGCATCATCAACTATCTAGCATTCCATAAGTGAATCAATCAGTAAACTTATTCTCCAATGAGCACTTGTATTGTATCCCTAGTGTCCACATATGAGCAGCTATAAGACCAGCTGCATCCATCATATGGACATGTATACAGTACACTAGTCTCTCCAGTTATCTCGAAGTTCCTCTCGAGTAATCTATGATCGGAATTATTTAGGATCTATGTTTAAAGGCAAATCGGTCTCATTATCGTTATCTTATCATGATCTGATTTCCATTGTACAGATCCATGGACATCATAATATATTAAAGCAATAGGCAATATAATGTGATAAAATTATAATAATAAGCAAAAAGACTACGTGTCAAGTCAAACAGGCCATCACTCATGTGATTGGCTTATAGGGCACAAATGACTAGCAGAACCAATATGGATAGGATCCATTAAGAGTTAAGCAGCTTATACCTCTATAAATAGGAGGAACTTTATGGTTCATAGGCTAGAGCTATTAGTGGTTGCCTCTCCTATTCTCCTCAACCTCCTCTCCTCTTCCTTGGCTTCGGTAACTTTGCTATGCATGTGGAGTGGGAGATCTCGTAGTGATCTAAGGAGCATCGACATCGTGTCCACCATGTGGATCACTACTAGAGAGGAGTACGCAAGTGCTCTTTCATCCATTCCAATAGATCTAAAAATTTCGGGGATATATGATCTCCCCAAATAATAGTTCTAACATGATACATGCAATTGTTCGATTTTACAATTTTTTCATACACCAATCATCACACAATGACCTAGTACTTAACTTTGGGAAATCTAGTTATGTTTTTTATTTTTCGATGTGCATAAGATGCCGGCCAAAAGATTTCCCAATATATATGAAATAACTTGAGGGATTCATATCCAAGGATAGTCCAGATAAGGAGTGTAGGTTTCTTAGATCCATTTATGCACTGAAGCAAGCTTCCTGAAGTTGGAACATAAGATTTGTTGAGGCGATTAGATCTTATGACTTCGTTAAGAATGAAAATGAGTCTTGTATATACAGGAAGGTAAGTGGGAGTGCTATCACCTTCTTAGTGTTATATGTGTATGACATCTTGACCATTGAGAATAATGTAGGAATGCTATCCATAGTAAAAGCTAGGTTATCTAGGCACTTTTCCATAAAGGACTTAGGGGAAGCATCCTATATCTTAGGGATCCAGATCTATAGAGATAGATCTAAGAGGATGCTTGACTTGTCCCAATCTAGGTGCATAAACACCATTATCAAAAGGTTTGGCATTAAAATTTCAAGATATGTCTCATACCGATGAGACATGGGATATCACTTTCTAGGAGTATGTCCCTAAAGACTCCTAAAGAAAGGGCAGACATGGATAGGATATCCTATGCCTTAGTGATATGGTCTATCATGTATGTCATGCTATGTACCTGGCCTGATATAGCGCATTATCTAAGTGTCATGAGCAGGTATCAAGCGGATCCAAGCTTGGAGCACTGGAAAGTAGCAAAGTGTATCCTTAAGTACTTGAGAAAGACAAATGATCTATTATTGGTAAATGAAGGTAGTAGCCTCAAGGTTGAAGGTTACACGGACACAAGTTTCTAGTCTAGTGTTGATGATAGCAAGTCTAATTCGGGGTATGTGTTAACATTGAATAAATGAGTATGTTGTAAGATGTTACTGCCGACTTGACCATTAAGGTGGAATACATTGCTGCAACAGAGGCAACAAAGGAGGGACTCTGGATGAAGAAGTTCATCACAGATCTAGGAGTCATGTTGGGTAGTGAGAAGTCTATTCCATTATATTACGACAACAATGGAGTGATTGCTCAAGTGAAGGAACCTAAGTCTCATCAGAAGTCTTAGCATATTTTGAGGAGGTTCCACCTAATCAGAGTGATCGTGACCTAAGGAGATATTGTAGTGGAAAGAGTTCATTATGAAGATAACATCGTAGATTCACTAACAAAGCCATTGTCTCAAATTGTATTTGAGCATCATAGGGGTTTGATGGGGATCAGACACATAGATGATTGACTTTAGGTCAAGTGAGATAATCATAGGTGCCCTGCAAGCTAATTATATGAGTGATGGATGTTAGGAATGAGTCAGCACTAAGGGGGGGGGTGACTCATTCCTAACATGGAGTAGTAAGAAAAGTGAACAAAAACTCTATGTTTCTAAAGTTGAAAATCCTTGTAAAGTATAGAGTCCCTCCTCCTAAAGTTTAGAGACCATTATATGGGAGAGTGTGAGGGAAGCTTTGTCATAGGGGGCTGTAAGGGTTATCTCCTAAACCCGATAAAAAGAGAAGTAAATTGTTTCATAAAGATCTTAACTTGAAACACGTTCGTAAATGTATGAAAAGCAGTAAGCAAGTAAAGTGGTTTATAGGTAAAGTAAATTGCTCAAGATAAAATAGAAACAAGATTTTATAGTGGTTCAGTCGTCGTGACCTACATCCACTCCGCCGATTCCTCTTCTGTCGAGGCCATCGACATTCACTATCGATCTTCCTTTAATGGGCGAAGATCAATCTCCTTCTTACAAATTGATTCTCTTTTTACCGGGTTTAGGAGATAACCCTTACACCCTCCCTTAGAATTGTCTCTAAACTTTAGGAGGAGGGACTCTATATTTTACAAGAGTTTCCAATTTTAGAAACATAGAGTTTTTGTTCACTTTTCTTACTACTCCATGCAGGAATAGCTAGGGTATTTATAGACCTCAAATGGATTTAAAAGTGGAGCCAAAATTCAAATCCCTTGATATTTTAGAGTACGGGCGATACCACCGCTTACACTAGGTGGTACCATCGCCTGCACTAGGCGGTAACACTGCCTGCAGCCTAATACTAGGCAGTACCACCACTCAGTCTGGTGATACCACTACCTAGAAGACTGTGTCTGGGTGGTACCACCGCCCATACTAGCGACACCACCGCCTGATATAGTCTCGAAGACTGTACCACAACGATTTCACCTATTTGGTCACTATTTGAGCCTTTCTCTTAGCCCAACATAGCCCAAACTTGGTATAACTGTCCCCTAATTGGGTTTGCTTCTAATCCCAATTATGTACTAACTATAAATTTTAAGATATTTACTAACTCTTGGACTTCACGATGATCTTCTTAGCGAGTTCTGATGAGCTTCTTTGACAAGCTCATGGACTTCTCGATCAATTCCGATAGAACTTCTAATGAACGTCCGGACTTCCGACGAACTCTCGAACTCCCAACAAAATCACGTTCATAACTCTGGGACTTCATTTTGCTTTATGCCTTACTATCATAGTTAATCCTACACACATAAACACACTTCAATCTAGACAATTATTACTTATCCAGCATATCTCAACGCTTTGTCTGATTCTTCGGCACATCGTCCTCTCTTGCGGCCTATTTCCCGATCGGCTAGTTAACCTTCGCAACTCTGATATCCTAGGTGTAATATATGCTCGTATTAGCCCGATGCCTAAAACCATGGCCCGAAGCTTTCTGTCGATACGTCGACCGATCCTTCAGCATGACGTTCAATCTTCTGACATGTTTCTCCAGCCCAACATGATTCTTTCTGCTTTAAATGTCTCTCCCTGATCAAAGCATCCTGTGTCACTCAAAATGAATATCAAATCATAAATACTTATCAATTGGTTTTATCATCAAAATACGAGATTGAACAATCTTCCCCTTTTTTATAATGACAATCAATTGATGACGGAGTTAACCTTAACTCCCCCTATCAATATGCCATATTGATAGAACCTTAATTTCAAGCTGAATTCAAGTCATTGTAAATTTCATCATGAATATTTACAACACGTCATCATGTATAACACAATCATACTTCTCCCCCTTTGTCATCAACAAAAAGGAGAAGTGTAACTTTCAAGTGTTTAGATATAATGTCAAACATTGCATTTATCATGATGCAATAAGTAAGTGTTAGAACCCTTGCAAATTCTAAACTTGGGGTTGATCTCTTAAGGGGATCGGCCTCCTTGGAACTCTATAGGGGTTCCTCTCTCCAAGTTGTTGCTCAAAGGCTGCAGAAAAGATTCATCTATTGCTTATGAAAAGAGGTGGAATACATGACTATTTATAGGGCTTCTAAACCCTAACTCCTAATAGGACTCTTACTTAAGACTCCTACTTCTAACCAACTCCTAATAGGACTCCTACTCAAGACTCCTATTCCATTACAACTCCTTATTCTTCTGTAAGAAATAACCTCCTAACCCTAGCCGGCCACTTCACCTCTTTAATAGGGGTCGGCTTATATAGGTTTTACATGAATGTCCCTCTCAATTAGGAATCTCCTAGCTAGAGTCCTAACAAACTGGCTCTTCAAATCAGCCTTGTCCTCGAGGCTGACGATTCATGAATTTTGGGAATTTGATCTTCAAGTCATCATAGTTCTCCCAAGTGGCATATTCTGTTAGTAGGTTTGCCCATTGTATTAGCAATTCAGTAGTGGATCGTCATCATCGAGTTACGATCCGTCGATCAATAATGGCACTTGACTGAGTCTGCAGTTCTCTTTGAGTAGTCATATTTGGTGGGTAGCTTTGGGCTATCTCCAAGCACCTATTTACAACTTCCGTCTGACCGTCGGTTTGTGGGTGATATGCCATACTCCTTTTCAATTTAGTACCCTGCATATGGAATAACATTGTCCAAAATCTACTCGTGAAGATGCAAGTAGAATTTATCATACGCACAATGCGTCCCTTATAATGTAATTCTTTTGAGTCCCAATTGTAATGAGTCATGAGGCTTGGTGCTTCCTCCAATTTTTTTTTTTATAATCTTACTAGTCTCCGAATCTTCCTGCCATTCCATCTTAATATCCTTAAGAAAGTCACTGGTCGAAAGTGAAACGGTCGAAACTTCAACTTGCTCAGGTAGTTGCAAAAGAGCATCTGCAAGAACATTCTCTTTCCCCTTTTTGTAAGTTATATCATAATCAAATCAAAGAACTTTTGTTACCCATTTTTGCTGCTCAGGGGATGATATCTTTTGCTCCAAAAAGTACTTGAGGCTTTTATGGTCGGTTTTAATTTGAAATCGTCGGCCAATCAAGTAGGGTCTCCACCTCATTGCTGCGCGCACAATGGCAAGCATCTCCTTATAATATGTTGACTTATTTTGATGGTAGGGAGATAATATCTTGCTAGTGTATGTGAATGGTCGACCATCTTGCATGAGAATGGCTCCAATTCCGACTCCAGATATGTCAGCCTCAATAATGAAAGGTCGGTTGAAATCTGGTAGTGTTAGCACCGGCGTCGTCGTCATGGCTGCCTTAAGTTTGTCAAAGGCAGCGGAGGCTCTGTCCGACCATTGGAAGATATCTTTTTTCAGTAAAGAAGTAAGTTGTGCACTGATCTTTCTATAGTTTTTCACGAACTTGTAGTAGTAGCCTGTTAAACTCAGAAAGCCATGTAGCAATTTTACGTTCCTTGAAGGGGTAGTCCAGTTTTGCATTGCTTCAATTTTGAAGGGGTCCACTATCACACCTTCCTCTGATATGATATGCCCAAGATATTCCACCTTCTGTTGAAGAAAGTAAAAATTCGTAGTGGTTGTTGTGTGTTCAAAAGGTGGTTTTCGGTATGTCTTCTTCGCACACTCATATTTGATGATACCCAGATCAAAAGTCCAACTTTGTAAAGATTTTTGCTCCCTTTCATCTAGCAATCCATCTACTATTGGAATAAGGTATTTGTCCTTGATGGTTATGCCATTGAGAGCTTAGTAATCAACACATATTCGCCATGTTCCGTCCTTCTTGCGTACAAGTAGCACCGGTGAAGAATAGAGGTTGCAACTGGGCCGAATAACTCCTGTTTCAAGCATTTCTTTTACAATACTTTCTATTTCATCCTTCTGAAGATCTAGATATTGATATGGCTGAGTATTTGATGGAGGTTTGCCTGAAAGAATCATTATATAATGATCATGCCGACGGGTAAGAGGTAGGTTGTACGGTTCATCAAATATATTTGAAAATTCAGAAAGCAAAGGATGTAGGTTTGGATCTTCAAATTGTATTGGCTCTCCCTTAGTTTGCTGCTCAAGTTATATCAAAAATCTGCTGCATGCTTTATGCAAAACCTTCTCTATTTGTTGTGTGCAAATCGTCGTTATGTCGCCCCCACGTTTCCCGTTCAATATCACCTATTTCTCCTTACTGTAAAATTTCATAATTAGTTGCATAAAATTCTAAGAAATATCACCTAATGTCATCAACCATTTAATTATGAGCATGGCCTCATGATCATCAAGAGGGAGAAGGAAGAAACATGCAATTATCTCTTGGTAAGGCCTCATGATCATCAACTATTTCACTTGCGGGCGCCTACGATCATACTTCAAAATCCATCCATCGACGACTTTAACATCAAACCTGCTGCAATTCTCAATAGGTAAGGCCATCTGGATAGTAACCTTATTGTTTATAAAGTTATTAGAACTGCCCGTGTCGATGAGAACAGTGATCGGTTGTTGTTTGAGAAGGCTTCCAACTTTCATCGTTTGCGGGTTTGAGTAGCCGGCTAGTGCATGTACCGTAACTTCAGTCGGTTGTGGCTCTTCTTCTGCATCTTCTTCTTCATGATCAAGGCTCTCTTCTGGATGTTCAATGACCTCTTCTTCTATTGGTTCAATCATAAGAAATCTCCCTTTACTACAGCAATGCTCATGGCTCCACGGCTCATCACAATGCCAACATAACCTCTTCGCATATCGCTCCCGAAGCTCTTCTCTTGTTAATCTCTTTGGTGTAGGGACTTGGTCGATAGTAGGGGGGCTGAAGGCTTCAATATTTGTAACATCTCTCATTTCTGAATTTTCGTATAAGTTTCTAGTTGTAATATAAGTATCTATTTTAAATTTGATAAAAAGTCAAAGTATGAATCTGAGAACTTATTCATAAGATTTGGAGGATTTATTAAAAAGAAAAATCTGAGGACCTATATGTAAATCCTGAGGACCTAATCGTAAATATAATAATACAAGGACTAAATTGCAAAATGTACAAAAATACAAATCCCACCATTTAAGCCTCTCTGCCTTCATTCTTAAGGAAGCAGAGAAGGCAGCTGCGTGGATGATCAGGGAAAGAAATAATGAAGAAGAATAAGAAGAAGAAAAAAAAATTGAGGCTTTAAGGTGTCTTGCTCAAATCTTCTCATTTAGGGCTATAATTCTCAAAGGAAAGTGTTCTAACCCCATTCTACAGAAGTATTAGTCTATGTTCCTATATTGATTCTGAAAGATTTATGCTTAGAATATGATATTTCTCTCTTTGGGCATAAAACCAAGGATCTGAATTTTTTTTAGTAAACTGACCCCTATGCACTATTTCAACTATAAATTTTAGCACCAAAGGTGGACTCAGGCAAGACCTAGCTCGTTTGAAATTAGACTCTTATATCTTTCTTTTGACACTGATTTTCTAGATTTTGGACACCGAATACTTACCCAAACGTCTGTTTCAAATGAGCCTATAGATGCTGCAGAACAGGGATCAACATTTCTAACCTTTCGATACTAAAATACTTATAAGTCCCTGTTGGAAATTCTGATTTGTACCAAACTGATTTTGTTCCAAACTACACTTGTAGACCTTTCTTTTGACATATAGGTTGAAAAATTTAGAATTCAATTTCCTATCCTATTATCTGTTGAATCTGACCCTATGAATTCTGCAAGACAATGATTTTGTTTTTGACCTTGTGTTACCAAATCAAAGGTAACTCCTTATTGGAAACCATGATTCGTACGAAACTTGTTTCAACAGAAAATAGATTGATATATCTTTTGACAATAGCCTTCTTGAGGGTATTGGAGCATAATTGACAATCTGAATCATTTGTTCAATGTGTCTCCTGAATTCTGCTAGAAATCGAGCTTTGATCGATTTCGTATCTTCTGTTTTCGTTCGTTTGGAAATAGATTTTGTTCAGTTCCCTTTACTCAATTGTGGCATACATTAATGTTTGAATTCTTATTTGCTCTTGTCTATAAATTATTACCATTCCTGAACATATTGTGTAACGTTTATGCTATATCACATTGACTTATATAGGCACATGTATAACCCATTATTCCGCATTTGCTTTCGATGTGTGCCTATTCTAGTTTCTTTCCTTTGGATATAGAATTCATCTAACCTTCTTATCTGAATTGAGTTGTATGTGATTGCTTGGATTCCATATGTGAAGGGCTTTCAATTCCTTTCAAACCTGAATATAATTGTGAAAGATTATTGCTTACTTCGCATTGACTCGTAAAGGCACATGTACGTTTTGTTGTTCCGCGTGTGCTTCCGACATGTGCTATTCATTGTTCATACTATCCTTTTGTACTCTGGTGTTTGTGGGATATTGTTAACCTTCGCTAGAAATGGTGAAGGGAGTTATGCATAGAGCCTGAGATGCTCTGCCGGCCCCCTATGACTTCACTCAGATGTGGGTGGATGGAGCTCCCAGACGTGGGAGACTTATGTTTGGTGGTCATTCAGAAATGGATATACCATATTATGTTATGGTCCCACTTCACATTCTGTATGTTTGATATGATATCTAGAGCTTTGGTTATGTGTTTCTATACATACTTTGGATAAGAATGATATGAATGCAATGTCAAAGACGACGTTTTAGCTTTTGTTTGGTATTTGTTATTGATATGCTTCGAAATATTCCATATGTCGTTGATATGCTCCGGAACATTTCATACACCATTGATAAGCTCCGAAATGTTTCATTCATTGTCGATATGTTTCGAAATGTTCCATATGCCATTGATATGCTCCGGAACATTTCATACGCCATTGATAAGCTCTGAAATGTTTCATTCATTATTGATATGCTTCGAAATGTTCCATATGCCGTTGATATACTCCGGAATATTTCATACGCCATTGATAAGCTCCGAAATGTTTCATTCATTGTTGATATGCTTTGAAATGTTTTATATGCCATTGATATGCTCAGGAACATTTCATGCATCATTGATAAGCTCCGAAATGTTTCATTTGTTATTGATATGCTCCGAAACGTTTCATTCGTGGTTGATATGCTCCAATTACTCTATGCCCCATCTGTTATGAACCAAATATGTTTGATTGAAATGACAATTGTGATTCTGCACCTAATGATATTACGTCTATGAATTCTTATATTCTGCCTTGTATTTCGAAACTTTATCTCTTTGGAAATTATCCTCTTTTGACATGGATATGTTAGTCACTTGCTGAGCTCTATATGCTCACCCCGTTGTTGTATAAATTTTTCAGGATAGCTTGTCGCTTGCTTAAATGTTAAGATTGGGCTGAGGCGGTGGAAAGCTAAAAGATTTTGGGTAGATCTTTATTAGTATATATGTTTTTGTTGTATAAGCACACGCTGCATCTAATGAAATGTTGACGATGAATCTAAACTTGTGGATTTTGTATAAGTTTAAAGGACCTCTCATGTTTAAGATTCTGGAATGTTAAGTTTAATGTATGATGATATGAACTTGTAGTGAATAGTTGGAGTTCTGATTATATAATTTATTTAGCTTGTGGATTTATAAATGTTGTTCATGTTTGACAAGTTGGCTTAGGTTGCCATAAATATGAATTATCAAGTGATGTGATATATGATTATAAACTACACAGGTTTTATAGATGTGAATTTGATAGAATGTTTTTCAGTGTCCTCAAATGTGTGTTTGGATCTTGGATGGATTTATGTTGTGTTGAAAAATTTTAAATATCATGGATCTTTTTGAGGGGCGTGACAATATTACTAGTTGAGGAGCGACCCTAGTCCTCTGAGCTTCATGATTCAATTGCTCCTCTTGATGTCGTGCGAAAGAGATGGCTGCCATAAGCGTATATGGTTATCGCGCTTTAACTTCTCCTCGGATCTCTGGCTTCAAGCCCTCAATGAAGGTCCTCAATAGCTGTTTTTGAGACCAATCATGAGTTTGATTAGATAACCTTTCAAACCTGGTTTGGTACTCTTGAATGGTAGAGGTTTGTCAGATCTTTGCTATTTGTTCGTCAATATTCTCATAATCGGTTGGTCTAAAGCGGATCAGTAGTCCTTCTTTGAATTGTCGTCATGAAAGGACTCTATAAGTATGTTCAAAATAGTCAAACCACTGTATAGCATCCCCTTCAAGATGTATAGCTACAATTTTCACCATAGATGCATCCGCGGTTTTATGGTACCGAAAATATCGCTCCGCGCGCGAGATCCAACCAATTGGGTCTCCTTCTTCCAATCTAGGAAAATTTACCCTCATGCATAAATAGTTGGGGTCAGTCATAGAGCCTCCCCTCCCTTGGAACTCATCTCTTTGGGCCTGGTGCGATTGGGCAAAGCTCTCTCCTTGATATGATTTTTTCGAGCTTAGTGGTCGGCTCAATCTGAGTTCGGTAAAGAGCGTCCGAATCTTATCCTCCATTCGTGCCTCTAAGGCATTGAATTTAGCATTGATTGCCTCCTTAGATGCCATAGTATATGCCTCCAAATCTATGATGTTAAGATCTCTTTTTTGTAGTTAGGTTAAAGGCATGTATAGGTTGAGAGAAGTGATGGTCGAAAGGGTTGGTGGATCGGTGGATGTAGGCTACGATTTAGGCTTGTTTTGTGGCTGTTTTGGGTGTAGTTTGAGGGTATGGTTTAGTGGAGTTTTAGGGCTGTGGATGAAAGTTTTGGATCTGTGGTAGATTGTAGTAAAGGTTTGATAGAAATAAGTGGAAGTTGAAGCAAATATGTACTGTCTTGTAAGAGTAGAATTATCGTCGAAGAAACAATGGTTTCTCGATGTAATTTCTACCAAAAACTTCAAAGAATTGAGGAGGGAATTGATAGCAAAATTACAATTTATATGATAGCAAGGATGTCTAATTTAATCAAGAGAATTTCGGTAGTATAATAGCAAGAAAATTGGTGCAAGTTGCGATAGCAGAATTGTCATCGAAAAATTTCAACGGTTTACGACGAAAATTTGCAGCAACACAAAATCATTTTTAGAGATGAATTTCTTAATAGATCAATTTTAGATGGAAGCCAAGATAATATATAAAGTGTATAAGAAATTTCATTCAAAAAAGATTACAAATAGATGGGTTAAGGCAACAATAAGCGGCTGAATCTTTCTACAGCACAGATTTTTAAGTATAGCAGATTGGACATAAAAGATCAGTGAGTTATATTGAGAATTTTTTTATGAAAGCAAAGGAAAATCCACTGTTAGGAAGTGTCAAAACTATCATAAAAATTTTGTAGAGATTTGGATAGAAACAACGTAGTATCAAGATCAAACAATCAGTACTATGCGGCTGAAATTTCACAGTGCAGATTTTCAAGTATAGCAGATTAGACATAAAATATCAATGGTTTATATTGAGAATATTTTGATAAAACCAAAGGAAATCTGTTATTAGGAAATGTCAAAGATGTCATAAAAATTTTGTAGAGATTTGGATAGAAAAAACATAATAACAAGATCAAACAGACGGTTCTATACGGTTGGAATTCTGCAATGTATCTTTCGTAGTAGAGATGAAAACTTTATGACGAAAAGTTTATGCAGCAATATAGGAATAATATTTTTGGGATTTTCAAATAAGGATAACTAAATTGCAGTAGCAGTAAGGTAGAAAATGTTAGAACCCTTTCAGATTCTAAACTTGGGGTTGATCTCTTTAGGGGATCGGCCTCCTTGGAACTCTATAGGGGTTCCTTGTTAGAACCCTTGAAGATTCTAAACTTGGGATTGATCTCTTTAGGGGATCGGCCTCCTTGGAACTCTATAGGGGTTCCTCCCTCCAAGTTGCTGCTCAAAGGCTACAGAAAAGATTCATCTATTGCTTAAGAAAAGAGAAGGAATACATGGCTATTTATAGGGCTTCTAAACCCTAACTCCTAATAGGACTCCTACTTAAGACTCTTACTTCTAACTAACTCCTAATATGACTCATACTCAAGAATCCTATTCCCTTGCAACTCCTAATTCTTCTCTAAGAAAAAACCTCATAACAGAATGTCTCTCTCAATTAGGACTCTCCTAGTTAGAGTCCTAACATAGTGTCCCTCTCAATTAGGACTCTCCTAGCTAGAGTCCTAACAGAATGTCCCTCTCAATTAGGACTCTCCTAGCTAGAGTCCTAACAGACCCACCCTCTTCAAATCTGCCTTGTCCTCAAGGTTGAGATTCCATGAACTCAGGGAACCGGGTCTTCAGCTCCACATATGGTTCCCATTTGGCGTCTTCAAGTGGTAGATTATTCCAGTGCACTAGCACTTCAATAGAGGGATGTCGGCGACGCATCACGATCCTTCGATCGAGGATGGCCTATGGTTGGGCTTGAATAACTCCATCCTCAGTTGTGTTGGGCAGTTGGATCTAGGGTGACTCGTGTTCTCCCAACTTGGGCTTTAGGCATGATACATGGAAGACAGGGTGAATTTTGGCATCCTCAGGTAATTTAAGTCTGTATGCCACGGCTCCAATACGCTCTGTGATCTGATAGGGCCCATAAAAACGTGGGGATAGCTTCATGGAGGCTCGAGTGTTGATAGAGAGTTGCTTCTATAGTTGTAGGCGAAGATAAACCCAATCTCCCACTGAAAATTCTCTTTCACTTCGTCGTGTGTCGGCTTGCTGCTTCATTCTGGCTTGAGCGGTAGAGAGATTATCTTTTAACAGTTGTAAGAGTTTGTCCCTATCAATCAATTCTTAGTCAACCTGATCTATCTTGGTCGAGCCAATTACATACTATGGAATCACAGGTGCTAGTCGACCATACAATGCTTCATAAGGGGCACATTTTCTAGATGAATGATATGTAGTATTATACCACCATTCGGCCCAGGGAAGCCATTTCACTGACTCTTTTGGTCAGTCGCTAGCGAAACACCGGAGGTACATCTCTAAGCACTTATTTACCACCTCTATTTGGCCGTCAGTTTGTGGATGATATGCTGTGCTCCTCTTGAGTTTGGTGCCTTGTAACTGAAATAACTCGGTCCAAAATTTACTAGTGAAGATCCTATCACGATCACTTACGATGGACCTTGGCATCCCATGCAGTTTAACAATATTTTCTATGAAAATCTGGGCAATACTAGCAGCAGTGTAGGGATTTCTCACAGCACAAAAATGAGCATATTTCGTAAGTCGATCAACCACCACGAGAATCGTGCTTTTACCTTTGGAAGATGACAGCCCTTCAATGAAGTCCATAGAGATGTCAGTCCACACTGAGTTTGGTATGGGTAGTGGTTGTAGCTTCCCTGGATTTGCCACAGTTTCACCCTTGTTCTGTTGACATACATCACATTGTGCCACATATTCAACAATAATTTTTTTTATCCCTCTCCGATAAAAATTTTGCTTCACTCTTTTGTAGGTTCTTAGGAAACCAGAGTGCCCTGCTGAAGGTATAGAGTGCATTTCATGCAAGATGATTGCGATGCAAGGGGAGTCAGGTATAAGCACAATGTGACCTTTTTGCGTAAATCCCTCGAATCCCAAGTGTAGTGGGCTATTGCACTTGGATCCTCCTCCAATTTTTTTATGATCTTGTTGATCTCTGGATCCTTCTTCCATTCTTCCCTAATATCCTCGAGGAGATTGGTGGTAGGAAGGGAGATGGATGAAACCTTAGCTTGTTCAGGTAGCCGTGAGAGTGCAACTGCAACAACGTTTTCTTTCCCCTTTTTGTAAATAATTTCATAATCAAATCCAAGAAGTTTGGTTACCCATTTTTGTTGCTCAGGGGATGATATCTTTTGCTCCAGAAAGTACTAGAGGCTTTTATGGTCAGTTTTAATTTGAAATCGCCGGCCGATCAAGTAGGGTCTCCACCTCGTTACTGCGTGTACAATGGCAAGCATCTCCTTATCATATACTAACATGTTTTGATGGGAGGGAGATAATGCCTTGCTAATGTATGTGAGTGGTCGACCATTTTGCATGAGAACGACTCCAATTTCGACTCCAGATGCGTCGGCCTCAATGATGAAGGGTCTATTGAAATCTGGTAGCGCAAGCACCGGCGTCGTTGTCATGGCTGCTTTAAGTTTGTCGAAGGCAGCAGAGGCTTTGTCCGACCATTGGAAAGCATATTTTTTCAGTAAAGAAGTGAGTGGTGCACTGATCTTCCCATAGTCCTTAACAAATTTTCAGTAGTAGCCCGTTAATCTAAGGAGCCCTCGCAGTAATTTCACGTTTGTAGGTTTCGGCCAGCCTTGCATTACCTCAATTTTTGTTGGGTCTACTGCCACTCCTTCTGATATTATATGCCCAAGGTACTCTACTTTTTGCTGGAGAAAGCTACACTTTGGTTGCTTAACAAAAAGAGTATTCTCCCAATGGATCGTCAAAACAATCCGTTAATACTGAAAGTGAGTCTCAAGAGAAGGGCTGTAAACGAGAATATCATCGAAAAATACCAGCACAAATTTACGAAGAAAGCTTCGAAATATATCATTCATGAGACTTTGAAAGGTTGAAGGAGCATTAGTGAGTCCAAAAGGCATTACCAAGAATTCATAATAGCCATCATGTGTGCGAAATGCAGTTTTAGGAATGTCATCGTCACATACTCGAATTTGGTGGTAACCGGATCGGAGGTCCAACTTCGTGAAGACTTGAGCTCCTTTCAATTCATCAAGAAGTTCATCCACCACTGGTATTGAGTATTTGTCCTTGACGGTGATGCCATTTAAAGCTCGGTAGTCGATGCACATCCGCCAAGTTCCGTCCTTCTTGCGTACAAGTAGCACCGGTGAGGAATAGGGGCTGCAACTTGGTCGAATCACCCCTGTTTCAAGCATCTCCTTTACGATCTTTTCAATTTTATCTTTCTGGAGGTGAGGATATCGGTATAGTCGAGTGTTCGCTGGTGGCTTGCCCGGAAGGATTGGAATTCGATGGTCATGTTGCCGAGAAGGAGGAAGACCGCGCGGTTCAGCAAATATGTCGGCAAATTCAGTAAGCAATTGGGCAAGATTTTGATCTTCAAATTCTATTTTCTTCCCCTCTGGTTGCTGCTAGAGGTGCATAAAAAAGGCACCATTTACCTTGTGTAAAACTTTCTCCATTCGTTGGGTCGAAATAGTGGTAACGTTGCTTCCGCGCTTCCCGCGTAGGATGATCTGTTTGCCCTTACAATAGAATTTCATAATTAATTTAGAAAAGTTCCAAGAGACATCACCTAATGTAGTCAGCCATTTAATACCAAGCACTGCCTCATAGTCATCGATTGGTAGGAGGAAGAAATCGGTGATAATTTCTTGGTCTTGCAGTAATAGTTTCACCTGCGGGCATCTTTGGTCGCACTTTAGGATTCTGCCGTCGGCAACCTTTACATTGAACTTGCTGCAACCTTCAATATGTAGTGCCATCCGAGCAGCAACCTTACTATTCAGGAAGTTATTAGTACTACCCGTGCCGATGAGAACAGTGATCGGCTGTTGTTTGAGAAGGCCTCCAACTTTCATTGTTTGCGGATTTGAGTAGCCGGCTAGTGCGTGTACCGTAATGTCGGTCGGTTGTGGCTCTTCTTCCATATCTTCTTCTTCATGTTCAAGGCTCTCTTCTAGATATTCAATGACCTCTTCTTCTACTGGTTCAATCATAAGAAGTCTACCTTTTTTACAGCGATGCTCGCGGCTCCACGGCTCGTCGCAATGCCAACATAACCCCTTCGCATATCACTCCCGAAGTTCTTCTCTTGTTAAACTTTTCGGTGCAGGGACTCAGTTGATAGTAGGGGGGGCTGAGGGCTTTAGTATTGTAGGTCGTGGAGTGATCCTTGTCCTCCGGGCTTCGTGGTTCAATCGCTCCTCTTGAAGTCGTGCGAAAGAGATGGCTGCCATAAGCGTGTATGGTTGTCGCGCCGTAACTTCTCCCCGGATCTCCGGCTTTAAGCCCTCAATAAAAGTCCCCAATAACTATTTTTCAGACCAATCACGAGTTTCATTAGATAACCTTTCAAACCTGGTTTGGTACTCCTGAATGGTGGAGGTTTGTCGGATCTTTGCTAGTTGTCCGTCAAGGTTCTCGTAATAAGTTGGTCCGAAGCGGATCAGTAGTCTTTCTTTGAATTGTCGCCATGAAAGGGCTCCATAAGTGTGTTCAAACTTGTAACACCACTCATTTTCGAATGTTCGTATAAATTTTTTGTGATAATGTAAGCATCTATTTTAATTGATAAAAAAAATAGAGTATGGATTAGAGGTAACTTATTTTTAAGATTTGGGAGATCTATTAAAAAAAAAAAAAGAATCTGAGGACCTATATGTAAACCCTAAGGACCTAATCGTGAATATGATAAAAACAAGGACTAATCTGCAAAATGCACCAAATGACAAATCCCACCGCTTAAGCTTCTCTGCCTTCGTTCTTAAGGAAGTAGAGAAGGCAGCTCGTGGGTGATCAGGGAAAGAAAGAAAGAAAGAAGAAGAAGAAGAAGAAGAAGAAGAAGAAGAGAAACAAAAATTGGGACATTTAGGGTTCTTGCTTTAATCTTCTCACTTCGGGTCAAAATTTTCAAAGGCAAGTGTTCTAACCCCATTCTACAGAAGTATTAGACTCTGTTTTTATGTGATTCAAAATAAATTGGAAGATTTCTATTTAGAAACTGATGTGTCTCTCTTTGGACTTAAAACCATGGATTCTGAAATATTTTTGGTATACTGACCCCTATACACTGTTTCGGCTATAAGTTTTAGCACAAAATGTGAATTCAGGCAAGAACTATTTTTTTTGTAATTAGACTCTTATCTCTTTCTTTTGACACTGATTTTGTAGAATTTGGACACCGAATACTTACCCAAACATTTTTTTTCAAATGAGACTATAGATGCTGTAAAATAGAGTTCAAGATTTCTGACCTAACGATACTAAAATGCCTATAACTCCCTGTTGAAAATTCTAATTTGTAAAAAACTGATTTTATTTGAAACTAGACTTGAAAATCTTTTGTTTGACATATAATTTCTAAATTTTGGAATTCAATTGCCAACCCTATTATCTGTTGAGTCCGACCCTATAAATTCTGCAAAACAGTGATTGTGATTTTGACCTTGTGTTACCAAATCAAAGGTAACTCTGTGTTGGGAGCCCTGTTTCATATGAAATCTGTTCCATCCGAATATAGATTGATATATGGTTCGACCATAGTCTTCTTATGGGTATTGGAGCATAAATGTTATTCTGAAATATTTGTTTGATGTGCCACTGGAATTCTGTCCGAAATCGAGCTTTGGTCGATTTCGCGTATTCTGTTCCATTCCTTTGGATACTTGAATTCGTCTAACCTTCTTATTTGAATTGAGCTAACTATAATTGGATTCCCTGTACACTCTTGCTTCCATTTTCCTTTCTAAAATGAATACATTTGTGAGAGATTTGTATCCTTGCGTCATTTGTTCTTAAAAAAAAGGCACATGTAAGCTTTGTTGTTCCGCGTGTGCTTCCGATATATGCTACTTATTGTTGAAACTGCCCTTTTGTACTCTGGTGTGTGGGATTGTCTGGACCTTTGCCAGAAATGGTAAAGGGTATGCACTATTTGCCCGCTATGTGGGGTCCCGTTATGTGGGATATTCTGGACCTTTGCTAGAAATGGTAAAGGGTATGCGCTTGTTGCCCGCTATGTGGGTATGTGATTAGAGCCTGCGATGCTCTGCCGGCCCCTTTTGACTTCACCTAGACGTGGGTGGATGGAGCTCCCAGATGTGGGAGACTTTTGTCAGGTGGTCATTCAGAAATGGATGAATCACATTCTGACTAAGATCCCACTACACCCTCTATATGTTTGATATGACATCCAGAGTTTTGGTGAGTTATTTCTGTTCATACTCTAGATAAGATTGATATGATTGCAACGTCAAGGACGACGTTTGAGCTCTTGTACAATATGTGTACCGATATGCTCTGAAAGGCTTCATTCACTAATGATTTTGCTTCGAAATGTTCCCTATGCCGTTGATATGCTTCGAAACATTTTATATGCCATTGATAAGCTCCGATATGTTTCCTTTGTTTCTGATATGCTCCAATTACTCTATGCTCCATCTGTTAGGAACCAAATAGGTATGATTGAAAGGACAAATTGTGATTCTGCTCCTAATGATATTATGTCTACGAAATCGTATATTCTGCTTTGTGTTTTGAAACTGTATTTTTTTGGAAATCGTACTATTTTGATATGGATATGTTAGTCACTTGCTGAGCTCTTTATGCTCACCCCGTTTGTTGATAAATTTTTCTGGATAGCGTATCGCTTGCTTAAATGTTAAGAATGGGCTGAGGCAGTGGAAAGTTTAGAAGACGTTGGACAGAACTTTTGTTAGCATATATGTAGTTGTGTATAAGCTACCTTGCATCTAATGAAATGTGACTATGAATCTAAACCTGTGGATTTTGTGTAAGTTAATGGATCCCTCTTGTATAGGGTTTTGGAATGTTAAATTAAATACGTGTAATGATATGAACTTATGGTAAATCGATGATTGTGGTGACTGCATAGAATTCCCCACTTGTGGATTTACTTGTGGTTTTTATTTTGATGAGTTGAGTTTAGATTGTATGAATTATCGAGTGATGTGTGCTATGTTTATGAATTGCACAGGGTTATGAATTGGTAGATTATAGAAGTGAAATTTTTTATCTGAATGTTTTCTTAGTGACCTCAAATGTGTGTTTGGATCCTAGGTTAGTTGTGATGAAGATTTTAAATATTGTCGATATATTTTGTGGGGGCGTGACAGAGGTGGTATCAGAGCATGATTTGAGAATCACTAAGAATATTATTTTTATTTGAGGTTTATTGAATGTCATTAGAGATTGATCAAAGAAAATGTTCTTTTGATGTTTTAGGAAGCGAGGATGACGAGATCATCTGGTTCTCCTGTTGCATCTACTGCTGATCAATTGAGTGGTATTATGCGGACTTTGGAGACTATGGCACAAGTGATGCAACAACAACAACAACCTGTCCAATAAGGAAATAATGATGCGACAGAGACATCAAACCAGACGGGGTTGGGAATTGAAAGAGACATGGAGGAAATTCAAGAAATCATTGGCAAGAACAAAAGGGGCAAATTTACTAGCAAAAGCAGGAGAGAAAATGAATATGAAGATAGTAACAAGAGGTTTAAGACATCTGGATTTGAGAAAACGAAACCATTGGGGAGGACTCAGTTATGTGCAAAATGCGGATTAAATCATGAAACAAGTCGGTGTTTTCGGGTGACTGGAGCATGTTTTGGTTGTGGAAAGCTAGGTCATCAAATAAGAGATTGCCCACTGAACAGGAAGAAAGAGCCACTGTCTCCTAGACCCTCAGTCCATGCTAGAGTGTACGCTATCATTGAACAAGATTCTAAAGCTTCTAAATCAGTGGTGGAAGGTATTCTTCATGTTTCTAAAAGAAATGCAAAAGTTTTGTTTGATCCCGGCTCCAACTTATCTTTTGTTTCACAATACTTTGCTTGTCACTTGGATATTCTACCTAAACCCCTGGATTATATGTTATATGTAACAACTGCTGTTGGAGATTCATTGGCAACAAACTTGGTCTACCCATCTTGTTTGATCTCTATTGGAGACCACGAACTCCTTGCTGATTTGATTCTCCTAGAGATCCAGGGTTTTGATATTATACTTGGCATGGATTGGTTATCTTCTCATCACGCTAGTATTGATTGTTACAAAAAAATAATTACTTTCTGCATACCAGATCAGCCTATATTTTTCTTTGAGGGCATTAAGCATGATTTTCCTCCTTGCTTGATATCAGCACTTCAAGTTTATCGTCTTATGCAGAAAGGTTGTTTTTGTTATATGGTGTGTGTAAAGGAGCGTTCAAATCAGGAAACCCACCTAGATGAAATTTCAGTGGTCAAAGAATTCCCTGATGTATTTCCAGATGACTTGCCTGGTTTACCTCTAGATAGAGAGGGTGAATTTGCTATTGATCTAGTTCCCAGTACAACCCCAATATCTAAGCCTCCCTACATAATGGCACCACTCGAGCTAGAAGAGTTAAAGAAGCAAATACAAGAATTATTAGATAAGGGTTTCATACGACCTAGTGTATCTCCATGGGGTGCTCCGGTACTATTAGTGAAGAAGGATGGAACATTGAGGCTTTGTATTGATTATAGACAGTTAAATCAGGTGACCATCAAAAACAAATATCCCATACCTAGAATTGATGATTTGTTTGATCAACTGCAGGGTGCACAAGTATTCTCTAAGATTGACCTGAGGTCAGGTTACTATCAGTTGAAGATCAAGGAGGAGGATATTTCAAAAACAGCTTTCAGAACTCGATATGGTCATTATGAATTCTTAGTGATGCCTTTTGGTCTAACAAATGCCCCTACAGCTTTTATGGAACTAATGAATAGGATATTTCAACCGCTCTTGGATATCTGTGTAATTGTATTTATTGATGACATATTGGTGTATTCAAAGAGTAATCAGGAGCATGAGGAACACTTGAGAGATGTATTGTCCATACTAAGAGAAAAGAAGTTGTATGCGAAGTTCAACAAATGTGAATTTTGGTTGAATGAAGTTGCTTTCTTAGGTCATGTGATTTCAGGGGAGGGTATATCTGTTGATCCAAAGAAAATAGAAGCTGTAGTTGAATGGGAAGTACCAACAAATATAACAGAGGTTAGAAGTTTCTTGGGTATGGCAGGTTATTACAAGAGATTTGTGGAGGGATTTTCTCGAATTGCTCAACCTCTCACCAAACTCACTAAGAAGAATATGAAATTTGTATGGGGTGATGACTGTGAGCAAAGCTTTCAAGAGTTAAAAAGAAGATTGACTAGTGCCCCTATTCTCACTATTCCAAGTGGTAGTGAGGGATTTGTAGTTTATACTGATGCTTCAAGAAAGGGTCTAGGATGTGTTTTGATACAGGAAGGGAGAGTAATAGCTTATGCTTCTAGGCAACTTAAAGGTTATGAATTGAATTATCCAACTCATGATTTGGAATTAGTAGCAATTATTTTTGCTTTAAAGATTTGGAGACATTATTTGTATGGTCGACAGTTTGAAATCTTCACTGATCACAAGAGTTTAAAATATATTTTCACTCAGAAAGAGTTAAACATGAGGCAGCGAAGATGGATAGAACTTCTGAAGGATTATGATTGTGCCATCCGTTATCACCCGAGCAAAGCCAATGTTGTAGCTGATGCACTTAGTAGGAAATCTACAAGTTTTATGGCTAGTTTGGTCGTGAAGCAATGGAAGTCATTACAAGAAAATTTTGATTTGAAAGCTTTGAGCAAAGAGCAAGACTCGATGATATTGATGGCCTCCATTCAAGTGCAATCTGATCTTATTCAACAAATTAAGGAAGGACAATTACGAGATCCACATTTAATTTACTTGAGGAGTGAAGTGGAAAAGGAATTGAAGCCACAATTTCAAGTTTCAAAGGATGGCCTATTGAGATTTGGGGAGAGAGTATGTGTACCAAATGAACCATATATCAAGAATCAAATCCTAAATGAAAGTCATACTTCAAAGTACACCCTACACCCTGGAAGCACTAAGATGTATAGAGATCTTCAAGGTCATTATTGGTGGGAAGGCATGAAGAAAGAAATTGCAATGTATGTTTCAAAATGTTTGACTTGTCAGCAAACTAAAGTAGAACACCAAAGACCTGGAGGGTTGTTGCAACCTTTAGTTATTCCTGAATGGAAATGGGAATGTATTACTATGGATTTTGTTTCGGGACTACCCAGAACCTCGAGGAAGCATGATGCTATTTGGGTTATCATTGATAGGTTAACAAAATCTGCGCATTTCCTACCGATTAATATGACTTATTCGCTTGATAGACTTGCAGATTTATATGTTAATGAAATAGTAAGACTTCATGGTATTCCAAAGGAGATTATCTTTGATAGAGACTCCAGATTTCTCTCTAGAATCTGGAGAAGATTGCAGGAGTCGATGGGTACTAAAGTTAAGTTTAGTACTGCATATCATCCTCAGACTGATGGTCAGTTAGAAAGAACAATTCAAACACTTGAGGATTTGCTTAGAGCCTATGTTATGGATTGGAAAGGTGAATGGGATAAGGATATTTCACTTGTTGAGTTCACGTATAATAATAGTTATCATTCAAGTATTCAGATGGCTCCTTATGAAGCTTTATATGGGCAAAAGTGCATAACACCTATATGTTGGGAGGAAGTTGGTGACAGAAAGCTGTTAGCACCGGACAAGGTACAAGAAACTACCGAGAAAATTCAAGTTATAAGAAAAAGGCTAAAAACTGCTCAGAGTCGTCAAAAGAGTTATGCCGACAATAGAAGGCGAGATATTGAGTTTGAAATCGAAGATTTTGTATTCTTAAAAGTCTCCCCTTCCAAAGGCATTATAAGGTTTGGGAAGAAAGGAAAATTAAGCCCAAGATTTATTGGACCTTTTGAGGTTCTTGAGAGGGTTGGTTCTGTCGCTTACAGGATTGCCTTACCACCAGCATTGAGCCATGTCCATGATATATTTCATGTCTCAATGATTAGAAAGTATATGTATGACCCTTCTCACATCATTAAGTATGAGCTGGTGGAGATCGATAAAGATTTATCCTATGTGGAAGAGCCTATTCAGATTATTGATAAGAAAGAAAAAGTCCTAAGGAATCGGGTCATTCCACTGGTTCAAGTAATTTGGAGACATCATTCTGGAGCGGAGACAACTTGGGAGCTAGAAGAGGAAATGAAAAAGGTGTATCCTCGTCTTTTCATCGAATAGAGGTACGATAAATTTAGAGGACTAAATTTTTCTTTTAAGGGGGGGAGAGTGTAACACCCCTCATTTTCGAATGTTCGTATAAATTTTTGGTGATAATGTAAGCATCTATTTTAATTGACAAAAGAAATAGAGTATGGATTAGAGGTAACTTATTTTTAAGATTTGGGAGATCTGTTCAAAAAAAAAAAAAAAGAATCTGAGGACCTATGTGTAAACCCTAAGGACCTAATCTTGAATATGATAAAAACAAGGACTAATCTGCAAAATGCACCAAATGACAAATCCCACCGCTTAAGCTTCTCTGCCTTCGTTCTTAAGGAAGCAGAGAAGGCAGCTCGTGGGTGATCAGGGAAAGAAAGAAAGAAAGAAAGAAGAAGAAGAAGAAGAAGAAGAAGAAGAAGAAGAAGAAGAAGAGAAACAAAAATTGGGACTTTTAGGGTTCTTGCTTTAATCTTCTCACTTCGGGTCAAAATTTTCAAAGGCAAGTATTCTAACCCCATCCTACAGAAGTATTAGACTCTGTTTTTATGTGATTCAAAATAAATTGGAAGATTTCTATTTAGAAACTGATGTGTCTATCTTTGGACTTAAAACCATGGATTCTGAAATATTTTCGGTATACTGACCCCTATATACTGTTTCGGCTATAAGTTTTAGCACAAAATGTGAATTCAGGCAGGAACTATTTTGTTTGTAATTAGACTCTTATCTCTTTCTTTTGACACCAATTTTGTCGAATTTGGACACCGAATACTTACCCAAACATTTTTTTTCAAATGAGACTATAGATGTTGTAAAACAGAGTTCAAGATTTCTGACCTATCGATACTAAAATGCCTATAACTCCCTGTTGAAAATTCTGATTTGTACCAAACTGATTTTATTTGAAACTACACTTGAAAATCTTTCGTTTTACATATAATTTGAAAATTTTGGAATTCAATTGTCAACCCTATTATCTGTTGAGTCCGACCCTATAAATTCTGCAAAACAGTGATTGTGATTTTGACCTTGTGTTACCAAATCAGAGGTAACTCTGTGTTGGGAGACCTGTTTCATATGAAATCTGTTCCATCCGAATATAGATTGATATATGGTTCGACCATAGTCTTCTTATGGGTATTGGAGCATAATTGTTATTTTGAAATATTTGTTTGATGTGCCATTGGAATTCTGTCCGAAATCGAGCTTTGGTCGATTTCGCGTATTCTGTTCCATTCCTTTGGATACTTGAATTCGTCTAACCTTCTTATTTGAATTGAGCTAACTATAATTGGATTCGCTGTACACTCTTGCTTCCATTTTCCTTTCTAAAATGAATACATTTGTGAGAGATTTGTGTCCTTGTGTCATTTGTTCTTAAAAAAAAGGCACATGTAAGCTTCGTTGTTCCGCGTGTGCTTCCGATATATGCTACTTATTGTTCAAACTGCCCTTTTGTACTCTGGTGTGTCAGATTGTCTAGACCTTTGCCAGAAATGGTAAAGGGTATGCGCTATTTGCTCGCTATGTGGGGTCCCGTTATGTGGGATAGTCTGGACCTTTGCCAGAAATGGTAAAGGGTATGCGCTTGTTGCCCGCTATGTGGGTATGTGATTAGAGCCTGCGATGCTCTGCCGGCCCCCTTTGACTTCACCTAGACGTGGGTCGATGGAGCTCCCAGACGTGGGAGACTTTTGTCAGGTGGTCATTCAGAAATGGATGAATCACATTCTGACTGAGATCCCACTACACCCTCTATATGTTTGATATGACATCCAGAGTTTTGGTGAGTTATTTCTGTTCATACTCTGGATAAGATTGATATGATTGCAATGTCAAGGATGACGTTTGAGCTCTTGTACGATATGTGTACCGATATGCTCTGAAAGGCTTCATTCACTGATGATTTTGCTTCGAAATGTTCCCTATGCCGTTGATATGCTTCGAAACATTTTATATGCCATTGATAAGCTCCGATATGTTTCCTTTGTTTCTGATATGCTCCAATTACTCTATGCTCCATCTGTTAGGAACCAAATAGGTATGATTGAAAGGACAAATTGTGATTCTGCTCCTAATGATATTATGTCTACGAAATCGTATATTCTGCTTTGTGTTTTGAAACTGTATTTTTTTGGAAATCGTACTATTTTGATATGGATATGTTAGTCACTTGCTGAGCTCTTTATGCTCACCCCGTTTGTTGATAAATTTTTCAGGATAGCTTATTGCTTGCTTAAATGTTAAGAATGGGCTGAGGCAGTGGAAAGTTTAGAAGACGTTGGGCAGAACTTTTGTTAGCATATATGTAGTTGTGTATAAGCTACCTTGCATCTACTGAAATGTGACTATGAATCTAAACCTGTGGATTTTGTGTAAGTTAATGGATCCCTCATGTATAGGGTTTTGGAATGTTAAATTAAATACGTGTAATGATATGAACTTATGGTAAATCGATGATTGTGGTGACTGCATAGAATTCCCCACTTGTGGATTTACACTGTGGTTTTTATTTTGATGAGTTGAGTTCAGATTGTTTGAATTATCGAGTGATGTGTGCTATGTTTATGAATTGCACAGGGTTATGAATTGGTAGATTATAGAAGTAAAATTTTTGATCTGAATGTTTTCTTAGTGACCTCAAATGTGTGTTTGGATCCTGGGTTAGTTGTGATGAAGATTTTAAATATTGTCGATATAGTTTGTGGGGGCGTGACAAAACCAGTCAAACCATTGTATGGCATCCCCTTTAAGATGTATAGCTGCAATTTCCACCATGGATGCATCCGCAGTTTTATGGTACCGAAAATATCGCTCCGCGCGTGAGATCCAACCAATTGGGTCTCCTTCTTCCCATCTAGGGAAGTCCACTCTCATGCGCGAATAGTTAGGGTCGGTCATAGAACCTCCCCTCTCTTGGAAGTCATCTCTTTGGGCATGATTTGATTGATTAGAGCTCTCTCCTTGATGTGATTTCTTCGGGCTTGGTGGTCGGCCCAAACTGAATTCGGTAAGGAGAGTCCGAATCTTATCCTCCATTCGTGCCTCAAAGGCTTTAAATTTAGCATTGATTGCGTCCTCATATGCCATAGTATATGACTCCAAATCTGTGACGTTAAGATCTCTCTTTTGTTGACGAGTTAAAGGCATGTATAGGTTTGATAGAAATTAGTGAAAGTTTGCTGCAGAATTGTGTTGTCTTGTAAGAGCAAAATTAACGTCAAAGAAACAGCGGTTTCTCGACGAAATCTCCACAAAAAATTTGAGAGATTTGAGGAGGGAATTGATAACAATATCTCAGTTTATATGACAGCAAGGATGTCCAATTTAATCAAGAAAATTTCGACAGTAACAGCAAGAAAATTGGTGTAAGTTGCGATAGTAGAATTCTCGTCGAAAAATTTCAGCAACTTACGATGAAATTTGCAGCAATATAGGAACGAATTTTTTTTTTTTTTTTGGATTTTCGAATATGGATAACTAAATTGCAGCAGCAGTAAGGTAGGAAACTAGAACCTGTTGCAATTCACAGTGAGATCAAAGGATGATTTGCGGTGGTAGAGATGACGGTGGAATTTGGCGACGATCTTTTAAGCAATTGTGGGAATTGCTTTGGGCGGTTGTGGAGGGTTGATGGATGGCAGTGGAAGGGTAGCGAGATGCCAAGAACGCTCCTCTGATACCAGGTGTTAGAACCCTTGCAGATTCTAAACTTGGGATTGATCTCTTTAGGGGATCGGCCTCCTTGGAACTCTATAGGGGTTCCTCCCTCCAAGTTGCTGCTCAAAGGCTGCAGAAAATATTCATCTATTGCTTAAGAAACGAGAAGGAATACATGGCTATTTATAGGGCTTCTAAACCCTAACTCCTAATAGGACTCCTACTTAAGACTCTTACTTCTAACCAACTCCTAATATGACTCATACTCAAGACTCCTATTCCCTTACAACTCCTAATTCTTCTCTAAGAAAAAACCTCCTAATAGAATGTCTCTCTCAATTAGGACTCTCCTAGTTAGAGTCCTAACAGAGTGTCCCTCTCAATTAGGACTCTCCTAGCTAGAGTCCTAATAGAATGTCCCTCTCAATTAGGACTCTCCTAGCTAGAGTCCTAACATTCCTCCCTCCAAGTTGCTGCTCAAAGGCTACAGAAAAGATTCATCTTTTGCCTATCAAAAGAGAAGGAATACATGGTTATTTATAGGGCTTCTAAACCCTAACTCCTAATAGGGCTCCTATTTAAGACTCTTACTTCTAACCAACTCCTAATAAGACTCCTACTCAAGACTCCTATTCCCTTACAACTCCTAATTCTTCTCTAAGAAAAAACCTCCTACATGAATGTCCCTCTCAATTAGGACTCTCCTAGTTAGAGTCCTAACAGAGTCCTAACAGAATGTCTCTCTCAATTAGGACTCTCCTAGCTAGAGTCCTAACAGACCCGCCCTCTTCAAATCAGCCTTGTCCTCAAGGCTGAGATTCCATGAACTCAGGGAACCGAGTCTTCAGTTCCTCATATGATTCCCATGTGGCATCTTCAAGTGGTAGATTATTCCAATGCACTAGTACTTTAGTAGAGGGATGTCGGCGACGCATCACGATCCTGCGATCGAGGATGGCTTGTGGTTGGGCTTGAATAACTCCATCCTCACTTGTGTTGGGTAGTTGGATCTGGGGTGACTCATGTTCTCCCAACTTGGGCTTTAGGCATGATACGTGGAAGACAGGGTGAATTTTGGCATCCTCAGGTAATTTAAGTTTGTACGCCATGGCTCCAATATGCTCTGTGATATGATAGGGCCCATAAAAATGTGGGGATAGCTTCATGGAGGCTCGAGTGTTGATGGAGAATTGCTTGTATAGTTGTAGGCGAAGATAAACCCAATCTCCCACTGAAAATTCTCTTTCACTTCATCGTGTGTCGGCTTGCTGCTTCATTCTAGCTTGAGCGGTAGAGAGATTATCTTCTAACAGTTGTAAGAGTTTGTCCCTATCAATCAATTCTTAGTCAACCTAATCTACCTTGGTCGAGCCAATTACATACTTTGGAATCACAAGGGCTGGTCGACCATACAATGCTTCATAAGGGGCACATTTTGTAGATGAATGATATGTAGTATTATGCCACCATTCGGCCTAGGGAAGCCATTTCGCCCACTCTTTTGGTCGGTCGCTAGTGAAACACCGGAGGTACGTCTCTAAGCACCTATTTACCACCTCTGTTTGGCCGTCAGTTTGTGGATGATACGCTATGCTCATCTTGAGTTTGGTGCCTTGTAACTAAAATAAATTGGTCTAAAATTTACTAGTGAAGATCCTGTCATGATCACTTACGATGGACCTTAGCATCCCATGCAGTTTAACAATATTTTCTATGAAAATCTGGGCAATACTAGCAATAGTGTAGGGATTTCTCACAGCACAAAAATGAGCATATTTCGTAAGTAGATCAACCACCACGAGAATCGTGCTTTTACCTTTGGAAGATGGCAGCACTTCAATGAAGTCCATGGAGATGTCAGTCCATACTGAGTCTGGTATGGGTAGTGGTTGTAGCTTCCCTGGATTTGCCACAGTTTCACCCTTGTGCTATTGACATACATCACATTATGCCACATATTCAGCAATAATTTTTTTCATCCCTCTCCAATAAAAATTTTGCTTCACTTTTTTGTAGGTTCTTAGGAATCCATAGTGCCCTGCTGAAGGTATGGAGTGCATTTCATTCAAGATGATTGCGATGCAAGGGGAGTCAGGTATAAGCACAATGCGACCTTTATAGCGTAGATCCCTCGAATCCCAAGTGTAGTGGGCTATTGCACTTGGATCCTCCTCCAATTTTTTTATGATGTTGCTGATCTCTGGATCCTTCTTCCATTCTTCCCTAATGTCCTCGAGGAGACCAGTGGTAGGAAGGGAGATGGCTGAAACCTTAGCTTGTTCAAGTAACCGTGAGAGTGCATATGCAACAACGTTTTCTTTCCCCTTTTTGTAAATAATTTCATAATCAAATCCAAGAAGTTTGGTTACCCATTTTTGCTGCTCTAGGGATGATATCTTTTGTTCCAAAAAGTACTTAAGGCTTTTATGGTCAGTTTTAATTTGAAATCGCCGACTGATCAGGTAGGGTCTCCACCTTGTTACTGCGTGTACAATGGCGAGCATCTCCTTATCATATACTGACATGTTTTGATGGGAGGGAGATAATGTCTTGCTAGTGTATGCGAGTGGTCGACAATTTTGCATGAGAATGGCTCCAATTTTGACTCTAAATGCATCGGCCTCAATGATGAAGGGTTTATTGAAATCTGGTAGTGCAAGCACCGGCGTCGTTATCATGGCTACTTTAAGTTTGTCAAAGGCAGTAGAGGCTTTGTCCGACCATTGGAAAGCATCTTTTTTCAGTAAAGATGTGAGTGGTGCACTGATCTTCCCATAGTCCTTATCAAATTTTCGGTAGTAGCCCGTTAGTCCAAGGAACCCCCATTGTAATTTCATGAGTTGGGTCTACCGCCAACTCAAATTTTGTTGGGTCTACCGCCACTTCTTCTTCTGATACCAAGAACGTTGCTCTGATACTAGGTATTAGAACCCTTGCAGATTCTAAACTTTGGGTTGATCTCTTTAGGGGATCGGCCTCCTTGGAACTCTATAGGGGTTCCTCCCTCCAAGTTGCTGCTCAAAGGCTGCAAAAAAGATTCATCTATTGTCTATTAAAAGAGAAGGAATATATGGTTATTTTTAGGGCTTCTAAACCCTAACTCCTAATATGACTCATACTTAAGACTCTTACTTCTAACCAACTCCTAATAAGACTCATACTTAAGACTCCTATTCCTTTACAACTCCTTATTCTTCTCTAAGAAATAACCTCCTAACCCTAGCCGACCACTTCACCTCTTTGATAGGGGTGGGCTTAGGTAGGTTTTACATGAATGTCTCTCTCAATTAGGACTCTTCTAGCTAGAGTCCTAACGGTAAGTTAGAAATAATTTTACAACATTTTAAAACATGCAAGCTAGCAATTTTGAGATGTTAAAGAAAGCAACTCTTACTTCTTGAAATATACAAGTTTGTAAATTTTGCTAGATGTGCAAGTTAGCATGTTTTGCTTCTTGAGATTGGCAAGATAGCACTTCTTTCTCCATGCAATTTCAATCTAGCAAACTTTTCCTTCCTTTGCAGTGTTTAAGCTAGCAATTTTGCTTCTTTTGCAAAGTGCAAGTTTCTAAATTTTGCAAGATGAGCTAGCAATATTTCTCCCCCTTTGTCAATGTCAAAAAAAGGGAAGAATATAATGTTGTAATTCTTTTCCCCTTACAACAATTTTCAAAGCATGACAATGGTAAACAATAAAAATGAATGTGAAAAGATCATATATCATTTTTGACAAGTTTCTTCTTTTGTAAATAGAAAGCATGATAGGAAAATAATCTTGATTCAAAAAGAAGATTCAAGTCTAAAATTTGAGAAATCAATATCATGATCTGAAAAAGAATGTATAAGGAGAGTTTATGCATTTTTTGCAATTTGGCTAAATTTAACATTCAAACTAGCAATTTTCTTTCTATCCTTTATTGTAATCAAGGAAGAAGTAGAGTGGAAGAATATAATTTTTACATCAATGCTATACTTATAACATGAGGCTTACAATCACAAATACAAAGGAATTTACACATCATGACATGAAAGATAATATCAAATATCATATGAATACAAATAGACATGATTCATTTTGATATGTATTCTCTTTAATAAAATATAAAAAGTCATTCAAGAATAAAAGTGAGGGATCTTGATTTATATAAAGAAATTATCAAGTTTTGATTCCGAGAATTCAAGATCAATCATATAAAGATTTTCCTATAGCAAATAAAGTTATGAGAGAATACAAATGATCTCGATTCATAATAAATCTTAATTTATAAATATCAAGGAATTAAGATCATGATTTGGATAAAAGTTTATTCAAATTTAAATCATCAAATCATCAAAATCACTTTCATAATTCAAGAGATTCAAAATAATATAAATAGATTTATCAATCTCTTATTCGAAACTCAATAAGATAGAAAAAAAATTTCAAGGAAAATGTTTTCCTTTTTATAGTTGTTTCAATTCATATGATTTATTTCATATGAGCATGCCTTTGTCATTTATACCAAACAAAAATATGCATCATTTTTAAAACTGAAAAAGCTACTTTCATTATGGTAAAAATCGATAATCCATAAATCGTAAGAATCATTATGCATAATTTCAAAAGATAAACTAATTAAGCATGATCTCAAATCATCATTACTTTAGGCATGATATTAAAACATGATTTCAAGATTTCAAGATATAACATGCACAATTCATATTAAGCTTGATATCAAACATCTTAACATTTTCATTAAAACATCAAGATACATATTATTTCTTCTTAAAAGCATACATAGGATTATCATTACATTTAAATCAAACATTTTATTCCTTTATCATAAAACATGCAATTTTTATGATCATTACTAGAAGGATAAGCATGATTTCAATTTTTTTTACATTTTCATTACATTATTAAACATGTAATTTTTAAAATAATTTTTTAAACTAAATTAACAATAACTCATGAAAAGCATTATGTAATTTCAAAGTAAACTAAATGAGTTTTTTTTGAGTTGTTTATCTCATTGACGAGAGTCACCAAAGCAAAGTTCGCCACTTCGTCTTTATCGATTTGCTCCTCGTCTTCGGATGCATTTGTTTCATCCTAAGTTACTTTGAATGCTCTTTTCTTCTTATTTTTAAGTTTACTTTTATTTTTTAATTCTTATTTAATGAACATTTTTAAATTTCATAGTAAGGAGTTCAAGTTCACCATCACTTGAGCTTATGCTCGAGTGATCTTCGATTGTTCTTAGTCTGAAATCCTTCCTATTCTTTGGAAGGTTGTTCTCAAGTTCGATTTGTGCCAATTAATCATTTCGTAGGTCATTAAAGACCCGATAAGTTTTTTGATCAAAAAAGTATTCAAAATTTTTTATTCTTGAATAGCCGTTACTTTCGAATTCTAATTTTTAGAAAGTGTACGTAAAACTTTACTAACAAGTTCAAATTTTGAAAAAGTTTTATCACAAGCTTTTAAACTATTGATGACATTCGTAAAACGGGTATACATGTCAATAATGGTTTCACTCTGCTTCATTCGAAATAGTTCAAAATCGTGCATCAAAAAGTTACTTATTGAATCTTTAACTTTGCTAGTGCCTTCATGTGTGATTTCAAGAGTATGACATATATCGTGCACAGTTTTGCAAATAGAAACATGATTAAATTTATTTTTGTCTAAAGAGTAAAAAAAAGCATTCATAGCTTTCGCATTTAAAGAAAAAGTCTTCTTTTCCAAATCATTCCAATAGTTCATTGGAAGAGAAGACCTTTGAAATCCATTTTCGATAATATTTCATAAATCGAAATTTCAACAAAAGCAAGAAAACTCTTATTCAAGTTTTCAATATGTGTACTCCACCCCATTGAACAAGGGAGAAAGAATGAGAGAATGACCCTCTTGAAAGCCAAAAAGAGCCATTTCTCTTTGGTGTTAAACCAAATGAAAAATACGTAGCTCTGATACCAACTATTAGGAATGAGTTGGCACTAAGAGGGGAGGGGGGGGTGGGGGGGGATTGAATTAGTGCAGTGGTAAAATTACGGATTCAAATTGTTTCATTTCGATTAAACTCGATTCTGACAAAAATCATTTGTAAATATCTTAACTTGAAAGATGTTCGTAAATGTATTGAAAGCAGTAAGCAAGTAACATGGTTTATAGGTAAAGGAAATTGCTCAAGACAAAATGCAAACTAGATTTTATAGTAATTCGGTCGTCGTGACCTACATCCACTCCACTGATTCCTCCTACATCGAGGCCACCTGCATCCATTTTTAATATTCTTTTAATAGACAAAGATCAACTTCCTTTTTACAAATTGATTCTCTTTTTACCTGATTTAGGAAATAACCCATACACCCCTCTTTCACAAAGTTTCCCTCGTACTCTCCCTTAGAATGGTCTCTAAACTTTAGGAGGAGGGACTATATACTTTATAAGGGATTTCAACTCTAGAAACATAGAGTTTTTGTTCATTTTTCTTACTACTCTATGTAGGAATAGCTAGGGTATTTATAGACCCCAAATGACTTCAAAAATGGAGCCAAAATTCAAATCCCCTAAAATTTCAGGGTACGTGCGGTACCACCGCCTGCACTGGGCGATACCACCACCTGTAGCCTAAGACTGGGTGGTACCACCACTCAGTCTAGTGGTATCACTGCCTAAAAGAGTTTGTCTAGGTGGTACCACCGCCCAGACTAGCGGTACCACTACCTAACATAGTCTCGAAGACTATACCACGATGGTTTCACCTGTTTGGTCACTATTTGGGCCTTTCTGTTGGCCCAATATAATCCAAACTTGGCCCAACTATCCCCTAATTAGGTTAGCCCAATTCGAATCCTAATTATATGCTAAGTATAAATTTTAAGATATTTACTAAGCTAAACAAAATCCGTAAGTCTAGGTTTCTTCCAGTGATCTTCCGGCGAACTTCCGACAATCTCTCGGCAATATTCTAATGGACTCCCAACAAGCTCTTGGACTTCACGATGATCTTCTTAGTGAGTTCCAATGAGCTTCTTTAGCAAGCTCTTGGACTTTTCGGTCAATTACGACAAAACTTCCGATGAACGTTTGGACTTCCGATGAACTCTTGAACTCCAACAAAATCATGTTCTTAACTCTGGGACTTCATTTTTCTTTATGCCTTACTATCGTAGTTAATCTTGCATATATAAAATACACTTCAATTTAGATAATTATTACTAACCATGAATCATGTTGTCTGACATGTCATTAGTTCATCGACGCTTCATCCGATTCTTTGGTGCATCGTCCTCTCTTGCAGCCATTGCATAATCGGCCAATTGACCTCCGTAACTCTAATATCCTTAGCACAATATCCGCTCTTATTAGCTTGATACTCAAAACCATGGCCTAAAGCCTTCTATCGATACATCCACCGATTCTTCGCACGACGTCCAATCTTCTGACATGTTTCTTCGGCCCAACATAATTCTTTCTACTTTAAATGTCTCTTCCTAATCGAAGCATCCTGCGTCACTCAAAACATAGATCAAATCATAAACATTTATCAATTTGTTTCATTATCAAAATACGAGATTCAACAATAGCACGTATGACATAATACATATTCTTTTTGCTTATTATGTTATTTAATATTTTATCACTTTATATTGCTTGTTGCGTGCCCGCGTGCGCGCCCACATACACACACACACACACACACACACACACACACACACATATATATATATATATATATATATATATATATATATATATATATATATATATATATATATATATATATTATGATGTCCATGGATTTGTGTAATGGTAATCGGATCATATCGTGATGAGATCACGATAATGAGATCAATTAACCTTTAAACACTAACCCTAAATAATTATGGTCATAGGTTACTCGAGAGGGACATTGAGATAACCGGACAAACTAGTGTGCTGTATACCCATTCATATGATGGAGACAGCTAGTCTCATAGTTGCTCATGTGGGGGCACTAGGGCTATAGTGCAGGTGCTCATTGGAGAATGAGTTTATTGATTGATTTGCTCACGGAATGTTGGATGGTTAATGATACCTCATTGTCAAATAATGATTCCATTGTCCTAGTGGTGTACCTGATCCTTAGACTTGAGACACCAAGGATATCCTGTATAAGTACTCCACTCTTTTATATCAGACTTATGTTGGGAAATCTTGGGGGTGACATCACATGCGCAGCGGAAGAACAAGAAAACAAAAATCCCCAATCCCCAAAGAGATGTTTATCGTTGTGCGAAGATTGGTGCACAAAATCCGCAAAACTAAAAAACTGCATATAGAGTAGATTGTGTTACCTAGGGAGATCGTATATCCCTATTTCCTTGCAGATCTTTAAGAGAGGGTGAAGAAGGTCAAGCGTCCTCCTCTCTAGCAATGATCCACACAGTAGGGCTGTGATGACGCTCCTCAAAACTCCAAGCCTGCTCTGAGGTGGAGAGGGGAAGGAGAATAGAAGAGGCAAGCAAAGGCTCTAGCCTATGAGACTCTGAATCCCTCCTATTTATAAAGGTCCCTTATCAAACCCTAATGGGTCCTCCCCTAATAGGTATTGGATCTGCAATCCAATAACCCAAGCCTTTTAGATTATTGGATCTCTATCTAATAATCTCTCATGGGCTATTATTTGATCTTGTCCATGGGATCCAATAATTCAGGGGCTTATTGGATATCCAATAAGACAAGGGCTCTGTCGGATATCTCATATCCGAACCTCTACTCATCGTTGTCACGCCCCTCAAAAATATCAATAATATTAAAAATTTCATCATAAACCAATCCAGGATCTAAACTAACATTTGAGGACACTGAAAAATATTATATCAAATTCACATCTATAAAACTTGTGAAGTTTATAATCATATATCATATCACTCGATAATTTACATTTATGACAACCCAAGCCAACTTAACAAACATGAACAACATTTATAAGTTCACAAGCTAAATAGTTTATATAATCAAAACTCTAACCATTACTTCCACAAATTCATATCATCATAAACTAAACTTAACATCCCAAAATTCCAAATGAGAGAAGTCGTTTAATACTTTTACAAGGTATATCCATTTCGGTTTATCGACAACATTTCATTACATACAAAATATGCTTATACAACAATAACATAATAACCAACAAGACTTGCCCATGATTCTGAATAGCTTTCCACTACCTCAGCCCAATACAAACATCTCAAAGAGTGACAAGCTGACCTGAAAGATTTTATATAACAACGAAGTGAGCTAAAAACAACTCAGCAAGTGACAAAGCATATTCAGAACAAAAGGAACGGTTTCAAACAAGTAAGATATCATAATGCAAGGCAGAATACAAGATTTCTCAAGGATACCATCTCATTACATACAAAATCATATGTGTCATGTCATTCAAAACCTATTTGGTTCATAACAGATGGAGCATAGAGTAATTGGAGCATATCAATAGCGTATGAAATGTTCCGAAGCATATCAACTACATATGGAACATTTCGAAGCATAACAATAGCAAATGAAACATTTCGGAGCATATCAAATGCGTATGAAATGTTTCGGAGCATATCAATGATAAATGAAACATTTCATAACATATCAATGTCGTATGGACCATTTCGGAGCATTTTAAAGAACGAATACGAAACAGAAGCTCAATCGTTGAATTGACATTATTGCATTCATTTCATTCTTAGCTAAAGCATATATAAAAACACATAACCAAAGCTCTGGATACCATATCAAACATACAGAAGGTGAAGTGGGACCATAACATAATATGGTACATCCATTTCTGAATGACCACCAAACATAAGTCTCCCACGTTTGGGGGCTCCATCCACCCACGTCTGAGTGAAGTCATAAGAGCCGGTAGAGTATCACAGGCTCTATGCATAAGTCCCTTCAACATTTCTGGCAAAGGTTCACAATATCCCACAAACACCCGAGTACAAAAGGATAGTATAAACAATGAATAGCACATATCGGAAGCACACGCGGGACAACAAAACATACATGTGCCTTTACGAGTCAATACGAAGTAAGCAATAATCTTTCACAATTGTATTCAGATTTGAAAGGAAATGAAAGCAAGAGCATTCAAGGATTCCAAGCAATCATATATAACTCAATTCAAATAAGAAGGTTAGATGAATTCAATGTCCAAAGGAATGAAACTGGAATAGGCACATATAGAAAGCAAATGCGGAATAATGGGATATATATATGCCTATATGAGTCAATACGATATAGCATAAACGTTACACAATAGTTTTCAAGAATGCAAATAATTTTAAGGACACGAGCATTCAAGAATTCAAAATAGTAATATAAAACTCAATTAAACAAGAAAGCTAAATGAAATCAATTTCCAAAGGAATGAAACCAGAATATGTGAAATCGACCAAAGCTCGATTTCTAGTAGAATTCAAGAGGCACATTGAACAAATGATTCAAACTATCAATTGTGCTCCAATATACTCAAGAAAGCTATCAAAAGAAAGGTTTATGAGTGTATATTCTGATCAAATAAGTTTTGTCCAAATCAGAGGTCAATACATGAAGTTATAATCATAACAAGGTAGAAAGGTCAGAATCTCAAAAGTTTCACAAATTTGGATCGATACATCTAAACAGGAGATGTATCAAATGCAAGGCTAGAACAATTCAAAGTTCCTTATATTCAAAGCAAATGTAGACATAAAATTGCAGTAAGGAAAGATCATGACACTTACAATAGGAAAGATTAGAAAGCTTGCAATAGGAAGGATCATAACACTTGCAATAGGAAAGATAAGAACACTTGCACGAGGAAGATCATAATACTTGCAATAAGAAAAATTAAAATAATTACAGGAGAAACGATCGGGAAACTTGCCTTTTGAAGGTTTCGATCCAAAGATTCGAAGAAGGTGTTAGCCCAAATCCTTCTACTTTTCGTCCGTGTCCTCTCCCTGTTTCGTGTTCTACATGTCTTCTCTTTTTCCTCCACAACTGTAGCTCATGCAGAATATAGAGGTATAGTCACTTGCTCTCTTTTACTCTCATTCCTTTGTTTTCTTTTTTTCAAACGCAGCTATCGCAGCCATCACCGCTACCACTACCACAGTCGTAGCCACGATCGCCCCTTCCGTCACAACCGCAGCCCCTTCCACTGTACTACTTCCTTCCTCCCTTCTTTCGTTCCTACTTTTTTCTTTCCCAGACACAGCTGCCGCAGACGCAGCCGCCACCACCGCAACCGCAACCTCTTCTTCTTGCCCTTTCCTTTCTCTCTTTCTCAAAAGCAGCTGCTGCAGCCACCACCGCTACCGCAGCCAACGTCGCAGCTACAGCTGCAGTTGCAGCTACGGCCACAGCCACCACAGCCGTAGCCTCTTCCTCCTCCCCTGCTCTGTTTCCTCTCCTTCTCTTCCAACTGCAGTTGCCACTACCGTAGCTGCCTCTCCTTCTCCTCTTCCTCTCTTCTTCCCTTTTCCTTTCTCTTCTTCTTTCTTTCCTTCTCTTCTTTCCCAACTGCACTGCTGCAGTCGCAGCCTCAGCCACGGCCGCAGCCACTTCTTCCTCCCCTACTCATCTTCCTCTCCTTCTTCTCTTCTAGCTGCAACTGCCATCGCCGCAGCCGCAGCCCCTTCTTCCCCTTCTCTTCTTCTTCTCCTTCCCTTCTTCCTTCCTCTTCCTCTTTCCTTGCCACAGCTGCGGCTACCACAGCCACAGTCACAGCTGCTTCTTTCCCTTCTCCTTCCTTTCTTCTTCTTCTCTTCTTCCTCTCCTTCTCTTCCAGCTGCAGCTGCCACCGCCACAGCCTCAGCTCCTCCATTCCCTTCTCTTCTTCTTCTCCTCTTCTTCTTCCCTCCTCCTCCCCGGCATCACACACACCCTCTCCTCTATTTCCTCTGCAGGAAACAGAGGTATCACAACCTCTTCTCCTGCTTCCTCTTCTTCTTCTCTTCCTCTTCTTCTTCTTCTCCTATTCGAACGTCCCACACCTCTCCTCTGTTTCCACCTGCAGGAAACAGAGGTGCTGTAGCCCTAGCTGCTGCCACCTCTCACTCCTCTCCCTCTTCCCTATCTTTTCCCTCTTCTTCTCCTTCTCTTCTTCTCCTCTTCCCTTTTCATCCCTAACGCCACACACCTCCTCGCTGTGCAGGTGGAAACAGAGTTGCTGCAGCCCTAGCTGCTGCCACCTCTCACTCCTCTCCCTCTTCCCTCTCTTTTCCCTCTTCTTCTCCTTCTCTTCTTCTCCTCTTCCCTTTTCATCCCTAACACGACACTCCTCCTCGCTGCAGCCTTACCGCAGCTATCCTCCTCTCTTCTTCTTCTTCTTCTTCTTCTTCTTCTTCTTCTTCTCTTCTCCCTCTTCTTCCTCTCTTCTTCTCCCCGTAGTGTGAGAGGCAGTGGGATAAAACCGAAATTTTCAGTTTTCTTTATTTTTTTTCTTTTTGCAACTTAATAGTTTAGTCCTTGAAATTTCTATATTTATATATAGGTCCTCCAAATTACATATAAATCCTTATTGATAAATTTTCAAAAGTGAGGGATATTACAATCGCAATGCCTACCATATGTTTGTGACCCTCTAAGCTCAATATCGAGTTGGCCATGAGTCATACTTATCAGAACTCTTTCTAACTCAGTGACTTATTATCTCTGTAATAATTTAGTTGACTCATTGACTACGGACGTACTAGGCCACTACGCCATAGTCCCCAAACGATACAGGGGAATCCAATCCATTGGACCTGTTTATCCTCAGTTACCATGTACCCATAGTCCCTCATTAATCTAATATTCTAGAAATTGTATATCGAGCATGGTGCTGTCAGACCCATATGGTTTCTACTCGAGTCTCGTTCTAATCGGATTCTCTTGGAGAACTCTTTCTCTCTCAACCCGAATGACCCTAGCCTGGGATTTATCTGAGCAAAAACCTATGACTGGGATTATTTAGGATATGTATTTAAAGGAAATCGATCTCATTTTCGTGATCTCATCACGATCCGATTCCCATTGCACAAATCCAAGGACATCACAATATATATATACATATATGCAATAGTTATAAAGTGATATATGCTAAAATATAATAAGCAAAAAGATTCAGTATCAAGTCACATGTGTCATCACTCACGTGATTGGCTTGCTGGGCACCTATGACTAGCAATCTTTCACTTGACCTAAAGCCAATCACCTATGTGTCTGATCCCCATCAGACCCCTATGACGATCAAAGACAATCTGAGATAACGGCTTTGTCAGTGGATCTATAATGTTATCTCCGGACGAAACTCTTTCTACTACTACATCTCCTCGGATTACGATCTCTCTGATAAGGTGGAACCTCCTCAGAACATGCTTAGATTTCTGATGAGACCTAGGTTCCTTCGCTTGAGCAATCGCCTCGTTGTTGTCGCAATATAAGGAGATCGGCTCCTCGCTACCTGGCACGACTCTCAAATCTGTGATGAACTTCTTCAACCAAACTCTCTCCTTTGCTGCATCCGATGCAGCAATGTACTCCGCCTCTATAGTCGAGTCAATAGTAGTATCTTACTTGGAACTCTTCCAGCACATTGCTCCTCCATTCAAGGTGTACACATATCCTGAATTTGACTTGCTATCATCGACATCAGACTAAAAACTTGAGTCCGTGTAGCCTTTAACCTTAAGGTTACTACCTTCATATACTAGTAAAAGATCCTTAGTCCTTCTCAAGTTTTTAAGGATACACTTTACTACTTTCCAATGCTCCAAGCCTTGATCCGCTTGATACCTACTCGTGACACTCAGAGCATGCGCTATATCAGGCCTAGTACATAGCATGACATACATGATAGACCATATTGTTGAGACATAAGGTATCATATCCATGTTCGTCCTTTCTTCTAGAGTCTTTGGGGACATACTCGTAGAAAGCAATATCCCATGTCTCATCGGTATGAGACATCTCTTGGAATTTTCCATTCCAAACCTTTTGACAATGGTTTCTATGTACTTGGACTGGGACAAGCCAAGCATTCTCTTGGATCTATCTCTATAGATTCTAATCCCCAAAATATAGGATGCTTTCCCTAAGTCCTTCATGGAGAAGAGTCTAGATAACCAAGCCTTTACTGTAGATAGCATTCCTACGTCATTCCCAATAATCAAGATGTCATCTACATATAACACCAAAAAAGGTGATAGCGCTCCCACTTACCTTCATGTACACACAAGCGATATGAAATGAACTTGATTATAATTCTGCCAAAGACCCTTTACATCGAGGACCAATGACAAGAGCGAAAACTTATTTATTAGAAGACATTTGGAAGGAGCAAGCTAGTCAAAACTTGGTCAAGGTTCTGTAGATATAAGAAGAGCCTAAAATAATCAACCTGATTCAAATAAGTTAACATCATGAAGTGAAAGTCCAACCTTGAGAGAAAGATGAATTTTTAGCCATCTTTGAATAATAAAGGTCATTCAGCCATATTGGACCATATTAGGAATTGTGGGCTTATTCATGAATAATTATTCAAAACAATTCAATGTAGATTCATGAGTAATCTACATTCATGCATTAGGAATATGAAAGTCATTTAATATATTCATTCCCTTTGTACTTGGCCTTTGTACTATATAAACAAGGCTGATTCTCTTTGTAAGGGGAAGATTGAGAAGTATATTCAACTTACAACACTGGTGAGTGTTTTGTTTTTAAGATATTGCATGAACTTTGGAACTTATCAAGCATTTTTGTTTGTGGCATTCAAAACAAAAAAAAAATATTTGTTTTTCCTTTCAAATTATCAAGCTTCTTAGTTTGTGGCGTTTTAAGGGAATCAAAGTACTATTCTAATTACTTCATCAAATTTTCATTGATTATGTGATTAGAATAGTTTTCCTAACTTCAATCTTGAACGATCCATCTTGTTTCAATTCGTTGGAGGGGGTCAATTTGCATTCCATATGTATCATAGCTCTTTAGCTATCGGGGTATATAGTTGCTAAGTTGAAGATTTCCTTCATTTGGTATCAGAGATCGGCTCAAGTTTGAGGTTTGCATATTTATTTATTTGCTATCTTTTAGATTTTTTCTTTTCTCTTCTTCTTCTTTTTGGCTATTATCTATAATTATTGTTCTTGTTTCATCTTCATTGTTGTGCTTCTTGTGTTATTACTATTCTTATTTGTAATTCCACACTTTATGGTATAAAAAAAAAGTCAAAAAAAAAAGAAGAGAGAAAATCAAAGGCTAAAAAAGAGAGAGGGAAAATCAAAGGTCGAAAAAAAAAAGGAGATCATAATTAGAAAAAAAAAATTACGGATTCAAAGAATACTTGCAAGTTACAGAATTTGATCTTTGTTCATTTGAATTTCTATTTCGATTTGGAAATCTTTCTTCATTCCTAAAAAAAAAAAAAAAATTCTTTCCTCAATTGATATTTAAATTCTAGTCTTTGCTTATGATTAAAGTGCATTACACATACCTTTAAATTGGCCTATCTTTTGTTTGCTATTAAAATTGATATTTAAATTCTAGTCTTTGCTTATTATTACAGTGCATTACACATACCTTTAAATTGGCCTATCTTTTGTTTGCTATTAAACCTGTCCAATTTCACTATTTTTTTGAATTGCCATAATCTGAATTGTTTGTTTAGGTATTTTAGTTAATCTAAGAACTCAAATAATAAAACAAGAGAGGTAAAAGGCAAGAGTGGTAAGATCAGTATAGAGAAAAGCTAAAAAATTATGTGAAACATGAGTGGAGTGAATCAAATCTAGAGTGAAAAAAAAAATGTGAGGGAGTGTTGGTGAGGTTGTTCTAACTTTGTTTTTCAGGTTGTATACATGTCTAAAGATAAAGAAGCGAGTTCTTCATCCAATTATCTGTTAGAATCCTTGCAGATTCTAAACATGGGGTTGATCTCTTTAGGGGATCGGCCTCCTTGGAACTCTATAGGGGTTCCTCCCTCCAAGTTGCTGCTCAAAGGCTGCAGAAAAGATTCATCTATGTGAAAAGAGGTGGAATACATGACTATTTATAGGGCTTCTAAACCCTAACTCCTAATAGGACTCTTACTTAAGACTCCTACTTCTAACCAACTCCTGGACTCCTACTCAAGACTCCTACTTCTAACCAACTCCTAATAGGACTCATACTCAAGACTCCTATTCCTTTACAACTCCTTATTCTTCTCTAAGAAATAACCTCCGAACCCTCGCCGACCACATCACCTCTTTAACAAGGGTCGGCTTAGGTAGGTTTTACATGAATGTCCCTCTCAATTAGGACTCTCCTAGCTAGAGTCCTAACAAACCCGCCCTCTTCAAATCAGCCTTGTCCTCGAGGCTGACGATTCATGAATTTTGGGAATTTGATCTTCAAGTCATCATAGTTCTCCCAAGTGGCATCTTCTATTAGTAGGTTTGCCCATTGTATTAGCAATTTAGTAGTGGATCGTCGTCATCGAGTCACGATCCGTCGATCAATAATGGCACTTGGCTGAGTCTGAAGTTCTCCTTGCGTAGTCATATTTGGTGGGTGGCTTTGGGCTATCTCCAAGCACCTATTTACAACTTCCGTCTAGCCGTCGGTTTGTAGGTGATATGCCATACTCCTTTTCAATTTAGTACCCTTATAGTGTAATTCTTTTGAGTCCCAATTGTAATGAGCCATGGGGCTTGGTGCTTCCAATTTTTTTATAATCTTACTAGTCTCTGAATCTTCCTACCATTCGATCTTAATATCCTCAAGGAAGTTGTTGGTCAGAAGTGAAACGGCCGAAACTTCAGCTTGCTCAGGTAGTTGCGAAAGCGCATTTGCAATAACATTCTCTTTCCCCTTTTTGTAAGTTATTTCATAATCAAATCTAAGAAGTTTTGTTACCCATTTTTGTTGCTCAGGGGATAATATCTTTCACTCCAAAAAGTACTTGAGGCTTTTATGGTCGATTTTAATCTGAAATCGTCGACCAATCGAGTAGGGTCTCCACCTCGTTGCTGCGCGCATAATGGCGAGCATCTCCTTATCATATGTTGACTTATTTTGATGGGAGGGAGATAATGCCTTGCTAGTGTATTCAAGTGGTTGATCATCTTGCATGAGAATGACTCTACTTCCAACTCCAAATGCGTCGGCCTCAATAATGAAGGGTCCGTTGAAATCTGTTAGTGTTAGCACCGACATCGTCGTCATGGCTGCCTTAAGTTTGTCGAAGGCAGCGGAGGCTCTGTTCAACCATTGGAAGACATCTTTTTCTAGTAAGAAAGTAAGTGGTGCATTGATCCTTCCATAGTTTTTCACGAACTTACGGTAGTAGCCTGTTAAACCCAGAAAGCCATGTAGAAATTTTATGTTCCTTGGGCTAGGCCAGTTTTGCATTGCTTCAATTTTGAAGGGGTCCACCGTCACACCTTCCTTTGATATGATATGCCCAAGATATTCCACCTTCTATTGAAGAAAGCAAAAATTCGTAGTGGTTGTTGTGTGTTCAAAAGGTGGTTTTCGATATGTCTTCTTCGCACACTCATATTTGATGATACCCGGATCAAAGGTCTAGCTTTGTGAAGATTTGTGCTCCCTTTCATCTAGCAATTCATCTGCTATTGGAATAAGGTATTTGTCCTTGATGGTTATGTCATTGAGAGCTCGGTAATTAACGCATATTCGTCATGTTCCGTCCTTCTTGCGTACAAGTAGCACCAGTGAAGAGTAGAGGTTGCAACTTGGCCGAATAACTCCTATTTTGAGCATCTCTTTTACAATCCTTTCTATTTCATTCTTCTAGAGATGTTGATATTGATATGGCCAAGTATTTTCTGGAGGTTTGCCTGAAAGAATCATTATATAGTGATCATGCCGATGGGTAAGAGGTAGGTTGTGCGGTTCATCAAATATATCTAAAAATTCAGCAAGCAAAGGAAGTAGGTTTGGATCTTCAAATTCTATTGGCTCTCCCTTAGTTTGCTGCTCAAGTTGTACCAAAAATATGTCTGCATGTTTTATGCAAAACCTTCTCCATTTGTTGTGTGCAAATCTTCGTTACATCGCCCCCACGTTTCCCGTTCAATATCACATGTTTCTCCTTAGTATAAAATTTTATAATTAGTTGCATAAAATTTCAAGAAATATCACCTACTGTCGTCAACCATTTAATTATGAGCATGGCCTCATGATCATCAAGAGGGAGAAGGAAGAAATATGCAATTATCTCTTGGTAAGGCCTTATGATCAACAATAGTTTCGCTTGCGGGTGCCTACGATCAATCTTCAAAATCCATCCATCGGCGACCTTAATATCAAACCTGCTGCAATTCTCAATAGGTAAGGCCATCTAGATAGTAACCTTACTATTTAGAAAGTTATTAGTATTGCCCGTGTCGATGAGAACAGTGATCGGTTGTTGTTTGAGAAGGCCTCCAACTTTCATCGTTTTCGGGTTTGAGTAGCCGGCTATTGTATGTACCATAACTTCGGTCGGTTGTGGCTCTTCTTCTGCATCTTCTTCTTCAGGTTTAAGGCTCTCTTCTGGATGTTCAATGACCTTTTCTTCTATTGGTTCAATCATAAGAAGTCTCCCTTTACTACAGCGATGCTCACGGCTCCACGGCTCGTCACAATGCCAACATAACCCCTTCGCATATCGCTCCCGAAGCTCTTCTCTTGTTAACCTCTTTGGTGTAGGGACTTGGTCGATAGTAGGGGGGGCTGAGGGCTTTAATATTGCTAGTTGAGGAGTGACCCTAGTCCTCCGAGCTTCATTGTTCAATTGCTCCTCTTGATGTCGTGCGAAAGAGATGGCTACCATAAGCGTGTACGGTTATTGTGCTTTAACTTCTCCTCTGATCTCCGGCTTTAAGCCCTCAATGAAGGTCCTCAATAGCTATTTTTAAGACCAATCATGAGTTTGATTAGATAACCTTTCAAACCTGGTTTGGTACTCTTGAATGGTGGAGGTTTGTCGGATCTTTGCTAGTTGTCCATCAATATTCTCATAATCGGTTGGTTTGAAGCGGATCAGCAGTCCTTCTTTGAATTGTCAAACCAGTCAAACCAGTGTATAGCTGCAATTTTCACCATAGATGCATCCACGGTTTTGTGGTACCAAAAATATCGCTCCGCGTGCGAGATCCAACCAATTGGATCTCCTTCTTCCCATTTAGGAAAGTCCACTCTCATGCATGGATAGTTGGGGTCGATCATAGAGCTTCCCCTCTCTTGTGGTACCATAAGTATATTCAAACCAATCAAACCAATGTATAGCTGCAATTTTCACCATAGATGCATCCGCGGTTTTGTGGTACCAAAAATATCGCTCCACGTGCGAGATCCAACCAATTGGATCTCCTTCTTCCCATCTAGGAAAGTCCACTCTCATGAATGGATAGTTGGGGTCGGTCATAGAGCTTCACCTCTCTTGTAAGTCATATCTTCGGGCTTGGTGTGATTGGGCAAAGCTCTCTCCTTGATATGATTTCTTCGGGCTTAGTGATCGGCCCAATCTGAGTTCGATAAAGAGCGTCCGAATCTTATCCTCCATTCGCGCCTCAAAGGCTTCAAATTTAGCATTGAATACCTTCTCAGATGCCATAGTATATGCCGCCAAATCTGTGATATTAAGATCTCTCTTTTGTTGTCAGGTTAAAGGCATGTATTGGTTGAGAGAGGTAATGGTCGAAAGGGTTGGTGGATCGGTGGATGTAGGCTACGATTTAGGCTTGTTTTGTGGCTGTTTTGGATGCAGTTTGAGGGTGTGGTTTAGTGGAGTTTTAGGGCTATGGATGAAAGTTTCGGATCTGTGGTAGATGGCAGCAAAGGTTTGATAGAAATCAGTAGAAGTTGCAGCAAGTATGTGCTTTCTTGTAAGAGTAGAATTATCGTCAAAAAAACAATGGTTTCTCGATGTAATTTCTACCAAAAACTTGAGAGAATTAAGGAGGGAATTGATAGCAAAATCACAGTTTATATGACAGCAAGAATATCTAATTTAATCAAAAAAATATTGGCAGTATAACAGCAAGGAAATTGGTGTAAGTTGCGATTGCAGAATTCTCGTCGAAAATTTTCAGCAGGTTACGATGAAAATTTGCAGCAATATAAAATCATTTTTAGAGATGAATTTCTTAATAGATCAATCTTAAATGGAAGCCAAGATTATCTATGACGTGTATAAGAAATTTTATTCAAAAAAGATTGTAAATAGATGGGTTAAGGCAACAATATGCGGTTGAAATTTTCTGCAGCACAGATTTTTAAGTATAGCAGATTGGATATAAACGATCAGTGGTTTATATTGAGAATTTTTTTATGAAACCAAAGGGAAATCTACTGTTAGCAAGTGTCAAAGCTATCATAAAAATTTTATAGAGATTTGGATAGAAACAACGTAGTATCAGATCAAACAAACAGTGCTATGCGGCTGAAATTTTATAGTACACATTTTCAAGTATAGCATATTAGACGTAAAATATAAATAGTTTATATTGATAATTTTTTAACAAAATTAAAGGAAATCTGCTGTTAAGAAATGTCAAAGATTTCATAAAAATTTTGTAGAGATGTGGATAGAAAAAACACAGTAGCAGGATCAAACAGACGGTGCTATACGGTTGGAATTCTGCAATGTATCTTTCGTCATATAGACGAAAATTTTATGACGAAAAGTTTATGCAGCAATATAGGAATAATTTTTTTGGGATTTTTAAATAAGGATAACTAAATTGCAACAGCAGTAAGGTAGAAAACCAGAACCTGTTGCAATTCACGGGGAGATCAAAGGATGATATGTGGTGGTGGAGATGACGGCAGAATTTGGCAATGATCTCTTAAGCAATTGTGGGAATTGCTTTGGGCGGTTGTGGAGGGTTGATGGATGGTTGTGGAAGGGCAACAAGATGCCAAGAACACTACTCTGATACCAGGTGTTAGAACCTTTACAGATTCTAAACTTGGGGTTGATCTCTTTAGGGGATCGGCCTCCTTGGAACTCTATAGGGGTTCCTCCCTCCAAGTTGCTACTCAAAGGGTGCAGAAAAGATTTATCTATTGCTTATGAAAAGAGGTGGAATACATGACTATTTATAGGGCTTCTAAACCATAACTCCTAATAGGACTCTTACTTAAGACTCCTACTTCTAACCAACTCCTAATAGGACTCCTACTCAAGACTCCTACTTCTAACCAACTCCTAATAGGACTCCTACTCAAGACTCCTACTTCTAACCAACTCCTAATAGAACTCCTACTCAAGACTCCTATTCCTTTACAACTCCTTATTCTTCTCTAAGAAATAACCTCCTAACCCTAGCCGGCCACTTCACCTCTTTAACAGGGGTCAGCTTAGGTAGGTTTTACATGAATATCCCTCTCAATTAGGACTCTCCTAGCTAGAGTCCTAACATGATCTTTTAGTTCAAGCAATGCAGCAATAATTTGAACGTATGTTCAAAGTGATGGGAGATGTAAGAGATCATCTAGAAAGGCATGATGATGCAATTAACAGATTGCAAGGTGAACCACGACGTGGGAGACAACCAACCTTTGTCAATGATGAATATGATGGTGGCGATGATGTGGATAATGTCCAAGTTACTCTAATTGGTCAAGATATTAATCCTAGGAGACAAACTAGGAGAGAACGCTTTGATGGTGTGGACAGAAACATAGGCAGCATCAAAATGAAAATTCCTTCTTTTCAAGGGAAGAATAATCCAGATGCCTATTTGGAGTGGGAATGAAAAGTGGAGATGATCTTTGAATGTCACAACTACTATGAAGAGAAAAAGGTAAAATTAGCCGCTGTTGAATTTTTTTCTTATGCTATTGTTTGGTGGGATCAATTGTGTAAAGACAAGCGTAGAAAAGGTAGAAGGCCCGTGGAGACTTGGTTGGAGATAAAACAAATCATGAGAAGGAGATTTGTCCCTAGCTATTACTATAGGGATTTGCATCAATAGCTGCAAATCTTGACACAAGGTTCCATGAGTGTTGATGAGTATCACAAGGAGATGAAGATAGCCATGAGAAGGGCTAATGTGGATGAAGATCATGAGGCCACCATGGCTCGATTCCTGAGTGGATTAAACAAGAACATTGCTGATCTTGTAGAATTGCAACATTATGTGGAGATTGAAGACATATTGAATGTGGCCATGAAGATTGAGAGGCAACTAAAAAAAAAAGGCACAAGGTATGATTCAAAACCTTATTCGGGTTCTTCTTCTTAGAAACCGAATTGGAGTAAAAAGGATGATAAACCCATTGTTAAGCCTAAAATTGATGAGACTAAAGGTACAAATGAATTAGGCAACAAGGGTAAAGGTAAGAATCTACCTAATCAAACTAGAGGTATTAAGTGTTTTAAGTGCCTTGGGCATAGACATGTGGCACGCGAATGTCCTAATAAAAGAGTTATGATCATGAGGGATGGAATTGTAGAATCTAAAAGTGAGAAAGAGGATGATGAAGACATTCTAGAGGATACTAGTGATGTAGAGTATGCTAAAGGTGAAAATCTAGTTGTTCAACGCATACTTAGTTTGCAAAATGAAAATGATAAACATGGTGAACAACGTGAAAATCTGTTTCATACTCATTGTTTGATTGCTAACAAGTTGTGTAATGTGATTGTTGATAGTGGAAGTTGCACAAATGTGGCAAGCACCTTGCTCGTGGAGAAACTGAAATTACCTACTATCAAGTATTCAAAACCTTACAAGTTACAATGGTTGAATGATAGTGGTGTAGTAAAGGTAAATCGACAAGTGTTAGTTTCCTTTTCAATTAGTAGATATAATGATGAAGTTTGGTGTGATGTGGTACCTATGTATGCTAGTCATATGTTATTGGGGAGACCATGGCAATACGAACGAAGGGTAATACATGATAGATTCAAGAACCGTTATTCTTTGATCATAGATGGACAGAAATATCAGCTTGGACCTTTGCCCCCAAAGATAATTTTTGAGGACCAAAATGCACATAAAACAACAATATGAGGAGCTTGAGTCTTCATTAACCAAAACTTTGGGGAGGGAAAAAGAAAGTGAGAAAAAAGAAAATGGTGAGTTAAGTGATAAAAATGAGAGTATTGGGAAATACAAGGGGAGAGAATGTTGAATCTCGGATTTTGATGATGAAGTCAATTGTCATTTATTATCTAATCTATATGTTGAGATAAGTGTACAGGATTAACTATGATGAAAATAAGATATGTAGAAGGAGTTGTGCCGAAGTCAAGACAATGATCACATTGGGAGTTTGAGAGTTCGACGGAAGTTCGGACAGTCGTCGGAGGTTCTACGGGAACAAATCCGAGAAGTCCATGAGCTTGCCAAAGAAGCTCGTCGGAACTTGCAAAGTGGATCATCGCAAGTCTAAGAGTTTGCCGGAAGTCTGCAAGAGCATCACCGAGGGTTCATCGGATGATCGACGGAAGTTCGCTGGAAGCTCGCCGGAAGAAGCGATTGACGCACCGGAGCAAGTTGCAGTAAATGTCTTAGGAAATATCGTAGTTAGCACAATGATTAAGTTTGAAATGGGAGGTGATCCCATTAACTTAATCTTGGGGTAATTGGGCCCCTGAAAAACCCAAATTGGGCCGAATGGATCAACCTATTCAGCCAGTCTCCGAGCGAGACTGGGCAGTGCAACCGCCCTTGACAGGAGGTGGCACTGCTTGGGCTCGGTCTCCGAGCTCTGGCTGAGCGGTGCAACCACCTCAATCAAGCGGTGGCACCACCTGAGCTCGGTCTTCGAGCTCTAGCAGGAGGTGCAACCGTGCCTGACAAGAGGTGGCACCGCCCAGAGGCTCAGTCTTCGAGCTCTACTAGGCGGTGCAACCGCCTCAGTCGGGCGGTGCAACCGCCAGATCCCAGAATTCCGGGAATTGATAGTTTTGAGCTCCAAATTCAAATTGGGTTGGGGCCTATAAATACCCCACCCTTTCAGCACTGAAAGGGCACCCAGAAACTACCGAAATTCTGATTTTACATTATGATTTTTAGAGCTCAAAAGTGTTGTATGAGTTGAAAGTTCTTCTTCCTCTTTTCTTCCAAGTTCTAATCTGTTAAGAGAGGAAAGGAAATTCTGTAAGGGTTGTCTCCTAAGCCCATCAAAAGGAGTGAAACTATAAAAGGGTGGGTGGCCTTCGCTTATTGAAGGAAGGCCTCTAGTTGATGTCGGTGACCTCGTCGGTGGAGGAAGCCAAAAGTGGAATAGGTCAAGATTGACCAAACCACTCTAAATCTCGGTTTGCATTTACTTTGAGCATCTCATCTTTTCTGCAAACCTCCTCAAAATCTTACTGTCTTCTGCGTATATACGATCGTGTTTTAAGCTTTGCATTTTCCGAATCGACGTTTAGACGTAAATCAGTTTTATCGTACGAACATCATATTTCAGTTTGCGCTTACATTATAACTTTCATCATAACTGCAAACTGCCTTAATAGATTTCCTTTAACTACATCTCGCTTGATTACAAGTTAAAGAGATTTACGAATCGGCTTTTCTACCGAAATCGTTTTTATCATATGAACACTTTTTTAATCGTCGAAAGTTTTCCGCTACACTAATTCACCCCCCCCTCTTAGTGCTCTTGATCCTAACAATTGGTATCAGAGTGGGGTTAACTCTCAAATGGATTAAAACCCAAGAGAGATGGCATACGCCGAAAATCAAGAGGGTCATTCTATTACACGTCCACCCATGTTCAATAGGACGGACTATACCTATTGGAAGACCCAAATGAGGATCTTTCTTATTTCTATTGATTTTGAACTTTGGAATCTTGTCGAAAATGGATTTTCGAAATCTTCTCTTCTAATGATCGATTGGAATGAATTAGAGAAGAAGGCTTTCGCTCTTAATGCAAAGGCTATGAATGCCTTATTTTGTGCACTTGATAAAAATGAGTTCAACCGTGTCTCGGTTTGTGAAACTGCATTTGATATTTGGCACACACTTGAAGTGACTCACGATGGCACAAGTCAAGTGAAAGAGTCAAAAATCAATCTTTTGTTACATTCTTTCGAACTTTTTCGGATGAAACCGAGTGAGACTATTGGCGACATATTTACCCGTTTCACGGATGTCGTCAACGGTCTAAAAGGACTCGGAAAAAGTTTTTCGGATTTTGAGCTTGTAAATAAGATTCTAAGATCCCTTCCTAAGAGTTGGGATCCTAAAGTCACTGTTATTCAAGAGGCGAAAGATCTAAACAACTTCCCTCTTGAAGAACTAATCGGGTCATTAATGACTTACGAGATGACTTGCAAAGCTCATGAAGAGCAAGAAGACATCCTTCCAAAGAACAGGAAGGATATGGCACTTAGAACTTCAGAAGACCACTTGAGAGAAAACTCAAGTGATGAGGACTGTGACGATGACTTGGCACTTCTAACAAGAAATTTTAAAAAATTCGTTAAAAGAAACAAGTTTAAGAATGACACAAAAAATAAACTTGAACCCAAGAAGGACCAAGTTATTTGCTATGAGTGCAAAAAGTCGGGACACTACAAAAGTGATTGTCCTCAAGTTAAAAAGAGAACATCAAAGAAGAAGGCACTCAAAGCAACGTGGGATGACTCGAGCACGTCCGAAGAAGAGGAATCCAACACCAAGCAAGTTGCTCATTATGCCTTAATGGCCATCGGAGAGGAGGTAACGAATTTAATAGATGTAGATTTATCATTTGATGAATTATTAAATGCCTTCCACGACTTATTTAATGAATGCAAGATTATTAGTAGAAAATACAAATTGCTAAAAAAGGAGCATGATTGTCTTACTTGTAATTTCGATAAGTTAAAAACTGAATATCATGATAGTTTAGGTTAATGCATAAAATTTCATGATCTAGAAACTCTCCAAAAGGAAAACTTGCTACTTAAGGACACCTTGAAGAAATTCAAGGTTGGTAGCAAGTCCTTGAATATGATCCTTGCAAACAAGGGTCACGTTCCCAAAAGAAGTGGAATCGGATTTGTGAGAAGTCCTCACTAAAATCCAACCACCTTCATAAAATGCCCCATCTTACATGTTCGACACCAAAGCAAATACAACTTTTGTTGCAAACTTGGACACAAAACGCATTATTGTCCATTCAAGAAAATTAGTCCGAACAAACTAATTTGAGTTCCTAAAGGAACCATGATAAATTCTATGCAACATGATAAACAATGTAGATCTATTTTTGAGGCACCCAAAAGCAAATGGGTACCTAAAAATCATCCTTTCCTGTAAAGACATAAAAAATTATAAGCTGGAGCAAGAAAAATGAAGCCTAAGAGGTAGCAAATACGCCTTCGTTATTGTGGATGACTATAGCAGATACACATGGACTTACTTCTTAAAACAGAAAAATGAATGCTTTAGATATTTTACCAAGTTTTGTAAACTTGTTCAAAATGAGAAAGGTTCTATGATTTCGTCAATTAGAAGTGATCACGTTGGTGAATTTCAAATCCATGATTTCCAAGAATTTTGTGAACTCAATGGATACAACCATAATTTCTCTACTCCAAGAAATCCTCAACAAAATGGAGTAGTAGAAAGAAAAAATCGAAATTTACAAGAAATGGCAAGAACCATGTTGAATGAACATAGCCTACCCAAATACTTTTGGGCTGAAGCCATAAACACTACATGCTATATTTTGAATAGAGTTCTAGTAAGACCTTTACTCACCAAAACTCCCTATGAGTTATGGAACAACCAAAAACCCAATGTTTCATATTTTAAAGTCTTTGGGTGTAAGTGTTTTATCTTGAATGAAAAAGATAACTTAGGAAAATTTGATGCTAAATCCGATGAAGGAATCTTTCTTGGTTATTCTTCGGTTTCTAAAGCATTTCGTATCTTCAATAAAAGAACTTTAATTATTGAAGAATCCATTCATGTTATTTTCAATGAGATTTCTGAAATCAAGAAAAACGATTTTGATGATGATGTTAATTTTAATTCCTTGAATTTAAATGAAACCTCGTCTCCAACTAGCAACTTGGATGCATCCACTTCCGAAACATCCTTACCCAAGGATTGGAAGTATGTAGATGCTCATCCTGAGGAGCTAATCTTAGAAGACACATCAAAGGGGGTTCAAACACGTTCTTCTCTTAAAAATTTTGGTGCCAACGTCACTTTTCTCTCCCAAATTGAACCCAAATGTGTTGACGAAGCCATGAAAGATGATTCATGGATTATCGCAATGTAAGATGAATTCAATCAATTTGAGAGAAATGAGGTGTGGAAGCTTGTTCCTAGGCCAACTGACCATTAAGTAATCCTTAGCGTATCAGCCCATCTTGTAGCGGCGATGACACTGTAGCGGCGACCAGATCTAGGGCGACCATTGTAGCGGCGACGACATTGTAGCGGCGGGCAGATCTCATTAGGGCGATTTGACTCCTGCAGCGGCGATGACACTGTAGCGGCGACCAGATCTAGGGCGACCACTGTAGTGGTGACGACACTGTAGCGGCGACCAAATCTAGGGCGACCACTGTAGCGGCGGCCAAATCTCCCTAGTGCGATCTGACTCCTGCGGCGTCGGCTTTCTCCCACGGGCGACAGGCGACGACACTATAGCGGCGATCTGATTTCCTGCAGCGTCGGTTGTTTCCCAAGGGCGACGGTACTGTAGCGGCGGCGACGACACTGTAGCAGCGACGGTACTATAGCAGCGACGACATTGTAGCGGCGACGAGATCTCCCTAGGGCGATCTGACTCCTACAGCGTTGGCTTTCTCCCACGGGCGACGATACTATAGCAACGATCTGATCTCCCTTACTGTAGTGGTGATCAGATCTCCTACAGCGTCGGCTTCTCCCCAAGGGCGACGATACTATAGCGGCGACCAGATCTCCCTAGGGCGACGGTACTATAGCGACGATCTGATATACTACGATGGTAGCTTTTCCCTATGGAGACGATTCTATAGCCGCGACCATAAGAGGGATCAAACATGGCAGCGACAGTGGCGGGAGGGTTAATACGATGGTAAGACTCCCTACCGTTACCCCTCAATTGGCTCCTCCTCCATATCCTCTCTAGAGAGAAACTCCTTCGACGAAACAGCATCGAAGTAGGTCGCGCTCTAGATCGCGGCAGCCTGCCCTCATTTCCAGTGACCCTAGGCCTTGGACTAGCCTCTTCAAGGCTCCGGTTGGAAGTCCGGATCTAAGCTTGGAATTCTTTACTCCAGAAGTTCAGGCTGATAAGAAGATTGCTGTATACAAGATTGCTGATTCAGCAGAGCTTATTGAGACATGGTCTATGGCGATTGTTGGCTATGTGGTAGGTCTCAAAACATCTTATTTCCCACTATCCTCATTTATCAAAACTCGATGGGGAATATCGTCATTTGATCTTCATATGCTGGAGAACGGATTCTTTGTTTGCAAGCTATACTCTGAAGAAGATTTACATCGGGTCCTCGAAGGATTCTGGACTATTCGCGGCCATCCAATGATTTTACGACGCTGGTCTCCTGATGTCCGTTTGGAGTTAGATAGCCTACAGTCTATTCCATTATGGGTATCCTTTCAAGGTCTTCCTCTACATCATTGGAGTCGACGTTTTATTGCAAAGTTATGCAGCACTCTAGGACAGCCACTCTACATTGACAAAGCAACAGCTGCTCAGACGAGATTAGCATTTGCACGAGCATGTGTACTGGTTTCTTCCGACGAAGATCTTCCAAATGCGGTTTTCTATCGTGATCTTGACGGGAACACTCGGAAGGTACATGTCTGATATTCTTGGAAGCCACAATGATGTCAGCATTGCTTATCTTTTGGTCATGCAAATGGAGCTTGTCAACAAACTCCAAAACAAATCACAAAGGCCTATCGACCACATCAAGCGCCTCAGCAACAAAGCGAGTCTTCTCTAATTGCAGTAGCACCGATGGTGGCGAAGACTAGGAGGAAAATACAAAACCGAAAGATAAGAAAAAGGATGGTACAGTCCATCCAAAGTCATAGGATGAATACCTTACCACCTTTTCATTTCTTTATTACTGATGAAGATAACATGTTGGAATGTTCACGGACTTAATAAGCCGGAGAAATGTCGGGAGCTCAACAAAATAATCAAGTCTGCCGCATGTGATATTGTTATTCTAGTAGAAATGAAAATTAAACAATCGCGCGTTCAAGCTCAAAAGAATTTAATATGGCCGGACGCATAACTGTTTACCAATGACTCAAATGAAACTTTTGGTAGAATATGGGTCTTATGGCATCCTAACTCTATTAATGCTTGGTTTATTTCTGCTACTGATCAATTTATTCAACTTAAGGTAGAGGACAAAAAGAATGACTGTAAATTCAATTTCATTGGTATATATGCTTCAAATAGTATGCAAGAAAGAAATACTCTTTGGTCTGACCTAACTAATATTGCAAATGGCTGTCTCAATGTACCTTGGATTGTTCTTGGAGACTTTAATACTGTTCGGTACACAAATGAAAAAGAGGGGGCTAGACAACTTTCAGAAAGTCAGCTTCAAAGTTTTAATGATTACATTGACACTACAGCTTTGTTTGATATGAAATCTGTGGGTAATTGGCTCTCCTAGGGTAATCAAGGTGCTGCTAACAGAAAAATAATGGCTCGACTTGATAGGTGTTTGATTAATCATGAATGGTTAACAGTTTACCCAGATTCACTTCTTGCGTATGGTGCTCCTTTGTTTTCTGACCATTCTTTAATGTATATACACGCAGACAAAGCGACACCAAGAGGCAAGAATCCGTTTAGATTCTTTAATATGTGGAGTACTCATCCTCAATTTCTTGATGTTATCAGATCTGCTTGGAATGTTAATGTGCATGGATCCCCCCCTTACATCTTATGTCAAAAGCTCAAAGCTTGTAAAGCAGCACTAAATGAGTGGAATACAAATACCTTTGGCAATATTACCACCACAGTTCAATTTTGTAGGAAGGAACTAATGTCATTGCAACATGAGCTTCAACTTCAGCCAAATGATGAAAATATTATCTACAAAGAGACAGAAGCCAGAAATAACTTCATGCAAGCCTTAAAACAGGAGGAAAGTTTTACAAAGCAGAAGTCTCGACAGCATTAGCTTACACTAGGAGATTCCAATACTAAATTTTTCTATGCTTCAATTGCTACTCGAAGGGCTGTTAACCATATCAGCAAATGTAGAGACAAAGATGATAATCTTATGGAGAATTTAGATGAGGTTAAAGCGCACACAGAGCAACTTTTTTATTCCTTACTCAATCAAGCTGGGAAAACTAATAACATTCATGTGGAGCCGACTAGAAAACTTGATTCGGAAGCTATTTCAATCCTCAATGCCCCAATTATAGACGACGAAATTGTATGTGTTGTCTTTAAGTCACCAAAGCACAAAAGCCCAGGTCTAAATGGATTTCCAACTGAATTTTACCAAACTGCTTGGTCTATTATTGGAAATGATGTGATCAAGGCTTGCCAACATTTTTTCTCTTCAGGTCATATTCTCAGAGATATGAATTGCACTTTTATTTCTTTAATTCCGAAGAATGCAGGGGCTGATTCACTAGAGAACTATCGACCCATATCATTATGCAACTTTATTTACAAGATCATCTCCAAAGTATTGGCAAATAGAATGCAAAAGGTAATACACAAGATCATTAGCCTAAATCAAGCTGCTTTCATCAAAGGGAGAAGTATACATCATAACATTTTGCTTGCTAATGACTTGGTCAAAGATTTGCATTCAAAAGCAAGACGGACAAAAATATGTTTTAAAGCTGATTTACGGAAAGCCTTTGATTCAGTTAATAGGAAATTTATCTATAAGATGCTCCTCGATATGAACTTCCCAGGGTTAATTGGATTCAATCTTGCCTAGAAACTCCAAAGTTTTCGATACTCTTTAATGGCTCACCTATTGGTTTTTTTGGGAGCACGAATGGCATCCGACATGGTGATCCACTCTCTCCGTATCTCTTTACTATTGCGATGGAAGGACTTAGCGGTATGTTGGAACATGCAGTCTTAAATGGCAGCATTAAGGTATCCAATGCTGGCTCTATTCATATATCACATATAACATTTGCAGATGATTTACTTATCTTTCTCCAAAATTATCCAACTTCAGTAAAGAACCTAGCTACTATTATGAATGACTTTAGTATGGTTTCTGGACTTCAGTTAAATCATGCGAAAAGTAAAGTATATATGAGCCCTTACGTTGAGGATAAGGTCTTTATTGCACAAATTTTGGGGGTTAGTGAGGGAAGCCTGCCAGTTCCTTATTTGGGTCTCCCGCTCATATCCACAAGCTTTCACAAAACCCACTATCAGCCTATCCTGCAAAAAATAAAGAATAGAATTTCTTATTGGAAAAATCGGCTTCTATCAAAAGTAGGACGACTCGAACTCATCCGTTCTGTATTGCACTCCTATTCTATATATTGGTGTAATGCATTTCTTCTACCTGCTGGACTTCTCCATGATATTGAATGGTTATTAATGAACTTCTTCTGGAATTGCACAAATGATAAGGCAATGCATATGGTAAATTGGGATAGCATTTGCAAATCGAAAGATGAAGGGAGGCTAAACTTGAGAAATACTAGAGATTGGAATCAAGCATGCCTGGTACAACAATTGTTGGATCTTTTGCAAAACAAATGTTCCTTATGGTCACAATGGGTTTCTACTATGTATCTTTCAAAGGAATCAATCTGGGAAATTTCAACAAGAACATACCACTCTGCAGCTTGGAAAGGAATTTTAAAGGCAAGGAATTGGCTAATCAAACACATTTCTTATGCAATCTCTTCTGAAACTAGTACTAATATGTGGTATGATCCTTGGGTGAATGGGAAGAGTATATTTCAATTATATGACGACAGAATACGAAATGTGTTGAATCTTGGATTTTGATGATATAATCAATTGGTGGGTTAATTGATCTAATCCATATTATTGAGTTAAGTGCGCAGGATTAACTACGATAACCAGAAAACATAAAGCAAGGATACCGGAGTCGAGCTCGATGGACGTTTAAGAGACCGAAGAATCATCGGAGATGCTGCCGGAACCATCCGAGAAGAAATCGGGAACGTGTCGGAAGTTCGCCGAAGAAATCGTCGGAGGCTCGCGGAGATCACCGAGAAGGCTCGGCTACTCGTTAAAAGTCATCACAAAGATTGGGAGCTTGCAGGGAGTCCGTCGGAAGAAGTTCGTCGGAAAGCTCGCCGGAACAAGACTCGATGTTCGCGGTTGAAAATTTGCTTAGGATGTGTTTTGGTTATGTAGTCCACTTGTAATTAGGATTAGGATTAAGAGATAATCCTATATCCTGGTTAGGGGCCAACTGGGCCCAAAGTCAGAGTTAGTTTAGGCTAAAAATTAAGCTAAACCAGCGAACTAGAGAGCCAAGATTGAAGCCCAACTAGTGGCTGAAAACACTGTAGTTGGGCTAAAAACACTGTAGGCGGTGGCACCGACTAGTTGGGCGGTGGAACCGCCCAGCACCCGAGTGCTGGGCGGTGACACCTCCTTGGCTGGGCGGTTGCACCGTCCAGTACCCGAGTGCTGGGCGGTGGCACCGCCTGGCTGGGCGGTGGCACCGCCTGGCTGGGCGGTGGCACCGCCTGGCTGGGCGGTGGAACCTCCAGCACCGGGAACCCTAAAAGAATTCAAATTTTGAAACCCAAAATTTGAATCCTCTTGAGGCCTATAAATACCCCTCAAATCTCAACTGAGGTTACAACTTTTGAGAAGCATTTTGATTGAGAAAAAAGTCTTAGAAAGTCTTAGCAAGTCTTGTTTTCAATTTGCTAGAGAGTTCTCCTCCTTCTTTCTTATTGAAAATTTGTAAGAGGTTGTGCTGCTTGTAAAAGGTTGTAAGAGGGGTGTTTACCCTTCCATTTCAAGAGACTTGCTAGTGGAAGGTGGGAGCCTCATCGAAGAGGGGCCTCGCAAGTGGAGTAGGTCATTTGACCGAACCACTCTAAAAATCGGCGTAATCTCTGGTTTGCTTTTTATTGTTGTCATTTACATTACTGCAAATCTTCTTACTGCTTTAGTTTGTATTACTCTTGCTGCGCAACTTTAAGAATACGCCTTCAAGTTAAATTTCTCAAGTTTCGTTCTTAACGTACGAAAGATTTTGATTAAAATCGAAGTTTTAATCCGCTACACTAATTTACCCCCCCCCCTCTTAGTGCCGCTCCGATCCTAACAAGTGGTATCAGAGCAAGGTTATCTCTCATATTTGGTTTAATACCCAAGAGAGATGGCTTACTCCGGCATGCAAGAGGGCCATTCTATTGCACGACCACCTTTGTTTAATGGGTCGGATTACACATATTGGAAGACTCGCATGAGAATCTTCCTCATTTCTATGGACTTTGAGCTTTGGTCTATTGTCGAGAATGGATTTCAAAAATCTTCTCTTCCGATGAGCGAATGGAATGAATCGGAGAAGAAGGTTTTTGCTTTAAATGCAAAGGCTATGAATGCCTTGTTTTGTGCACTAGACAAAAACGAATTTAATCGTGTTTCAATGTGTGATTCGGCTTTTGATATTTGGAGAACTCTAGAGGTCACTCATGAAGGCACTAGCCGAGTGAAAGAGTCCAAAATCAATATTCTTGTGCATTCTTACGAACTTTTCCGGATGAAACCAAGTGAGTCCATCGGAGACATGTACACCCGGTTCACGGATGTCATCAATGGACTCAAAGCTCTTGGTAAAGATTTTACTAACTTTGAACTAGTAACTAAAATCTTAAGATCCCTCCCTAAAAGTTGGGATCCAAAAGTTACGGCCATTCAAGAGGCCAAAGACCTTAAAGCATTCCCTCTTGAAGAACTCATTGGGTCTCTAATGACCTACGAAATGACATGTCAAGCTCATGACGAGCTTGAGAACCCCCTTCCAAAGAACAGGAAGGATATGGCACTCAAATCACAAGAAGACCACTTGAAAGGAACATCAAGTGATGAGGACAGTGACAATGACATTGCACTTTTGACTCAAAAATTTAAAAAATATTTAAGAAAGAACAAACTTAAAAATAATGTAAAAAATAAATTTGAACAAAAGAAGGACCAAGTGATTTGCTATGAATGCAAAAAACCGGGACACTACAAGAACGATTGTCCTCAAGCCAAAAAGAGGACATCAAAGAAGAAGGCGTTCAAGGCAACGTGGGATGATTCAAGTGCATCCGAAGAAGAGGAGTCCAATACCGAGCAAGTTGCTCATTACGCGCTAATGGCGTTAGGAGAAGAGGTATGTGATTTATTTAATGAAGATTTATCTTTTGAAGAACTGTCTATCGCTTTTCATGAATTATTTGATGAATGTAGAACTGTTAGCAAGAAGTTAAGTATCTTAAAGAAAGAGCATGCTTTGCTACAAGATAAGTTTGATAGTCTTCAAACTCCTCCATTCTCTAAGTGTGAGCACTTAGAAGCAATAAAAAATGAAAATATGCTTCTTAAGGAAACCTTAAACAAGTTTAAGGTTGGTAGCAAAGGATTAGATATGATCCTTGCAAACAAGGGTCACATCGCAAATAGAAATGGAATTGGATTTGTAAAAGGATTACATCAAAATCCCACCACTTTCGTAAAAGGACCTACATTACATGTTTCCTCTTATGTGAAATGCAACTTTTGTTGCAAATCCGGACATATTGCCTACAAATGCCCATTTAGGAAAATTAGTTCACAAAAATTAATATGGGTTCCTAAAGGAACTATAAAGAATTCAATCATAAATAACAAAGTTAGTGGGTCAATTTTTGAGGCACCCAAAATCAAATGGGTACCTAAAAATCATCCTCTTTTGTAGACAAACCCACAAGCTAGGAGCAAGAGATGGTATCTCGATAGTGGATGCTCAAGACATATGACTGGAGATCCATCTCATTTCTCTATGCTCACTAGCAAAGAAGAAGGGTACGTTACCTTCGGAGACAACAACAAGGGCAAAATCATTGGCAAGGGAACTATTGGTAACAAATTTAATTTTTCCATTGATGATGTCTTACTAGTTGATGGATTGAAACATAATCTCTTGAGTATTAGTCAACTATGCGATAAAGGTTACATCGTTAGATTTGAATCAAATATGTGCATTATTGAAAAACCAAATCATAACATGACTATGATTGCTTTAAAACAAAATAATGTCTATACCATCAATCTTGATGAACTAAGTAATGAAATGTGCTTCTCCGTCATAAATGATGATGCTTGGCTTTGGCATAGGAGATTAGGCCATGCAAGCATGAAAACAATATCTAAGATCTCATCTCAAGAATTAGTACGAGGAATTCCAAATATAAAGTTTATTAAGGACAAAGTATGCGATGCATGTCAACTAGGCAAACAAATAAAAACAAGCTTCAAACCAAAAAATCAAATTAGCACTACTAGACCATTACAATTGATCCATTTGGACCTATTTGGACCAATTGATACAACAAGTCTAGGTGGAAGCAAATATGCTTTTGTGATTGTGGATGACTACTCTAGATACACTTGGACCTATTTCTTAGCTCACAAAAGTGATTGCTTCAAGTGTTTCTCTAAATTTTGTAAACTCACTCAAAACGAAAAAGGCTTCATGATTTCATCAATTCGGAGTGATCACGGTGGTGAATTCCAAAACCGTGACTTTCAAAATTTTTGCGAAAGTAATGGGTACAATCACAACTTCTCAACTCCAAGAAATCCTCAACAAAATGGAGTAGTTGAAAGGAAAAATAGAAACCTACAAGAAATGGCAAGAACTATGTTGAATGAACATAGTTTACCTAAGTACTTTTGGGCCGAAGCCGTAAATACGGCTTGCTACATCATGAATAGAGTCCTAATAAGACCATCCTTATCCAAAACTCCCTATGAATTATGGAATAACAAAAAACCAAACATCTCCTATTTTAAAGTTTTTGGTTGTAAATGCTTTATTTTAAATGAAAGGGATGCTTTAGGAAAATTTGATGCTAAATCCGATGAAGGCATCTTTCTTGGTTACTCTTCCGTTTCTAAAGCTTTTCGGGTTTTTAATAAAAGAACTTTAGTAATTGAAGAGTCTATTCATGTAGTTTTTAATGAAATTTCCGATTTAAAGAAAAATGATTTTGATGATGATCTTGGTTTTGATAATTTGAATTTAAATGAACCCTCTCCTCAAAATAGCCATTTGAATGCATCTTCTTCCGAAATTTCTTTACCAAAAGAATGGAAGTATGTAGATGCTCATCCAAAAGAGCAAATGATAGGAGATACATCAAAAGGGGTTCAAACTCGTTCTTCTTTCAAAAATTTCTGTGCTAACGCCGCTTTCCTTTCTCAAATTGAACCTAAATGCATTGACGAAGCCTTAAAAGATGATTTTTGGATCATTGCAATGCAAGAAGAATTGAACCAATTTGAGAGGAATGAGGTATGGAAGCTTGTTCCTAGACCAAGTGACCACTTAGTCATAGGTACTAAGTGGGTCTTTAGAAACAAGCAAGACGAAAATGGTATCGTGGTTAGAAACAAGGCTAGATTAGTGGCCAAAGGTTTCAACCAAGAAGAAGGTATCGATTACGAAGAAACCTTCGCTCCCGTGGCTCGATTAGAAGCCATAAGGATGCTCCTTGCCTATGCTAGTAGTAATAATTTTAAACTATTTCAAATGGATGTTAAAAGTGCTTTCTTGAATGGTTTTATTTCCGAAGAAGTATTTGTCGAACAACCTCCCGGATTTGAAAATTCTCTTCTTCCTAATCATGTATTCAAATTGACTAAAGCTCTCTATGGCTTAAAACAAGCTCCTAGAGCTTGGTATGAAAGGCTTAGTTCCTTTCTTATTTTAAATAATTTTACCAAAGGCAAGGTTGATACTACATTGTTTATTAAACATTTTGAAAATAATTTTCTTATTGTGCAAATTTATGTTGACGATATTGTGTTTGGCTCTTCGGATGAATCCCTATGTGAATCATTTGCCAAATGTATGAGTCTTGAATTTGAAATGAGTTTAATGGGTGAATTAACTTTCTTTTTGGGATTACAAATCAAACAACTTAGTGATGGTATATTTCTTAACCAATCCAAATATACATTAGAATTGTTAAAACGATTTAACATGGATAATTCAAAAGCAATAAACACCCCTATGAGTACTACGACTAAGTTAGATATGGAAGAAAATGGTGAAAGTTTCGATCAAAAAACATATAGGGGAATGATAGGTAGTCTACTCTACCTCACTGCGACTAGACCGGATATTATGTTTAGTGTAGGACTTTGCGCTAGGTTTCAATCTAATCCTAAATTATCTCATCTTAAGAGTGTTAAAAGAATATTTAGGTATCTTAAAGGAACTCCAAATTTAGGATTGTGGTATCCAAAATCTGAAAAATTTGATCTAATAGCTTATGCAGATGCCGATTTTGGCGGATGCAGGATAGATAGAAAAAGTACATCCGGAACATGCCAATTTTTAGGACTTGCACTTGTTTCTTGGACTTCCAAGAAACAAAATTCAGTTGCACTATCTACGGCGGAAGCCGAATACATTGCTGCAAGTGCATGTTGTGCACAAGTAATTTGGATGAAAAATACATTAGAAGACTATGGAATTCACCTTGAAAATATTCCCATAAAATGCGATAATACTAGTGCCATATGCCTTACTAAAAATCTAATTCAGCATTCTAGAACTAAGCACATCGACGTTAGGCATCATTTCATACGCGATCATGTCCTTAACAATAATGTTGTTCTAGAATTCATTGACACAAAGCATCAATTAGCAGATATATTCATAAAAGCCTTGAATGAAGACCAATTTGAATTCATTAGAAGGGAATTAGGTATGTTAAATTGTCCCTAAACAATAAACTTGTTTGATTGGATTTTCCGTAAAGTTTTTCATCTTCTTTCCATCTCTCATTCTCCTTCAAATTCCATATGACATGTTGTGAAATCTCGAAATCGACTTTGATGACTTGATTATGAATTTCAAGTTAGCGATTTGATTTAAATAAGTTTTATCTAAATCATAATCTTGATCTTGCAAAATTGGAATCACAAATAATATCACTTGGCATTCATGAATTGATACTTACAAATATGAAAGTATTGGCATTCATGACTTGAATTTGATTGAAACATTGTATGCTTAAATTCATCATTCTCCTATGTTTCAAAAATTCTTTAAATGCCTTATGTGATGATTAAAAAGTAATGTTGAGATTTTCATGAATTTGACGATTTGAATGAGTTTGTATTCGAATTATGATCTTGACTTCGTGAAATTACTACTTGAATTTTTTATCCCAATCTCTCTCTTATACATCTACAATTTCTATTATTCATAGAAAGAAGAGATTAGATAATATGAATGCATGCTGAATTTTCCTCTAAAATGAACTCTGCGTAAATATTTTTGCATACTTAATTTTCAATGATAAAATCGTTGTATGACAAAATATGTGCTTCAAGTCTCATTTTCCTTTTTGTTGATGACAAAGGGGGAGAAGTGATGACTTATATGACATGACTAGTATGAATTACAAAAACTTGTGTGATATGAATGTCCTATATGACTTGCAAATCCTTGAAAATATCACAAGATTGATATCATGAAATTTATATTGAAAATCTTTATCTTCTGTGTGATATGAATGTCTTATATGACTTGCAAATCCTTGAAAATATCACAAGATTGATATCATGAAATTTATATTGAAAATCTTTATCTTCTGTCGTAGCAAAATTCATCCCGTATCATTTAACTTATGATTTTCATCGAAGTTTCGTACTTACTATTGTTTAATGAGGATAACGATAAAGTTCTACGATTAGAACTTATCGGGTTATGCTTGAATCCAATGGGATGGAATTCAAGTGTTTTTTATCTTCTCATAATATGGCATATAGATAGGGGGAGTTATGTTTAACTCCGTCATCAATTGATTGTCATCATCAAAAAGGGGGAGATTGTTGAATCTTGGATTTTGATGATATAATCAATTGGTGGGTTAATTGATCTAATCCATATTATTGAGTTAAGTGCGTAGGATTAACTACGATAACCAGAAAACATAAAGCAAGGATACCGGAGTCGAGCTCGATGGACGTTTAAGAGACCGAAGAATCATCGGAGATGCTGCCGGAACCATCCGAGAAGAAATCGGGAACGTGTCGGAAGTTCGCCGAAGAAATCGTCGGAGGCTCGCGGAGATCACCGAGAAGGCTTGGCTACTTGTTAAAAGTCATCACAAAGATTGGGAGCTTGCAGGGAGTCCGTCGGAAGAAGTTCGTCGGAAAGCTCGCCGGAACAAGACTCGACGTTCGCGGTTGAAAATTTGCTTAGGATGTGTTTTGGTTATGTAGTCCACTTGTAATTAGGATTAGGATTAAGAGATAATCCTATATCCTGGTTAGGGGCCAACTGGGCCCAAAGTCAGAGTTGGTTTAGGCTAAAAATTAAGCTAAACCAGCGAACTAGAGAGCCAAGATTGAAGCCCAACTAGTGGCTGAAAACACTGTAGTTGGGCTGAAAACACTGTAGGCGGTGGCACCGCCTAGTTGGGCGGTGGAACCGCCCAGCACCCGAGTGCTAGGCGGTGACACCTCCTTGGCTGGGCGGTTGCACCGTCCAGTACCCGAGTGCTGGGCGGTGGCACCGCCTGGCTGGGCGGTGGAACCTCCAGCACCGGGAACCCTAAAAGAATTCAAATTTTGAAACCCAAAATTTGAATCCTCTTGAGGCCTATAAATACCCCTCAAATCTCAACTGAGGTTACAACTTTTGAGAAGCATTTTGATTGAGAAAAAAGTCTTAGAAAGTCTTAGCAAGTCTTGTTTTCAATTTGCTAGAGAGTTCTCCTCCTTCTTTCTTATTGAAAATTTGTAAGAGGTTGAGCTGCTTGTAGAAGGTTGTAAGAGGGGTGTTTACCCTTCCATTTCAAGAGACTTGCTAGTGGAAGGTGGGAGCCTCATCGAAGAGGGGCCTCGCAAGTGGAGTAGGTCATTTGACCGAACCACTCTAAAAATCGGCGTAATCTCTGGTTTGCTTTTTATTGTTGTCATTTACATTACTGCAAATCTTCTTACTGCTTTAGTTTGTATTACTCTTGCTGCGCAACTTTAAGAATACGCCTTCAAGTTAAATTTCTCAAGTTTCGTTCTTAACGTACGAAAGATTTTGATTAAAATCGAAGTTTTAATCCGCTGCACTAATTCACCCCCCCCCCTCTTAGTGCCGCTCCGATCCTAATAAAATGAACTTGGGGCTCCCAAAGATTGGAAGGTTTCCGAGTTCATTGCTAACGGTACCTAGTGTCTCCCTAATCCTATTTCTCCCGAAATGTTATCACTTTGGCCGACTATCATAGCTATTCCAATCACGAATAACTCTTCAGATATACTTATTTGGCCTTAAGACAATGGCAAATTCAGTGTCACATCCGCATGTATCAAATTAGGCAAATAAATAACAAGTGGGTCCCAAGCAGTTAGACATGGGATCGACCGGGATCACAAAGACACTCCTTATGTACATGGCAAGCCCTTCTCAATAAACTACCTACAATAGACAATATGAAAAGAAGAGGTATCTATCATGTTAACCGATGCTCCCTTTGTTTGCAACAAGAAGAAATTGTTGACCACCTCTATTTTGCTTGTGATTATACAAAATGGATATGGAAGGAGATTCTCCAGCGATTTGAACTCAATAGACTGCCGCAACCAAACTTGCACCAAGAACTAGGCGACCTTATGCAATGTTTCTCAAGGAAAGGGCCTCTTACACAACTGGCAAAGGTTACTTTCAAATGCGTTATTTGGTGGATGTGGAAGGAGAATTGTAATAGAATCTTTGAATGTCAACACACAAACAATGCTCAACTCTTGAAAGAGATTATTAGAGACTCAAGATCCTATATGGAGCATGATCTCAAAACCGAGCACTTCACCCGAAGAGAAAAAGATATTTTTATCAAATTTAATTTTGCTATTAGCTATAGATCTTGAGAATGATGCCAAATAATGTACCCATAGGTAGTTATAGTCTACAGCATGTGTAGTCATAACTATTGCATTCGCACTCTATGAGTTACTTGGCTTTGTCTATGACTTGTATAGATAAAGCTATTTGTAGAAACTTTACACATAATCAATTTACTTTTACTTGCAAAAAAAAAAATATATGGTATCGTGGTTAGAAACAAGGCTAGATTAGTGGCCAAAGGTTTCAACCAAGAAGAAGGTATCGATTACGAAGAAACCTTCGCTCTTGTGGCTCGATTAGAAGCCATAAGGATGCTCCTTTCCTACGCTAGTAGTAATAATTTTAAGTTATTTCAAATGGATGTTAAATGCGCTTTTCTTAATGGCTTTATTTCCGAAGAAGTCTATGTTGAACAACCTCCTGGATTTGAAAATAATAGCCTCCCTAATCATGTGTTTAGATTAACTAAAGCTCTCTATGGTTTAAAACAAGCTCCGAGGGCTTGGTACGAGAGACTTAGTTCTTTTCTTATTGAAAATAATTTCACAAAAGGCAAGGTTGATACTACATTGTTCATCAAGAATTTTGAAAATAATTTTCTCATTGTTCAGATTTATGTTGATGATATTATCTTTGGTTCTACGAATGAATCTCTTTGTGAATCTTTTGCTAAAACTATGAGTCTTGAATTCGAAATGAGTTTAATGGGAGAATTAACATTCTTCTTAGGATTACAAATCAAACAACTAAGCAATGGCATCTTTATTAGTCAAACTAAATATGCTATGAATTTGCTAAAAAAGTTTAATATGAATAGCTCAAAAGCTATTAACACTCCTATAAGTACCTCCACTAAGTTAAAAATTAATGAAAGTGGAGAAAGCTTCGATCAAAAAACTTATAGGGGCATGATAAGAAGTTTACTTTACCTCACTACAACTAGACCAGATATCATGTTCAGTGTAAGACTTTGTGCTATATTTCAATCAAACCCTAAGATATCTCATCTCAAAGCAGTTAAAAGAATACTTAGATATCTTAATGGTACCATAAATCTAGGATTATGGTACCCAAAATCAGAGAATCTTGAGTTAATTGCTTATGCTGATGCGGACTTTGCTGGCTGTAGACTAGATAGAAAAAGCACATCAGGAACATGTCAATTTTTAGGACATGCCCTTGCTTCCTGGTCATCTAAGAAACGAAACTTGGTTACACTATCAATAACCGAAGTTGAATATATTGCAGCAAGTGCATGCTGTGCACAAGTTGTATGGATGAAAAACACCTTAGAAGATTATAAAGTTCATCTTAAAAATATTCTCATTAAATGTGATAACACAAGTGCAATATACTTAACGAAGAATCCTATACAACACTCAAGAACAAAACATATTGATATTAGACATCACTTTATATGAGATCATGTTACTAATCATGATGTAATCATAGAGTTCATTGATACTAAACATCAACTAGCTGATATTTTTACAAAACCTCTAAGTGAAGAACAATTTGATTTCATAAGAAGAGAATTAGGAATGTTGATGTGTCCGAATACATAAACTAGTTAAAATTATTTTTCCAACTTTATTGAATAATCAAATCACTTGATTGCCATTACATGCCTAAATAACATGTTGGAAATTATGTGTTAATACAAAAATTTCCATAACAATAAGCATGTTTTGTCTTCATGATTGTATTTGAAAATCTATAGCATAGTCTTGTCCGAATGCATGAAAGTGTTAATTTCATTTTCGGATTTGCTTAACAATTGGTATCCTAACAATTAGATTTTCTCATACACTTATTATATGAAAAATATTTTTCTAAAATGGATTTGATGAAATGATTCCTGCTTATAAATTCCATCTTGAAATATGGATGATAGTGTTTTTACTTGCAAAGATTTGTTTCACATACATATCTTGATCCTTGTAAAAATGAAGCATGATTTAATCTCTCATCGATTTTAACTTCACTCGAAGTAAACTCACAAATAGCTGGTATCACAAATAGCCTTCCTCCTTCATGCAAAAAGATTATAACAAATAAAAAGGAAGAAGTATTCAAAGCAATCTACATATCATGCTTTCCTTTATATGCTTGTATAATTGATTTCCTATCACTTACTATTGGAAAATAACATGAACCTAGTAAAGGCATGAACAACTATCACACTTATGCTCAAAATTTGCTTATATTGTTCTCTTGGTATCACAATTACCATGCTTTTTGTTGATGACAAAGGGGGAGAAATATATGAGTATTAATGCCATGCTTGCATCACCAAGAGATATATGAATTGATGCTATGATTGCTATAATTTGCATTATGCCTTGTTTGTATCATGTAATGATATCAAAATCTTACTTCGCAGTTTTACATGTTGATATCTTACAATATGATGAATTGCTACTATTACCATCATTCAAACTTGTTATGTAAAATTTGAAAATGAATGTCAAGCCTTGACATCATCTTCAGAGAGGAACATCATGATAGGAATCATGATGGGAGTATTGATAAGTTTAAATGATTTTAACTTATCAATATGTCTCTTGAATTCAAAGGTTTTGAATTCCAGAATGACTTATCTCAAGTATAGCATATAGACAAGGGGAGCTAAGGTTAACTCTATTATCAATTGATTGTCATCATAAAAAAGGGGGAGATTGTTGAATCTCGGATTTTGATGATGAAGTCAATTGTCATTTATTATCTAATCTATATGTTGAGATAAGTGTGCAGGATTAACTACGATGAAAATAAGATATGCAGTAGGAGTTACGCCGGAGTCAAGACAATGATCACGTTGGGAGTTCGAGAGTTCGATGGAAGTTCGGACAATCGTCGAAAGTTCTACGGGAACAAATTCGAGAAGTCCATGAGCTTGCCAAAGAAGCTCGTCGGAACTCGCCAAGTGGATCGTCGCAAGTCCAGGAGTTTGTCGGAAGTCCGCAGGAGCATCACCGAAGGTTCATCGGATGATCGACGGAAGTTCGTCGGAAGCTCGCTGGAAGAAGCGATTGACGCACCGGAGCAAGTTGCAGTAAATGTCTTAGGAAATATCGTAGTTAGCACAATGATTAAATTGGAAATGGGAGGTGATCCCATTAACTTAATCTTGGGGCAATTGGGCCCCTGAAAAACCCAAATTGGGCCGAATGGATCAACCCATTCGGACCCTGATTTCTACCAAGCGGTTGAACCGCCCAAGCCAGGCAGTGGCACCGCCTGGGCTCAGTCTCCGAGCGAGACTAGGCGGTGCAACCACCCCTGACACGAGGTGGCACCGCCTGGGCTCGGTCTCCGAGCTCTGGTTGAGCGGTGCAACTACCTCAGTCAAGCGGTGGCACCGCCTGAGCTCGGTCTTCAAGCTCTAGCAGGAGGTGCAACCGCCCCTGATAGGAGGTGGCACTACCCAGAGGCTTAGTCTTCGAGCTCTGCCAGGCGGTGCAACCGCTAGATCTTGGAATTCCGGGAATTGATAGTTTTGAGCTCCAAATTCAAACTGGGTTGGGACCTATAAATACCCCACCCTTTCAGCACTGAGAGGGCACCCAGAAACCACCGAAATTCTGATTTTACTTTGTGATTTTTAGAGCTCAAAAGTGTTGTATGAGTTGAAAGTTCTTCTTCCTCTTTTCTTTCAAGTTCTAATGTGTTAAGAGAGGAAAGGAAATTCTATAAGGGTTGTCTCCTAAGCCCGTCAAAAGGAGTGAAACTATAAAAGGGTGGTTGGCCTTCGCCTATTGAAGGAAGGCCTCTTGTTGACGTCGGTGACATCGTCGATGAAGGAAGCCAAAAGTGGAGTAGGTCAAGATTGACCGAACCACTCTAAATCTCGATTTGCATTTACTTTGACCATCTTATCTTTACTGCAAACCTCCTCAAAAGCTTACTGCCTTCTGTGCATATATGATCATGTTTCAAGCTCTGCATTTTCCAAATTGACGTTTAGACGTAAATCAGTTTTATCGTACGAACATCATATTTCAGTTTGCGCTTATATTTTAACTTTCATCATAACTGCAAACTGCCTTCATAGATTTCCTTTAACTACATCTTGCTTGATTACAAGTTAAAGAGATTTACGAATCGGCTTTTCTACCGAAATCATTTTTATCGTACAAACACTTTTTTAATCGTCGAAAGTTTTCCGTTGCACTAATTCACCCCCCCCCCCCCCTCTTAGTGCTCTTGATCCTAACAAAGAAAACAAAGAAAGTTTGAGTGAAAGAAAAATGAGTGTTTTTGCCAAAATGAGTGATGTGAAGAAAGCCTTAACCATGAGGCAGCCCTTACTTGTACTTATGTACAAGGATGTTCTGATTGCTTTTAACAAAATTGACAAGAGTTTGCCTAGTGTTACTGTTGATCTTTTGTAGGAAAATGATGATCTCTTTCCCGAAGAAGTTCCTACTAGTTTTCCACCAATTAGAGGAATTGGGCATCAAATTGATTTCATTCCAAGTGCAAGCATACCAAATAAGCTAGCATATAGATGCAACCCCGAAGAGACCAAGGAAATCCAAAAACAAATAAGCGAGCTTATGAAAAAGGGTTATGTGCGAGAAAGCATGAGTCCATGTGCAGTTCCTATTTTGTTGGTGCCTAAAAAGGATGGATCATAGAGAATGTGTGTTGATTGCCGAGCCATCAACAAAATCATGGTAAAGTATAGACATCCTATTCCTAGGCTAGATGATATGTTGGATGAATTGCATGGTTCTTGTGTGTTTCCAAAAATTGATTTAAAATCTGGATATCATCAAATAAGAATGCATGAAGGTGATGAATGGAAAACCACTTTTAAAACTAAACATGGTTTATACGAATGGTTGGTTATGCCTTTTGGCCTAACTAAGGCACCTAGTACTTTCAAGAGATTGATGAATCATATTTTACATGCTTACGTTGGAAAATTTGTAGTGGTTTATTTTGATGATATACTTGTGTATAGCAAAAGTTTAGATGAGTATATAACACATTTAAAAGCTATTTTTGATGTGCTTAGAAAAGAAAAGTTATATGCTAATATAAAGAAATGCACTTTTTGCACTAATAAAATTACTTTTCTTGGATATGTTGTTAATGATAAAGGAATACATGTTGATCAAGAAAAAGTGAAAGTAATTAGGGAGTGGCCAAAACCTACTAGTGTTAGTGATGTTAGAAGTTTTCATGGTCTTGCTAGCTTTTATAGAAGATTCATTAAGGATTTTTCTACAATTGCTACACCATTAACTGAATGCATCAAAAAGAATATGGGATTTAGATAGGGTGAAAAACAAGATGATGCTTTTAACATACTTAAATATAAACTCAGTTCAGCACCTTTGCTTGCTTTACTGAACTTTGCTAAAACTTTTGAGATTGAGTGTGATGCGAGTGGAATAGGAATTGGAGGAGTCTTAATGCAAGAAGGTATACCCATTGCATTCTTTAGTGAGAAGCTAAGTGGAGTAAGTCTTAACTACCCAACATATGACAAGGAGTTTTACGTTTTGGTCAAAGTGTTAGAAACATGGCAGCACTATCTTTGGTATAAGGAATTCATGATACACACCGATCATAAGTCCTTGAAATATCTCAAAGGACAAGGAAAACTAAACCGTAGGCATGCAAAATGGGTGGAGTTTATTGAATCCTTTCCATACATCATCAAGTATAAACAAGGTAAGAAAAATGTGGTTGCCAACGCTCTTTCTAGAAGGTATGCTCTAATTTCTCAACTTAATGCAAAATTATTGGGTTTTGAGTATATTAAAATTTTATACAATTCTGATCATGATTTTGCTAATGTTTATGGGGCATGTGAGAAAGGGGGTTTTGATAAGTTCTTCAGGCATGATGATTTTCTTTTCAAAGAAAATAAGTTGTGTATTCCTCAATGTTCAATGAGAGAATTACTTGTGAGAGAGGCACATAGTGGAGGTTTAATGAGGCATTTCAGGATTAGAAAAACTTTAGATGTGTTAAGTGATCATTTCTTTTGGCCGCATATGAAAAGAGATGTTGAGAGATTGTGTGAGAAATGTATTACTTGTAAACAAGCTAAATCTAAAGTAATGCCTCATGGATTGTATACTCCTCTTCCTATAACTAGTGAGCCTTCGGTTGATATATCCATGGACTTTGTCTTGGGTTTACCAAGGTCAAAAGGAGGGAGAGATTATATTTTTATTGTTGTTGACAGGTTTAGCAAGATGGCACATTTCATTCCTTGCCACAAAACAGATGATGCAACATATGTTGTGGGGCTATTCTTCAAAGAAATTGTAAGATTACATGGCATTCCAAAGGCAATTGTGAGTGATAGAGATGTGAAATTCCTTAGCCACTTTTGGAAAACACTTTGGAGCAAGTTGGGTACAAGGCTATTGTATTCAACCACTTGTCACCCACAAACAAATGGACAAATGGAGGTGGTAAATCGAACTTTATCAACACTTTTGAGGGCCATAATTCAAAAGAATTTGAAAAATTGGGAGGAATGTGTTAGGACTCTAGCTTAGAGAATCCTAATTGAGAGGGACATTCATGTAAAACTGTTAGGACTCTAGCTAGGAGAGTCCTAATTGAGAGGGATATTCTGTTAGGACTCTACCTAGGAGAGTCCTAATTGAGAGGGGCATATTCATGTAGGAGGTGTTTTCTTAGAGAAGAATTAGGAGTTGTAAGGGAATAGGAGTCTTGACTAGGAGTCCTACTATGAGTTGGTTAGAAGTAAGAGTCTTAAGTAGGAGTCCTATTAGGAGTTAAGGTTTAGAAGCCCTATAAATAGCCATGTATTCCTTCTCTTTTCATAAGCAATAGATGAATCTTTTCTGCAGCCTTTGAGCAGCAACTTGGAGGGAGGAACCCCTATAGAGTTCCAAGGAGGCCGATCCCCTAGAGAGATCAACCCTAAGTTTAGAATCTGCAAGGGTTCTAACACTTGGTATCAGAGCAGCATTCTTGGCATCTCGCTGCCCTTCCATTGCCATCCATCAGCCCTCCACAACCTCCCAAAGCAATTCCCACAATTGCTTAAAAGATCGTCGCCGAATTCCGCCATCATCTCCACCACCGTGGATCATCCTTTGATCTCCCTGTGAATTACAACAGGTTCTGGTTTCCTACCTTACTACTGCTGCAATTTAGTTATCCTTATTCGAAAATCCAAAAAAAAACTGTTCCTATATTGCTGCATAAACCTTTCGTCACAAAGTTTTCATCTCTACGACGAAAGATACATTGCAGAATTCCAACCGCATAGCACCATTTGTTTGATCTTGCTACTGTGTTTTTTCTATCCAAATTTCTATAAAATTTTTATGACATCTTTGACACTTTCTAATAGCAAATTTCCCTTTATTTTTTTCAAAAAATTCTCAATATAAACCATTGATATTTTACGTCTAATTTGCTATACTTGAAAATCTGCACTGTAAAATTTCAGCGTCATAGCACTATTTGTTTGATCTTGATACTATATTGTTTCTATGCAAATCTCTACGAAATTTTTATGATAGCTTTGACACTTCCTAACAGTAGATTTCCCTTTAGTTTCATCAGAAAATTCTCAATATAAACCACTGATCTTTTATGTCCAATCTGCTATACTTAAAAATCTGTGCTACAGAAAATTTCAGCAGCATATTGTTGCCTTAACCTATCTATTTGCAAACTTTTTTGAATGAAATTTCTTATACACTTCATAGATCATCTTGGCTTCTATTTAAGGTTGATATATTAAGGAATTCATCTCTAAAAATAATTTTGTGTTGCTGCAAATTTTCATCGTAACCCGCTGAAATTTTTCGACGACAATTCTGCTATCGCAACTTGCACCAATTTTCTTGCTATTATACTGCTGAAATTCTCTTGATTAAATTAGACATCTTTGCTGTCATATAATCTGTGATTTTGCTATCAATTCCCTCCTCAATTATATTAAGTTTTTGGTAGAAATTACATCGAGAAACCATTGTTTCTTCGACGACAATTCTACTCTTACAAGACAGCACATACTTGCTGCAACTTCCACTGATTTCTATCAAACCTTTGCTTCCATCTACCACAGATCCAAAACTTTCATCCACAGCCCTAAAACTCCACTAAACCATACCCTCAAGCTGCACCAAAAACTGCCACAAAACAAGCCTAAATCGTAGCCTACATCCACCGATCCACCAACCCTTTCGACCATCACTTCTCTCAACCTATACATGCCTTTAACCTAACAACAAAAGAGAGATCTTAACATCATAGATTTGGAGGCATATACTATGGCATCTATGGAGGCAATCAATGCTAAATTTGAAGCCTTGGAGGCGCGAATGGAGGATAAGATTCGGATGATCTTTATCGAACTCAGATTGGGCTGACCACTAAGCCCGAATAAATCATATCAAGGAGAGAGCTTTGCCTAATCACACCAAGCCCAAAGATATGACTTCCAAGAGAGGGGAAGCTCTATAACCAACCCCAACTATCCATGCATGAGAGTGGACTTCCCTAGATGGGAAGAAGGAGACTCAATTGGTTGGATCTCGCGCGCAGAGCGATATTTTCAGTACCATAAAATCGCGGATGCATCTATGGTGAAAATTGCAGCTATATATCTTAAAGGGGATGCTATATAATAGTTTGATTAGTTTGAACATACTTATGGAGTCCTTTCATGGCGACAATTCAAAGAATGACTGCTGATCCGCTTCAGACCAACCGATTACGAGAATATTGACGGACAACTAGCAAAGATCCGACAAACCTCTACCATTCAGGAGTACCAAACCAGGTTTGAAAGGTTATCTAATCAAACTCATGATTGGTATAAAAAATAGCTATTGAGAACCTTTATTTAAGGGCTTGAAGCCGAAGATCCGAAGAGAAGTTAAAGCGTGACAACCGTATACGCTTATGGCAGTCATCTCTTTCGCACGACATCAAGAGGAGCATTTGAACTATGAAGCTCGGAGGACTAGGGTCGCTCCTCAACCAGTAATATTGAAGCCCTTAGCCCCCCCTACTGTCAACCAAGTCCCTACACCAAAGAGGTTAACAAGAGAAGAGCTTCGGGAGCGATATGCGAAGGGGTTATGTTAGCATTGTGATGAGCCGTGGAGCCATGAGCATCGCTGTAGTAAAGGAGGACTTCTTATGATTGAACCGATACAAGAAGAGTTCATTGAACATCCAAAAAAGAGCCTTGAATATGAAGAAGAAGATGTAGAAGAAGAGCCACAACTGACCAAAGTTACGGTACATACACTAGTTAGCTACTCAATGCCACAAACGATGAAAGTTGGAGGCCTTCTCAAACAACAACCGATCACTGTTCTCATCGACACGGGCAGCACTAATAACTTCCTAAACATTAAGGTTGCTGTCTATATGAACTTACCTATTGAGAATTGCAGTAGGTTTGTCGTTAAGGTCGCCAACGGACGGATTTTGAAGTGTGATCATAGGTGCCTGCAGGTGAAACTGTTGTTGTAGGACCAAGAGATAATTACAGATTTCTTCCTCCTCCCTCTTGATGATCATGAGGCCATACTCAGAATTAAATGGTTGATGACATTAGGTGATATTTCTTGGAATTTTATGCAACTAATTATAAAATTTTACAGTAAGGAGAAACAGGTGATACTGCACGGGAAACGTGAGGGCGACGTAACGACGATTTGCACACAACAAAGGGAGAAGGTTTTGCATAAAGCATGCAGCAGCTTTTTGGTACAACTTGAGCAACAAACTAAGAGAGAGCCAACAAAATTTGAAGATACAAATCTACTTCCTTTACTTGCTGAATTTTCAGATATATTTGACGAACCGCGCAACCTACCTCTTACCCGTCGGCATGATCATTGTATAATGATTCTTCTAGGCAAATCTCCAGTAAATGCTCAGCCATATCAATATCCACATCTCCAGAAGGATAAAATAGAAAGGATTGTAAAAGAGATGCTCAAAATAGGAGTTATTCGGCCATGTTGCAGCCCCTACTCTTCACCGGTGCTCCTCATACGAAAGAAGGATGGAATATGGCGATTATGTGTTGATTACCGAGCTCTCAATGGCATAACCATCAAGGATAATTACCCTATTCCAGTAGTAGATGAGTTGCTAAGGGAGCACAAATTTTCACAAAGCTGGACATTCGATCCGGTATCATCAAATACGAGTATGCGAAGAAGACATACCGAAAACCACCTTTTGAACACATAACAACCATTATCAATTTTTGCTTTCTTCATAAGAAGGTGGAATATCTCGGGCATATCATATCAGAGGAAGGTGTGGCAGTAGACTCCTTCAAAATTGGAGCAATGCAAAACTGGCTGACCCCGAGGAACATAAAATTGCTACATGGCTTTCTGGGTTTAACAGGCTACTACTATAAGTTCGTGAAAAACTATGGAGAGATCAATGCACCACTTACTTCCTTACTGAAAAAAGATGTCTTCCAATGGTCGGACAGAGCCTCCGCTGCCTTCGATAAACTTAAGGCAGCCATGACGACGACGCCGGTGCTAACACTACCAGATTTCAACCGACCCTTCATTATTGAGGCCGACGCATCTGGAGTTAGAATTGGAGCCATTCTCATGCAAGGTGGTCGACCACTCATATACACTAGCAAGGCATTATCTCCCTCCCATCAAAATAAGTCAACATATGATAAGGAGATGCTCGTCATTATGCACGCAGCAACGAGGTGGAGACCCTACTTGATTGGCCGACGATTTAAAATTAAAACTGACCATAAAAGCCTCAAGTACTTTTTGGAGCGAAAAATATCATCCCCTGAGCAACAATAAATGGTAATAAAACTTCTTGGATTTGATTATGAAATAACTTACAAAAAGGGGAAAGAGAATGTTCTTGCATATGCGCTTTCGCAGCTACCCGAGCAAGTTGAAGTTTCGGTCGTTTCACTTCTGACCAGCGACTTTCTTAAGGATATTAAGATGGAATGGCAGGAAGATTCAGAGACTAGTAAGATTATAAAAAAATTGGAGAAAGCACCAAGCCCCATGGCTCATTACAATTGGGACTCAAAAGAATTACACTATAAGGGACGCATTGTGCTTACGATAAATTCTACTTGCATCTTCATGAGCAGATTTTGGACAAAATTATTCCATATGCAGGGTAATAAATTGAAAAGGAGTATGACATATCACCCACAAACCAACGGCCAAACGAAAGTTTTAAATAGGTGCTTGGAGATAGCCTAAAGCCACCCACCAAATATGACTACCCAAAGAGAACTCCAGACCTAGCCAGGTGCCATTATTGATCAATGGATCGTGACTCGACGACGATGACCCACTAATGAAGTGCTAATACAGTGGGCGAACCTACCAATAGAAGATGCCACTTGGGAGAACTATGACGACTTAAAGATCAAATTCCCAGAATTCACGAATCATCAGCCTCGAGGACAAGGCTGATTTGAAGAGGCGGGTCTGTTAGGACTCTAGCTTGGAGAGTCCTAATTGAGAGGGACATTCATGTAAAACTGTTAGGACTCTAGCTAGGAGAGTCCTAATTGAGAGGGACATTCTGTTAGGACTCTAGCTAGGAGAGTCCTAATTGAGAGGGGCATTCATGTAGGAGGTGTTTTCTTATAGAAGAATTAGGAGTTGTAAGGGAATATGAGTCTTGACTAGGAGTCATACTAGGAGTTGGTTAGAAGTAAGAGTCTTAAGTAGGAGTCCTATTAGGAGTTAGGGTTTAGAAGCCCTATAAATAGCCATGTATTCCTTCTCTTTTCATAAGCAATAGATGAATCTTTTCTGCAGCCTTTGAGCAGCAACTTGGAGGGAGGAACCCCTATAGAGTTCCAAAGTGGCCGATCCCCTAAAGAGATCAACTCCAAGTTAAGAATCTGCAAGGGTTCTAACAAAATGTTTGCCACTTGTGGAGTTTGCTTATAACAAAAGTGTGTATGCTACAACAAACCATTCCCCATTTGAAGTTGTGTACGGGTTCAATCCATTAACTCCTATGGATTTGCTACCTTTACCTCTGGAAAAGGCCAATTTGGATGGTAAGCAAAAAGCTGATTTTGTCAAAGCATTGCATAAAAGGGTCCAGACACAAATTAAAAAGAAAACTCTACAATACGAGAAACAACACAATAAAGTCCGAAAGCAAGTAGTATTTGAACCTGGTGATTGGGTTTGGGTACACTTGAGGAAGGAAAGATTTCCTAACCAAAGGAAGGATAAACTAATGCCAAGAGGAAATGGTTCATTTTGATTCTCTCAAAAAATCAATGACAATGCATACAAGTTGGAACTACCGAGTGAGTATGGTAATGTTAGTGCAACCTTCAATGTTTCTGATTTATCTTTGTTTGATGCAGGTGATGAAGGCGCTGATTCGAGGATAAATCCTTTCAAGGAAAGGGGGAATGATATGACTGAGCAAGTTGATTATAATTCTGCCAAAGACCCTTTAACTATTCATCGAGGACCAATGACAAGAGTGAAAACTAAAAGGATGAAAGAAGCCTTAACTTGTTTATTAGAAGGCATTTGGAAGGAGTAAGCTAGTCAAAACTTGGGCAAAGTTCTATGGATACAAGAAGAGCCTAAAATAATCAACCTAATTCAAATAAGTCAACATTATAAAGAGAAAGTCCAACCTTGAGAGAAAGATGAATTTTTAGCCATCTTTGAATAATAAAGGTCATTCAGCCATATTGGACCATATTAGGAATTATGGGCTTATTCATGAATAATTATTCAAAACAATTCAATGCAGATTCATGAGTAATCTATATTCATGCATTAGGAATATGAATGTCATTTAATATATTCATTCCCTTTGTACTTGGCCTTTGTACTATATAAACAAGGTTGACTCTCTTTATAAGGGGAAAATTAAGAAGTATATTCAACTTACAACACCGGTGAGTGTTTTATTTTTAAGTTCTTGCATGAACTTTGGAACTTATCAAGCATTTCTATTTGTGGCGTTCAAAACCCAAAAAAAAATCTTTGTTTTTCCTTTCAACTTATCAAGCTTCTTAGTTTGTGGTGTTTTAAGGGAATCAAAGTACTATTCTAATTACTTCATAAAATTTCCATTGATTATGTGATTAGAATAGTTTTCCTAACTTCAATCATGAACGATCCATCTTGTTTCAATTCATTGGAGGGGGTCAATTTGCATTCCATATGTATCATAGCTTTTTAGCTATCGAGGTATATGGTTGCTAAGTTAAACATTTGCATCAATAAGGCTCATCTTCATTCTTAACGAAGTCATAAGATCTGATTGCCTCATCAAATCTTATGTTCCAACTTTAGGAAGCTTGCTTTAGTCCATAAATGGATCTAAGCAACCTACACACCTTATCTAGGCAGTTCTTAGATATGAATCCCTCAGGTTGCATCATATATACCTCCTCCTCGAGGTTCCCATTGAGGAATGCAGTTTTCACACCATCTGCCAGATCTTATAATTATAGTGTGCTGCAATAGACAATAGAATTCTGATGGATTTCAGCATTGCTACGGGTGAGAAGGTTTCGTCATAGTCAACACTTTGCCTTTGACGATACCCCTTAGCCACTAGCCTTACTTTATAGGTCTCTACCTTTCCATCTACTCTGATCTTTTTCTTGAAGATCCACTTACAACCAATGGGTACAATACCTTTGGGCACATCAACTAGGTTCCAAACCTTATTAGAGTACATAGAATCCATCTCAGAATTCATGGCTTCTTGCCACTTCCCGGAGTCTATACTCATAATAGCCTCCTCGTAGGTCTGAGGATCAATATCCTCAACATCCTCTCATCTAATATGTCCCACATATCTCTCAGGAGGATGGAATACTCTATCAGACCTACGTAAAGTTGAAACTTGTGTATTAGGTACCTGAACAAACTCGGACTATAGAGTGGTCCTTGAGCTTGGTTCTCCAACCTCACTCAACTCTATCATTCTCCCACTATCTCCGCCAAGAATATGTTCCTTCTCAAGGAACACTGCTCTCTTAGCTACAAAGACCTTTTGGTCCTCGAGATGATAGAAATAATACCCACAAGTTTCCTTGGGGTATCCCACAAATTTGTATTGCTTTGTCCTTGATTCTAACTTATCGGGGTTGTGTCTTTTAACGTGGGCAGAGCGGCCCCAAATCTTAACCACCTTAAGATCAGACTTCTTCCCTTTCCATATCTCATATGGTGTAGACGCTACCGACTTAGTTGGAACTCTATTCAGAAGGTAAGCTGTAGTTTCTAGGACATATCACCAGAATGAGATAGGTAGGTCAACGAAACTCATCATGGACCGTACCATATCTAATAACGTACGATTTCTCCTTTCAGAGATACCATTGAACTGAGGTGTATAAGGAGTTGTCTATTGGGATAATATCCTATGGTCCTTGAGGAACTGAGTAAACTTTGTACTTAAGTACTCACCTCCTCGATCTGATCGAAGAGTTTTGATACTCTTTCTAGTCTAGTTCTCCACCTCATTCTTATACTCTCTGAATTTCTCAAAGGCCTCGGACTTGTACTTCATTAAGTACACATATCTATACCTTGAGAAATCATCAGTAAAGGTAATGAAATAAGAGTAACCACCAATGGCATGAGTTGACATGGGTCCAAATACATCACTATGTATGAGTTCCAATAGCTCAGTGGCTCTCTCTCTCTAGTTCCACTAAATAGAGAGTTGGTTAGTTTTCCACGAAGGCAAGGCTTACAAGTTGCATATGACACATAGTCGAATGGATCTAGATATCTATCATTTAGTAACTTTTGAATCCTTCTTTCGTGGATGTGACCTAGCCTACAATGCCACAGGTATGCACTATTCATCTCATCTCGTTTCCTCTTGGACACAATTACATTAATGATATGTACCTAAAGCTTCATCAAGTTTTTGTTTTGCCCTTTCTGCAAGGTACTCTTTGCAATTCCTCTTCTAGTGCCCATCTTTACCATAGTGGAAGCACAGACCTTTGTCCTTTGTTGGGTCTTTCTTAGCAACCTTTGCTTTACCTGGTCTACCCTTGCCCTTTCCCTTCTTAAGGGACCTTTCTTCTTTCCTTTTCTTTCTGGTCTCACCAGTGTAGAGAACTGGCTTCTCTTTCTTAATAGTACTCTCTACCTCCCTCAACATATTGAGGAGCTTTAGGAGAGTCACCTCAAGCTTGTTCATATTAAAATTAATTATGAACTATGAAAAGGAATCTAGTAGGGACTGAAGCATAATGTCCACACATAAGTTATCCTCTAGGACCATTCCTAGACTTGTGAGTTTTTCTATCCACTCAATCATCTTTAGGACATGGTTCTAAACTGGTATCCCCTCAGTCATCCTAGCGCGGAAGAGGCTCTTGGATATCTCATATCGCTGAGTCCTTCCCTGTTCATCAAACAATTTACGGACATATAGGAGAATGAATCCGGCATCAATCTTTTCATGTTGTCTCTGTAACTCAGGAGTCATAAAGCCTAACATATAGCACTGAGCAAGAGTGGAGTCATTAATGTACTTCACGTAGCGAGCGATCTCATCCTCGCTTGCCCCATCTTCGGGCGTAGGCATCACTATATCAAGGACGTACACGATTTTCTCCACCGTGAGAACAATTCTTAAGTTATGGAGCCAATCCATATAATTTGGACCAGTGAGGCGGTTGACATCAAGTATGCCACGTAAGGGATTTGAAAGCGACATTTTCTGAAAATAAAGATGCAGTAGAAATGAATAACATGCAGATTTTACAAGAAATAAACTATCAAGATATGGACTTCTATCTTAATATACTCCCACTATTTTACTAACAAGTCATGCGACACCCTCAGCACGTGAAACGGAAGTCTCCGGCAGACTTCTAGTGGGGATCAGGATCCAAACAGTATCTTAGTGTAACCTCGAGGGACTCGACCAATCACACTAAGCCTAAAAGGTAGGCAACTCTTGCCGATCACAACTCCTTGTAATTCCCGTCCAATTCGACCTCCGAATCACTATGGTCTCGAGGGACTCGACCAACCATGATTCTCGGTTAAGTCAACACCTTCGTTATAAGATAGTTTGATTTGATGATATACCCTCGAGGGACTCGACCAAGCACACCATGTCCTCAAGTCACCGGTGACATCTCTATGTCATAAGCAAGAACCGACGGTAGCACCGCCTGAGCGTTCGAGCGCCAGGCGGTGGCACTGCTCGGTTTGGCGGTGGCACCGCCCGAGACACCCTTTAAATATCGAAGGGTTAGGGCCGGCGTTGACACCGCCCCCAACCCGTGAAAGCCTCCCTCAAACTCTCCCAAAAACCTTCCTAACTCTCATTCTAACCTCTAGAAGTCTTGGAGAGGGATTCTTATTAGTCCAAGCTCTCCATCCTCCAAGAAACACTCCATAAGGTAAAATCTTTCCTTCCTCTTCTTGTTTTACCTACTTATCACAATTTCATATTTTTTATCTATTATCTTGTCTAGATAATGGCTCCTAAGAGATCAAAAGGGAAAAGGATTAAAGGAGATTCATATGACCACGATCATTTTAGATCCAAAGAAGAGGCCCTTAGGTTTCCAAAATTTGAAACAAGATGTATCCATAAGGGTAAACACGTTGATCTCAATGAACTAGGAGACTTACGACCCATTAGGTGGTTTGCTCATCTAGAGGCCCTACCTCTCCTATAAATAGATGAACCAATTTATCTTAGGTTAGTTAGGGTTTTTTATGCAAACTTATGGGTAGATAACGATAGCCTAAGTACTTACCTTTTAGGAACACAAATTAGGATTTCTGATAATACTATTTGTGAACTAATTGGAAACATTGAAAAAGATTGGACCTGCTATTTTAGAGGTAAATGGGATGTTAATATAATTGGAGCAACTTACACCAAAGCTGTCGAAACTATTTTTGCAAACTCGGACCTCGGAATAATACCCAAGAGTTGCAAACACTTACTACCTTTTAACTCTAAGATTCTTCATCATATCATAACAAGCATACTATTCCCTAAGCAATTTCATCTCGATGAAATGAGTCTAATAGAGATAAGCACCATGTATTAGATTATGACCGGTCAACATAACTATTTTGGATACTCAATACGGCAACACATGTAGGATATTACAGCTAAAGATACTATGTTGTCATATGGGGGGTTAATCACTAGATTTCTTCTTGCCTATGACATTTGCATCCCACCCGATGAAGAAATAATTCAAAGTGATAGATATAACATCATCAATAAAAATCTACTGAAAAGACTTAGGTGCACATTTAACAATGGAATATGGGTAAGGCAACCTGGAAGGACTGATCCTATTCCTCCACTAGTAGAACAACTAGAAACACCAATTTTTAGGCGAAATGAATCTCCTCCTCCTATTCCCTTTGGCGCAGCACCTTCAGCTCTTGTGTCATCCTCTAAAGGACTCATTATGGCAGAACTATCTCAGATCAAATTCCAACAAGACCAACTCAAATCGCAGCAAGAACAAATTCAACTCCAGCAAATTAAAATTTTGAAGGAACTACGACAAATGAATCAAAAAATAGATATTATGTATCAGCACTATGGATTACCTCCTTAGGATTAATTGATGTATCTTTTTATTCTGTTCTGTTTACTCTTAATATCAAGTTCGAAGCTTGTCATCTTTTGAACGAAAACTGAACCTTCCTTTTAGATGTATTTTTAAAAATAAAATTCTGGATATATGTTGATTTTTTTTCGAATGTATGCTGATTTTTTTTTAAGATGAATTCTGGATAAATATTTTTGGCAAATTTGAATGATTAATGCTGAATTCTTTCTCTAATGATTTTATGATCACAAATCGTGTGTTTCAAAGTCTCATCTCCTTTTTGTTGATGACAAAGGGGGAGAAAAGTGATGACTTGCACCATTTTGATAGCATGACTTATATGAATTACAAAAGCTTGTGTGATACGAATGTCTTATATACCTTACAAAATCTTTGAGAATTTCACAAGATTGATTGATCATATTGAAAGCATGCCTTACATCTATATCATGAAATTCATGTTGAAAATATTTATCTCCTGTCGTAGTAAAAATCGTCCCTTATCATTCGACTTGAAAATAATTTTCATCGAAGTTTCGTATTTAATTATGCTTATTGAGAATAACGATAAGTTCAATGATTAGAATTTATCAGTTTATGCTTGAATTCAATGGGATGGAATTCAAGTGTTTTTGTCTTCTCATAATATGGCATATAGATAGGGGGAGTTATATTTAACTCCGTCATCAATTGATTGTCATCATCAAAAAGGGGGAGATTATTGAATCTCGGATTTTGATGATAAAATCAATTGATGGGTTAATTGATCTAATCCATATTATTGAGTTAAGTGTGCAGGATTAACTATGATAACCAAAAAGCATAAAGCAAGAATACCGGAGTCAAGTTCGATGGACGTTCAAGAGTCCGAAGAATCGTCGGAGATGCTGCCGGAACCAACCGAGAAGAAATCGGGAACCTGTCGGAACTTTTGGAAGTTCGCCGAAGAGATCGTCGGAGGTTCGCGGAGATCACCAAGAAGGCTCGGCTACTCGTTGAAGTCGTCACAAGATCGGGAGCTTGCTGGGAGTCTGTCAGAAGAAATCCGAGGGTATATCGGAAGTTCGTCGGAAAGCTCACCAGAATAAGACTCGACGTTCGTGATTGAAAACTTGTTTGGGATGTTTTTAGTTATGTAGTTCATATGTAATTAGGATTAGGATTAAAAGATAATCCTATATCCTGGTTAGGGGCCAACTAGGCCCAAAATTAGACTTGGTTTGGGCTAAATTTAAAGCCCAACCAGTGAACCAAAGAGTCTAGCGGTGCTGGGCGGTGGCACCGCCCAGCACCCGAGAGCCAGGCGGTGGCACCGCCAGTACACTGTCAGTGTCAAACACTGACAGGCGATGGCACTGCCAGCATCGGGAACCAAAGAGAATTCAAATTTTGGAGTCCAAATTTGAATCCTCTTGAGGCCTATAAATATCCCTTAATTCTCAGTTGAGATCACAACTTTTTGAGAAGCAATTGATTGAGAGAAAGGTCTTAGAAAAGTCTTAGCAAGCCTTATTTTCAATTTGCTAGAGTGTTCACTGTTAGGATCGAGAGCACTAAGGGGGGGGGGGGGTGAATTAGTGCAGCGGAAATTTTTCAGCGATTAAAAATGAAAGCTACGTTCATTCGATAAAAACTATTTTGATGCAAAAGCCGATTCTAAGATTACTTATGATTAAGTGCAGTTTACGTCCAAACACAGTTTGCGTCTAAGTGCAGTTTACGCAGTTTGCGTCTAAATGCAGATTGCGTCTAAGCGCAATTTGCATCTAAGCGCAGTTTGCATCTAAGCGCAGATTACGTCTAAGTGCAGTTTGTTTCTAAACACAGTTTGCGTCTAAGCGCAGTTTACGTCTAAGCTCAAATTCGGAAAGATCTGAACTTAGACACTCGATCGTAAAAGCGCAGAAGGCAGTTTGCAGTTATAAATGGAATCAAAACGTAAACGTAAACTGCAAAGAAACTCGTTCGTAAAAGCGCAGAAGACAGTTTGCAGTTATAAATAGAATCAAAACGTAAATGTAAACTACAATGTAAAGATCGTACGAAAACACCGATTTACGTCTGAATGCAGATTCGTAAAGATCAGAACTTAGAAACTTGTTCGTAAAAGCGTAGAGAGCAGTAGCTATGTAGGAGGTTTGCAGTAATGATAAAGTACTCAAAATAAAAGCAAACTAGAGATTTAGAGTGGTTCGGTCAGTCTTGACCTACTCCACTTTTGGCTTCCTCCACCGACGAGGTCATCGACGTCAACTAGAGGCCTTCCTTCAATAGGCGAAGGCCAACCACCCTCTTACAAATTTACTCCTTTTAGTGGGCTTAGGAGATTGTTAGGATCGGAGCGGCAGTAAGAGGGGGGGGGTGAATTAGTGCAGCGGATTAAAACTTCGATTTTAATCAAAATCTTTCGTACGTTAAGAACGAAACTTGAGAAATTTAACTTGAAGGCGTATTCTTAAAGTTGCGCAGCAAGAGTAATACAAACTAAAGCAGTAAGAAGATTTGCAGTAATGTAAATGACAACAATAAAAAGCAAACCAGAGATTACGCCGATTTTTAGAGTGGTTCGGTCAAATGACCTACTCCACTTGCGAGGCCCCTCTTCGATGAGGCTCCCACCTTCCACTAGCAAGTCTCTTGAAATGGAAGGGTAAACACCCCTCTTACAACCTTTTACAAGTAGCTCAACCTCTTACAAATTTTCAATAAGAAAGAAGGAGGAGAACTCTCTAGCAAATTGAAAACAAGACTTGCTAAGACTTTCTAAGACTTTTCTCTCAATCAAAATGCTTCTCAAAAGTTGTAACCTCAGTTGAGATTTGAGGGGTATTTATAGGCCTCAAGAGGATTCAAATTTTGGGCTCCAAAATTTGAATTTTCTTAGGGTTTCCGGTGCTGGCGGTGCCACCGCCCAGCACTCGGGTACTGGACGGTGCAACCGCCCAGCCAAGGAGGTGTCACCGCCCAGCACTCGGGTGCTGGGCGGTTCCACCGCCCAACTAGGCGGTGCCACCGCCTACAGTGTTTTCAGCCCAACTACAGTGTTTTCAGCCACTAGTTGGGCTTCAATCTTGGCTCTCTAGTTCGCTGGTTTAGCTTAATTTTTAGCCTAAACCAACTGTGACTTTGGGCCCAGTTGGCCCCTAACCAGGATATAGGATTATCTCTTAATCCTAATCCTAATTACAAGTGGACTACATAACCAAAACACATCCTAAGCAAATTTTCAACCGCGAACGTCGAGTATTGTTCCGGCGAGCTTTCCGACGAACTTCTTCCGACGGACTCCCTGCAAGCTCCCAATCTTTGTGATGACTTTTAACGAGTAGCCGAGCCTTCTCGGTGATCTCCGCGAGCCTCCGACGATTTCTTCGGCGAACTTCCGACACGTTCCCGATTTCTTCTCAGATGGTTCCGGCAGCATCTCCGATGATTCTTCGGTCTCTTAAACGTCCATCGAGCTCGACTCCGGTATCCTTGCTTTATATTTTCTGGTTATCGTAGTTAATCCTGCACACTTAACTTAATATGGATTAGATCAATTAACCCACCAATTGATTATATCATCAAAATCCAAGATTCAACAATCTCCCCCTTTTTGATGATGACAATCAATTGATGACGGAGTTAAACATAACTCCCCCTATCTATATGCCATATTATGAGAAGATAAAAAACACTTGAATTCCATCCCATTGGATTCAAGCATAACCCGATAAGTTCTAATCGTAGAACTTTATCGTTATCCTCATTAAACAATAGTAAGTACGAAACTTCGATGAAAATCATAAGTTAAATGATACGGGACGAATTTTGCTACGACAGAAGATAAAGATTTTCAATATAAATTTCATGATATCAATCTTGTGATATTTTCAAGGATTTGCAAGTCATATAAGACATTCATATCACACAGAAGATAAAGATTTTCAATATAAATTTCATGATATCAATCTTGTGATATTTTCAAGGATTTGCAAGTCATATAAGACATTCATATCACACAAGTTTTTGTAATTCATATTAGTCATGTCATATAAGTCATCACTTCTCCCCCTTTGTCATCAACAAAAAGGAAAATGAGACTTGAAGCACAAATTTTGTCATACAACGATTTTATCATTGAAAATTAAGTATGCAAAAATATTTACGCAGAGTTCATTTTAGAGGAAAATTCAGCATGCATTCATATTATCTAATCTCTTCTTTCTATGAATAATAGAAATTGTAGATATATAAGAGAGAGATTGGGATAAAAAATTCAAGTAGTAATTTCACGAAGTCAAGATCATAATTCGAATACAAACTCATTCAAATCGTCAAATTCATGAAAATCTCAACATTACTTTTTAATCATCACATAAGGCATTTAAAGAATTTTTGAAACATAGGAGAATGATGAATTTAAGCATACAATGTTTCAATCAAATTCAAGTCATGAATGCCAATACTTTCATATTTGTAAGTATCAATTCATGAATGCCAAGAGATATTATTTGTGATTCCAATTTTGCAAGATCAAGATTATGATTTAGATAAAACTTATTTAAATCAAATCGCTAACTTGAAATTCATAATCAAGTCATCAAAGTCGATTTCGAGATTTCACAACATGTCATATGGAATTTGAAGGAGAATGAGAGATGGAAAGAAGATGAAAAACTTTACGGAAAATCCAATCAAACAAGTTTATTGTTTAGGGACAATTTAACATACCTAATTCCCTTCTAATGAATTCAAATTGGTCTTCATTCAAGGCTTTTATGAATATATCTGCTAATTGATGCTTTGTGTCAATGAATTCTAGAACAACATTATTGTTAAGGACATGATCGCGTATGAAATGATGCCTAACGTCGATGTGCTTAGTTCTAGAATGCTGAATTGGATTTTTAGTAAGGCATATGGCACTAGTATTATCGCATTTTATGGGAATATTTTCAAGGTGAATTCCATAGTCTTCTAATGTATTTTTCATCCAAATTACTTGTGCACAACATGCACTTGCAGCAATGTATTCGGCTTCCGCCGTAGATAGTGCAACTGAATTTTGTTTCTTGGAAGTCCAAGAAACAAGTGCATGTCCTAAAAATTGGCATGTTCCGGATGTACTTTTTCTATCTATCCTGCATCCGCCAAAATCGGCATCTGCATAAGCTATTAGATCAAATTTTTCAGATTTTGGATACCACAATCCTAAATTTGGAGTTCCTTTAAGATACCTAAATATTCTTTTAACACTCTTAAGATGAGATAATTTAGGATTAGATTGAAACCTAGCGCAAAGTCCTACACTAAACATAATATCCGGTCTAGTCGCAGTGAGGTAGAGTAGACTACCTATCATTCCCCTATATGTTTTTTGATCGAAACTTTCACCATTTTCATCCATATCTAACTTAGTCGTAGTACTCATAGGGGTGTTTATTGCTTTTGAATTATCCATGTTAAATCGTTTTAACAATTCTAATGTATATTTCGATTGGTTAAGAAATATACCATCACTAAGTTGTTTGATTTGTAATCCCAAAAAGAAAGTTAATTCACCCATTAAACTCATTTCAAATTCAAGACTCATACATTTGGCAAATGATTCACATAGTGATTCATCCGAAGAGCCAAACACAATATCGTCAACATAAATTTGCACAATAAGAAAATTATTTTCAAAATGTTTAATAAACAATGTAGTATCAACCTTGCCTTTGGTAAAATTATTTAAAATAAGAAAGGAACTAAGCCTTTCATACCAAGCTCTAGGAGCTTGTTTTAAGCCATAGAGAGCTTTAGTCAATTTGAATACATGATTAGGAAGAAGAGAATTTTCAAATCCGGGAGGTTGTTCGACAAATACTTCTTCGGAAATAAAACCATTCAAGAAAGCACTTTTAACATCCATTTGAAATAGTTTAAAATTATTACTACTAGCATAGGCAAGGAGCATCCTTATGGCTTCTAATCGAGCCACGAGAGCGAAGGTTTCATCGTAATCGATACCTTCTTCTTGGTTGAAACCTTTGGCCACTAATCTAGCCTTGTTTCTAACCACGATACCATTTTCGTCTTGCTTGTTTCTAAAGACCCACTTAGTACCTATGACTAAGTGGTCACATGGTCTAGGAACAAGCTTCCATACCTCATTCCTCTCAAATTGGTTCAATTCTTCTTGCATTGCAATGATCCAAAAGTCATCTTTTAAGGCTTCGTCAATGCATTTAGGTTCAATTTGAGAAAGGAAAGCGGCGTTAGCACAGAAATTTTTGAAAGAAGAACGAGTTTGAACCCCTTTTGATGTATCTCCTATAATTTGCTCTTTTGGATGAGCATCTACATACTTCCATTCTTTTGGTAAAGAAATTTCGGAAGAAGATGCATTCAAATGGCTATTTTGAGGAGAGGGTTCATTTAAATTCAAATTATCAAAACCAAGATCATCATCAAAATCATTTTTCTTTAAATCGGAAATTTCATTAAAAACTACATGAATAGACTCTTCAATTACTAAAGTTCTTTTATTAAAAACCCGAAAAGCTTTAGAAACGGAAGAGTAACCAAGAAAGATGCCTTCATCGGATTTAGCATCAAATTTTCCTAAAGCATCCCTTTCATTTAAAATAAAGCATTTACAACCAAAAACTTTAAAATAGGAGATGTTTGGTTTTTTGTTATTCCATAATTCATAGGGAGTTTTGGATAAGGATGGTCTTATTAGGACTCTATTCATGATGTAGCAAGCCGTATTTACGGCTTCGGCCCAAAAGTACTTAGGTAAACTATGTTCATTCAACATAGTTCTTGCCATTTCTTGTAGGTTTCTATTTTTCCTTTCAACTACTCCATTTTGTTGAGGATTTCTTGGAGTTGAGAAGTTGTGATTGTACCCATTACTTTCGCAAAAATTTTGAAAGTCACGGTTTTGGAATTCACCACCGTGATCACTCCGAATTGATGAAATCATGAAGCCTTTTTCGTTTTGAGTGAGTTTACAAAATTTAGAGAAACACTTGAAGCAATCACTTTTGTGAGCTAAGAAATAGGTCCAAGTGTATCTAGAGTAGTCATCCACAATCACAAAGGCATATTTGCTTCCACCTAGACTTGTTGTATCAATTGGTCCAAATAAGTCCAAATGGATCAATTGTAATGGTCTAGTAGTGCTAATTTGATTTTTTGGTTTGAAGCTTGTTTTTATTTGTTTGCCTAGTTGACATGCATAGCATACTTTGTCCTTAATAAACTTTATATTTGGAATTCCTCGTACTAATTCTTGAGATGAGATCTTAGATATTGTTTTCATGCTTGCATGGCCTAATCTCCTATGCCAAAGCCAAGCATCATCATTTACGGCGGAGAAGCACATTTCATTACTTAGTTCATCAAGATTGATGGTATAGACATTATTTTGTTTTAAAGCAATCATAGTCATGTTATGATTTGGTTTTTCAATAATGCACATATTTGATTCAAATCTAACAATGTAACCTTTATCGCATAGTTGACTAATACTCAAGAGATTATGTTTCAATCCATCAACTAGTAAGACATCATCAATGGAAAAATTAAATTTGTTACCAATAGTTCCCTTGCCAATGATTTTGCCCTTGTTGTTGTCTCCGAAGGTAACGTACCATTCTTCTTTGCTAGTGAGCATAGAGAAATGAGATGGATCTCCAGTCATATGTCTTGAGCATCCACTATCGAGATACCATCTCTTGCTCCTAGCTTGTGGGTTTGTCTACAAAAGAGGATGATTTTTAGGTACCCATTTGATTTTGGGTGCCTCAAAAATTGACCCACTAACTTTGTTATTTATGATTGAATTCTTTATAGTTCCTTTAGGAACCCATATTAATTTTTGTAAACTAATTTTCCTAAATGGGCATTTGTAGGCAATATGTCCGGATTTGCAACAAAAGTTGCATTTCACATAAGAGGAAACATGTAATGTAGGTCCTTTTACGAAAGTGGTGGGATTTTGATGTAATCCTTTTACAAATCCAATTCCATTTCTATTTGCGATGTGACCCTTGTTTGCAAGGATCATATCTAATCCTTTGCTACCAACCTTAAACTTGTTTAAGGTTTCCTTAAGAAGCATATTTTCATTATTTATTGCTTCTAAGTGCTCACACTTAGAGCATGGAGGAGTTTGAAGACTATCAAACTTATCTTGTAGCAAAGCATGCTCTTTCTTTAAGATACTTAACTTCTTGCTAACAGTTCTACATTCATCAAATAATTCATGAAAAGCGATAGATAGTTCTTCAAAAGATAAATCTTCATTAAATAAATCACATACCTCTTCTCCTAACGCCATTAGCGCGTAATGAGCAACTTGCTCGGTGTTGGACTCCTCTTCTTCGGATGCACTTGAATCATCCCACGTTGCCTTGAATGCCTTCTTCTTTGATGTCCTCTTTTTGGCTTGAGGACAATCGTTCTTGTAGTGTCCCGGTTTTTTGCATTCATAGCAAATCACTTGGTCTTTCTTTTGTTCAAATTTATTTTTTGTATTATTTTTAAATCTGTTCTTTCTTAAATATTTTTTAAACTTTTGAGTCAAAAGTGCAATGTCATTGTCACTGTCCTCATCACTTGATGTTCCTTTCAAGTGGTCTTCTTGTGATTTGAGTGCCATATCCTTCCTGTTCTTTGGAAGGGGGTTCTCGAGCTCGTCATGAGCTTGACATGTCATTTCGTAGGTCATTAGAGACCCAATGAGTTCTTCAAGAGGGAATGCTTTAAGGTCTTTGGCCTCTTGAATGGCCGTAACTTTTGGATCCCAACTTTTAGGGAGGGATCTTAAGATTTTAGTTACTAGTTCAAAGTTAGTAAAATCTTTACCAAGAGCTTTGAGTCCATTGATGACATCCGTAAACCGGGTGTACATGTCTCCGATGGACTCACTTGGTTTCATTCGGAAAAGTTCGTAAGAGTGCACAAGGATGTTGATTTTGGACTCTTTCACTCGGCTAGTGCCTTCATGAGTGACCTCAAGAGTTCTCCAAATATCAAAAGCCGAATCACACATTGAAACACGATTAAATTCGTTTTTGTCTAGTGCACAAAACAAGGCATTCATAGCCTTTGCATTTAAAGCAAAAACCTTCTTCTCCGATTCATTCCATTCGCTCATCGGAAGAGAAGATTTTTGAAATCCATTCTCGACAATAGACCAAAGCTCAAAGTCCATAGAAATGAGGAAGATTCTCATGCGAGTCTTCCAATATGTGTAATCCGACCCATTAAACAAAGGTGGTCGTGCAATAGAATGGCCCTCTTGCATGCCGGAGTAAGCCATCTCTCTTGGGTATTAAACCAAATATGAGAGATAACCTTGCTCTGATACCACTTGTTAGGATCGGAGCGGCACTAAGAGGGGGGGGGTGAATTAGTGCAGCGGATTAAAACTTCGATTTTAATCAAAATCTTTCGTACGTAAAGAACGAAACATGAGAAATTTAACTTGAAGGCGTATTCTTAAAGTTACGCAGCAAGAGTAATACAAACTAAAGCAGTAAGAAGATTTGCAGTAATGTAAATGACAACAATAAAAAGCAAACCAGAGATTACGCCGATTTTTAGAGTGGTTTGGTCAAATGACCTACTCCACTTGCGAGGCCCCTCTTCGATGAGGCTCCCACCTTCCACTAGCAAGTCTCTTGAAATGGAAGGGTAAACACCCCTCTTACAACCTTTTACAAGCAGCTCAACCTCTTACAAATTTTCAATAAGAAAGAAGGAGGAGAACTCTCTAGCAAATTGAAAACAAGACTTGCTAAGACTTTCTAAGACTTTTCTCTCAATCAAAATGCTTCTCAAAAGTTGTAACATCAGTTGAGATTTGAGGGGTATTTATAGGCCTCAAGAGGATTCAAATTTTGGGCTCCAAAATTTGAATTTTCTTAGGGTTTCTGGTGCTGGCGGTGCCACCGCCCAACCAGGCGGTGCCACCGCCCAGCACTCGGGTACTGGACGGTGCAACCGCCCAGCCAAGGAGGTGTCACCACCCAGCACTCGGGTGCTGGGCGGTTCCACCGCCCAACTAGGCGGTGCCACCGCCTATAGTGTTTTCAGCCACTAGTTGGGCTTCAATCTTGGCTCTCTAGTTCGCTGGTTTAGCTTAATTTTTAGCCTAAACCAACTGTGACTTTGGGCCCAGTTGGCCCCTAACCAGGATATAGGATTATCTCTTAATCCTAATCCTAATTACAAGTGGACTACATAACCAAAACACATCCTAAGCAAATTTTCAACCGCGAACGTCGAGTATTGTTCCGGCGAGCTTTCCGACGAACTTCTTCCGACAGACTCCCTGCAAGCTCCCAATCTTTGTGATGACTTTTAACGAGTAGCCGAGCCTTCTCGGTGATCTCCGCGAGCCTCCGACGATTTCTTCGGCGAACTTCCGATACGTTCCCGATTTCTTCTCAGATGGTTCCGGCAGCATCTCCGATGATTCTTCGGTCTCTTAAACGTCCATCGAGCTCGACTCCGGTATCCTTGCTTTATGTTTTCTGGTTATCGTAGTTAATCCTGCACACTTAACTCAATAATATGGATTAGATCAATTAACCCACCAATTGATTATATCATCAAAATCCAAGATTCAACAGAGATAACCCTTACATAAGTTTTCTCTCCTCTCTTTACAACTCAATCTTTGAAGAACAGAAAGAGGAGAACTTTTGGACTTTACACAAATTTGAGCTCTTAGAATCACAGAAAAGATCAAGAATTTGGTGTAGGTCTATATCTTTTCAGTGCTGAATGGGTGGGGTATTTATAGGCCCCAACCCAGTTCAAATTTGGAGCTCAAAACGATCAAATCCCGGAATTTCGGGATCAGGCGGTTGCACCTCCTGACTGGGGCGGTTGCACCGCCTGGCAGAGCTCGAAGACTGAGCCTCTGGGCGGTGCCACCTCTGTCAGGGGCGGTTGCACCTCTCTGCCAGAGCTCGAAGACCGAGCTCAAGCGGTTGCACCGCCTGACTGGAGAGCTTGTACCGCCTGGCAGAGCTCGAAACTTGAGCTCTAGCGGTGCTACCTCCTGACAGAGGAGGTTGCACCGCCCAGTCTCGCTCGAAGATTGAGCCCTGGGCGGTTGCACCTCTTGGCTGGGGTGGTTGCACCACCCAGTCTCGCTGGGAGACATAGCCTGGGCGGTGCTACCACCCTGCCTGGGCGGTGCTACCACCCTGCCTGGGTGGTTGCACCTCCCACAGCAATCTGGGTCCGAATGGGTTGAACCATTCGACCCAATTTGAGTTCTTCAAGGGCCCAATTGCCCCAGGATTAAGCTAATGGGATCACCTCCCATTTCTAACTTAATCAAAGTGCTAACTATGATTATTTCCTAAGACATATTCTGCAGCTTGCTTCGGTGCGTCACTCGCTTCTTCCGGCGAACTTCCGTCGATCATCCGATGAACCCTCGGTGATACTCCTGCGGACTTCCGGCAAACTCTTGGACTGCGATGATCCACTTGGCAAGTTCCGACGAGCTCCTTTGGCAAGCTTCTGGACTTTTCGGATTTGTTCCCGTAGAACCTCCGACGACTGTCCGAACTTCCGTCGAGCTCTCGAACTTCCAACGTGATCATTGTCATGACTCCGGCGCAACTCCTGCTGCATGTCTTACTTTCATTGTAGTTAATGCTGCACACTTATCTCAACACATACATTAGACAACAAATGACAATTGACTTCATCATCAAAATCCGAGATTCAACAATCTCCCCCTTTTTGATGATGACAATCAATTGATAATGGAGTTAACCTTAACTCCCCCTGTCTATATGCCATACTTCTTGAATTTAAAACTTTATAAATTCAAGAGACGTATTCCCATCATGATTCCTATCATAATGTATCTCTTTGATGATGATGTCAAGGCTTGACATACATTTTCAAATTTAACAAATTTGAATGATGGTTATTGTAGCAATTCATCATATTATAAGATATCGACATGTAAAGCTGTGAAGCAAGATTTTGATATCATTACATGATGTACACATTTCGAATATTTTAGCAAGTGTAGCATTGCATCACATGGTAAGATATCAGTTCGTACGATGCAAATTTTTGTTTGATATCTTGATACAGGGCATATGGCAATCATATATTTCTTGGTGATGCAAGTATGGCCTAATCATAGCATAAGTGATAGCAACCATATCAACATCAGTAATAGCAACCATATCATTATCAGTGATAGCAGATATGGCCTAATCATAACATTAGTAATAGCAACCATATCAATTCATATTTTTCTCCCCCTTTGTCATCAACAAAAAGCATGGTAGCATTATCAAAAAGCATGGTAGATATGATTCCAGCAGGTTATCAAGCAAATAAGGGAAGGCATGACATATATACTACTTTGAATATCTCTTCTCCTTGTTATGTTATAGTTCATTGCTTGAAGGAGGAAACTCATTTTTCAAAAAGTTTTCATAAGAGTGTACAGGAAAATCCTATTTTTAGCATTCAAACCGAAAATAAGATGAACTTCTTACATGCATTCGGATATGAGTAAGCTACTGATTTTCAAAAACATTTGTCACATAATTTCCAACATGTTATTTGATCAAGTGATACCAAGGCATGTAATAGTAATCAATAATGTCCGAAAAATAATTTTAACTAGTTTAAGTATTCGGACACATCAACATTCCGAATTCTCTTCTTATGAAATTAAATTGTTCTTCACTTAGAGGTTTTGTAAAGATATCAGCTAGTTGATGTTTCATATCAATGTCATATTGCTGACTTATCAACTACATTGGTATGTCACTTTATATTTATCAAGGCATAAGGTTTTCAAAACATTTAGTTTGAATGTAAAATCCGAGATAAACAACAAGAGATGTTTGTAACTTTACATATGCTTACAGATCAAGGTAAAGAGTAACATATGGAGTTTACAACATATCAGGTAACCATTTCAAAGACAAAGTTCTTCATGATGAGTAACATAAGGAGTTTTCAACATGCCATATCAAAGACAAAGTCCATGAGGAGTTTATAACAACAATGGATGATTGTGTTCATACAAGCTCATTCATCAGGTGGAAGGTTAAAGTGCCTAAATAAAGAGTCAAATTGTCGATGAATTTGCTGCAGCTCAGTTAGGATTTGATCTTGTCGAAGTTCAAGTCGTTCTTGCCTTTGTTCGAATCGGTCCATCCGAATCCCAATATCTTCGACAAATGATGCGTGAGTTTGCTCAAACGGATGTGTTTCCTTAAAAGGATAGATCAGAGGAGATTGGGTACCCCTAAAGACTGGTGTTTTCGGTTCTGGTTCAGGTTGAGGGGGATCAGTTCTTCTTAGCATTCTAACCTAGTTACCGTTGTCACGCCCCTCAAAATATCGACAATATTTAAAGTTTTTATCACATCTAACCCAGGATCCAAACATACATTTGAGGTCACTAAGAAAACATTCAGATCAAAATTTCACCTCTATAGTCTACAAATTCATAACCCTGTGCAGTTCATAAACATACCACACATCACTCGATAATTCATATAATCTGAACTCAACTCAACAAAATAATAACCACAACATAAATTCACAAGTGGGGAAGTCTATGCAGTCACCAAACCAACGATTACCATAAGTTCATATCATTACATGAATTTAACTTAACATTTAAAAAATCCTATACATTAGGGATCCTTTAACTTACACAAAATCCACAGGTTTAGATTCATCGTCAACATTTCAATAGATACAAAGTGGCTTATGCAACACATACATATATGCTAATAAAGATCAGCCCAAAATCTTCTAACTTTCCACTACCTCAGCCCAATCTTAACATTTAAGCAAACGGTACGCTATCCTGAAAAATTTATCAACAAACGGGGTGAGCATAAAGAGCTCAGCAAGTGACTAACATATCCATATCAAATAGTACAATTTCAAAAGAGATACAGTTTCAAAATACAAGACAGAGTATACGATTTCGTAGACATAATATCATTAGGAGCAGAGACACAATTGTCCTTTCAATTTTACATATTTGGTTCCTGACACATAGGGCATAGAGTAATTAGAGAATATCAGTAACAAAGGAAACATATCGGAGCTTATCAATGGCATATAAAATATTCCGAAGCATATCAACGGCATATGAAACATTTCGAAGCAAAAATCATCAGTGAATGAAGCATTTCAGAGCATATAAAAAATAAATACCGTACAGAAGCTCAAACGTCGTCCTTGACGTTGCAATCATATCATTCTTATCCAAAGCATGAACATAAACAACTCACCAAAACTCTGGATGTCATATCAAACATATAGAAGGTGTAGTGGGATCTCAGTCAGAATGTGATTCATCCATTTCTGAATGACCACCTGACAAAAGTCTCCCACGTCTGGGAGCTCCATCCACCCACGTCTAGGTGAAGTCAGAGGGGGCCGGCTGTAACACCCCTCATTTCCGAATTTGCATATAAATTTCTGTTGATAATGTAAGCATTTATTTTAAATTGACAAAAGAAATAGAGTATGAATCAGAGGTAACTTATTTGTAAGATTTAGGAGATCTGTTAAAAAAAAAAGAGAAAGAATCTGAGGACCTATATGCAAACCCTAAGGACCTAATCGTGAATATGATAAAAACAAGGACTAAACTGCAAAATGCACAAAATGACAAATTCCACCTTTTAAGCCTCTCTGCCTTCGTTCTTATGGAAGCAGAGAAGGCAGCTCGTGGGTGATTAGGGAAAGAAAGAAAGAAGAAGAAGAAGAAGAAAAAAATTGGGGTTTTTAGGGTTCTTGCTTTAATCTTTTCACTCCAGGTCAAAATTCTCAAAGGCAAGTGTTCTATTTAGAAACTGATATGTCTCTCTTTGGACATAGAACCATGGATTCTGAAGTTTTTTCGGTAAACTGACCCCTATACACTGTTTCAGCTATAAGTTTTAGTACAAAATGTGAATTCGGGCAGGAACTATTTTGTTTGAAATTAGACTCTAGTATCTTCCTTTTGACACTGATTTTGAAGATTTTGGACACCAAATACTTACTCAAACATCTGTTTCAAATGAGCCTATAGACGCTGTACAACAGGGTTTAAGATTTCTGACCTGTCGATACTAAAATGCCTATAACTCCCTGATGAAAATTCTGATTTGTACCAAACTAATTTTATTTGAAACTAGACTTGAAAATCTTTCTTTTGACATATAGTTTGAAAATTTTGATATTCAATTGCCTACCCTATTATCTGTTGAATCCGACCCTATAAATTCTGTAAAACAGTGATTGTGTTTTTGACCTTGTGTTACCAAATCAAAGGTAACTCCGTGTTGGGAACCCTGTTTCATATGAAATATATTCCATCAGAATATAGATTGATATATGATTCGACCATAGCTTTCTTATGGGTATTGGAGAATAATTGATATTCTGAAGTATTTGTTTGATGTGCCACTGGAATTCTGTCCGAAATCGAGCTTTGGTCGATTTCGCGTATTCTGTTCCGTTCCTTTGGATATTTGAATTCGTCTAACCTTCTTTTTGGAATTGAGCTAAATATGATTGCTTGGAATCCCTGTACACTCTTGTTTCCATTTCATTCCAAATCTGAATACATTTGTGAGAGATTTGTTCTTTGTTTCGTATTGTCTCGAAAAGGCACATGCACATTTTGTTGTTCCACGTGTGCTTCCGATATATGCTACTTATTGTTAAAACTACCCTCTTGTACTCTGGTGTGTGGGATTGTCTGGACCTTTGCCAGAAATGGTAAAGGGTATGCGCTTATTGGCCGCTCTGTGGGGTCCCGCTCTGTGGGATATTCTAGACCTTTGCCAGAAATGATAAAGGGTATGTGCTTAGAGCCTACGATGCTCTGCCGGCCCCCTCTGACTTCACCTAGACATGGGTGGATGGAGCTCCCAGACGTGGGAGACTTTTGTCAGGTGGTCATTCAGAAATGGATGAATCACATTCTGATTGAGATCCCACTACACCTTCTATATGTTTGATATGACATCCAGAGTTTTGGTGAGTTGTTTCTGTTCATGCTCTGGATAAGAATGATATGATTGCGACATCAAGGACGACGTTTGAGCTTCTGTACAATATTTGTTTTTGATATGCTCTGAAATGCTTCATTCACTAATGATTTTGCTTCGAAATATTCCATATGTCGTTGATATGCTTCGTAACATTTTATATGCCATTGATAAGCTCTGATATGTTTCCTTTGTTACTGATATGCTCCAATTACTCTATGCCCCATCTGTCAGTAACCAAATATGTAAGATTGAAAGGACAATTGTGTTTCTGCTCCTAATGATATTATGTCTACTAAATCGTATATTCTGCCTTGTATTTTGAAACTGTATCTCTTTGGAAATTGTACTATTTTGATATGGATATGTTAGTCACTTGCTGAGCTCTTTATGCTCACCCCGTTTGTTGATAAATTTTTCAGGATAGCATATCGCTTGCTTAAATGTTAAGATTGGGCTGAGGCGGTGGAAAGTTTAGAAGATTTTGGGTAGATCTTTGTTAGCATATGTGTATTTGTTGTATAAGATACTTTGCATCTTATGAAATGTGACGATAAATCTAAACGTGTGGATTTTGTGTAAGATAAAGGATCCCTCATGTATAGGATTTTGGAATGTTAAGTTAAATTTATGTAATGATATGATCTTATGGTAATCGTTGGTTTGGTGACTGCATAGACTTCCCCACTTGTGAATTTTATGTTGTGGTTATTATTTTGATGAGTTAAGTTCAGTTTGTTTGAATTATCGAGTGATGTGTGGGATGTTTATGAACTGCATAGGGTTATGAATTTGTAGACTATAGAGGTGAGATTTTTGATCTGAATGTTTTCTTAGTGACCTCAAATGTGTGTTGGGATCCTGGATTAGTTATGATGAAAATTTTAAATATTGTCGATATTTTGAGGGGCGTGACACCGGCAGAGCATCGCAGGCTCTAAGCACATACCCTTTACCATTTCTGGCAAAGGTTCAGACAATCCCACACACCACAGAGTACAAGAGGGCAGTTTTAGCAATAAGTAGCATATATCGGAAGCACAAGCGGAACAACAAAACGTACATGTGCCTTTTCAATATAATATGATGCAAGGAACAAATTTCTCACAAATGTATTCATATTAGGAATGAAATGGAAGCAAGAGTATACAGGGAATCCAAGCAATCATATTTAGCTCAATTCAAATAAGAATGTTAGAAGAATTCAATATCCAAAGAAATGAAACAGAATACGCGAAATCGACCAAAGCTCGATTTCTGACAGAATTCCAATGGCACATAGAACAAATATGTCAGATTATCAATTATGCTCCAATACCCTTAATAAAGCTGTCATTGAAAGATATATCAACCTATTTTCTGTTGAAATAAGTTTCGTACGAATCAGAGTTTCCAACAAGGAGTTACCTTTGATTTGGTAACCCAAGGTCAAAACACAATCACTGTTTTACAGAATACATAGGGTCGGATTCAACAGATACTAGGGTAGGCATTTGGATTCTAAAATTCTCAAACTATATGTCAAAGGAAATATTTTTAAGTCTAGTTTCAAATAAAATCAGTTTGGTACAAATCAGAATTTCCAACAGGGAGTTATAGGTATTTCAGTATCAAAAGGTCATAAATCTTAATCCCTGATTTACAGCGTTCATAGACTCATTTGCAACAGACGTTTGGGTAAGTATTCGGTATTCAAAATCTTCAAAATTCATGTCAAAGAAAAGATATAAGAGTCTAATTTCAAACAAACTAGGTCCTGTTCAAATCTGCATTTCGTACTAAAAATTATAGCTGGAATCGTATATAGGAGTCAGTTTACCAAAAAATTTCAAAATCGATGGTTCTTTGCCCAAGGAGAGAACATATCGGTTTCTAAATAGAAATCCTTCAGTTTATTTTGAATCAACATAAAACAGAGACTAAAAATTCTGTAGTATGGGGTTAGAACACTTGTCTTTGAGAATTTTGACCCCCAATTGAGAAGATTGAGTAAGAAACCTCAAAGCCCCAATTTTTCTTCTTCTTCTTCCCCCTTTCTTTTCTCTTCTTCTTTCTTTCTTTCTCTGTTCTTTCACACAGCAGCTGCTTTCTCTGGTTCCTTAAGAACGAAGTCAGAGAGGCTTAGGCAGTGGGATTTGTTATTTTGTGCATTTTGTAGTTTAGTCCTTATTTTTATTATATTCACGATTAGGTCCTCAGGGTTTACATATAGGTCCTCAGATTCTTTTTTGAACAAATCTCCCAAATCTTAAAAATAAGTTATCTCTAATTCATACTCTATTTCTTTTGTCAATTTAAAATAGATGCTTACATTATCACTAGAAATTTATACGAACATTCGGAAACGAGGGATGTTACACTCTCCACCCTTTAAAAGAAAAATTTAGTCCTCTAAATTTATCGTACCTCTATCGGTGAAAAGATAGGGGTACACCTTTTTCATTTCCTCCTCTAGCTCCCAAGTTGTCTCCTCTCCAGAATGATGTCTCCAAATTACTTGAACAAATGGGATGACCCGATTCCTGAGGACTTTTTCTTTCTTATCAACAATCTGAATAGGCACTTCCACATAAGATAAATCTTTATCGATCTCTACCAGCTCATACTTATTGATGTGAGAAGGGTCATATATATACTTCCTAATCATCGAGACATGAAATATATCATGGACATGGCACAATGCTGGTGGCAAGGCAATCCTGTAAGCGACAGAACCAACCCTCTCAAGAACCTCAAAAGGTCTAATAAATCTTGGGCTTAATTTTCCTTTCTTCCCAAACCTTATAATGCCTTTGGAAGGGGAGACTTTTAAGAATACAAAATCTCCGATTTCAAACTCAATATCTCGTCTTCTATTGTCGGCATAACTCTTTTGACGACTCTGAGCAGTTTTTAACCTTTTCCTTATTACTTGAATTTTCTCAGTAGTTTCTTGCACCTTGTCCGGTGCTAACAGCTTTCTGTCACCAACTTCCTCCCAACATATAGGTGTTATGCACTTTCGCCTATATAAAGCTTCATAAGGAGCCATCTGAATACTTGAATGATAACTATTATTATAAGTGAACTCAACAAGTGAAATATCCTTATCCCATTCACCTTTCCAATCCATAACATAGGCTCTAAGCAGATCCTCAAGTGTTTGAATTGTTCTTTCTAACTGACCATCAGTCTGAGGATGATATGCAGTACTAAACTTAACTTTAGTGCCCATCGACTCCTGCAATCTTCTCCAGAGTCTAGAGAGAAATCTGGAGTCTCTATCAGAGATGATCTCCTTTGGAATACCATGAAGTCTTACTATTTCATTAACATATAAATCTGCAAGTCTATGTTAGAACCCTTGCAGATTCTAAACTTGGGGTTGATCTCTTTAGGGGATCGGCCTCCTTGGAACTCTATAGGGGTTCCTCCCTCCAAGTTGCTGCTCAAAGGCTGCAGAAAAGATTCATCTATTGCTTATCAAAAGAGATGGAATACATGGCTATTTATAGGGCTTCTAAACCCTAACTCCTAATAGGACTCCTACTTAAGACTCTTACTTCTAACCAACTCCTAATAGGACTCCTACTCAAGACTCCTATTCCCTTACAACTCCTAATTCTTCTCTAAGAAAAACCTCCTACATGAATGCCCCTCTCAATTAGGACTCTCCTAGCTAGAGTCCTAACATAATGTCCCTCTCAATTAGGACTCTCCTAGATAGAGTCCTAACAGTTTTACATGAATGTCCCTCTCAATTAGGACTCTCCAAGCTAGAGTCCTAACAGACCCGCCCTCTTCAAATCAGCCTTGTCCTCGAGGCTGATGATTCGTGAATTCTGGGAATTTGATCTTCAAGTCGTCATAGTTCTCCCAAGTGACATCTTCTATTGGTAGGTTCGTCCACTGTATTAGCACTTCATTAGTGGGTCGTCGTCGTCGAGTCACGATCCGTCGATCAATAATGGCACTTGGCTGGGTCTGGAGTTCTCTTTGGGTAGTCATATTTGGTGGGTGGCTTTGGGCTGTCTCCAAGCACCTATTTAAAACTTCCGTCTGGCTCTTGGTTTGTGGGTGATATGTTGTACTCCTTTCTAATTTAGTACCCTGCATATAGAATAACTTTGTCCAAAATCTGCTCTTGAAATTGCAAGTAGAATTTGTCACAAGCACAATGCGTCCCTTATAACATAATTCTTTTGAGTCCCGATTGTAATGAGCCACGGAGCTTGGTGCTTCCTCTAATTTTTTTTGTATCTTACTGGTCTCCGAATCTTCCTGCCATTCCATCTTAATATCCTCAAGAAAGTCGTTGGTTGGAAGTAAAACGACCGAAAATTCAGCTTGCTCAAGTAGCTGCGAAAGCGCATCTGCAACAATATTCTCTTTCCACATTTTGTAAGTTATTTCATAATCAAATCCAAGAAGTTTTGTTACCCATTTTTGCTGCTCAGGGGATGGTATCTTTTGCTCCAAAAAGTACTTGAGGCATTTATGGTCGGTTTTATTTTGAAATCGTCGACCAATCAAGTAGGGTCTCCACCTCGTTGCTGCGCGCACAATGGCGAGCATCTCCTTATCATATGTTGACTTATTTTGATGGGAGGGAGATAATGCCTTGCTAGTATATGCGAGTGGTCGACCATCTTGCATGAGAATGACTCCAATTCTGACTCCAGATGTGTCGGCCTCAATAATGAAGGGTCGGTTGAAATCTGGTAGTGTTAGCACCTGCGTCGTCGTCATGGCTACCTTAAGTTTGTCGAAGGCAGTGGAGGCTCTGTCCAACCATTGGAAGACATCTTTTTCTAGTAAGGAAGTAAGTGGTGCACTGATCTTTCTATAGTTTTTCACGAACTTGCGGTAGTAGCCTGTTAAACCCAGAAAGCCATGTAGCAATTTTATGTTTCTCGAGGTCGGCCAGTTTTGCATTACTCCAATTTTGAAGGGGTCCACTGCCACACCTTCCTCTGATATGATATGCCCAAGATATTCCACCTTTTGTTGAAGAAAGCAAAAATTCATGGTTGTTGTGTGTTCAAAAGGTGGTTTTCCGTATGTCTTCTTCGCATGCTCGTATTTGATGATACCCGGATCAAAGGTCCAGCTTTGTAAAGATTTGTGCTCCCTTTCATCTAGCAATTCATCTACTATTGGAATAAAGTATTTGTCCTTGATGATTATGCCATTGAGAGCTCGGTAATCAACACATATTCGCCTTGTTCCGTCCTTCTTGCATACAAGTAGCACCGGTGAAGAGTAGAGGTTGCAACTTGGCTGAATAACTCCTGTTTCGAGCATCTCTTTTATAATCCTTTCTATTTCATCCTTCTGGAGATGTTGATACTGATATGGCTGAGCATTTGCTGAAGATTTGCCTGGAAGAATCATTATACAATGATCATGCCAACAGGTAAGAGGTAGGTTGCGCGGTTCGTCAAATATATTTGAAAATTCAGTAAGCAAAGGAAGTAGATTTGGATCTTCAAATTCTGTTGGCTCTCCCTTAGTTTGCTGCTCAAGTTGTACCAAAAAACCGCTGTATACTTTATGCAAAACATTCTCCATTTGTTGTGTGCAAATCGTTGTTATGTCGCCCCCACGTTTCCCATGCAATGTCACCTGTTTCTCCTTACTGTAAAATTTCATAATTAGTTTCATAAAATTCCAGGAAATATCACGTAATGTCGTCAACCATTTAATTCTGAGCATGGCCTCATGATTATTAAGAGGGAGAAGGAAGAAATCTGCAATTATCTCTTGGTCCTGCAGCAATAGTTTCTCCTGCGGGTGCCTATGATCACAATTTAAAATCCGTCCATCTGTGACCTTAATATCAAACCTGCAGCGATTCTTGATAGGTAATGTGATATTCGAACAGCAAGCTTACTATTTAGGAAGTTAGTAGTACTTCCCGTGTCGATGAGAACAGTGATTGGTTGTTGTTTGAGAAGGCCTTCAACTTTCATCGTTTGCGGGTTTGAGTAACCAGCTAGTGTATGTACCGTAACTTCAGTCGGTTGTGGCTCTTCTTCTGCATCTTTTTCTTCAAGGCTCTCTTCTGAATGTTCAATGACCTCTTCTTCTATCGGTTCAATCATAAGAAGTCCCCCTTTACTACAGCGATGCTCACGGCTCCACTGCTCGTCACAATGCCAACATAACCCCTTCGTATATCGCTCCCGAAGCTCTTCTCTTATTAACCTCTTTGGTGTAGGGACTTGGTCGACAGTAGGGGGGGTTGAGGGCTTCAATATTACTGGTTGAGGAACGACCCTAGTCCTCAGAGCTTCATGGTTCAATTGCTCCTCTTGATGTCGTGCGAAAGAGATGGCTGCCATAAGCGTATACGGTTGTCGCGCTTTAACTTCTCCTCGGATCTCCGGCTTCAAGCCCTCAATGAAGGTCCTCAATAGCTGTTTTTGAGACCAATCATGATTTTGATTAGATAACCTTTCAAACCTGGTTTGGTACTCCTGAATGGTGGAGGTTTGTCGGATCTTTGCTAGTTGTTCGTCAATATTCTCGTAATCGGTTGGTCTGAAGCGGATCAGTAGTCCTTCTTTGAATTGTTGCCATGAAAGGACTCCATAAGTATGTTCAAACTATTTAAACCACTGTATAGCATCCCCTTCAAGATGTATAGCTGCAATTTTCACCAAAGATGCATCTGCGATTTTGTGGTACCGAAAATATCGCTCCGCGTGTGAGATCCAACCAATCGGGTCTCCTTCTTCCCATCTAGGGAAGTCCACTCTCATGCATGGATAGTTGAGGTTGGTCATAGAGCTTCTCCTCTCTTGGAAGTCATATCTTTGGGCTTGGTGCGATTGGGTAAAGCTCTCTCCTTGATGTGATTTCTTCGGGCTTAGTGGTCGGCCCAATCTGAGTTCGGTAAAGAGCATCCCAATCTTATCCTCCATTCGCGCCTCGAAGGCTTCGAATTTAGCATTGAATACCTCCTCAGATATCATAGTATATGCCGTCTAATCTGTGATATCAAGATCTCTCTTTTGTTGTCGGGTTAAAGGTATGTATTGGTTAAGAAAGGTGATGGTCGAAAGGGTTGGTAGATTGGTGGATGTAGGCTACGATTTAGGCTCGTTTTGTGGCTATTTTGGGTGCAGGTTGAGGGTGTGGTTTGGTAGAGTTTTAGGGCGGTAGTTAAAAGTTTTGGATATGTGGTAGATGGTAGCAAAGGTTTGGTAGAAATCAATGGAAGTTGCAGTAAGTATGTGCTGTCTTGTAAGAGTAGAATTGTCGTCGAAGAAACAACGGTTTCTCGACGTAATTCCCACCAAAAACGTGAGAGAATTGAGGAGGGAATTGATAGCAAAATCACAATTTATATGACAGCAAGGATATCTAATTTAATCAAGAAAATTTCGGCAGTATAACAGCAAGGAAATTGGTGCAAGTTGCAATTGCAGAATTCTCGTCGAAAAATTTCAGCAGGATACGACGAAAATTTGCAGCAACATAAAATCGTTTTTTGAGATGAATTTTCTTAATAGATTAATCTTAGATAGAAGCCAAGATGATATATGAAGTGTATAAGAAATTTCATTCAAAAAAGATTGCAAATAGATGGGTTAAGGCAATAATATGCGGCTGAAATTTTCTGCAGCATAGATTTTCAAGTGCAGCAGATTGGACATAAAAGATCAGTAGTTTATATTTCGAATTTTTCGATGAAACCAAAGGGAAATCTACTGTTAGGAAGTGTCAAAGATGTCATAAAAATTTCGTAGAAATTTGGATAGAAAAAGCATAGTAGCAAGATCAAACAGATGGTTCTATGCGGCTTGAATTCTGCAATTCAAGTGCAGCAGATTGGACATAAAAGATCAGTAGTTTATATTAAGAATTTTTTGATGAAACCAAAGGGAAATCCACTATTAAGAAGTGTCAAAGATGTCATAAAAATTTCGTAGAAATTTGGATATAAAAAGCACAGTAGCAAGATCAAACAGATGGTGCTATGCGGCTGGAATTCTGCAATGTATCTTTCGTCGTAGAGATGAAAACTTTGTGACGAAAAGTTTATGCAGCAATATAAGAACGATTTTTTTTTTTTTTTTTTTTTCAAATAAGGATAACTAAATTGCAGCAGCAGTAAGGTAGGAAACCAGAACCTGTTGCAATTCACGGGGAGATCAAAGGATGATCCGCGGTGGTGGAGATGATGGCGGAATTCGGTGACGATCTTTTAAGCAATTGTGGGAATTGCTTGGGATGGTTGTAGAGGGTTGATGGATGGCTGTGGAAGGGCAGCGAGACGCCAAGAACGCTGCTCTGATACCAGGTGTTAGAACCCTTGCAGATTCTAAACTTGGGGTTGATCTCTTTAGGGGATCGGCCTCCTTGGAACTCTATAGGGGTTCCTCCCTCCAAGTTGCTGCTCAAAGGCTGCAGAAAAGATTCATCTATTGCTTATCAAAAGAGATGGAATACATGGCTATTTATAGGGCTTCTAAACCTTAACTCCTAATAGGACTCCTACTTAAGACTCTTACTTCTAACCAACTCCTAATAGGACTCCTACTCAAGACTCCTATTCCCTTACAACTCCTAATTCTTCTCTAAGAAAAACCTCCTACATGAATGCCCCTCTCAATTAGGACTCTCCTAGCTAGAGTCCTAACATAATGTCCCTCTCAATTAGGACTCTCCTAGATAGAGTCCTAACAGTTTTACATGAATGTCCCTCTCAATTAGGACTCTCCAAGCTAGAGTCCTAACAGTCTATCAAGCGAATAAGTCATATTAATCGGTAGGAAATGCGCAGATTTTGTTAACCTATCAATGATAACCCAAATAGCATCATGCTTCCTCGAGGTTTTGGACAGTCCCGAAACAAAATCCATAGTAATACATTCCCATTTCCATTCAGGAATAACTAAAGGTTTCAACAACCCTCCAGATCTTTGGTGTTCTACTTTGATTTGCTGACAAGTCAAACATTTTGAAACATACATTGCAATTTCCTTCTTCATGCCTTCCCACCAATAATGACTTTGAAGATCTCTATACATCTTAGTGCTCCCAAGGTGTAGGGTATACTTTGAAGCATGACTTTCATTTAGGATTTGATTCTTGATATCTAGTTCATTTGGTACACATACTCTCTCCCCAAATATCAATAGGCCATCCTTTGAAACATGAAATTATGGCTTCAATTCCTTTTCTACTTCACTCCTCAAGTAGATTAAATGTGGATCTCGTAATTGTCCTTTCTTAATTTGTTGAATAAGATCAGATTGCACTTGAATGGAGGCCATCAATATCATCGAGTCTTGCTCTTTCCTCAAAGCTTTCAAATCAAAATTTTCTTCTAATAACTTCCATTGCTTCACGACCAGACTAGCCATAAAACTTGTAGATTTCCTACTAAGTGCATCAGCTACAACATTGGCTTTGCCCGGGTGATAACGGATGGCACAATCATAATCCTTCAGAAGTTCTATCCATCTTCGCTGCCTCATGTTTAACTCTTTCTGAGTGAAAATATATTTTAAACTTTTGCGATCAGTGAAGATTTCAAACTGTCGACCATACAAATAATGTCTCCAAATCTTTAGAGCAAAAATAATTACTGCTAATTCCAAATCATGAGTTGGATAATTCAATTCATAACCTTTAAGTTGCCTAGAAGCATAAGCAATTACTCTCCCTTCCTGCATCAAAATACATCCTAGGCCCTTTCTTGAAGCATCAGTATAAACTACAAATCCCTCACTACCACTTGGAATAGTGAGAATAGGGGCACTAGTCAATCTTCTTTTTAACTCTTGAAAACTTTGCTCACAATCATCACCCCACACAATTTTCGTATTCTTCTTAGTGAGTTTGGTGAGAGGTTGAGCGATTCGAGAAAATCCCTCCACAAATCTCCTGTAATAACCTGTCATGCCCAAAAAGCTTCTAACTTCTGTTACATTTGTTGGTACTTCCCATTCAACTACAGCTTCTATCTTCCTTGGATCAACAGATATACCCTTCCCTAAAATCACATGGCCTAAGAAAGCAACTTCATTCAACCAAAATTCACATTTGCTGAACTTTGCATACAACTTCTTTTCTCTTAGTATGGACAATACATTTCTCAAGTGTTCCTCATGCTCCTGATTACTCCTTGAATACACCAATATGTCATCAATAAATACAATTACACAGATATCCAAGAGCGGTTGAAATATCCTATTCATTAGTTCCATAAAAGCTGCAGGGGCATTTATCAAACCAAAAGGCTTCACCAAGAATTCATAGTGACCATATCGAGTTCTAAAAGCTGTTTTTGAAATATCCTCCTCCTTGATCTTCAACTGATAGTAACCTGACCTCAGGTCAATCTTAGAGAATACTTGTGCACCCTGCAATTGATTAAACAAATCATCAATTCTAGGTATGGGATACTTGTTTTTGATGGTCACCTGATTCAACTGTCTATAATCAAGACAAAGCCTCAATGTTCCATCCTTCTTCTTCACTAATAGTACCGGAGCACCCCATGGGGATACGCTGGGTCGTATGAAACCCTTATCTAATAATTCTTGTATTTGCTTCTTTAATTCCTCTAGCTCGAGTGGTGCTATTCTATAGGGAGGCTTAGATATTGGGGTTGTACTAGAGACCATATCAATAGCAAATTCACCCTCTCTATCTAGAGGTAAACCAAGCAAGTTATCTGGGAATACATTAGGGAATTCTTTGACCACTACAATTTCATCTAGGTGGGTTTCCTGATTTGAATGCTCCTTTACACACACCATATAACAAAAACAACCTTTCTGCATAAGACGATAAACTTGAAGTGCTGATATCAAGCAAGGAGGCAAATCATGCCTAATGCCCTCAAAGAAAAATATAGGCTGATCTGGTATGCAGAAAGTAATTATTTTTTTGTAACAATCAATACTAGCGTGATGAGAAGATAACCAATCCATGCCAAGTATAATATCAAAGCCCTGGATCTCTAGGAGAATCAAATCAGCAAGGAGTTCGTGGTCTCCAATAGAGATCAAACAAGATGGGTAGACCAAGTTTGTTGCCAATGAATCTCCAACAGCAGTTGTTACATATAACATATAATCCAGGGGTTTAGGTAAAATATCCAAGTGACACGCAAAGTATTGTGAAACAAACGATAAGTTGGAGCCGGGATCAAACAAAACTTTTGCATTTCTTTTAGAAACATGAAGAATACCTTCCACCACTGATTTAGAAGCTTTAGAATCTTGTTCAGTGATAGCGTACACTCTAGCATGGGCTGAGGGTCTAGGAAACAGTGGCTCTTTCTTCTTCCTCAAAGGGCAATCTTTTATTTGATGATCCAACTTTCCACAACCAAAACATGCTCCAATCACCCGAAAACACTGACTTATTTCATGATTTAATCCACATTTTGCACATGACTGAGTCCTCCGCAATGGTTTCCATTTCTCAAATCTAGATGTCTTAAACCTCTTGTTACTAGCTTCGTATTCATTTTTTCTCGTGCTTTTGCTAGTAAATTTGTCCCTTTTGTTCTTGCCAATGATTTCTTGAGTTTCCTCCATGTCTCTTTCAATTTTCAAAGCTCTTTCTACCGTATCTGCATATGTTTGTAGTTTTAAAGCTGACATTCGGCTTCTTATTGCTGGCCGTAATCCCCTTTCAAACCTTCTTGCTTTTCTAGATTCATCATCAGTCATATGTGTGGCAAACCTGGAGAGCTCAGTAAATTTAGATTCATACTTTGTAACCGTCATACTTCCTTGGATAAGATTCAAGAACTCCAATTCTTTTTGCTCTCTCATACAATCTGAAAAATATTTATCGTTAAACTTTTCTTGGAATAACTTCCATGTCATTGGCTCATGTTTGATTTCAGACATCCTCTTAATCATTCTCCACCAGTGTTCAACTTCTCCTTCCAGCATAAAGGTGGCAAGAAAAACCTTTCGATCATCAGGGTAATTTAAAGCATCAAATATTTTCTCTATCTGCATCATCCATCGTTCTGCCACCATTGGATCAGACTCACCACTAAAAGTGGGAGGACAAAGCTTCTTAAACTGTTCAATTCCCAACCCCGTCTGGTTTGATGTCCCTGTTCCATCATTTCTTCCTTGTAGGACAGGTTGGTGTTGTTGTTGCATCACTTGTGCCATAGTCTCCAAAGTCCGCATGATACCACTCAATTGATCAGTAGTAGATGCAATAGGAGAACCAGATGATCTCGTCATCCTTGCTTCCTAAAACATCAAAGAAAATTTTCTTTGATCAATCTCTAAAAGAATAGTCAATAAACCTCAAAATATTTTTTTTTTTTTTCATCAAGTACACAAAAAAAGAAGAAAAAAATATTCTTAGTGATTCTCAAATCATGCTCTGATACCACCTCTATCACGCCCCTCAAAATATCAACAATATTTAAAGTTTTTATCACATCTAACCGAGGATCCAAACATACATTTGAGGTCACTAAGAAAACATTCAGATCAAAATTTCACCTCTATAGTCTACAAATTCATAACCCTGTGCAGTTCATAAACATACCGCACATCACTCGATAATTCATATAATCTGAACTCAACTCATCAAAATAATAACCACAACATAAATTCACAAGTGGGGAAGTCTTTGTAGTCACCAAACCAACGATTACCATAAGTTCATATCATTACATGAATTTAACTTAACATTCCAAAAATCCTATACATTAGGGATCCTTTAACTTACACAAAATCCACAGGTTTAGATTCATCGTCAACATTTCAATAGATACAAAGTGGCTTATGCAACACATACATATATGCTAATAAAGATCAGCCCAAAATCTTTTAACTTTCCACTGCCTCCGCCCAATCATAACATTTAAGCAAACGGTACGCTATCCTGAAAAATTTATCAACAAACGGGGTGAGCATAAAGAGCTCAGCAAGTGACTAACATATCCATATCAAATAGTATAATTTCCAAAGAGATACAGTTTCAAAATACAAGGCAGAATATACGATTTCGTAGACATAATATCATTAGGAGTAGAGACACAATTGTCCTTTCAATCTTACATATTTGGTTCCTGACAGATGGGGCATAGAGTAATTGGAGCATATCAGTAACAAAGGAAACATATCGGAGCTTATCAATGGCATATAAAATGTTTCGAAGCATATCAACGGCATATGAAACATTACGAAGCAAAAATCATCAGTGAATGAAGAATTTCAGAGCATATCAAAAACAAATACCAAACAGAAGCTCAAACGTCGCCCTTGACGTTGCAATCATATCATTCTTATCCAGAGCATGAACATAAACAACTCACCAAAACTCTGGATGTCCTATCAAACATATAGAAGGTGTTGTGGGATCTCAGTCAGAATGTGATTCATCCATTTCTGAATGACCACCTGACAAAAGTCTCCCACGTTTGGGAGCTCCATCCACCTATGTCTAGGTGAAGTCAGAGGGGGCCGGCAGAGCATCGCATGCTCTAAGCACATACCCTTTACCATTTCTGGCAAAGGTCCAGAATATCCCACAAAGCGGGCAATAAGCACATACCCTTTACCATTTCTGGCAAAGATCCAGACAATCCCACACACCAGAGTACAAGAGGGCAGTTTTAGCAATAAGTAGCATATATCGGAAGCACACGCGGAACAACAAAACGTACATTTGCCTTTTCAAGATAATATGATGCAAGGAACAAATCTCTCACAAATGTATTCATATTAGGAATGAAATGGAAGCAAGAGTATACAAGGAATCCAAGCAATCATATTTAGCTCAATTCAAATAAGAAGGTTAGAAGAATTCAATATCCAAAGGAATGAAACAGAATACGCGAAATCGACCAAAGCCCGATTTCTGACAGAATTCCAATGGCACATAGAAAAAATACTTCAGATTATCAATTATGCTCCAATACCCTTAATAAAGCTGTCATTGAAAGATATATCAACCTATTTTCTGTTGAAACAATTTTCGTACGAATCAGAGATTCCAACAAGGAGTTACCTTTGATTTGGTAACCCAAGGTCAAAACACAATCACTGTTTTGTAGAATACATAGGGTCGGATTCAACAGATACTAGGGTAGGTATTTGGATTCTAAAATTATCAAACTATATTTCAAAAGAAAGATTTTCAAGTCTAGTTTCAAATAAAATCAGTTTGGTACAAATCAGAATTTCCCACAGGGAGTTATAGGAATTTCAATATCAAAAGGTCATAAATCTTAATCCCTGATTTGCAGCATTCATAGACTCATTTGCAACAGACGTTTGGGTAAGTATTCGGTATTCAAAATCTTCAAAATTTGTCAAAAGAAAGATATAAGAGTCTAATTTCAAACAAACTAGGTCCTGTTCAAATCTGCATTTCGTACTAAAAATTATAGCTGGAATCGTATATAGGGGTCAGTTTACCGAAAAATTTCAGAATCGATGGTTCTTTGCCCAAGGAGAGAACATATCGGTTTCTAAATAGAAATCCTTCAGTTTATTTTGAATCAACATGAAACAGAGACTACAAATTCTGTAGGATGGGGTTAGAACACTTCCCTTTGAGAATTTTGACCCCCAATTGAGAAGATTGAGTAAGAATCCTCAAAGCCCCAATTTTTCTTCTTCTTCTTCCCCCTTTCTTTTCTCTTCTTCTTTCTTTCTTTCTCTGTTCTTCCACACAGCAGCTGCCTTCTCTAGTTCCTTAAGAACGAAGGCAGAGAGGCTTAGGCGGTGGGATTTGTTATTTTGTATATTTTACAGTTTAGTCCTTGTTTTTATTATATTCACGATTAGGTCCTCAGGGTTTACATATAGGTCCTCAGGGTTTACATATAGGTCCTCAGATTTTTTTTTGAACAAATCTCCTAAATCTTAAAAAAAATTTACCTCTAATTCATACTCTATTTCTTTTGTCAATTTAAAATAGATGCTTACATTATCACTAGAAATTTATACGAACATTCGGAAACGAGGGATGTTACAACCGTTTCTATAAAAACATCTTAATCGGTGAAGTAGATTTTTATTAATTATGCTGAATCTATCTACTTTTATTACTTCTTCTTCCAGTGGTATTAGAATATTATAGGCTTTCATTATTCTAGTTATTATACCACCATATGGGAGCATCATGTCTTTCTTAGATAGTTCCAACATGTTTTGTTGGATAAGATAACCAAGACAGATGTCATTTCCTTTCATGATCATATACATAGTTCCTAATTCTAATTGGCTTACTTCATCATGATGATATTGTTTAGGAAGAATGATGCTAGTTGATGAAGTACCTTAGTGTTTAGAGGTAGTAAATGTTCGCAACTTTTAGGAACAAATTCTAAGTTCGAATTGGAAAAAATTGTTTGTAGGGCTTCAACGTATGTTGTTCCAACATTTTCATCATCCCATGATCCTCTGAAGTAAAGTCCTCTACTTTTCATGGGAATGCCTATCATGTCGCAAATGAATATATCCGTAATTGAAATATGTTGTCCTAAGAGATAGGTGGACATCCTTTCTTCTTCATCTACTAGTATGTTGTTGTAAAACAATCTTACTAGTTTTGGATAGATGGGTTCATTAATTTGTAAGATAGGGAGTAGATCTAAGTTTGCAAACCACTAGATTATCTCTAAGTCTCTTAGCTCACTTAAATCTATGTATTTTCCCTTGTTGACATTCCTAAGTTCAAAAGAGGAAAATTTTTCAGCATGGTATTTTGAATCGAAAAGGGTGGAATCAAAGTCTTCTACTAATCTCCTTTTTCCTTTGTCCCTTGAGGATCTTCTAGATCCCATAACTACTGCTGTTTAGAATAATAGTGATGAGCAAAAGTAAATGAATCAAGAAACAGAGTTTAAGGGCTTCTTAGAGAGTACCTTAATGAGATCTTCAAGAGAGGGATCTTCAAGAGAGGGAAGGAATGTTGATGCTTTGCTTCGAAATGAAGAGTATTTGGGATGCTTAGGAGAGTAGAGGAGGGAAGGAAATGAGTTGGGGTCGGTTTCATCGCCGGCCCTAGCTTGAGTTATAAAGGGGCAGAGTTGCGGGCGGTTGCACCTCTGGCTGGAGCGGTGCAACCGCTTGCAACACGTGACAGCTGGAGGTGCTACCTCCAGTTGGGGCGGTGCCACTGCCTGGTGAACACTTGTTCTGATCTGAGAATTTTTCTATCTTGAGGAGAGTTTTCATTCCCAGTAATCCACTTTACTTACGTAATTACGTAAGAATTTTCATTTTAAGACAGGGACTTTGGCACGATCAAGGTACATTTTTTAATGTGCACATTCTCAATGTCGTACACATGTTTGTGATAATTTCTTCAAGTTGATAAGTCTTGCAAGTTCATGACAGAGTTAGTCATTTCATGATACGAGTTAAATTAGAAGGTTATGAAAGGATGAAATTGATGGTTTCGAAAATCCAAGGATATGTGAATTTGGGAATCATACGTTTCTAATTCTTGAAAAGTTAAACAGGATTGTATCTAGCTCGCATTTATGATTTTACCCTTGTTGTTGTTTCCGAAGGTGACATAGCCTTCGTCTTTGCTAGTGAGTTTAGAGAATTGAGATGGATCTCCGGTCATATGCCTTGAGCATCCACTATCAAGGTACCATCTCTTGCTCCTAGCTTGCGATGGTGTGGGTTTCTACAAGAAAGGATGATTTTTAGGTACCCATTTGCTTTTGGGTGCCTCAAAGATAGATCTACATTGTTTATCATGTTGCATAGAGTTTATCATGGTTCCTTTAGGAACCCAAATTAATTTGTTTGGACTAATTTTCTTGAATGGACAATAATGCGTCTTGTGTCCAATTTTGCAACAAAAGTTACATTTTGCTTGGTGTTGAACATGTAAGATGGGACCTTTTATAAAGGTGGTTCGATTTAGGTGAGGGCTTCTCACAAATCCAATTCCACTTCTTTTTGGAACGTGACCCTTGTTTGCAAGGATCATGTTCAATGACTTGCTACCAACCTCGAATTTCTTCAAGGTATCCTTAAGTAGCAGGTTTTCTTTTTGGAGAGTTTCTAGATCATGACATTTGATACATGAATTTAAACTATCATGATATTCAATTTTTAACTTATCAAAATCACAAGTAAGACTATCATACTCCTTTTTTAGCAATTTGTATTTTCTATTGATAATCTTACATTCATCAAATAAGTCATGGAAGGCATTTAATAATTCATCGAAAGATAAATCAGCATCTAATAAATTCGTTACCTCCTCTCCGATGGCCATTAAGGCGTAATGAGTAACTTGCTCGGTGTTAGACTCCTCTTCTTCAGATGCACTCGAATCATCCCATGTTGCTTTGAGCGCCTTCTTTTTTGTTGTTCTCTTTTTGGCTTGGGGACAATCACTCTTGTAGTGTCCCAGCTTTTTGCACTCATAGCAAATAATTTGGTCTTTCTTGGGTTCAAGTTTACTTTTAGTGTCATTCTTAAACTTGTTTCTTTTAATGAATTTTTTAAATTTTCTTGTTAGAAGTGCCAAGTCATTATCACAGTCCTCATCACTTGAGTTTTCTTTCAAGTGATCTTCCAAAGTTCTAAGTGTCATATCCTTCCAATTCTTTGAAAGGATGTCTTCTTGCTCTTCATGAGCTTTGCAAGTCATCTCGTAGGTCATTAATGACCCAATTAGTTATTCAAGAGGGAAGTTGTTTAGATCTTTTGCCTCTTGAATAGCAGTGACTTTAGGATCCCAACTCTTAGGAAGGGATCTTAGAATCTTCTTTACAAGCTCAAAATCCGAAAAACTTTTTCCGAGTCCTTTTAGACCGTTGACAAAATCCGTGAAACGGGTAAACATGTCGCCAATAGTCTCACTCGGTTTCATCCGAAAAAGTTCGAAAGAGTGTAACAAAAGATTGATTTTTGACTCTTTCACTCTACTTGTGCCTTCATGAGTCACTTCGAGTGTGTGCCAAATATCAAATGCAGTTTCACAAATCGAAACACGATTAAACTCATTTTTATCAAGTGCGCAAAATAAGGCATTCATAGCCTTTGCATTAAGAGCGAAAGCCTTCTTCTCCGAATCGTTCCAATCGATCATTGGAAGAGAAGACTTTGAAAAACCATTCTCGACAAGATTCTAGAGTTCAACGTCCATAGAAATAAGAAAGATCCTCATTCGGGTCTTCCAATAGGTGTAGTCCGTCCCATTAAACATGGGTGGACGTGTAATGGAATGACCCTCTTGGTTTCCGGTGTAAGCCATCTCTCTTGGGTTTTAATCCGTTTGAGAGTTAACCGGTCTCTGATACCAATTGTTAGGATCGAGAGTACTAAGAGGGGGGGGGGGTGAATTAGTGCAGCGGAAATCTTTCAGCGATTAAAAACGAAAGCTGCGTTCGTTCGATAAAAACTATTTTGATGCAAAAGCTGATTCTAAGATTACTTATGATTAAGTGCAGTTTACGTCCAAACACAATTTGCATCAAAGCGCAGTTTACGTAGTTTGCGTCTAAATGCAGATTGCGTCTAAGCGCAGTTTGCATCTAAGCGCAGTTTGCGTCTAAGCGCAGATTACGTCTAAGCGCAGTTTGCGTCTAAACACAGTTTGCGTCTAAGCGCAGTTTATGTCTAAGCTCAGATTCGGAAAGATCTGAACTTAGACACTCGTTTGTAAAAGCGTAGAAGGCAGTTTGCAGTTATAAATGGAATCAAAACGTAAACGTAAACTGCAAAGAAACTCGTTCGTAAAAGCGTAGAAGACAGTTTGCAGTTATAAATAGAATCAAAACGTAAATGTAAACTGCAATGTAAAGATCGTACGAAAACACCGATTTACGTCTGAATGCAGATTCGTAAAGATCAGAACTTAGAAACTTGTTCGTAAAAGCGCAGAGAGCAGTAGCAATGTAGGAGGTTTGCAGTAATGATAAAGTGCTCAAAATAAAAGCAAACCAGAGATTTAGAGTGGTTCGGTCAGTCTTGACCTACTCCACTTTTGGCTTCCTCCATCGACGATGTCACCGACGTCAACTAGAGGCCTTCCTTTAATAGGCGAAGGCCAACCACCCTCTTACAAATTCACTCCTTTTAGTGGGCTTAGGAGACAACCCTTACAGAAGTTTTCTCTCCTCTCTTTACAACTCAAACTTTGAAGAACAGAAAGAGAACTTTTGGACTTTACACAAATTTGAGCTCTTAGAATCACAGAAAAGATCAAGAATTTAGTGTAGGTCTATATCTTTTCAGTGCTGAATGGGTGGGGTATTTATAGGCCCCAACCCGGTTCAAATTTGGAGCTCAAAACGATCAAATCCCGGAATTCCGGGATCAGGCGGTTGCACCTCCTGACTGGGGCGGTTGCACCGGCTGGCAGAGCTCGAAGACTGAGCCTCTAGGCGGTGCCACCTCTGTCAGGGGCGGTTGCACCTCTCTGCCAGAGCTCGAAGACCGAGCTCAGGCGGTTGCACCGCTTGACTGGAGAGGTTGCACCGCCCAGTCTCGCTCGGAGACTGAGCCCTGGGCGGTTGCACCTCTTGGCTGGGGCGGTTGCACCGCCCAGTCTCGCTGGGAGACATAGCCTGGGCGGTGCTACCTCCCTGCCTGGGCGGTTGCACCTCCCACAGCAACCTGGGTCCGAATGGGTTGAACCATTCGACCCAATTTGAGTTCTTCAGGGGCCCAATTGCCCCAGGATTAAGCTAATGGGATCACCTCCCATTTCTAACTTAATCAAAGTGCTAACTACGATTATTTCCTAAGACATATTCTGCAGCTTGCTTCGGTGCGTCACTCGCTTCTTCCGGCGAGTTTCCGGCGAACTTCCGTCGATCATCCGATGAACCCTCGGTGATACTCCTGCAGACTTCCGGCAAACTCCTAGACTGCGACGATCCACTTGGCAAGTTCCGACAAGCTCCTTTGGCAAGCTTCTGGACTTCTCGGATTTGTTCCCGCAAAACCTCCGATGACTGTCCGAACTTCCGTCGAGCTCTCGAACTTCCAACGTGATCATTGTCATGACTCCGGCGCAACTCCTGCTGCATGTCTTACTTTCATCGTAGTTAATCCTGCACACTTATCTCAACACATACATTAGACAACAAATGACAATTGACTTCATCATCAAAATCCGAGATTCAACATTCACCTCCTTCTTTCTTGCTGGAAATTTTAAAAGTGTGAACCGCTTGTAAAAGGTTGTAAGATGGGTATTTGCCCTTCCCCTTCAAGAGATTTGCTAGTGGAAGGTGGGAGCCTCATCGAAGAGGGCCTCGCAAGTGGATGTAGGTCATTTGACCAAACCACTTTAAAATTGGCGTGATCTTTGGTTTGCATTTCCTTATTACTATTTACATTACTGCAAACTTTCTTACGTACTATATTTCCTCATTACCTTTGCTGCATACCTTTACAAACACGCGTTCAACTTTTCAAGTTCGGTTTTCATCGTATCAAAAGATTTGTCGAAACTAAAGTTTCAATCCGCTGCACTAATTCACCCCCGCCCCCTCTCTTAGTGCCGCTCCAATCCTAACAGGAGCCTCATCAAAGAAGGCTTCGCAAGTGGATGTAGGTCATTTTGACTGAACCACTTTAAATTGGTATGTTCCTTAAATGTGTGAGTGTTTATCTTTCTTAAACCGTTATTTACCTAGCAGAAAGCTTTCGGTTTTTATCTTCTCACTTTACTCGAGCTACTTTCACTAAGTTATTCATTGTCACTTACCAAAAAAAAAGTCATTCATTGTCGAATTTAAATCTCTACACATTTACGAAATCTTTTCAAACTTACGAGTTTTAATCCGCTGCACTAATTCACCCCCCCCCCCCCTCTCTTAGTGCCGCTCCGATCCGAACAAGCTTCGGGCTGTGGATTCGGGCATCGATCCAAGAAGAGCAGATATTACACCAAGAATATCGGAGTTGCGGAGTCAACTGGCCGATTGGGTAATAGGCCGCAAGAGAGGACGTTACGCAAAAGAATCGGACAAAGCGTTGAGGGACCAATGACATGTTGGACAACTTGATTAATGCTTAGTATTAATTGTCTAGATTGAAGTGTATTTTACATGTGCAAGATTAACCATGATAGCAAGGAATGTAGCAAAATGAAGTCCCGGAGTCAAGGACACGATTCTGTTGGGAGTTTTAGAGTTTGTCGGAAGTCCGAATGTTCGTCGAAAGTCCTATCGGAACCAGCCAAGAAGTCTCAGAGCTTGCCAGAGAAGCTTATCGGAACTCGCCAAGACGATCGTCGTGAAGTCCAGGAGCTTGCCGGGAGTCCGCTGGAATATTACTGAGAGATCGTCGGAAGTTCGCTAGAGGATTGCCGGAAGCTCGTCGCAAGAATAGACTTACGGACTTGTTTAGCTCAGATTATGTCTTAAATTTCATAGGTAGCACGTAATTGGATTTGGGTTTGGGCCAACCCAATTAGGGGCTAGCTAGGCCCATGTAAGGACTATGTTGGGCCTAATAAGAGGCCTAAACAATGCCCAAGAAGTCTCACTATCGTGGCACAATTTTTGAGACTATATCAAGCGGTTGTACCACCAGCCTATGTGGTTGTACCACCCCTAACAGGGTGCTAGGCGGTGGTACTGCCAGTCTGGGTGGTGGCACCACCCAGCACTGCCCCCTAGGTGGTGGTACCACCCAACGCAGGCGGTGGTACCACCCGTGCCCAAGGAATCCGGGATAGGAAATTTTTAGCCTTCAAGTTTGAATCAACTTATTGCCCCGGGCACCTGCACAAAGGTCCCGAAGGGTTTCGCCTTAACCCTAGACGCCCTTGAGGCGGGTTTGCGCCTCCACCTGCACCCCCTCATTGTGTCCTGCTTGTCTTTCTGGCGGATTTCGCCATCTCAAGTGGCACCGAACTCTTGGCGCTACTTGGTGATATTCTTGGGGGAATGCCACTACGCCCATATCGCCCCCACCCTCAACCTTTTTCTTTCCTGTTATCGCTACTTGGTGGTTCGGGAGGCTATTTCTTATCCGCCCAGAAGGGCTTCCGAGTCGGGGGGGCCCCTTCTAATAATAAAGGGTGGAAGGGGAGGTTTTTTTACGTCAGCCGCACACGGGATTGGGGTTTCGGAGTTCGGTGGTCCGCGAGGGCGATCGACAACACCACCCAATGTTTGGGCGAAGTGGAGCGCCTTGACCTGGGGAGGCTCAGGATGATTCTCCCCGAGTCCCAGGCCCTTTGGAACATGACCGAGGATTGGCTGGTCGAGGCGGGTCTCAGCCCGATGCCTCTGGGTATGCTGGTCGACGTTTGGTTCGGGTATTTACGTGGTGCATCCTTACTAACGCTTTTTTGTCTTTTGTAGAAATGGTGAATCTCTGGTCATTTTTCGGGGGCAACGCGTCACAGGCCTCTCCCCCAGCACCGCTAGCCGACTCGTTGCCCGGCACGAAGGACACCCCATTGGAGATCGAGGACGGGTGCCCTCGGAAGAAAGCGAAGGCGGCACCTTCGAAGGGGGCCGAGGAGGGCCCTCGTCCGGGGGATGCTGGGCCCAGCCAACGGGCGGCTGGGAAGGGTCCGTGCCCTACCTCCGTCCGCGACCTGTGCCGACTACCAGCCAGGGACGGGGAGCCGTACATGACGCAGGTGGTGAGCGAGGCCCCACTCGGGGAATCCAGCGACCCCCTGGTCACCCGCTAGGAGGGCTTGTCCCGGGGGGACAGAGGGGATCCCTCCGCGACGTACCTCCAAGGCGCGCTTCATCCCGACATGGCTCGGGATTTGTACGTCTTGCCCTCGGAGGTGCTGCTCAACAAGTCCGCTCAGTTGCTGACCTAGGTAAGTACACTCCCTCCTTTTCAGTTTGGCTTCGTCTGTTCGACGCAGACCTTTTTGACCCACTTCTACCTTTGCAAGGCCTCCATTATGTGACGGCCCTGATGGACAGGGTGCGTGATGCCGGCCGGGTCATCGGGGGCATGGTCAACCGTAATGCCGAGCTCCACCGCCAAGTCGAGGAGGTCCGTGCCGGGGCCAGATCAGAGGCTATGGCGGTTGCCGAAATATGCGTAGCAGAGTCCGAGGCGGAGACGGCTCGCCTCAAGTCGGAGCTCGAGGCTTCCAAGAAGGCGAACGAGGAGCTTCAGAAAATAATGAGAGTCGAGCGGACCGAGCTCTACCTGTTGAAAACAGAGGCGAGCGCCCTTGGCAAGGCACTGGAGGAGGCAAAGGCCGAGGCGAGAGCGGCCTCGGAGGCATTGGCGGAGGAGGCCCGTCTTCGACCTGCCAAAGATAAGGAGCTCCTCGAGGCATATAAAAAGTCCGAGGGATTCGAACTCAGGCTAACGCGGACGGGGCGGGTATCCTTCGAGTATGGATATCGTATCGCCATGTCCCATTTCCGCGCCCGTCACCCCGGCCTCGAGGTGGAGGAGGATCCCTTCATCCCTCACCCTGAGGATCAGGGGGTAGACATGCCCGAGGAGGTCCCTTTTGATGACCGCTTGGACGCCCCGTGAAAAGGGGGGTTTTGTATTTTTGTTTTCTAAGGCGTTTCAGCCGATTTTGTAAGTGGAGTCAAGTCCTGTAAGCTTGTTTTTTGAAATGAATGAAAAAGGCTTTTTTTTCACGCATTTGACTCCTTACTTCTCTGGTCGGCAAACTCCCTAAACAAATTCCTTACGGTTGTATGACTTCCTTTGCTTTAAACAAAGAATTTCTTAAGGTTCTGGATGTTCCAGGTTCTTGTTAGGGAAGAACCGTCCAATCTCGTGAGTCGGTATGTGCCTGGTCGGATTATCTCAACGACCCGATAAGGTCCTTCCCATTTGGGGGCTAGCTTCCCTCTTGCTCGGGTCGGGTCGCTGACCTCGGTCTTTCGTAGGACCAGGTCACCTAACTTAATCGGTCGGGATCGTACCTTTCTGTTGTAGACCCTTGCGACAGCTCTCTTGTAAGAGAGGGCCTTCAGGTGTGCGTCGGCGCATCGCTCCACGAGCACGTCGAGGCTGGCGCAAAGTCCCTCGTTCGAGACTTCCTCGTCATAGCTCCTTGTCCGAAGGGTGGCAATAGCCACCTCGGGTGGCAAGACAGCTTTGGTTCTGAACATCAGACTGTACGGGGACTCTCCAGCCGCGGTCTTAGGAGTGGTGCGCAGTGACCATAGTGTTGGGATCGGAGCGGCACTAAGAGGCGGGGGTGAATTAGTGCAGCGGCTTAAAACGTTGGTTTCGACAAATCTTTCATAAGATAAAAATCGGAATCGGAAGTGCTTAACTTGAAAGCGTATTCGCAAAGTTATGCAGTAAATGTAATGAGGAAATAAAGCAAGTAAGAGGGTTTGCAGTAATGTAAATAGCAGTAATGAAATGCAAACCAGAGATTACGTCGTTTTTAAAGTGGTTCGGTCAAGTGACCTACAACCACTTGCGAAGCCCCTCTTCGATGAGGCTCCCACCTTCCACTAGCAAATCTCTTAAAAGGGAAGGGTAAATACCCATCTTACAACTTTTACAAGCGGTTCACTCTCTTACAGATTTTCAGCAAGAAAGAAGGAGGTGAACACTAGCAAATTGAAAACAAGAAAGGCAAAGACTCTTCTAAGACTTTTCTCTCAATCACTTGCTGCTCAAAAAGTTGTGTTCTCAGCTGAGACTTGAGGGGTATTTATAGGCCTTAAGAGGATTCAAATTTGGGCTCCAAAAAATTTGAATTCTCTTATGTTCCCGATGCTGGCGGTGCCACCGCCAAGCCAAGAGGTGCCACCGCCCAGCGCTCGGTGTCACCGCCCAGCCCAGGAGGTGTCACCGCCCAACTCTCGGGTGCTGGGTGGTGCTACCGCCCAGCCAGGCGGTGCCACCGCTTGGCTCTCCGATTCACTAGTTTGGCTTAATTTTAGCCCAAACCAAATCTGACTTTGGGCTCAGTTGGCCCCTAACCAGGATATAGGATTATCTCTTAATCCTAATCCTAATTACAAGTGAACTACATAATAAAAAAAACATCCTAAGCAAGTTTTCAACCGCGAACGTCGAGTCTTGTTCCGGCGAGCTTTCCGACGAACTTCTTCCGACGGACTCCCCTGCAAGCTCCCGATCTTGTGATGACTTTAACGAGTAGCCGAGCCTTCTCGGTGATCTCCGTGAACCTCCGACGATCTCTTCGGCGAACTTCCAAAAATTCCGATAGGTTCCCGATTTCTTCTCGGTTGGTTCCGGCAACATCTCCGACGATTCTTCGGACTTTTAAACGTCCATCGATCTTGACTCCGATATTCTTGCTTTGTGTTTTTTTGTTATCGTAGTTAATCCTGCATACTTAACTCAATAATATGGATTAGATCAATTAACCCATCAATTGATTTTATCATCAAAATCCAAGATTCAACAATCTCCCCCTTTTTAATGATGACAATCAATTGATGACGGAGTTAAACATAACTCCCCCTATCTATATGCCATATTATGAGAAGATGAAAACACTTGAATTCCATCCATAGAATTCAAGAATAAACCAATAAGTTCTAACCGTAGAACTTATCGTTATTCTCATTAAGCAATAGTAAATACAAAACTTCGATGAAAATCATTTTCAAGTAGAATGATAAGAGACAATTTTTACTACGATAGGAGATAAAGATTTTCAACATGAATTTCATGATATAAATGTAAGGCAAGCTTTCAATATGATCAATCAATCTTGCGATATTCTCAAGGATTTTGTAAGGCATTTTGCAAGGCATATAAGACATTCATATCATACAAGCTTTTGAAATTCATATAAGTCATGCTATCAAAATGGTACAAGTCATCACTTTTCTCCCCCTTTGTCATCAACAAAAAGGGAATGAGACTTGAAGAATATAACTTGTGATTATAATATCAGGAATTCAGCATTGATTATATGAAAATCCATCATCCAAAATTAAGTATGCTAAAATATTTACGCAGAGTTCACCTAAAGGAAAATTCAGCATTCATCCATTTTATCAAATCTCTTCTTTCTATAAATAACACAAATTGTAGGTGTGCAAGGAAGAGATTGTGATTAAAAAATATCAAGTAGTAACTCCAATAAGTCAAGATCATAATTCGAATACAAACTCATTTAAATTTACATTATCAACTTGAAACTCATAATCAAGCAATCAAAATCAATTTCGAGATTTATAAAATATCATAAAATCATTAATCTTGATCAGATGGGAGCGGTGTTTGACTCAAGATAGGATAAGATAATTTAACATGTCATTTAGAATCGAAAGAGAAGGATCAGATTCATCGAGGAACACAAAGAGTATGAAAATCTTTACGGAAAATCCTTTTAAATAAGTTTATTTTTAGGGACAATTTAACATACCTAATTCCCTTCTAATGAATTCAAATTGGTCTTCGTTCAAAGCTTTTGTAAATATATCTGCTAATTGATGCTTTGTGTCAATGAATTCTAGAACAACATCATTGTTAAGGATATGATCGCGTATGAAATGATGCCTAACGTCGATGTGCTTAGTTCTAGAGTGTTGAATTGGATTTTTAGTAAGACATATGGCACTAGTATTATCACATTTTATGGGAATGTTTTTAAAGTGAATTCCATAGTCTTCTAATGTATTTTTCATCCAAATAACTTGTGCACAATATGCACTTGCAGCAATGTATTCGGCTTCCGCCGTAGATAGTGCAACTGAATTTTGTTTCTTGGAAGTTCAAGAAACAAGTGCATGTCCTAAAAATTGGCATATTCCGGATGTACTTTTTCTATCTATCCTGCATCCGCCAAAATCGGCATCTGCATAAGCTATTAGATCGAATTTTTCATATTTTGGATACCACAATCCTAAATTTGGAGTTCCTTTAAGATACCTAAATATTCTTTTAACACTCTTAAGATGAGATAATTTACGATTAGATGGAAGCCTAGCGCAAAGTCCTACACTAAACATAATATCTGGTCTAGTCGCGGTGAGGTAGAGTAGACTACCTATCATTCCTCTAAATGTTTTTTGATCGAAATTTTCACTATTTTCATCCATATCTAACTTAGTCGCAGTACTCATAGGGGTGTTTATTGCTTTTGAATTATCCATGTTAAATTATTTTAACAATTCTAATGTATATTTGGATTGGTTAAGAAATATACCATCACTAAGTTGTTTGATTTGTAATCCTAAAAAGAAAGTTAATTCACCCATTAAACTCATTTCAAATTCATGACTCATACATTTGGCAAATGATTCAAATAGTGATTCATCCGAAGAGCCAAAGATGATATTGTCAACATAAATTTGCACAATAAGAAAATTATTTTCAAAATGTTAAATAAACAATGTAGTATCAACCTTGCCTTTGGTAAAATTATTTAAAATAAGAAAGGAACTAAGCCTTTCATACCAAGCTCTAGGAGCTTGTTTCTAGCCATAGAGAGCTTTAGTCAATTTGAATACATGATTAGGAAGAAGAGAATTTTCAAATTCGGGAGGTTGTTCGACATATACTTCTTCGGAAATAAAACCATTCAAGAAAGCACTTTTGACATTCATTTGAAATAGTTTAAAATTATTACTACTAGCATAGGCAAGGAGCATCCTTATGGCTTCTAATCGAGCCACGGGAGCGAAGGTTTCTTCGTAATCGATACCTTCTTCTTGGTTGAAACCTTTGGCCACTAATCTAGCCTTGTTTCTAACCACGATACCATTTTCGTCTTGCTTGTTTCTAAAGACCCATTTAGTACCAATGACTAAATGGTCACTAGGTCTAGGAAAAAGCTTCCATACCTTATTCCTCTCAAATTGATTCAATTCCTCTGGCATTGCAATAACCCAAAAATCATCTTTTATGGCCTCGTCAATGCATTTAGGTTCAATTTGAGAAAGGAATGCGGCATTAGCACAAAAATTCTTGAAAGAGGAACGAGTTTGAACCCCTTTTGATGTATCTCCTATAATTAGCTCCTTTGGTTGAGCATCTATATACTTCCATTCCTTGGGTTAGGAAATTTCGGAAGAAGGATCCAAGTTGCTATTTTGAGGAGGAGGTTCATTTAAATTCAAATTATCAAAACCAAGATCATCATCAAAATCATTTTTCTTTAAATTAGAAATTTCATTAAAAACTACATGAATAGACTCTTCTATTACTAACGTTCTTTTGTTAAAAACCCGAAAAGCCTTAGAAATAGAAGAGTAACCAAGAAAGATGCCTTCATCGGATTTAGCATCAAATTTTCCTAAGTCATCCCTTTCATTCAAAATAAAGCATTTACAACCGAAAACTTTAAAATAGGAAATATTTGGTTTTTTGTTATTCCATAATTCATAGGGAGTTTTTGATAAGGATGGTCTTATTAGGACTCTATTCATGATGTAGCAAGCCGTATTTACGGTTTCGGCCCAAAAATACTTAGGTAAACTATGTTCATTTAACATAGTTCTTGCCATTTCTTGTAGGTTTCTATTTTTTCTTTCAACTACTTCATTTTGTTGAGGATTCCTCGGAGTGGAGAAGTTGTGATTGTATCCATTAACTTCACAAAAATTTTGAAAGTCACGGTTTTGAAATTCGCCACCGTGATCACTCCGAATTGATGAAATCATGAAACCTTTTTCGTTTTGAGTGAGTTTACAAAATTTAGAGAAGCACTTGAAGCAATCACTTTTGTGGACTAAGAAATAGGTCCAAGTGTACCTAGTATAGTCATCCACAATTACAAATGCATATTTGCTTCCTCCTAGACTTGTTGTGTCAATTGGTCCGAATAAGTCAAAATGGATCAATTGTAGTGGTCTAGTGGTGCTAATTTGATTTTTTGGTTTGAAACTAGTTTTTATTTGTTTACCTAGTTGACATGCATTATATACTTTGTCCTTAGTAAACTTCATATTTGGAATCCCTCGTACTAATTCTCTAGATGAGATCTGAGATATTAGTTTCATGCTTGCATGGCCTAATCTCCTATGCCAAAGCCAAGCATCATCATTTAGAGCGGTGAAGCACATTTCATTACTTAGTTCATCAAGGTTGATGGTGTAGACATTATTTTGTTTTAATGCAATCATAGTCAAGTTATTGTTTGGTTTTTCGATAATACACATATTTGATTCGAATCTAACGATATAACCTTTATCGTATAGTTGACTAATACTCAAGAGATGATGTTTCAATCCATCAACTAGTAAAACATCATCAATGGAAAAACTAAATTTGTTACCAATAGTTCCCTTGCCAATGATTTTGCCTTTGTTGTTGTCTCCGAAGGTGACGTACCCTTCTTCTTTGCTAGTGAGCATAGAGAAATGAGATGGATCACCAGTCATATGTCTTGAGCATCCACTATCGAGATACCATCTCTTGCTCCTAGCTTGTGGGTTTGTCTACAAAAGAGGATGACTTTTAGGTACCCATTTGATTTTGGGTGCCTCAAAAATTGATCCACTAACTTTGTTATTTATTATTGAATCCTTTATAGTTCCTTTAGGAACCCATATTAATTTTTGTGAACTAATTTTCCTAAATGGACATTTGTAGGCAATATGTCTGGATTTGCAATAGAAGTTGCATTTCATATAAGAGGAAACATGTAATGTAGGTCCTTTTATGAAGTGGTAGGATTTTGATGTAATCCTTTTACAAATCCAATTCCATTTCTATTTGCGACGTGACCCTTGTGTCCAAGGATCATATCTAATCCTTTGCTACCAACCTTAAACTTGTTTAAGGTTTCTTTAAGAAGAAAATTTTTATTTTTTATTGCTTCTAAATGCTCACACTTAGAGCATGGAGGAGTTTGAAGACAAAACTTATCTTGTAGCAAAGCATGCTCTTTCTTTAAGATACTTAACTTCTTGCTAACAGTTCTACATTTATCAAATAATTCATGAAAAGCGATAGAGAGTTCTTCAAAAGATAAATCTTCATTAATTAAATCACATACCTTTTCTCCTAAAGCCATTAGCGCGTAATGAGCAACTTACTCGGTGTTGGACTCCTCTTCTTCAAACGCGCTTGAATCATCCCACGTTGCCTTAAGCGCCTTCTTCTTTGATGTTCTCTTTATGGCTTGAGGACAATCGTTCTTGTAGTGTCCCGATTTTTTGCATTCATAGCAAATCACTTGGTCCTTCTTTTGTTCAAATTTATTTTTTGTATTATTTTTAAATTTGTTCTTTCTTAAATATTTTTTAAATTTTTGAGTCAAAAGTGCAATGTCATTGTCACTGTCCTCATCACTTGATATTCCTTTCAAGTGGTCTTCTTGTGATTTGAGTGTCATATCCTTCATGTTCTTTGGAAGGGGGTTCTCGAGCTCGTCATGAGCTTGACATGTCATTTCGTAGGTCATTAGAGACCCAATGAGTTCTTCAAGAGGGAATGCTTTAAGGTCTTTGGCCTCTTGAATGGCTGTAACTTTTGGATCCCAACTTTTAGGGAGGGATCTTAAGATTTTAATTACTAGTTCAAAGTTAGTAAAATCTTTACCGGGTGTACATGTCTCCGATGGACTCAAAGTAAGAGCTTTGAGTCCATTAATGACATCCGTAAACCGGGTGTACATGTCTCCGATGGACTCACTTGGTTTCATTCGGAAAAGTTCGTTAGAGTGCACAAGGATGTTGATTTTGGACTCTTTCACTCGGCTAGTGCCTTCATGAGTGACCTCAAGAGTTCTCCAAATATCAAAAGCCGAATCACAAATTGAAACACGATTAAATTCATTTTTTTCTAGTGCACAAAACAAGGTATTAATAGCCTTTGCATTTAAAGCAAAAACCTTCTTCTCCGATTCATTCCATTCGCTCATCGGAAGAGAAGATTTTTGAAATCCATTTTCAACAATAGTCCAAAGCTCGAAATCCATAGAAATGAGGAATATCCTCATCCGAGTCTTCCAATAAGTATAATCCGACCCATTAAACAAGGGTGGACGTGTGATAGAATGACCCTCATGCATGCCGGAGTAAGCCAATCTCTCTTGGGTATTAAACCAAATATGAGAGTGAGCCTTGCTCTGATACCAATTGTTGGGATCGAAGCGGCACTAAGAGGGGGGGTGTGAATTAGTGCAGTGGCTTAAAACGTTGGTTTCGACAAATCTTTCGTACGATAAAAATCGGAATCGGAAGTGCTTAACTTGAGAGCGTATTCGCAAAGTTGTGCAGTAAATGTAATGAGGAAATAAAGCAAGTAAGAGGGTTTACAGTAATGTAAATAGCAGTAATGAAATGCAAACTAGAGATTACGTCGTTTTTAAAGTGGTTCGGTCAAGTGACCTACATCCACTTGCGAGGCCCCTCTTCGATGAGGCTCCCACCTTCCACTAGAAAATCTCTTGAAAGGGAAGGGTAAATACCTGTTAGAACCCTTGCAGATTCTAAACTTAGGGTTGATCTCTTTAGGGGATCGGCCTCCTTGGAACTCTATAGGGGTTCCTCCCTCCAAGTTGCTGCTCAAAGGCTGCAGAAAAGATTCATTTATTCCTTATGAAAAGAGATGGAATACATGACTATTTATGGGGCTTCTAAACCCTAACTCCTAATATGACTCTTACTCAAGACTCCTACTTCTAACCAACTCCTAATAGGACTCCTACTCAAGACTCCTACTTCTAACCAACTCCTAATAGGACTCCTACTCAAGGCTCCTATTCCTTTACAACTCCTTATTCTTCTCTAAGAAATAATCTTCTAACCCTAGCCGGCCACTTCACCTCTTTAATAGGGGTCGGCTTAGGTCGGTTTTACATGAATGTCCCTCTCAATTAGGACTCTCCTAGCTAGAGTCCAAACAAATCTACCCTCTTCAAATCAGCCTTGTCTTCGAGGCTGACGATTCATGAATTTTAGGAATTTGATCTTCAAGTCGTCATAGTTCTCCCAAGTGGCATCTTTTGTTAGTAGGTTTGCCCACTGTATTAGCAATTCAGTAGTAGATCATCGTCGTCGAGTCACGATCCGTCGATCAATAATGGCACTTGGCTGAGTCTGAAGTTCTCCTTGGGTAGTCATATTTGGTGGGTGGCTTTGGGCTGTCTCCAAGAACCTATTTACAACTTCCGTCTGGCCGTCGGTTTGTGGGTGATATGCCATACTCCTTTTCAATTTAGTACCCTGCATATGGAATAACTTTGTCCAAAATCTGCTCGTGAAGATGCAAGTAGAATTTCTCATAAGCACAATGCGTCCCTTATAGTGTAATTCTTTTGAGTCCCAATTGTAATGAGCCATGGGGCTTGGTGCTTCCTCCAATTTTTTTATAATCTTACTAGTCTCTGAATCTTCCTACCATTCCATCTTAATATCCTTAAGAAAATCGCTAGTCGGAAGTGAAACGACCGAACTTCAACTTGCTCGGGTAGCTACGAAAGCGCATCTGCAAGAACATTCTCTTTCCCCTTTTTGTAAGTTATTTCATAATCAAATCCAAGAAGTTTTGTTACCCATTTTTGCTGCTCAGGGGATGATATCTTTCACTCCAAAAAGTACTTGAGGCTTTTATGGTCGGTTTTAATTTGAGGCTTTTATGGTCGGTTTTAATCAAGTAGGGTCTCCACCTCGTTGCTGCGCGCACAATGGCGAGCATCTCCTTATCATATGTTGACTTATTTTGATGGGAGGGAGATAATGCCTTACTAGTGTATATGAGTGGTCGACCATCTTGTATGTACCGTAACTTCAGTCGATTGTGGCTCTTCTTCTGCATTTTCTTCTTCATGTTCAATTCTCTCTTCTGGATGTATAATGACCTCTTCTTCTATCGGTTCAATCATAAGAAGTCCCCCTTTACTACAGCGATGCTCACGGTTCCATGGCTCGTCACAATGCCAACATAACCCCTTCGCATATCGCTCCCGAAGCTCTTCTCTTGTTAACCTCTTTGGTGTAGGGACTTGGTCGATAGTAGGGAGGGCTGAGGGCTTCAATATTACTAGTTGAGGAGCGGCCCTAGTCCTCCGAGCTTCATGGTTCAATTGCTCCTCTTGATGTCGTTCGAAAAAGATGACTGCCATAAGCGTATACTGTTGTCGCACTTTAACTTCTCCTAGGATCTCCGGCTTCAAGCCCTCAATGAAGGTCCTCAATAGCTGTTTTTTAGACCAATCATGAGTTTGATTAGATAACCTTTCAAACCTGGTTTGGTACTCCTGAATGGTAGAGGTTTGTCGGATCTTTGCTAGTTGTCCGTCAATATTCTCGTAATCGGTTAGTCTGAAGCCGATCAGCAGTCCTTCTTTGAATTGTCGCCATGAAAGAACTCCATAAGTATGTTCAAACCAGTCAAACCACTGTATAGCATCCCCTTCAAGATGTATAGCTGCAATTTTCACCATAGATGCATCCGTAGTTTTATGGTACCGAAAATATCGCTCCGCGCACGAGATCCAACCAATTGGGTCTCCTTCTTCCCATCTAGGGAAGTCCACTCTCATGCATAGATAGTTGGAGTTAGTCATAGAGATTCCCCTCTATTGAAGGTCATATCTTCGGGCTTGGTGTGATTGGGCAAAGCTCTCTCCTTGATGTGATTTCTTTGGCTTTAGTGGTCGGCCCAATCTGAGTTCGGTAAAGAGCATCCGAATCTTATCCTCCATTCGCGCCTCAAAGGATTCAAATTTAGCATTGATTACCTCCTCAGATGCCATAGTATATGTCACCAAATCTGTGATGTTAAGATCTCTCTTTTGTTGTCGGGTTAAAGACATGTATTGGTTGAGAGAGGTGATGGTCGAAAGGGTTGGTAGATCGGTGGATGTAGGCTACCGTTTAGGCTTGTTTTGTGGCTATTTTGGGTGCAGTTTGATGGTGTGGTTTGGTGGAGTTTTAGGGCTGTAGATGAAAGTTTTGGATCTGTGGTAGATGGTAGCAAAGGTTTGATAGAAATAAGTGGAAGTTGCAGCAAGTATGTGCTGTCTTGTAAGAGTCAAATTGTCGTCGAAGAAACAATGGTTTCTCGATGTAATTTCTACCAAACACTTGAGAGAATTGAGAAGATAATTGATAACAAAATCACAGTTTATATGATAGCAAGGATGTCTAATTTAATCAAGAGAATTTCGGCACTATAACAGCAAGAAAATTGGTGCAAGTTGCGATATCAGAATTGTCATAAAAAAATTTCAGCGGCTTACGATGAAAATTTGCAGCAACACAAAATCATTTTTAGAGATGAATTTTTCAACAGATTAATCTTAGATGGAAGCCAAGATAATCTATGAAGTGTACAAGAAATTTTATTCAAAAAAGATTGCAAATAGATGGATTAAGGCAACAATAAGCGGCTGAAACTTTCTACAGCACAGATTTTTAAGTATAGCAGATTGGACGTAAAAGATCAGTGGTTTATATTAAGAATTTTTTTATGAAACCAAAGGGAAATCTACTGGTTGGAAGTGTCAAAGCTATCATAAAAATTTTGTAGAGATTTGGATAGAAACAACATAGTATCAAGATCAAACAATCAGTACTATCGGCTGAAATTTTACAGTGCAGATTTTCAAGTATATAGCAGATTAGATGTAAAATATAAATGATTTATATTGAGAATTTTTTGACAAAACCAAAGGAAAATCTGCTGTTAGGAAGTGTCAAAGATGTCATCAAAATTTCGTAGATATTTGGATGGAAAAAACATAGTAGGAAGATCAAACAGACGATGCTATATGGTTGGAATTCTGCAATGTATCTTTCGTCGTAGAGATGAAAACTTTATGACGAAAAGTTTATGCAGCAATATAGGAATAATTTTTTTGGTATTTTCAAATAAGGATAACTAAATTGCAGCAGCAATAAGGTAGAAAACCAGAACCTGTTGCAATTCACGGGGAGATCAAAGGATGATCCGTGGTGGTGGAGATGACGGCGGAATTTGGCAACGATCTCTTAAGCAATTATGGGAATTGCTTTGGGCGGTTGTGGAGGGTTGATGGATGGCTGTGGAAGGGCAGCGAGATGCCAAGAATGCTGCTCTAATACCAGGTGTTAGAACCCTTGCAGATTCTAAACTTGGGGTTGATCTCTTTAGGGGATCGGCCTCCTTGGAACTCTATAGGGGTTCCTCCCTCCAAGTTGCTGCTCAAAGGCTGTAGAAAAAATTCATCTATTCCTTATGAAAAGAGGTGGAATACATGACTATTTATGGGGCTACTAAACCCTAACTCTTAATAGGACTCTACCTTAAGACTCCTACTTCTAACCAACTCCTAATATGACTCCTACTCAAGACTCCTAGTTCTAACCAACTCCTAATAGGACTCCTACTCAAGACTCCTATTCCTTTACAACTCCTTATTCTTCTCTAAGAAATAACCTCCTAACCCTAGCCGGCTACTTCACCTCTTTAATAGGGGTCGGCTTATGTAGATTTTACATGAATGTCCCTCTCAATTAGGACTCTCCTAGCTAGAGTCCTAACAATACCCCTCTTACAACTTTTACAAGCGGCTCACTCTCTTACAGATTTTCAGCAAGAAAGAAGGAGGTGAACACTAGCGAATTGAAAACAAGAAAGCCAAAGACTCTTCTAAGACTTTTCTCTCAATCACTTGCTGCTCAAAAAGTTGTGTTCTTAACTGAGACTTGAGGGGTATTTATAGGCCTCAAGAGGATTCAAATTTGGGCTCCAAAAATTTTGAATTCTCTTATGTTCCCGATGCTGGCGGTGCCACCGCCCAGCCAAGCAGTGCCATTGCCCAGTGCTCGGGTGCTGGACGGTGCAACCGCCCAGCCCAGGAGGTGTCACCGCCCAGCTCTCGGGTGCTAGGCGGTGCTACCGCCTGGCTCTCCGATTCACTGGTTTGGCTTAATTTTAGCCCAAACCAAATCTGACTTTGGGCCCAATTGGCCCCTAACCAGGATATAGGATTATCTCTTAATCCTAATCCTAATTACAAGTGAACTACATAACAAAAAAAACATCCTAAGCAAGTTTTCAACCGCGAACGTCGAGTCTTGTTCCGGCGAGCTTTCCAACGGACTCCCTGCAAGCTCCCGATCTTGTGATGACTTTAACGAGTAGTCGAGCCTTCTCGGTGATCTTCGTGAACCTCCGACGATCTCTTCAGCGAACTTCCAAAAATTTAGATAGGTTCCCGATTTCTTCTCGGTTGGTTCCGGCAGCATCTCCGACGATTCTTCGGACTCTTAAACGTCCATCGATCTTGACTCTGGTATTCTTGCTTTGTGTTTTCTGGTTATTGTAGTTAATCCTGCACACTTAACTCAATAATATGGATTAGATCAATTAACCCATCAATTGATTTTATCATCAAAATTCGAGATTCAACACATAGGACGTTAGGGAGTTCGTCGGTCCAGGCCGATCGGGCTGCAGACACTCTTCTTTTTAGTCCGTCCAAGATGGACCGATTGGTTACCTCCGCCAGCCCGTTCGTCTGAGGGTGGGCCATCGAGCTGAACCTTAGTTGGATGCCATGACTGGCACAAAACTCCTGGAACCTCCTACCGGCGAACTGAGGTCCGTTATCCGTAATAATGGTTTTGGGTAACCCGAACCGAGTCACTAAGTTTCTCCACACGAACTTCTCCATTTGATGTTCCATGATTGTCGCCAACGGCTCGGCCTCAACCCACTTTGTGAAATAATCCACTCCCACGATGATGTACTTCTGCTACCCCGAAGCCGGTGGGAAAGGTCTGAGTAGGTCCAACCCCCACTATGCGAACGGCCACGCGCACGCGATGGGGCTGAGTGGGACCGCGGGCTGTCGGGGTGCGCGGGTGTGTTCTTGGCACAAACCGCACCGCTGCGCGTAAGCTTTCGCGTCCCGACACATGGTCGGCCAGTAGTAACCTTGGCGGAGTATTTTGTGTGCCAAGGTTCGCCCGCCGATGTGTTCTCCGCAGACTCCCTCGTGGATCTCGGCCAGGACCGTCTGGGCTTCGTCGGGCTCCAAGCATCGTAGGAGGGGGTAGGTGAAGGACTACCTATAAAGCCGCCCACTCTCCTCAGTGTACCACGCGTGTGTACGACGCAGGCGCCGAGCCGCAACTTCATCGTGGGGAAGGGTCCCATCCCGCTTGAAGCGTAGCAGCTCTTGTACCCACATGATTGGCGCACTGCCAGGGGCTGTAGCCGCTACTTCGATGGCGCGGGTAGGAAGCTCCTTGACCTCCGGCCATGCTTCGGGGGTCGGCTTCGACGCCAGCTTAGCTAGCGCGTTGGCTCGCTCGTTCTCCTCCCTCGGAACATTAGACAACGTAAAATAAGGGAACTTGGCAGTCAGGTCCCTTACCCGTGCCAGGTATTTCACCATGGTTGGGTCCCGAGCCTCGTATCCACCGCTGAGCTGCTCGGCCACAAGCTGCGAGTCGGTGAGGACGTGTATAGTAGCCACCTGCATCTCGAGGGCCAACTTGAGTCTTGCTAGGAGCGCCTCGTATTCCGCTTCATTGTTAGTGGCTTTAAACCTAAAGCGGAGGGAGAGCTCAAACGAACGTCCATCGGGGGCGAGCAGAACCAGCCCTGTGCCGGCACCCTTTGAGCTGGCCGAGCCATCCACGTGTAGAATCCAAGCTTCAGGAGGTTGCTCGAGATCCCCGTCTGCCCTCCTCATTAACTCCACGATGAAGTCGGCTACCGCCTGGGCCTTGATGGCAATCCTAGGCACGTATCTTATCTCATGTTCGCCGAGCTCCACCGCCCATTTGAGGAGCCACCCTACAACATCAAATTTAGATAAGACCTACCGAAGAGGTTGGTCGGTGATGACCTCCACCGGGTGGGCCTGGAAGTAGGGGCGCAACATCCGAGCTGACAGCACCAGGGCAAGTGCGAGTTTCTCTATTGGCGGGTAGAGCTCCTCGGGTCCACTCAGGACATGGCTGACGTAGTAGATCGGAAGTTGTTCGCCGGAGCTTTCTTTGATCAGGACGGAACTGACTGCATGTGGGGAGGCCGCTAGGTAGAGGCCCAGCTTCTCCCCGGGAGAAATAGAGGCGAGTCGGGGGAGGTTGGCCAGGTGCTGCTTTGTTTTTCTGAAAGCTTCCTCGCACTCCGTCGTCCACTGAAAGTTTTTCTGGTTTTTGAGCGCCCTGAAGAAGGGGAGGCAGCGAAAGCCCGACCGGGCGAGGAAGCGAGACATGGCGACAAGCCTTCCGTTAAGTCGCTATAGGTCTTTGATCGTCCAGGGTGACTGCATGTCGATGATGTTGGGAAAACAAAAATCCCCGATTCCCAGAAAGATGTTCGTCGTCGTGCGAAGATTGGTGCGCAAAAATCCGCAAAACACAAAACTGCATATAGAGATTGAGTTACCTAGGGAGATCGTATATCCCTGTTTCCTTGTAGATCCTTAGGAGAGGGTGAAGGAGGTCAAGCGTCCTCCTCTCTAGTAGTGATCCACATAGCAGGGTTGCGACGACGCTCCTCAAAACTCCAGGCCTACTCTGAGGTGGAGAGGGAGAGGAGAATAGGAAGGGCAAGCAAAGACTCTAGCCTATGAGGCTGTGAATCCCTCCTATTTATAGAGATCTCATGTAAAACCCTAATGGGTCCTTCCCTAGTGGGTATTGGATCTGCATCCAATAAGACAAGGGCTCCGTCGGATATCTCATATCCGAACCTCTACTCATCGCAATGCCTACCATATGTGTGTGACCCTCTTGGCCCAATATCGAGCTGGCCGTAAGTCATACCTGTCAGAACTCCTTATAACTCAGTGAATTATTATCTCTGTAATAATTCACTTGACTCATCGACTACGAACGTACTAGGCCACTACGCCGTAGTCCCCATACGATATAGGGGAATCCAATCCATTGGACCTGTCTGTCCTTAGTTACCATGTACCTATAGTCCCTCATCCATCTAATATCCCAGAGACTGTATATCGAGCATGGTGCTGTCAGACCCATACGGTTTCTACTCAAGTCTCGCTCTAATCGGATTCTCCCGGAGAACTCTTTCTCTCTCAACCAGAATGACCCTGGCCAGGGATTTGTCTGAGCAAGAACACATGGGATATTCCTCTCATGACGCCGAGAGTGGATGATCCTCTATCGACACTCAATAGCCCTCGTAAGGTCGACTACCACTCCCAATGACCAGCTGTACTAGATCTGGGACAGCCAAACCTATAAGTCTGGTATCAAAGAGTGGAGCACTCATACAGGACATCTTTGGTGTCTCAAGTCTAAGGACCAGATACACCACTAGGACTACGGAATCGCTGTTTGACAATAAGGCATCATCAACCATCCAGCATTCCGTAAGCAGATCAATTAGTGAACTCATTCTCCAATGAGCACCTGTACTTTATCCCTAGTGTCCCTACATGAGCAGCTATGAGACCAGCTACATCCATCATATGGACGGGTATACAGCACACCAGTCTATCCCGTTATCACGATGTCCCTCTCGAGTAACCTATGACCGGGATTATTTAAGATATGTGTTTAAAGGTGAATCGATCTCATTATCGTGATCTCATCACGATCCGATTCCCATTGCACAAATCCAAAGACAACACAATATATATATATGCATTTATGCAATAGTTATAAAGTGATATACGCCAAAATATAATAAGCAAAAAGATTCTGTATCAAGTCACATGTGCCATCACTCACGTGATTGGCTTGTTGGGCACCTATGACTAGCAATCTCCCACTTGACCTAAAGCCAATCACCTATGTGTCTGATCCCCATCAGACTCCTGTGACGCTCAAAGATAATCTGAGACAACGGCTTTGTCAGTGGATCTGCAATGTTATCTTCGGATGGAACTCTTTCCACTACTACATCTCCTCGGGTTACGATCTCTCTTATAAGCTGGAACCTCCTCAGAACACTTCTGATGAGACCCGGGTTCCCTTATTTTGAGCAATTGCCCCGTTGTTGTCGCAATATAGGGAGATCGGCTCCTCGCTACCCAGCACGACTCCTAAATCTGTGATGAACTTCTTCAACCAGACTCCCTCCTTTGCTGCATCTGATGCAGCAATGTACTCCGCCTCTATGGTCGAGTCAGCAGTGGTATCTTGCTTGGAACTCTTCCAGCACACTGCTCCTCCATTCAAGGTGTACACATACCCTGAATTCGACTTGCTATCATCGACATCAGACAGAAAACTTGAGTCAGTGAAGCCTTCAACCTTAAGGCTATTACCTCCATATACTAGTAAAAGATCCTTAGTCCTTCTCAAGTACTTAAGGATACACTTTATTGCTTTCTAGTGCTTCAAGCCTGGATCCGCCTGATACCTGCTCGTGACACTCAGAGCATGCGCTATATCAGGCCTAGTACATAGCATGGCATACATGATATACCATATTGCTAAGGCATAAGGTATCATATCCATGTTCGCCCTTTCTTAGAATTTTCAATGCCAAACCTTTTGACAATGGTTTCTATGTACCTGGACAGGGACAAGCCAAGCATCCTCTTGGATCTATCTCTATAGATTCTAATCCCCAATATATAGGATGCTTCCCCTAAGTCCTTTATGGAGAAGTGTCTCGATAACCAAGTCTTTACTATGGATTGCATTCCTACGTCATTCCCAATGATGAGGATGTCATCCACATATAACACCAAAAAGGTGATAGCGCTCCCACTTACCTTCCTGTATACACAAGGCTCATCTTCGTTCTTAACGAAGTCATAAGATCTGATTGACTCATCAAATCTTATGTTCCAACTTCGGGAAGCTTGCTTTAGTCCATAAATGGATTTAAGCAACCTACACACCTTATCTGGGCAGTTCTTGGACACGAATCCCTCAGGTTGCATCATATACACCTCCTCCTCGAGGTTCCCATTGAGGAATACGGTTTTCACATCCATCTGTCATATCTCATAATCATAGTGTGCTGCAATAGCCAATAGAATTCTGATGGATTTTAGCATTGCTACGGGTGAGAAGGTTTTGTCGTAGTCAACACCTTGCCTTTGACGATACCCTTTAGCCACTAGCCTTGCTTTATAGGTCTCTACCTTTCCATCTACTCCGATCTTTTTCTTAAAGATCCATTTGCAACCGATGGGTACAATACCTTCGGGCGCATCAACTAGGTTCCAAACCTTATTGGAGTATATAGAATCCATCTCAGAATTCATGGCTTCTTGCCACTTCCCGGAGTCTATACTCATAATAGCCTCCTCGTAGGTCTGAGGATCAATATCCTCAGCATCCTCTCCTCTAGTATGTCCCACATATCTCTCAGGAGGATGAGATACTCTATCAGACCTGCGTAAAGTTGATACTTGTGTATTAGGTACCTGAACAGACTCGGGCTGTAGAGTGGTGCTTGAGCTTGGTTCTCTAACTTCGATCAACTCTATCATTCTCCCACTGTCTCCGCCAAGAATGTGTTCCTTCTTAAGGAACACTACTCTCTTAGCTACAAAGACCTTTTTGTCCTCGGGATGATAGAAGTTATACCCACAAGTTTCCTTGGGTACCCCACAAATATGCATCGCTCTGTCCTTGATTCTAACTTATCAGGGTTGTGTCTTTTAACGTGGGTTGGGCAGCCCCAAATCTTAACAACCTTAAGAACAGGCTTCTTCCCTTTCCATATCTCATATGGTGTAGACACTACCGACTTAGTTGGAACTCTATTCAGAAGGTAAGCTGCGGTTTCTAGGGCATATCCCCAGAATGAGATGGGTAGGTCAGCGAAACTCATCATGGACCGTACCATATCTAATAATGTACGATTTCTCCTTTCAGAGACACCATTGAGCTGAGGTGTATAAGGAGGTGTCCATTGGGATAATATCCCATGGTCCTTGAGGAATTGTGTAAACCCTGTACTTAAGTATTCACCTCCTCGATCTGATCGAAGAGTTTTGATACTCTTTCCAGTCTGGTTCTCCACCTCATTCTTATACTCTCTGAATTTCTCAAAGGCCTCGGACTTGTACTTCATTAAGTACACATATCCATACCTTGATAAATCATCAGTAAATGTAATAAAGTAGGAGTAACCTCCAATGGCATGAGTTGACATGGGTCCACATACATCACTATGTATGAGTTCCAATAACTCATTGGCTCTCTCTCCAGTTCTACTAAATGGAGATTTGGTCAGTTTTCCACGAATGCAAGGCTCACAAGTTGCATATGACATATAGTCGAATGGATCTAGATATCCATCATTTAGCAACTTTTGAATCTTTCTTTCATGGATGTGACCTAGCCTACAATGCCACAGGTATGCACTGTTCAACTCATCTCGTTTCCTTTTGGACACATTTACATTCATGATATGTGGAGTGGTGTCAAACATAAATAAACCATTATGCAATGTTCCTTTCGTGATGATCTTATCATCTAATAATATCGAACAACCATTGTTCTCAAAAACAAATTTATATCCACTAACTATTAAACATGAAATGGAGATAATGTTTTTGATAATAGAAGGAACAAAATAACATGCATCTAATGTAATAAAAGCTCCACTAGGCAGATGTAGGGCGACCTCGCCAACAGCTAATACAGTAACTTTTGCTCCATTACCCATCTTGAGGTCCATCTCGCCTCTCTCTAGTCTCCTAGGCCATGCCAGAACCTGCAACGAATTGCATATATGATAAGCACTACCGGTATCCAATACCCATGTGTTATCATAAGAGTCTGACAAATGGAGACTGATCATGAATGTACCTAAAGCTTCATCAAGCTTTTGTTTCGCCCTTTCTGCAAGGTACTCTTTGCAGTTTCTCTTCCAATGCCCATCTTTACCACAGTGGAAGCACTAGCCTTTGTCCTTTGCTGGGTCTTTCTTAGCAACCTTTGCTTTACCTTGTTTGCCCTTGCCCTTTCCCTTCTTAAGGGACCTTTCTGCTTTCCTTTTCTTTCTGGTCTCACCAGTGTAGAGAACTGGCTTCTCTTTCTTAATAGTACTCTCTGCCTCCCTCAACATATTGAGGAGCTACTCCCGCGGGCGAAACCCCCCCCCCCCCCCCCCCCCCCCACAAGGGCGAGGGCAGTTTCTTAATAGTACTTTCTGCCCTCGCCCCGCCGCACAGGCCGCCGCCGGCAGGGTGGCGGCGACGGCAGCAGCGAAAGTAGGAAAGGGTATTAGGGTTTTCTGGGCAAAAGACAGTTTTGCCCCTCGGAATTTGAGAAATTCCAGTTTCTGTCTTTTGTCCAAATTATGAAAATACCCTTAGGAATTGAGAAATTCCCTACATGTCCCTTATTTCAAAAAATATTAATTAATTAAAAGGTTTAATTGATTATTATTTTTATTATTATCTAGTAGTCCTACATGATGATGATTATTTATACATGTGATGTATGATGTGTGGACGGATGATCATGGACCATGTGATGTGTGTACTTGTGATTATTATTATTGAGGTCTGCGAACCTCCATTATATTTCTCGTTTATTTTCGGGCCTGCATGCCTATGATTAAGTTGTAATCACATGAGGAGGCGTAGCGGGAGCGTGGATGCGATAGCGGGACCCACGAGACAGACGATCGTGATGCATGGAGATGCATCAAGATGTCGACGGAACCGACGAGGATGAGATGGACGATCACAAGGCATGGAGATGCATCGTTGCACACATAGATCTTGATGTGAGTGATTAGGCCTACTGGCTCGGGCCTAATCATATTAGGTTGTGGTCCATGATTATCTGATGTGATTGCTTATACACATACTAGATATGTATATATATTTGCATGCGATGTAGATATATATTAAATATGTATATGTGTGACATGTCATATTAGGAGACCAAATTATAGAAACATCTCTCGATAATATTAAGTCGGTAAACGTGAGGCAATTAGATTGACCCACGTGGCCTTCCATCGTTATGAGTAGGAACCGATTCCCGGTGTATGTTGAGTTGGTCGAGTCCCTCGAGACTCACCTATATCGCGATTCGTTATCTTGCTTACGACATAGAGATGTCACCGGTGACCTATATTTGCGCATCAATCTTCGCACGACGACGAACATCTTTTTGGGAATCGGGGATTTTTGTTTTTCTTGTTCTTCCGCTGCGCATATGATGTCGCCCCCTAAGATTTCCCAACACTCTCTGCCTCCCTCAATATATAGAGGAGCTCTGGGAGAGTCACCTCAAGCTTGTTCATATTAAAATTCATTATGAACTATGAAAAAGAATCTGGTAGGGACTGAAGCACAATGTCCACACACAAGTTATCCTCTAGGACCATTCCTAGACCTGTGAGTTTCTCTATCCACTCAATCATCTTTAGGACATGGTTCTGATCCGGTGTCCCCTCAGTCATCCTAGCGCGGAAAAGGCTCTTGGATATCTCATATCGTTGAGTCCTTCCCTATTCCTCAAACAATTTGCGGACATGTAGGAGAATGGATCTGGCATCCATCTTTTCATGTTGTCTCTGTAACTCTAGAGTCATAGAGCCCAACATATAGCACTGAGCAAGAGTGGAGTCATCAATGTACTTCACGTAGCGAGCGATCTCATCCTCGCTTGCCCCTTCTTCGGGCGTAGGCATCACTGTATCAAGGACGTACACGATTTTCTCCGCTGTGAGAACAATTTTCAAGTTACGGAGCCAATCCGTATAATTTGGACCAATGAGGCGGTTGACATCAAGTATGCCACGTAAGGGATTTGAAAGCGACATTTTCTGAAAATAAAGATGTAGCAGAAATGAATAACTTACAGATTTTGCAAGTAATAAACTATCAAGATATGGACTTCTATCTTAATATGCTCCCACTATTTTACTAACGAGTCACGCGACACCCTCAGCACGTGAAACAGAAGTCTCCGGCAGACTTCTAGTGGGGATCAGGATCCAATCAGCATCTTAGTGTAACCTCGAGGGACTCGACCAATCACACTAAGCCTAGAAGGTAGGCAACTCTTGCCGATCACAACTCCTTGTGATTCCCGTCCTGTTCGGCCTCCAAATCACCATGGCCTCGAGGGACTCGACCAACCATGATGCTCAGTTAAGTCAACACCTTCGTTACAAGATGAGTCTGATTTGATGATATACCCTCGAGGGACTCGACCAAGCATACCATGCCCTCAGGTCACCGGTGACATCTCTATGTCATAAGCAAGATAGCGAATCGCGATATAGGTGAGTCTCGAGGGACTCGACCAACTCAACCTACACCGGGAATCGGTTCCTACTCATAACGATGGAAGGCCACGTGGTCAATCTAATTGCCTCACGTTGACCGACTTAATATTATCGAGAGATGTTTCTATAATTTGGTCTCCTAATATGACATGTCACACATATACATATTTAATATATATCTACATCGCATGCAAATATATATACATATCTAGTATATGTATAAGCAATCACATCAGATGATCATGGACCACAACCTAATATGATTAGGCCCGAGCCAGTAGGCCTAATCACTCACATCAAGATCTATGTGTGCAACGGTGCATCTCCATGCCCTGTGATCGTCCATCTCGTCCTCGTCGGTTCCGTCGACATCTTGATGCATCTCCATGCATCACGATCGTCCGTCTCGTGGATCCCGCTATCGCATCCACGCTCCCGTTGCGCCTCCTCATGTGATTACAACTTAATCATAGGCACGCAGGCCCGACAATAAACGAAAAATATAATGGAGGTTCGCAGACCTCAATAATAATAATCACAAGTACACACATCACACGGTCTATGATCATCCGTCCACACATCATACATCACATGTATAAATAATCATCATCATGTAGGACTACTAGATAATAATAAAATTAATAATCAACTAAACCTTTTAATTAATGAATATTTTTCTAAAATCAGGGACATGTAGGGAATTTCTCAATTCCTAAGGTTATTTTCGTAATTTGGACAAAAGACAGAAACTGAAATTTCTCAAATTCACAGAGGCAAAATTGTCTTTTTGCCCAAAACCCTAATTCCCTCTTACTGCTACCGCCTCCGTCGCCACCGTGCTAGCGGCGGCCTGTGCGGCGGGGCGAGGGCGCTGCCCTCGCCTGCAAGTGGCACGCCCGCTGGCGGTGCTGCCGCTGCAGGTGGGCACCCCCGCAGGCGCCACCGCCTCCGCGGGCGGTTCTGCCGGCGGGGCAACGCTCGCAGGCGGTGCTGTCCCGCCGGGCGGCCGCCCCTGTGGGGGGGGAGGGTTTCGCCCGCGGGAGCAGCGGCGGCAAGCGCCGCTGCCCTGCGGCGCCTCACCCCGCGGGAGAAGCAACCGCAGGCGCCTCTGCCCGCGGGCTGCCAGCCCCGCCGGACGCAAGCCCGCTGCAAGCAGGCCGCCGGCAGGCTACTGCAGGCACAGCGCTTGCGCATGCGCCGGCGCTGTGCTGCCTGCCTTCGGTTGCGCTGCACGCACGTAGATCAAGGGCAGCAACTGTTGCTGCCCTTCCTTGTTTTGCGTCAACGATTTTGACGTCAAAATTCTTCCTAAACACAGCACACGCAGTTCAAAACCAATCATTCGCACAAACAACCTGGCTCTGATACCACTGTTGGGAAATCTTGGGGGGCGACATCATATGCGCAGCGGAAGAACAAGAAAAATAAAAATTCCCGATTCCCAAAAAGATGTTCATCTTCATGCGAAGATTGGTGCGCAAAAATCCGCAAAACACAAAACTGCGTATAGAGATTGTGTTACCTAGGGAGATCGTATATCCCTGTTTCCTTGCAGATCCTTAGGAGAGGGTGAAGGAGGTCAAGCGTCCTCCTCTCTAGCGGTGATCCACACAGCAAGGTTGTGACGACCCTCCTCAAAACTCCAGGCCTACTCTGAGGTGGAGAGGGAGAGGAGAATAGGAAAGGCAAGCAAAGACTCTAGCCTATGAGGCTGTGAATCCCTCCTATTTATAGAGATCCCGTGTCAAACCCTAATGGGTCCTTCCCTAGTGGGTATTGGATCTGTATCCAATAAGACAAGGGCTCCGTCAGATATCTCATATCCGAACCTCTACTCATCGCAATGCCTACCATATGTGTGTGACCCTCTTGGTCCTGTATGAGTGCTCCACTCTTTGATACCAGACTTATAGGTTTGGTTGTCCCAGATCTAGTACAGCTGGTCATTGGGAGTGGTAGTCGACCTTACGAGGGCTATTGAGTGTCGATAGAGGATCATCCACTCTCGGCGTCATGAGAGGAATATCCCATGTGTTCTTGCTCAGACAAATCCCTGGCCAGGGTCATTCGGGTTGAGAGAGAAAGAGTTCTCCGGGAGAATCCGATTAGAGCAAGACGCAAGTAGAAACCGTATGGGTCTGACAGCACCATGCTCGATATACGATCTCTGGGATATTAGATAGATGAGGGACTATAGGTACATGGTAACTGAGGACAGACAAGTCCAATAGATTGGATTCCCCTGTATCGTTTGGGGACTACGACGTAGTGGCCTAGTACGTCCGTAATCGATGAGTCGAGTGAATTATTACAGAGATAATAATTCACTGAGTTAGAAGGAGTTCTGACAGGTATGACTCACGGCCAGCTCGATGTTGGGCCTAGAGGGTCACACACATATGGTAGGCATTGCGATGAGTAGAGGTTCGGATATGAGATATCCGACGGAGCCCTTGTCTTATTGGTTGCAGATCCAATACCCACTAGGGAAGGACCCATTAGGGTTTGACACGGGATCTCTATAAATAGGAGGGATTCACAGCCTCATAGGCTAGAGTCTTTGCTTGCCTTTCCTATTCTCCTCTCCCTCTCCACCTTAGAGTAGGCCTGGAGTTTTGAGGAGGGTCGTCACAACCGTGCTGTGTGGATCACCGCTAGAGAGGAGGACGCTTGACCTCCTTCACCCTCTCCTAAGGATCTGCAAGGAAACATGGATATACGATCTCCCTAGGTAACACAATCTCTATACGCAGTTTTGTGTTTTGCGGATTTTTTGCGCACCAATCTTCGCACGACGACGAACATCTTTTTAGGAATCGGGGATTTTTATTTTCTTGTTCTTCCGTTGCGCATATGATGTCGCCCCCCATGATTTTCCCAACAATTGATAGTTTGAATCATTTGTTCAATGTGCCTCTTGTATTCTGCTAGAAATCGAGCTTTGGTCGATTTCTCATATTCTGGTTTCATTCCTTTGGAAATTGATATCCTTTAGCTTTCTTATTCAATTGAGCTTTATAATACTGCTTTGAATTCTTGTATGCTCTTGTCCTTAAAGTTATTTGCATTCTTGAAAACTATTGTGTAACGTTTATGCTATATCGTATTGACTCATTTAGGCACATGTGTATCTCATTGTTCCGCATTTTCTTTCGATATGTGCCTATTCCATTTCCTTTCAAAATCTGAATATCATTGTGAAAGATTATTGCTTACTTCGTATTGACTCGTAAAGGCACATGTACGTTTTGTTGTTCCGCGTGTGCTTCCGATATGTGCTACTTATTGTTAAAACTGCCCTCTTGTACTCTGGTGTTGTGGGATTGTCTGGACCTTTGCCAGAAATGGTAAAGGGTGTTATTCTGGACCTTTGCTAGAAATGGTAAAGGGTATGTGCTTAGAGCCTCGATGCTCTGCCGGCCCCCTCTGACTTCACCTAGACGTGGGTGGATGGAGCTCCCAAACGTGGGAGACTTTTGTCAAGTGGTCATTCAGAAATGGATGAATCACATTCTAATTGAGATCCCACTACACCTTCTATATGTTTGATATGATATCCAGAGCTTTGGTTATGTGTTTCTGTACATGCTTTGGATAAGATTGATATGTTTGCAACGTCAAAGATGACGTTTGAGCTTATGTACGATATTTGTTATTGATATGCTCTGAAATGTTTCATCCACTGTTGATATGTTTCGGAATGTTCCATATGTCGTTGATATGCTCCGGAACATTTCATACGCCATTGATATGCTCCAATTACTTTGTGCTCCATTTGCTATGAACTGATATGTTCTGAAATGTCCTATCTACCATTGATATGCTCCAATTACTCTGTGCTCCATTTGCTATGAACTGATATGTTCTGAAATATCCTATCTGTCATTGATATGCTCCAATTACTCTATGCTCCATTTATTATGAATCAAATATGTTTTGAATGACATGATACATATGATTTTGTATCTAATGAGATGGTATCCTTGAGAATTCTTGTATTCTGCCTTACATTATGATACCTTACTCGTTTGAAACAGTTCCTTTTGTTCTGAATATGTTTTGTCACTTGCTGAGCCGTTTTTGGATCATTCCGTTGTTATATAAATCTTTCAGGTCAGCTTGTCACTCTTCGAGATGTTTGATTTAGGCTGAGGCAGTGGAGAGCTATTCAGAATTATGGGCAAGTCTTGTTGGTTATTATGTTATTGTTGTATAAGCATATTTTGTATGTAATGAAATGTTGTCGATGAACCGAAATGGATATACTGTGTAAAAGTGTTAGAAGATCTCTCTTATTTGGAATTTCGGAATGTTAAGTCTAGTTTATGATGATCTGAACTTGTGGTAAATGGTTGGAGTTATGATTGTATAATTTATTTAGCTTGTGGATTTATAATTGTTGTTCATGTTTGTCAAGTTTGGCTTGGGTTGACATAAATGTGAATTATCGAGTGATGTGATATATGATTATAAAATGCACAAGATAGATGTGAATTTGATAGAATGTTTTTCAGTGTCTTCAAACGTTAGTTTGGATCCTGGATTGGTTTGCGATGAAATATTTTAATATCATGGATATTTTGAGGGGCGTGACAGTACAGTCCATCCAAAGTCGTAGGATGAATACCTTACTACTTTTTTCATTTGTTAATTAATGATGAAGATAACATGTTGGAATGTTCGTGGACTTAATAAGCCTGAGAAATGCTGGGAGCTCAACAGAATAATCAAGTCTGTCGCATGTAATATTATTATTCTAGTGAAAATGAAAATTAAACAATCGCACATTCAAGCTCAAAAGAATTTAATATGGCCGGACGCAGAACTGTTTACCAATGACTCTAAAGAAACTTTTGGTAGAATATGGGTCTTATTGCATCCTAACTCTATTAATGTCTGGTTTATTTCTGCTACTAATCAATTCATCCATCTTAAAGTGGAAGACAAAAAGAATGGTTGTCAATTCAGTTTCACTGGTATAAATACTTCAAACAATATGCAAGAAAGAAATACTCTTTGGTCTGATATGACTAATATTGCAAATGGTTGTCCCAATGTACTTTGGATTATTCTTGGAGACTTTAATACTGTACGGTACACAAATGAAAAAGTGGGGGGTAGACAACTTTCAGAAAGCCAGCTTCAAAGTTTTAATGATTACATAGATATTGCTGCATTGATTGATATGAATCTATGGGTAATTGGCTCTCTTAGAGTAATCAAGGTGCTGGTAATAAAAAAATACTGGCTCGACTTGATAGGTGTTTGATTAATCAGGAATGGTTAACAATTTACCTAGATTCACTTCTTGAGTATGGTACTCCATTATTTTCATATCATTCTTTAATATACATACACGTAGACAAAGCGACACCAAAAGGCAAGAAACTGTTTAGATTCTTTAACATGTGGAGTACTTATCCTCATTTCATTGATGTTATCAGATCTGCTTGGAATGTTAATGTGCATGGATCCCCCCTTACATCTTATGTCAAAAGCTCAAAGCTTGTAAAGTAGCACTTACGGAGTGAAATACAAACACCTTTGGCAATATTACCACCAGAGTTCAATTTTGCATAAAAGAACTAATGTCATTGCAACATGAGCTGCAACTTTAGCCCCATGATGAGAATATTATCTATAAAGAGATAGAAGCCAGAAATAACTTCACGCAAGCCTTAAAATAGGAGCAAAGTTTTGCAAAGCAGAATCTCAACAGCATTAGTTACACTAGGGGATCCTAATACTAAATTTTTCTATGCTTATATTGCTACTCGAAGGGCCGTTAACCATATCAGGAAATGCAAAGACAAATATGATAATCTTATTGAGAATTTAGATGAGGTTAAAGCAAACACTAAGCAATTTTTTTATTCCTTACTCAATCAAGCTGGGAAACCTAATAACATTCATGTGGAGCTAACTAGAAAACTTGATTCGGATACCATTTCAATCCTCAATGCCCCAATTATAGATGACGAAATTTTACGAGTTATCTTTAAGTCACCAAAGCACAAAAGCCTTGGTCCATATGGATTTCCAGTTGAATTTTACCAAACTGCTTGGTCTATTATTGGAAATGATGTGAATAAGTCTTGCAAACAATTTTTTCTCTTCAGGTCATATTCTTAGAGAGATGAATTGCACTTTTATTTCTTTAATTCCAAAGAGTGCAGGGGCTGATTCACTATAGAACTATCGTCCCATATCATTATGCAACTTTATTTACAATATCATCTCCAAAGTGTTAGCAGATAGAATGTAAAAGGTAATACACAAGATCATTAGCCTTAATCAAGCTGCTTTCATCAAAGGGAGAAGTATATATCATAATATTCTGCTTGCTAATGACTTATTCAAAGATCTACACTCTAACGTAAGAGGGACGAAAATATGTTTTAAAGCTAATTTGCGGAAAGCCTTTGATTCAGTTAATAGGAAATTTATCAATAAGATGCTCCTCGATATGAACTTCCCACAGCAATGGGTTAATTGGATTCAATGTTGCTTGAAACTCCAAAGTTTTCGATACTCTTTAATGGCTCACTTATTGGTTTTTTTGGGAGCACAAATGACATCCGACAAGGTGATCCACTTTCTCCGTATCTCTTTACTATTGCGATAGAGGGACATAGTTGTATGTTGGAACACGTAGTCTCGAATGGCAGCATTAAGGTACCCAATACTAGCTCAATTCATATATCACACGTAACTTTTGCAAATGATTTACTTATCTTTCTCCAAAATTATCCAACTTCAGTAAAAAACCTAACTACTATTATGAACAACTTTGGTATGGTTTCCGGACTTCAGTTAAATCATGCAAAAAATAAAGTATATGAGTCCTTATATTGAGGATAAAGACTTTATTGCATACACTCTGGGGGTTAGTGAGGGAAGCCTATCAGTTTCTTATCTAGGTCTCCCACTCATATCCACTGGCATTCACAAAACCCACTGTCAGCCTATCCTGCAAAAAATAAAGAATAGAATTTCTTCTTGGAAAAATAGGCTTCTATCAAAAGCAGGACGACTTGAACTCATCAATTCAGTATTGTACCCTTACTCTATATATTGGTGTAATGCATTTTTCTTTTACCTGTTGGACTTCTCCAAGATATTGAACGGTTATTAATGAACTTCTTCTAGAATGACACAAATGATAAGGCAATGCATATAGTAAATTGGGATAGCATCTACAAACTGAAAAATGAAGAGGGGCTAAACTTGAGAAATATTAGAGATTGGAATAAAGCATATATGGTACAGTAATTGTGGGATCTTTTACAAAACAAATGTTCCTTATGGTCACATTAGGTTTCTACTAGATATCTTTCAAAAGAATCAATCTGAGAAATTTCAATAAAAACATACCACTCTACAGCTTGGAAAAGAATTTTAAAGTCAAGAAATTGGCTAATCAAACACATTTCTTATGCAATCTCTTCTACAACTAGTACTAATATGTGATACGATCCTTAGGTGAATGGGAAGAGTATATTTCAATTATATGGTGATAGAATACGAAAAGACCTTGGGGCTCCCAAAGATTGAAAGGTTTCCGAGTTCATTGCTAACGGTATCTAGTGTCTCCCTAATCCTATTTCTCCCAAAATGTTATCGCTTTGACTAACTATCACCGTTATTTCAATCAGAAACAACTCTTCAAATATACTTATTTGGCCTCATGACAATAGCAAATTTAGTACCACATCCGTATGGAATCAAATTAGGCAAAGAAATAACAAGTGGATCCTAAGCAGTTGGACATGGGATTAACAGGGATCACAGAGACATTCCTTATGTATATGGCAAGCCCTTCTCAATAAACTATCTACAATAGACAATATGAAGAGAAGAGGTATCTATCATGTTAACCGATGCTCCCTTTGTATGCAACAAGAAGAAACTATTGACCACGTCTATTTTGCAACCAAACTTGCATCAAGAATTAGGCAACCTCATGCAATGTTTATCAAGAAAAGAGCCTCTCACACAACTAACAAAGATTACTTTCAGATGCGCTATTTGGTGGATGTGGAATGAGAGATGTAACAAGAATCTTTGAATGTCAACATACAAATAATATGCTCAGCTCTTAAAAGAGATTATTAGAGACTCAAGATCCTGTATGGAGCAATGTCAACATACAAATAATGCTCAGCTCTTAAAAGAGATTATTAGAGACTCAAGATCCTGTATGGAGCACGATCTCAAAATAAAATACTTTATCTATAGAGAAAAATATATATTTATCAAATTTAATTTTACTATTAGCTAAAGATCTTGGAATGATGTTAAATACTATACCCACACATAGTCTTGACATATGTAGATATACATTTTATTTGTTGGCTATAGTTAGGAGTTATAGTCTACAGTATATGTAGTTATAACTACCGCATTTGCACTCAATGAGTTACTTGGCTTTGTCTATGACTTATATAGATAAAGCTATTTGTAGAAACTTTACAAATAATAAATTTATTTTTACTTAACAAAAAAAAATATATACCATAAGATTTTAATTTAATTTTGCCTTTCATAATTCAAATTGCTACGTGTTATGCTTACCAAAAAAGACTATAATTGAAAGTTGTGGCCGTGCCGTAAGAGAAATTGTTGGAGGCATAGTACTTTTGTTCAAGGATCGGTAGCCAAAATTAAAGGTCCCTATTCCCTTTCTTTTTTCTCTTTAGCCAAATTGCACATATGTTGCCCAAGACAAATGATTTCTTAGTTAACCATTTAAATTACGTGTCTTTTTTACTTCTAGAATTTGATTGTTGATTGAAACTCTGAATAATACTACTCTTTAAGTACCTATTAGCGTGCCATTATGCTAAGAAAATAAAACTTAAGAAGAGAAAGAGAAACTATTTATGAAAAAAAGAAAGAAGCCATCCTTGTGTAAATTCCATATGTCCACCAAAGAACTACCACTTATCAGACTCCTTACTGCCAAAAAAAATGCTTAATACATGTTTAAACATAGTTGAGCTTCTCCAAGTTATCCGAACATCTTAGATTGCCCAGGGATGAGAAAACCAAAAAAGCTGACCTTCCTAAACTATATCAGCCATGGAATGATTTTTTTTTTTTTTAAATAAAAGTAAATTGATTATGTGTAAAGTTTCTACAAATAGCTTTATCTATACAAGTCATAGATAAAGCCAAGTAACTCATAGAGTGCGAATGCGATAGTTATGCCTACACATACTATAGACTATAACTCCTAATTATAGTCAACCTAGAAAATATTTATCCAGATATATCAAAACTACCTGTGGATACATAATTTGGCATCATTCCCAAGATCTTTAGCTAATAGCAAAATTAAATTTGATAAAAATATCTTTTTCTCTTTGGGTAAAGTGCTCCGTTTTGAGATCTTGCTCCATACAGGATCTTGAGTCTCTAATAATCTCTTTCAAGAGCTGAGCATTGTTTGTGTGTTGACATTCAAAGATTCTGTTACATCTCTCCTTCTACATCCACCAAATAGCGTATCTGAAAGTAACCTTTGCTAGTTGTGTGAGAGGCCCTTTTCTTGAGAAATATTGCATGAGGACGCCTAGTTCTTGGTGCAAGTTTGGTTGCGGTAGTCTATTGAGTTCAAATCGTTGGAGAATCTCCTTCCATATCCATTTTGTATAATCACAAGCAAAATAGAGGTGGTCAACAGTTTCTTTTTGTTGCATACAAAGGGAGCATCGGTTAACATGATAGATAACTCTTCTTTTCATATTGTCTATTGTAGGTAGTTTATTGAGAAGGGCCAGCCATGTACATAAGAAATGTCTTTGTGATCCCGATCGATCCCATGTCCAACTGCTTGGGACCCACTTGTTATTTCTTTGCCTAATTTGATTCCATGCGGATGTGGCACTAAATTTGCCATTGTCATGAGGCCAAATAAGTATATCAGAAGAGTTGTTCCTTATTGGAATAGCTATAATAGTCGGCCAAAGTGATAACATTTCGGGAGAAATAGGATTAGGGAGACACCAGGTACCGTTAGCAATGAACTCAGAAACCTTCCAATCTTTGGGAGCCCCAAGATCTTTTCATATTCTATCGCCATATAATTGAAATATACTCTTCCCATTCACCCAAGGATCGTACCATATATTAGTACTAGTTCCAGAAGAGATTGCATAAGAAATGTGTTTGATTAGCCAATTCCTTGCCTTTAAAATTCCTTTCCAAGCTGCAGAGTAGTATGTTCTTGTTGAAATTTCCCAGATTGATTCCTTTGAAAGATACTTAGCAGAAACCCAATGTGACCATAAGGAACATTTGTTTTGCAAAAGATCCTACAATTACTGTACCAGACATGCTTAATTCCAATCTCTAGTATTTCTCAAGTTTAGCCCCCCTTCATCTTTCGATTTGCAAATGCTATCCCAATTTACCATATGCATTGCCTTATCATTTGTGCCATTCCAGAAGAAGTTCAGTAATAACCGTTCAATATCATGGAGAAGTCCAGCAGGTAGAAGAAATGCATTACACCAATATATAGAATAGGATTGCAATACCGAACGGATGAGTTCGAGTCGTCCTGCTTTTGATAAAAACCTATTTTTCCAAGAAGAAATTATATTCTTTATTTTTTTGCAAGATAGGCTGACAGTGGGTTTTGTGAATGCTTGTGGATATGAGCTGGAGACCCAAATAAGGAACTGGTAAGCTTCCCTCACTAACCCCCAAAGTTTGTGCAATAAAGATCTTATCCTCAACGTAAGGGCCCATATATACTTTACTTTTCGCATGATTTAACTGAAGTCCAAAAACCATACCAAAGTCATTCATAATAGTAGCCAGGTTCTTTACTGAAGTTGGTTCATTTTGGAGAAAGATAAGTAAATCATCTGCAAATATTATATGTGATATATGAATAGAACCAGCAATGGGTACCTTAATGCTGCCATTTAAGACTGCGTGTTCCAACATACAGCTAAGTCCTTCCATCGCAATAGTAAAGAGATACGGAGAGAGTGGATCACCTTGTCGGATGTCATTCGTGCTCCCAAAAAAACCAATAGGTGAGCCATTAAAGAGTATCGAAAACTTTGAAGTTTCCAAGCAAGATTGAATCCAATTAACCCATTGCTGTGGAAAGTTCATATCGAGGAGCATCTTATAGATAAATTTCCTATTAACTGAATCAAAGGCTTTCCGTAAATCAGCTTTAAAACATATTTTTGTTCCTCTTGCTTTTGAGTGCAAATCTTTGACCAAGTCATTAGCAAGCAAAATGTTATGATGTATACTTCTCCCTTTGATGAAAGCAGCTTAATTTGGGCTAATGATCTTTTGTATTATCTTTTGCATTCTATTTGCCAATAATTTGGAGATGATCTTGTAAATAAAGTTGCATAATGATATGGGTCGATAGTTCTCTAGTGAGTCAACACCTGCATTCTTCGGAATTAAAGAAATAAAAGTGCAATTCATCTCTCTAAGAATATGACCTGAAGAGAAAAAATGTTGGCAAGCCTTGATCACATCATTTCCAATAATAGACCAAGCAGTTTGGTAAAATTCAGTTGGAAATCCATCTGGACCTGGGCTTTTGTGCTTTGGTGACTTAAAGACAACACATACAATTTCGTCATCTATAATTGTGGCATTGAGGATTGAAATAGCTTCCGAATCAAGTTTTCTAGTCGGCTCCACATGAATTTTATTAGGTTTCCCAGCTTGATTGAGTAAGGAATAAAAAAATTGTTCTGTGTGTGCTTTAACCTCATCTAAATTCTCAATAAGATTATCATCTTTGTCTTTGCATTTGTTGATACGGTTAACAGCCCTTCGAGTAGCAATTGAAGCATAGAAAAATTTAGTATTGGAATCCCCTAGTGTAAGCCAATGCTGTCGAGACTTCTGCTTTGCAAAACTTTCCTCCTGTTTTAAGGCTTGCATGAAGTTATTTCTGGCTTCTGTCTCTTTGTAGATAATATTCTCATCATTTGGCTAAAGTTACAGCTCATGTTGCAATGACATTAGTTCCTTTCTGGAAATTGAACTCTGGTGGTAATATTGCCAAAGGTATTTGTATTCCACTCCTTTAGTGCTGCTTTACAGGCTTTGAGCTTTTGACATAAGATGTAAGGGGGCGATCCATGCACATTAACATTCCAAGCAGATCTGATAACATCAAGAAATTGATGATGAGTACTCCACATGTTAAATAATCTAAACGGTTTCTTGCCTCTTGGTGTCGCTTTGTTTGTATGTATATACATTAAAGAATGGTCAGAAAACAAAGGAACACCATACTCAAGAAGTGAATCTAGGTAAATTGTTAACCATTCATGATTAATCAAACACCTATCAAGTCGAGCCATTATTTTTCTATTAGCAGCACCTTGATTACTCTAGGAGAGCCAATTACCCACAGATTTCATATCAAACAATGCTGCAGTGTCAATGTAATAATTAAAACTTTGAAGTTGGCTTTCTGAAAGTTGTCTACCCCTCTCTTTTTCATTTGTGTATCAAATAGTATTAAAGTCTCCAAGAATAATCTAATGTACATTGAGACAACCATTTACAATATTAGTCAGGTCAGACCAAAGAGTATTTCTTTCTTGCATACTGTTTGAAACATATATACTAGTGAAATTGAATTGACAGCCATTCTTTTTGTCCTCTCCCTTAAGATAAATGAATTGATCAGTAGCAGAAATAAACCAAGCATTAATAGAGTTAGGATGCCATAAGACCCATATTCTACCAAAAGTTTCATTTGAGTCATTGGTAAACAGTTCTGCGTCCGGCCATATTAAATTCTTTTGAGCTTGAATGCACGATTGTTTAATTTTCGTTTCCACTAGAATAACAATATCACATGCGGCAGACTTGATTATTCTGTTGAGCTCCCGACATTTCTCCGGCTTATTAAGTCTGCGAACATTCCAGCATGTTATCTTCATCGGTAATAAACAAATAAAGAGGTGGTAAGGTATTCATCCTACGACTTTGGATGGGCTGTACCATCCTTTTTCTTATCCTTCAGTTTTGTATTTTCCTCCCGCACAATATCCTTACCTTTTATGGCTTTATTCCTATATTTATCCACTTCATCTACAACTTGCAGATTTTTGAACTTTAAAGTACCTTGAATCATGTGGTCTTGATTGGCAGGGTTTGTTGAAGCACGATAAGATTGTTGCAGCACAATATCCTGGATAGTACTTGTTGGATCAGCCTGGCTAGAGAGGTTTGTTGGGGCATGAGTTTGTTGAGACATAATATCCTTGTTGGCGATGTTTGTTGTGGCCTGAGTTTGTTGAGGAAGAATATCCTTGCTGGCGAGATTTGTTTGGGCCTGAGATCGTTGAGATGAAGTTCCGATGATATTCGAAGAGATGAAGTTCCTGACTTATTTTTCTCCTGTCCACTAGTACATGGGAAACCTCTGTTGTGGAAGGCTCCGACATTATACAAAGAGATAAAGTTTTGGATTTGTCCTTCTGTCCGCGGTGCTTTCCTTGCGAGTCAGAATGCTCAATAGTTTTCGCCACCATCGGTGCTATTGCCATTAGAGAAGAATCACTTTATTGCTGAGGCGGTTGACGTGGTCGATAGACCTTTGTGGTAGGTTTTGGGGTTTGCTGACAAGCTCCATTTGCATGACCAAAAGATAAGCAACACTAACATCATTGTAGCTTCCAGGAATATGAGACATGTACCTTCCGAGTGTTCCCGTCAAGATCACGATAGAAAACCTCATTAGGAAGATCTTCGTCGGAAGAAACCAGCACACATGCTCGTGCAAATGCTAATCTCGTCTGAGCTGCTGTTGCTTTGTTGATGTAGAGTGGCTGTCCCAGAGTGCTGCATAACTTTGCAATAAAACGTCGACTCCAAAGATGTAGAGGCAGTCCTTGAAAGGATACCCATAATGGAATAGACTGTATGCTGTCTAACTCCAAACGGACATCAGGAGACCAACGTCGTAGAATCATTGGATGACCGCGGATAGTCCAGAATCCTTCGAGGATTCTTTGTAAATCTTCTTTAGAGTATAGCTTGCAAACAAAGAATCTGTTCTCCAGCATATGAAGATCAAATGACGATATTCCCCATCGAGTTTTGATAAATGAGGATAGTGGGAAATAAGATGTTTTGAGACCTACCACATAGCCAACAATCGCCATAGACCATGTCTCAATAAGCTCTGCTGAATCAGTAGTCTCGTATACAGCAATCTTCTTATCAGCCTGAACTTCTGGAGTAAAGAATTCCAAGCTTAGATCTGGACTTCCAACCGGAGCCTTGAAGAGGCTAGTCCAAGGCCAAGGATCACTGGAAATGAGAGTAGGATGCCACGATCTAGAGTGCGACCTGCTTCGATGCTGCTTCGTCGAAGGAGTTTCTCTCTGGAGAGGATATGGTGGAGGAGCAACTTGAGGGGTAAGGGTAGGGAGTCTTGCCTCAACCCTCCCGCCACCGTCGCCAGCCCTAGGGGCCATCGCTGCCATGTTTGATCCCTCTTATGGTCGCCGCTACAAAATCGTCGCCATAGGGAAAAGCCACTGCTGCAATATATCAGATCGCTGCTACAGTATCGTTGCCCTAGGGAGATCTGGTTGCCGCTACAATATCGTTGCCCTTGGGGAGATGCTGATGCGTCGCCCGTGGGAGAAAGCCAACGCTGCAGGAGTCAAATCTCCCTTGGGAGATTTGGTCGCTGCTACAGTATCGTCACCCTTGGGGAGAAAGCCAACGCTGCAGGAGTCAGATCGCTCTAGGGAGATCTGGTCACCGCTATAGTGTCGCCGCCCTAGATCTGGTCATCGCTACAGTGTCGCCCTAGATCTGGGCGAGCCTAGCCATGGAATGATGCATTGCCCCGAGATAATTTTTTGTAACCGGTGGATGATTGATGACACTTCTTGCCTTGTCGAAGCACCAAGCAACAGATTATAGTGCTGGGTCAACTGTCTGAGATAGCGCAATGGTAAATGATACAATCCGTTGTTATCAGCCAACCTAAACCCTAAAAGCTGATCTTTCTAAATGATACAATGCGACAGATAAAATTTGGAAACAGATGGAATATGATGTCTCTTATTTCCTTGTTGAAACACCAACCTACAATAATATAATTATAATGCTAGAGCAAAAGGCACATGATAAAATCTTGCAACCAACATCCTGAAATAACAGCTGATGCAATCGCACAATGCCTAAAATAAAATTTGGTAACTTGATGAAGCAGCAAATGTAGTTGTCAACTGTGTCTGACAAAGGCCCATGTTGAATGCGATCCTATCAAGGAGGAGCAACGGAGCACTGCACATGTTTGAGATAGTCATGTAGCTAAGGCCGAGAGTAAAAAAGTGGAGTTGCTGAAGTTCCATGTTGTGGACTAGAAAACGGGCAACCTGATACCAGATCTTAACAAAAATAAGTTGCCAAGAACAGTAGGTAAGTAGGTTGGATACCATCCTCATCTTTTTTACTTGCTCACAGTCATCAACAAGAACATTTCACCCAGGATCCATCAAACAAACCAAGGTTAGGAAGAGCTGTACTCATGTCCTGCCTGCCTCCTCTCCCAGCACAAGAGCAAGAGGACCCAACAAAACAAAAGGCTGATATAATGGGAGGAGAGTGAAAAATGGACATCTGGGCACCTCCCTGGCCATGACGGCATGCCTACTTTGCTTTGCCCCGAAGCTAACTCGATCAGAAAAACTACGACTTCCATCAAAATGCAAAGAAAAGGGGGGAAAAAAAGGAAAATAAGACTTTTCTCTTAAAAATTTTTTCGGTTCAGAAATTTAATCCGTCGACTCCACACCGCTTGTAAGTGAGCGACTGCTTCCTAGGGCTGATCTCGATCGCACAATCCACCGAAACCTAATTATTTGAATAAATAAGCAGAATTTAATTAGATATGTGTGGAACTTTTTTCCGCAATTATTATGATTTTTTATTCGGAAAGAAAAAAGGAAAAAAATAAAGAATGGGGCAAGATTATGCTGGCGCCGGTTAGCACAGGGAGGTGTGGTGGACGATCACCTGAACCCTGGGGGAGGAAAGGCCGAGGACGAGGATCTTGGCGGCGACGTCGCCGGTGAGGCGGAGGTCGACGCGATCGTTGAGGGCGGCGTCGCGGACGAGGTCGAGGGCATCAGACTGCATGACGTTGAAGCGGTCGACGACGACGCGGGTCTGGACCAAGCGACGGCTCTGGGCCGGCTGTTCGAACCCCGGCACCGTTGCCACCCCCAGCGGCACCCCACGGTACATCACGTCCAGCGCCGCCGCATCGTACCGGATCCCCACCTTGTTCGGGTTGTCCGCAAGGAACAGCAGCGTGATGTTGAGCGACAGGTACGCCGCCGTCGGCTGTGCCCCTCGGACGGCGGCCCCGCCAAGGGCGGAGACGGTGGGTGAAGCGGAGGAGGTGGTGGGGGCGACGAGGAGGTACTGTACGGCCACCTGCTGGAGGTCGAACTGGGGCTTCTTGGGCTTGAGGACGAGGACGACTACGAGGGCGACGGCGACGGCGAGGAGGGCGACGAAGATGAGCAGGAGGAATAGACAACAGCAGCAGCCTCTGAAGGAGGCGGCGGAGGAGGGGGCCGAGATGGGCCGGCCCATGTAATGACGGTGCCGGCGGCCGGCGAGCGGAGGGTACGGAAGATGGTGGTGGCGGTCCTCAGCGAGGTTCGTTGGGGTAGTCATCGCCACCGAGATCCGCCAACGTCTCTGGTGTTTGGATTTTGGAGCCTTGAGTCTTTCGGTCCGTCTTTTTGAAACTTTGTGACTCAAAAGAAGCCAGTGACTTGGTGGCGGTGATCGTGAAGGTGTCGACTGTTTCTTTAGTGGGGCTTCTAAGCAATGTTCGCTTTTATCTTTGCACTTGTTGTTTAATAAGTGGACTAATCATTTTATATGTACCGGTCTAAGCACTAGTCTTGTATAAAGACGTGCGTCGAAGCCCGACCAAGTTCGAGTCCAACACCCTTAAGCTTATCGACTAGACACACTCTTGCAATTACTGTTGATCCAGTCAAGTATGGTGTTCGGTTTGCTTCTCCTTCCAGTGATGAAAACTCTCCGTGTCTCCCTGCATAACCCACTGTTCCCAAACCCCTATGTTCAACCACTTCGCCCTCCTTTGTGCACTGCGACCCTGCTAAATCCTGACCAGGTAACCTCTCCCCTTCAAAGCCTGAATCCTCCACTGCTCTCCGCAGTCTTTCGTAAGTCCTTGTTCCTTCAATAATCTCCCATCCTCAGTTCATCTTAGCAAAGCCTTCGGCCCCCATTTCATGGGCGGAGTTCATGGTGTGAGAGCTTGCGGTCAAACCCTTCCCTTGAGGCGGCCAAGCTCAAGAGAATCCAATCATATAATCTTATCTTCCCTAACTATTGAGCTTGATCTGATGAAACTTTTTTTTCACTCGAGAGGATCTTAGGAATACCTTTATGATAAGTTCCTTGGTAAAATTCTTCGCTTAAAATTTCTTAGATCTTTCCTGTCCAAGCTACATGCATTATTACTCTTGGAATGTCAAATCACTGACTTAGTTATCAACTTCTTATATTTCTTTAACTCTGAGAAGAAAAACTTTATGTGCTCCTTAGCGACCCTAGATCAGAGAGCAAGTCATAACACTAATCCCTTGGAACTCAAACTTCCTACCCTCTTCAAGAGAATTAAGAAAACTTCTATATAGATCCAATTCCCCAACCTTCCTCTTAAAATGTTACAACTTAACATTCTCTATCAGATTGCCTAAATATTTAGTTAATTCCTCAAAATCACTTAACTCTCTCACAACGATAAGTTTACGAGAGTTTGTATTCTTTTGAACCTTTCTCGCCCTCTTCCCCTCAAGGTCTTTAGATTAGTTCTTTCAATTCGTAGCTTTTGAGAATCTCCCAAGTATTTGCTTCAAATATGATAGGGTCGGTCACAGGATTGACCTTTACACCTCTCAATAAAAAAAACTCAGCAAATCTTAAGATCACCTTTAGAGTTCCCGAGCCTTATTCAGATGTAGAAGATAACTTGACATGTGGGCTTTGGGTCAGATTCCAAAAGCAGTGGAATCTCGAATTTTGATGATGAAACTAATTGATTGTGTTTAAATATTTAACTGCATTTTGAATGATGCAGTTCTACTCGATCGAGATTAGACAATTGACGTAGGAGGAATTGACGTTGCGCCGGAGGAGATCACGTAAGGATATTGGACGACAGAAGGCTTCGGACGTCGGGCATCGGGCCAAGGAGAGCGGAATTGCGCCAAGGATATCGGGGTTACGAAGGTCAACCGCCGATTGGGCAACAAGCCGCAAGAGAGGACGATGCGCTGAAGAATCGGACGAAGCGCCAACCAATGACGTGCCGGGCAACAGAATGTCAATTCGCGTTGTAATAATTGTCTAGATCGGAGTAGAATTTTGACTTGTGTGTGCAGGATTAACTACGATAATGATGAAGACATAAAGTAAAATAAAGTACCAGAGTCAAGCGCGAAGTATTTGTTGGGAGTTCGAGAATCCGACGGAAGTCCGAAGGTTCGTCGGGAATGTTGTCGGAACTAGCCGAGAATGAATAGGGAGCTTGCCGAAGGGTTTTCATAAGCTCGTTGGAAGGTACATCGGAAGTTCGCAGAGCTTGCCGAGAAAGATCGTAGCTTGCCGAAGAAGCTCGTCGAAACTCGCCAAGATCAAATCGTGAAGTCTAGGAGCTTGCCGAGAGTTCGCAGAATGGTTTCCGAGAGTTTATCGAAAGACCGCCGAAAGTTCACCGGAAGCTCGTCGGAACAAGTCTTGACTTATGAACTTTGTAATAGCTTAGGAAATGTCTTTAAATTCGTAGTTAGCATGTTAATTAGGGTTAGGATTAGGTGTTAATCCTATAACCCAAATAGGGCCAATTGGGCCCGAGTTTGAACTAGTTTGGGCCAAGTTTGGAGCCCAACTAGCGAGTTAGAATAGTCCAGGCGGTGGCACCGCCAGACTGGGCGGTGACACTGCCTAGAACCCAAGGATCAGGCGGTGGTACCGTCGGACTAGGTGGTGGCAACGCCAGTACACTGTCAGTGTCGGACATTGACAAGAGGTGGCACCGCCAGTCTCGGAAACCCAAGAGAATTTAAAATTTGGAGCCTAAATTTGAATCTTCTTAGGGCCTATAAATACCCCTCAATTCTCAGCAGAGAATACAATCTTTGGGAAGTTAGAAATTGAGAAAAGCCTTAGCAAAAGTCTTGTTTTCAATAGCTTAAGTGTTCACCTCCCTCTTTCTCTTTGAAAAATTTGTAAGAGTGTGAACCACTTGTAAAAAGGTTGTAAGAGGGGTATTTGTCCTTCCCCTTCAAAGTGATTTGCTAATGAAAGTTGGAAGCCTCATTGAAGAAGGCTTCGCAAGTGGATGTAGGTCATTTTGACTGAACCACTTTAAATTGGTATGTTTCTTGAATGTGTGAGTTCTTACCTTTTTGAAACCATTATTTACATAGCAGCAAGCTTTCGGTTTTCATTTTCTCACTTTACTCAAGCTACTTTCTCTAAGTCATTGACGAATTGAAATCTCTACGCATTTACGAAATTATTTTTAAACTTATGAGTTTTAATCCGCTGCACTAATTCACCCCCCCCCTCTTAGTGCCGCTCCGATCCTAACAATTGGTATCAGAGCTCGGTATTTCTCATTTCGGATTTACACCCGAGGGAAATGGCTCTTCATGGCTTTCAAGAGGGCTCATCGGTTGTTCATCCACCGTTGTTTAATGGATTGGACTACACTTATTGGAAAACTCGAATGAGAGTTTTCTTGATTTCTATAAATTTGGATTTATGAAATATTATTGAAAACGGTTTTCAACTTTCCTCTAAACCGATGAACGAATGGTTAGATTTGGAGAAGAAGTATTTTTCTTTAAACGCAAAGGCTATGAATGCCTTATTTTGCGCTTTGGACAAAAATGAGTTCAATCGGATTTCTACGTGCGAAATGACTTTTGATATTTGGCGAACACTTGAAATCACGCACGAGGGAACTAGTAGAGTCAAAGACTCGAAAGTTAATATTTTATTGTATATTTTTGAGCTTTTTCGAATGCAACCAAGCGAGACTATAGGCGATATGTACACCCGTTTCACGGATGTCGTCAATAATCTAAAAGTTCTGAGTAAATTTTTTTCGAATTTTGATCTCGTAAGCAATATCTTAAGATCCCTTACAAAAAGTTGGGATTCTAAAATAACTACAATATAAGAGACAAAAAATTTAAATGATTTTCTATTAGAAGAATTAATCGGATCATTAATGACCTATGAAATGACACTTTTGAAACATTTTGAACCCGATGAACACTTGAACCACCTTCCAAAGAACATAAAGGATTTGGAATTCCAAACAAATAAATACCACTTGAGCAATGACTCAAGTGATGAGGACAATGATGAATTTGAACTTCGAACACTAAATCTTAATAAGTTCATTAAACAAAAATCTAAAATAAACAATGAACCTGAACGGAGGAAGAGGCCAAAGAAGAGGAAGGCACCCAAGGATGAATCAAGAACTTCCAAAGGTGAAACGGCGAATTGGGCTTTGACGGACTTCGACTACAAGGTAAGTAACTCAACTCTCTTGAATTATTTTGAAATTACTTGATGTTTTCCATGATGTATTTTCTCTTTTCTTTTTTTTGAATAATTATTTTTCTTAAAAATTATATGTTTTATGTTAATAGAATAAAATGTTAGATTTAAATGATCATGTATATGTGCTTGAGAAGCAAGAATGTGTATTTTGATGATTTCCATATTGACTTTCAATGATCATGTATGGTTTTTATATGGAAGGCTTGATGATTTTTTTATGAACCTTGTCTTTGGTTTTCAAACATTATGTATGTTTTCGACATAAGAACAAAACTTGAGCATGCTAATATAAAGTCAATCATATAAATTAAAACTAAAAAAGTTTTAGTTATCTATAAGAATCATTCAAAATTATATTTAATGAAACCATTTCATAATGATGTAATGAAAATATTAAACACTTTGAAACCATATTTTAGTGTAATGCATAATGATCATGCTTAATAAATTTTAAAATTATGCATGATAAATCTTGTGATTTATAGATTATTGATTTTTACCATAATGAAAGTGTCTTATTAATCTTTGTTGTAATAAATCTTACACTTTCGGTTTTAAACATGATACATGTTTTTATTTGGTATAAGTGAAATAAAATCATATGAATTGAAACAACTAAAAAGAGGAAAATATTTTTTCTTTGAAAAATTATTTTTCTCTATCCTATTGATCTTGATGTTTATTATGATAAATCTATGTATACCATTTTGAATATCTTGAAAGTAATGTTGAGATTTTGATGAATTTGACGATTTGAATTTGAATGAGTTTGTATTCAAATTATGATCTTGATTTCTTGGATTTACTACTTGAGATTTTTTTTAATCATAATATCTTCTTTGTATACCTACATTTTTTGTTATTTATAAAAAGAAGAGATTTGATAAAATGAATCATGTCTTTTGTAATTCAAGAGGTCTTATCTTTCATGACATGATGCCATTGGATTTATGGCTTGTATACCTTGAAATAATTGAAATATTATGCACTATTTTGTTCTTCCCTTATTCTTTCTTGTTTACAATGATAAAATGGGAAAAAGTTATGATCATGCATGGCAGGATGCAATTTGATAGATTAATATCATGATGATTTGAAATGTTTATGATTTGGAATGATGCATATGTTTTTTATTATGATGATGTATGTGATGTATTGCATATGATGTATATCATGAATGCTTTAAATGATAAATATTTGGTACCAACAATCATGAAATGATAAATACTTAAAAATATTGATTTAATGTTCGGTATCATGAATACTTTATTATCATACATGAAAATAGTGATAAATATTTTGAAAATAAATGTTTGTATCATGTTAGATGATTTTACATTTTGTGCATGATGAGTTATAGTGATGATTGAAACAATGATTGAAATAATATGAATAATGATTTGGAATCATGCATATAATGATGAGTTTATTTGTTTTAAAAATATATATGATGATTTGGTATTATGTATGCAATACTTTAACGTATGATAATGATGCACGCAATGATAAAATATTCATGATAAAATTATTATTTTGATATTCATGACTTGAATCTTTCTTTTCTTTTGCCAATGACAAAGGGGGAGAAATGCAAAAACTTGCTTACTTTCTTGCACATATAAAGAGAAGATGTAAATGTAACACTTGCCAAATTATTTGCTTGCCTCATGTAAAACATTGTCCCTTGCTAGGTTGGCATTTTGCTAAGGAAGCAAAAATGACACTTCTCAAAAGAGAAGAAAGAGCTTGCTTTCTTGAACATATTTAATTTGCTAGCTAGTATAATGTACAATTTGTTATCTTGAACATTACAAAAAAATACTATTATGCACATCGTAAAGAAAAGCAAAAATGCTAAACTTGCAAATCTTTAGTTGCTATATTGCATGATGATAAAATGTTAGGACTCTAGCTAGGAGAGTCCTAATTGAGAGGGACATTCATGTAAAACCTACCTAAGCCGACCCCTATTAAAGAGGTGAAGAGGCCGGCTAGGGTTAGGAGGTTGTTTCTTAGAGATGAATTAGGAGTTGTAAAGGAATAGGAGTCTTGAGTAGAAGTCTTATTAGGAGTTGGTTAGAAGTAGGAGTCTTGAGTAGAATCCTATTAGGAGTTAGGGTTTAGAAACCCTATAAATAGCCATGTATTCCTCCTCTTTTGATAAGTAATAGATGAATCTTTTCTGCAGCCTTTGAGTAACAACTTGGAGGGAGGAACCCCTATAGAGTTCCAAGGAGGCCGATCCCCTAAAGAGATCAACCCCAAGTTTAGAATCTGCAAGGGTTTTAACACCTGGTATCAGAGCAGCATTCTTGGCATCTCGCTGCCCTTCCACAGCCATCCATCAACCCTCCACAACCACCCAAAGCAATTCCCACAATTGCTTAAGAGATCGTTGCCAAATTTCGTCGTTATCTCCACCACCATGGATCATCCTTTGATCTCCCCGTGAATTACAATAGGTTCTAGTTTTCTACCTTACTGCCGCTACAATTTAGTTATCCTTATTTGAAAATCTCAAAAAAATTATTCCTATATTACTGCATAAACTTTTCGTCATAAAATTTTCATCTATACGACGAAAGATACATTGCAGAATTTCAACCGTATAGCACTGTCTGTTTGATCTTTCTACTATGTTTTTTCTATCCAAATCTCTACGAAATTTTTATGACATCTTTGACATTTTCTAACAGCAGATTTCCTTTCATTTTGTCAAAAAATTCTTAATATAAACCATTGATATTTTACGTCTAATCTGCTATACTTGAAAATCTGCACTGTAAAATTTCAACCGCATAGCACTGTTTGTTTGATCTTGATACTATGTTGTTTCTATCCAAATCTCTACAAAATTTTTATGATAGCTTTGACACGACCTAACAGTAGAATTCCCTTTGGTTTCATCAAAAAATTCTTAATATAAACCACTGATCTTTTACGTCCAATCTACTATACTTAAAAATCTGTGCTATAGAAAATTTCAGCCGTATATTGTTACCTTAACCCATCTATTTACAATCTTTTTTTAATAAAATTTCTTATACACTTCATATATCATCTTGGCTTCCATCTAAAATTAATCTATAAAGAAATTCATCTCTAAAAATGATTTTGTGTTGCTGCAAATTTTTGTCGTATCCCGTTGAAATTTCTCGACGAGAATTCTGCAATCGCAACTTGCACCAATTTCCTTATTATTATACTACCAAAATTTTCTTAATTTAATTAGAAATCCTTACTGTCATATAAACTGTGATTTTGCTATCAATTCCCTCCTCAATTCTCTCATGTTTTTGGTGGAAATTACGTCGAGAAACCGTTGTTTCTTCTATGACAATTCTACTCTTACAAAACAGCACATACTTACTGCAACTTCCACTTATTTCTATCAAACCTTTGCTACCATCTACCATAGATCCAAAACTTTCATCTATAGCCCTAAAACTCCACTAAACCATACCCTCAAACTGCACCCAAAATAGCTACAAAACAAGCCTAAACCGTAGCCTACATCCACTAATCTACCAACCCTTTCGACCATCACCTCTCTCAACCAATACATGCCTTTAACTCGACAACAAAAGAGAGATCTTAACATCGCAGATTTGGCAGCATATACTATGGCATCTGAGGAGGTAATCAATGCTAAATTCGAAGCCTTCGAGGCGCAAATGGAGGATAAGATTCGGACGCTCTTTACCGAACTCAGATTGGGCTGACCACTAAGCCCGAAGAAATCACATCAAGAAGAGAGCTTTGCCCAATCGCACCAAGCCAAAATATATGACTTCCAAGAGAGGGGAAGCTCTATGACCAACCCCAACTATCCATGCATGAGAGTGGACGTCCTTATATGGGAAGAAGGAGACCCTATTGGTTGGATCTCGCGCGCGGAGCGATATTTTCGGTACCATAAAACCATAGATGCATCTATGGTGAAAATTGTAGCTATACATCTTGAAGGAGATGCTATACAGTGGTTTGACTAGTTTGAACATACTTATGGAGTGTTTTCATGGTGACAATTCAAAGAAGGACTGCTACTCTGCTTCAAACCAACCGATTACGAGAATATTGACGGACAACTAGCAAAGATCCGACAAACCTCTACCATTTAGGAGTACCAAACCAGGTTTGAAAGGTTATCTAATCAAACTTGTGATTGGTCTCAAAAAAAGCTATTGAGGACCTTCATTAAGGGCTTGAAGTCGGAGATTCGAGGAGAAGTTAAAGCGTGACAACCATATACGCTTATGGCAGCCATCTCTTTCGCACGACATCAAGAGGAGCAATTGAACCATGAAGCTAAGAGGACTAGGGTCACTCCTCAACTAGTAATATTGAAGCCCTCAACCCCCCCTACTATTATCAACCAAGTCCCTACACCAAAGAGCTTAACAAGAGAAGAGCTTCGGGAGCGATATGCGAAGGGCTTATGTTGGTATTGTGACGAGTCGTGGAGCCATGAGCATCGCTATAGTAAAGGGAGACTTCTTATGATTGAACCAATAGAAAAAGAGGTCATTAAACATTCAGAAGAAAGCCTTGAACTTGAAGAAGAAGATGTAGAAGAAGAGCCACAACTGACCAAATTTACGGTACATACACTAGCCGGCTACTCAAACCCGCAAATGATGAAAGTTGGAGGCCTTCTCAAACAACAACCGATCACTGTTCTCATCAACACGGGCAATACTAATAACTTTCTAAATAGTAAGGTTACTATCCAGATGGCCTTACCTATCGAGTATTGCAACAGGTTTGACGTTAAGGTCGCCGATAGATGGATTTTGAAGTATGATCGTAGGCGCCCGCAAGTGAAACTGTTGCTGATCATGAGGCCTTACCAAGAGATAATTATATATTTCTTCCTTCTCCCTCTTGATGATCATGAGGCCATGCTCATAATTAAATGGTTGACAATATCAAGTGATATTTTTTGGAATTTTATGCAACTAATTATGAAATTTTATAGTAGGAGAAACAGGTGATACTGAACGGGAAACGTGGAGGCGACGTAACGACGATTTGCACACAACAAATGAAGAAGGTTTTGCATAAAACATGTAGCAGATTTTTAGTACAACTTGAGCAGTAAACTAAGGGAGAGCCAATAGAATTTGAAGATCCAAACCTATTTCCTTTGTTTGCTGAATTTTCAGATATATTTGACGAACCGTACAACCTACCTCTTACCCGTCGGCATGATCATTATATAACAATTCTTTCAGGCAAACCTCCAGCAAATACTCGGCCATATCAATATCTACATCTCTCCAGAAGGATGAAATAGAAAGAATTGTAAAAGAGATGCTCGAAATAGGAGTTATTCGGCCAAGTTACAACCTCTACTCTTCACCGGTGCTACTTGTACGCAAGAAGGACGGAACATGGCGAATATGTGTTGATTACCGAGCTCTCAATGGCATAACCATCAAGGACAAATACTTTATTCCAATAGTAGATGAATTGCTAGATGAAAGGGAGCACAAATCTTCACAAAGCTAGACTTTTGATCCAGGTATCATCAAATATGAGTGTGCAAAGAAGACATATCGAAAACCACCTTTTGAACACATAACAACCACTACAAAATTTTGCTTTCTTCGATAGAAGGTGGAATATCTTGGGCATATCATATCAGAGGAAGGTGTGATAGTGGACCCCTTTAAAATTGAAGCAATGCAAAACTAGCCCACCCCGAGGAACATAAAATTGCTACATGGCTTTCTAGGTTTAACAGGCTACTATCGTAAGTTCGTGAAAAACTATGGAAAGATCAATGCACCACTTACTTTCTTACTGGAAAAAGATGTCTTCCAATGGTTAGATAGAGCCTCCGCTGCCTTCGACAAACTTAAGGCAGCCATGATGACGACGCCGATGCTAACACTACCAGATTTCAACCGACCCTTCATTATTGAGGCCGACACATCTTGTAACATCCCATTAGTCCCACATCGGAAGTAGGCAATGTGTATGATTAGCTTATAAGGGCCTGATGAGTGTATTACGTTAAGTCCCGCTTAAGCATTTTGGTCCGTGGTTGAAGAACCAAAATGGAGTTATTGGCCAATTGGCTCATCAGACTCGAGTTGTGACATTTGGTATCAGAGCTGACCTAGCATTTGGGCAGGGTGAGAGGGCTCGAGTAGGAAAGGGCTACCCGTGGATGGAGTCAAAGAACTCATCACGGCGTGGAGCCACCACTAAGTTAATCCTCACATGCACTATGCTAGGGTTTGATCTGGGTTATGTCGGACTTTGATGAGGATGTCAAGCTAATTGAGTTGGGGATATTGTAACATCCCATTAGTCCCACATCGGAAGTGGGCAATGTGTATGATTAGCTTATAAGGGCCTGATGAGTATACTATGTTAACTCCCGCTTAAGCATTTTGGTCCATGGTTGAAGGACCAAAATAGAGTTATTGGCTAGTTGGCTCATTAGACTCGAGTGGTGACACATCTGGAGTCGGAATTGGAGCCATTCTCATGCGAGATGGTCGACCACTCGCATACACTAGCAAGACATTATCTTCCTCCCATCAAAATAAGTTAACATATGATAAGGAGATGCTCGCCATTGTGCACGCAACAACAAGGTGGAGACCCTACTTGATTGGTCGACGATTTCAAATTAAAACTGACCATAAAAGCTACCCGAGCAAGCTGAAGTTTCACACTATAAGGAAATTCTACTTGCATCTTCATGAGCAAATTTTGGACAAAATGGATCAAATTCCTAAAATTCATGAATCGTCAGCTTCGAGGACAAGGCTGATTTAAAGAGGGCGGGTCTGTTAGGACTCTAGCTAGGAGAGTCCTAATTGAGAGGGACATTCATGTAAAACCTACCTAAGCCGACCCCTATTAAAGAGGTGAAGAGGCCGGCTAGGGTTAGGAGGTTGTTTCTTAGAGATGAATTAGGAGTTGTAAAGGAATAGGAGTCGAGTAGAAGTCTTATTAGGAGTTGGTTAGAAGTAGGAGTCTTGAGTAGAATCCTATTAGGAGTTAGGGTTTAGAAACCCTATAAATAGCCATGTATTCCTCCTCTTTTGATAAGTAATAGATGAATCTTTTCTGCAGCCTTTGAGTAACAACTTGGAGGGAGGAACCCCTATAGAGTTCCAAGGAGGCCGATCCCCTAAAGAGATCAACCCCAAGTTTAGAATCTGTAAGGGTTCTAAGATAAAACTTGATATTATATTTTTTTCATACAATGTATTAAACTTTTTATCTCTAAACACTTGATACTTGGAATATTTTAAAATGTGATCTTGATAAGAATGTTTCAAGTTGCTCTTTGTGCTATATCTTTTCAAATGAATCATGACCCTTGATATCATATATTTCATAATATAGAAATAACAAGATTTCTTTGCCTTGTATGCCTTATGTGATGATTGTACATCAATTTGCTTTATTATGAATTATATGAATCTTGATCGTGAACTTGTTAAGAAGAATTTTAATAAACCATGAATCATATCTTTGGTATTCATGAATTGATCCTTATTGATATATTTCATGAATTCTTTGCATATTTAGCTTGTTGAATGGTTGAAATTTTTAGCCATTGACTCCTCCCTTTTTTTTTGACTTTGATAAAGGGGGAGAAGGTTTTGCTAACTTGTGCATTGAAAATGAAAGTAAACTTCCTAGCATACTAAGGAAGTAAAACATGCAAGCTTGCACTTTTCAAAAAGAGAAGAAAGATCTTACCTATCGAAAGAAGCAAAAAGTGCAAAACTTAGAAAACTTGCAACAAAATTGCTCTTGCCATACTTTGTATCAAAAATAGGTTGATATCCTTAAAAGCATCACATTAAATTTTTTAGTGTATCGCAATGTATCACATGTATCGCAAATTAAAATTTTTGAGACTATTATCATATCATGTTTAACAATTGATATCTTTCATTGATATGATAAATTATCATCTCATGATGTATCGCATAATGATATCATGATTTGCGATTATATCATGTGATCCTTGGTGAATTTTCACAGTAATATTATTCATGAAATGATTTCTTTGCATTATTGTCTTGTATGCATCATGTGATGATTGAAATATTGATTGATGCAAAGTTGATGTAAAAGTCTAAATCATTGGTTCCTCTCCTTTTTGATATTGACAAAGGGGGCGAAAGTTATTGCTACCTTGCACACTTGAATGAAGAATTTGCTAGCTCGATCATTGTAATGAAGAAATTTGCTATATCAAACATCATAAATATTGTTACTTGCAAAGAAAAGCAAAGTGCAATCTTGCACAAAAATTCAAGTGTTGAATTGTCATGATTGAATTTAAGAATCTTGCTATGCTTTTATGCTTATATGTTGTGATGAAAATCTAGCTTCAGGTTGCAAAAACATGCATATATTTTAAAATAGCTAGAGCTACTTCTCCTTTTTGTTGATGACATAGGGGGAGAAGTATATTGATGACTTCATGCATTGAATTGAATATTTTATATATTTGTATAATAGTTTAAATGTTTTTCATAACATGTGATGAATGTTACTTGGATTTGGGATAATCCAAGTGTTCTATCAATGACATATTGATAGTGGGAGTTTGGTTAAACTCCGAGGAGTTAAGGTTAACTCCGTTAGTCATCAATTAGTTATCATCATCAAAAAGGGGGAGATTGTTGAATCTCGGATTTTGATGATGAAACTAATTGATTGTGTTTAGATGTTTAATTGTATTTTGAGTGATGTAGGTCTACTCGATTAGGATTAGACAGTTGATGCAGGAGAAATTGACGTTGCGCCGGAGGAGATCACGTAAGGATATTGGATGACATAAGGCTTCGGACGTCGGGCATCGGGCCAAGGAGAGCGGAATTGTGCCAAGGATATCGGGGTTACGGAGGTCAACCACCGATTGGGCAACAAGTTGCAAGAGAGGATGATGCGCTGAAGAATCGAACGAAGCACCGACCAATGACATGCCGGGCAACATAATGTCAATTCGCGTTGTAATAATTGTCTAGATCGGAGCAGAGTTTTGGTTTGTGTGTGCAGGATTAACTATGATAATGATGAAGACATAAAGCAAAACAAAGTGCCAGAGTCAAGCGCAAAGTATTCGTTGGGAGTTCGAGATTCCGACGGAAGTCCGAAGGTTCGTCGGGAATGTTGTCGGAACTAGCCGAGAATGAGTAGGGATCTTGCCGAAGGGTTTTTTGAAGCTCGCCAGAAGGTACGTTAGAAGTTCACCGAGCTTACCGAGAAAGATCATAGCTTGTTGAAGAAGCTCATCGGAACTCGCCAAGATCAAATCGTGAAGTCTAGGAGCTAGCCGGGAGTCCGTAGAATGGTTTCCGAGAGTTTATCGGAAGACCGTCGGAAGTTCGTCGGAAGCTCGCCGGAACAAGTCTAGACTTGCGAAATTTGTAATAGCTTAGGAAATGTCTTTAAATTCATAGTTAGCACATTAATTAAGGTTAGGATTAGGTGTTAATCCTATAACCCAAGGAGGGCCAATTGGGCCCGAGTTTGAACTGGTTTGGGCCAAGTTTGGAGCCCAACTAGTGAGCTGGAATAGTTCAGGCGGTAGTACCGCCAGACTGGGCAGTGACACCGCCTAGAACCCGAGGATCGGGCGGTGGTATCGTCGGACTAGGCGGTGGCACCGCCCAGCACCCGAGAGGTCCGACGATGGGACCGCTGGACTGGGCGGTGGCACCGCCAGTACACTATCAGTGTCAGACACTAACAAGAGGTGGCACCGCCAACCTCGAAAACCCAAGAGAATTTAAAATTTGGAGCCAAAATTTGAATCCTCTTTGGGCCTATAAATACCCCTCAATTCTCAGCAGAGAATACAACATTTGGGAAGTTAGAAATTGAGAAAAGCTTTATCAAAAGTCTTGTTTTCGATAGCTTAAGTATTCACCTCCCTCTTTCTCTTTGAAAAATTTGTAAGAGTGTGAACCACTTGTAAAAAGGTTGTAAGAGGGGTATTTGTTCTTCCTCTTCAAAGTGATTTAAATGCTAATGGAAGTTAGGAGCCTCATTGAAGAAGGCTTCGCAAGTGGATGTAGGTCATTTTGATCGAACCACTTTAAATTGGTACATTCCTTGAATGTGTGAGTTCTTATCTTTTTGAAACCATTATTTAAATAGCAGTAAGCTTTTGGTTTTCATTTTCTCACTTTATTCGAGCTACTTTCTCCAAGTCATTGACGAATTGAAATCTCTACGCATTTACAAAATCATTTTTAAGCTTACGAGTTTTAATCCGCTGCACTAATTCACCCCCCCCCCCCTCCTAGTGCCGCTCCGATCCTAACAAAAGCAACCCAATAAAAGGCACAATAAGCAAAATACTCTAGCCCAACATTATTCTGACCAAGTTGCCAAGCCACCCAATACTATATAATAGGATCTGATCCATTTGAAAGCCTTGTTAGACATCCACCCTTGTTAACTCCAAAAGCAACTTCTCACCTACCCTATGTAGCGGTGTGTTAGTGAAGACGATTAATGCAGGGATCCTTGTAATATCCCATTAGTCCCACATCGGAAGTGGGGAATGTGTATGGTTAGCTTATAAGGGCCTGATGAGTGTACTACGTTACCTCCCGCTTAAGCATTTTGGTCCACCGTTGAGGACCAAAATGGAGTTATTGGCCAGTTGACTCATCAGACTCGGGTAATGACATTTGGTATCAGAGCCGACCTAGCATTAGGGCAGGGTGAGAGGGCTGCAGTAGGAAAGGGCTACCCGTGGATGGAGTCAGAGAACTCATCACGGCGTGGACCCACCATTGAGTTAAACCTCACATGCACTATACTAGGGTTCGTTCTGGGATATGTCGGACCTTGACGATGACGTCAAGCTAATTGAGTTGGGGATAATGTAATATCCCATTAGTCCCACATCGGAAGTGGGGAATGTGTATGATTAGCTTATAAGGGACTGATGAGTGTAATACGTTACCTCCCGCTTAAGCATTTTGGTCCGCCGTTGAGGACCAAAATGGAGTTATTGGCCAGTTAGCTTATCAGACCCGGGTCGTGACATTTGGTATCAGAACCGACCTAGCATTTGTGTAGGGTGAGAGGGCTCGAGTAGGAAAGGGCTAGTCAGAGAACTCATCACGGCGTGGAGCCACCATTGAGTTAAACCTCACATGCACTATACTAGGGTTCGATCTGGGATATGTCGGGCCTTGACGAGGACGTCAAGCTAATTGAGTTGGGGATAATGTAATATCCCATTAGTCCCACATCGGAAGTGGGGAATGTGTATGATTAGCTTATAAGGGCATGATGAGTGTACTACGTTACCTCCCGCTTATGCATTTTGGTCCGCCGTTGAGGACCAAAATGGAGTTATTGGCCTCACATGCACTATACTAGGGTTCGATCTGGGATATGTCGGGCCTTGACGAGGACGTCAAGCTAATTAAGTTGGGGATAATGTAATATCCCATTAGTCCCACATCGGAAGTGGGGAATGTGTATGATTAGGTTATAAGTGCCTGATGAGTGTACTACGTTACCTCTCGCTTAAGCATTTTGGTCTGCCGTTGAGGACCAACATGGAGTTATTGGCCAGTTAGCTCATCAGACCGATGGAGTCATAGAACTCATCACGGCGTGGAGCCAACACTGAGTTAGGCGTGGAGCCAACACTGAGTTAAACCCTTGACGAGGACGTCAAGCTAATTGAGTTGGGGATACTGTAATATCCCATTATTCCCACATCGGAAGTGGGGAATATGTATGATTAGCTTATAAGGGCCTGATGAGTGTACTACGTTACCTCCCGCTTAAGCATTTTGGTTCACCGTTGAGGACCAAAGAGTTAAACCTCACATGCACTATACTAGGGTTCGATCTGGGATATGTCGGGCCTTGACGAGGACGTCAAGCTAATTGAGTTGGGGATAATGTAATATCCCATTTGTCCCACATCGGAAGTGGGGAATGTGTATGATTAGCTTATAAGTGCCTGATGAGTGTACTACGTTACCTCTCGCTTAAGCATTTTGGTCTGCCGTTGAGGACCAACATGGAGTTATTGGCCAGTTAGCTCATCAGACCGATGGAGTCATAGAACTCAATTAGCTTGACGAGGACGTCAAGCTAATTGAGTTGGGGATACTGTAATATCCCATTATTCCCACATCGGAAGTGGGGAATATGTATGATTAGCTTATAAGGGCCTGATGAGTGTACTACGTTACCTCCCGCTTAAGCATTTTGGTTCACCGTTGAGGACCAAAGAGTTAAACCTCACATGCACTATACTAGGGTTCGATCTGGGATATGTCGGGCCTTGACGAGGACGTCAAGCTAATTGAGTTGGGGATAATGTAATATCCCATTTGTCCCACATCGGAAGTGGGGAATGTGTATGATTAGCTTATAAGGGCCTGATGAGTGTACTACGTTATCTTTCGCTTAAGCATTTTGGTCCGCCGTTGAGGACCAAAATGGAGTTATTGGCCAGTTAGCTCATCAGACCCGGGTCGTGACATTATTTAATATAATATCCCATTAGTCCCACATTGGAAGTGGGGAATGTGTATGATTAGCTTATAAGGGCCTGATGAGTGTACTACGTTACCTCCCGCTTAAGCATTTTGTTCCGCCGTTGAGGACCAAAATGGAGTTTTTGGCAAGTTAGCTCATCAGACCCGGGTCGTACATTTGGTATCAAAGCCGACCTTGCATTAGGGCAGGGTGAGAGGGCTGCAGTAGGAAAGGGCTACCCTTGGATGGAGTCAGAGAACTCATCACGGCGTGGAGCCACCACTGAGTTAAACCTCACATGCACTATGCTAGGGTTTGATCTAGGATATGTCTAGTCATAGGTGCCCAACAAACGTGTGACTTGATACAGAATCTTTTTGCTTATTATATTTTGGCGTATATCACTTTATAACTATTGCATAAATGCATATATATATTGTAATGTCCTTGGATTTGTGCAATGGGAATCGGATCGTCATGAGATCACGATAATGAGATCGATTCACCTTTAAACACATATCCTAAATAATCCCGGTCATTGGTTACTCGAGAGGGACATCATGATAACCGGATAGACTGGTGTGCTGTATACCCGTCCATATGATGGATGCAGCTGGTCTCATAGCTGCTCGTGTAGGGACACTAGGGATACAGTACAGGTGCTCATTGGAGAATGAGTTCACTGATTGATCTGCTTACGGAATGCTGGATGGTTGATGATGCCTTATTGTCACACAGCGATTCCGTAGTCCTAGTGGTGTATCTGGTCCTTAGACTTGAGACACCAAGGATGTCCTGTATGAGTGCTCCACTCTTTGATACCAGACTTAGAGGTTTGGCTGTCCCAGATCTAGTACAGCTAGTCATTGGGAGTGGTAGTCGACCTTACGAGGGCTATTGAGTGTCGATAGAGGAACATCCACTCTCGGCGTCATGAGAGGAATATCCCATGTGTTCTTGCTCAGACAAATCCCTGGCCAGGGTCATTCGGGTTGAGAGAGAAAGAGTTCTCCGGGAGAATCCGATTAGAGCGAGACTCGAATAGAAACCGTATGGGTCTGACAACACCATGCTCGATATACGGTCTCTGGGATATTAGATGGATGAGGGACTATAGGTACATGGTAACTGAGGACAGATAGGTCCAATGGATTGGATTCCCCTGTATCGTCTAGGGACTACGGTGTAGTGGCCTAGTACGTCCGTAGTCGACGAGTCGAGTGAATTATTACAAAGATAATAATTCACTGAGTTAGAAGGAGTTCTGACAGGTATGACTCACGGCCAGCTCGATATTGGGCCTAGAGGGTCACACATATATGGTAGGCATTGCAATGAGTAGAGGTTCGGATATGAGATATCCGATGGAGCCCTTGTCTTATTGGATGCAGATCCAATACCCACTAGGGAAGGACCCATTAGGGTTTGACACGGGATCTCTATAAATAGGAGGGATTCACAGCCTCATAGGCTAGAGTCTTTGCTTGCCCTTCCTATTCTCCTCTCCCTCTCCAACTCAGAGTAGGCCTGGAGTTTTGAGGAGCGTCGTCACAACCCTGCTGTGTGGATCACCGCTAGAGAGGAGGACGCTTGACCTCCTTCACCCTCTCCTAAGGATCTGCAAGGAAACAGGGATATACGATCTCCCTAGGTAACACAATCTCTATACGCAGTTTTGTGTTTTGCGGATTTTTGCGCACCAATCTTCACACGACGACGAACATCTTTTTGGGAATCGGGGATTTTTGTTTTCTTGTTCTTCCGCTGCGCATATGATGTCGCCCCCCATGATTTCCCAACAGTGGTATCAGAGCCAGGTTGTTCGTGCAAATGATTGGTTTTGAACTGCGTGTATTGCGTTTAGGAAGAATTTTGACATCAAAATCGTTGACGCAAAAGCGAGAAAGGGCAGCAACAGTTGCTGCCCTCGATCTGTGTGCATGAAGCGCAGCCGAAGGCGGGTAGCACAGGGGCTGCGTGTGTAGTAGCCGGCTGGCGGCCTGCTTGCAGTAGGAAAGGGGCTGGCAGCCCACGGGCAGAGGCACCGCAGGTCAGCGGTGCCTGCCGCCGCAGGGCAGCGGCGTTTGCCGCCGTAGGGAAGCGGCGCCTACCGCCATAGGGCAGTGGCATCTGCCGCCGCAGGGCAGCGACGCCTGCCGCCGCTGCTCCCGCGGGCGAAACCCACCCCCCACAGGGGCGGCCGCCCGGCGGGACAGCATCACCTGCGGAGGCAGCGGCGCTCGCGGGGGAGCCCACTTGTAGTGGCGTCTGCGGGGGAGCCCACCTGCATCACCGGCGGGATAGCATCACCAGCGGGACAGCACCGCCTGTGGAGGCAGCGGCGTCCGTGGGGGAGCCCACCTGCAGCGGCAGCGCCGCAAGCGGGCGTGCCGCCTGCAGGCGAGGGTAGTGCCCTCGCCCCGCCGCACAGGCTGCCGCCAGGAGGGTGGCGGCGGCGGCGGCAACAGCAAAGGATAGTAGGGCATTAGGGTTTTTTGGGAAAAAGATAGTTTTACCCCTCGGAATTTAAGAAATTCCAGTTTCTGTCTTTTGTCCAAATTACGAAAATACCCCTATAAATTCTGAAATTCCCTACATGTCCCTGATTTCAGAAAATATTAATTAATTAAAAGGTTTAGTTGATTATTATTTTTATTATTATCTAGTAGTCCTACATTATGATGATTATTATACATGTGATGTATGATGTGTGGACGGATGATCATGGACCGTGTGATGTGTGTACTTGTGATTATTATTGTTGAGGTCTGCGAACCTCCATTATATTTCTCGTTTATTGTCAGGCCTGCGTGCCTATGATTAAGTTGTAATCACATGAGGAGGCCTAGCGGGAGCGTGGATGCGATAGCGGGACCCACGAGACGGACGATTGTGATGTATGGAGATGCATCAAGATGTCGACGGAACCGACGAGGACGAGATGGACGATCACAGGGCATGGAGATGCACCATTGCACACATAGATCTTGATGTGAGTGATTAGGCCTACTGGCTCGGGCCTAATCATATTAGGTTATGGTCCATGATCATCTGATGTGATTGCTTATACACATACTAGATATGTATATATATCACAATTCATATTAAAATTATACACATACTAGAGTGGTGCTTGAGCTTGGTTCTCCAACCTCGCTCAATTTTATCATTCTCCCACTGTCTCCGTCAAGAATGTGTTCCTTCTCAAGGAAAACTGCTCTCTTAACTACAAAGACCTTTTGGTCCTCGAGATGATAGAAATAATACCCACAAGTTTCCTTTGGGTATCCCACAAATTTGCATCGCTCTGTCCTTGATTCTAACTTATCGGGGTTGTGTCTTTTAACATGGGTAGGACAACCCCAAATCTTAACAACCTTAAGATCATGCTTCTTCCCTTTCCATATCTCATATGGTGTAGACACTACCGACTTAGTTGGAACTCTGTTTAGAAGGTAAGCTATGGTTTCTAGGGCATATCCCCAGAATGAGATGAGTAGGTCAGCGAAACTCATCATGGACCGTACCATATCTAATAACGTACAATTTCTCCTTCCAAAGACACTATTGAGCTGGGGTGTATAAGGAGGTGTCTATTGGGATAATATCCCATGGTCCTTGAGGAACTGAGTAAACTCTGTACTTAAGTACTCACCTCCTCGATCTGATCGAAAAGTTTTGATACTCTTTCCAGTTTGGTTCTCCATCTCATTCTTATACTCTCTGAATTTCTTAAAGGCCTCAGACTTGTACTTTATTAAGTACACATATCCATACCTTAAGAAATCATCAGTAAATGTAATGAAGTAGGAGTAACCTCCAATGGCATGAGTTGACATGGGTCCACATACATCACTATGTATGAGTTGCAACAACTCATTGGCTCTCTCTCCAGTTCTACTAAATGGAGATTTGGTCAGTTTTCCACGAATGCAAGGCTCACAAGTTGCATAAGACACATAGTCGAATGGATCTAGATATCCATCATTTAGCAACTTTTGAATCCTTCTTTCATGGATGTGACCTAGCCTACAATGCCACAGGTATGCACTGTTCAACTCATCTCGTTTCCTTTTGGACACATTTACATTCATGATATGTGGAGTGGTGTCTAACATAAATAAACCATTATGCAATGTTCCTTTCGTGATGATCTTATCATTTAATAATATCGAACAACCATTGTTCTCAAAAACAAATTTATATCCACTAATTGTTAAACATGAAATGGAGATAATGTTTTTGATAATAGAAGGAACAAAATAACATGCATCTAATGCAATAAAAGCTCCACTAGGCAGATGTAGGGCGACCTCGCCAATAGCTAATACAGTAACTTTTGCTCCATTACCCATCTTGAGGTCCATCTCGCCTCTCTCTAGTCTCCTTGGCCTTGCCAGAACCTGCAACAAATTGCATATATGATAAGCACTACCGGTATCCAATACCCATGTGTTATCATAAGAGTCTGACAAATGGAGACTGATCATGAATGTACCTAAAACTTCATCAAGCTTTTGTTTCGCCCTTTCTGCAAGGTACTCTTTGCAGTTTCTCTTCCAATGCCCATCTTTACCATAGTGGAAGCACTGGCCTTTGTCCTTTGCTGGGTCTTTCTTAGCAACCTTTGCTTTACCTTGTTAGCCCTTGCCCTTTCCCTTCTTAAGGGACCTTTCTGCTTTCCTTTTCTTTCTGGTCTAACTAGTGTAGAGAACTGGCTTCTCTTTCTTAATAGTACTCTCTGCCTCGCTCAACATATTGAGGAGCTCTGGGAGAGTCACCTCAAGCTTGTTCATATTAAAATTCATTATGAACTGTGAAAAGGAATCTAGTAGGGACTGAAGCATAATGTCCACACACAAGTTATCCTCTAGGACCATTCCTAGACCTGTGAGTTTCTCTATCCACTCAATCATCTTTAGGACATGGTTCTGAACCGATGTCCCCTCAGTCATCCTAGCGCGGAAAAGGCTCTTGGATATCTCATATCGTTGAGTCCTTCCCTGTTCCTCAAACAATTTACGGACATGTAGGAAAATGGATCTGGCATCCATCTTTTCATGTTTTCTCTGTAACTCTGGAGTCATAGAGCCCAACATATAGCACTAAGCAAGAGTGGAGTCATCAATGTACTTCACGTAGCGAGCGATCTCATCCTCGCTTGCCCCTTCTTCGGGTGTAGGCATCACTGTATCAAGGACGTACACGATTTTCTCCGCTGTGAGAACAATTCTCAAGTTACGGAGCCAATCCGTATAATTTGGACCAGTGAGGCGGTTGACATCAAGTATGCCACGTAAGGGATTCGAAAGCGACATTTTATGAAAATAACGATGCAGCAGAAATGAATAATATGCAGATTTTGCAAGAAATAAACTATCAAGATATGGACTTCTATCTTAATATGCTCCCACTATTTTACTAACGAGTCACGCGACACCCTCAGCACGTGAAACGGAAGTCTCCGGTAGACTTCTAGTGGGGATCAGGATCCAATCAGCGTCTTAGTGTAACCTCGAGGGACTCGACCAATCACACTAAGCCTAAAAGGTAGGCAACTCTTGCCGATCACAACTCCTTGTGATTCTCGTCCTGTTCGGCCTCCGAATCACCATGGCCTCGAGGGACTCGACCAACCATGATGCTCGGTTAAGTCAACACCATCGTTACAAGATGAGTCTGATTTGATGATATACCCTTGAGGGACTCGACCAAGCATACTAAGCCCTTATGTCACCGGTGACATCTCTATGTCGTAAGCAAGATAGCGACTCGCGATATAGTTGAGTCTCGAGGGACTCGACCAACTCAACCTACACCGGGAATCGGTTCCTATTCATAACGATGGAAGGCCACGTGGGTTAATCTAATTGCCTCACGTTTACCGACTTAATATTATCGAGAGATGTTTCTATAATTTGGTCTCCTAATATGACATGTCACACATATACATATTTAATATATATCTACATCGCATGCAAATATATATATACATATCTAGTATATATATAAGCAATCACATCAGATGATCATGGACTACAACCTAATATGATTAGGCCCGAGCCAATAGGCCTAATTACTCACATCAAGATCTATGTGTGCAACGGTGCATCTCCATGCCCTGTGATCGTCCATCTCGTCCTCGTCGGTTCTGTCGACATCTTGATGCATCTCCATGCATCACGATCGTCCGTCTCGTGGGTCCCGGTATTGCATCCACGCTCCCGCTGCGCCTCCTCATGTGATTACAACTTAATCATAGGCACGTAGGCCCGACAATAAACGAGAAATATAATGGAGGCTCGCAGACCTCAATAATAATAATCACAAGTACACACATCACACGGTCCATGATCATCCGTCCACAAATCATACATCACATGTATAAATAATTATCATCATGTAGGACTACTAGATAATAATAAAAATAATATTCAACTAATCCTTTTAATTAATTAGTATTTTCTGAAATCAGGGACATATAGGGAATTTCAGAATTCCTAAGGGTATTTTCGTAATTTGGACAAAAGACAGAAATTGGAATTTCTCAAATTCCGAGGGGCAAAACTATCTTTTGCCCAGAAAACCCTAATATCCTTTCCCCTTTTCGCTGCTACCGCCGTCGCCACCCTTCCAGCGGCAACCTGTGCGGCGGGGTGAGGGCACTGCCCTCGCCTGCTGCCGCTACAGGTGGGCTCCCCCGCGGACGCCGTTGCCTCCACAAGCGGTGCTGTCCCGCCGGGCGGCCGCCCCTGTTGGGGGGGGGGGGAGGGGGGGGGGGCGGGGGGGGGGTTTCGCCCGCGGGAGCTGCGGCGGCAAACGCCGCTGCCCTGCGGTGAGAGGAGCCGCTTCCTTGCGGCGGCCGACGCCGCTGCCCTGCGGCGGCAGGCGCCGCTTCCTTGCGGCGGTAGGCACCGCTGCCCTGCGGCGCCTCTGCCCGTGGGCTGCCAGCCCCGCCGGCAGTAAGGCTACTGCAATTAGGCCGCCGGTCGGCTATTGCAGACGCGGCCCCTGTGCTGCCCGCCTTCGGCTGCGCTTCATACATGCAAATCGAGGGCAACAATTGTTGCTGCCCTTTCTCGCTTTTGTGTCAATGATTTTGACGTCAAAATTCTTCCTAAACACAACACACGCAGTTCAAAACCAATCATTCGCACGAACAACCTGGCTCTGATACCACTGTAGGGAAATGATGGGGGGGCGACATCATATGCGCAGCGGAAGAACAAGAAAACAAAATCCCCGATTCCCAAAGTGATGTTCGTCGTCGTGCAAAGATTGGTACGAAAAAATCCGCGAAACATGAAACTGCGTATAGAGATTGTGTTACCTAGGGAGATCGTATATCCCTGTTTCCTTGCAGATCCTTAGGAGAGGGTGAAGGAGGTCAAGCGTCCTCCTCTCTAGCGGTGATCCACACAGTAGGGTTGCGACGACGCTCCTCAAAACTCCAGGCCTACTCTGAGGTGGAGAGGGAGAGGAGAATAGGAAGGACAAGCAAAGACTCTAGCCTATGAGGCTGTGAATCCCTCCTATTTATAGAGATCCCGTGTCAAACCCTAATGGGTCATTCCCTAGTGGGTATTGGATCAGCATCCAATAAGACAAGGGCTCCGTCGGATATCTCATATCCGAACCTCTACTCATCGCAATGCCTACCATATGTGTGTGACCCTCTAGGCCCAATATCGAGCTGGCCGTGAGTCATACCTGTTAGAACTCCTTCTAACTCAGTTAATTATTATCTCTGTCATAATTCACTCGACTCATCGACTACGGACGTACTAGGCCACTACGCCGTAGTCCCCAGACTATACAGGGGAATCTAATCCATTGGACCTCTCTGTCCTCAGTTACCATGTACCTATAGTCCCTCATCCATCTAATATCCCAGAGACCGTATATCGAGCATGGTGCTGTCAGACCCATACTGTTTCTACTCAAGTCTCGCTCTAATCGGATTCTCCCAAAGAACTCTTTCTCTCTCAACCCGAATGACCCTGGCTAGGGATTTGTCTGAGCAAGAACACATGGGATATTCCTCTCATGACGCCGAGAGTGGATGATCCTCTGTCGACACTCAATAGCCCTCGTAAGGTCGACTACCACTCCCAATGACCAGCTGTACTAGATGTGGGACAGCCAAACCTATAAGTCTGGTATCAAAGAGTGAAGCACTCATACAGGACATCCTTGGTGTCTTAAGTCTAAGGACCAGATACACCACTAGGACTACGGAATCGCTGTCTGACAATAAGGCATCATCAACCATCCAGCATTTCGTAAGCGGATCAATCAGTGAACTCATTCTCCAATGAGCACCTGTACTGTATCCCTAGTGTCCCTACACGAGCAGCTATGAGACCAGCTGCATCCATCATATGGACGTTTATATAGCACACCAGTCTATCCGGTTATCACGATGTCCCTCTCGAGTAACCAATGACCGGGATTATTTAGGATATGTGTTTAATGGCGATCTCATTATCGTGATCTCATCACGATCCGATTCCCATTGCACAAATCCAAGGATATCACAATATATATATGCATTTATGCAATAGTTATAAAGTGATATACGCCAAAATATAATAAGCAAAAAAAAGATTCTGTATCAAGTCACACGTGCCATCACTCACATGCACTATACTAGGGTTCGATCTGGGATATGTCGGGCCTTGACGAGGATGTCAAGCTAATTGAGTTGGGGATAATGTAATATCCCATTAGTCCCACATCGGAAGTAGGGAATGTGTATGATTAGCTTATAAGGGCCTGATGAGTGTACTACGTTACCTCCCGCTTAAGCATTTTGGTCCGCCGTAGTTAGCTCATCAGACCCGGGTCGTGACATTTGGTATTAGAGCCGACCTAGCATTTGTGTTGGGTGAGAGGGCTCGAGTAGGAAAGGGCTACCCATGGATGGAGTCAGAGAACTCATCACGGCGTGGAGCCACCACTGAGTTAAACCTCACCTGCACTATAGTAGGGTTCGATCTGGGATATGTCGGGCCTTGACGAGGGCGTTAAGCTAATTGAGTTAGGGATAATGTAATATCCCATTAGTCCCACATCGGAAGTGGGGAATGTGTATGATTAGCTTATAAGGGCCTGATGAGTGTACTACGTTACCTCCCGCTTAAGCATTTTGGTCCGCCGTTGAGGACCAAAATGGAGTTATTGGCCAGTTAGCTCATCAGACCCGGGTCGTGACAATCCTTATATCACCTGGTCCACCGTTGAGGACCAAAATGGAGTTATTGGCCAGTTAGCTCATCAGACCCGGGTCGTGACAATCCTTATATCACCTGGTCCGCCGTTGAGGACCAAAATGGAGTTATTGGCCAGTTAGCTCATCAGACCCGGGTCGTGACATTTGGTATCAGAGCCGACCTAGCATTTGTGTAGGGTGAGAGGGCTCGAGTAGGAAAGGGCTAGTCAGAGAACTCATCACGGCGTGGAGCCACCACTAAGTGAAACCTCACATGCACAATACTAGGGTTCGATCTGGGATATGTCGGGCCTTGACGAGGACATCAAGCTAATTGAGTTGGGGATAATGTAATATCCCATTAGTCCCACATCGGAAGTGGGGAATGTGTATGATTAGCTTATAAGGGCATGATGAGTGTACTACGTTACCTCCCGCTTAAGCATTTTGGTCCGCCGTTGAGGACCAAAATGGAGTTATTGGCCAGTTAGCTCATCAGACCCGGGTCGTGACAATCCTTATATCACCTTTCATCTCTATTACCATCGATCCCTCTAGGGTTAGGGGAATGTCCTCCAAACACTATATAACCTCTAGATATAGTTGTCGTTACAACCCCCCATATCTCCATGACCATGGCTCCTCTAAAGCTACTTCCTCTTTTGCCCTGGGTATTGGCTTAGTAGTGTTAGGATTGTAAAGGCACTAAGAGAGGAGAGAGGAAGGAGGCGGGGGTGGGGTTGAGTTAGTGCTTTTAAAATAACATTTTGATTTAAAAATTTTAATCAATGAAACCTGTATCGAAAATGCATTTAACTTAGAAAGTGAGTAAGAGTAGTGAACAACTAAATCAGTTAGTAATAGTTGTAGGAAAATCTGAGGGTGACACCACATGCGCAATGGAAGAACAGAAAATAAATATCCCAAATTTTCCAAAAGGTGTTCATCGTCGTGTGAAGATTAATGTGCAAAAACCTACAAAACTTAAATCCACATGTAAGATAAATATGTTTTACTTAGGGAGATTGTATATCCCTGAATCTCTACAGATCTGTAGGAGAGGATGAATGAGGTCAAGTATCCTCCTCTCTAGTGGTGATCCACACAGTAGGGTTATGACGACGCTCCTCAAATCGCCGCCAAAATCTTCACACTTGCTATCTGAGGAGGAGAAAGGGAGAGGAGAATAGGAGGTGGCAATCAAGAAGCCTCTAGCCTATGGGTCTTTGGTTCCCTCCTATATATAGATGTCCCTTATCAACTTAACCCTAATGAATCATACCCTATTGGATATTAAATCTCCATTCAACTACCCAAGCCTCTTAAATTAGTGGATATCTATACAATAATCTCTCATTGGCTCTTATTGGATCTCATCCATAGGATCTAATAATTTAGGGGCTTATTGGATATCCAATAAAATAGAGGCTCCAGCGGATATCTCATATCCGAACCTCTAGCCGTCGCAATGCCTATCATATATGTGTGACCCTCTAAGCCCAATATCGAGCTGGCCATGAGTCATACATGTTGGAACTCCTTCTGGCTCAATGAATTATTATCTCCATAATAATTCACTCAACTTATCGACAACGGACGTACTAGGCTACAACGCTACAGTCCTCAAATGATATAAGGGAATTCAATCATTTAGACCTATCTATCCTCAGTTACCGTGTACCTATAGTCCCTCATCTATCCAATATCCTAGAGACTATATACGAGGAATGGTGCTATCGAACCCATATGGTTTCTAATCAAGTCTCGCTCTAATTGGATTCTCCTAGAGAATTTTTTCTCTCTCAATCAGAATGACCCTAGCTAAGAATTTATCTGAGCAAGAATATATGGGATATTCCTCTCATGACACCGAGAGTGGATGATCCTTTATCGATATTCAAAGCCCATGTAAGATTGATTGCCACTCTTGATAATCAATTATGCTAGATTTGAAACTTTCAAACCTATAAGTTGCTAGTCATAGGTGCCCAGCAAGCCAATCACGTGAGTGATGGCACGTGTGACTTGATATAGAATCTTTTTACTTATTATATTTTAGCATATATCACTATATAACTATTGTATATATGCACATATATATTATGATGTCCTTAGATTTGTGCAATGGGAATCGGATCGTGATAAGATTACGAAAATGAGATTGATTCACCTTTAAACATATATCCTAAATAATCCCGGTCATAGGTTACTAGAGAGGGACATCATGATAACCGGACAGACTAGTGTGCTATATACCCGTCCATATGATGGATGCAGCTAGTCTTATAGTTGCTTGTGTAGGGACACTAGGGATACAGTACAGGTGCTTATTGGAGAATGAGTTTACTGATTGATCCGCTTACGGAATGCTGGATGGTTGATGATGCCTTATTGTCAAACAGCGATTCTATAGTCCTAGTGGTATATCTGGTCCTTAGACTTGAGACACAAAGGATGTCCTGTATGAGTGCTCCACTCTTTGATACCAGACTTATAGATTTGGCTGTCCTAGATCTAGTACAGCTGGTCATTGGGAGTGGTAGTCATCCTTACGAGTACTATTGAGTGTCGATAGAGGATCATCCACGCTCGGCGTCATGAGAGGAATATCCCATGTGTTCTTACTCAGACAAATCCTTGGCCAGGGTCATTCGGGTTGAGAGAGAAAGAGTTCTCCGGGAGAATCCGATTAGAGGGAGACTCGAGTAGAAACCGTATGGTTCTAACAACACCATGCTCAATATACGGTCTCTGGGATATTAGATGGATGAGGGACTATAGGTACACAGTAACAGAGGACAGATAGGTCCAATAGATTGGATTCCCCTGTATCATCTGGGGACTACGGCGTAGTAGCCTAGTACTTCCGTAGTCGATGAGTCGAGTGAATTATTACAGAGATTATAATTCACTGAGTTAGAAGGAGTTCTGATAGGTATAACTCACAGCTAGCTCGATATTGGGTCTAGAGGGTCATACACATATAGTAGGCATTACGATGAGTAGAGGTTCGAATATGAGATATCCGACGGAGCCCTTGTCTTATTGGATATCCAATAAGCCCTAGAATTATTGGATCCCATGGACGAGATCCAATAAGGGCCCATGAGAGATTATTGGATAGAGATCCACTAATATAAAAGGCTTGGGTTATTGGATGCAGATCCAATACCCACTATGGGAGGATCCATTAGGGTTTGATAAGGGACCTCTATAAATAGGAGGGATTCAGAGCCTCATAGGCTAGAGCTTTTGCTTGCCTCTCCTATTCTCCTTCCCCTCTCCACCTCAGAGTAGGTTTGGAGTTTTGAGGAGCGTCGTCGCAGCCCTGTTGTGTGGATCACCGCTTGAGAGGAGGACGCTTGACTTCCTTCACCCTCTCCTAAAAATCTGCAAGGAAATAGGGATATACGATCTCCCTAGGTAACACAATCTACTCTATACGCAGTTTTTCAGTTTCGTAGATTTTGCGCACCAATCTTCGCACGATGACGAACATCTCTTTGGGAATCGAGGATTTTTGTTTTCTTGTTCTTCCACTGCACATGTGATGTCGCCCCCAAGATTTCCCAACAGTAGTATCAGAGCCAGGTTGTTCGTGCGATAAATTAGTTTTGAATTGTGTGTGTTGTGTTTTGGAGAAGATTTTGACGTCAAAATCATTGACGCAAAAGCGAAAAAGGGCAGCAACTGTTGTTGCCCTCGCTGTTATCATAGATGGCAGCACTGCCATCTACGTGCAGGCAGGCAGCCTGCAGAATCAACCATAAGGCCGCATGCGTGCAAGCAAGCAACCTACAATAGTAGCTGCAAGGCCGCGCGCGTGCAGGCAACCCCCTACGGCGGTGCTCGCAAGTAGGGCCGTAGGCACGACAACCACTTGCGCGGGCACTACGTCCGCACGCAAGGGCAGTGGCGCCTACGGCCACTGCTCTCGCGTCGTGACGTGTCGCAGGGCAGTGGCGCATGTGGCCGTTGCTCCCGTGGGCAAAAACTCCGTAGGGGAGGTCGTCCGACGAGGCAGCACCACCTGCAGGCACTGCCTCATGGGCAAAACTGCCCGCGGAGGGGGCGGCACCCACAGGGGTGCCCGCCCGCGGAGGCAGCAGCACTCGCGGGGGCGCCCAAGTGCAGGGGCAACGTCTCCAGCGGGAGTGCCGCCTGCATGTGAGGGCAACGACCTAGCCCTGTGCCGCGTAGTTGTTAGAACCCTTGCAGATTCTAAACTTGGGGTTGATCTCTTTAGGGGATCGGCCTCCTTGGAACTCTATAGGGGTTCCTCCCTCCTAGTTGCTGCTCAAAGGCTGCAGAAAAGATTCATCTATTACTTATCAAAAGAGGTGGAATACATGACTATTTATAGGGCTTCTAAACCCTAACTCCTAATATGACTCTTACTTAAGACTCCTACTTTTAACCAACTCCTAATAGGACTCCTACTCAAGACTCCTACTTCTAACCAACTCCTAATAGGACTCCTACTCAAGACTCCTATTCCTTTAGAACTCCTTATTCTTCTATAAGAAATAATCTCTTAACCCTAGCCGACCACTTCACCTCTTTAATAGGGGTCGACTTAGGTAGGTTTTACATGAATGTCCCTCTCAATTAGGACTCTCCTAGCTAGAGTCTTAATAAACCCGCCCTCTTCAAATCAGCCTTGTCCTCAAGGCTGACGATTCATGAATTTTGGGAATTTGATCGTCAAGTCATCATAGTTCTCCCAAGTGGCAGCTTCTGTTAGTAGATTTTCCCACTGTATTAGCAATTCAGAAGTGGATCGTTGTCATCGAGTCAAGATTCGTCGATCAATAATTGCACTTGGCTTAGTATAAAGTTCTCCTTGGGTAGTCATATTTGGTGGGTGGCTTTGGGGTGTCTCCAAGGACCTATTTAAAACTTCCGTCTGGCCGTCGGTTTGTGGGTGATATGTCATACTCTTTTTCAATTTAGTACCTTGCATATTGAATAACTTTGTCCAAAATCTGCTCGTGAAGATGTAAGTAGAATTTATCATAAGCACAATGCGTCCCTTATAGTGTAATTCTTTTGAGTCCCAATTGTAATGAGCCATGGGGCTTGGTGCTTTCTCCAATTTTTTTTTATAATCTTACTAGTCTCTGAATCTTCCTGTCATTCCATCTTAATATCCTTAACAAAGTCGCTGGTCGGAAGTGAAACGACCGAAACTTCAACTTGCTCGGGTAGTTGCGAAAGCGCATCTGCAAACACATTCTGTTTTCCCTTTTTGTAAGTTATATCATAATCAAATCCAAGAAGTTTTGTTACTCATTTTTGCTGCTCAGGGGATGATATTTTTCGCTCCAAAAAGTACTTGAGGCTTTTATGGTCGGTTTTAATTTGAAATCGTCGGCTAATCAAGTAGGGTCTCCACCTCGTTGCTGCGCTCACAATGGCGAGCATCTCCTTATCATATGTTGACTTATTTTGATGGGAGGGAGATAATGCCTTGCTAGTGTATGTGAGTGGTCAACCATCTTGCATGAGAATGGCTCCAATTCTGACTCCAAATGCGTCAGCCTCAATAATGAAGGGTCGGTTGAAATCTGGTAGTGTTAGCATCGGCGTCGTCGTCATGGCTACCTTAAGTTTGTTGAAGGCAACAGAGGGTTTGTCTGACCATTGGAAGACATCTTTTTTCAGTAAGGAAGTAAGTGGTGCACTGATCTCTCCATAGTTTTTCACGAACTTGCAGTAGTAGCATGTTAAACTCAAAAAGCCATGTAGCAATTTTATGTTCCTCGGGGTAGGCTAGTTTTGCCTTGCTTCAATTTTGAAGGGGTCCATTGTCACACCTTCCTCTGATATGATATACCCAAGATATTCCACCTTCTGTTGAAGAAAGCAAAAATTTGTAATGGTTTTTGTGTGTTCAAAAGGTGGTTTTTGGTATGTCTTCTTCGCACACTCATATTTGATGATACCCGGATCGAAGGTCCAGCTTTGTAAAGATTTGTGCTCCCTTTCATCTAGCAATTCATCTGCTATTGGAATAAGATATTTGTCCTTGATGGTTATGCCATTGAGAGCTTGGTAATCAACACATATTCTTGCGTACAAGTAGCACTGGTGAAGAATAGAGGTTGCAACTATTGGGAAATCATGGGGGCGACATCACATGCGCAGCGGAAGAACAAGAAAACAAAATCCCCGATTCCCAAAGAGATATTCGTCGTCGTGCAAAGATTGGTACGCAAAAATCCGTGAAACATGAAACTGCGTATAGAGATTGTGTTACCTAGGGAGATCGTATATCCCTGTTTCCTTGCAGATCCTTAGGAGAGGGTGAAGGAGGTCAAGCGTCCTCCTCTCTAGCGGTGATCCACACAGCAGGGTTGCGACGACCCTCCTCAAAACTCCAAGCCTACTCTAAGGTGGAGAGGGAGAGGAGAATAGGAAAGGCAAGCAAAGACTCTAGCCTATGAGGCTGTGAATCCTTCCTATTTATAGAGATCCCGTGTCAAACCCTAATGGGTCCTTCCCTAGTGGGTATTGGATCTGCATCCAATAAAACAAGGGCTCCGTCGGATATCTCATATCCGAACCTCTACTCATCGCAATGCCAACCATATGTGTGTGACCCTCTAGGCCCAATATCGAGCTGGCCGTGAGTCATACCTATCAGAACTCCTTTTAACTCAGTGAATTATTATCTTTGTAATAATTCACTCGACTCATTGACTACGGAAGTACTAGGCCACTACGCCGTAGTCCCCAGACGATACAGGGGAATCCAATCCATTGGACCTATCTGTCCTCAGTTACCATGTACCTATAGTCCCTCATCCATCTAATATCCCAAAGACCGTATATCGAGCATGGTGTTGTCAGACCCATACGGTTTCTACTCGAGTCTCGCTCTAATCGGATTCTCCCGGAGAACTCTTTCTCTCTCAACCCGAATGACCCTGGTTAGGTATTTGTCTGAGCAAGAACACATGGGATATTCCTCTAATGACGCCGAGAGTGGATGATCCTCTATCGACACTTAATAGCCCTCGTAAGGTCGACTACCACTCCCAATGACCAGCTGTACTAGATCTGGGACAGCCAAACCTATAAGTCTGGTATCAAAGAGTGGAGCACTCATATAGGACATCCTTGGTGTCTCAAGTCTAAGGACCAGATACACCACTAGGACTACGGAATCGCTGTCTGACAATAAGGCATCATCAACCATCCAGCATTCCGTAAGCGGATCAATCAGTGAACTCATTCTCCAATGAGCACCTGTACTGTATCCCTAGTGTCCCTACACGAGCAGCTATGAGACCAGCTGCATCCATTATATGGACGGGTATACAGCACACCAGTCTATCCGGTTATCACGATGTCCCTCTCGAGTAACCTTTGACCAGGATTATTTAGGATATGTGTTTGAAGGTGAATCGATCTCATTATCGTGATCTCATCACGATCCGATTCCCATTGCATAAATCCAAGGACATCACAATATATATATGCATTTATGCAATAGTTATAAAGTGATATACGCCAAAATATAATAAGCAAAAAGATTCTGTATCAAGTCACACGTGCCATCACTCATGTGATTGGCATGCTGGGCACCTATGACTAGCAATCTCCCACATGACCTAAAGCCAATCACCTATGTGTCTGATCCCCATCAGACCCCTGTGATGCTCAAAGACAATCTGAGACAATGGCTTTGTCAGTGGATCTGCAATGTTATCTTCGGATGGAACTCTTTCCACTACTACATCTCCTTGGGTTACGATCTCTCTTATAAGCTGGAACCTTCTCAGAACACTTCTGATGAGACCCGGGTTCCCTTATTTGAGTAATCACCCCATAGTTGTCGCAATATAAGGAAGTCGACTTGTCGCTATCTGTATCGACTCCCAAATCTGTGATGAACTTCTTCACCCAGACTCCCTCCTTTGCTGCATCTGATGCAGCAATGTACTCCGCCTCTGTGGTCGAGTCAGCAGTGGTATCTTGCTTGGAACTCTTCCAGCACACTGCTCCTCCATTCAAGGTGTACACATACCCTGAATTCGACTTGCTATCATCGACATCAGACTGAAAACTTGAGTCAGTGTAGCCTTCAACCTTAAGGCTATTACCTCCATATACTAGTAAAAAAGATCCTTAGTCCTTCTCAAGTACTTAAGGATACACTTCATTGCTTTCCAGTGCTCCAAGCCTGGATCCGCCTGATACCTGCTCGTGACACTCAGAGAATGCGCTATATCAGGCCTAGTACATAGCATGGCATACATGATATACCATATTGCTGAGGCATAAGGTATCATATACATATTCGCCCTTTCTTAGAATTTTCAATGTCAAACCTTTTGACAATGGTTTCTATGTACCTAGACTGGGACAAGCCAAGCATCCTCTTGGATCTATCTCTATAGATTCTAATCCCCAAGATATAGGATGCTTCCCCTAAGTATTTTATGGAGAAGTGTCTAGATAACCAAGTCTTTACTGTGGATAGCATTCCTACGTCATTCCCAATGATGAGGATGTCATCCACATATAACACCAAAATGGTGATAGCGCTCCCACTTACCTTCCTGTATACACAAGGCTCATCTTCGTTCTTAACGAAGTCATAAGATCTGATTGACTTATCAAATCTTATGTTCCAACTTCGGGAAGCTTGCTTTAGTCCATAAATGGATTTAAGCAACCTACACACCTTATCTGGGCAGTTCTTGGACACGAATCCCTCAGGTTGCATCATATACACCTCCTCCTCGAGCTTTCCATTGAGGAATGCGGTTTTCACATCCATCTGCCAGATCTCATAATTATAGTGTGCTGCAATAGCCAATAGAATTCTGATGGATTTTAGCATTGCTACGGGTGAGAAGGTTTCATCGTAGTCAACACCTTGCCTTTGACGATACCCCTTAGCCACTAGCCTCGCTTTATAGGTCTCTACCTTTCCATCTACTCCGATCTTTTTCTTAAAGATCCACTTGTAACCGATGGGTACAATACCTTCGGGCACATCAACTAGGTTTCAAACCTTATTGGAGTACATAGAATCCATCTCAGAATTCATGGCTTCTTGCCACTTCCCGGAGTCTATACTCATAATAGCCTCCTCGTAGGTCTGAGGATCAATATCCTCAGCATCCTCTCCTCTAATATGTCCCACATATCTCTCAGGAGGATGAGATACTCTATCAGACCTACGTAAAGTTGAAACTTATGTATTAGGTACCTGAACAGACTCGGGCTGTAGAGTGGTGCTTGAGCTTGGTTCTCTAACTTCGCTCAACTCTATCATTCTCTCACTATCTCCGCCAAGAATGTGTTCCTTCTCAAGGAACACTGCTCTCTTAGCTACAAAGACCTTTTTGTCCTCGGGATGATAAAAGTAATACCCACAAGTTTCCTTGGGGTACCCCACAAATATGCATCGCTCTGTCCTTGAATCTAACTTATCGGGGTTGTGTCTTTTAACGTGGGCTGGGCAGCCCCAAATCTTAACAACCTTAAGATCAGGCTTCTTCCCTTTCCATATCTCATATGGTGTAGACACTACCGACTTAGTTGGAACTCTGTTCAGAAGGTAAGCTACGGTTTCTAAGGCATATCCCCAGAATGAGATGGGTAGGTTAGCGAAACTCATCATGGATCGTACCATATCTAATAAAGTACAATTTCTCCTTTCAGAGACACCATTGAGCTGAGGTGTGTAAGGAGGTGTCCATTGGGATAATATCCCATGGTCCTTGAGGAACTGAGTAAACACTGTACTTAAGTATTCACCTCCTCGATCTGATCGAAGAGTTTTGATACTCTTTCCAGTCCGGTTCTCCACCTCATTCTTATACTCTCTGAATTTCTCAAAGGCCTCGGACTTGTACTTCATTAAGTACACATATCCATACCTTGAGAAATCATCAGTAAATGTAATGAAGTAGGAGTAACCTCCAATGGCATGAGTTGACATGGGTCCACATACATCACTATGTATGAGTTCTAACAACTCATTGGCTCTCTCTCCGGTTCTACTAAATGGAGATTTGGTCAGTTTTCCACGAATGCAAGGCTCACAAGTTGCATATGACACATAGTCGAATGGATCTAGATATCCATCATTTAGCAACTTTTGAATCCTTCTTACATGGATGTGACCTAGCCTACAATGCCACAGGTATGCACTGTTCAACTCATCTCGTTTCCTTTTGGACACATTTACATTCATGATACGTGGAGTGGTGTCTAACATAAATAAACCATTACGCAATGTTCCTTTCGTGATGATCTTATCATCTAATAATATCAAACAACCATTGTTCTAAAAAACAAATTTATATCCACTAACTGTTAAACATGAAATGGAGATAATGTTTTTGATAATAGAAGGAACAAAATAACATGCATTTAATGCAATAAAAGCTCCACTAGGCAGATGTAGGGCGACCTCGCCAATAGTTAATACAGCAACTTTTGCTCCATTACCCATCTTGAGGTCTATCTCGCCTCTCTCTAGTCTCCTAGGCCTTGCTAGAACCTGCAATGAATTATATATGATAAGCACTACCGGTATCCAATACCCATGTGTTATCATAAGAGTCTGACAAATGGAGACTGATCATGAATATACCTGAAGCTTCATCAAGCTTTTGTTTCGCCCTTTCTGCAAGGTACTCTTTGCAGTTTCTCTTCCAATGCCCATCTTTACCACAGTAGAGCACTGGCCTTTGTCCTTTGCTGGGTCTTTCTTAGCAACCTTTGCTTTACCTTGTTTGCCCTTGCCCTTTCTCTTCTTAAGTGACCTTTCTGCTTTCCTTTTCTTTCTGGTTTCACCAGTGCAGAGAACTGGCTTCTCTTTCTTAATAGTATTCTCTGCCTCCCTCAACTTATTGAGGAGCTCTGGGAGAGTCACCTCAAGCTTGTTCATATTAAAATTCATTATGAACTGTGAAAAGGAATCTGGTAGGGACTGAAGCACAATGTCCACACATAAGTTATCCTCTAGGACCATTCCTAGACCTGTGAGTTTCTCTATCCACTCAATCATCTTTAGGACATGGTTCTGAACTGGTGTCCCCTCAGTCATCCAAGCGCGGAAAAGGCTCTTGGATATCTCATATCATTGAGTCCTTCCCTGTTCCTCAAACAATTTACGGACATGTAGGAGAATGGATCTGGCATCCATCTTTTCATGATGTCTCTGTAACTATGGAGTCATAGAGCCCAACATATAGCACTGAGCAAGAGTGGAGTCATCAATGTACTTCACGTAGCGAGCGATCTCATCCTCGCTTGCCCCTTCTTCGGGCGTAGGCATCACTGTATCAAGGACGTACACGATTTTCTCCGCTGTGAGAACAATTCTTAAGTTATGGAGCCAATCCGTATAATTTGGACCAGTGAGGCGGTTGACATCAAGTATGCCACGTAAGGGATTTGAAAGCGACATTTTCTGAAAATAAAGATGTAGCAGAAATGAATAACATGCAGATTTTGCAAAAAATAAACTATCAAGATATGGACTTCTATCTTAATATGCTCCCACTATTTTACTAACGAGTCACGCGACACCCTCAGCACGTGAAACGGAAGTCTCCGACAGACTTCTAGTGGGGATCAGGATCCAATCAGCGTCTTAGTGTAACCTTGAGGGACTCGACCAATCACACTAAGCCTAAAAGGTAGGCAACTCTTGCCGATCACAACTCCTTAGATTCCCGTCCTGTTCGGCCTCCGAATCACCACGGCCTCGAGGGACTCGACCAACCATGATGCTCGGTTAAGTCAACACCTTCGTTACAAGATGAGTCTGATTTGATGATATACCCTCGAGGGACTCGACCAAGCATACCATGCCCTCAGGTCACCGGTGACATCTCTATGTCGTAAGCAAGATAGCGAATCGCGATATAGGTGAGTCTCGAGGGACTCGACCAACTCAACCTACACCGGGAATCGGTTCCTATTCATAACGATGGAAGGCCACGTGGGTCAATCTAATTGCCTCACGTTTACCGACTTAATATTATCGAGAGATGTTTCTATAATTTGGTCTCCTAATATGACATGTCACACATATATATATTTAATATATATCTACATCGCATGTAAATATATATACATATCTAGATGTGTATAAGCAATCACATCAGATGATCATGGACCACAACCTAATATGATTAGGCCCGAGCCAGTAGGCCTAATCACTCACATCAAGATCTATGTGTGCAACGGTGCATCTCTATGCCCTGTGATCGTCCATCTCGTCCTCGTCGGTTCCGTCGACATCTTGATGCATCTCCATGCATCACGATCGTCCGTCTCGTGGGTCCCGCTATCGCATCCACGCTCTCGCTGCGCCGCCTCATGTGATTACAACTTAATCATAGGCACGCAGGCCCGACAATAAACGAGAATTATAATGGAGGTTCGCAGACCTCAATAATAATAATCACAAGTACACACATCACACGGTCCATGATCATTCGTCCACACATCATACATCAGATGTATAAATAATCATCATCATGTAGGACTACTAGATAATGATAAAATAATAATCAACTAAACATTTTAATTAATTAGTATTTTATGAAATCTGGGACATATAGGAAAATTTTGAATTCATAGGGGTATTTTCATAATTTGGATAGAAATTGAAATTTTCCAAATTCACAAGGACAAAACTATCTTTTTGCCAAAAACCCAAAGCCCCGCTCCCTCTTCACTGCTGTTGTAACATCCCTCATTTCTGAATTTTCGTATAAGTTTCTAATTGTAATGTAAGTATTTATTTTAAATTTGATAAAAAGTCAAAGTATGAATCTGAGAACTTATTGATAAGAGTTGGAGGATTTGTTAAAAAAAAAAATCTAAGGATCTATATGTAAACCCTGAGGACCTAATCATAAATATAATAAATACAAGGACTAAACTGCAAAATGCACAAAAATACAAATCCCACCGTTTAAGCCTCTGTGCCTTTGTTCACAAGGAACCAGAGAAGGAAGCTACATGGAAGCATAGGAGAAAGAAAGAAAGAAGAAGAGAAGAAAAAGGGGGAAGAAGAAAAAAAAATTGGGGCTTTGAGGTTTCTTGCTCAAATCTTCTCATTTAGGGTCAAAATTCTCAAAGACAAGTGTTCTAACCCCATCCTACAGAAGTATTAGTCTATTTTCATATATTGATTCCAAAAGATTTATGCTTAGAACCTGATATTTCTCTCTTTGGACAAAAAACCAAGGATCTGAAATTTTTTCGGTAAACTGACCCCTATACACTTTTTCAGCTATAATTTTTAGCATCAAATGTGTATTTAGGCAGGGCCAAGTTCATTTGAAATTAGACTCTTACATCTTTCTTTTGACACTGATTTTGTAGATTTTGGAAATCCAATACTTACCCAAACATCTGTTTCAAATGAGCCTATAGATATTGCAGAACAAGGATCAAAATTTTTGACCTTTCGACACTAAAATACCTATAAGTCCCTGTTAGAAATTCTGATTTGTACCAAACTTACTTCATCCGAAATTAGACTTATAGACCTTTCTTTTGACATATAGTTTGAAAATATTGGAATTCAAATTCCTACCCTATTATCTGTTGAATCCGATCCTATGAATTCTGTAAAACAGTGATTGTGTTTTTGACCTTGTGTTACCAAATCAAAGGTAACTCCTTGTTGGAAACCATGATTCGTACGAAACTTATTTCAATAGAAAATAGATTGATATATCTTTCGTCAATAGCCTTCTTTAGGGTATTGGAGCATAATTGATAATCTGAAGCATTTGTTCAATGTGCCTCTTGAATTCTGCTAGAAATCGAGTTTTCGTCGATTTCGCGTATTCTGTTTCATTCGTTTGGGAAAAGATTCCATTCAGTCCCCTTCGCTCAATTGAAGCTTATGTTAGTGCTTGAATTCTGGTTTGCTCTTATCTGTAAATTATTTACATTCTTGAAACATTTTATGTAACGTTGAAGCTATATCGCATTGACATGTGTAGGCACATGTATATCCCATTGTTCCGCATTTGCTTTCGATATGTGCCTATTCTAGTTTCATTCCTTTGGATATCAAATTCATCTAACCTTATTATTTGAATTGAGCTATATATGATTGCTTGGAATCCATGTATACTCTTGCTTTCATTTCATTCCAAATCTGAATACATTTGTGAGAGATTGTTGCTTGCATCGTATTGACTCGTAAAGGCACATGTACATTTTGTTGTTCCGCGTGTGCTTCCGATAAATGCTATGTATTGTTCATACTGCCTTTTGTACTCTGGTGTTGTGGGATAATATGAACCTTTGCCAGAAATGGTAAAGGGAGTTATGCATAGAGCCTGCGATGCTCTGCCGGCCCCCTCTAACTTCACCTAGACGTGGGTGGATGGAGCTCCCAAACGTGGGAGACTTCTGTCTGGTGGTTATTCATAAATGGATAAATCACAATCTGTCTATGGTCCCACTACACCCTCTTTATGTTTGATATGATATCTAGAGCTTTGGATATGTGTTTCTATAATGCTTTGGATAAGAATGATATGAATGCAACGTCAAAGACGACGTTTGAGCTTCTGTTTGGTATTTGTTATTGATATACTTCGAAATGTTCCATATGCCGTTGATATGCTCCGGAACATTTCATACGCCATTGATAAGCTACGAAATATTTCATTCATTGTTGATATGCTTCGAAATGTTCCATATGCCGTTGATATGCTCCGGAACATTTCATACGCCATTGATAAGCTCCGAAATGTTTCATTCATTATTGATATGCTTCGAAATGTTCCATATGCCGTTGATATGCTCCAGAACATTTCATACGCCATTGATAAGCTCCAAAATGTTTCATTCATTGTTGATATGCTTCGAAATGTTTCACACGCCATTGATATGCTCTGAAACATTTTATACATCTTTGATAAGGTCCGATATGTTTCGTTTGTTATTGATATGCTTTGAAATATTCCATACACCATTGATATTCTCCGAAACATTTCATACGCCACTGATAGGCTCCGAAACATTTCATTTGTTATTTATATGCTCCGAAATGTTTCATTCATTGTTGATATGCTTCGAAATGTTCTATATACCGTTGATATGCTCCGGAACATTTCATATGCCATTGATAAGCTCCGATATGTTTCATTTATTTTTGATATGCTTCGAAATGTTCCATACGCCATTGATATGCTCCGGAACATTTCATATGCCATTGATAAGCTCCGATATGTTTCATTTGTTATTGATATGCTTCGAAATGTTCCATACGCCATTGATATGCTCCGGAACATTTCATATGCCATTGATAAGTTCCGATATGTTTCATTTGTTATTCATATGCTTCAAAATGTTCCATACGCCATTAATATGCTCCGGAACATTTCATATGCCATTGATAAGCTCCGATATGTTTCATTTGTTATTGATATGCTCCAAAAAGTTTCATTCGTTACTGATATGCTCCAATTACTCTATGCCCCATCTGTTATGAACCAAATATGTATGATTGAAATGACAATTGTGATTCTGCTGTTGGGAAATCATGGGGGGCGACATCATATGCGCAGCGAAAGAACAAGAAAACAAAAATCCCCGATTCCCAAAAAGATGTTCGTCGTCGTGCGAAGATTGGTGCGCAAAAAATCTGCAAAACACAAAACTGTGTATAGAGATTGTGTTACCTAGGGAGATCGTATATCCCTATTTTCTTGCAGATCCTTAGGAGAGGGTGAAGGAGGTCAAGCGTCCTCCTCTCTAGCGGTGATCCACACAGTAGGGATGCGACGACGCTCCTCAAATCTCCAGGCCTACTCTGAGGTGGAGAGGGAGAGGAGAATAGGAAAGGCAAGCAAAGACTCTAGCCTATGAGGCTGTGAATCCCTCCTATTTATAGAGATCCCGTGTCAAACCCTAATGGGTCCTTCCCTAGTGGGTATTGGATCTGCATCCAATAAGACAAGGGCTCCGTCGGATATCTCATATCCGAACCTCTACTCATCGCAATGCCTACCATATGTGTGTGACCCTCTAGGCCCAATATCGAGCTGGCCGTGAGTCATACCTGTTAGAACTCCTTCTAACTCAGTGAATTATTATCTCTGTAATAATTCACTCGACTCATCGACTACGGACGTACTAGGCCACTACGCTGTAGTCCCCAGACGATACAGGGGAATCCAATCCATTGGACATGTCTGTCCTCAGTTACCATGTACCTATAGTCCATCATCCATTGAATATCCCAAAGACCGTATATCGAGCATGGTACTGTCAGACCCATACGGTTTCTACTCAAATCTCGCTCTAATCGGATTCTCCCGGAGAACTCTTTCTCTCTCAACTCGAATGACCTTGGCTAGGGATTTGTCTGAGCAAGAACACATGTGATATTCCTCTCATGACGCCGAGAGTGGATGATCCTCTATCGACACTCAATAGCCCTCGTAAGGTCGACTACCACTCCCAATGACCAGCTGTACTAGATCTAGGACAACCAAACCTATATGTCTGGTATCAAAGAGTGGAGCACTCATACAGGACATCCTTGGTGTCTCAAGTCTAAGGACCAGATACACCAATAGGACTATGGAATCGCTGTCTGACAATAAGGCATCATCAACCATCCAGCATTCCGTAAGCGGATCAATCAGTGAACTCATTCTCCAATGAGCACCTGAACTGTATCCCTAGTGTCCCTACACGAGCAGCTATGAGACCAGCTGCATCCATCATATGGACGGGTATACAGCACACCGATCTATCCGGTTATAACGATGTCCCTCTCGAGTAACCTATGACCGGGATTATTTAGGATATGTGTTTAAAGGTGAATCGATCTCATTATCGTGATCTCATCACGATCCGATTCCCATTACACAAATCCAAGGACATCATAATATATATATGCATTTATGCAATAGTTATAAAGTGATATACGCCAAAATATAATAAGCAAAAAGATTCTGTATCAAGTCACACGTGCCATCACTCACGTGATTGGCTTGCTGGGCACCTATGACTAGCAATCTCCCACTTGACCTAACGCCAATCACCTATGTGTCTGATCCCCATCAGACCCCTGTGACGCTCAAAGACAATCTGAGACAACGGCTTTGTTAGTGGATCTGTAATGTTATCTTCAGATGGAACTCTTTCCACTACTACATCTCCTCGGGTTACGATCTCTCTTATAAGCTGGAACCTCCTCAGAACACTTCTGATGAGACCCGGGTTCCCTTATTTGAGTAATCACCCCATAGTTGTCGCAATATAAGGAAGTCGACTTGTCGCTATCTGTATCGACTCCCAAATATGTGATGAACTTCATCACCCAGACTCCCTCCTTTGCTGCATCTGATGCAGCAATGTACTCCGCCTCTGTGGTCGAGTCAGCAATGGTATCTTGCTTGGAACTCTTCCAGCACACTGCTCCTCCATTCAAGGTGTACACATACCCTGAATTCGACTTGCTATCATCGACATCAGACTGAAAACTTGAGTCTGTGAAGCCTTCAACCTTAAGGCTATTACCTCCATATACTAGTAAAAGATCCTTAGTCCTTCTCAAGTACTTAAGGATACACTTTACTGCTTTCCAGTGCTCCAAGCCTGGATCCGTCTGATAGTTGCTCGTGACACTCAGAGCATGCGCTATATCAGGCCTAGTACATAGCATGGCATACATGATATACCATATTGCTGAGGCATAAGGTATCATATCCATGTTCGCCCTTTCTTAGAATTTTCGATGCCAAACCTTTTGACAATGGTTTCTATGTACCTGGATTGGGACAAGCCAAGCATCCTCTTGGATCTATCTCTATAGATTCTAATCCCCAAGATATAGGATGCTTCCCCTAAGTCCTTTATGGAGAAGTGTCTAGATAACCAAGTCTTTACTGTGGATAGCATTCCTACGTCATTCCCAATGATGAGGATGTCATCCACATATAACACCAAAAAGGTGATAGCGCTCCCACTTACCTTCCTGTATACACAAGGCTCATCTTCGTTCTTAACGAAGTCATAAGATCTGATTGCCTCATCAAATATTATGTTCCAACTTCGGGAAGCTTGCTTTAGTCCATAAATGGATCTAAGCAACCTACACACCTTATCTGGGCATTCTTGGACACGAATCCCTCAGGTTGCATCATATACACCTCCTCCTCGAGGTTCCCGTTGAGGAATGCGGTTTTCACATCCATCTGCCAGATCTCATAATCATAGTGTGCTGCAATAGCCAATAGAATTCTGATGGATTTTAGCATTGCTACGGGTGAGAAAGTTTCGTCGTAGTCAACACCTTGCCTTTGACGATACCCCTTAGCCACTAGCCTTGCTTTATAGGTCTCTACCTTTCCATCTACTCCGATCTTTTTTCTTAAAGATCCACTTGCAACCGATGGGTACAATACCTTCGAGCGTATCAACTAGGTTCCAAAGCTTATTGGATAGAATCCATCTCAGAATTCATGGCTTCTTTCCACTTCCCGGAGTCTATACTCATAATAGCCTCCTCGTAGGTCTGAGGATAAATATCCTCTACATCCTCTGCTCTAATATGTCCCACATATCTCTCAGGAGGATGAGATACTCTATCAGACCTGCGTAAAGTTGATACTTGTGTATTAGGTACCTGAACAAACTCGGGCTGTAGAGTGGTGCTTGAGCTTGGTTCTCCAACCTCGCTCAATTCTATCATTCTCCCACTGTCTCCGTCAAGAATGTGTTCCTTCTAAAGGAACACTGCTCTCTTAGCTACAAAGACCTTTTGGTCCTCGAGATGATAGAAATAATACCCACAAGTTTCCTTGGGGTATCCCACAAATTTGCATCGCTCTGTCCTTGATTCTAACTTATCGGGGTTATGTCTTCTAACATGGGCAGGGCAGCCCCAAATCTTAACAACCTTAAGATCAGGCTTCTTCCCTTTCTATATCTCATATGGTGTAGGCTTGTTCCCCGAAACTCATCATGGACAGTACCATATCTAATAATGTACGATTTCTCCTTTTAGAGACACCACTGAGCTGAGGTGTCTAAGGAGGTGTCCATTGGGATAATATCCCATGGTCCTTGAGGAACTGAGTAAACTCTGTACTTAAGTATTCACCTCCTAGATCTGATCGAAGAGTTTTGATACTCTTTCTAGTCTGGTTCTCCACCTCATTCTTATACTCTCTAAATTTCTCAAAGGCCTCGGACTTGTACTTCATTAAGTAAACATATCCATACCTTGAGAAATCATCAGTAAATGTAATGAAGTAGGAGTAACCTTCAATGGCATGAGTTGACATAGGTCCACATACATCACTATGTATGAGTTCCAATAACTCATTGGCTCTCTCTCCAGTTCTACTAAACGGAGATTTGGTCAGTTTTCCACGAATGCAAGGCTCACAAGTTGCATATGACACATAGTCGAATGGATCTAGATATCCATCATTTAGCAACTTTTGAATCCTTCTTTCGTGGATGTGACCTAGCCTACAATGCCACAGGTATGCACTGTTCAACTCATCTCGTTTCCTTTTGGACACATTTACATTCATGATATGTGGACTGGTGTCTAACATAAATAAACCATTATGCAATGTTCCTTTCGTGATGATCTTATCATCTAATAATATCGAACAACCATTGTTCTCAAAAATAAATTTATATCCACTAATTGTTAAACATGAAATGGAGATAATATTTTTGATAATAGAAGGAACAAAATAACATGCATCTGATGCAATAAAAGCTCCACTAGGCTTATGTAGGGCGACCTCGCCAACAGCTAATACAGTAACTTTTGCTCAATTACCCATCTAGAGGTCCATCTCGCCTCTCTCTAGTCTCCTAGGCCTTGCCAGAACCTGCAACGAATTGCATATATGATAAGCACTACCGGTATCCAATACCCATGTGTTATCATAAGAGTCTGACAAATGGAGACTGATCATGAATGTACCTGAAGCTTCATCAAGCTTTTGTTTCGCCCTTTCTGTAAGGTACTCTTTGTAGTTTCTCTTCCAGTGCGCATCTTTACCACAGTGGAAGCATTGGCCTTTGTCTTTTGTTGGGTCTTTCTTAGCAACCTTTGCTTTACCTTGTTTGCCCTTGCCATTTCCCTTCTTAAGGGACCTTTCTGCTTTCCTTTTCTTTCTGGTCTCACTAGTGTAGAGAACTGGCTTCTTTTTCTTAATAGTACTCTCTCTGCCTCCCTCAACATATTGAGGAGCTCTGGGAGAGTCATCTCAAGCTTGTTCATATTAAAATTCATTATAAACTGTGAAAAGGAATCTGGTAGGGACTGAAGCACAATGTCCACACACAAGTTATCCTCTAGGACCATTCCTAGACCTGTGAGTTTTTCTATCCACTCAATCATCTTTAGGACATGGTTCTGAACCGGTGTCCCCTCAGTCATCCTAGCGCGGAAAAGGCTCTTGGATATCTCATATTGTTGAGTCCTTCCCTGTTCCTCAAACAATTTACGGACATGTAGGAGAATGGATCTAGCATCCATCTTTTCATATTATCTCTGTAACTCTGGAGTCATAGAGCCCAACATATAGCACTGAGCAAGAGTGGAGTCATCAATGTACTTCACGTAGCGAGCGATCTCATCCTCGCTTGCCCCTTCTTCGGGCGTAGGCATCATTGTATCAAGGACGTACATGATTTTCTCCGCTATGAGAACAATTCTCAAGTTACGGAGCCAATCCATATAATTTGGACTAGTGAGGCGGTTGACATCAAGTATGCCACGTAAGGGATTTGAAAGCGACATTTTCTGAAAATAAAGATGTAGCAGAAATGAATAACATGCAGATTTTGCAAGAAATAAACTATCAGGATATGGACTTCTATCTTAATATGCTCCCACTATTTTACTAACGAGTCACGCGACACTCTCAGCACGTGAAACGGAAGTCTCCGGTAGACTTCTAGTGGGGATCAGGATCCAATCAGCGTCTTAGTGTAACCTCGAGGGAATCGACCAATCACACTAAGCCTAAAAGGTAGGCAACTCTTGCCGATCACAACTCCTTGTGATTCCCGTCCTGTTCGGCCTCCGAATCACCATGGCCTCGAGGGACTCGACCAACCATGATGCTCGATTAAGTCAACACCTTCGTTACAAGATGAGTCTGATTTGATGATATACTCTCGAGGGACTCGACCAAGCATACCATGCCCTCAGGTCACCAGTGACATCTCTATGTCATAAGCAAGATAGCGAATCGTGATATAGGTGAGTCTCGAGGGACTCGACCAACTCAACCTACACCGGGAATCGGTTCCTACTCATAACGATGGAAGGCCACGTGGGTCAATCTAATTGCCTCACGTTTACCGACTTAATATTATCGAGAGATGTTTCTATAATTTGGTCTCCTAATATGACATGTCACACATATACATATTTAATATATATCAAATCGCATGCAAATATATATACATATCTAGTATGTGTATAAGCAATCACATCAGATGATCATGGACCACAACCTAATATGATTAGGCCCGAGCGAGTAGGCCTAATCACTCACATCAAGATCTATGTGTGCAACGGTGCATCTCCATGCCCTATGATCGTCCATCTCGTCCTCGTCGGTTCCGTCGACATCTTGTTGCATCTCCATGCATCACGATCGTCCGTCTCGTGGGTCCCGCTATCGCATCCACGCTCCCGCTGTGCCTCCTCATGTGATTACAACTTAATCATAGGCACGCAGGCCCGACAATAAACGAGAAATATAATGGAGGTTCACAGACCTCAATAATAATAATCACAAGTACACACATCACACGGTCCATGATCATCCGTCCACACATCATACATCACATGTATAAATAATCATCATCATGTAGGACTACTAGATAATAATAAAAATAATAATCAACTAAACCTTTTAATTAATATTTTTCTGAAATCAGGGACATGTAGGGAATTTCTCAATTCCTAAGGGTATTTTCATAATTTGGACAAAAGACAGAAACTGGAATTTCTGAAATTCCGAGGGGCAAAACTATCTTTTGGCCAGAAAACCCTAATGCCCTTTCCCCTTTTCGCTGCTGCCACCGCCGCAACCCTGCTGGCGGCGGCCTGTGCGGCGGGGCGAGGGCACTGCCCTCGCCTGCAGGCGGCACGCCCGCTGGCGGCACTACCGCTACAGGTGGGCTCCCCCGCGGGCGCCGCTGCCTCCGCAGGCGGTGTTGTCCCGTCGGGCGGCCGCCCCTGTGGGGGGGGGGGGGGGGGGTTTCGCCTGCGGGAGCAGCGGCGGCAGGCGCCGCTTCCTTGCTGCGGCAGGCGCCGCTGCCCTGCGGTGCCTTTGCCCGTGGGCTGCCAGCCCCGCCGGCAGCAAGGCTGCTGCAAGCAGGCCGCCGGCCGGCTACTGCAGACGCAGCCCCTGTGTTGCCCGCCTTCGGCTGCGCTTCACGCACGCAGATCGAGGGCAGGAACTGTTGCTGCCCTTTCTCGCTTTTGCGTCAACGATTTTGACGTCAAAATTCTTCCTAAACACAACACACGCAGTTCAAAACCAATCATTCGCACGAACAACCTGGCTCTGATACCACTATTGGGAAATCATGGGGGGCGACATCATATGCGCAACGAAAGAACAAGAAAACAAAAATCCCCGATTCCCAAAAAGATGTTCGTCGTCGTGCGAAGATTGGTGCGCAAAAAATCTGCAAAACACAAAACTGCGTATAGAGATTGTCTTACCTAGGGAGATCGTATATCCTTGTTTCCTTGTAGATCATTAGGAGAGGGTGAAGGAGGTCAAGCGTCCTCCTCTCTAGCGGTGATCCACACAGTAGGGATGCGACGTCGCTCCTCAAATCTCCAGGCCTACTCTGAGGTGGAGAGGGAGAGGAGAATAGGAAAGGCAAGCAAAGACTCTAGCCTTTGAGGCTGTGAATCCCTCCTATTTATAGAGATCCCGTGTCAAACCCTAGTGGGTCCTTCCCTAGTGGGTATTGGATCTGCATCCAATAAGACAAGGGCTCCGTCGGATATCTCATATCCGAACCTCTACTCATCGCAATGCCTACCATATGTGTGTGACCCTCTAGGCCCAATATCGAGTTGGCCGTGAGTCATACCTGTTAGAACTCCTTCTAACTTAGTGAATTATTATCTTTGTAATAATTCACTCGACTCATCGACTACGGACGTACTAGGCCACTACGCCGTAGTCCCCAGACTATACAGGGTAATCTAATCCATTGGACCTGTCTGTCCTTAATTACTATGTACCTATAGTCCCTCATCCATTGAATATCCCAGAGATCGTATATCGAGCATGGTGCTGTCAGACCCATACGATTTCTACTCAAGTCTCGCTCTAATCGGATTCTCCCGGAGAATTCTTTCTCTCTCAACCCGAATGACCCTGGCCAGGGATTTGTTTGAGCAAGAACACATGGGATATTCCTCTCATGACGCCGAGAGTGGATGATCCTCTATCGACACTCAATAGCCCTCGTAAGGTCGACTACCACTCCCAATGACCAACTGTACTAGATCTAGGACAGCCAAACCTATAAGTCTGGTATCAAAGAGTGGAGCACTCATACAGGACATCCTTGGTGTCTCAAGTCTAAGGACCAGATACACCACTAGGACTACGGAATCGCTGTCTGATAATAAGGCATAATCAACCATCCAGCATTCCGTAAGCGGATCAATCAGTGAACTCATTCTCCAATGAGCACCTGTATTGTATCCCTAGTGTCCCTACACGAGCAGCTATGAGACCAGCTGCATCCATCATATGGACGGGTATACAGCACACCAGTCTATCCGGTTATCACGATGTCCCTCTCGAGTAACCTACGACCGGGATTATTTAGGATATGTGTTTAAAGTTGAATCAATCTCATTATCGTAATCTCATCACGATCCGATTCCCATTGCACAAATCCAAGGACATCACAATATATATATGCATTTATGCAATAGTTATAAAGTGATATACGCCAAAATATAATAAGCAAAAAGATTCTGTATCAAGTCACACGTGACATCACTCACGTGATTGGCTTGCTGGGCACCTATGACTAGCATCTGCACCTAATGATATTACATCTATGAATTCGTATATTCTACCTTACATTTTGAAACTTTATCTCTTTGGAAATTGTCCTCTTTTGACATGGATAGCTTGTCGCTTGCTTAAATGTTAAGATCGGGCTGAGGCTGTGGAAAGCTAAAAGATTTTGGGTTGATCTTTATTAGTATATATGTTTTTGTTTTATAAGTACACTCTGCATCTAATGAAATGTTGATGATGAATCTAAACTTGTGGATTTTGTATAAGTTTAAAGGACCTCTCATGTTTAAGATTCTAGAATGTTAAGATTAATTTGTGTAACGATATTAAAACACTTGTGAATTTATATTGTGGTTATTATTTTGGTGAGTTGGGTTCAGATTTTATGAATCATCGAGCGATGTGTTATATGTTTATAAACTGCACAGGGTTTATAAATTTGTGAATTTATGTTGTGGTTATTATTTTTGTGAGTTGGGTTCAGATTTTATGAATCATCGAGCGATGTGTTGTATATTTATAAATTGCATAGGTTTTATAGATGTGAATTTGAAAGAATGTTTTTCAGTGTCCTCAAATGTGTGTTTGGATCCTGGATTGGTTTGTGTTGAAAATTTTAATATCATGGATATTTTTGAGGGGCGTGACAGCTGCTGCTACCACCGCCACCCTACTGGCGGTGACAGGTACAACGGGGTGTTAGGACCCTAGCTAGGAGAGTCCTAATTGAGAGGGATATTCATGTAAAACCTACCTAAGCCGACCTCTATTAAAGAGGTGAAGTGGCCGGCTATGGTTAGGAGGTTATTTCTTAGAGAAGAATAAAGAGTTGTAAAGGAATAGGAGTCTTGAGTAGGAGTCCTATTAGGAGTTGGTTAGAAGTAGGAGTCCTATTAGGAGTTGGTTAGAAGTAGGAGTCTTAAGTAAGAGTCCTATTAGGAGTTAGGGTTTAGAAGCCCTATAAATAGTCATGTATTCCACCTCTTTTCATAAGCAATAGATGAATCGTTTCTGCAGCTTTTGAGTAGCAACTTGGAGGGAGGAACCCCTATAGAGTTCCAAGGAGGCCAATCCCCTAAAGAGATCAACCCCAAGTTTAGAATTTGCAAGGGTTCTAACACCTGGTATCAGAGCAGCGTTTTTGGCATCTCGCTGTCCTTCCATAGCCATCCATCAACCCTACACAACCGCCCAAAGCAATTCCCACAATTGCTTAAGAGATCGTTGCCAAATTCCGCCGTCATCTCCACCACCACGGATCATCCTTTGATCTCCTCGTGAATTGCAACAAGTTCTGGTTTTTTACCTTACTGCTGCTGCAATTTAGTTATCCTTATTTGAAAATCCCAAAAAAATTATTCCTATATTGCTGCATAAACTTTTCGTCATAAAGTTTTCATCTCTACAACGAAAGATACATTGCAGAATTCCAACCGTATAGCACCGTCTGTTTGATCTTGCTACTGTGTTTATTCTATCCAAATATCTATGAAATTTTTATGACATCTTTAACACATCCTAATAGCAGATTTTCCTTTGGTTTTGTCAAAAAATTCTCAATATAAACCATTAATATTTTACATCTAATCTGCTATACTTGAAAATCTGCATTGTAAAATTTCAGCCGCATAGTACTGATTATTTGATCTTGATACTATGTTTTTTCTATCCAAATCTCTACGAAATTTTTATGATAACTTTGACACTTCCTACCAGTATATTTCCCTTTGTTTTCATAAAAAATTTCTCAATACAAACCACTGATCTTTTACGTCCAATCTGCTATACTTAAAAATCTGTGCTGCAGAAAGTTTCAGCCGCTTATTGTTGCCTTAACCCATCTATTTGCATTCTTTTTTGAATGAAATTTCTTGTACACTTCATAGATTATCTTGGCTTCCATCTAAGATTGATATATTGAAAAATTCATCTCTAAAAATGATTTTTTGTTGCTATAAATTTTCATCATAACCCGTTGAAAAATTTCGACGACAATTCTGCTATCGTAACTTGCACCAATTTTCTTGCTATTATAGTACCAAAATTCTCTTGATTAAATTAGACATACATGTTATCATATAAACTATGATTTTGTTATCAATTCTCTCCTCAACTCTCTCAAGTTTTTGGTAGAAATTACATCGAGAAACCATTATTTCTTCGACGATAATTCTACTCTTACAAGACAGCACATACTTGCTGCAAATTCCACTTATTTCTATCAAACCTTTGCTACCATCTACTATAGATCCAAATCTTTCATCTACAGCCCTAAAACTCCATTAAACCACACCATCAAACTGCACCCAAAATAGCCACAAAACAAGCCTAAACCGTAGCCTACATCCACCGATCTACCAACCCTTTCGACCATCACCTCTCTTAACCAATACATGCCTTTAACCCGACAACAAAAGAGAGATCTTAACATCACAGATTTGGCGGCATATACTATGGCATCTGAGGAGGTAATCAATGCTAAATTAGAAGCCTTCAAGGTGTGAATGGAGGATAAGATTCGGACGCTCTTTACCGAACTTAGATTGGGCCGACCACTAAGCCCGAAGAAATCACATCAAGGAGAGAGCTTTAACCAATCACACCAAGCCCGAAGATATGACCTCCAAGAGAGGGGAAGCTCTATCACCAACCCCAACTATCCATGCATGAGAGTGGACTTCCCTAGATGGGAAGAAGGAGACCCAATTGGTTAGATCTTGCGCGCGGAGCGATATTTTCGGTACCATAAAACCGCGGATGCATCTATGGTGAAAATTACAGTTGTAATCTTGAAGGGGATGGTATACAGTGGTTTGACTGGTTTGAACATACTTATAGAGTTCTTTCATAGTAACAATTCAAAGAAGGACTACTGATCCGCTTCAGACCAATCGATTACGAGAATATTGACGGACAACTAGCAAAGATCCAACAAACCTCTACCATTCAGGAGTACCAAACCAGGTTTGAAAGATTATCTAATCAAACTCATGATTGGTCTCAAAAATAGCTATTGAGGACCTTCATTGAGGGCTTGAAGCCGGAGATCCGAGGATAAGTTAAAGCGCGACAACCGTAAACACTTATGGCAGCCATCTCTTTCACACGACATCAAGAGGAGCAATTGAACCATGAAGCTCGGAGGACTAGAGTCACTCCTCAACCAGTAATATTGAAGCCCTCAGCCCCCCCTACTGTCGACCAAGTCCCTACACCAAAGAGGTTAACAAGAGAAGAGCTTCGGGAGCGATATGCGAAGGGGTTATGTTGGTATTGTGACGAGCCGTGGAGCCGTGAGCATCGCTGTAGTAAAGGGGGACTTCTTATGATTGAACCGATCGAAGAAGAGGTCATTGAACATCAAGAAGAGAGCCTTGAACATGAAGAAGAAGATGCAGAAGAAGAGCCACAACCGACCGAAGTTACGGTACATACACTAGCTGGCTACTCAAACCCGCAAACGATGAAAGTTGGAGGCCTTCTCAAACAACAACCGATCACTGTTCTCATCGACACGGTGTTAGAACCCTTGCAGATTTTAAACTTGGGGTTGATCTCTTTAGGGGATCGGCCTCCTTGGAACTCTATAGGGGTTCCTCCCTCCAAGTTACTGCTCAAAGGCTGCATAAAAGATTCATCTATTGCCTATCAAAAGAGGAGGAATACATGGCTATTTATAGGGCTTCTAAACCCTAACTCCTAATAGGACTCTTACTTAAGTCTCCTACTTCTAATTAACTCCTAATAGGACTCCTACTTCTAACCAACTCCTAATAGGACTCCTACTCAAGACTCCTATTCCTTTACAACTCCTTATTCTTCTCTAAGAAATAACCTCCTAACCCTAGCCGGCCACTTCACCTCTTTAATAGGGGTCGGCTTAGATAGGTTTTACATGAATGTCCCTCTCAATTAGGACTCTCCTAGCTAGAGTCCTAACAAACCTGCCCTCTTCAAATCCGTTTTGTCCTCAAGGCTGACGATTCATGAATTTTGGGAATTTGATCTTCAAGTCATCATAGTTCTCCCAAGTGGCATCTTTTGTTAGTAGGGTTGCCCACTATATTAGCAATTCAATAGTGGATCGTCGTCGTCGGGTCACGATCCATCGATCAATAATGGCACTTTGCTGAGTCTGAAGTTCTCCTTGGGTAGTCATATTTGTTGGGTGACTTTGGGCTGTCTCCAAGCACCTATTTACAACTTCAGTCTGGCCATCGGTTTGTGGGTGATATGCCATACTCCTTTTCAATTTAGTACCCTGCATATGGAATAACTTTGTCCAAAATCTGCTCGTGAAGATGCAAGTAGAATTTATCATAAGCACAATGCGTCCCTTATAGTGTAATTCTTTTGAGTCCCAATTGTAATGAGCCATGGGGCTTGGTGCTTCCTCCATTTTTTTTATAATTTTACTAGTCTCTGAATCTTCCTTCCATTCCAACTTAATACCCTCAATGAAGTCGCTGGTTGGAAGTAAAACGATCAAAAATTCAGCTTGCTCAGGTAGTTGCGAAAGTGCATCTACAACAACATTCTCTTTCCACTTTTTGTAAGTTATTTCATAATCAAATCCAAGAAGTTTTGTTACCCATATTTGCTGCTCGGGGGAAGATATCTTATGCTCCAAGAGATATTTTAGGCTTTTATGGTCGGTCTTGATTTGAAAGTATCGCTTGATCAAGTACGATCTCCACCTCGTTGCTGCGTGCATAATGGAGAGAATCTCCTTATCATATGTTAACATGTTTTGATAGGGGGGAGATAATGTTTTGCTAATGTATGTGAGTGGTCGACCATCTTGCATGAGAACGTCTCCCATTCTGTCTCCAGATGCATCGGCCTTAATGAGGAAGGGTCGGTTAAAATCTAGTAGTGCTAGCATCGGCATCGTCGTTATGGCTGCCCTAGGTTTGTCAAAGGCAGTGGAGGCTCTGTCCGACCATTAGAAGACATCCTTTTCTAGTAAGGAAGTAAGTGGTGCACTGATCTTTCCATAGTTTTTCATGAACTTACGGTAGTAGCCTATTAAACCCAGAAAGCCATGTAGCAATTTTTTGTTCCTTAGGGTAGGCCAGTTTTGCATTGCTTCAATTTTGAAGGGGTCCACCGTCACACCTTCCTCTGATCTGATATGCCTAAGATATTTCACCTTTTGTTGAAGAAAGTAAAAATTCGTAGTGGTCGTCGTGTGTTCGAAAGGCGGTTTTCGGTATGACTTCTTCAAGCACTCGTATTTGATAATACTCGGATCGAAGGTCCAGCTTTGTGAAGATTTGTGCTCCCTTTCATCTAGTAATTCATCTACTACTGGAATAGGGTATTTATCCTTGATGGTTATGCCATTGAGAGCTCGGTAATCAATGCATATTCGCCATATTCCGTCCTTCTTGCGTACAAGTAGCACCGGTGAAGAGTAGAGGTTGTAACTTGGCCAAATAACTCCTGTTTCAAGCATCTCTTTTACAATCCTTTCTATTTCATCCTTCTGGAGATGTGGATACTGATATTGGTGAGTATTTGTTGGAGATTTGACTGAAAAAATCATTATACAATGATCATGCCGACGAGTAAGAGGTAGGTTGTGCGGCTCGTCAAATATATCTGAAAATTCAGCAAGCAAAGGAAATAGGTTTGGATCTTCAAATTCTATTGGCTCTCCTTTAATTTGCTGCTCAAGTTGTACCAAAAAGCCCCTGCATGCTTTATGCAAAACCTTCTCCATTTGTTGTGTGCAAATCGTTGTTACGTCACCCTCACGTTTCCCGTTCAGTATCACTTGTTTCTCCTTACTATAAAATTTTATAATTAGTTACATAAAATTCTAAGAAATATCACCTAATGTCATCACCCATTAAATTCTGAGTATGGCCTCATGATCATCGAGAGGGAGGAGGAAGAAATATGCAATTATCTCTTGGTCCTACAGCAACAGTTTCACTTGCGGGCACCTATGGTCACACTTCAAAATCCGTCCGTTGGCAACCTTAACGACAAACCTGCTGTTGTTTGAGAAGGCCTCCAACTTTCATCGTTTGCGGGTTTAAGTAGCCAGCTAGTGTATGTATCGTAACTTCGGTCGGTTGTGGCTCTTCTTCTGCATCTTCTTCTTCATGTTCAAGGCTCTCTTTTGGATGTTCAATGACCTCTTCTTCTATCGGTTCAATCATAAGAAGTCCCCCTTTACTACAGCGATACTCACGGCTCCACGGCTCGTTACAATGCCAACATAACCCCTTCGCATATCGCTCCTGAAGCTCTTCTCTTATTAACCTCTTTGGTGTAAGGACTTGGTCAAAAGTAGGGGGGGCTGAGGGCTTCAATATTACTGGTTGAGGAGCAACCCTAGTCCTCCGAGCTTCATGGTTCAATTGCTCCTCTTGATGTCGTGCGAAAGAGATGGCTGCCATAAGCAAATACGGTTGTCGCGCTTTAACTTCTCCTCGGATCTCCGACTTCAAGCCCTCAATGAAGGTTCTCAATAGCTTTTTTTGAGACCAATCATGAGTTTGATTAGATAACCTTTTAAACCTGGTTTGGTACTCCTGAATGGTAGAGGTTTGTCGGATCTCTGCTAGTTGTCCATCAATATTCTCGTAATCGGTTGATCTAAAGCGGATCAACAGTCCTTCTTTGAATTGTCGCCATGAAAGGACTCTATAAGTATGTTTAAACTAGTCAAACCACTATATAGCATCTCCTTCAAGATGTATAGCTGCAATTTTTACCATAGATGCATCCACGGTTTTATGGTACCGAAAATATCGCTCCGCGCGTGAGATCCAACCAATTGGGTCTCCTTCATCCCATCTAGGGAAGTCCACTCTCATGCATGGATAGTTGGAGTTGGTCATAGAGCTTCCCCTCTCTTGGACGTCATATCTTCGAGCTTGGTGTGATTGGGCAATGCTCTCTCCTTGATGTGATTTTTCGGGCTTAGTGGTCGGCCCAATCTAAGTTCGGTAAAGAGCATCCGAATCTTATCCTCCATTCGCACCTCGAAGGCTTCAAATTTTGCATTGATTACCTCCTCAGATGCCATAGTATATGCCGCCAAATATGTGATGTTAAGATCTCTCTTTTGTTGTTGGGTTAAAGGCATGTATTGGTTGAGAGAGGTGATGGTCGAAAGGGTTGGTGGATTGGTGGATGTAGGCTACGGTTTAGGATTGTTTTGTGGCTATTTTGGGTGCAATTTGAGGGTGTGGTTTGGTGGAGTTTGAGGGATGTGGATGAATGTTTTGGATCTATGGTAGATGGTAGCAAAGGTTTGATAGAAATCAGGGGAAGTTGCAGCAAGTATGTGCTGTCTTGTAAGAGTAGAATTATCGTCGAAGAAACGACGGTTTCTCGACGTAATTTTCACCAAAAACATGAGAGAATTGAGGAGGGAATTGATAGAAAAATCACAGTATATATGACAGCAAGGATATCTAATTTAATCAAGAAAATTTTGGTAGTATAACAGTAAGGAAATTGGTGCAAGTTGTGATTGCAGAATTCTCGTCGAAAAATTTTAGCGGACTATGACAAAAATTTGCAGCAACATAAAATCGTTTTTTGAGATGAATTTCTTAATAGATCAATCATAGATGGAAGCCAAGATGATCTATGAAGTGTATAAGAAATTTCATTCAAAAAAGATTGCAAATAGATGGGTTAAGGCTACAATATGCGGCTGAAATTTTCTGCAGCACAGATTTTTAGGTATAGCAGATTGGACGTAAAAGATCGGTGGTTTATATTAAGAATTTTTTGATGAAACAAAAGGAAACTGTTAGGAAGTGTCAAAGCTATCATAAAAATTTCGTAGAGATTTGGATAGAAACAACGTAGTATCAAGATCAATAAACAGTGCTATGCGGTAGAAATTTTACTATGCAGATTTTCAAGTATAGCAGATTAGATGTAAAATATCAATGGTTTATATTGAGAATTTTTTGACAAAACCAAAGGAAAATATGCTATTAGGAAGTGTCAAAGATGTCATAAAAATTTCGTAGAGATTTGGATAGAAAAAACACAATAGCAAGATCAAACAGACGGTGCTATACGGTTGAAATTCTGCAATGTATCTTTCGTCGTAGAGATGAAAACTTTATGACGAAAAGTTTATGCAGCAATATAGGAATAATTTTTTTGGGATTTTCAAATAAGGATAACTAAATTACAGCAGTAGTAAGGTAGAAAACCAGAACCTGTTGCAATTCACAAGGAGATCAAAGGAGGATCCGTGGTGGTGGAGATGACGGTGGAATTTGGCAACGATCTCTTAACAATTGTGAGAATTGCTTTGGGAGTTTATGGAGGGTTGATGGATGGCTATGGAAGGGCAGCGAGATGCCAAGAACACTGCTCTGATACCAGGTGTTAGAACCCTTGTAGATTCTAAACTTGGGGTTGATCTCTTTATGGGATCGGCCTCCTTGGAACTCTATAGGGGTTCCTCCCTCCAAGTTGCTGCTCAAAGGCTGCATAAAAGATTCATCTATTGTCTATCAAAAGAGGAGGAATACATGGCTATTTATAGGGCTTCTAAACCCTAACTCCTAATAGGACTCTTATTTAAGACTCCTACTTCTAATCAACTCCTAATATGATTCCTACTTCTAACCAACTCCTAATAGGACTCCTACTCAAGACTCCTATTCCTTTAAGTTATTTCAAATGGATCTTAAAAGTACTTTTTTTAATGGCTTTTTTCAAGTTTATGTTGAACAATCTCTCGGATTTAAGAATCCTATTTTTTCAAGTTATTTGTTTAAGTTGACTAAAGCTCTTTACGGATTAAAATAAGCCCCTAGGTCTTGGTATGAGAGGTTTAGTTCTTTCCTTATTCAGAATAATTTTATAAAAAGCAAGATTGATACTACATTGTTTGTTAAATATTTTAAAAATAATTTTCTCATTGTGCAAATTTATGTTGATGATATCATTTTCGGTTCTTTGAGTGAATCTGTGTGAATTGTTTTCCAAAAGTATGAGTCAAGAGTTTGAAATGAACTTAATGGGCGAATTTTTTTCTTAGGATTGTAAATTAAACAACTAAGTGATAAAATTTTTATTAGTCAGAATAAGTATGCTTTAGATTTATTGAAATGATTTAATATGGATACTGCTAAAACTATTATTACACTAATGAGCACTTTTATAAAATTAGATATGAACATTAATAGAGAATGCTCTTTGATCAAAAGACTTATAGGGGTATGATAGATAGTTTATTATACCTCATAGTAACTAGACCTGATATCATATTTATGCTAGTCATAGGTGCCCTGCAAGCCAATCACATAGTGATGGCACGTACGACATGATATATATACTTTTTGCTTATTATATTTTGGTATTTTTATTACTTTATATTGCATGTTGCATATATGTATATATATTGTGATGTCCATGAATTTGTGCAATGGGAATCAAATCGTGATGAGATCACGATAATGAGACTGATTCACCTTAAAACACAAACCCTAAATAATCATAGTCATAGGTTACTCGAGAAAGACATCGAGATAACCGGACAGACTGGTATGCTGTATACCTGTCTATATGATGGACGTAATTGGTCTTATAGTTGCTCGTGTGGGGACACTAAGGATACAGTGCAGGTGCTCATTGGAGAATAAGTTCATTGATTGATCCGCTTATGGAATACTAGATGGTTGATGATGCCTTATTATCAACCAGTGATTCGGTAGTTCCAGTAGTGTATCTGATCCTTAGACTTGAGACACCAAGGAGGATATATTGTATGAGTACTCCACTCTTTGATATCAGACTTATAAGTTTGAAAGTTCTAGATCTAATATAACTAGTTATTGGGAGTGCCAACCAACCTTACGAGGGCTATTGAGTGTCGATAGAGGATCATTCGCTCTCGGTATTATGAGAGAAATATCCCATGTGTTCTTATTCAAAAAAATCCTTAGCCAAGGTCATTCGTATTGAGAGAGAAAGAGTTCTTTGGGAGAATCCGATTAGAGCGAGACTCAAGGAGAAACCGTATGGGCCTAACAGCACCATGCCCGTTATATGGTCTTTGGGATATTAGATATATGAGGGACTAAAGGTACATGATAATTGAGGATAGATATGTCCAAAGGATTGGATTCCTCTATATCATCTAGGGACTGCGACGTAGTGGCCTAGTACGTCCGTAGTCACTGAGTCAAGTAAATTATTATGGAGATAATAATTCACTGTGCTAGAAGTATTGAATCTCATATTTTGATGATGAAACCAATTGATAGTGTTTATCTAATATACGTTTAAATGACATAGGACTAGTATTGATCAAAAGAGGCAAATCGATAAAAGCAGGAGGAATCAGACGTTGGGCCGGAGCAAACATGTCAGAAGATTGGACAACGAGCCGAAGGATTGGTCAACATGTCGGTAGAAGGCTTCGGTATGTGAATTCGGGCATTGGGCCAAGAAGATCGGACATTACGCTAATGAGATCAGATGTTGTGAGATGACAACATGCTGATTAGGCAATATGCCGAAGGATCGGACAAAGAGTCGGAAAAACCAGTGATATATCAGACAACATAGGATTCGCTTGTAATTGATTGTGTCTAGATCGAGTTAGTTTAGAGTCTAATTGAGTCGGTTTAGAATGTATTTAGACTAACTCAATTAGGGGCCAACTAGGCCCATGTTTGGGATGTATTAGGCCAAGTAAAAAGGCCCAAACAGTGTCCCAATAGGTGAAACCATCGTGGCATAGTCTCTGAGACTATGTCAAGCAGTGGTACCGCCCAAATATAGTCTCCAAGAGACTGTCCGGTAGTGATACTACAAGTCTGGGTGGTGGTACCACTCAAACATAGTCTTCTAGAAGATGGTACCACTAGTCTGGGTGGTGGAATTGCCCAATGTCAGGCTGCAGGCAGTGGTGCCGCCCGTACCCTAAAATTTTAGAGATTTAAATTTTGGCTCCAAGTTTTGAAGCCATTTAGGGTACATAAATAAGCTATATATTCCTGTATAGAGTAGCAAGAAAAGTGAACAAAAACTCTATGTTTCTAGAGTTGAAAACTCTTGTAAAGTGTAGAGTCCCTCCTCCGAAAGTTTAGAGACCATTCTAAGGGAGAGTGTGAGGGAAGCTTTGTAAAAAGGGGGTGTAAAGGTTCTCTCCTGAACCTATCAAAAGGAGAATCGAGGTGTAAAAGGGTAGTTGGTCTTCACCCATTGAAGGAAGACTGGTAGTGGAAGCCGGTGGCCTCGAGGGAAGAGGAATCGGGAGTGGATGTAGGTCACGATGACCGAACCACTATAAAATCAGTTTTCTACCTTTTACTTTGCTATTTACCTTTACTACAAATTATTTTGCTTGCTCACTGCTCTACTTCCTAATTACATGCTTACAAAAATGTTTTTAAGCAAAGATCTTTTCGATCGATTTTCAATAAATGAATACTTTCTGGAATCGATGACTTTTATCTGCTGCACTAAATCAACCCCCACCCCCCACCCCTCCCCCTCCCCGCTCTCTCTTAGTGTTGACTTGTTCCTAATAAGAAGGAGTTCTGATAGGTATGTCTCACGACCAGCTCGATATTGAGTGTAGAGGGTCATACACATATGGTAGGTGTTGCGACGAGTATAGGTTTAGATATGAGATATTCACTGGAACCATATCTTATTGGATATCCAATAAGTCCCTAAATTATTGGATCCCATGAATGTGATCCAATAAGAGCTAATAAGATATTATTGGGTGGAGACCTACTAATCTAATAGGCTTGGATAATTGGATGGAGATCCAATACCCAATAGGGCAGGATCCATTAGAGTTAACTGGGGGCTTCTATAAATATGAGGGAACTAAAGGCCTAGAGGTTAGGGCTTCTTAGTTACCACCTCCTATTCTCCTCTCTCTTTCTCCTCCTCATATAGTAGGCGTGGAGATTTGAGGAGCATCGTTCCTGCCCTATTGTATGTATCACCATTGGAGAGGAGGACGCTTGACCTCCTTCATCCACTACCTATAAATTTGTAAGGATTCAGGGATATACGATCTCCCTAGGTGACACAACCATCTTTCTAATATGCAGTTTTCATTTTTACGAATTTTGCATATCAATATACGCACGACGACGAACATGTATTGGGAAATTTGGGGTTTTTTGTTTTATGTTCTTTCGCTATGCAAGTGATGTCGCTCCTAGATTTTGCAATAGTGGTTTTAGAGCCAGGTTGTTTATGTGAAAGAGTGGTTTTGAATTGCTTATGTTGTGTTTTGGAGAAGCTTTTGATGTCAAAATTGTTGACGCATAAGGGAGAAAGGGCAGCAACTGTTGTTGCCCTTGTTACCATCAACATGCTGTCACGCCCCTCAAAATAACCATGATTTTTAAAATCTTCATCGCAGACCAATCCTGTCACGCCCCCCCCCGAATTTGATTCTCGTTCAGGAGGTGAGAACCTAACTCAAGATTGATAATATTATAATTCAACAAACAATCCAGGATCCAATCACACATTTGAGGTCACTAAGAAAAAACATTCAAGTCATTCACCTCTACAATCCACAATTCACAAAACCTGTGCAGTTTATAATCATACATCATGTCACTAGATGATTCTTAAAATCCAAAAGCAACTTAACTAAACCATAACTATATCATAAATCCATAAGCGCAGCAATTAATGCAATCACAAAACCAACATATACTACATGTTTATATCAGTACCCAGTTTAGACTTAACATTTCCAAAATCCTGACGTAAGAGGTACTTATCAAATATTTACAAGATACATCAATCTAGATTTGTCATTGATATTTCATTATACCCAAAAAGAACTTATACAACATCAACCTATCAAGTACAAAATATTTGCCCCAAAATCTTCTAGTCTTCCACTGCCTCAACCCAATTTACACATTTTAGTGAGCGATAAGCTATCCTGAAAAATTTATATAGCAACGGGGTGAGCATATAAAGCTCAGCAAATGACTAACATATCCATAGCAAAGAGGATAGTTTTCAAACAAATGAGGTATCAAAATACAAAGCAGAGATACAGGATGAAACAGTAGCATGTTTTGTTTGAATGCAGAATTACAATATCATATCGTTCGAAGCACGTTTTATTCATATAATCGAGGAAAGGTAATTGGAGCATATCATTGGCATAAGGAGCATATCGATGACATATGGTAATTTCAAGGCATAACAAAGACGTAAGGAGCATTTTGGATACCATGAATGCAGAATTACGATGTCATTTCGTTCGAAGCACGTTTTGTTTATACAATCGAGGAAAGATAATTGGAGCATATCATTGGCATAAGGAGCATACGATGATATATGGTAGCTTTCAAGGTATAATAAAGACTTATAACATTTCGAAAATATATCAAAGAACAAAACATGAATAGAAGCTCAAATGTCACATAACGATGCATTCATTTCATTCTTATCCAAAGCATGCATAGAAACATAGCCAAAGCTTTGGATATCATATCAAACACATAGAAGGTGAAGTGGGATCATAACATAATATGGTCCATCCATTTCTGAATGACCAACAAACATAAGTCTCCCACGTCTGAGAGCTCCATCCACCCACGTCTGAGTGAAGTCATAGGGGGCCGGCAGAGCATCGCAGGCTCTAAGCACATACCCACATAGCGGGCAACAAGCGCATATCCCACATAGCGGGATCCCACATAGCGGGCAACAAGCGCATATCCTTTACCATTTCTGGTAAGGGTCCAGACAATCCCACACACCAGAGTACAAGAGGGCAGTTTTAACAATAAGCAGCATATATCGGAAGCACACGCGGAACAACAAAGCGTACATGTGCCTTTACGAGTCAATCCGAAGTAAGCAATAATCTTTCACAAGTATATTCAGATTTGAAAGGAAGCAAAAGCAAGAGCATACAAGGATTTCAAGAAATCACATATAGCTCAATTGAAATAAGAAAGTTAGGTGAATACAATGGCCAACGAAATGAAACTGGAAGGGGCACATTTCAAAAGCAAATGCGGAACAATGGGATGCATGTGCCGAATTACGATGCAATCATGAACTTTAGATGAAAGCTGCAGATATACAAATAAATAAAGGACTAAAGTATACAGGAATTTAAGATAATAATGTAAAGCTTAACTGAAGTAAGAGTTTTTGCCAAAATCGATTTCCAAAGGAAAGTAACAAGGAAAGCCGAAATCGACCAAAGCTCGATTCTGGCAGAATTTGATAGGAACATTGTATGAACTATTTGGATAACCAATTATGCTCCAATTTATATAAAATAGGTGTCATTAGAAAGCTTAGTCAATCTAGTTTTATGCAAATCAAGTTTTACAAGATTTGGAATTTACAACCAGGAGTTACAGATAATTTCGTAGCGAAGGATCTGAAAATATTAGCTCTGTTTTACTGAATCCATAGGGTCGATGAAAGAAGGTGTTTCAGTTAGCAATTGTACTCCAAAAATTTCAAATCAGGTATATACAGAAAGAATTTTGAGTCAAGCTTCGAATAAAACATACTTTGTATGAATCTGAGTTCACAACAGAAAGTTATAAGTAGTTAAGCAACAAGAGGTCAGAAATTTCGGTCCCTATTTTGCAGAATCTGTAGGGTTAATTTAAACAGAAGTCTTAGTAGGCATTTAAACTCCAAATCACTCGATCTTTATATAAAAATAAAGATTTTCTTGTCTACTTTCAAATGGAACAGGTTTTGTCTAAATCATAGTTTATTACAAAATGTTATGACCGAAACATTGCATAGAGGTCAGATCACCGAAAAATTACAGATTCATAACTTTATATCAAAACGAAAGAAGGTCTGGTTCCCAGTTGAAATCTTTCAAATTTTACAGAATAAAAATGAAAACAGAGATTAAGGTTACTGTGGGATTGGGTTAGAACACTTGCCTTCAAATTATTTGAATCCCAAATGTGAGAAAATTGATGAAAAACCTCAAGCTCTTCTTCTTCTTCTTCTTCTTCTTCTTCTTCTTCTTCTTCTTCTTCTCTCAAACTCACGTTGGCTGCAACTCTTCAGGTTTGTTTTCTTTAACCTTTCATCTAATTATTTAGGTTTTGGCTAATACAAAAGTTGCAAGGTGTCATGCATGCATGAAAGGGGCTAGGTGTCATCTTTAGAGCAAGGATAAGTGGCACAACCTTATGTTAGTTAGTGACACATGTCCACTATATTATTTATTTTTTATTTTTTTTTTTTCTAACTTAAATCTGAATCTTTCATAAATTATATCAAACTTCTAATATTTACTCTTAGGTCCCTAGCCATAAACCTTTAATATAATATCATTTAATATAAAATAATTATTAAATAATCCTTATTTTTATAAACAAACCTTTTACTAAATTTTTAAAAATGGGGGATGTTACACTCTCCCCTCCTTAAAAAAAAAATTTAGTCCTCTAAATTTATCATACCTCATTCGACGAAAAGATGAGGATAAGCTTTCATAATTTCTTCCTCAAGCTCCCAAGTTGTTTCCTCTCCAGAATGATATCTCCAGATCACTTTAACTAGAGGGTTAACCCGATTCCTCAAGATCTTTTCTTTTTTATCAACAATCTAAGTGGGCTCTTCCACATAAGACAAGTCTTTATCAATCACCATCGACTCATACTTAATGATATGAGAGGGATCAGGTATACACTTTCTGATCATTGAAACATGAAACATATCATGGATATGGCACAATGATGGTGTCAAGCCAATCCTGTAAGCGACAGAACCAACCCTCTCAAGAATCTCAAGAGGTCCAATAAATCTTGGGTTTAACTTTCCTTTCTTCCCAAATCTTACAATGCCTTTAGAAGGGGAGACATTCAGGAATACAAAATCCCCGATTTGAAACTCAATATTTCATCTTCTGTTATCAACATAACTCTTTTGATGACTCTAAGCAGTCTTTAACCTTTTTTTTTTTTTCTTATAAGTTGAATTTTCTCAATAGTCTATTGTACTTTTTCTGGTGCTAATAACTTTCTGTCGCCAATTTCTTCCCAACATATATGCATCCTACACTTTCGCCCATATAAAGCTTCATAAGGAGCCATCTGAATATTTGAATGATAACTATTATTGTAAGTGAACTCAATAAGAGAGATATCTTTATCCCATTCACCTTTCCAATCCATAACATAGGCTCGAAGCAAATCCTCAAGTGTTTGAATGGTTCTTTCTGATTGACCATCAATTTGAGGGTGATAAGCAGTGCTAAACTTGACTTTAGTGCTAATAGATTTCTATAACCTTCTCCAAAATCTAGATAGAAATCTGGAGTCTCTGTCAGAGATTATCTCCTTTGGAATACCATGAAGTCTTACTATTTCATTTATATATATAAATCTGCAAGCCTATCAAAAGAATAAGTTATATTGATCGGTAGGAAATATGCAGATTTCGTTAACCTATTAATGATAACCCAAATAACATCATGCTTTCTAGAAGTTCGGGGTAGTCCTGAAATAAAGTTCATGGCAATACATTCACATTTCCATTCAGGAATATCTAAAGGTTGCAACAAACCTCCAGGTCTTTGGTGTTCTGCTTTGATTTGCTGACAAGTCAAACACTTTGAAACATATATTGCAATCTCCTTCTTCATGCCTTCTCACCAATAATGACTTTGGAGATCTTTATACATCTTAGTGCTACCAGGATGCATGGTGTACTTTGAATTATGACCATCTCTCAGGATTTGATTTTTGATATCTGAGTCATTTGGAACATATATTCTATTCCTTAATCTCAATAGGCCATCCTCTGAAACTCGAAAATTCAGTTTCAATCCCTTTTCTACTTCATTCCTTAAGCAGATCAAGCGTCGATCACGTAGTTGTCCTCCTTTAATTTGTTGAATGAGATCAGATTGCACTTGGATGGAGGCCATTAATATCATTGAGTCTTGCCCTTTTCTCAACATTCAAATCATAATTCTCTTCTAATAACTTCCATTGCTTCACAACCAAGGTCGCTATAAAACTTATAGATTTTCTACTAAGGGCCTATGCTATAACATTAGCTTTACCCGGGTGGTAACGAATGGTACAATCATAATCCTTTAAAAGTTCTATCCATCTCCGCTGTCTCATGTTTAACTCTTTTTGAGTAAAAATATACTTTAAACGCTTATGATCAGTAAAGATTTCAAATGTTCGTCCATACAAGTAATGCCTCCAAATCTTTAGAGCAAAAACAATTGCTGCCAATTCCAAATTATGAGTTGGATAATTCAGTTCACAACTCTTTAGCTGTCTAGAAGCATAAGCAATCACTTTCCTTTCTTGCATCAGAACACATCCAAGGCCCTTTCTTGAGGCATCAGTGTAAACCATAAATCCCTCATCACCACTTGGAATAGTGAGAATAGGGGCACTAGTCAATCTCCTTTTTAACTCTTGAAAACTTTGCTCACAATCATTACCCCATACAAATTTCACATTCTTTTGAGTGAGTTTGGCGAGAGGTTGAGTGATTCAAGAAAATCCCTCCACAAATCTCCTATAATAACCCGTCATGCCCAAGAAGCTTCTAACTTCTGTCACGTTTGTTGGTACTTCCCACTTAACAACAGCTTCCATAAAAGCTGCAGGGGCATTAGTTAAACCAAAAGGCATCACTAAGAATTCATAGTGACCATATCGAGTTCTAAAAACTGTTTTTGGAATATCCTTCTTCATGATCTTCAACTGATAGTAACCTGACCTTAAATCAATCTTGGAGAATACTTGTGTACCCTACAATTGATCAAACAAATCATCAATTCTAGGTAGGGGATACTTGTTTTTTTTTTTTTTTTTTTTTTTTTTTTTTTTTTTTTTTTTTTTTTTTTATGGTCACCTGATTCAATTGTCTATAATCAATACAAAGCCTTAATGTTCCATCCTTCTTCTTAACTAATAGCACCGGAGCACCCAACGGTGAACACTGAGTCGAATGAAATCCTTATCTAATAGTTCTTGTAGTTCCTTTTTCAATTCCTCTAGCTCAAGTGGTGTCATTCCGTAAGGAGGCTTAGATATTGGGGTTGTCCCGGGGACCAAATCAATAGTAATTCACCCTCTCTATCTGGAGGTAAACCTAGCAAGTCATTAGGAAATACATCAGGCAAGGAGGTAAATCATGCCCAATACTCTCAAAATAAAAGATGGGATGATCTAGTATGCAAAAAGTGATCATTTTGTATAACAATCTATACTGGTATGATTGGAAGATAGTCAATTCATACTTAGTATAATATCAAAACTCCAAATATCTAGGAGAACCAAATCAGCAAGAAGTTCGTGTTCTCCAATAGAAATCAAACAAGATAACCAGATCGAGTTTGTTATCAAACAATCCCCAATAGCCGTATTTACATATAGCATATAATCCAGTGATTTAGGTTGAATGCCCATGTGATAAGCAAAATATTGTAAATCAAATCATAGATGAGACACATGGTCAAACAAATATTTGCATTCTTTCAGAACCATGAATAGTACCTTCGACCACTAATTCATAAGCTTTAGAATCATATTCCGTGATAACATACACTCTGACATGGGCTGATGATTTTGTTGAATCTCGTATTTTGATGATGAAACTACTTGATATATGTTTATGATTTAATCTGCATTTTGAGTGACGCAGGATGCTTCGATCAGGATGAGACAATTAAAGCAGGAAAATCATGTTGTGCCGAAGGAACATGTCAGAAGATTGGACGTCGGGCCGGTGGATCGGTCGACGTATCGACAGAAGGCTTTGGGCCGTGAACTCGGGCATCGGGCCAAGAAGAGCGGGTATTGTGCCAAGGATATCGGAGTTGCGGAGTCAACTGACCGATTGGGCAATAGGCTGTAGGAGAGGACGATGCGCCGAAGAATCGGACGAAGCGTCGAGGGACCAATGACATGTCGGACAACTTGGTTAATTGCTTAGGATTATTTGTCTCGATCGAAGTTTTGATTTGTTGTGCAGGATTAACTACGATGAGAGTAAGACAAGCAGCAGGAGTTGCGCCGGAGTCAAGATCATGATCACGTTGGGAGTTCGAGAGTTCGACGGAAGTTCGGACGGTCGTCGGAGGTTCAGAGAGAACAGATCCGAGAAGTCCAGAAGCTTGCCAAGCGAAGCTCGTCGGAACTCGCCAAGTGGATCGTCGCAAAGTCCAGGAGTATGCCGGATGTCCGCAGAAGGATCACCGAGGGTTATCGGTTGATCGACGGAAGTTGGCAGGAAACTCGCCGGAAGAAGCGATTGACGCATCGGAGCAAGCTGCAGAAGTTGTCTTAGAGATAATCGTAGTTAGCACGATGATTAAGCATGAAAATGGGAGGTGATCCCATTAGCTTAATCTTGGGGCAATTGGGCCCCTGAAAAGATTCAAAGTGGGTCGAATGGAGTGAACCATTCGGACCCTGATTGCACCAGGAGGTGCAACCGCCCCAGCCAGGAGGTGCAACCGCCTGGGCTGTGGGGTTGAGAGGTGCAACCGCCCCAGCCAGGAGGTGCAACCGCCTGGGCTGTGGGGCTGGGAGGTGCAACCGCCCCAGCCAGGAGGTGCAACCGCCAGGGCTGCACGGCTGGGAGGTGCAACTGCCCCAGCCAAGAGGTTGCACCGCCAGAGCTCAAGTTCCGAGCTCTGCCAGGCGATGCAACCACCAAGCTCAGTCTTCGAGCTTTGGCAGAGAGGTGCATCAGCCTGAGCTCAGTCTCGAGCTCTGCTAGGTGATGCATTCACCAAGCTCAGTCTTCGAGCTCTAGCAGAGAGGTGGATCAGCCTGAGCTCAGCTTGGAGCTCTGCCAGGTGATGCAACCACCGAGCTCTGTTTCGAGCTCTGCCAGGTGATGCAATCACCAAGCTCAGTCTTCGAGCTCTGGCAGAGAGAAGCAATCGACAGAGCTCAGTCTTCGAGCTCTGCCAGGCGGTGCCACCTCTCCAGTCGAGAGGTGCAACCGCCTGATCCCAGAATTCTGGGATTTGATCGATTTGATCGTTTTGAGCTCGAATTTTGAATTGGGTTGGGGCCTATAAATACCCCACCCATTCAGCACTGAAAGGAGCAAGAACTGACCCGAAATCTTGATCTTTTCAGTGGTTCTTAGAGCTCAAAACTGCTAGTTTTCCTCCTCCTTCTGTTCTTCAAGTTTGAGTTGTAAAGAGAGGAGAGAAAACATCTGTAAAGGTTGTCTCCTAAGCCTGTCAAAAGGAGAGAAATTGTAAGAGGGAAGTTTGGCCTTCGCCCATTGAAGGAAGGCACCTAGTTGACGTCGGCAACCTCATCGGTGGAGGAAGCCAAAAGTGGAGTAGGTCAAGGCTGACCGAACCACTCTAAATCTCTGGTTTGCGTTTATTTTCGAGCACTTTATCATTACTGCAAACCTCCCTCATCACTACTGCTCTCTGCGCTTTCACGAACAAGTTCTAAGTGCTGTTCTTCCAAATCTGCATTCAGACGTAACTTCGTATTTTCATACATTACAGTTTACGTTTACGTTTGATTCTGCAGAACTGTTTTCCGCGCTTTTACGAACGAGCTTCCTTGCAATTTACGCTTACATTTTAATCCTATTAATAACTGCAATCTGTCCTCTACGATTTTACAAACGAGTTTCAACATTTAGACGTAAAACTGCATTCAGACGTAAATCGGCTTTCTTCGCTCAATCATCAGATTTCAGTTCACGTTTACGTCTTGGTTTCAACTGCATACTGCCTTCTGCGAGTATACAAACAAGTTTCAAAGTTTAGACGTAAATCTGCGTCTAACTGCGTTTAGACGTAAATCTGCGTTTAGACGTAAAACTGCGTTTAGACGTAAAACTACGTTTAGACGTAAAACTGCGTTTAGACGTAAATCTGCGTTTAGACGTAAATCTGCATTTAGACGTAAATCTGAGTTTAGACGCAAAACTGCGCTTAGACGCAAAACTGCGCTTAGACGCAATCTGCGCTTAGACGCAAAACTGCGCTTAGACGCAATCTGCGCTTAGACGCAAACTGCACTTAGATACAAACTGAGAATTTGCTTTTGCATCATAATA